>NC_023170.2:13232365-14482365 GCF_000231095.2 Oryza brachyantha
CGTATTCATCACCCCCACGCGCCCCTTCTTGGGCCAAATCGGTATGGTCTCTCTCAACCATCCGATCGGCCGGGTGGCGATCCAATAGGCGTCCGCCGAGTTCGGGGCGACAAAACCTAAATCCTAGTCGCTGTCGCACCAAAACCCTAACCCTAGCTCGATTTACTCCCTCCTTTCTCTCTAGCGATGCAACGCGCCACGGTGGCACCGACACTATGCTTCGGCCGGCCTGCAGCCGTCCCCTTTCCCATTCGCTCACCGGCGCGCGTGTTTGCCTAAAGGTGAGTGCGCCGCTGTCGAGCGGCCTTGTGCCGATGCTCGGACCGATGGGCCCTCTTCCCTCGATCTCTGTCTTCCGCTTGGTGTTGGCGGCATTATCTCTAACCGACGACAACGCTCAGGTGGGACTCCCCGCGAGCGTGCACGGCGACCGACGATGTAGGGGAGCGCTTCCTGAGGCATCGGCGACAACCACGGTGGTGGAGGACTTCCCGCACTGGTTGGCAATGGCGCCAACCTAGGGAGCAGCTGCGACGGTTGAGGTGCGTGGGCGATGGCTGATCATGGATAGTCTACTGTAGCATCATATATGCTAATCATGGATTAATAAGGCTAAATAGATTTGTCTCATGAATTAGTCCAATATTATGAATAAGTTTTATTAATAGTCTATGTTTACTATTTATAGTAAATGTCCAAATATTCGATGGGACAAACGACTACCGTATGCCTCCTCTTGCAATGGGTGCACTGCCCAGCGTCACCACCACAGCACCAATACCTAGCAATACGCTTCCACTAGCTAGAAAGAGATTAGAGGAAGCCGGTAGGAAAGATTGGCACATGGGCTCATATTTTTTTTCTTTATGTGACTGACATGTGCCTTTGTGATTTTCTATTTTTCTTTTTACTGCCTCTATGTTGGCCATATGTATGCGATAGACGGGACAAATTAAAGACTGGGTCAACGCGTCACATAGGCACCATGTAGAATGAAATTGTCTGAATTTCTCTCGTTCTAGCCCTTTTTATAAAGAAATTTTATAAATTGACTCCTCTAGAAACATTATTAAAAAATATATCCGTTTCACAACACGAGGTATAACAACTCGGCGGCACGATAGAGGTGGGGTTGACTGGTCTAACACCACGTCAACCCTACCTCGATGCATACTATATCTCAATCAACCCCACCCCAAGCTGTTATACATCGATGCCGTGAAACAGATCTATTTTTGGATAATGTTTCTGGAGGGGTTTATTTTTGGATAATGTTTTTGGATCTCACCGCCCCTGTCGAACGATGGTTGTTTGACAGGACTCTCCCGTGACCCTGTCGATGAGTGGTCCTGCTCGACAGGCCCTGTAGAGCTCGCAACCCTTCGATCTCCTCCCCAGTCGACTGCTGGGCATTGAATAAGGGCCCTATCGAACTATGGTAGTTCGACGTGACCCTAAATTTGTGATTTTCCGCAGATGGCCTCTAATTTTACGACTTTTCATTAAAATAATATTATTTCTCAAAAAACTCACAGTTCGAATATATTACCCTGCTCGCTTAGAGAACATCATTTAATACATTGGGCATTCCACAAAGAACAAATTGTCACAGCAATCTGTAATTCACTAGTTCTGTAAACATGGTCAAATTCTGTGAAGGCAGCCGGCTCGGGACTTCGCAGCGACCTGATTTGGGCCGCGTCTAGGGCCCATCTACGAGCCCACAGATATCCTGGCCCTTATGCAATATGGCCCAGAGACGTGCGAGCCCGAGCCGGCCCATCTCCCTTCTTTCCCCTCCCCCAAGCGAAAGCCGCGGACAAATCCAATCCCCCACCACCGCGCAGCCGATGTCCGCCGCCGCCGCCTCCCCGCACGGCGACTCCGACCACCGCCACGACACCGGCGACGGCGAGTACGACGGCGGAGGCAGCGGAGAAGGAGGCGGATACGTGATGGCCGACGTCCTCTCCAAGGGCAGGGAAGCCTGCTACAAGGTGAGGCGGCCGACGGAAAACCCTATCCCCACGCCCTACCCTCGCCTCGCCGCGTTTCGTTCCTTGCTGACGGAGGCGACGCTTTCTCTTCTCCCTCCCTCCCATCCAACCCCTAGGCCCGAGACGCCTTCTACTCGTGCGTGGAGAAGCACGTCGACAAGAAGCCCACCGAGATCGCCACCATGGGGCTCCTCTACCCCGCCGACTGCAAGAAGTCCCGTGCCAACTTCGTCAGCAGCTGCCGCCCCTCCTGGGTAAGCCGAAATCCGCCCCCGCCGCGAGTTGCCCTTGCACGATCCGCGCCGTTTCCTTGCTTCCCTTGAAGCGCGGAATTTCGTTCCTTTGGCAGGTGAAGCACTTCGACCGGCAGTACTGCGCCAAGAAGCGGGTGCAGCGGCTGCTCGACGGCGGCGAGGACCGCCGGGGCCCCATCTCGCTCCCCCAGCCCTACACGTTCAAGCAATAGGTAGCTCCGCGGCTTGTTCTGTCTCTCGGTGGCGAGCTGAATTAGATCTTTGCTTCGGAGACTGGATGCGACAGTATTGGTTTCAGATTTGGTGTTGCTATGATGAAATCATACCTGCTTTGTAGTTCGTTGCTAGGAACTGTGAATGGATGAGAAGGAACTTGCCTATGACTTTTATCGTAATCAAGATCTTTGTTGTGGTAGTGTTGTCTATATCTTTGCGCAAACTGTAATACAGTGGTACTGTCCATAATCCTTACTAGAACTTCTGCTCTTTGATGTTTTATTTCAATGAGCAAAGTTTACATTCAAAGATTACTTGTTCAATCAAGTTGCGTGTTGGCTATTTACAGGACAGGGAGAGGAAGGTATGGTTCTCCACAGACATATGCTTCATTTTCTCATTACTTTTCTGGGTGCTGTTTCGTCATCCACATAAATGATAGCATCGTTAACACATATTTTAATATTTCCTGTTTGCTGAGTGAGTTCCTAAGTGTGAATTCAGGAGTCTCATTTGTAATACTCCTCTTAGGGCACGTACAAAGAGCTCTCATTGCCGTCTTTATCGCTGCATGCTTGCTGACGTGGAAAAGAGAGAGGATAGAAGAGAGAAAAGTGGTTGTTTTGTATGGAGTCAGCAAAACACCGACTCTTGGCGCATAAAACAAGAAGACAACTAGAAAATCTGCTTTGTACGTGTGCTGACTCTAATCAGAGGCATTGATCAGATGAATGTGAACGGGAATTAATTAGCCTGTAATTATGAAGAGTCAACTTAAAAGACTGTCCTTTGTATGAGGAGTTTTTTCTACTGACGTGGCTTGAGCTAGAGCCTATAATAGTCTCTACCATTGAACATGCCCTTATATAATGAATGCAATTAGTAACCTTGTCTTAAAATGTAATAATTCAAAATTTAAAATGCTGAGTTGATAGCAATGATCCGCCACTGTTTAGTGTTATATTTTGTCAAAACGGCTAAAGTATACTATGTGGATTTTACCTAATCCTAGTACTCTTGCATCAAAACATCAGGTGTTGGCTTGGCTCTTCTGATTTTCACTGGGTCCTATGGTCAGATTTTGTTAAGTAAAGCAGACTCTTTGATCATCAATCAAAATTCTACACAGACTTTCATTGGTTGTACTAGGAGACTAGGAGATGACTCGAGCATTATTTTACCATTTGCAACATTTGTGGCTGTATCCTGTAAATTCCTCCAACCCGAATCTCTGTGTAGTCCATCCAACATCCCATTTGGTCCTTTGCATATGAATTATGCTCAGATTTCGTTTGGGCTTTCTGTGAATCTTGCTTGGCACTTGTAGAGATATGGCCTGTGGTTAGGGGTGACAATGGGCCCAATTTTTTTGCCTACAAAATTTAAGGGTTGACCGGTTGAGTCCAAAATGGGGTGGGCTGAAATTTTATAGTTTTTTGAGCTAAACATTTTTACGGGTTAAGTAGGGTTGTAAAAGGACCCAAGGGCCTTGGCCCATTACCACCCCTTCCTATGGTTGATGAGATACAGACAATGGGATAGTATTTGACATCTATAGAAAACCACTTTATATTTATGTTAATACTGGGAACATTTAAATTTTTTTCTTTTGGGCGATCTGAAGAGAAGTATTTCGTTATATGCTTGTATTTCTGCAACAATTCTTGGATTTTTGCTGGTCTTCATTGCTACGCTTTGTTCTGATGATGTTTTTGTGACCTGCAGTGCTATTCTTTACTTTGGTAATGATGTGTTTGTTTATACATAGATTCATAGCTCATTTATGCTTTATACTTTCTTTGTTCTGATAATGTGTTTATAACCTGCAGTGATATTCTTTACTTTGGTAATGATGTATTTGTTGTACATAGATTCATAGCGCCTTTATGCTTTATACTTTCTTGTAAATGCAATGCCCATTGCCATGCAACATTCAACTTGCACATCTAGGATATCCAGTGTCAGGGGTGTAGACAGATGTGATGGATAATAATTTGGAGATGCAATAACAAAAAAAAAGAGGAGAGTTTATTTAGTTAAGTGAAAGTGTGAAATGAAAAATGAATGTTAGTTTGTTACACACAAATGGTGAACTCTTTGTGATTCATATGAATGATAAGTCTTCACAAAATTATATACGAATTGCTTAAATTGCACTAAACTACATATAAGGTGTATAGGATTCAGCGAACTGCAAAATTGTGAACCTATTATATAACTACGTATGAAGACATTGTTGTGTCACTAAGCTACTGATTAAGCTGAGTAGTCCAATAATACCTCTTAGCTCTACTAGTAGGAATTTCTTGGTTTAACTATTGGGAAGTCTATTTTATATCTGTTGTCATGATGAAGGCTTATGGATTATCTTTTGTCAAGATGGAATGCTATTTTAGATTGTTTGTTCACTCGACTTGTCATTACTTGCATGTTTGGAATTGGTTACTAGTTCCAGTTTTGGTTCAAAATATTTCTTTCAGAACCTGTGGGACTTCCTTCCTACTTATTGATAGGCTTTTGTTTTACGTGTCCTATTCAGTGAGAGTCTTGTCAAAGACAATGCTTTGGTAACAAATGGAAAATGCTAAAGTACACAATTTTGGATTTTACCTATACCTAGTAAACTGTTCAATGCATCAAAACATCGGGTAGTGATTTTCTGTGGGTCCTGTAGTCATTGGACAGATTTTGTCAACGTAGAAATGGAACACATTGATTGCGCATGCTTTGACTGTTTGCATGAGATTTTATCAACTTCTTATTGTTTTATGCTGTAAATTCTTCTGACCAAATATCTCCGTGTAATCCATGCCCAATACCCCAGTTCTTTACACATGAATTCCACTTGGATTTTATTTGGGCTTCCTGTGAATCTTGCGTGGATAGTTCATCCTGTGGTTGACAAAACCAGATGATTGAATAATGTTATTCAGTTTGACATCTCCATAGAGAACCACCTTTAGATATTAGAAAGGTGAAAGAAAGATCTCGTGTTAATTTGCAACAGGATAGAGTGTTTATACTGTTTCATTTCAATTTCAGGCTTACTCCCTACATGTGATGTAGTTAATGCTTAATACTAAAATATAATTTTATGGCACTACTGGGCACAATCTAAACCTTTTGGTTTGGGCCTTTGGGGTGATATGAAAATAAAATTATCCTGTTATATGCTTGGGTTTCTCTGATAATTCTTTGGTCTGCATTGCTATTCTTTATTTTGATAATGATATGTTTGTTTATTCACAGATTTGGACTGCATTTATTCTAGTAAATGCTATACCATTTACCATGTCAAATTCAACTACAAATGCCAAGGGTACTGAAACTTGATTAATGTGATAGGGTTTATTTCATTCAGTGAAACAGAAAAGTAATGTTATACAAATGGCAAACTCTTTCCAATTCATATGAATGATAAGTTTACATGAAAGTAGATATGAATTTTGAATTATGTTAAACTACATACGTTCGACATAATAGCTTCCAGCGAACTTCAGATTTATGAACCTATTTAACTACATATTTAAGACATTTTGTATCGCTAAGCTACAGACTTAAGCCGAGTAGCCAAATATCTTTATTAATTACTACAGTAGGAACCCTGTTTCTTAATTATTGGGAAGGCTGCTTGATTTCTGATGTCATGATGAGGGCTATTTTACACCATCTTTTTTCATTATGTAGGCTAATTGTCTTTCATTATGATGAAGACCGTTTTAGATTGTTTGTTCATGCAAGTTGTGTCATTACTTATATGCTTGGAATTGGTTATTAGTTCAAGTTTTGGTGCATTTCTTTTTTTTAAGAAAAAATTTTTGGACTTCCTACCTATCGACATGCTTTTGATTTATATTGCCTTTTCAGGGAGAAGCTTGTCAAAGACTCAAAATACTTTTAAAAACCAATGGAAATGGTGATATTGGTTATGACTTAGGCTGGTAGTTTACGGGTCTCAAAAACAGTTCTTTATAGTTCTGTAGAAATAGGTTCTTGAAAGTATAGCACTTGATAGTTGTGATCATTAATCTGTAGTTACGTGAAATTTGTGCACATAGAAACAATTTGATTTGAGAAACTGGTTACATTCCTTATCCATTTACTCCATGTAAGAGGTCATAATTAACTGTACATGATTACAAGGATGGTAAATCATATCTTCCATCCCCACCCACCCCCTAGAGTATTCTCTCCTATACTGATATATTGTGAGTGCCTCTTATGCTGGCCTCTTTCTTGTCTGGATAGGACACTATGTTGTTTTCATGTTTTGTGTTGGTTTTGGTTGGTAAGGTTTGTTGCTGTCTCAGTTGACAATGATAGAACACCATTCCATTTAGAATCAGAATTGAGAAGATGCAGATTCTAATCCTGGGAGTTAGTAGGGGCATTTGTGTGCTAAGTGTTACTTTCTTTCTACTTCTTCCTTTCCCCCCACCAACTCATTAGTTTAACAGTTCCAGCATCTTTGTTAAATGCTCTTTGTTTGCACCCTTTACTTTTGACAACTCTTTTAAAGTTTATGAACTTTGACGGTCAATACTCAACAGTGACTGTTGTAATGTTTTATATGAGTTGTAATCTAGAGCTTTCTCTTGCCAAAATTTAGTCGTAGATTGGTAGGCATTTCCAGTTTTGCTTTGCACTATATGCAGTATTGTAAAGCAAACCCTGTGGATCGATTATTTTGGTGTGTGTGTGGGGGGGGGGGGGGGGGGGGTTTCACATCCTGCTGTTTTTCCTAGTGAATCATACACAATTGAACAATGAACATAGAGAACTCCATAGAAATACTTATTTGGTCACTCTGGGTTCACATGTAACAACAGGGTGGTATTACACAGGCTTCAGATTAGACAACCAGCGAGCACTACTTGCTTTTACAGCACAGTAAACACTAACACCGTATGGACACTTGCTGCTGCTGTTTTTTTACTGCGTTTTCCTCTGCCGCTTGTCTCATGCTCGGATGGCGATCCCGCCCTGCACCTCGGCGGCGGCCTCCTCCGCCGCCTCCTCCGTCTTCTCGGCGGCGAGCACCGGCAGGTGGCCCTTCTCCTGCAGGCACTTCACCGTCTCGTACAGCGACTGGCTCACCGGCCGGAACTCGAGCCCCAGGTCCCGGAGCTTCTGGTTCGACATCTTGTACGGCTGCTTCCTCGGGTTCTTCTCGTCGGAGCACCTGATGGCAACGTATAGCACCAGTTCAGCTTAAGGTACAGTACAAACACTGAAATATAGTTTCATATCACTGAATTAATCAGGCACTGATTTTGCTTTTATTTCCCTTCCCTTACAATATTGGAATCTTCGAACAAATAAACATGTAGTATGTATATTCAGGTGTAAACACGACGGCTCGACTTGGGAAGTTGGGATTCCTTGGTCGCCTTGGACCCATTACATCCTGACCTGACATCATGCTAACGTACTAGTGGTCCTTTTAAGAGGTAAGGTTTGGTAAGATTACGACATCCGGTTGACTGTGTTTATTCACGTACAGTCAGGCATGGTATCTTTGAAACATTCATGTGGACATTTTCAGGATCTTGAATAAATATGAGCCAAATTCAGCATTGTGGTTTATGGGATATACCAGTTGAAAAGTAGTATTAGCAAGCGAGGTTAAGTCCAACCCGCTGTGACGACGTTTTGACAAAAAATGAAGAAGAAGAAGAAGAAGCTGAATATTCCTGCGTTGTAGTTGCTTGTCAGTTTGTACATTGAAACCAGGCCATTCCGATTGATTTTATACTCCCAAATGTCAACATTAACGTGTTTGCATATTTCTGAGTGAAGCTTCCTCTTGTAAAAAAAAAGGCGTATTTCTCCTTGATTGATTAATATATCATTAGGTAAGTTGATATAGAAAGAAGCAGGACAAATGATTGCGAGAGAGACAGTCCTGCTTGCTCTCAAGTGTGTGGCCAACAATTTAATGATTAGGTGAGGCCCATTAGGACTCAAGGGATGCATAGACACTGCTCACCAAACATGTAAGGCCGTTTAAGGGCTTAATTAAAGCAGAGAATTTTCTATTCATAAACAAAATGTGAGAAATTATCTGAGAAAAGAAGCAGAGAGTTGGTAGGACTTATTCCCGTATTTGCATAATCTACATGTTTTTGTTTTCCTTAAAATTGTAACGCCTTAAATGTTACTACTAACAACTTTCAGTATTTCATTGTGATTTTTCTTAGGTAGGTAATCCTGTGGCAGTTGGATACGGCCAGTTCCAAAATGTCTACGACCGCAACATGCAAACTTAAAAACTTCAGGATCGTGAAGTCATGCATGCATAGGCGATGACATGACACCCAAAGGCAGTACCAGCCGTACCTACGTGTCTGGGAGTGTTCGCCAACGCCAACGACCACAAATGCAGCTTAGGCCTAGCCAGAAGGGAACTGAATAGTCCGAAAGGACGTTCTTGGATCGCAACGCAACACCGCCTCACTGAATTTTCAAGACGTTCCTGATGCTCGTGATCGTGATCGCCAAGGAGAGGAGAGGAGCTGAACACCCTTGCATGCGTTGCGTTACTGTCGTCGTCGTCGTCGTCGTCCAGGCCGATCCAGTTTTTTGACGGCACGTCGCTCTATATCTGATGCGATCGAGGAAGTGGACAGCCGAGAAGATTAGTAGGGTTTGGTTGTGGCTTACCGGGGAATCAATCCTCACACCAACTCTGCTCGACATGGACGTGTGTGTGTCTTGTGTGTGTGTGTGTGTGGCACAAGTTGCCTGGAAGTTAACTTTTGCCACCACCAACACAATCTCCAGATCTCATGTGTGTGTGATCATGACGTTGCCGGGTAATATCATCGTTTGGTTGTACACTTATGGATGTAATCTAGTGGAATTTGCTAGTAACATTTTAGGGCTTTAGTTGTGGTGTTTCTTCAGTAGCAAACTCAAGCTCAAAGCTTTTAGCTGTGGCAGGGTCAGGGAACGGAGTTGGTTCACCTGAACCTGAGCTGAAGCTGCAATTGGCCGTAGGCAAGTCTTATCCATCCTTACCTACCAAAACGCTGGGAACACGCCTAACTAATTAGTCATTACTTAATGGCAAAACACCCCTTTCACTAGGGATTAATTAAGAAATGAACAAATGATCAGCTAAGCAGACATGAAGTTTGTGATCAATTTAGACGTCGTGACTACGGGCGCACCAACTGCTACTTACACTTGTGTAAGTAGGGTTCGTACTTGATGGTGCCACCTAGTCCAATCCGCGGACGTAAACGAAAAATAGTAATTAGTATATGATTAATTAATTGAATATTAGCTTTTTAAAAATATTTAATCTAATTTTGAAAATAACTTTTACATAGATTTTTGTAAATAATACATTTAGTAGTTCGGAAAGTATACTCACGCAAAATAGAGGAAAAATCGTGGTCACTTGCGAACGTGCCCCTAGTTAACAGCACATAATTAATGCTAACATTTAAGAGAATAGCACTTATGTACTATGCACTAATAACGCGTTTAGGAGAAGTTAATTAATTAGGAGGAGTAATGACGTACCTGGTGGGGACGGGGTACTCGGGGAAGAGCTTGGCGAGGATGCGGACGACGCCCTCGCGGTGAAGGACGGACTCGGCGCAGAGGAAGCGGTGGCCGGAGGCGGAGGGGGACTCGAAGACGAGGAGGTGGGCGGCGGCGACGTCGCGGACGTCGACGTAGGCCTGGACGGCGTTGGCGAACTTGCTGGCGGAGCCGTCGAGGTACTTGAGGATGTGCGCGACGCTGGCGTTCACCGTCGGCTGCAGCAGCGGCCCGATCACCAGCACCGGGTTCACCACCACCAGCTCCACGCCGCGCCGCCGCGCCGCCTCCCACGCCGCCTGCTCCGCCACCGCCTTCCCGTAGCAGTACCAGTTCTGCATCGATTTTACAACCCCAGAAAAATAAATTTTTTATTCCACATAATTAATTATCGCATGCTGACGCAATTATGACGTCAGGATTTTGGTAGTGGTTTTTTTCTTTCCTTCTGGAGGCCGTGTGGGTCCACGAGAAAAATTATACGGAGCAGTACAGTTTTAGGTTTGGGATCGAGTCCAGTTTAATTTGTTTCGCTTTCGAAATTGAGTTTCGCTTTCGTATGCATGTACACGTTTGATTAATTAATTTCTTTATTTCCATAATTGTGACCAAGCATGTTATTCTTCATGTCTACTGAAACATCCCAATATTTATGTCGCATTTATGCTAAAAACAAATGAAAGTTACACTAGCTTCTGCCAAACAATTTCTTTTACCACATCTAGTATCGTACATGGCGCCTAACACCCGATGGAGAATAATTTTTTTAAAAAAAAGGTCAAGGTGAATAGTAATATTAAAAGTGATTTTTTTTGAATGGGTAAGAAACGCCTGGTTTTTTTTCCCCCAACGGATAAAAAAATGCAAAAAAATTTATCCTGATCTCAAGGTGAACCATTTCAATTTCTCACAGAAACTAACAAATTAAGGGCCAAACACGCATGAGAGTCCTTGAGAGTCGTGACCATGCATGCAATTCAGCTATACACATGATTAATTAATTAAACGCCTGACCGTTGACGCGCCGGTAACAAATGACGTGCCAGTGTTCAATTCCAGTGGCTGGGTGGGTTGGACTTCTAGTTGTAAGTTACGTTGCAACAACTTCCACGGCGCACACATATATGTTTTGATCCATCTGTTGTTGGTAAGTTGGTATTAGGATTAACTTTGGTTTTGATTAAGAAAGTTGTGGTGAATGATTTGCTCACAGCACTTGCTAGATGTCTGAAAACTCGGCATGCATGCATGCATCCTCTGCAGCTGTATTACAATGATATGTAGTGAGCTACAACTGCTTTTTCAAGCAAATAAATATAACATCGTATAGTTATACTGAAAGTTATATTATATTAAAATATGGAGCTAAGTAAAACTTGCTTACTTATATTTTTTTCATTTTTCCGTAAAAATGTGGATGCACAGTAATAATCAAGAAATAGCTAGCTCATATGAATTAGTTGACACGAAACATGTCATGCCCAGAGACAGCCGTACGTCCAAGCTAGCTAATAATCATGACCACTTCTTGTCCTCATGTTGTAACTTTGTAAGGCAGAGAAAACTCCGAGATGTATTTAAGCTAACTTCTATCGATCGATCCGGATTGGTCACATGCTTTACGTGAGTAACACCCAACTTAATTACACAGTTACATTTACACGTCGCCAGTAATTTTTTTTTAAAAAAAGGCTCACGTCGACACAGGGTAATCGATCGATGATCGAGCACTTGTCTTGGTTGGCTCAAAAGCTACACACATCTTTTTGTGTGTTGGTTGGTAGTGGCATGTAATAATTCATATCTACACAAGTTTTTTTTCCCCTCTGATCCAAAGGTAACAACAATAGCATGATGATGCAACTATGCAAGGAAAAGGTATCCAAAGGTACAGTAACAGTACGAGCTAGCTAAGCTAAGCTAGGGCAGTGCTTTAATTTGAGAAGGGCAAAGAAAAAAGAGAGAGAGAGAGAAAAGGGGTTAAAGTGAGACGGTAGATTTGCAGATGCACCTACCCTGGTTTCCTTGCAGTAGTCGAGGTCGCTCCAGCACGACTCGTCGACGACGACGTCGGGCCCGCGCTTGGGGTCCATGGTCACCGCCCCGATCGACGACGTGAACACCACCCGCCGCACCGTGCCGGCCTCCGCCGCCGCGTTTATCACGTACTCCGTCCCCCTCACCGCCGGCTCCACCATTTGCTCCTGCTCACACGTTCATTCACACACACGCACATGCAAATGAGTGTGAGCTCTTGTCGTTGAGTCGAATTAATTAATGGCGGAGTGTGTGTGTCGGCGGCGAGGTCGGTCTTGGGTATACGTACGGGGTCGTCGGTGACGGGGGAGGCGGTGTGGAAGACGCCGTGGCAGCCCTCGACGGCGCGGCAGATGGCGTCGTAGTCGAGGAGGTCAGCCCTGCAGAGGGTCAGCCGCTCGGCGGCGCCGTGGAGCGCCCTCAGGTGCGCGTTCTTCGGGTCATCTGCAGCACGCAGCCATACACTCCAGATCAGTTACCTGCTGCTGCTGCTACCACTCTCGTACTGCGTGCCTACTCTACCTAACCAGTAACAAGTACAGAAAAGAAACGAGAAAGCTAATGACTACTGTAGCTAGTTAAAGTCCAGTGCATGCCTGGGTTCCTCACGGTGCCCTTGACAGTGTACCCCTTCTCCAGCAGCAGCTTGACAAGCCACGACGCGATGTACCCGGCGGCGCCGGTCACGCACACGGTCTGCCCGCTCCCCGGCTGCACCGCCGCGGCGGCGCCGGCGTCGGCAGCGGCGGCGTCGACGACGGTCATCCTTGATCGACGACGAAAACAACAATCGTACGTTCACCACACTAGCTAGCACTAGCAGAGAAGAAGAAAAAGTTTCGAGTAGTCTTCCTGGCCGGAGGAAATGAGTTCGGTAGGTTTAATTTGGTGGCGCGAGGGGCTCCGATTCTTTTCCTGGGAGGAGATGTGTTGGGGCGTGGCGCGGAATTTATAGCCACAGGACAACGAGACGGACGGGCACCGCGTGTGTCGTGTGTGTGTGTGGGTGGTCCCCCTCCCCTACCCCCGCGCGCGACGGCGACCCGGGGTTAGGTGAGGGCCTCGCGCGAGCGAGCGAGCGCCCGTCTCGCGCCGGCCGGTCGACGCCGCAACGGGCGACGACGACTGCGCCTACCGCCTAGTACTAGTAATTAACCACGAGTAGACTTGTAAACGCGACCACGCGCCGGCCATCCGTCCGTCTCGCGCTCTAGCTCATGCGGGCCGCGCGCCGCGCCGTTCGCCGCGACCCCGCGCGCGCGCCTCGGGCGAAACCGTGAAACTGACGAAGCGTTCGCGTGATCGCGCAGCTGAATTGAACCGTTATCTTGCCTTGGTTTTCAGTTAAATATTACACCTCGGTCCCTACGACGCCGTTTGAGATTTTATACACGTTTGTTCATTCGTATTATTAAAAAATTCAAAATTATTAATTATTTTTATATCATCTTATTTATGGTTAAGTATATTTTTATGTATATACATAGCTTTACATATTTTTAAAAATATTAAATAAGACGAATGTTCAAACGCGTGTAAAAAAGTGATTTTTTCAGACTATTGATTTTTTGATCTAAATGAATTCACTTGTAGCATAAAAATCATAATTCACCAGAAACCTCAGGTAGATAAAATAACTTTGTGGCAAATAGTCTTTTGGACTATACTAAGCACGAACCAAACTTAAAGACAACGGGAATCTCGCTTGTTTTGAACAGGAGTAGTAAACCATACTTCAAACTCATAATGGGAATAAAACTCTAAACCTGTTGGTATAAATTGGTAGAACCCAACGGAGATGCAAACCAAAACAAAGTGCTTAGATCTCCTGATAAACCTCATGAAAAATTGGTCATGTGCTCAAAACAATTCATAGAGAGGAGATTTTGGTTCTCGTTTATCACTTTGATCAAATTTATCACGAGATCTTAATACTCCGTATCCTTCGTCTTATTCAAAATAATTATATAATTATTGACTATTTTATTATGATTTGATTTTACTAAAATAACTTTAAGTATGATTTATAATTTTGTATATTTAGACAAAATTTTTAAATAAGACGAAGGGTCAAACGGTGTCAACAAAAACCGTTGGAAGTATTAGACGAACGGATCCTAATAATAGAGGCTAAATCTCTTTTCTTCAACCTTTGTAAATAACTTTAGCCACTCTTTATATAATTATAGTAGAAAATTTAGTGGTGGCTTTTAGAACTGACAGTTACAGACCCCTAGCCCCCATGATACATCTGCCATTGATTATTACAATGATTATTATAATAGATTATTAGAAATAATCTAAAATAAACAAATGTTTATTATAATCTAGAAGCTATATCACTGTGTAATCTGATAAACTCATCTAACGGGTGACTAAAGACTCCCTAGTAGTACCTTAAATTTAATTGCATGCCTTATCATCATTACCAATCTCAACATAATAATCTATTTATAGTAATTTGGCTCCCTAATTTATATTATAATAATTCACGTGAAAACAAATATGACCTTAGTAGGCGTGACCGCTACTGCTAGCCTCTGCATCTCTTGAGGCTGCCGGCTGAAGTTGTTTTATGGCATGCAAAATAAGAAACCTTATCAGTACATGTTTAATTAAGTATTACCCATAATAAATTTATTTGATTTTTTAAAAAGCAACTTCTATATATAAAGTTTTTGCATGACATACAACGTTTAGTACTTTAAAAATCATGCTAATGAAAAACAACTTAAAAACTCAATCCATATAAGCTGTTTAGAACGCAATCTATCGTTTATACGGTTGGGAGGAATTTCGCAAAATAATTAGATCAACTGATCTGATTCGTAGGAAATGAGGTGATTGTTTGGTTTTTTCATGGAAAACACTAAACAATATATTTGTAAACAAAATATAATTTGTAAATAAAATTTTTATACACGTATTCTTAGTGATTTAAAAGCTAAGGTTGGAAAATAAACTTTAATGAAAATTCAAAATAAACTCTAAATTTAAAGTTGAAAAAAAATTAAATTTGGCTTATAAGTATAAGCAAAAGTGAAAAGATGAGAGTGAAAACCAAGTAAAACTCATGTGTTCTGAAGGAGATAAAAGTTTTGTTTGGGAGTTTTGGCTGCCAGAGCTACTCTTAAAATTAATCTGTAGATCCCTCAGACAATCTAGAATTTATTTCCCAGATTCAGATAATCTATTGCTGTAGAACCTCAACATAAACGGCTATTCATCTGGAGTTTTGTTTGGGAGTTTTGGAAGCTAGAAAATCAAGCCTTTCTATATTTTCATCAATAATCGGCTATTCATCTGCTGCCTTTTGGAATAATCTCAAGCGTTTTCAAACAGGATCCAGTTAAGATACTTTACCTCTCTGGAAAATACATTAATGGAACTTTAAAGAATTTGATTCCTAGGATTCTAGGAAGATCATTAGTTAAAGGTAAAATTAGGTAATTAATTAATTAATTAACCATGGTGACGTTTCGTCGATTGACAAGTGACAGGTGGGCCGGGGTCGGGTTCGTGCAATTAATTAAGGTGTGCCCATGTTTCTCTATCAATTTGTTGTTCTGTGAAAACAATGTTCATATTTAGTATAATTGTTTGATCGATCGATGGTCGATCAAGATTCATTCACCAAGACCAGGAGGAGGAGATGATAGACATGCTCGGTAGTTGTGCTAGCTAGATCAAAGATGGAAGCTAAGCTGCACGTGAAGGATTGGTAGCTCAGTTGGAGCATCAGCATGAGGTCATCGAATGGGCGAAAGCCCAATATTTTTTGACACTACGTGCTTATCACAACTGCCCAATGCTAATTAAAAATGCACTCTCTTCTTGACTCGATCGATGCAGAAGCTAGAGCAGGAATAGAGAACTGCGTGTGTGTTAGTTAATTAGAGGAAAACAAAAGAATACGGGCGTGTGTATAGATGGCCAAATATTGCAGCCGAATAAGTTAAGCATATGTATCGGTTAAAACATATCGTCAAGCACAAAAAAAACACAGTTTTTAAAGCTTCCTAAAAGAATGTATTGTTTTTTTTTCTGAAACAGATCATCTACTCAATCTCCACGTAGTATGAGTTGTTGCTGGTTCAATTGCTGAAGATTCTTCATTTGATTTTTCTCTGTTTAGATTTCTTAAGTGGGAATCTTTAGAGTCATGAACGTACGTGTCCAGTGTTAAGAGAGAAACATAACGAAGAAAGCTAACACCTAAACACTTGAGGTCCCATTTACAACAAAATAATGTTTGCTGATTCCCGTGGAATTCATCTGTTTCATACGAAATGTCTGCGAAGATTACGTGAAACTCATGTGTTCCAAACAAGAGATACAGAAGGTTTTTTTTTTTTGCCTATGTTAATGTTTATAAGAAGAAAAAAATTAAATTTTTAACCTAAAATTTAGAGTTAATCTTGTTTTTCAACCTTTGCTTTTAGATTACTAAGAACACGCATATAAAAGTTTTATTTATATTTTTTGTTCGTAAATATGTTTTGATTTTTTCACATAAAAGCCAAAATAGAAGGCTCAGAGAAAGTAGCCCGATGATTCTTCTTCGCTAAATTGACTCTTAGGAACCTGGTGCAAAGTGAAATTTGTTTTGGCATATATACCTTGGCCCCGTTCGTTTAGGTGAGAAGGAGGGTTAGATATCCGGCGTAGAAAACGTAGTAATAAATTAGTACAAGATTAATTAATTATTAATTATAAAAATATAAAAAGATTAATATGATTTTCAAAACAACTTTTCTATAGAAAATTTTTACAAAATGTACACAGTTTAGCAGTTCGAAAAATATACGCGTGAAAAACGAGGGGATTTGGATGACTTGCCCGGGCTGCCGAACGCGCCTCTTGTTGGCTTAGCTAGGCACTATTGTCGCTGTGAAGTCCTCTCGGTAGTCCGCATGCCATTATTTCTTATCACACTTATCTTTTCGCTTCTGTTTGTATTTATAAGTTAAATTTTAGTTCTTTTATCTTAAATTAAAGTTAATTTTAAGGTTTTTTATCGTACTTTATTTTTTAGCATTTGCTTTTAGATCGCTAAAAATACGTATATAAAAGTTTTTTTATAAATTATTTTTGTTTATAATATGTCATTTGACATTTTCATTGGAAAACCAACCCATAACCTCCTATGTATTCGTTTGCTAAGCCCACAAACCAATTAGAGTTAGCTACTAGTTATAAATTTAAACTAGAGTTAACCTGTACTTCCTCTATTTCCATAATTTTTCTTGTTTTGGATATAAGTGTAGTTAAAATTTTATAACTTTAATTGTTAATAACTTTAAAAATAGTTAGTTTGAAAACACTAGAACAATATGTATACATGAGTCATAATGAATATTTTAATAAAAATAAATATTTATTTATATATTTTGGTAGAAAATCATAGTTAAATATAGATTTATAATATCATGTCATTGTCAAACGACAATAATTATGTATTTGATTTATTTATCTTAAAGTATGTATAGAGCTAGTTCTTGTTTTATGGGAGATAATACTTTAGCTTTTTATTTATTTATTTTCTCTCCTCTCACATATGCTTGTACATGGCCTATAGCCTTCTATTCCATACGTATTATACTTACTCTATGGCGACATCAAGGACACAGTCAACAAATATCATCACTACACAAACTCTCCTTGATACTGGTAGAGATAAAAATGATACGAAAAATCCTAACCACGCTGGCTGTCGTTTTTGTTTTTTACTGGCCGTTTCAGTCGGTAATGAAAATTATGGTGATGAAAATAGAAATGGTAATTCTTTTGGACCACATTGTCAGAATTCCGTATTGGTTGGAATTACCAATATTTTCCAAGAAATTTCTAAAAACCTGAAAATGCCTCCTCTGTTCCACGACCCATTAGGCCAAATTCCTAAGTCCACAGCCCATTCGCCCAAAATACCTAAGTCAAGGGGAGCAAACCCTTATTGCCCACATGGCCACCCCTAGTCACCCGCATGGTTGCACCACACGGGTGCATGAAGAGAGACGGTCATCCTCCTGATCTTTGTGCCAGTGCCGGCAATGGTGCGACTCCACACCTTAGCTTCTCTTCCCCATGTTGCCACCTCCTCCCTAGTCCCTACTCTCTCAACGTCGTCGCAACAATCGCATCTTGCCCTTCCCTCCCCGACTCTCCTCAACCTCGCCACCGGTGCCGGTGACAGCGTCATCCTGGTTCGCATACATGTTAATTGCATTTATTTAAAACATCACTTAAGTCTGATTAGATGAGGAGGTGTGGGCAGACAAATGGCATAATTGGCGGCCTCTAGGAACATGCAAGGCAGGAGCGCAGCGCTGCAGAAGAGGAACACATCCTATTCTATACTAGTGATCACCTACCTATTCACCCATGACCCACCATAGCAGCATGGCCGGTGGTGGTGCATCAGGGCCACCGATGGTGCTCGCCCGATCGCCTGCCTGCCTGCCTGCCTGCGTGGCGGGCCAGTGCATGCCGCTGCAGGCATGACGGCGAGTTTGTGGGATCCGGCCGTTTTGCTTTGCTGTCCACACACACTCCGTTCCGGCGCGCGCGATCATGTCAAATATATACTTTACTCGAATCTGCAACCGCGAGCGCGCAGGATCAAAGGGAGCAAAAGGGAAACCAACCAAACCCATGGCACCCCCGGGCCCTTCTCCAACAAATCGTGAGGCCGGTGGACTGGTGGAGCGGTGGAGCCCGCGGGGACGTGACCGAGCGATCATCGGGCACTCGCGCCCATACGTTTTGCCGGTTAAAGCCATCGCCTCAGCAACCGGCAGGCGCAGCCCCGCGGATCGAAAAGCGTCTCGATCGCGCGCGGGGGGCTGCGGCTGCAGCGCTGCACGGCACGCGAGCGAGTTAGTGCGCCCCAGTCCGCTGAACGTGACCGACCCGGCGATCCGAACCAACCACCCCGCTCGCGGCCTGCGCACGTCGTAGCGTAGGGACGGTCGTCCACGCTCCCCTCCCACCCACGCGAGGGGCATGGGCGCCGGCGCTGCGGGCAGTCGTACGTTGTGGACTCGTGGTGCGGTGGTTGTGGGGAGCTCTCGGACGCAGAAGTTGCCGCGTTTGACGTACGTCGGGGCCGTGAATGCCACTGCCAGTTTACTGTACCGCAGTGCACATCGCACGGCTGCACGAGAGCGCGACCGACTGACGGCGAGAGCGAGATTGATCGTGTCATTTTGCACGGCAGTCTAAGTACCGAGTAGGCGAGTACACGACGAGACCTGGTTACTATTACCTATCTCTACTAGAGTTTGAAGTCTAGTAAGAGGGGCAAAGGGGGCCTTCATGCTAACGCTCATTACCTCATCAGTACTCCCTCTTTGACGAGAATCTGTCAAACACGGTTTACCGCGGCACAAGACGTCAAACGCCTGCACTGTACAGTGTACCCTAGCTTCTATACGACAGTGAAGTGCCACATGCTTCATAAGCATATTCACTAGCTTAAGACCCTGTTTGAATCTCTAAGATTTTTTTAAATCCCTATCACATTAAATGTTTAGACACTAATTAAAAGTATTAAATATAAACTATTAATAAAAATCAATTTTACCATCCTTAAGAAGGTACCAAGATGTACTACTGTTTTCTATGTAAAATTTGATACCTCTTACATATAAAATAGTGGTACCTTATGATACTTCCTCAAGGATATGAAAAAATCTTATTAATAAAACCCACCTCATACTCTTGACTATTTCACGAGAGAAATCTATTAAGCCTAATTAGTCCATAGTTAATAAAATATGGTGCTACAATAAACATTGCTAATCGTGGATTAATTAGGTTTTAAAAAATTGTCTAATAAAATAGTCTTTATTTATATAATTAGTTTTGTTATTCGTCTATATTTAATACTTTTAATTAACGTATAAAGATCCAACGTGACAAAAGACTTGAAAAAAAATCCCTTATCAAAACAGCGACTAAGCTGGTATCAGCCCGGACGCGTTTCGCATGTGTGCTACTGTGGCGGAACAGAAACAGTGCGGTTGCCGGCGTTCTGTTCGGTTCTGTATTCGTCCTTCCGCGGCGAATTTTCCCGGCTACTCTGCACGCGTGCGAGAGAGGAAAAAACGTGCTAGAATCTATATTCTACTTTGCCTAGCTTGGCGACTAAGCCTTGTTTAGTTTTTTTAAAAAAATTCATAAACATCACATCAAACTTTTGGACACCTAAATAAAACATTAAACATAGATAAACTAAAAAACTAATTGAGAAATCTTGAGACGAATTTTTGAGTCTAATTAGTCTATAATTAGTCATAAGTGCTACAGTAACCAACATATACTAATGACAGATTAATTAGACTCAAAAGATTCGTCTCGCGGTTTCTAGGCTAGCCGTGAAATTCGTTTTTTCATTCGTGTCCAAAAACCCCAACCGATATCCGATCAAACATTTGATGTGATACTTTCTCCCAAAAATTTTTACAATCTAAACATCTTCTGTTTCTGTTTGGTGGTGGAATTTAGCAGCTTCTTTCGGAGCTGAAATTGTTATTTCCCCCGGTTTGGCTCTTTCAGACCACCGGTTATTTTGGTGAAATCTAGCCATGGTTGTAATTATCTTCGGCATAACTAGCATAGAGCTCGTCAAACATGGTTTATACTGAGAAATCAATGTAATTAGCTAGCTGCATGCGGTTAACCGGCAGCCGGGGTTTTTCTAGAAAGAGCACAAGAACGATGGCGTCTGCAAATTGAGTTCATGCATGTGCCCATCAGGATTGCACTAAATTATTACGGAGTAAGTATCGTCTTTGACACCATGACAAAACACGAGATCTACGACTGTGTACAACCGGGGTCCGTCGCTTGTTACTTCATCGCATCCGATTGGGGAAGGGAGCCAGCTAGTGCCTGGTGATACACTGATACGTTTTGACATGCATTTTATGATTAATTTCCCCGAGTAGTCCGGACAGTGACACCTGTATGATATGTTGAAAAAACTCTGCACGTGAGGCACGGAAACAAATCACACCGGCACCTAATCTGTCTTCATTAAAAAAACCAGACAATATATTTACAAAAATAAAAAAATATTTTTTATATACTTTTTTATCAATTTAAAAAACAAAGACTAAATGGAGAAAAGATGAGCCGCCTGGTGTGGGATGCCGACCTGTCAGGAAACGTGACCACGATGTATTACACACGTGTTCCGTTTCTAGCACACGCATACGTATACGTACTCTAGAATTAACGTGGTTTGGGCTTGGGCACAGAGATCAATATTCTTGATTTCTTGCAACAAAAATCTCACTTGCAGCCAAGTTAATTTCATTAACATTAGTAGCCTGTAAGCTTCAATTGTCATGTGGGATTGCTTGCTTGCTTGTCGATCGCTGGATGATGGCGCCTGCATGCAGGTGTTAGAAGCTCGCACTAAACTGGATCAGGATATGTCAACTTCACTGACGGATCGAATCATATCCTACCACTGTTGCCGGTGGGCATTGCTTTCCGACAGGGCAAACAGGACACCGGAGCGTACATACAGCCCGTCGCTTCGTTTATGTTTATACTTATAATAAATTAAAAATTTAAATTTTTAGTCTTAAATTTAGAGTTGATTTTGAGTTTTTTCACCGAAGTTTATTTTCGGCATTCACTTTTAGATCGTTAAGAATATATATTATTTTTAAATTATTTTTTATTTATAAATATACGTTTAGCTTTTTTATTCCTTTTAAAAAAGCCAACTACCGGACACGGAGACCGACCGACCGAGACCGGGGGTGCATGCAGTCCACTGCCATTTGCCGAAGTGCCATTCCGATCCTACACTTACCATCTATTGTGCATCCCACCTGCGTTTGTTATTCCACGACGCCCGCGACGACTAAGAGCAAGACTAATATAAGACTTTTTATAGTCTTTTTTTATTCACTCATATAGTAGTTAGCTCTTCATCATTAATGCAGAACTCACATGTCACTCTTATAGAGTTTTTTGGTTCTTGTGTCCGAGCTGGCTACAAGTTTATAGCCTGCTTCCACTCTCTCATCTCCTCTCTCCTCCACATAAGCAATTAGCCAGCTTATAACCTGCTATTATAGTTGCTCTAAGACCGTGTTCGGAGGTTGGTATGGGGTGGGTTAGTTATCCGACGCGGAAAACGTAGTAATAGATTAGCACGTGATTAATTAACTATTAATTATTAAAAATATATAAAATAGATTATATGATTTTTTAAAATGCGGAAAATGATGTGTATTAGATAACTAGCCGGATATATCGAACGCGGCCTAAGTAGAAGAGAAAGTGGCATATAGGTTTGAGTGGAGTAGCACTGTACTATAGTGTTCTTATCTATGCTTTCTATCGATTCTTTCTTTCTTTTGTTCATCACCTTTTTTTTCCAGATCGTCTTGCTATGTGTGGTGATGAATTTATTGGTGGTGTTATTCTCAGCCACGTGTAAGAACCTTTTAACCAAGGATTTTTTTAAGGCATTCTTAAATGATGGTGGGTCGTCTATTGCTTTAGATTTAATGGTTCTGATTTTGTTATACTACATTACGTGTATTAGAAATTATATAAAAATAAAATTCGAACTAAAATATATAACTATACGATAAAATTGTGTGGTATATATTATTTTAAAATAGATAAATTGATAAATATATCTTATCAATGTTTGAAATATATATTTAATATACTTATAAAAATATATAGTTATATATAAATATTATTACATTACTACCGTAACATTGCTTTAAGCGAACAAAGGAGCATTGCCAGGGCGTGTACATAGTGACTGAATCTTGATTCGATATGAACCGAGCATGTGGGAAAGTGTAGGTGAAGTGGGGATTAATTTGGGCACTTTTGATGCCTTTCTCGCACCGACCCTGTGGGGGGACGCTGCACGCTCTGGAAAAGATGGTTTGGTGGTAGGGTAGAACATTCTAGGCCTTTCTGAAGTCAAGCCATTACCTACGAGCATTCTAGGCATTTTCTCCAGAAATTAAGCAGCAGCATCCAACCACCATTCCTACAAGTAAAGATCCACTTTCGCTTTGAAGTCGGCTTTCATCAAAAGACCAAATATTCAGGGCAAGAGCTTCACCAAAGTTGCGAAAAGAGCTGCAGAGACCAAACCAAACAGCGGACAAACTCCTTTACCATTAGCCCTACACTGAACACTGAACCTACCAACGTATCCTCGTTGTGCTCTTACCAGGTTTTTAGTTATCACTATAATTACAATTACCGCCAGGAGACGATAACAATATCCTGCGGCTTTATTCGGTAAATATTGCAAGTTTAAAAAAGGCTGAAAAATTCATGTTGGTATATCATGATAATCATATTGTATGGTTTTCACACCTAAATTATAATTATCGATATCGTGCAAACTATCATAATTATTGTCATAGATGCCATGATTATCATTACTAGCAAACTGCCACGATAATCACCAAATATCGTATGAGCATCGCTCCATGCCGCACGATTTGACCCCTAAACCACAACGATTTCTCTAAAAGTTGAATTTAAATTTATGCTATTTCTCCGTGATTATTACCGATAATCGCTTCTTCCGTTCTTCGCTGGCGTACGGTTCTAGAGGAGAAAATAAACCTGGATCTTACCGCCATGACCCAGCATGTGTGTTACATTCCTGTACTGCCACGTATCACCGGAGGTCGGAGGATATGTAGGAGTATTATATATCATCATCTAAATAAAAGAACAGTGATTTTGTATTATTTAAAGGGAAAAGCGATATGAATCTGATCGGCACGGGAACATCAAACAATATCCCTACTACGCTTTTCGCATACTGCGCAGTGGCAGCGCCCCCCTAGTGCTTCCTGTCCCCTCTACTCGAAAAGCTTGATGGTGAGGCGCAACCACCAACCTAGGTCATTCCCATATTGCCACGTAGATTTTTTTTATGACATGGTAGAGAAGAAAACCCTTTTATTCCAGGGAAAGACTCGTGATGTTATTTTCAAACAAATAAAAACGGAATAAAAGTCTATTGAGATCAAACTTTTCTTTTATTTACAATTTGTATAGCACATTTGATCACACTCTTATGCAGGAATTCAATGCTCTATCAAATTTATGAAACTAAAAAATGATAGAAATAACTGAGAGAGGAGATTTTATATCATAAAATAAAACTGAAGTACCGACATGTCATACTTGGAAACTGTGAAATGAAAAATAACATTAAGAATGGCCTTAGAGAGAATAAAACGTTGGGACCGGGGCCTGGGCCGGGTGCTGTGCATTCGGCCCGGCCAGACTTACTGGGCCGTGACGGGGAGGCGTTGTTGGATGGGCTGGCCGTGCCTAATGGGCTGTGGAACCTGGTTCACCGCGCTTCAACCGCAGGTGGTAGTGTGGCCCATTTCAGTTTATTTTCGCTGGCCCAAGCCCTGAAATTTAAAAGGCCGTAATTTGTATCCTCTTAAAAAACACAGCCCGTCTGGACGACGGACAGTGCAAGAAACCTGAATCACGCGTGCTTCTGTCGAGCGACATACGGAACTGATCATGAGAAGCAGCTAATTGGTAGCCAGCTTCTGAGAATCTGAACAAGCTCCTAAACCTAGCTTCTGGATTCTTTAATTTATTTTCCAGAATTTGTAACTACAGATTCTTAGAAGCTGTGGACTGTTTGGAGCAGCTTCTGGCAGAAACAGTTTTTGCGCAAAACTGTAGCTAGGAGAAGCTCTCCCAAATAGGCTCATAGAGTATAGAACTACAGAAGCATCTCCCTTAACACTACCAAATTTGCAAATACAAACACCTCAAATTATGCTGGAATTTTTTTATTTTTAAACATTTTTAATAAATAATTTTATTACTAAACCCCAGGAGAAAAATATTTTCACCGGATGAATCTTTTGGCCACGCCAGTGTTAGTGGCGTGGCACGACAATGATGCGGCTTGCCACGCCAAAAACTCTATGTGGTAGCGTTGTTTTGCCATGCCAATGTTGGTGGTGTGGTCAAAAGGTTCATACGGTGAAAATATTTTCTCCTGAGATTTAATAATAAAATTATTTATTAAAAAAATTCCAGATTTGCTGTCAACTATCTACTACTTCGATTGCTTTATCTATGTATGGACAGCTTTTTGTATCATGTTATTAATGGAAATAGGAAGGGCATGCACCCTTCTTTCTCAAAAAAAAAAAACTTTGATTGCTATCTGTATGAACTAATGCAAAATAAAGCAGTTAGCCTAGCATACTCTGGTGTCCATACCATGGCGGCATAACCAATAGCAGAAGATGAACATGGTTCGCTCGATAAGACAATATCGAGGAGATGTAAAGAAATGTTGCAGATCAGGGCGAATGGGCGATCGACTTATTTGAAAGATTTTGTGAGGATTGGATCCTCGTAAGATAGATATCATTACTATGCACACTTTGTTCAAGTCCACAATATAAAATTTCTGACCACAACTCATGTAGCACCTGCAGTAGTAGTGGCTATTCATGCAACTGTAAAATCAAATACTTTAAACAATGTCATCACCATAGAACGCAAGTTCACTAAACTAAAAGGTCAAATAACAGAAGTACAAACCCATCGTTCGGATGATGGAGACGATGGAATATCAGTGTTTTGTTGGTCTGGATGCTCGTCATGGGCTGAAAGTTTAGAGTTTGTTTGATTCATGGACTAGATGAAATAGGTTGGTTTTATCCTTGGTTTTTAGATGAGTTGGTTTTATTTTTTGATTTAGTTGGTGAGATGAGTTAGACCAAGTTTTTTTTAGTTGGAGAGATGAGATGTGATAGGAGTGATCCCTTATTTGGTTCAAGGGATGAAGATGGGATGACCAGATATGATTAGCTTACACAATGAGTTAATAACATTACCTCTTATCATTCAAATACAACATATTATTTTTGTGTTTGTTTATATAAGTTATAACTAAAATCAATTTAATATATGAATATGGACATTTTACAATTAATAATATAATAGACTGGACATGTCATCATTGCCTATAACCACACCAAATAAATAGAATTACATATGTCATTTCACACTTAATTAGAGGAAAAAGAAGCATATATGTTAATATGTACCGCTATAACAAGCATATATGCCACAGCCACAAGTATTCGGAGGAAAAAAATCAGCCAAAAGCTTCAACCTTCAACGCACAAGCTACAACATGGCGGCGGCATGCCCAGCTTGCGATGCCCTCTATGTGATGCGCCAATGTGTTCGCCCGTGGTGGAACCATCCCACCCAACTGGGTCTAACCCAACCCAATTCATAAAATAAACACTACCTGGGATGAGATGTTCTATCCCATCCCATCTCATCCTTACAGCCAAACATTTTTTTTTACTAATGAGTCAAACTAATTCCTTTTTTTAGCTGGATTGGCCTAAGATCCGCCAAACCAAATTTCATTAAGATGTTGAACGTCTCTGCTCTTGTCTAGCGCACAAAAACCTGCGCTCTAGTCTACGTTTAACCATTTATTTTATTTAAAAAAGTTATATATAATATTATAAATTATGTTGTTATAATTTGATTTATTACTAAAGCAACTTTAAGCATGATTTATAATTTTGTATATTTATATAAAAATTTTAAATAAAATAAAGGATCAAACATAAATCTAAAAGTAACGTCACCCGATAAAAAACGGAGAAAAAACGGAGGGAGTGTAAGATATGAGCCTCTGTGTTTAGTTTCGTATCAGGGCCCTAAAAAGTCTAGACCGGCCCTAGCCCGGAGGGACGGGAACTGTGGAATGTTGGGCCGGTGGGCTGGATGTAACAGAAGAGAGGAGCAGGGATGACCCATTTACACCTTGGTTAGATGGCTCTCGATCCGTTGATGCGGCAAATTAAGGCCCCTAATCTCAAAGGCCACAGGGACATTCACGGGGTGATAGTTTAGCTTTTTAAACAAAAAGTCAAATGATATATTTATAAATAAAAAATAATTTATGAGTAAAAATGTTTGTATATAAGTTTTTAATGATCTAAAAGACAAGACTAAAAAAACTACGATGAAAACCTCAAAATCTACTCTTAAATTAAAAATTTAAATTTTAGCTTATATAGATAAACATACGGGAAGAGAGAACTCTGTAAAGTCAAGATGAAGCACATGTAATGATTAAGGGGAAAAAGGCCATGGAGCGCATGCCATTTTTGCCGGAGGTTCGGAGCCTGAGATTAATTAATTCCTTCTTTCACTGGAGTAGTT
Organism: Oryza brachyantha; assembly: GCF_000231095.2. Lineage (NCBI taxonomy): Eukaryota > Viridiplantae > Streptophyta > Magnoliopsida > Poales > Poaceae > Oryza > Oryza brachyantha. The sequence goes on from NC_023170.2 coordinate 13,259,661, forward strand.
TATCTTAGGTCGGATGATGCATTCTCTAATTAATTAATGTGCAGGTTGAGTGTGACGGGAATTTCACCAAACTCACACACTAGTCGGTAGACACGGCTATCAACAATATCAAAATTTTTGGGGGCATGTTATCCTCAGTGCTCTTGTATTTTTAGCATCTCCTTTCCTACTGATAAGGATCGTAATTCGGACATCATTAATTGTATCACGTCATCAGAGGATGTATAATAATATCATAAGATGTATATACACCTATAAACAAAATAACGATGATGGTGAGCATACTCAGAAATTGTGATGTATAGGTTTATTAATTGTTCATAACTCTCTAACCAAGTATACGGTAAACCAGTAGAAGCCATGAATAGACCGTAGAGCTTCCAGCCTTCCAGTCATAACTATTCACACACTAATAACAAATGAAGATTTTCTTTAAATATGAGTGAAAATTTCACAAGTAGAAAACTCCGATTAATTTTAAAATTTAAGGTCTAAAATTAATATATATTTCCTCTTTATAATGTACCGATATGAATTTTTAGTTCTCTAATAATGCACGGGTATTTTGCTAGTAACCCTTCTACGTACTACGCAGCCGCTCCTATGATCTGCGCGCATATTGAGACTCCACATTTGTTCACATCCGTTTGACCTTGCACCCAATCATATATATTCTGACTTATCATCAGTTGATCTCAAGCTTCAATGTAAGCTCGTCACGCTACCTGTTTATTCAACGCTAATTAAAGAGAGTGGATGGTGACTGATCATCGATCCAGCCAGTTTACCGCTGCCTGCGCACACTATCAAATTCTCTCTTCCTTCTGACCATCTCCATATATATACTACACATCGCACGACAGAATTGCCGAGCCGGCAATGCAAATCATCGATCTCTCTTGATTTCTTCTTCCTCCTCCTCTCTGTCTCTCTCTCGTTCGGTCTCTCTCTCTCTCTCTGAACAGCGGCAATGGCGGCGGTGACTCTTCAGAGGCATCTGCTCCTCTGCAACGCGACGCTTGTGCTGCTGCTGCATCTGTGCAGCGGCCTGAGCCTCGACACGGTGAGGGACTTCCTCACAAGGGAGGAGGACGCCATCGTCTTCAGCCTCATCGAGAGGGCCAGGTACCCGGCGAACGCTCCGGCCTACGGCCCCGCCGCCGCCGGCGACCTCGGCCGCCTGCACGGCGCTTCTTTCGCCGAGATGTTCGTGCGCGAGTCCGAGGCGGTTCAGGCCAAGGTGCGGCCATTCCATCCATGCATGACACTTTCCTTTCTTTTCTTCCTCATCACGTGGTTTTGTTTGTTTTGGTGTCATCTATTTTTATGGCCTTGTTTTGCTTGCATTGCCAAATGTCAATTGCTAGTGCATCCGGCAGTTGGGCAATTAATTATTGAGATGATGATGACCAGAAGTTGTCAGAAAATTGATGTTAATTTGATAATTAATTATCTAGGCTAGATGATGACCTGTAGTTGCTGTCTAAATGATTTGACTAACTGAGCATATGAAAATCTTAGTCAAATGCTGCATGCTCTCGTCAAAATTGTTGACTAAAACTAATCTAATCTATTTATTTTACTCTCTCTGTCCTACCATATAAGACTTAGGGCCTATTTGGGGAGCTTCTCTCAGCTGTAGCCTTTTCCAGAAGCTGCTTCTGTCAGAAACTACCCCAAACAGTCCACAGCTTCTGAGAATCTATAGTTACATATTCTAGAAAATGAACTAAGAATCTAGAATCTAGAGAAGCTGGGTTTAGGAGCTTTTCCAGATTCTCAGAAGGTGGCTATTAAGCAGCTGCTTCTCAGAATCTAAAGCTCCCCAAACAGTCCCTTAGTTTCTGACACAATTTCCAATATTTTACTTTGGCCATTAATTTTTTCCATGATGTATCATCATCAACTATATGTAAAAATTAAATTCATATCAAAATAATTTTTGAACATGAATCCCATAGTATCAGACATGTAGCCCTAAACATATATGTTGTCAGGGTTTTATTTATCGTGGAAGGGGCCAGAACCGGTTCTGAACGGATAGACGATAGTCGCGATTATCGTTAAAAAATAGCTATCATATCTTGGCGATACATGTGATTATCGTGATAATCATGGTTTCGTGAACCGTGATGTTGTTCGGTATAATTATTAATCAAAGTTAGAAATGTTGATTTTCATGGAAATATCAGGCCTTATTTATCAAATCATTCATGCCGAGGACTCGTGACCAAAGTAGGAAAGTCTTGAGATGGAGCAAGAACAAAAACACAAAGGGTCTGTTTGGAGAGGTTTAAATTCTGAGAATTAGCTGTTTTGTAGCTAGTTTTTGAGAATTTAGAAAAGCTCCTAAACCCGGCTTCTCTAGCTTCGAAATTTTTAGTTCATTTTCCAGAATCTGTAACTACAGATTCTCAGAAGCTATGAACCGTTTGAGGCAGCTTCTGGCAAAAGCAACTTTTGGGAAAAACTGTAGCCGGGAGAAGCTCCTCCAAACAGGCCCAATGTCTGCTCTGGAGTACTGGAGTAGCCTTGCCAAAAAGTTTGCATGTTTACTTTAAGCGAAGATAAAGAATAATGCATCTTGCATTGGATGTAGTTCGTGGTGTGATAAAGCACACGTCAACATTAAACGGCACGTTACCAATATGATGCGTGGATTATGACAAAAGGCATCAACTCAACGTTATTTCAGGTCAGCAACACTAACCCTCACTTTCTGTTGGATTAATCTGCAGGCAGGAAGGTACCAAAGCCTGCAGGAGATTCCATTCTTCCCTTTCAGAGTGCCCTTCACACTGGCACCTCCATATAACTTCACAGCCGTAAGCATCCAGCTTCCATAGCTAAAGATCCATGTGCAAGTGCAACAATGCTGAAAAAAAATGGATTCTCAAAATAAACTCACTGTAATCATGTTCATGCTGCTGTAAATTACAGGAGCTGCATGCTGCGGCTGCATCCGTTAATGTGAATGGTGCCATATGGAGCACGTACTTCAGTCAGTTGCTCCCTCTCCTGGCCAAGAATGGTGATGATGGCAACTATGCTGCAACTGTTGCATCAGATCTTGTGTGTCTGCAGGTACAGATACATGCTACACTGTCATCTTAGGCGACCAGATATTGTATATGTACATAGTCATCCCAAGTTTACATGGAAAAAATATTTTTTTTGATGTAGGCACTCTCAAGAAGGATCAACTATGGGAGGTATGTGGCAGAAGTGAAGTTCATAGGAGACCAGCAGAATTACACAACTCTAATTCGTAAAAAGGTATTTTATCATCTCACCTTGATAAGTTGATCGATGTTGTTGTGTTGACGTGATACCTGTACCTTTTTTTTTTTCTGGAGATGTGTCATACAAGTGAATCTTCTCTTTCACAGGACAAGGATGCTCTGATGAAATTGTTGACATCTGAAGCCCAGGAAGATGTGGTGAAGAGAAGGGTTCAGAAGAAGGCCATGGTGTTCGGCCAAAATGTGACATTAGATGGGCCAGTTGAAACTGGCAACAGCAACAGTAGCCAAACCAGTTTCAAAGTTGATCCTTCATTAGTGTATAAACTGTACGACAAATGGGTGATACCATTGACCAAACAAGTGGAGGTCGAGTACCTACTCCATCGTCTTGATTGAATCAAGTCTGTACCTAGCTAACCTATTCGTTCAAAAATGTAACCAGTATTCACATGAAAGATTGAAATAAATATGCAGCAAAGTCTGCAGGATTGACCAGCTCATCGTTTTCTTCAAAATGTGGATGCTATTTTAAATGTACATATTGATCTGCACCAGTGACTGGCAGCTCACTAAAGCATTTGCCGAAGGATATTAAAAACAGTTATACACAGATGAGAAGAAAGACAAGGTTCATGCTTCAACAAGGCCAATTCATGCTTTGTACTTCCATGCGTGCCGTAACAATTAGCAATGAACAAAATGTAAAGTAAATGACAAAATAATCAGAGTCCAAAAATCCCTCCAGATGTCAAAACACTCTTGTAGCTTCGGAATCTCTGTTAATGTCAGTGATGCGGGATACGATTTCATTAGTCACCCAGAAATAATAGCAAAAACTACTGCTCGAGATTTTTACTGGTGCCCTGTATTATAGCATCATCTCTAGCAACTATTTCGTAGGTCTGCAACTGCATCTCAGTGGTCTGCAGTTAAGCACGGAGGAAATACATCTTCCGTCTGCAACTGCATCTCAGGAGGAATTATATTTGAGTTTCACATGTCTACATTCCGTCGATGTCTCCTGCCCCGTAAGTGATTCTCCAAGTCAGATGAAGATGTACAGATAGCCTTGCAAGTGCTGCGACTCCATCCTGGCACAAACTTTTGGTTCTTCTCAGCAAGTTGAGACAATTTCTTTCCATCCAACTTTGCTTCAATTTCCATGTCTTCTCTCTTCAGGGCTTCTACGTTCTCTTGGTGCCTCCTACCTCTTAGATGGTTTCTTAAATCCATTTCACATGAACAATTGGCTTGGCAAATACCACAATTCCAAGTTGTTGGACAGTACCGGGTGACAGATAAGGATTCTGCTTCTACTTTCTTCATCCCAATAGCTTCCTTTCTTGACTCCAAAACTGCAATGTTTGGCTGGTGCCTATGGCCAGAAGAGTGCTCCTCATAGCGTGTATTCATCTGGCGCACAACACAGCTCCTTTGCACGCATAATTTCTTGCTGTTTGTCTGGAAAGTATCTGCACTCCTTTTCCTCTTCACTCCAGATGACAGTTTTTTCCGCAGCTTGGCCTGTGCTATGATGAACTTTTATTAGAAAATGAAAATGGCAAAAATCAATCATTTTTCAGAAAAGGCAAGAATAATCTTGTTACTATCTTTGACATAAAAATCATATCTACAAGCAAACTATTAAACATTATAGTTCTGTACTATGATCTGCATGGTTTCAAGTTACATTTCCCTTTGGAGTTAAATTTCCTTTTTCTAGTTATACTGTTTTCCATTCAATTTCAACTGCCAGTATACTAGGCAACATATGTAATCGTCCCATACATGAAGTCAAATTCTTTGAAGAACACATACCATTTTGCATATTTTATCAATAATCTACATATTAGAAATTACCCGTCCTCCGAGAAGCAGCGAATCACTTAACCATATTACAGTTATACTAACACCATTTATAAACTGCATTGCTTGCCTTTTAGCAAAGGAATTCTGAAGAATAGTTACAAAAAAATATAAATATTATTGAGATAATGGCCTCGATTTTATAAGAATTCAAAACTAGGGCGGTATTGACTATTAAGTATCAATTATTAGAAGTATAGAATCTATAGTCCGCGATAGCTAGGAATAACAAAGGCTAGTACCACTACTAATAGAAACCAGATGGCAAATTGCTTACCAATGCAGATTATTCATATATGACACCTATCTCAGTGAAAGATGCAGACAACGTTACATATCAATGGACTGTTTAATGCCTAGTCATTTTTTTTTACTTCAAGCTAAATCTAACATGTTAAGCATGCATAATCAACTGGACTAAAACAAGATGGGTAGGTCCAAGAATACAACTAATAGTTGGGAGGAGACCAGGCAAGTTTTAAAGTAAATTCAGACTAGTAAACATTCAGTTTAGAAAGTGGACACAGAACCATCTTGAACATGGCAACATTATCCATTCGTAACATATCAATAATCGGTTAATATTTTTAAAAGATGACAAAAAAAGTGAACAAAAATTAGCCAGTCACATGTTCATAGCTTACCCCATTAAATGTTGCATTCTCTTCAGCAAGCGTCCTATGCCAGGGAGGGCAATACCATTCCTCGATTCGATATTTAACAGGCAATCTAAACACGGATGCTCCTGTGCGCATCGCCATCTGTTCTTCTAACCGAAGCCGACCATGTGGCAAAGGCTGGAACCTGGAAGTTCCAGGGGATCGCGATGGCACCTCACAGGACAATCCAAGATTGCGCTGGTCCTCGGCCTCCAGTTCACGCTGCTCCGCAATCTCAGCAGCAATAAGCTCCTGGCGAATGCTCTCCTCCCAGAGCTCCCGGCGGAGCGCGTCCATCGTCATCTGCGCTGCATCTCCAACCCGCCCGCCGTTAGGTTTCTGAACCACACTAATTCCCACCAAATTCCGCACGATCGATCTCGCTGTCAAGAACGCATTTAATATCGTGCAGGAAATAATCTTGATCTCGCCATCAAAAAAAAAAATCCGCAGGAAAGCGAGCAACGTTTACTACACACAATGCAGAATAATCCTACCGGGAAGAAATTCTAGATTAGCTAAACGAAGAACAGGATTACGCCTAATCTCCGAGGACAACGAACACACATCGTTCTACAGAATGACTGAACAAGAGCAGGGAGGGAACTAAGCCACTTTACCGCGCGGGGAGGGGTGGCGAAGGCCGTCGCCGTCGCCGGCGTCGACCGGGGACGCGGCTCAGCCTCGGCGGGCGAACTCCATTGTTGGGAGGGTTAGGGTTTGGTTGCGTGGGAGAGAGAGTGAGAGAGAGAGAGCGCGCGCGCGGGGTGCGAAATGCGAAGGATCGGTGTGTTTCTTCACTTGATGATGATGGTGATAAACGCAATGGTTCAGCTTCTGGTCGGGCGCCGGGGTGGTAGGCGAACTTCGAAATCTTGGGCCATGTGCACGGAGTGACCGCGAGCCGTTGGATGTGACGGGAGGTATCCTAGAGTACCGAGCTACTGACTCTAATTCATATATATAGTTAATATAATAGCTAACTTATATATTAGTTACCTTCAAAACATTAATATATAGTCCTACATGTCATACACATATTTTGTTTTGGAGCCCGTATACAGCTGGCTATAAATTAGTAGCCCACCTCTCTTCCTCTTATCTCATTAAAATATACTTATAGCTGACTAAAAGGCCCGCGCCTGTCACGCCCAGATTCTGGACACATTGCGTGATATTACTCTGAAGAATGGAGAGGAGCTCCGTGAAGAAGACTATCGCACCATGCTTGATTTCATGTTGAGCCGACTCCAGTCCGACGTCAATCCCCGGGCGCTGAAGGAGCTCTTTTCGGGGAATCACTCCCGTCGAGAGGCCCTCTTCCTCCCTTTTTCTGAATCTGGGAGAGAGGCAAAAGAGAAGTCCAGAGAGACCTCGACTCTTTCAGGGAAAGGAGGGGGATCGAATGCGAGATGGAGTCCCGTGATGCTGTACCTGGTCGTTCAAATCTTACCTCCATCCCGGTACAACGAGAAGGAGTTTACTATGGTCAGTGCAGTGAGATTCATGGAACTAATCATGCCCTGCTATTGTACCTGCTCTTAACCGTCGGATGAGATAAGCCCGTCCATCAACGCGAGGGGACGGATATTTTCTACGCTATGGCCCCATTTAGGTCTTGTTCAGCTTGTAATTTTTCTTCAAAAAACATCACGTAAGATATACGGACATATTTAAAATATTAAACATAGTCTAATTATAAAATAAATTACATATTCAGTCAAGAAAACCATGAGATGAATCTTTTGAGTCTAATTAATCCGTCATTAGCATATGTAGGTTCCTGTAACATATATGTCTAATCATGTATTAATTAGACTTAAAAGTTTCATCTCACGATTTCCCTGCCAGAGTAAAGCGCATTATACAAAGCAAATTTATTTTTGGTAGTTATTTATTTGGTTAAGATCATATCATATTCAGTAGTGCTAAATTAAAAACAAATTTGCATAGAGTTTCTATATGCATAGGTGGCATATTCCCATATATACATTCGGTCAGTTGGAGGGCCTCTCGAGAAAAACAATTCATCAATTTCCACTTGTTTCTTTTTATGTTCATCTAATTTTTTGCATTTATTTTCATCGTTATTATCTTTGTCGTGGTGTGCTCGAAAACGGTTGGTTACATCTATGAAAGAGAGGAATTCTCTGTTGCTTTGCTTAAAAGCATCCGTTTGCCGACACGAAAGTACGAGGACTACAGTATTTTTGTGTAGATCAATTTTACATGGAAACAACTTTCTCCCTCTCTCAGGAACCCGTGACATCTTGGGGGAGGCTTGAGGTCTGCTGGTGGTAGGGTCGCGAGAGAAGATGTTTGCGCTAATGCTAAGGAAAAAGGCTTAAGGTTCGTTCAATGAGGTCGCCAGAGAGGATGCTTGTACCAACGCTGGGAAAGGGGTTGCAAAGAGGAATTTGATGACAACATACCTCCCCAACCTCCATCGATTCTCCCCCTTTTCTCCAACCTCTGATATTGCACCTTCCATCTTCCTGGATGCACAAGAGCACAGTTAGTGTCGGTGGCTAGGGGTAGTGGGCATGGTTGATTGAGTTTCTAAAGAGGACCAACAGAGGGAACCACTCATGGTTGGGTGTGAATGCCCTCAATCCTCTAGTGTGGGTGGCATAGGCTAGTAGCGACCACCATCCTTATGGCGAGATTGGGCGAAGCTCTAGCCACAACCCTGTTCTTTCTCCGCCCACCTTTTAGTGTGCATCAGGCAAAGCCACAGCAGCCACCTTGCTCTTCCTCCTACCACCTTGCTATCTCCATCAAGCGGAGCTCCAGGCCCCACTTATTAACTCCCGACACGAGTGGGCCAGAGCTTAAAAAGGCGGAGGAAGACCTCAAGCTCAACAAGCCAGTTGTTGGGCTTTGCATCTCCTCCTCTAAGAGACGGAAGCAAGGCTAGAACAAGATGAGGCAGTCGCGTCATACATCTCCTCCAACCTATGATGGGAGCTTGAAGCAAAGGAGAGGAGACAAGTGAGAAGGGGAATGTGAGAGATGACATGTGACTATGTGAGCCACATAATAACTTTTTAGTTCTATTCTCCATATTAGATTGCTAGGTATTGGCCACATAGGACATAAACTCTTTATTAGACTATGAGTAATTCATACTATAGTTGAGGACGTAAACCGAACTCAATGCTGATATGAGATAAAGAGAACTCATATCAGAATTTATTGAGAGATGAGACTTCAAAGCTAGGTCAGTTAGCACACCACCTGGCAGTAGCTAGAAAACCTCCGAGCATTCCTCGCCGTAGCTCAACTGACCCATATTGGATTTTATTTTCCACTCGATCATAATAGGAAAAGAAAAACACCTATTGCCACTTTCTCTTTCCTATCCCAATTTCGTTTGCAATCGGTTTGAATAGGTAAGCAGGACAGTCTATCAATGAGAAACTGCCATTACCTAAAAGTGTAACACCAAAACTAAGAGTCTAGGAGTGGATGAAACTGAATGAACTGTACATCGAAGAAACATTTACACTCGAATCAAATCATCTTCTATCTTCCATAAACACAATGAGACGTAAGGAAGTGACCTAACTCACTCGGTGAGAGGTGTGAGTATACACCCCGACCACCCAAGTTAAAAGTCTGTTCAAAGACAACTGTTTCATCTTTCAATTTTCTAAGCACTGTAAGCTGCAGCCTGCAGAGCATCAGGCCATGCATTCTCCCAAGGGGGTGTTACTTCAGGATTGTATGTACGCTCCATTTTTACACTGCCTGTACCTGTTGAGAGCATAACTGGTTTCTTCAATTTGGATTATCGAAGTCATCCTAAAACTCCTTCCCTCAGTTGCATCAGATGCGTACGGAGGCTGGACTCCTGTACCTGAAACACCAAGGATTGAGTTGATGTTTGCATACAGTAATACATAGTTTAGTTGCGCTTAACATGTGCTACATATGCAGACTTGGGTGTATGAAAGGAGACAATCCCCCAATCTTTTCGCTTTTGCTTATGCTAGCCAAAATTTAAATTTTTAACTTTAAATTTAGAGTCGTTTTTTCTGGAAAAGCTGTCGGACACCAAAATTTGGAATTGATTTAGGGTTTTTTCATTGATTTTCTAGCCTTAGCATTTAGATTGTTAAAATACGTGTATAAAAGTTTTATTCATAATTTATTTTTTCTTTATAATTATGCTGTTTGGTTTTTTTTATGAAAAATCCAAAAAATCACCCTAATATATCTTATGAATCATGAGAAATGGAATATAGCTACCTAAAAAAAGGCCCCATAACTAGGACATTGATGCCTACCAGAAATTGTCGGTTTCCAATCGCGCAATAACCAGAAGTTTCGTCCCATGAATGAAACAATCCAGATCTGACTAGGTATGCAACTCTTGCAGGACATGCTACATGGATTTATACAGATTTATGTAGTCCTCTGGCTGTGTCGGCAAATTGTGTCCGGCAGGTTGACCAACCAGAGTGGTTGGGTTAATGCAGAAAACAAGTCGAGTAACCAACAAAAAGTACGATGTTTCCAAAGGTTCTTGAACATAAAAGGGTGGGTAAGCTAGTCAGCTACTGTGATAACTGGTGGGGCGTTTAAAGTGGAATGTTCGTTTGAAATTAGGAGCAAAGCTTTTTGGCCAGACGGTGATTCATAAATACCTGTAATTTTGCAGCCGTAGCTAAGAGCTCTCTACACTCACCAAGGGCACCCTTTTCTTGTCTTGCCATGTCTGAAAGTTCAGAAACCAAAGACGTCCTACCTTCAACCTGGTACGCATATCCTAATAAATGTCAATAAAAGCAACAAGGCTTTTGTATCTTTAAAATTGACAGGCGAGGTACAGTATACTAATTTAAAAGTTTTAGTTTTATCAAAGAAACAATATTCTGACAAAAATTCAACATTAGAACCAGAGCTCTTCCTCCATTTACAAAATAATTTACGGCGCATGTGTGTTTCTTACCTTTGAAAGGAGGTACAGAATTGAGGAACTCAAAGCTTGCATAACATCAACAGCGGAGCTTATAGAATTCTTAACTGCAACAGCATCTGCCTATTAATATAACGGAATTGTCAACGTCCCAGATAAAGCAACATAAGTGTAACTGCAAGTGCAAATGCAAGATCATTTGACATTAAGCAACCACGCACCTGTGCTCCTGATGTAACTGGAAGGCGAAGTGTGCATGCTTGTAAAGCCTCAATAGCCCCAATTAAAGTACTACCGTTCTCTCCTTCTAGTGCCGGCCAATGCTGAAGGTAAGCAATCTGAATCACAACAATATGGTGAGTAAAAGCACCAAGATTTCTTTTGGACATAAAAAAGTGTAAGTGGCTAATTACCCAAAACACCAAATATTCACACTTTTTAATGAGTTCCAACAAAATTTGGAAAAAAAACAAACTTTTGGGAGGGGGGAGGGGGTGTAAATTACCGAAATCACTAGAAATTTAAAATTTATGATATTTTCACCCTGAATTTGAAAATATAAACTGAATGAATTTAAACCAAATTAGAAAATGATTTTGTAGTGGGAATGAGGTAACTACAATTATTTTTCATATTTTTCAAATTTTGAATGACTTCGAATCAAATTTTAAGGGAAGCACTTTTAGAGGCCAATTTCAGCCAACTTAGAACTTTTGTTCTGCCTCCGAGTGCATCCCTTCAAATTTGGTAAATTTTTCAAAAATTCAATGTCTATTCATTAAATTTCAATGATTTTGATAATTCTGACCATGTGGTATTCTTTTTAAAATATCATAGGCTAGAAAATCCCCTTGCTGGGCCAGGAGGGTGATTTCTCACTTAAGGTTATGAGCCAAGCAAGGCTAATATGCCTTCTTTTCTGAGGACTAGGGTAATATGCTCATTTGAGGCCGCATTCGGGCCCCTCTTAGTTAACTTATCTCTCTCGTTTTTGCGCGCATACTTCCTAAACTGCTAAATGATGTATTTTTTGCAAAAAATTTCTATAGGGAAGTTGTTTTAAAAAATCATATTAATCTATTTTATATTTTTTTAATAATTAGTAATTAATTAATCATATACTAATCTATTACTACGTTTTTCGCGTCGGGGTAAGTTAACTTACTGGCGCTCAAACGAATGCGGCCTAAGTCTTTTCTAGTACACATTGGGGACAAAAAAAATGCATGGGCTTGTACAGTTAAAATAAAATTTAGGGACATTGAACAGATGAGTTAGGAGCATAAAAGAATTTTGTTGATGCATTTATATAGCATATGTGACAAACTATGCAGTATTTCCATGATTGAAGCCAAGAATAATACAAAAATTAGTTGATGCATGAAAAAGCACCTGCTCTTTTAAAATATAGTATAGCTTGAGTTCTTGCTGCAGGAGTTGCACATCAGTTCTTCTCACTGTAACCGAATCCCGCAGCTTCAAGATACTTTTCCACACACTATAAAGAACACTCTGTTTTATATGGGAGGAGAGAAACATTACATTAGTTGAACATTGCTGGGTTAATCAAAAACTAAAGAAAATGTACCCACTAAAGAAACAACGGTTGCATCAAGGCACAAACTTGAGCAAAAACTTTTATGCTGCTTTATTTCACACTCAAAACTACAGTGATATCACGAAAGAAAGAAAATTAAACTACACGTGAAACAAAGTGCAAGGACATGATTACATCTTTCAAACTCTTGTCCTGCAATCTTAAACTCGCCAAATAGTTGTACTTCTATCACAGGAGTTGCTCTTCCTATCATCTCGTAGAAGAAAATTGTAGAATATGCATGAATGAAAGTCGACTTTAGAAATTTGAAAACAGAAAGGAACAAAATCAAAATAGCATACCTCAACACTGCTCTTTTGGAAGGATAGTGTATCTTCTGAACGAGCATTTACAAACTGCCACTGCAGGTGGCTATTATACAGCAGACGTAATTGGTGGATATTCTCAATCTGGCTTGCGCTCTTCTTCACTTTCCTCGCATCAACTATATAGTTAAAAACAGGTTGTGTAACGCCTGATGCTGTTGAACAGCATCGTGATCGGCAAGGTGCCGAAGGCCTTGTCCTCGATGGACTTTGAAAGTTCGTAGAAGTAGAGGATGCAGCTGACAAGACCTTGTTTGGTGATGACGAGCGATGTAGAACCGGGACAGGTGAAGACAGAGTCCTGCTTGGGCGAGCAGCAGATTTAGAGCATTCTGACGTCTGTGAAGAAACATCATCAGTACTAGACTCTGTCTTATCGTCTCTTCTGCTCTCATGCATAGCCAATCTCTTTGCCAATCCGTTCAATGGTTGATTCAGACCATTGGCTTTGACATCAGCAGGGTAAATCCTCCTTGGTGAATGCCCTCTTGTAGTGTTTGATGGAGTGACAGACCTGATAGGCGTGTCAGCAACTCCATTGTTTCTCGAAGTTAAGCCTGCAGAGCCACGGCCACTCATCATTGCCGCCGGCCATCGGTGTTGCTCAACGACCCTCTTGTTCGGAGTTTCTGATGGCCGAGCATTCTCACATTGGTTGCCAATATTCCTCCCTCTGAGAGGACTCCTTTTCCTCTCAGCCTCAGCTACGGTTCTTGGCTGCACTTTGGTCTGGTGACTCTGGTCAGACGATGAGACATGGGGAAGCCTGTCTCTCTTCGTGGCCGGTGTTGCCATTGCCACAGACTCTGGCTGAAGCCATGGAGACGACCTCCGAGCTGATGCCCACAACCCATCAGGGGGCTTTGTACTGGTTGCACGACGAGAGATGCCACGTACCTCGGTGGCTGTGGTATCACGCACCGGCGTCCTAGACCTCGACGCAGCACAGCCGCCGGAGGGCGTCGAACTGGAAGAAGGCGTCGAAGACCTCCTCCTCTCAGCTGACTGCGCTCTGTTTGTCGATGCTGTGCATTCAGCTGCTGAAGGCCGGCTAAGACTTGGAGACGTGCATCGCCTCGCCGAAGAAGCAGCCGGCGCCGGTGCCGGCGGCACGCCAGCCTTGAACCTGGAGGCCACCTCCCTCCTCCGAGGTGCCGGAGCGGCAATGTTCTTCTCGGACGGCACCAGCGGCCGTCGCAGGGCGCTGTCGACGGTACCAGCCGCCTTCTTCGCCTCGGCCTTCACGGCATCCATGGAGTCGAATAGCCGCTCCAAGATACGCGCGCATTGATGTACTGGCCAGCTCCTCTCATCAAGCTGCACTACTCTCCACAGCAGCAAAATCAGAGAGATCTACCACAAGACGACGCCAACCACCAGGATAAGCAGATATATAATCGAAATATGCATGCGTGCATTAACCTCTGACACAATCATAGCCAAACAAACAGACAAGCAAGAAGGCTCCCCTCCCCTCCCCTCCCCATCCCCCACCGGCCACCACGTCAAAGAACGGCAAATGCAGGCAACCAAACAGCATGGACGATTGCACATTACTCACAACGATGGATGGAGACAACCTAGTGTCACGGCCATCTGCATGTAAGAATTGTCCAATTTGTTGCTACTGCCCTCCGGTCCCTCTCGCGGTGTGATGCCATGGTCGGGTGGGCGCAAAGTGCCCCAAGGAGGAAAAGAAAGCTCCCGTGTTTGCTTGGGGCCTACAGAATTGCAACAGTGCAGTAACTGCAGGTATGATAATTAATCAAAGATGGCTTCTTGCTGTGAAATGCCAATTGCTCTGCTACATGGTAGTAACATGGATAAGTTCGACCAAGGACGAGGAGAGAATTAATAAGTTCACTTTTTCACCTGGCGATTCATAACTTATTGGACCCGACAGGGACACATGCATCCATGCGACATGGATCTCTGTATGTAGAAAATGTATTCTACTTTTTCCTTAAAGATTTAATACTAGTTTTTCTTCACTAGAAGCAGCATGGGAAACAGGCATTTCATTAACACTTTACCATTCCAGAAGAATAATACAAACTTGCATTGTACTCCGGTGACTTTATTTTTAGCTTATCTTATGCTACAAATCAATATAAATACATAAAGACTATAATGTTGTTTACCTTTTCAAATCCAATTTGTCTCTCCGTTTTTCCAAGCCCAATACATGAGTCACCTATTTTACCAAATAAAGTATATTTGGCTGGAAGTTTAGACTAGTCTCAATGCATGTTTCATAAGGGTGTCATCATATTAAATAAGATGTCACGTCAGCAAAATTGTTGACTTGACAGAGTCATTAAACGAGAAAACTTCATGAGATGAGATAGGAGTTTCATCCCCATAAAACTTATCTAGCTCGGTTACCTAGTTTGTAACTGTACCATGAAACTATACGAGACTGACCTTAAATTGGAGTCTCGGTGAATTTGTACATGCAGAGGAGTGCATGACATCCAAATCAAAAATGCCGAGGAAGAGAGACAAGTGGTAGATGAAAACAGCAGCACAGTACCAGGCCTACCATAAGTAGCCAAGGATTCATATATAGATATAGGCATATAGCGCTAGCCGATGCAACAGTCAAAATATTCAGTTGAATACATGGTCAGGATTTCCTAAATTCTCCAAATCGGATAGGATCAAATGGGGCAAGCAAAAAAAGAGAAGGAAATCAAGCTAGCTCGATGGCGTATACACGACCCAAATCGAGGGGCCTTTCTCCCTGAATAATCCACGCTCGCAGTGTACATCATCAGTACGTGCGAACAGCGAATCAGAGCCCAATCGCACGGAAAGGGACGCTTAACTTTGGCGCAAAGGGTTCATCCTTTTTCTCAAAGCGCCCCCCGTACGGATGGATCGCATCGACAGCGCACCCACCCACCCACGCACGCACGCTCGCTGGAACGCGAGGCCAACTCGAATCGTCTGCCCCACAAACAAAATCTCCTGTTTCGAAAACGTTTCAAGTAGTAAAACGAATGGGCTCTTCCCGATTACTAGGAATAGGAACCGTCCCGAATTCATGAGAGCGATCAGAGGGAAAAAAAATCGAAAGCGTTTGGAATTTCGAACGTGGTGAAGAATGCTTACGACAACGGAATCGGATTAGGAAACAAATTTCTCCGATACCACAGAAATTCAACGAATCGCTTTCAAAACAAATGGAGGAAGCACATAGGGGTTTAAGGATGAGGGGATTAGGAGAACTCGCATAGAGAATGCAGCTTCACGCACGAACCAATTTCGATCGTCGATCGGGGAATCAAAGCAACGACCAGAACGTACTAGCAGTAATGTGCTTAATCTTCAAAGTTATAAACTCACCTCGGCTCGCCCGCGGGAGGAGCCCCGCCGACGCCGGACCGGTAACCGCCGCCGCCTCCTCCTCCTCTTCGTTGGCCTCCTCCCTGCGTCGCGAGGGATCGGCTGCGATGGGATCCCGGGGCGGCCGAGCTGTGCCGTGCGACGAACTCCTGCAGATTTCTCGCGTGCGGCGTGCAGAGTGCAGGGGAAGGAGGTGGGCGTGGTAGACGAACACGCACGGTTACTGCGCTGCTGCTTTACTGGAGTGGTGGGCCCTTGGGGAAATAGAAAAAGGAGAAATCGTAGAAATATTTCCATGAAAAGTGTCATGAGATCGGATATCGGATGGCTAGACTCGAAACCGCGAGACAAATTTTTTGAGCCTAATTAATCAGTTATTAGCACATGTTGATTACTGTAGCACTTATGGTTAATCACGGACTAATTAGGCTTAAAAGATTTGTCTCAAGATTTCTTCCGTAACTATGCAATTAGTTTTTTTGGTTCATTTATATTTAATGCTTTATTTAGGTGTCCAAATATTTGATGTGATGTTTTTGGAAAAAAATTTGCGAACTAAACAAGGCCTAATTTTATTTTTCGATTTCTATATCTCATATTTTGAGTATTCGTCTTATTTAAAAAATTATAAAAAACTTAATTACGCATAAAGTACTATTTATATTTACGATAACAATATTAATCGTAAAAAAAATTTTAAATAAGACGAAGAGTCAAAATATTGTATCTGAAAATTGAAAATGAAGATAATATGGGATGGAGGTAGTATTTATTATTATCTCAGTCTCAAAGTAATAAAACATACTATTTACATAGTTTTATTGTAATCTTATATATATACGTGCCCAAACTTATTACGACAGTTACAATAATAGTTATTAGGTGACAACATCACACAAGCAAATACAATGATATGATATGAAGAAAAGAGAAGAAAAAAAATAGTTGCTACCCATAACAACACCTAATATTCTACCCTTAACATTTATTGAAGGATATGAGGGTAATAGAAAATATATCTTATTTACATTTATATAAGATAGATTTTTATTTCTGATGTGAATTAAAGAAGAGTTTATTTTATATACCTTTGAATATACCCTCATCGTTTCTATGAATATATATAGTAGAGAGAGATAATGTTATAATAACACAATCTAGTAGAGTGATTTTGGACACATTCTCATTTCAAAACTAGTTGTACCATGTAAATCAAGTATTTGGTTCTAGTGTCGTCAGACGTAGACGTTGGTAGTACTACTTATATTTTGCACATTTTCAAGCTAAAAGAGAAACAATCAAATAGTAGAGCCAGCGAAGTTCCCGAACTTGTATTGAAATGGGCTCATGTGTTCGTAATTCGTAAATCATATCGACTTTTTTTATTTCTGATTTTATGGATATTGTACCTGCACACACTACTGTCACGTGGATGCACATCTGTAAATGTGGATCTGATCAAGCTCAACTGGAGCCGCAGCCGCTGTTTTGCGCCACCAGCCATCTCTGCCATCCAGGCATCCGTTGCCGTGCCGGTGTAGAAGCCACGGACAAATTGGTACTAGTAGTAACCATCAACTGAATTCATGGGCGTCATGAGTGTTGTTGTTCTTGTTCCTCATTGTAAGCCATCGAAACCCAATGGTGCAATAATTTTTCCCTGTCCATGACGCCAGGAAAAGCATACGGATCCGCGCGACACGTACAGCATTGACTCGGTGAGCAAAGCAACACACTGACATGCCATCCCGAGGTTATCTCTTTTCGCTTTTGCTAATGCTTATAACCTAAATTTGAATGGAATCTTTCTAATGTTAATTTTAGAATTTCTTCATCATAAGAGGTGATTGTCTGAAAAAAAGTCAAATGATATAATTATAAATGAGAATAATTTATGAATAAACTTTTATATATATATATATATTCTTAACGACTTGGAAAATAAATTTTGGTGAAAAAACTTTAAAAACTCTAAAATTAAGACTGAAAATTTTAAATTTTAGCTTATAACGAAGAAAGAATAGATGATAGTTTATTTCCAATCTTTATTTTTATATTGCTAAGAGTAAGAATATATAAAAGTTTTATTCGTAAATTATTTTTTATGTATAAATATATTATTTGATTTTTGTAAAGAAAAAACAAAAAGATAGCCTCTATCTGTTTCTACAGTTGCTTGTACCCACTCACACACACACACATCTCGAGCCTGAGCCTGGGCGTTTGTTTGTTTTGCCTCTGCCCCCTTGGCCTTCCGATTTCGCGGCGTCATCGTTGCTGCGTGCATGGCGCCATTTAAGTGCGTCCCACCGGGGCCACGTCGTCGCGCGTCGTCTCTGCTGGTCCCACCCGTCTCCCCCGCGTGTGCTGTAGCGCCGACGACGCCCCAGCTGAGCTCGGGCAGCAGCCGGCCACGAAAGCCTGCCTCACCAACGTTTTGGACGGGAGGCATTTCTGGTGGGCCGGCCCACCGTCCCCCCGAGCGTGCACATGGCATGTGGGGTCGCTTCGCTCGCTTGGGAAACTTGCTGCTCGTCCCCTCAGCGCTGGCTTTGGTCGGTCTCGTTGAGCTGCAAGCCTGCAAAGCGACTAGAGCAAACTATGCAAGGCAGGGGTGCTTTTTTTTTTTCAGGCTTAGGCTTCGTTCGCAAGTCTATGTTGGAGGTGGACTAATTACGCACGGAAAATAAGAAAAATCATTAATATATAATTAATTAAGTATCAGTTATTACAAGCTTAAAAAATAGATTAATTTGATTTTTTAAAGTAACTTATATATATATTTTTTGTTTGATTGTCTATTTGGACTTTAGCTTTTTGATCCGTCATAAAGAGTAAAAAATAATAAAAACTATCACTTGTTCAGACATGAAAACAATTTTTCTGTTGTAAAATTATAAAAACAAATACTTACTCTGTCCTAAAATAACTCTTATCTCCATCTTTTCGCTTATGTTTATGCTTATAAGTCAAAATTTAAATTTTTAACCTTAAATTTGAAGTTGATTTTTGGTTTTTAACTGAAGTTTATTTCCTAGTCTTTTGGCTTTTCAATCGCTAAGAATACATATATAAAAGTTTTATTCATAAATTATTTTTTATTTACAAATACTCCGTCCTTCAATTTTTCTAGTTTAGATTTAAACTACGAAAAAATTATATCTTTTAAAAGACTTAGGTTAATGTTGAGATATAAGGTTAGGTATATACCGCAGAAGGGGCAAAGAAGAGCTCTCGCTCGCGGGAGAGCTAATTCCGCTCCACGCGAAACTTACCTCATGATCTTCCAAGCTTTTCGGAAGGGCAAACCCAGCGAAAAAAAAGCACCAAATTGGTTTGCCTAGCTGGTTTATTGCCCAAGATTGCAAACAACCAAAAGTGCTCTTACTTTGTGTTTCCTCCATATTATTTATATATTATAAGATCTTATAATTTTATCTATTTATATTAATCAATGTATATAGTTTATATATATGTCTAGTTAAAACTAGAAAATATTATATTATGAAACATGAAATTGCTAACATTATGTCAACAGAACAATATGAGAAAAAAATGGTTTTTAATTCGACCGGTGAGTTACTTCAAGATTTGTTCTGGGGTCATATTATAAATTTATAATGGAATGGCTAGCAATCTGTCAACGGAAAAAATATAGGAAAAAGCTTTCAGTTTTTCGACAGTCAGATTGCTTCAAGATTTATGATGGGAGGCAGGAGAAAAATCCAAGCAGCAAAGGATAGTTACAGTGAAACTATAACATAACTACACCATAATTATACTATATTATATTTATTTTGAAGGAAATTTATGTCAAAAGTTATTTTTAAACTAAACCGGTAGGAGAACTGTAAATTATATTTCAATTAAAAAGTAGTAAAAACCTAGACAGGTTATAAGAAAAAAAAATTGTGGTTGGTAACACCTCTCGGCACACATATAACACACAAATCCTCGCTACCAGCTAAAAACAAACGACGGAGCACAATGCGAGACATCGTTACTGAGTTTGCTGAAAAGACGACACCATGGCTTTGAATTCATCAAACATATGTCATCGTTATGAAGCTTGCCCCTTACAACATATAAGCTCCGACTCGATAGCATGCACACATCCAAAATGGACAAATGCAACATCAATTTTTCACAAGGACAACAACCTCAGCCACCAAGCACCAAACATATAACTAGAAAGAAACAATACCCCTGGCAGGAGACTACCACGAAGACACACAGTAAGCTAACAAGTTGACCTTAATCATATGTTTAAATCCTAGCTTCGATGAACCACCAGTCCACCACTTATTATAAGCCACCGTTTTAAGAAGCATTATAATATCGTCTAATTAGCAACGAAGGCACGTGTGTGTCATGCATGTTAATTTAATTGACCATGCATTTTTAGTATGGATGGGCAGAACTGTTTGCACGCTTTGGGTCACAGAACTGGCCAGTATATATGAGTGTCGGGCCGGGGGCCATAGCGATTGTATGATACTATCACGGGACATAATGACATGCAGGAACACGTACGGTCCACCGACCACCGGTAGGCCGGAGTGGAAATGGCTGAGGCGTGTAGGTAATTTCATAACTCTATTTAATTCTTAAAAATTAGCTTAAAATTTTATATAATTTTATTTTTAATTTATTTTAAACCTGACCCTTAAATTTTATAGATAAAATGGTTGGACATTACTACCCCTGGTCCCTAACCATCAGTCGGATGGTTGATAACCCCTGCATGGTGGACTAGTGGGCAGTGGCTCCTCTGTTCTTTGATTAATGAAAGACGAAGATTAATATATAATTTTATGATTATTTAATGGTATAAAGAATGAAATTAGCTATCACATAATTAGAAATCTACTTATAAAAAATAAGATGATGAACTTAAATTTTCTTTATAAAAATATATATTATTTTTCAGTTCGATAATCGTGGATATAAAAGCCGAGTGGAAAAATCTATACTATTCATCACCAAACGAACTCGGCCATGCACGGACGTACGTATACTATTCAGTTCGATAATCGTCGACGCGCACGCGGTGAGTTTGTGACGCGCTGGACCATGTGCCGGTGGTCGCTAGAGCGCGCGACGCTTAAATTTTGTCCGGTCGCCTAGCTAGCTAGCTAGCTAGCCATGCATTAGCTCGCTCCGTTGCGGGATTAGGTCAGATCCGGTGCCATTAAGAAGGGTGGTGGGCTATCAACTTCAATTTGCGCGGTGTACACGCGCGTTAGTGCGTGTTGCATGCGTTGGTTGCCCCGTTGGCCGCCCGTGTCTCTCCTTGCTCTCGATCTAGCTTGTCATCTTCTGTGCCTCTCGACGGTAACATTGGGGTTGTTAGCCACATGTCATATCAAATGTTTAGACATTAATTTAAAGTATTAAATATAGACTAATAAAAAACTAATTTTATAAATGAGTGGTAATTCGCGAGACGAATTTTTTAAGCCTAATTAATCCATAATTAGAACATGTTTACTGTAGCATCACATAGACTAATCATAGATTAATTAGGCTCAATAGATTCGTCTCGCGAATTAGTCCAAAATTATAGATAAATTTTATTAATATTCTACGTTTACTATTTATAATAAACGTCTAAACATTCGATGGGACAAGAGACTAAAAATGAGTCCCTTGTCCCAAACACCACCATAATACCCCCATCCATTTTATTCATTTGACGTTAACCAAACGACGTATGCAGCCTTTTTTAAATTAAAAACTTAGCTCCTCAATACACAATCTGAATTTCAAACTTAAACTCAGAACCTTAAGTGATACTCAAATCACTATAACCAATTATAAACTTAGCTCCTCAATACATAATTTGAAATTCACTTATACAGAAACTTAAACTCAGAACCGGCCTTTCCACTAGACTAGACTATATGTTCTTTTACATCGACGTCATATATTTTTGTGTATGGAGGGAGTAAATTAAGTAAAATTAATTGGTAGCTATGTTTAATTACCTAGTCTTGATTACACACCAGCTGACGCCTGATGATGAGTGACGACATAATTGACCAGGCCACGTACCGGACCGGTGAGACTAACTCGAGGATAGCTTGGAGTGAGTAGGAGCATTTGCTGGTACATTTGGTATGTACAAACTTAATTGTATGGAGGCGTTTACATGTAGAAGAATGATTTATTGGTCTTACATCTGAAGAATTTCAGTTGGAGGAATGCAGTGACTAGTGTGAGTGACTCAACTACGAACGACGACTTCAGTATGCATGAGGGGGATACGCGTGTGCCTGCATGTTCCTGAGTAAATGCACGTCAAGAAAAAAAAAAACCTTATTCGTGATGGCTATACCTCACCCGCCGTCCGTGATGAGTGCGTGGGCTAAAAAGATTTGGACGAGTTCGAACACTGACATGAGACTAGCCATTCAAATAGAAATAGACCGCGTCTCCGATATAAAATCATATCCTATCGCTGACTTTTATTAATTGACGCGGTTGATTTTAAATTTATATTTAACTATTTTTTTATTTATAATTTTTGTTTAAATATGCAAAATTATAAATCATACTTAAAATTGCTTTAGTAATAAATTAAATCCTAACAAAATAATCAATAATTATATTATTTTGAATAAGACGAATCATCAAAAATAGATTCAGAAGTCAACTACGTTAATTGAAAAAAGGAGGAAGTAATGTACAATATATATAAATAAGTGATGTAAGTGGGTTCTAAAAGTTATCATATTAAATTCGTACTTTGTAGGAGAAATAAAAGAAACAAGGAGAAATTAAAATGGGTTATAGATTTATAATCAATTGTACCAAGGCTCTAAAACGTTGTATGGGAGATGGATTAGTAATAATGATTTAGTGTGTATATATAGCTACTACCTCTATCCCATAATAACTTTATTTTTTAATTTCTGTATCCAAACGTTTGACCATTCGTCTTATTTAAAAATTTTGTTAAAAAACTTTAAAAAAATAGTCACGTATAAAGTGTTATTCATGTTAGCCAAAACATTTTATCTACAAACTAAAAAATAAACTTATTATGAGACAGAGGTAGTAACATATAGGTATGCTGTTAGATTGGGTGCAGATAACATATTAATGTTTAAAGTTACTAACTGGCTATACTACTAAACTTGCTCTAAATACTAAACTTACTCTAAATGCAATGACTTGCAAGATACAACAATTAACTTACAATGGGATATAGAATCATAGCCCCCAAACATTAGCGCACAACCTCACGTATGTAACAGGTCATCTAGGATGGATTGCCTAGCTCCCACAAAGTTATACGGTGCAATCCCCTAGTTGAGATAGTCCAAAGGGTACATACCGAAAAGGAAAGAGAGGCAGAGTAGGACACTAGGCATATTCTTTTTCTCATTCATTTACTGTATTTTCCTTTTTTTAGAGAAGGGCATTTTTATCCGACCTCTATATCCACTCGGATATATGCAGCTATTTTTTATTTTGAGAACTTTGGAAATTTAGCCTAAGTAGAGGACTTAGCCTCTCAAATACTCAAATCTGAAATTCATGCTCCTATAAAGATTTGAACTTAGGATATTAAGTGTTACTCAAGTCAACATGCCCTTTTACTTTACTAGTGCATAAATAATAGCGAGAGCCTCCTCTCTACATAAAGCACACTAGTTATGGAAGATCTCCATATCCAGTGATGGGCTCATCTAGTGCGTAGCTGGGCTGAGACTTCGTGGGCCGCTGGTTTCCTACAAAAACCACTAGAAAAGTTCTACTTATCCGTATCGACCATTGCGGGATTGCGATTAAGAGTGGTCGTTGCGCTCCGTTGCTTTTCTTTGTGGTCATGTGCATAAATTACTAGTACAACTTTCCGATCATGAGTGTTATCTCAAGTTAGTTATTTAGTACTCTCTTTGTTTAAATTACAAGAATTTATTTAAATTCATCTACATATCTACCTATATGTTTTGTATATGTGTCTAGATTTTCTTTAGATACAATAGTACAACTCAGGACGCACACGAACACACCACACTCACATCACAACATACACACGCACACGCTTAGGATTTTGGATGCGCACATGTGTGAGAAGAAAAATTCTCGAGTGAGAAACGCGAGCTGCGATTCGCGTGGACTGCTCACACACCCACGCAGCTACCAAGCAACGCTCGGTTCTCTATACGTGTCTAGATTCATTAGCATATAAATAAATTTAGGTAAGATCAGAAAATTTTATAAACGTGGAACGGATTAAATATGATATATTGTTGCAAATGGCATGGCTTATCGCTTTCGATAAATGGCATGCTGACATGCCTGTTCGCTTTAGAATTGCATCGTCATATCGAACCTAATTCTCGTCTAACCAATTATTGCACAACATACAAATCCATTTTACATGAACCATGGTAACATTAGCACAAGCCCAACATAAGCCCATGTGCTGAGGCGGTTGGTATTTGGATCATATTTTCCCGTACCTCCGAACAGTTCAATATCCTTGCACTCCCACGTGTTTTATCTGAATTTTGAATACTCACAAAAAGTCTATACGGATGTGAGGGTAGACTACACGTATAAAGAAATGAGCTATTTTTTAACATCGGCCCATAAGTGTTTTTCGCCCTAATCATTTGCTTTTTGTGTATTTGAATTTCAAAATTAAATTTGGAGTTGATTTGAGTTATTTCATCATAGTCTATTGTTCAGCGTTGACTTTTAGGTTGCTATGATCATATATATATAAACTTTTTATTCACAAATTATTTTCTATTTGTAAATATACCATTTGTTTTTTTCCTTAGAAAAGCGATAAGATCTCTTTAACCAATCACTTAGTACTATTTTTGGTTTTTTGATATTAACTTATTCTAGGTTACAAATATACTATTTGGTTTTTTCTTAGAAAAGCGATAAGATGGGCCCCTTTAACCAACCGCTTAGTACTATTTTTTGGTTTTCTGATATTAACTTATTTTCTTGTGAGGGGCACGTGACGAGATGTGTAGAGGGGGGGTCCAAAC
Organism: Oryza brachyantha; assembly: GCF_000231095.2. Classification (NCBI taxonomy): domain Eukaryota; kingdom Viridiplantae; phylum Streptophyta; class Magnoliopsida; order Poales; family Poaceae; genus Oryza; species Oryza brachyantha. The sequence goes on from NC_023170.2 coordinate 13,284,640, forward strand.
ATATGACTTCACTTTTAATGACAGTAAAGATAAATATGTTGTCTTATGATATGCGCAATCAAACATAAAATTATCCTTTTCAATAGTTTATAAATATGTGCTACCTCCTTCATTTTTCAATTGCCCTTACATCGACACTATCTACATTACATACGTTTTATCACCACTTTTTAAACTATATGTTTATAAACCTATTAATAACTATATGAAAGTATTTATCACCGTAAATCTAACATGTTCTTTTTACTTTAAATCCTAATATTGATTATTAATTAATCATTTGAGGTTTAGAGGTTTGACTGTAGGCAACTCTAGGATGGTATATCTTTGGAAATGGATGTAGTACTGGTAAAAAGAAACGGTGATAGAGCACGTCCATGGAAGACTTAAAAAAATTGAGGATGTGTTCGAAGGTGATGAAAAAAGAAGAGTAAGATGATCACACAAATTGAGCTATTTTACTAGGGAATGATTAATTGAATATTAGCTATTATAAACTAAAAAATGAAATAATATGTTTACTAAAGTAGAAAGCAGACTGATGAAAAATAAGAGAAATTTTCAGCCTATACCACACTATCGAACATAGCCTATGGTACAAAGAAGGGAAGTGGTAACCATTTGGAAAACCCAAATTTAGTTGAAAACTTGAAATATAGTATTCCCTCCATACTCTAATAGATGATGATGTCAACTTGTTCTCACACATTCATCTTGTTTAAAAAAATTTGTGTAAATGTATAAAATTTAAGTTATAATCAAAATGCATTTGCTAATAATCCAATCACAACAAAATGAATAATAATTGCATAATTTTTTTAATAAGACAAATGATTAAACTCCTTCCATTTTATATTATAAGATATTCTTTTGTCATACCTATATTTATCGTGGATCAATGAATATGGATATATGTGTTCATATATTCATTAGTATCCATATAAATTTAAACAAAGCCATAATATTTTATAATATGAAACGGATATAATAACTCATTAGTTTTCTTGTGAACTTAATGAATTGCACGAGTGCTAAAGAAAAACTAAACCTAATGCTATCTTATAATATGAAACACACATAATAACTCATTAGTTTCCTTACAACCTTAATATATTACACGAGTAATAAATAAACACTAAACCCAATGTTAAGAGTCGCCAAAACATGTCACCGAATACCTGCCTCGGTTCTTGATGTTTGCTACGAGGGCCGTTGGATGTAAACTGGAGGGTGGATGCGCACGAACATGGCAACTTCTGCCGTTATCCTCCCAACTGGAGGGTGGATCCCCTCTCGTCCCACCGGAAATCGCCTCCGCCTCCTCCCCACCTCTCCTCCTCGGTGGTGGTAGCAGCCGGCGACGGCGGAGGAGCTCCGAGCTCGAGGGGAACCCAGCGTCGCCCGCCGAGCGCCGGAACGGCGAGCCGGAGCCCCCTATCAGGTCGACTTACCCTGTGCCCTCTCGATTTCCTCGTGGTTGATCTGGTGTAGCCGACGGCCGCGTGCTGATGCGGAAGTATCGTGGTGGGATTCTCTAGCATTGATCGATTGCGTGCTGATGCGGAATCGTTGATGAATGCCCAGATCGGACTCCAATTCCGGGAGGAGCCCCCCATCTGAACACGAATTTTGGCCGGCCGGGATCCCCGCCTCCTCCGGCGCCGCCGAGTCTCGGAGGTGTCTCGCGATCCTGCCGTCCGAGATGGGGAGCACCTCCTCTATGCTGACGCAGTACGACATCGAGGAGGTCCAGGACCACTGCGACCACGCCTGTGAGTTTGCGCTTGTGAATGCTTCCCTCTCGGTTTGGATTCTAAAGTTACCCACGATTGGTGCTGCCGCGGTTTCCCCTCCGATCTGACCTGCTTGTTTGTTTCGGGGTTCTTCGGTTCTAGTCTCGCAGCAGGAGATCGTGTCGCTGTACCACCGGTTCTGCCAGCTCGACCGCAATGGGGGCGGATTCGTCTCCGCCGAAGAGTTCATGACCGTCCCCGAGTTCGCCGTTAACCCTCTCTCACAGGTTAGGCTTCTCGCTCTGTTCCTCTCATTACTTTTTTTGGGGGGCGGATTGAGATCAAGGGATTTGGGAAGGAGTGAATTGTGTGATTGGGTAGATGTTTGAGAAGCGAGGAATGTTATATGTTGAACGATGTGATAAATCTCTGTCAGAGGCTTTTGAGGATGTTAGATGGGCTGAACTTCAAGGAGTTCGTGGCTTTCTTGTCAGCCTTTAGTCCCCGTGCAAGCCTGCAGCAAAAAATTGAATGTGGGTTCCCAGTTCGTACTTAAATTCCTCCATTAGCTTTCTTTCACGGCTGTTTAGATGTTCTGAGAAATAAGTTTTGTTGTGTTATGTTTTCTCCGTAGTTATTTTCAGGGTTTATGACACTGACTGCAACGGGAAGGTGGCATTTGATGACATCTTGAGCATCTTGCGAGATTTGAGTGGCTCTTTTATGACCGAGCAACAGAGACAGGTTTGTGATTAAGATCTCTGGTGCCGTGTGTAATCTTACATTATGAAGAAAAATGCATGTTCCTTTATGTCCATAAATGCTTGTATGCATGTAATTGTAATTTGTAGATAGCTCATGTAGTCATGTTGTTGCAACTTGCAACTACAATGCTGCTAAAATGGGTGCCTCACATGCAATGCTGAGCTGGTAGTTGAGTGGTCAGAACTATTGATTGTGCAAGTAGAAACTCTAAATGCTGTGCTGGACTACATTTTTGCTCTATAATCACATTCTTATTGTTACTGGCTGAGCGAATTGCTAGAATCAAATAGAGAGTTCTACCTGTAAGCCAATTCAACTAAAGTGTAATGGTAATAGCTTTTTGTTAGAGCACACCTGCACAATATTTTTCCTTGTAAGTATGATTCCATGCAATCTGTGCTTCTGCGCAACTGGTATAGTAGGTATTAATACATCTATGCTGTCTTCTTAAATAAATGATGTCGTTTTGTAATTTTTCATGGTATTATGTATACTGTAGTTATTTTCTGCTATACTGATGCTATGTCTTTTCTTATGCATTATCAGAAAGTTTTGATCCATGTTTTAGAAGAAGCTGGCTATACAAAAGATTCACATTTTACTGTACCAGACTTTATGAAGGTATGCTCCAATCTGCTACTTTATTCCCATATACCTCTTTAACCTCAACATACAAATATTTTCTGCACCAGTGTATTAGGAACATACACGTATGCTTGGTGAATTCGATAGATGTCTCTCTCTTGATATATATAGAAGGATAATATCTTGTCTGTTATTTGACTTATTTAATTTTGAATACGTTGTTGATCTAAATTAAAATCTAGTTGCCACAATCTCCAAATTTGTTGTAAATCAAGCATCCCGTTCACTTCAGATGTTATGGCATTTTCAGTTTTGATTTAAACTTTCCATACTATGTTATTTTGTTAAAAATATGTAGTATGTGACCAATTTTTTTTTATAAAAAAATAACTGTGGTTAATCACTGCAATCTGGAGATCTTTGTGTTTACTTTATTTTAGGTAACAAGTTTCACCTTTGTTTCCGTTTCCAGATTCTTGACAATTCAGATGTGAAGATGGAGGTCGAAGTTCCTATTGACTAAGAACCACTTGTGTTATTGAATGTTTCCCAACATGTGTGTTAGCTTGAGCAGATGGAATATTTAGACCCTAGTACTTTTTATCAGGGATGAAGCTGTAATTAGTGAAACATCTGTATTTGATTATTTCAGGCTTAATTAACATTTTACCGCCTATGCATCCTATGACCTTTCAGGTACTGTTACTCTGTAAGGTCCCTTTCAGAAAAAAAATAACATTTTGTCATATTGAAATCATCTGTGATATTATTGTTGCTTATTAATAATTGCTAATACCTTCCATCATAATTGAAAAAAGTACTCTTTTGTTCTCTGGCACCGAGGATATCTGCAAATTGGAGCAGGGATAGTTTGTCTCGCCATGCTATAAATATCCGCAGCCTCGTCTTCTTGATTTTGGGAGGGTTTTTCATCGTAGGTTATTTTTCAGCCTTGTTTTTTAGATCGCTAAGAATATGTAAATTCTTATTCATAAATTATTTTCCGTCGTAAATATGCTTTCTCAAGATGACCTCAGTTTTCTAGGTCAATATGACTAGCCGAAGTGAGGCAACTTTAACTTACTGCCAAAGATTCATCGAGTTAGAAAACCTAAATGTGTTTCCGACAGGACATGCTCCTCTGGCCTTATATTTGCCATCCTCGTGTTTTGTTAGTATCCCAGGCAAACAGGTGAAGAGTAAATAGGTCTGCTCAGTTCAGATGACTCCAAATTCACATCCCAAAAATAAGGAACACCTTCCTGTCTTTCTCCCTCTTAAGAGGAGGCCATCAATGTTTTCTCCTATTATTAGACGCTATGCTGATTACCTGCACTTCTCCCTCGCAGGTAGGAAAGAATGGCAGAACCATTGGAGAATTGAACCATTTGGGGGTTTCAAATATCGGTGAGATTGTCTGGAACTCATGTGCTCCAATTTGTCGCTGCTTAAGTGCTTGTTCAATATCTGTTTTCTATATTCAATAGTTAATCCAGTCGTGTCAGATTTTGTGGTCGACTTGAGGAGTAAATTATCACCAGAACATCTCTCAACACCTCGGGGAATCGAATGCATGATTTATAGTATAACCTTGACAGCAAAGTCATATCAGAATTCTCTGTCAATTTGAACCCTTGCACTATTACTTCGTTGTGTTTTTTTTCCAGGACACCCATTCTGGATGTTGAATTTCAGTTCAATTTTCTGTGATACTTTGGCATCTAATTAGCTTTTGTTCATTCAACGTGCATTATGTTCTGATCATGGAAACATAACCCTTCTCCATAGGGAACATGTTTCATTGATCTGTTATATTCTTGACATGGTTCTTGGTACTACCTTTGATTTATATAATCTTTCCTCTTCGTTGGCCTCTTCAAATGCACTTGATTGGGCACCTCTCAAATTAATTGTAGCTACCATGGGTTAATCCATGAACAGAAAAATGGTGCTTTTCTTCAAAAGCATCATGTATTGCCTAGTTTTTGCCTTGGTCCTCCACTCTCCAAGTTAACACGATATATATGATCATATTAGCCAGGAAAAAAATGGGGGTCATGAGGTCATCATCCTTGCAGAAAGAAATTCTACCTTTTCTGATTAACCAACAGCTATTTTTATTTCGAATTCTAGCATGTAGGATTCATTTCCACATGTTAAATTGAATACGAATATATATGCAACATGCTATGATGCTATTAATATAATATCATTGCTTCTCTATTCATCATGGAAGGATCACACATTTTAGCTAGGGGCATAAATTTATTTAAACCAGCATATAATACTACTGGCAATGCCACTTTTGAATATACTAGTGCAGGTGTAATGTGTTGAGAGTTCCCCCAAAACTGATATTAACTCATAGGCTTCAAACATTGTGAGATGTAACTTTGTAGGCATCCAATGATCTGGGTGGTGCATAGAATGTTGGATTAAAGCTTTACATTCAAACATAATTATCTAGATAATCTTACACATCCTGTATTTAAGATTTAGTAGGTGAAAAATTGAAACGCATTTTTGTTATTCTTATTGTGAAGTAGTATTATTTTTATGGTTGCCTAAGAATTTTGATATTATTACTCTAGGCTCTTTTCTGGACATGTTTACACTTTAAAACCAACTTTATTTTTTCTTCCTTTCTCATGTTTATCCCGTCCTTGAATGTCTTCAGACAATAAAGTGAAGTTTTTCTAAATATTGCAGGTTCAACAGATGAATTCAATATATTATAAGGCAAATAGTAAACCATATACTAATCAGACAAGTTGAGAATGATGGCAGAAACTGAAGATACTCAGTTGCAAAAAGCAATATTTGCACAATATATTATGATGAAGAAATTATTCATGGAGCTAGAAGAGGAGAGAGAAGCTTCAGCAACCGCTGCAAGTGCAGCCTTGTCGATGATTCGAAAGCTTCAGAAGGAGAAGGAGCAGCAGAGGATGGAAGCATGGCAGTACAAGCGGATAGCTGAGGAAAAGATTAGCCACAGTGACAAAGTACTGGAGATTCTACAGGAAGTCCTGCAGCAGAAGGAATTGGAGACTTCTTATCTGAGAAACCAATTGCTGGTATATAAACACAAGCTATTGGGTGTTGGTATTGATGATTGTGATATTGCAGATGAGACCATAACTAACAATATACCATTATTTGAAAGCAAAACCATGGAGAATCTTTGTCATAACATCAAAAGGAATTTCTCTCTGCCAATCTTGCAGTTGAATAAACTTTCTGCTGAAAAGGATACCGGCAGAGATGTTGAAGCAGTAAAATCAGCAAAGAGCAGGTTAGGTGGCCACGTATGCAATTCGAGTGAAAATGAATTGAAGCATGTTTCTGGAAATGCTAGTGACTTTGAGGCTCTAGAGGTTCAGAAAAGCTTGCTGACAGATGTGGATGCTACAGGAGAACACGGAGAAGAACCAAATCCTGCAAGCAGTGATCTTTCACAACAATCTCAGGTTTTGGAAGAGTCATCCAGTTGTTCGTCATTCTCCGTATCAAGTAATCATAGAGATACATGCAGTGAAAGCGCAGTACAGGTTGGAGAAAATACAGAAGAGACAAGACATGGTGATCAACTCAAAGAGTCACATACAGGCATTGGAACGGAAGAAGTACAATCTCATCATCCCTTGGAAGAGACATCAAGCTGTTCCTCATTCCCCACATCGACTAATCATACAGATTCATGCAGTGAAAGAGCGACCCAGGCTGAAGAGGATGCAGAAGATGCACTGCATGGTGATCAAACCAAAGAGTCACATTCAGGCATTGAAATGGAAGACGTTGCAGCTCATCCTGTAGGTGACATCGCTGACACACTCAAGATTCAAGAAAGAAGCCAAGGAGTGGAAGAATACTCATGCACCGCGACTGAAATCATCACAAAGGAATCGGAACTTTCTCCAAACGCCGTCCTGAAAGAGCGGCGGCCACATGCTCTATCCAAGCTATCTGCGACAAGAAAAGTTGGCTCCATGAACAACCTCTACAGGAATGTCCATGTCACCACCGAGAAGAGCTCAACACCACGAGGGAAGAGCTCAACGCCACGAGCTGGCGTCGAGAGGACCAGATCAAGGCTGAAGCGGGTGCAGAGCGAGAAGATGGTTGAGATGAATGACAACAGGAGAAGCAAGGAGCAGATCATAATGCTCAAGGAGGTGTACGAGCAGCTCAACATGATAGAGTCACACATGAGGCCTTCAACTTCACAGGAGACCCCTCGGAATGAACAATCCTTGGACTCTGTTTTGGAGGTAATTTTCTAATTTTTCTATATGTTCTCTAATGGTATCACTTTTTATAGTAAAAAATATAGTATTTTAAGATATTTTTTTAAGAATAGTTAAAAAGCTCGTAGTCTAATCATGCCAATTTTTACAATAGGCGGCTTTGTCCTTCTCCATATAGCCCCGTTGTGGCTTCTACTCTACAATCTGAGCTTCTAAAGCATATCTTGAGAGGCCATCTACCAAGGATAAACTCTTCCATGCATTCCCTACATAGCCAGCTGCACAGTGTTTTGTATACATTGTAGAACCACAAAGTCTGGTGAGCTGTGACTGACCTGACGTCCAATCTTCGGCATCCGTTGTAGCAACCTTTTTTTTTTCACTGCAGTTGCAACCTGTGCAGCTGTTACTTATGTACATATAAACTTGCATGAGGCATTGGGGCCTATGGTGAAATCAACATGTGTTGCACCTTAGATACTGTCAGAAAAATATATCAGCTCAACCTTGGACGGGCCATGTGTCAGATTTGACACGTTCATTCGAATACATCATGACTCTGAATCACTTCGAGTCTGATCCATGGTTCGCGAAACCGCAGGAGGACCTCCAACTACAACCTGGTGGAGGCGCAGTTACTAACCGCGGAAACCATAAATACCACCACAAATTCGAATATATTAGTGTCCATGATACATGCTATAACACAATACAAAATATTTTGGTCTGTCTCCACGTTTACTCTATTGCCTATGGGTGGGGGATAGATATTTTGGTCTCCCACTCCTCTTGGTCTCTGATGGGCCTTCAAATGAACAGTTTTATTTTTTCCTTTTTAGTTATCATTTTTCACTACTGATTTTTAAATAGTCTGAAAATATAATTTTTCATCTATTTCTCACGTAAAACTATGCTATGAATCAACCTCTATCACATATATTTTCACTAAATTTCCTAAAATTTTTGAATTTGCCTCAAATTTATTGGTCCCTACTGTGGTCGTGCCGTTACTGACGCTCGGCAGAGGTCGCGGTTACCACGGCGGTAACCGTGGTTTCGTGAACCTTGGTATGATCCATGCATCAATGCATCCTCCAAGGAGCAATGTTTGTCGACAAAGCCGTGATGAACAAGGTAACCAACCTACGTATAGCATACCGAGATTTTTTTTACCATTCTTAAAAATATCTCGAGTTAACATATTTGTCAGTATAAAAGTTTAGTACCTTATTACCTAGAACTTTTTTTTCCTCGAGTTACTTCCAAAGATAATAAAAAATCCACTAGTTCCGACTGTGTCATCGACAAGGCCGAGATGACACTAAGGTAACCGACCTACCTAGATATTGTGTTAGTGCGCTTGTGTCGTGCTCAATTTGTAATTATTTAACTGTCTAATTCCTGATCCAAAACAGTACTTTGCAATCAAGAAGAAATATAAAATTTTAGACCTTTTTTTATCTACAAAATTGCCTCTGCAAGATGCCCCCACCTCTTTCTCTCGCATGGTTTCTTAGAGCCTATCGTACCGTTAGCTACAAATCTGTATCCTATTTTTATTCAATTCTTTCATTTCTTTCAACGTAAGCACAAATCCAATCTGTCAATTCTTATAACCGTGTACATCACCCAATTATACTAATTCTAATTTCATCTTAGTAACACATAGCAATATTACATTCAAGAATCTACTGAACGAATCCATATAAAGTTGGCATCTAGGCGTCGTGTATCAAAACTCTTTTCTTCTAATATATTAACGTACAAATTTTTTGCGCGTTCGAGAAAAAAATCCATGTAACATTTAATTCTACATAATACAAGCAGGGATAGATGTATACTTGTACAACTTGATTGTTGGGATAAATCAAAGTTTACCGCTTATGTGATTATATTTATTTGTTGTTATACATGTGAAAAAGTGTGTACATGCTTACTCAATATAATTAAAGTGGTTATTTATAACCTTTCAACCAGCCTTTTTTTTTTGTAGCTGGCAATTTTTCCCATCACACTATATCGTTTTTATTCTGAAAAAAGAATTATTGCCTGCTTGCCATCTGGCAGAGACCAGGATGTGAATTGTCTTTATTATCTAAAAAGCAAGTCAAAAATATAAATGATCAGGTACTCATGTCGGACAAAAAAGCAGTCATTTGGAAAAGTGCTTCATATCGGCAGCAGGGTTTCACACGATGATCGCCCATACCTCTAGACACGATAACCAGATGTTGTGGTTTTGTTCGATAAATATCATGAGAATTCAAAAGATTATAAAAGTTTTTGGAAAAGAATCTGAAAAAAATCATGTTGGTATATCCCGATAGTTATGATATATATCATGATAATCGCCACATTTCATGTAGTTTTCATACCAAAACCGTTATTACCGTATCGCGAAAGCCGCTGTGATTATTGTCCTAGATATCGCAATTATTGTTATTGCCAAAACCATCATGATAATCATCTAATATTATATTGCGTGATTATCGCTTATATCGTATGGTTTGACTACCTAAACCACAACGATTTTTCTTAAAAGGTTTGAATTTAGATTCATGTAAGTCTCTATAATTATCCTGATTATCACGGGCGCATGGTTTCAAAGGAAAAAAAACGATAAGTGAAACTCTGATCGGCAGTCAGCTGTTCATTTCATTTTGCCCATGTGTCGTTTCAAACGGCTTCCCTGAGAAAGCAACCAGTGTCACACGTGTTAGGCGTTGTAATTGCCAGGGTTTGCATAACTTGAATCGATTGGTTCTTGATTAGCCACTTGGTGTTTTTACTAAACGTATATACGCATACATAGAACTCTTGTACGGAGCAAAATCAGGTTGCTCACCTAATAACTGTCGGAAAAAAGTTTGGTACTAACTCCGTCCCATAATAACTCTATTTTTTGTTTTTTCGTGCCTAACGTTTGACCGTTCGTCTTATTTAAAAAATTTGTAAAAAACTTTAAAAAATTAGTCACGCATAAAATACTATTTATGTTTTATCATCTAGCAAGAGAAAAAATATTAATCGCAAAAGAAGTTCAAATAAGACGAAGAGTCAAAATATTGTATCAAAAAACAGGACGGAGGTAGTATGCTTTTAACAAGTCAAATTTGCGCAGTTCATCTCGTACTGATGGGAAATATAACTATCATGTACGTAACTGAAGGCTAATTTAAGTTTTCACTTCAGCTGTTCATGACTGATAGTCTGATAAATGATGTGGAATAGATTTTCATGCCTCGGTTGGATATACATACATTTCTTACATATCATCTATATAGTTATAAAAAATTAATAAAATGATAAGATGGTTAATATGTGGTATCACCTTACAAACATGTAGGTTCAAATTTTTTACTTTTACAAATTATAACAAAAATAACAAGTTAAATCAAAACTAATATACTCATATTTATAGTTAAATTTATTATTTCTGTTACAACTTGTAGAAGTGGAATATGAAGTTGTATATTTATTAAATGATATATCTCATATTAATCTATTTTGCTAAAAGATTTTAATTTTTAAGAGGGGAGTGAATATACAACTCATTGATGAAATTAGTTTCCCAGATGATGTATGATCAGAATCTTGCATGGATTATCAATTCCTCCGGAAAGTACATTGATTGCCTGATTGGGCCATGGAATTGATCAAATTTCGTGCCATTTTCAGACTCTCTCTCTCTTGAGCACATGAATTCGAGATCTATCCAACTGATTTCAATTATTTTCCCTAGAATCACGCTCTTTCATTTATATTGTATTAGAAACTTGAATCATATTTTAGTCGAAGTCAGAGCCCACAGCATCTGATTTGTCCCGGGACTTCGAAAGTACGCTGTGTTGTCTGCTACCTGAAACTGGAACAGGTCCAGGATGGATGCCCTGCTTCTATGTCAAAATCTGTTGGCTACAGTTGATCAAAAGTGACCCAGTTATAGTCTTCAGAAAATAGAGGTGACCTAGTTGATCAGATCAAGACTATGGCTTCCACTAGCAACCATTCAGAATGGATTATCTGTTTGAATGCTCATAAATCACCATAACTGATCAATGTTGGTGTAAGTTCAGGGTTACTGATTTATTCTGACGGCTATTTGTTGGAAGTTGCTACAGTATGTCATAAATCATTAACTTTTGCCCATGCTATCCACAAGATAATAACAGGAGTTTTTTTTTTTTGCTCTTTGTTCTTGCAACTTCACGATAGTGATGCAAGTATGGGTGAACAGTTTGAAATATACTAATATAAAATCAAGAATGGAAAGAGGGGCAAGAACTTGACCATGACAAAGACATGATCACATGACTAGAGAAAATATAGGCCAGTCAAACCGGTGTTGCTTCACCACACACCTATTCCTTTGACAGTCTACTTTTTAATAATGTTTCAGTCTAATTAGGACGGCTATAGGTTATTGACGTCTATCTATCTTTAGGTTAGAGTTTGGTTATTTTAAGAAGCAGAGATGAGGATACACGGACAGTCATTAGTCAAACTCTTGTTGAACAGTATATATATATATGGAAATGTTCCCAGGTTCTCACGCAAAGATTGCCAGACTAACCATGCATACATACATATATATATATATATATATATATATATATATATATATATATATATATATATATATATAAACAATGTTTGCATAAAAATATTGTTAGTAATATAATCCAAATATATTATAGATAATAAGTCAGATCATAGATCATATCTCTAACAGTCTCCATCTTGAGACGAATTCCCTTGTAGCATAAAAATTATAAATCACCAGAAACCTCACGCAGACAAAATCATATTGCGGCAAAAACCTCACGCAGACAAAATCATATTGCAGCAAATAGTCTTTTGGACTATACTATACCAAGTACGAACCAAACTTGGAATTTTCCTAACAAATATTTATGTCCCAGGTTTCTTTGAAATTTATTTATTCCTGTAAATTTTAGTATCCAATGCATGGTCTGTGGTTGACATAATAAAAAAGGGTCAGAATCTGAGCAAACATTTTTCTTATCTACTTACCCTTAAAGAACTCAAGTAGATCTAACAAGGAAATTTCTATGTCAATAAAAGAACAACGTTCAGAAATGCATTCTTTCAGTCAGAAAACTGGTACTAGCTACTACCGTGCGTGTCAAATATGAATTCATCCTTCTGATCTTTCGATCCTAACCAGTGATTAGTCACACGATCTCGCTTCAAAACAACCGGACTGTCCAGTAAGAATGTAGCAAGCATGCCTCAAAGTTTTGACATCCCAAGGAAATGTTCGCCCAATTCTGCTGATCGATGTTCTGATGATGATCGAAGAAAGAGCCATTCAATTTAGACTCGGTTTGCACAAACGCATGCAGCATACACAGTTTGACGCCTTGTGTAAAATAGTCGGCGATTGGTCATGCAGAGATCAGCTGTTCATATTCAGCTACGTACGTACACAGACGCATGTGACGGGAATCGTGTGGATTTTGGAACAAATTCAGAGTTCCGAGTTCATAAACAATCATCCTCGAGTCAATTTTTTGGAGTGCCAAACTCCTGTATTTTCTTCAGATCGTAATCATGTTCCATTCTTCAGTCACGTCACCGAACATATGAAACAAGCAGCTAATTCGGTCATAATCTGGCAGTAAATCAGAACATGTGTGCTGCCGATGGCTGGGTTGAGCCGGAAGAGGACAGTTCAAAACTGCAGTCGACAGAATGTCAACTATTTTACTCTTGAAGTCTTGCAAATTTTGCACAAAGTCAAATTCACGGAATTAAAATGCCGGCATGTTAATTTCATATAACACATGGAAGTAGTTTTTCAGCTCGTGTATTCTCTTCAGTAGTACTTGCATAGTACTTCCGTCCCAAACCGGTACAATCCTAGGAGAGAGTGGGATAATTATTTATTACTGTAAAGAAGCAAGTTGCTCATTAAATCCAAGGTGGTTAGAAGTGAAAGAATGATTAGAGATAAAATAAGGAGAAATTTGCACGACAGATGGTTGGAGGGAAAAAGGTAGTATCATAGGATTGTCACTATCTTTGACAAAATTTAAATGCTGGGACTGTAACCCCTCAGTCCATAGATACTTCCACTATTTACAAATACTAGCTAAATACATGTAATTTGCTACAAAGAAATATGAATTATTATTGTCTGACTTGTTTTTAGAGACAAAAAATAAAACCAATATATAGCACTATTTTAAAACATTATAGTTGATAGATGACAGATTCACTGTCAGCACCGTTAATACCTTCTTTTAGAATAGTAATAGTATAGATATGTATTTTTCGTGTTGTTTACCATAGATTAGTTCGAGAAGATTTATTGCCCCGTACCAAATAAGAGGGTTGGATGTTAGATTGAAAAAGTTATGACTAAGAGATGACTGTTCTGATAAGTAGTATCGTATGAATTCTTGCGTTGGTACGTGAAGGGAGAGTATAAGGAATTTTAGGTTATTTAGCAAAATTTAAAATATAATGCCTCTAGAACTTTACCTGACTTGGAATTTTAATTGTCATTAAGGAAGCAACTCAAGTTATTAAGTTTTCGAAGTAAAATACTGGTAACACCAGTTACCTAATTCTAGGGTAACGGAGTTTTACACTGGAAGACGTGTACCGCTCAGTATGTTTTCAAATGTGGCAAAATTCGCTCTCACCTAAGTAAAAAATTATATCTAGCAATGGAACTAGTAGTGAGTAATAAATGGTGCGTATGATTAATAGGGGAGTAAAACATGCAATGGTAGGATGAATCTGAAATTTAATACTTCCAAATTCTTTATATTTATGAACAAATTTTGAATTATGAAATCCCTTGTCTGCGAGACTTTGGGTGATTTGACATCCTCCCGGACGGGCGTTCCCAAATTACCACTTTCGTTGACTTTAGCTATTTACCACTGACCTCACAAATTTATTGATTTAGTGCTACTTTTGTCTAGTTTTACAGCCAGATCGTGAGCAGTTGTGGCTTTGAGGTGGTGAAATTCCAGTATTGCCCCTAGCAGCACTCGTGTGAAAAAAAACCTAAGAACATGATAGTTTTTGTATTTAATTTATAATTCAAATTTTAGATACTTCTAAATTATATTTATATATTGACTTTTTTTCTTAATTTTTCCAATTTTTAAAATGTTTTCAAATTGTATTTATAGATGGACTCTTCCCTCAATATCAATTGTTTTATTTAAAAATTTTATTAAAAAATTAAAATTCAGTCACGCATATAGATACTATTCATGTTTTACCATCTAATAAAAATAAAGTTATGTGAAAAATTAAATAAGATAAAGAGGATAGCTATGAGATAAAGAGTCAGATATTCAGTGCGACGCAGCAGCCACGAGTAAATGAGTATCATCTGGTGCTTAAGAAGTCTCCACGAGTACAGAGTAAATGAGTATCGTCTAGTGCTTAACAAGTCTAGCTCGGTGGAATTGATTTTGTCGGTCATAATATCTTCCCTTATTTTTCTGTGTTAACACTAGCTAAGGGGTAAGATGGACATATTCTGTCTTTGGCCCCACGTTGCATGCTGATGTGGCAACCATGTTTATTTGTCATGGGCTCAAAATGGTAGAGGAGAGCTAAGTTGTGGGGGTTAGGGTGGAAAATAATCTAAGTTGTTTGGGAAGATGGTATTTGGGAGTGCTCCATTGTGGAAGATGGCAAATAGTCCAAAATCCCTTTGTCTGCAAAAAGAACAGTATTGATCAATTAGGGCTACTACGATAACACTGATAAAGTGTTAAGTAGACTTCAAAAATTATCACATCATATTAAAAAAGAGAGAAGAAAAATGGACCGTAGATTTATATCTAGTTGTATCGTAGACTATTAAGACATTATGTATTATAATATAATATATATTCATATGCCGCTGCTGTACAAGCTGGCTATATGGGTGCATCCTTTTTAACCTTTAGAGCTTAACTTTCACTCAGTTTCTATTATTAACGCTTTTAAAACTATTAAACGATATGTTTTATGCAAAAAAATTCTCAATAAAAGTTACAATCAAATGAATCTAAATTTTAAGTTTTAATAATTAATATTAAAACCTCTATTGCCTTGCTCTCGCTCTAGTTAATTCTCGTAAATAAAGTCAAGAACTAAGAGCATGATGTCTAAAATTGATCCCTAAAACTAAGTTTTACGAATTGAGCTAGAAAATATATCTCCAACCGGGTACTAAATACATTACTAAAATTTACTCATGCCTAATTAGTTTTCTTGTATCCTAAATTTAGGACAAAAATATGTGTTCCTAATACAAACAGTTTTAGATTTCTGTTGGCTGAATGTGTAATTTTTATGTCCAATAATTTTTAGATAAATATAATACAAGTTTTGTATAAAATAAAATCTTGACATTCTCTTGCATATGCTCGTAATTTAGCAACTACGGTAACTTTTTTTTCTCTGTTTTCCCTGCAACGGTTTCAGCAACATGGGGACAAAGGAGTCACAATAATTCACCATGGCCCCTAGTAAATCCAGGGAGAGGGAGGAGACAAACAAACCACTGCACCCGAGCCGCCTCACTCGGTTCTTTCCTCTTCCTCAGCTCAGGTCAGCTCAGCTCGGCGCCTCAGCTCAGGTCAGCCCATTTTGGCGACGACGCGAGCACCACTAAGCTTCAGCTAATTCGCGCGCGCTTGCTTGCTTGCCGCCATTAGCTCGCCTCTCTGCTCTTTATTAAAGCTCCCCCCTCCCCTGTCTCCTGCCGCTCCCATCTTGTGGTCGGGGTTTAGCCGGCGGTGCACGACACGGACGACGCCACCCCCACCTTCCACCCGCCCGCGCGCGCGCTCTCTTCGCAATGGCCAAGCGACGACGCGGCAGCAGCGAGAGCGCCGCCGCCGCGAGCAGCGACGATTCGAGCTCTGGCGGCGGCGGCGGGGTGGAGGCGGGGAGGCGGCAGAAGCGGGAGTGCCCCTCCCAGCGCAGCTCCGCCTTCCGCGGCGTCACACGGTGCGTGCGTGCGTGCGCGGCTGAGCGCCGCCGGAGTACGTCCTCGTCGGCGTGCGTCGCCTCGTCTGACGGTGCTGGGTTTTCTTGTTTTGGCGCGCAGGCACCGGTGGACGGGGCGGTTCGAGGCGCACCTGTGGGACAAGAACACCTGGAACGAGTCGCAGAGCAAGAAGGGCAGGCAAGGTATATATCATCGTGCTCTGTCACAAACCCACTCCATTAATCCGCCATAGCTACCACCCTCCGAGCAGCGCAGCGCAGCGCAGCTCGCCGGAGAAATTCGCCTGGTTCTGATTTCGCTGCGTCTTTTTGATCCTTTTCTCTCGGCGCTTCGATTCGCGATCGGACTGGCGCGTGGCCGGACGAGCAGTCTACCTCGGTGAGCTCCCAATCTGAAAGATTCTGGCCATGCCATGCATGAGAAGGATTGTTTTCTGAGTGCTCACCTCTCTCTGTCTGTGCGCCGCCGTTGCAGGGGCTTACGACGGCGAGGAAGCGGCGGCGCGCGCGTACGACCTCGCGGCATTGAAGTACTGGGGCCTCGACACCGTCCTCAACTTCCCTGTACGTATATACTCTGAACTTCTGAAGTCTGAACCGAATTGTCTGCAACAAGTGTTCTTCAGAGCTCCAAGAAACGAATGCACAGTGCAGCTTCTTTGATTCGATTCTGTTGGAGTTCTAAGGACGTTTCTTGCTGCTGTTTCTCATGTTGGAACTCTCTGCAGTTGTCAACATACGACGAAGAGTTGAAGGAAATGGAGGGGCAGTCCAGGGAGGAGTACATCGGATCGCTTCGAAGGTAATATTCAGTTAACCCCCACATTACCACTGAATCTCAACAAAGGAAAAAAAAAAGCTATCTCAGATCATTACCAAGTTTCAGAAAATCTAAGTTAAACATCATTGAAAAATGCTTCTCTGATCAGGCAGTGTAAAATATCCATGTCAGCTTAGATCATAAACCATTTTCTCACCGTGCAGGAAAAGCAGTGGTTTCTCAAGGGGGGTGTCCAAGTACAGAGGCGTTGCAAGGTACTAATCTACACTAATCTAGACTGAAATTTCCAACTTTCTATACTGAACATGCTAGTAGCATCAGTTAAATTAACTGTTGATCTGTTCAGACATCATCACAACGGCAAATGGGAGGCTCGGATTGGCCGTGTGTTCGGCAACAAATACCTCTACCTGGGCACCTATGGTAATTGCTGTTTGTTCGATCCATTAAACTGTTCTTAAAACTGGTAATCCGGTCATCTACCTTATGGGTAGAAAGCTTTGAAAATAGTACTAAATTTTACAGAGGAACAGATTCTTCTGATGTGAGTGAGTCAGCATGAGTTATCAAAAGGTAGGTGTCGTTGTTAGATAGGTGGCAGTCCTGAATGTTAGTTGCAAAGGAAACAGAATTTCGTAGAGACGCATCCAAGAACATTGCTGATGTGTTGTTGGCTTCAGAGGTCAGAAAAGTAGTGGTACCTAACTAACTAAATCGTCAACAGTTAGTCTAATTAAAGATGGAAAGGCACATGAGAAATACTTTGGAAAGAATGACACTGAATCATTCAAAAGAACTAGACCTTTTTCAAACTTTGGTTATCCAAACTGGGATTTGAAAAAATTCGGATAAGGGTAAAGTTCAGGATCTTTGGGATAAGATTTGCCAAGTATGTTTGAAGCAGCTGATGGCTATACTCTGGTGGGCCCAACTCATCTGTGTGCCACAGAAATATTTCCGTACGCTCTTGCTAAAAGCCGACACATGCGGTCCATCACTGACTAGGATGGACGGCCTTTTGCTGCAACTGTGCGATTTGCAGCATGAATTGGACGGTTCTAACCTAGTACCACCAGGATTTGCATTTTGGACTAAACTGCTAGATTCTAACCTGGAGGCACAGCATTTTTCGTCGAATTTTGGTCGAATTTTTTTGATTTGAATTTTAATGCTCTAAAACATCGGAATTTCACGGTTTTCGACCGGGTTTTGTAAAAAAATGTAGATCCTGCATAGTACTACAACATATGGAATATTATCTTGCTATATTTCGTCATCATTCATAAATCGTCATTGCAGCAATTGCCGGCCAACTATTGCGTTTTGCGGCTGCGAAAACCGGTGACAATAATGCGCCGTGCATCTGCATATTTCAAATCGGTTTTTATTACCCAACCGTAGCGTTGCCTGGTTCACATCTGTAGTTCTGTACAATGGATGTGCAATTCAGAAAAGAAAAAAAAAAAGATGCCATACTACTTGGCTATCTGCATAAGTTGACAATTCACGTACGTGCACGGGTAATTTTGAGCAATCATAAAGGAAGTGTATTGTTTTTAAGTCTTAAGCGAAATGTCAATTGCCCACTTTGATTCCGTGCTGTAAACCGTACAAATATGAAAGACAAAAGAATAATTTATATATAAAACTTATGTAGTCGTATTATTATGCTTTTTATAGTCTTTAAAATGGTAGCCGGAGGTAACATATTTTTTAATATAAAAGTTATCCTCCGGATACATAGTATTTAAAACTATTAAATATTTTAACATAAAATTTTAGTACGTCTTAATCTTATCTTTTTATTTATGCTTATGTTTATAAGCAAAATAGAAATTTTTAAATTTAGAATAGATTTTGAGATATTTTTTTCATTTAATGCATCACTTTTAAGCATGTGTAAAGCTAGCTCTTACGTAAAAACTAACACTACTTATTTTTTATTTTCTCTCATCATGTGTGTAGTTGGCGTATAACCTTTTATTATACATGCTATTAATAGTTGTCATGTTTTTTTCATACTACTTGCATGGCTGTGGTTTACACGGTGAACATGGGTATTTTGGTCTTTATAGACCTCCTGACTGTGGGGCCCACAGTCAGCGGACGCCCAAGCTCCCCTGGGCACCACTGGGCCTGGGCGCCGGGAGGCAGGAGACAGGAGTTCTGGGCGGCCACAATGCCACAAGCCCACACCCTGACACCCAACTCAGCAATATGTGGCCAGGGATTTTCCTCTGTTAACAAAATAAATTTCTTTCATAGTCTTTTTAGCTTCTTCCATAGTTTTATTTATTTACGAATCACCGTGTTTGTTTTCTTATTGAGCTTTTTAACCATCATTTATAAGGTATACAGAGGTATCTTATTTTCTGATTAAAAGTTTAGTATCTCCGGTACACTTTTTTCCGTAAAATTTTACACTCAGATACATTCTCAATAACCGAAAATTATATTTCTTATTTCTTTTTTTCTCGTGTACTGTACCATGCAGCGACGCAGGAGGAGGCAGCCGTAGCGTACGACGTCGCCGCGATCGAGCACCGGGGGCTCAACGCCGTCACCAACTTCGACATCAACATCTACATCAAGTGGTGCCACAGCTCCTGCCGCTCCAGCGCCGCCGGCGACGTCATGGCGGTCACCCTTGTTGACGATGATCTCGACGAAGCCATCGCCGCCGCCTTGCGAGACTGCGAGCAGCCGTCGTCCTCGTCGTCGTCGACGACGACGACGCCGACGCACCAGCTGCAACTCGCCGACGACGAAGACATCGTCGCGCAGCTCCCGCCTCCGCTGAGGCCGCTGGCCCGCGCGGCGTCCACCTCGGCGATCGGGCTGCTGCTGCGGTCGCCCAAGTTCAGGGAGATCATCGAGCAAGCGGCGGCAGCATCCTCTGGTAGCAGCAGTAGCAGCAGCACAGACTCACCTTCGTCGTCATCACCCTCGCCATCGCCATCACCGTCGCCCTCGACATCGCCGCCGCCGCCGGGGCCACGGCCAGACCCAATAACTGACGAGCAGTACAACGTCGACACGTCGGCGGCGGCGGCGGCGATATGCAGCTTCCCGGACGACGTGCAGACGTACTTCGGGCTCGACGACGACGGCGGCGGCTTCGGCTACCCGGAGGTGGACACGTTCTTGTTCGGGGACCTGGGCGCGTACGCGGCGCCCATGTTTCAGTTCGAGCTGGACCTGGACGTATGATGATTCCGGGCCATGAGTTCCACCATTTGGGCCGGGCCTATCTTGGGAGGCCGGCAGTTCCGGCCCATCAATGTACATGGGCCAGAAAGTTAAACTAAAATTGGGCCTTTACCTGGGTCGGGCCTGCCTGGGGAATTGACATGGGAGGCGTCCAGGTTTGGGCTGCCGAGATGCTGGAACTGAGGCTCTCAAAAAGGAAAGAAAAAGAGAGATGCTGGCTCTGAGGATTTATTAGTTAACTCAAAAATAGTTTTGGACAAAGAGTAAATATTGGTTCATTCGTTGCCCATCTCTGCGAAGGGAGAAGTACTGTAACAGAGAGTAAATATTGCCTTCTTTTTTTTACTAGTATGGCCGTATGGATCGTGTATCATCGCTAGCTAGCTCCTTACTTCCAGTTGCACGAAGCCTTGCAGCATTGTACAATGTACATTATCAATTCTGTTTTTTTTTTCCTCTAGAGTAATTAAAAAAAGTGTAGCCGTTCGTTCTTCCCCTCTTGTCCCCTCGTGTGCAACGCGTTCTCTCCCTCTCTTCCACAAACAACTTACAATCGCAACTCCAAAAAAAAAAAAGAAAAACGGTTGGTTTTGAAAAATCTTGTATTAATCTACACTGCTCCTAATATACGCGCACGTGCAGAGTAATGAAGCTGTGCGCTTGAGTCGGCGAAGCCAATACAAGAAAGTATTCCGCTCAATGACTGTGTTCTCACGTGATTTTTTTTTTCTGTTTCCTAGTTTTACTCAAAATTCAGCTCGTGAAATGGAAAATTTAATCTAGTGGTATAATGACAGGCCCATGATGGATAACCAAATAAATTTAAAAAAGCAGCTGTTTTGAAAATTGAGTATGAAGGTTTTGTTTTGAGTTGAATGTTTTAAATTAGAATTAGAAGTTTCAAATTTGTAGTTGAGAGTTTTTGAATTTATGTTAAAAGTTTCAAATCTAATGTTAAACTTTCAAAGTTAAATTTTGAGTTGATTTGTAAAATCCACATATCCAAGCCATTCCATTAGAGCATCTCAAAGAGAATAGCAAAAAATTGACTATCGAAATCTTAATTTAGTCATTCGTATCAAAAGATTTCATCTCTAAATTACTATGCACTTCAACAGACCCTCCATTCCTACTCTCCAAATGCTAACCGTTGGAAGGATAACTTGTGGGCCTAACCATGTGAGAGTCACAGATAACAATCGTGCTGGGTATGAGAAAAACTTGCCAGAGTTGGGCATCGAAAAGGCATGTTAGTCATTCAAATGACATGATAAGTTAAGTAGGTAGTCTCTTAAAATATAATTTTTTAACATAATTACTAAAATTTGGTATGACAAGTTAAATAGGTAGTCTATTGAAGATGCTCTACACCTACACAACCCCCTTCGCTAGCAGTCAGGGATGAAAATTATACAGGACATCTGTCCTTTCTATATTTAGAAAGACTTCACTTATCTGCAACTACGTATTCACACGAATCTTAGAGCTAGGGCTACATACAAGAAAACAGAAAGATAAAGGTAAATTTTAGACACTTGATTTAGAGATAAAAAATAAGCGCGGAACACGTGACAATTGTGAAACGAAACGGGTTTTCATAGACCGCAAAGGACGAAAGTCTTATGTAATTTTCTTCCCATAGCTGGTGCGAATTTTTTGAATTTTGAATTTTATTTATTAAATAATTTATAAATTTAATTTTGTATTTCAAAAAATCACAAAACTAACCCCATGCCATCCCTCTAGGACGGCAAACGGCTACTTGGGTGCGAGGGACGACCAGAAATGGTAGCACGGCGAATTTTACATGGCGGAAATGGGCTAGGAGGATTTGACCTCTGGTCTCCTACATAGGAGACGGAGATGGTGATCACTGAGCCAAGGTACTACATGTGATTAAACAATTAAATACGTTATACCTATATATATCAAACCGAGGTTCAAATCGAAAAATTCCGGTTAAATCGCAAAATACCTGGGCACCACGACAATTTTACATTTAGCCCCTTTCCGCCAAATTTGTTGTGCTCCGATTTTGGCTGTCCCTCGCGCCCGAGTGGCCGTTTGTGCCACGTCACCTTTCCGTCCTCATAGAGGGCAACATGAGGTTAGTTTTATGATTTTTGAAATGCAAAATCATTTAATAAATAAAATTTAAAATTCAAAAAATTCCAGCCGGTGCCACCGTGCCAGCAAGGTTACAGCCCACGGCCCAAGGCCCACATCGCCACTACGCAGTGAACCGACCGAACGTCGCGCTGACGCGCATTCCTTGATTCCTTCCTCGCCCACGCCCTCCACTCCTCTTCTTCGATCTTCACTTCCTCTTCCCGCCCTCCCCTCCACCTCTCCTCTCCGCCTCCACAACCCACCGCACAATCGAATCCCCCAAACCCCACCGCAGCGCGTCGCGCGGCGCACGGGGAAGCCCTAACCCCCCGCCCTCCTCCGTTCGCGTTCTCCCCGGCATTGCCGCCGATGGCGCCGGGCCCTCCCACCGCCTCCTCGTCCTCCCTGCAGTCCGCCCGCAGCCCTCCGCGCCTCGGCCGACGCCGCACCGGCGGCGATCACCAGCCCCCGCATCCTCCTATGGACGCCCCTGTGCCGGAGGCCCCCTCCGGTGCCGCAGCCTCCCCGCCGCCCGGGCGCCGCCGCAGCGGTGATCAACAGCCCCCGCATCCTCCTCGGGAGGCCCCTGCGCCGGAGGCTCCCTCCGGTTCCGCGACCTCCCCGCCGCCCGGGCGCCGCCGCAGCGGTGGTCACCAGCCCCCGCATCATCCTCGGGAGGCCCCTGCGCCGGAGGCTCCCTCCGGTTCCGCGACCTCCCCGCCGCCCGGGCGCCGCCGCGGCGGTGATCGCGAGCCTCAGCCTCCGCCCGAGGGGGAGGTAGCAGTAGCAGCGGTGGTTGGGGAAGGGGGCACGTCTCCCCGCCGATCGTTCCGCATTAAGCTCCGCCCCCACGTGCGCGTGGTCCCCTGGGAGAAGTCCCCCGTGGCGAGGAGGAAGCCCAAGGTCGCGCCGGAGGCTCCCTCCGGTTCCGCGACCTCCCCGCCGCCCGGGCGCCGCCGCGGCGGTGATCACCAGCCCCCGCATCCTCCTCGGGAGGCCCCTGCTTCGGAGGCTCCCTCCGGTTCCGCGACCTCCCCGCCGCCCGGGCGCCGCCGCGGTGGTGATCGCCAGCCTCAGCCTCCGCCCGAGGGGGAGGTAGCAGTAGCAGCGGTGGCTGGGGAAGGGGGCACGTCTCCCCGCCGATCGTTTCGCATCAAGCTCCGCCCCCACGTGCGCGTGGTCCCCTGGGTGAAGTCCCCCGTGGCGAGGAGGAAGCCCAAGGACCCCGCGAAGCCCCCGCCCCCGTCGATCAAGGCGCTCGCGGCGGAATGGGCGAAGGAGAAGGCGGCTGCTTCCGGAGCCCCCGAGGAGGAGTGCGTCCTGCCTTTCCTCCAGAAAGGTGCGCCCAGGAAGAAGGAGGTACGTGAGCTGCAACTATCCAATCCGTTCTCTTCTAGCATTTGATTCCTTATAGTGTATGGTCGTTCTATTTCGTGGGTGATTATGCACTAGTACGGCTCTTCGGGGGCTATACCGCTTGCGATGTTCCATGTTGGGTTTGATCCTGCACCCTACGAAAATTTCAACCTATTGCTATTGCGATGCTTTGATCCCACCGCGGAAGAGTGGTTTACGGCAATCTGTGGGGTGTTAGGACTTAGGACTTAGGAGTACCTCAGAATTCGACTATTAGCGAATGTACACGTGAATCCAATCTTCCCTGAAGCTTTCAGTACAAGCATTACAACCACATGTTTATTTTTTGGGGTGGGGAGGGGGTTGTCATTTTTTCGCTCCTGCTTATGCTTACGAACCAAATTTTAAATTTTCATCCTTAAATTTGAAATTGATTTTTGGGTTTTTCTTATCGTAGTTTATTTTTCAACTTTGAATTTTGGATTGCTAAAAACACGTATATAAAAGTTTTATTTGTAAATTATTTTCATTTGTAAATATATCATTTGGCATTTTTTTCCACCCCTATGTTGTCAACTAATAAGTTTTAGTTGATTTGGCCCGCTAGGATATGAAATTGAAGGATAGCCGTCTCCCATTATTTTAGGCAGAATTTACACAGGGTCTTATGTGAGCAATTCCTTGTCGGACTCGCTTGAAGTGTACTGTCATTTGTAGAACCAGATTTTCTTGCTTTTGTCAGGACTCCCTAAAACTTTTTTGGCAAATTATAAACAAGACTATGTATTCCTCTGAATAGATATTCGCCTGGAAAGAACCAAGTTCTTTGGCCACAGCCCATAATATTTTTCTTGCTCTTGATCTAGTATAAATGTTCAGACATACTCGCGTCATGAATATTTCTGTGAAAACAAGTAGATCCAGATCCACTAGAACTTATATTAACTCTGGTTTTCTTAATGGTTCAGAAATCTAGTGTAGCTGTACATAGTCTGGACATTTGTAGCGTCACTGTACAATCTGCTGATTCAATTTTGTCTGTATAACAACTCTTTTGTTATGCTTTGTATTACAGACCAGGTAATAACACAAATGTTGGATTCATTGTTAGCACAACTGTATGTTGTAACTGGTTAGAATGACTACAATTGTTGTCATTGATCACCCAGAAATTTGAGAACTACAACATTAGATTTTTAGCTTTCTTGAGAAGGTGTTGATCTTTGGATGGTTCACTAGGAGTAATTTGATGGCAGAGAATTTGGAGTACCGGCTGAAACAAAGGACATCTGCTTTCATATTGGTTTCATTATTATATAATCTTAATAAGATCGACATTGTACAAAATTATTTGACGATGGATTTGGATATATGGATATGGTGACATATGGTTTTGACTAGCTTGAAGGTATATCAAGGGCGTATTCGAGAGAAAAAAAAGGTATAAAAAGGGCTGCAACAGGGATGTGGATGACTAAGGATTAAATCGTCAACTTTTGTAGACTTACAGGAAAAGCATTCCAATTATAATAGTAATGACAGTGAAATGAAACTTCGTTTTGTGTTAGGACAGTTGGACTAAGGACAGCAACTGTATTTCCAAGAAAGCTGGTTTCATTAAATTTGAGATAGCTGATAATTAAAAGCATAATATGGAACCAAGTGAAATGCTGGTGGAGGTAAAGATTTGTAAAATTGGTACAAATGATAAGTCACTTTCTGTGCATATACAAATATGGATTGAACTGATTGTGGCAAGCAAGTAATATCTGATTGTGGCTGCTGTATAAATGAAGTCAGGGTGTGGACATCTTCAGCATAGAAGTTAAACCAGATATTCTTATCAGCTAATACAAGAAAAGATGAAGCTTCATCAATAAATGGAGGAATGATGATAAGAAAATCTTACCATAGCATTATGATCCGGCTGGAAACTTTTGGATCATAGGATTTTAATATCAAGTTGTCTGGGCTCAGTATTACTTGGGTGTATACTCCTTCTGTTACTCATCTGCTTTTTAATTGAAGTGCAAAAAGTATTGTGACACCTCCTGATTACTGGAAAAAGGATTCCTAAATCATTTTGGATTTAGGTTGAGTGCCTGGTTTGTTCAAAAAGTATTCCGCGTGGTGACAAGATGTGTTGTTCAGTTCGTGGTTGCGATGCAAAGCTGCATAAGGCTTGTTCTGAAAAAGGTGATGGATGCTGTCCTCGACATGTAAGCTTCTGAAACCAAGCCACTGCTAACCCTTTAACACTTAAGCTTCCTATGTTTCTCAGCATTTTCTCATTGCCTAAAAGCAAAGAAAATTGAAATAGCATATGCACATAACAGAGACTTTTGACACACGGCCCAAAATAATAGCAACCGATAATTACAGTTTACTGATAAAAAGAAAAGGCTTGCTTCAGTCCAACAAAAAGTAACAAAAAGTACCTCGAGGTACCAGTACTTTACTGTATCAAATTGTTTTTGACCGTTAGATCTAATGGTGCACATCCTACTCAGCTAGATCTAATGGTGGGAAACGATTTGGTACTTCGAGATATCAGTACCTCAAAGTACTTTTTGTTGGATCGGAGCAAATCTCTAAAAAGAAACTGAGAGTTCCAAAGTATATATGCATTAACCACTTATCCTGATCTGTTTATGGCGCTCATTTAATATAGAGGTTAATAAAAGAGTTGGGTATTGGCTGATCTGATAATATGGATGTAACTTGAAGCCTTAACTAATTGGCATGTACAGCTGAAATTTAATGTTTCATTGTTTCCTCACAATGACCATGCATTAAATGTTTTTTTTTTTTGCACTTAGTGGAGATTTCATATTTAATAATATCATGAGACCAGATTGCCTCATTGAAAATGTCATGCTACTAGTTATAAGTTTACCGGATTGACTAGAGTTTTTCATAAATCTTTACTTGTTTAAAATATTAAGCATTCTGTACATGTACCTGCTTTATTTCTATTAACATTATTTGCATGTCTGTTTAATGTCGTTATTTCTGCAATTTTTGCTCTGTCTTTGGATGGTAGTTTAATTGATGTCTGTTTGATGCTACTTACAGGATGCAGATCCTATAGATGATATAGAGGTGATCGATACTTCATTTTCTTACTCAGTCATCTGTATTATTGAACACTAGAACCTATCTATCTGTCTAAGGTGCACCTTCTCTTTAATGTTGGCTGGTAAGATGTGGTTGAATCTGATGCATAGCATTCTGTTAGATAATATATTATTGTTTTGCATGCTCTCGATGAAAAAAATATCAGTTGCGAAATTGTTTTTTTTCTAAAAAGATTTGATTTTTACTCATTCTATATGTGCTTGTATGAATCTGGGATGATTTGTTTCGTGGAAAAAAATTGAAGGATAAAATGTAACAGCCATGGATGTCTTTCTACTTTTTCAGTTCAGTATTTTGTTTCTACTTTTTTATGTGCATTCTGATTGATTTACAGGCAGCCTTCCGGCGCTTACCTCTCCCAAGCACTTTCCAAGAGTTCAACATTGACCCTGTCAAGAAAGAGGAATTGGACAATAATGGGACAGAACCACTTCCGTATGTACAAATGAAGCGTAGTATCCAAAATATACAGTTTTTTTTTTTGCAGCTCTATTTAATATTTTTAGTATAAAAGGAGTTTATGCTTATCCAGTTTTTACTCCTTTTGCTTTGAGTTCTTCAACAACTATTGTTCCCTTAATGAACTAAGATCTTTATCTTGTCAAGAACAAATGTGGTGATGATTCCATTGAAGGTGGATGCACAGATTGTGTCCCGGCTTTTACCTGTAAACTAAGCTGCTCGTGCAGGTACAAAGTATCCATTCTATTTGTTGTGTGAAGCTATAAGATCTTTTCCTGTTGTTCATTGGATATCGTGTTTCCTCTTATGCTTATTGGATATAAATCTATGTGAATTTTTTCTATTTGAAAATAGAAATTTTAAATTTTTTGACAGAAAATTAAGATAATTCCTGCAGGTCTCTATTTGTTAGCTGCTCTCGGGCTTGTGACTGCTCAGATAAGTGCACTAACAAACCATTTCGCCGAGAGAAAAAGATTGAGATAGTTAAGGTAAGGCTTGCCATGGATTCCGCGCAGCAGCTATATGTCATAGTTGTCCTGCTGATATTGATATTTTCTGACAATACTAATACTCTCCTTTTCTTTGTGTTCTTAGGCGATGCTTGGTTGTGCTTTGGATTATTTTCTGTTGCTATTGTTTTGCTCCTGATAATCTACTTATTATTGGAGTGCTTCTGCAGACACAAAATTGTGGATGGGGCGCTAGAGCACTGGAAGCCATTGAGAAAGATGATTTTGTTATAGAGTTTGTTGGAGAAGGTATGAAAGATTCATTATTTGGTTTTGTTAAACGTTTCGTTGTAATTTATTCAGATTGCTGCTTCTTTTCTCTGGCTTATGCTTTTGTGAACTTAATTTGTAGAAGGTCCTTACATCTGTTAAACTGTTAAATTACTGTCGAAGGGCAGGACCGAAGGAACTTAACTAGAAGTCTAGAAATTTTCTAACTCTGCTTAGTGCTTTGTGATAAAAACTATACTAATAACTGGCCTTTGTTTTCAACATGAACCATTACCAGGACAAAGTTAGATCCATTTTAGCTTATTTCCAACTTACATCACATACGGGAAGACCCTGTTTAACAGAGCAATACTATAATTCCACATGATAATGTGTATCTCAAACAAACTGGCAGTGTTTGCATAGTTTGACGGTCAATATGATTGCCTCTGTAACACTTTATATACAGTGCTAAGATTTCACTTTCATTTTACAGCCATTTGTCTCTCAATTGTATATTATATTTCACTTTCATTTTTATCCTTGCCAATTTCTGGCTGCTGGAAACGAAATTAATGCTATATGGCCATCGTTTCAAAACCAGATCCACCAGGCGAACCTGTTAAGAAAAACCAAGTAAATAATAATCCGGTTAACAAGTATATCACTGAGTTATTGGTATAATCACGTAACTGGCCATTTCCAAGGTTAGCAATGATTGATGTCGGCAATAAACTTATAGGGTGGCTATTAGGTTCGGAATTCGATGGTAAAGATAAAGAGGAGAGACAATTTATCCAGGTTCAGGCTCTCGACGTGGTGAAATAATACCTTACTTCTGCTTGGCGATCGTATTGCGTAGATGATTCTCTGTGTCCTCAAGGGGCGCCATGTATCCCCTTATATAGTGGGGGAGGGACTACAGATATGATAGAGTCCTAGTGTAACAAGATTAAGATCTATCCTAATTCAGTTATAGCTTGAGTCCGAAGTACACGGCATGTAATCCGGTACATACCGAACTCCTAGCCGACACCATACAGATATAATCTCCTTCCTATTCGATACCCCATTGACCTTGTAGTCTACAGATACCCCTGATATAGATATCCCACAGTTAGTTTAGCTAAGCCTCGCCTGTCCAGCTCATCCAATGCCAAGGCTTATTTCTCTATTTATTTGGTGCACAGGAACTTAGACATGGTTTTAGTTTTGTGAGCTGGTTATACTTTAATGAGCCTTACCTTCATTGCAAAATTGTAATGAAACTACAAGAAAGTATTAAAGAATCAAGACCTCTCATTTTATGGATCAACTCATCCTACAAACATCCCTTCTAGGCTTCATGTCCAATTTTCCGTTGAACTAGTGGTGTGCATTGGAGCAAACATCTTTTTTGACTACCTTCCCAGTGTATATTGATACTAATGAGCCACTGTTCCTGTTTTTCTTACATTTTTTTCTGTAGTATTGAATAACACCATTCTGGCCAGATCATTAATAGAATATAATTTCTAAGCAGTTTGAAAAGGTGGTACGCTGTATTATTTTTCAAAATATAGAATTGAAGCAGTATATTTTGAATTTTAATTATCTTGCTAGATATCAGTTCTATTGACGACAATACTTGAATAATGATCACCAAATTACTTATTTGCAACCCCATCTTTTCGCTTATGTTTATGTTTATAAGCCAATATTTAAATTTTTAACCTTAAATTTGGAGTTGATTTTGGGGGTTTTTCACCGAAGTTTATTTTTTTAGATCGCTAAGAATATGGATGTAAAATTTTATTCATAAATTATTTTTCATTTGCAAATATTCCGTTTGGCTTTTTTCGTGAAACATCCAAACTTCTAGGTTTTCCAAATGAAATAATTTTCTTTACTTCTCTGTTCTTAACATGTCTTTCCATCTTTCCAGTTATTGATGACAAGGCTTGTGAAGAAAGGCTTGAGGACATGAGAAAGCGTGGAGATAAGAATTTCTACATGTGTAAAGTCAAAAAAGACTTTGTGATTGATGCAACATTCAAAGGAAATGATTGCCGCTTTTTTAACCACAGCTGTGAACCTAATTGTCAGTTACAGAAATGGTAAGAATGTTCTTTACTCGCTGATGCACTGTATCAATTTCTTAGTTTGCTTATGGCTCTTTTTTCCAACTAGCTATGCCTTCTGCTTAAACAAGATTGTTTCAATTATTTTTTGTTTTACCAGGCAAGTCAATGGCAAGACAAGGCTAGGTGTGTTTGCTTCAAAAGCTATAGAAGTGGGGGAACCATTGACCTACGACTACAGGTACTTGTTCTTATCAACCTGAAGGGGTTTTGTCCTTTCCAGTATCAGAACTTTAAACCGATTTTTATGCCCTGTCTTTTTTACCATCAAAAGGATTTCTTATTCATTGCATTATTCAGTTTTTTCCTGCTGAAGTGCTTAATTCAGAACTGTTATCTCAGCCAACAGAATGACCATAAAAAATAATCCTATTTGTGAGCACACATACACCGGTGGTACTGATTACCGATTATTCGTACGTATGCTTCAGTGTTTTTGTCATGATTATCTTAGTTTGATTTGATGACAAGTACTATCTATCATTATACAATTATTGAGTCTGCTCCCTCTGGTCACAAACACATATCTTTTGTACATACATAGATACGTGCAACGAGAATTTCAAAACTTGTGTATCTAAATCTTTTAATATTTTTATTTTTAATATGATAATCATATTTGCATGTCTTGAAAAGCACTTTCAGAATGCTAATTCTGCACACTCTGGTTACAAATGCACTACTATGTTTTGGGATAAATGCAATGCAACCAAATTTCGAAATGTTTAGTACCACCATATCTTTTTATTTGGATTGCATATATGAAAGTTGAAAAAAAATGTGTAAACATCTGTCATTTAAAGTACTTTCATAAGATTAATTCTATTTGGGTATTACACATTTTTATAATGGCATAGATACAGTTAATCCTATATTCATACACAAATTAAGGGCCGTCGAAGGCATTTTTCCATTAAAAAAAAGCAGTTGTCATATTACTTCGGTTCAAAAGTCGTTTCTCAAATCCATGAAAGAGATCCTCTATTTGCTTGAAAAAAGTATATTCATAATGCACTTCATGACCACAATATTCTTGATTCTGTTTTGTAGATTCGAGCAACATTACGGTCCTGAAATAGAATGTTTTTGCGGCTCTAAAAACTGCCAAGGGAGCTTGTCTGTGAGTAGTAAAGATTGATCAAAGTTATATGCTGTTAGGAGGTACATAGAAGGTCCAAAGCCATTACAAATGGCAGTACATGCAATATATAGTGAAGATTTATTCTGAAGCACATTTATTCTTTGTTTCATCAGCTTGTGGAAACATCAGTCACCATTACTATTCATTGTCTTTAGTACAAAGTCCCATAGACAATTTGTTAGTTAACTCCTTCTGAATTAGGATTGGATGGCACTATCCATGTACATATTTTACTACTATGTAAATATACGACAAACACATGCTGCAAAGATTGATATATAGCTATAGTACTGTTCTTTAAGATCATTTTATATCCCCCGAAACTCTGGCTTTAAGAGAAAGTCAGATCTCTGAACTTGTTCTGAGAGTTCAGTTTCCTACATGGTTGGAGGGCGTCTCTACCTAATAAGGATGAGTATTGGAGGACATTAAATTTTGCAGGAAATATTTACTGAATGTTTTCAAGTGTTGGCTATCATGAGCAAACTTGAGCAAGGTTCCCCGCCGCTGCCGGGCTCGAGCTGGATAGAAGCTCAGGTCGAGACTAAATTGGACTTCCAGCTACCTTATTGTCAGGTTCGAGTAGGTTCAATGAAGCTTGATGCCAGCACTTTTAAGCATGAAACCTTCTATGGAAGCTCGATGCCAGGTCGATTTGATTATGAAACTTCATAGGTGGGTATTGTTTGATTGTACCATACAGATTCCTCATGAATGGCCCACAAGCTCAGAGCCTCAGACAGCTCCAAAGAAATCAATCGCCATGGGCCATGGCCATGACACTGCCCAGCATGCCATATAACCTTTTGCAGATTAAGGAAAGTGACAATGCAGCACCCCCTAGATTTTCGTGAGAGCAATGCATCCGACTCATTCCAACATTCCAACTCTCAGATTCGGCCATGAACTGTTACACATCCAAAAAGAAAATGGTTCCAGTGATCATCTTTACAGCTCACAAAAGCAGTCAAAATGACTCCATGTCCACACACACCTCTCCTACATACAGATAATGGATGAGGTTTCAGACTTCAGAAGCAGCCCATGCATATGACCAGGGGGCTGCCCTGCAAAAGTTTGCTCGAGATCAGGGCCCGAGTGCAAACCAAAGGTCTCTGAAACGATGCATGTGCCGTGTCCGTCCTCAGATCAACAACGAAAGAAAGAAAGCAGCAGCAAAAGATAAAGAAGCCTGTGAAAAGAAGCAAAAGAGAAACCGGAGAGGAGCCCTTTTTCTTTACATCTTTCTCGGGGAAAGGGCCTATCTCTTTGATCAGACAAGAAAACTACACACTGTGGTCTAAACTAAAGAGCATCTCACTTTGAAACTACTCCTAGTAGGCTAGCAACAAATCCAATCATCCCTTCCCTTTGTAATACTGTATCTTTTTTCTCTCCCTGAATATCTGATTCTCTGAAGTTTTTTTTTCTTTCTTTCTTTTCAGTGCTGTGGATGCATATGGCTCTGCTGCACGCTAGCTGCTACCTTGGCCCTGACAGCTCCATCTCCTCCACCATGTCGATGGACCGCACCTCGTCGCTGCTAAGGCTGCTGTCGTTGTCGTGGAAGTCGTTGAAGAAGACGGAGCCGTTGGAGTCGTTGCGGTGGTCGTAGCCGAGCTCATGGGGCGCCGCCGCCGTCGCCGGCGGCCGGTGGCTGGCCTCCCACTTCTCGGCGAGCCCGTCGCCCTCCAGCATCCGGACCACCTCTGACATCCTCGGCCGGTGCGACGGCTGGAACAGTGTGCACAGCAGCGCCACCTGCACCATCTCCGCCACCTCTATCCTGTCGTAGTGAGGTCCCAAATCTTGGTCCACTAGCAAGTCATGCATCTTCTCTTGGTGCACCTTCCTCACCTTCATTTCGACAACACACGATCGAGAGAGAGAGAGAAAACGAGAGAGAGAGAAAATTTTCAGACCATTTATCAATCTACACATGCAAACTACTACCTGAAGACATTGTCATTTTCAGATGCAGCAAGCATTGGCATATGCCATGCAGACTGAACAGTGCGTGAGAGGACGATCAGATCATTTAAACATGCAGCAGCTAGCAATGCAACGCTTGCAGGATTGCGTTAGCAGTATGTCAGGTTCATAGTACTTCCAATTAATCTAGACTGACAGTTGGGGCGCCTACTGTCATCCGGGCAACAGATTCACTAGGAGTTGCAATTGAATGATGCAGCACCCTCAAAGTGCAGTGAGCCAGTGACCGCAATGAACGCACATGCCCCGTGTCCTGGATGGGTTTTTTTCCTAGAAAGATTTGCGAACTTTACCAAAGACGATCAAAGCTTTTAATTTGTCAAACAAAATCTAGTGCATGCAACATCTTTTCTCTCATGGCTAAGCATCTCAAAAGTGCAAGCAAAGGAACGAAAATGTGTAAAAGTATGTGCTTAATTTACCCAATCAAGCATGACGCCCTTCTGGTGCTGGATGGCGCCGGAGGCCTTGCCGACCTCGAGCGCGCGCTGGCCGGTGACGAGCTCGAGCAGCAGGATGCCGAAGCCGAAGACGTCGGTCTTCTCCGACGACTGCCCCGTGGAGAGGTACTCCGGCGCGATGTGGCCGACGGTGCCGCGCACCGCCGTGGTGACGTGCGAGTCGCCGTGGTCGAGCAGCTTGGCGAGGCCGAAGTCGCCGACGACGGCCTCGAGGCACTCGTCCAGCAGCACGTTGGCGGCCTTCACGTCGCGGTGGATGATCTTGGGGTCGCACTGCTCGTGCAGGTACAGCAGGCCCCGCGCCGTCCCCACCGCGATCCGCTTCCTCGTCTGCCAGTCCAGCGGCGGCTTCCCTTCATTACCCAAATTTCAAAAACAAAAACAGTTTAGCAATTCAATTCTCACGAGTCACCTACAGTTTCTCCGCCACGATAATCGCACGACGAACAGTGCGCTGCAAGCACAAGACAAGACACTTGTCCGGTACGAGTGTCTATGCTGCGTGTGGTAGTGTACAGTGAACATGGCTGAGCCAGTTGCTACGTTTGAACCGGCAAAGTACGTAGGGCATACAGAAACCGAAAACCACGGGGCCTACTACGGGCAAGCCGAGCCGGCAACAGCGACCAGACACACGGGGCACGTAGCGTAGCTGGGTACGTAGCCCTGCCTGCTCGCTGCCGCTGCCTGCCGCCCTGCGAGGAGAGGAGGCCCCCTGCCGGAATAAAAGAAGAAACAAACGTTTCCTCTGCGCTGCGCTGCGCTGCTCCCGCTGCACTGTGGCTCTCCCTTAATTGCCCCGGACCACCACGCCGATCTCCAAAGAGTCCAAACTTCGCAATGATAGCCTTGCTTACAGTTACACCCAGACCACAAACACTGATCAGCTAGTGACCCTGATAACAAGCGACGACTAATCATAATGGAGTAGTAGTAGTAAAGTGGTGTTTGGTTCCTTACTACTAGGACTAAAAATTAGTCTCTGGACTAAATCTTTAGTCCCTGCTATTTGGTTAGAGGGATTAAAAGAGACTAAAAGTGTATCATATATAGAAATTTTTGATAGGGGACATATATAAAAGGAA
This sequence comes from Oryza brachyantha, assembly GCF_000231095.2. Taxonomy (NCBI): domain Eukaryota; kingdom Viridiplantae; phylum Streptophyta; class Magnoliopsida; order Poales; family Poaceae; genus Oryza; species Oryza brachyantha. Next base: position 13,319,535 of record NC_023170.2, read on the forward strand.
GTTTTAGTCCCAATAAGTATCTATGGAAGAGACTAATAGACTAATACAATTTTAGTCCCTTTTATAGTTCCTCCTGTTTGGGTTTTAGGGACTAAAGGAGACTAAAGTGGAGGGACTAATGGATTAGTCACTTAAACTAAACAGGGCCTAAGTATTTCACTCCCCCCTCGATTGTTTTTAATGGATGCAATTAACTTTTAAATTTATATTTAACTATTTGTATTATTTAAACTTTTTATCCAAAAATACAAAATTATAAATTATATGTTACTTTAGGAGTAAATCAAATCATAAAAAACTAATAATTATATATTTTTTGGATAAGGCCAGGAGTCAAACATAGATCCAAAGTCACAAAGTCAGTAGCGTCGATTAAAAAACTAAAGCGAGTATTTACGGCTTTATCTTAGTTTCTATTTATACTTAACAAACCAAAATTTAATTTCCAACATTAAACTTAAGTTAATTTTGAAGTTATTTTTCATTATAGTTTATTTTTAAGCATTTCTTCTAGATACCTGCGTATAAAAATTTTGTTTATAAGTTATTTTTAATTTATATAAATATATGCCGTTCCACTTTTCTACTCAACTACTATCTTTATCCTATAATAACTTTATTTTTCGTTTTTCCGTGATAAACGTTTGACCATTCGTTTTATTTGAAAAATTTATAAAAAATTAGTCACATATAAAGTGATATTTATATTTTATCATCTAGTAATAATAAAAATATTAATCGCAAAAAAATTTTAAATAAGAAGAGGAGGTTAAAAATTATTATGGGACCGAGGCAGTAGCTAAAACCTCGGTTCCGCCTGGGTGCAGCCGAGCGGCGCCCGTCGAGGCGAGACTGCTACAGTGGCGGGCGCGCACACGCGGGCCGTGCCGTGAAGCGGACAAAACGTGAGCGCGGTGGCCTGGGCGCGTGGGCCCAGCGTGGCAGGGAGGAGGGGGCAAAGTACACAGCGACGGGACTACGACTGATCCTCCCCCTCCCATGACTCCTGCGTGCACCGCACCCCGACGCGCGCGGGGGCCCACGGAAAAACCGACGCTAGCTAGCACTGTGCTTGCGTACGTACCTCGGAGGCGGGAGGCGACGCTGCCGTTGGGCATGAAGGGGTAGACGAGGAGGCGCTCGCCGGAGGCGGCGGCGCAGAAGCCGACGAGGCGGAGGAGGTGGCGGTGCACGGCGAGGCTGATCATCTCCACCTCCGTCCGGAACTGCGCCTCCCCGGACGCGCTCGGGTCCTTGAGCCGCTTCACGGCCACCACCGTGCCGTCCGCCAGCCGCCCCCGGTACACGTCCCCGAACCCTCCCTTCCCGAGGATGTTCCTCGCGCTGAACCCGTCCGTCGCCGCCTGCAGCTCCCTCAGCCCGAACCGCCGCACGTTCCCCAGCCTCGCCACCGCCGCCGCCTCGCCGCCGCCGCCGTCCTCCACGTCTCGCCCCACCTTCTCTGCATGCGTCGAACAGTTAGCGCGCGTTCGAGTGCTGGCGTTGTGTTTTGATGGAGAGACCGTGTGGCGCGTTACCACCGAGGATGCCGCCGAGGACGGAGGAGTGCCGGTGCCGCCGCCTGCGCCTCCACAGGAAACAGGACACGGCGAGGAGCACGAGAGCGGAGGCGCCGAGGCTTGTCCCTACTCCGATCGGCAACCGCGCGGCGCCACCCTTTGACCTCCCGGCCGCCGCCGCTGCATGCACGCGTACGTCCTCTGATCGATCAGCCGAGCCGCACGGCGTACGCACCCAAGAACGCAAAGACAAAGAAGAGGACTCACTGCTGCTGCTGCTGCTGCTCGGAGTGGAGTCCAGCGGGAATGGCACGGTGACCGGGGCGACCACGGTGGCGCACTCCCCCGCACCCGCATGGCTGCCGCTGCCGCTGCCGCATATCATTGGATTGCCCACGACGCTGCATGCGTGCACGCATAACATAATTTGCAAAAAAAAAAAAAACACCGGCATCAGATTCCAAACATAACCAAAGTATATTTCTTTCTACTATATCCATGTCAACAGAGCCAGCTACTGGGCGACCGGAATAGAATAATAAGAAGACACGGATGCACGAGCATGTCCATACTTGAAGGTTCTTGTGGGGAAACGAGGAACAGGGCCAGTGAGGTTGTTGTAGGACAAGTCCCTGCAATCGCTCGCGTGCGTGCGCCGAGATCATCAATCACATCGATCGATTCAAATTATAAACACGACAAAACAGAGGCAAATCTGATGAGACGATTTGACAGTGTGGGATTAGCCAGGAGAGCGTACAGGAAGGAGAGCTGTGGGATCTTGGCCAGCGACGACGGGAACGCCCCGGACAAGCTGTTGTTGTTTAGCCTCCTGCGCGCAACAAACACACGACAAGTGAGAAGAACAATGGCGAATGGAATGGAAAGCGTAGGGGGGAGAGAGAGTGTGGGGGTGACTGACAGGTATCGGAGGGTGGAGATGCGGCCGAGCGTGTCGGGCACGCGGCCGGAGAAGCGGTTGTTGGAGAGGTCCAGCGTCTGCAGCCTCGGCAGCGCGCCCAGCTCCGGCGGCAGCCGCCCGGTGATGTTGTTGTTCTGCAGCAACCTGTGAAACAAGCGGAGACGACGACGTTAGCATCATCGCCATTCGAAACTCTGATTCCTTCCTCTTCTCCCTCCCAAGAACACAAAGATAAGCAAACTAATTAAGCAAGGAGAGAAAAGTTTCTCTCTTTTTTTTGTACATACACTTGTTCAAGGTTGGTCAGGTTGGCGATCCTGCCGGACAGGGTCCCCGACAAGCCCTGGCTCGGCGCTCCCCTGAAACGCGAGAGGGTACAGAAGCACGCATTAATGGAGCTGATCGACCCGGTCGGCTGCCATTTCCGGTTTCTTGCTAAGGTCGCTCGAAACAAGCAAAAGCTAGACGACGACGGCGCGCGCTCGAGAGAGAGAGCTGCAGACAGAGGCGCTTACAGGCCGATGACGAGGTTGTGGGCGGAGCAGGTGATCATGGCCCAGCTGCAGGGGTCGACGGAGTCCTCGTCCCAGTTGCTCAGCACGCCGTGCGGGTCGACCAGCCCCTGCCTGATGGCGATCAGCGCCTCCACTGCATTTCGCGAGCCAAAACCCAACGTCTCTCAGCCGCCGCCGGCCGGCCGGGCCATCTCGCTTCATTCCAAGAAAAGCGGCACGCATGCAAAGGCCAGGGAACGTACCTTCGGCGTTGAGGGGCTCGGAGGAGAAGGCGAAGAACGGGACGGAGGACATGAGGAGGAGGAGGAGGAAAAAGAAGAGGAAGTTAGAGGCCATTGGATTGGAATGGTGGAGAGGAGGAGCTGTGGTGGGAGGAATGATGGTGAGGAGAGGCGCCCGAGAAGGGGGAGAGGAGAAGAAAAGTGGGAGTGAGGAGCAGGCAGGCAGGCAGGAGTAGCGAGCGGAGTGGCTCTCTCTTCTTTTTCTCGTGTCATGGAAGAGGGAAAGGAGGCCGGCCGGGGGGATGATGCCATGGGCTGAGAGCCTGAGAGGTATGTTACTGCCTGCATGCCATGGCATCTTTTGATGAAATTGAAATGATCATATGACATAGAGAAGATGACAGGTGGGTCCACGTGGGCCCACTGTGCAGTGAGACTGTGAGAGCCATTTTGGCCTGCTGGGTGAGGGGTGAGAGGTGAGAGGGCCTTGTTTCTGATCTTCTGGGGGGCGGATGGTGCAGTGAGTATTTATGGAACCTTATTTTGTTCCATGGCATTCTCTCTCTCTCTCTCTGAAAGGATCTTCTTTGGCATTCTATGGGAGGATCGTAGAGTTTACGAATATAAATAGCATGTGTGAAGAGACGGTGCCCTATGGAACCAATAAGGGACCACGTTAGGCCACTCCAAAAATAAAGATAGCATACTATCTCTAAGCATTCTAAAAGACAACTTTTTCAATGGTTTAGCTTTTAGTGAATAGCTCATAGTATAAATGACCATATAATTTATTCTCACTTGACATTAAAATATGTGCAAGAGATTATCTCTTGATTAAAAGATAGCGTTTGTCTCTCTTCTATTAAAAAATTATATAATGTATCTTATAGATAGTTTATAGATACACATTAGAGGTGGCCTTATAGATGGAAGGGGAGCCTCGGCAGGGGGAGTGAGGGTGTGCTGGCTTGAGAAAGTGTCAAATGTCATTCCATCAAGACACAATGAATGAAGTAGGTTATGTAGTTTGGGCTAAAAAACACAATGAATGAAGTAGGTTATGTAGTTTGGGCTAAAAAACAGGAAAACCATGAAATCATTAAAAAAAAATAGAACCGATAAAGAGTTCAAGAGGTGTCGCCACTAGCTAGAGGCTCACCATGGACAACAGCACCTATCAATGGTTATGGATCAGAGGTCCGCAATGCCAATATTTGACCTAAGAACTATATATGTGCGTTGGAGGTGACTGGGAGTGGTGATGATGATGGATCAAATGTGGTCTCTTATATCAAAATTTTAAGGACATTTTGTTATCACTGGGATCACAAAACTGCATAACATTATGTTGGGTTTTAAATTGTTGATCGATGAGAACTTGAGTGGAGGGTTCCAAATTATTGATTGAAGAGAACACGAGGGGTGAACAGTTTTTTCAAGGTTGATGAATGAACACCTTTCTTGATAATATTATTGTTAAATATAGATCGAATACAGTATGTCGGTATTTGATTATGTAGGTTCGATCGATGCCAAGATATTCACAAGACTGTACCAATGAGAATAACACATGGATTTTAAAACAAGTTCGACCCCCTTGGTAATGGGTAATAGCCCTACTCCTACTGGCAAGAGTCGATATTGTCTTTATACATATTTAGTGAGAACCACGGCAATAGAAGATAAGAACAAACTACTCTTCTAGCCTATCTAGCTACAAGGTGGTGATGAAGTGGATGAGATTGAAGTCGGTGGCTAACGATGAGGCTGCTACTTAGATCTTGACTTGGCATGGCTTGCATTTGTCTTAAGGCTTGATCCCCTCCTCTTGTAGGTCTTTATATTTATACCAAGAGGTACCCTACTCTATGCAAGGATCAGAGTAGGCTTTAGGTAATACAACTACCTATCATGGATATATAGTACTGGTTATCCTTACTAATCCGAGCTTGATTCATTTTCTTTTCATATGTTCTCTGAAGTGTTAAGATATCCATCCATATTCAACAGAGCATGCGGTATTTTCGGAGTAAATGTAGTAAACGTTAAAAAACACAACAATAATTCATGATCAAGTCGATGTATATCTTCTCATCTTTTTACTTTAGCTTATACTTATAAGCCAAAGTTTAAAATTCTAACAGTAAATTCAGAGTTGATTTTAGGGAGTTTCTTTATTAAAATTTATTTTCACTCATTACTTTTAAATCGCTAGAAACATGTATATAACATTTTTATTCAAAAAATATTTTTCGTTTACAAACATGTCATTTGATGTTTTTAAGTAAAAAACAAACAAGGGAGGCCTATGAGCATATTTTTTAGGGTAATGGTTGCAACTTCATGCATATACGTTCTCTGTATTTTAATAGTTCATCTTTAAACATTCATCTTATAAGAATTTTAAGTGAATATATAAAAATATTAGTTATAATTAAAATATATTTATTAATAAATTCAATCCTGACAAAAAAATAGATGATATTTACGTAAGATAAATGATAAAATATGTACTAATTAATGGAGGCATGTATTAACATACGGGCGAGTACTTGTTATAGCTAGCCAATTATATATTCCGTTGCCGAGGGGTCGTTTTGATTCGTTTGTCAGGATACAGAGCTGCCTAACCTGGCCCAGGGTATCTCATCCATCTCATGAACGCTCTTCGATTCAAAAAAGAAAGGAAGGAAAATCAGAAGAGCCCTCACCACATGACATGTCGACCCCCATAAAATCCCTGGCCCCACATGGCAGCGAAACACGACTCGTAGTCGCGTGAATCAACAGGTCAGGTCAATGGTCAGAGGCTGGTACTGGACGTAGGAGTTGTCTGCCTCTCCGAGCGCAAGCAGCTGTACAGTTGTACCAACCAAGCCAATGTAGTGATGTACTATACTCCTACTAATAACTAGTCTACTCTAGATCAGTACAGGGCACTCACACACACATGCACTCACACAAGAACGCACATAAGTACATGGCAAATTCATTGCCGATCCATATGCATTCTCTCGGCTGCGAAAAACACATGATGTACGTACGACGTACGCGAACGTGACGGCCCTCTTTTCACGTACTACGCGCAACCTCTCTGACAAAGCCAAAGAGACGCAAAAGATGACAAGAGGGAAAAAAAGAAGCAAAAGCAAGAAGAGAGAGAGAGATAGAGAGAGCGTGTTTGTGCTGGGAAAGCAAAGAGAAGCAAAAGCAAGCCCAAAGATGAGTGAAGAAGAGAGAGAGAGAGAGAGAGAGAGAGAGACATGCATGCAGTCGTAGGACATGCGCGCAGAGAGGGGCACACAGCGCTTCTCCTGCTGCTGCTGCTGCCGCTATCTCGATCCATGGCTCTCGTCTTCCCGGCCAGCCGGTCTCCTCGCTCAGTCATTCTCGCTCCCCGTCGCATTCTCTCGGGCCAAACCAAAGCTGTGTGATCAGCTGGGACGGCGACACACCGGCCGGCCGGCGTGGCACATGGGCCCTGCCGGCCCGACTAGCTAGCGGAGGGGGGAAGGGGCCGGAATCATGGCCGGGATGGACGTGCAGAATGATGCGTGCTCGTCATGATACGTTCCGCGCGCGCGTGTCGCGTGGATTGTTAAGCGTTGCGGCGCCGCGCGCGGGCGAGTTGTTCGATCGTGTCGGCCTCGGCCGGCCAGCCGGCCGCGCGCGCCCGAGACGACGACGACGCGCAGGCAGATGCATGGCTGCGTCCTGCGTGCTATGCATGGCCATGGCAGCCGGCCGGTGGTGCACGTACGGGCAGGGGCTGATCGGCTACAGGGAGTCAGGGACACTGTCGCGCTCACGCATAAGGTGACAAGATTAGAGGTGAGGTTTCGCTAGTAGTATGTAGTACCGGCCGGTGTGTATGTGGGGGGATATGGCTGTGCGCTGATCGAATTTAATAGTTTCAGATAGTGAGCTAGATGGATACAATGGACGTACTACAGATGAGGTTGCAGAGTGCGTGTTTGGTCTGGCCATTGTGTTGCTTGGAAGTAACGCCTTTGCATGAAGGAGCATTATTGGTACGTTCCATTTTTCATGTTGTCTCAGTCTAAAATGACTCGTTTTGTTTTTGAAAGAAAACATTCATGTTAATGCCCCCTCCGATGGTGAACAACGTACTGATCGAACACTGGTCGAATTTGACCATTAGTAATAGATGAGCTGTGAATGTGATCTTAAGGAACTTCAGACCAACTCCTTACGTCTCAAAATAAATCAATTTTTAATATTTTAATTTTGTTTTAAAACAACCTATTTTAATCAAACCATTATTCTTGATTGAGAGAGTAATCATTGAACGTAACTTTATATCTGATCATACCCATACCGTGGTATCAATCGGATCAACGAAAATATCATACATGTAGATCAATGTCTATATATAGCTATTGCCATGTTTCTAAGGGACGACGATGTGTTGCAGTTTTACCTTTCATCGATCACTTGGTCTAGAAGTTCTCAATTTTTTTTTAAAATAAATACTTAACATAGGATGGCCTATTCTATAATATAACAGAATTTCAAAATCATATTCAACTTAATTGTACATATAAAAAGAAAAATAATAATAACCACTTAAATTCTCATTCTTTAATTTACTAATTATTTTTTTATCATTTCAAATCTACCAAATAAGTTCATTTTTTAATGAATATATATCAAAAGGCCGCTCCACCTCAAGTATTCTTCTGAATTTTTAACATTTATATTAGATCCATGAAATTGAAAACTATTTGTATATGTTCTTTCTTAATTTTTTTAAAATTTATAATGTTATTATATTTCACAAATATATTACATTAAAATTATTGCTCAAAGTCGCATGATCCAAACTAACATGTTTTCGTGTCAAAGATTTAAACAACACATCTAATGCCATAACATAATCGACTTAATATGAACCTACATGTATGCATTTTGTGAAACTACGTGATTCTCATACAACCACTGAACATGTTTAATGTGTGTGTAAGAGATGCAGACATGTGTTCGTTTTCCTTAGGGCTATCGCTAGTGGGATTAGGAGATGTTAGATGGGAATAATTATCCCATGTTCTGCTTAGAGGAGCCTTAGGTGTGTGCTTTTATGCATATTCTCAACTTCTATTTCTTTGTTTTTCGCACACCCGCCTTCTGAACGGCCTTTTGGGAAAAAATCTACAGCAAAGTTATTTTAGAAGTCATACTAATCCATTTTAAAGTTTTATAAAACTAAAATTGATTTATAAAAACCATACTAATCCATTGTTTAAATTTTTTAACTAATACTTAATTAGTTATGCAATAATCCACCAATCCGTTTTCCGAGCATGGACAACCCTCCCTCCTCCCCCACCCCCATTCCAATTTGTATTCCATCGAAGAGGTTTTGGTCTTGGATATAATCGTCTCCTATCCCACCATTTGTATTCCAGTGGGAATGATGGGTGGATTGGGTTATAACACATACTCGTATGGAAATGCCAATATCTAATGTAAGAGTTATTTCATATATAGAGTTATTTTGACAATTCATCTATTCTATCTCAATGCCACAACCACTGGGCCCTAAGTGGAGGAGTTCTAATACCAGCAAAGTTACACAAAAGAGGGAGGGGGGAGGATAGAGAGGAGGAAGAAGATACAACATGATACTCTGAATTAAATCGTGTGACATTAAGCTCATTGACTCGTAGGTCATGAACTCGAACTCAAGTAACTTAAGTTCGAGAATCCACATCTGAAAGAAGATAGAAGGGAGATTGAGATGGATGTAGTGTTTTTTCTTCTTATGATTGACATGTGGGCCAAAGCCATGTAGGAAGAAAATGGTCAACATGTGTACAAAGTATCAGCAAAGCACCAAGGAGGCCAATTGAATCAGTTTCGATAGATAAGGAAATCAATTTATCCAGTTTTATCAACGAGGGGGCTAAATTAGACTTGGCTTATTGTTGAGGGAGATAAAATCACATAACCTTTTCCCAAAAAAAAAAGTTCATATGTGGTCCATTAACCTGTTAACGAATTCGATTCATCCTCCAATCAAAAAAACAGATACAACAGGTCCCTCAACTATCAAAACTATTGTAAAATAAGTCTCAAAGCAGTTTGGATGATAATTTCAGCTGATATGGTGGCTACATGGCTAATTTGACTCAGTTTTCATCTGACATGATACATGAAACAAACTTTAACAATTAAAAAGATAGAGCTAAATATGTGTGGCAAGGAAGACTAGGAGGAAGAGAGGAGGCGGCCTGACTCGCCATGGAGATAGAGCGGAGCGTGGGTCCCACTATTTTTGTCTAACCGATATGGGGACCCCATAGTTTTTTAAATATTTACTTTTTATATTTTGCTTCTAGTGTCACCTCACTACCACGTAGGATAAGAACCAAGTCAAATCAGCCACGTAACCATCATGTCAGCCAAAATCACCATATAAACAACCGAGGGATTATGTCTACACCGGTTTGAATGGTTAATGGACCTGTTGTATATGGTATTGCAGTTTCAAGGACGAAAATCGAACTTACTGTCAAGTCAAGGGAGCTACACCGGTTTTAATGGTTAATGGACCTGTTGTATATGGTATTGCAGTTTCAAGGACGAAAATCGAACTTACTGTCAAGTCAAGGGAGCTCTGATGAACTTGTTCCAATCAAAAATCTCATGTATTGGCCCACCTAAATCCCACCGTCGTAGCTAAGGCCCAACAGCGAGCCACCCGCCGCCTCTTTGTTTCCATCCCCTCCCGAGTTGCTAGGGTAATTTCGCCGCCCGCCGCCGCCGCCCCCAATCCCCAGCTGAGCAGGAGCCGGTCCAGTTGCCGTCGGCGGCGGTCGACCTCCGCCGGGGGGAAGAATGAAGCCGGTGGTGGGGATCGTGGTGTCGAACAAGATGCAGAAGTCGGTGGTGGTGGCCGTCGACCGCCTCTTCCACCACAAGATGTACAACCGCTACGTCAAGCGGACCTCCAAGTTCATGGCGCACGACGAGACCAACGACTGCAGCATCGGCGACCGGGTCGGTAACACTCACCCCCCTCCCCCTCGAGCTCGCCCTCCAGCTTTCTTATACATGCTAATTTGCGATGCGGGCATTTGGCTGTAGTATGGTGGCGTGAGTTCATTCATTGGATCTTCTCTGTCACAGCCCATTTGGGATCTTTTTTTCTCAGTTTGGATTTAGACTATAGCTTGAATCATTTTGATTATTCATCGATGTGGAAGCTAACACACTATGCTCTTTTGTTCGAATACGTCAAGAGGGATAAGCTGTAAAATCATTCTCAATAATGCTATGGATTTAGAAACTTTTGCAAATCAGGCTGCCAGACTAGTAATTCTGTTGGACCTCAGGGCACACTGTTTCCCGGATCGGATATTTTATCTAAGCATATAAACAAATGGGTATCAAGGATGCTGCCTTATGAGACTTGCTTCAACTAATATTAGTTTTGGATTTTACTACTCTCAGCAGTGAACGTTTGTTTGGATATTGTTCTACTGCTTTCTGCGTATGATGTTCATATATGATGCTAATAGGTCACTATTGCCTAGTGGCACTCTTCAAATTTGGAGGTTGATCATTATTAGCACATAGTAGTAATAGAGTTCTTGAGTAGTGCAGTGATAGCTTTTTTGATGTGTCAAGTATCTTAGCCTCAATCTATGATATCAGGACTGAAGCAAAGGCATGATACACAGTTTAATTCTATGCTAAACAGTAAACCTTTCAACCCGATGCTCCAACTCCTGATAATAAGAGAGGCTAGCTTGGCCTTCTGGGCTCATAGGCTGAATTGTCAATAAACTTATTAGTTCATACGATGCAAAACAATCATGTGTTGAGATATTGTACAATGAAGGTTGTAATAATGGTATTTTCCTGTCTCTGCATTTTATAAGATCTAATGTGGTATGGCAAACATGGGCATAGATCTGATAGACAATCTGTTGTAAAGCATCCTGTCATAGTGTTACCATGCCATCTTTCTAATTAGTTTTGCTTTATGCAAATGCCATAGCAATGTTAACATCATGACATGCTTTCAGATTAATTTGCTCTGTGTGCCTACAAAGCCACATTACCCAGGGTCTAGATTTAATATAAGCTTCTTTGCTCTGACTATTGCCTACACTCATTGTAAAAAATATGCACACAAAGTTTTTCCTCTACTTTGTGATAGCGAAATTTAAAAAGCATATGTTCGGACTTCATGAATACATTAATGATCTTGAGTGGTTCTGTTCACATTCTTTTTATCTGCTTACTGGAGACCACTGACCCCTTTGGCAAAACCACATTAATTTTTCTCTCCGACAAACACTTTGACAATGGCTGGATAATTTCTTCACAGGTTAGGCTTGATCCTTCTAGGCCCTTGAGCAAAAATAAGCACTGGGTTGTTGCGGAGATTCTTCGCAGAGCTAAGGTGTATTCTCCGGCAGCTGCTGCAGAAGCTTCTGCTCAACTCGGTGCAACAATTCAACAGGCTGAAGCTGCTAGCAAATCATCAACATAAAGTTTGTCTGAGGCTTAGACACATGTGTCGTTTGGTTTCCTCAGTTCATTTCCTTGTGGATGTAATGTTCAATCTGACTTGCATATGGAAAGAGAAATGCCACCGTTGCTGTAATTTCTAGCTGAATTTAGTTTGTTGTTCTGCATGTTCACGAGTAGTGCCCCTGTTGAACGAGGCCCATTGAAGATGCGTTTAACAACTGAGAAGACCTGACCAACGGATTAGCCACTTATGTTCTTGGTATTTTGGATGCCGTTTGTAGCTCAGTAGATTTTGACTGATTGCTCGGTACAATCTAGCTGGTACGAGGTTAGCACCGCGCATGTAATAAAGGGAGTTTGAATTTAAACTTTCTTGCACAATCGTGGTAGTACTTGTCTTGGACAAAAGAAAAGGAGGCCAACATTCTGCTGCAATAAAATTATACTTTTCGTGGTCTTTTATTTCATGGTCATGTTGCACAAGCTGCATAATTATTCATCGTTTCGTATAGTTCCATCTTTGTGGCTCTCTCAACTTTCAGTCACTTGCTTTTGAATCGAGTGATGCCTAGTTTTTTTATCAACACACTGGGATTGCATCTTCAAATACCAAAAAACCTCATGCAAGCAAGCGACAGTATCCATACGCAGTAATCTCTATTATGAATTATACATTCACATAAATGTGTACATCGATAGGTACGCATGTAGCGCTTATTAGTCATTCACCATCACCTACACCCTTATTTATGCATAGTACATGAATGAGGTGATCTGAACACAAATTACACAAAGCTAGGAACACAACAATATAGCACTTTGGTAAGCTCACTTGCCATGCCCACTCCCAGCGTAGGAGCCGGCTCTGGATCCTGCATACGAGCCGGCACCAGAGCCTCCATGCGGGCCGGCGTACGAGCCGGCTTCGGAGCCAGCGTATGATCCTGCACCCCCGCCGTTGGAGCCGGCATACGAGCCCGCGCTAGAGCCAGCGTACGAGCCTGCGCCGGAGCCACCATCCCCGGCGTTTGAGCCAGCATACGAGCCAGCTCTGGAGCCGGCGTATGACCCAGCACCACCTGGCCCCGCGTTCGAGCCGGCTCCTGACTCAGCGCTCGAGCCGGCGGATGAGCCTCCTCCACTTGACCTGGAGCTCGAACCCGAGCTCGAGCCAGACCACGACCCAGACCCTGAACCGGAGCCGGATCCTGAGCCAGAGTAAGACCCGGAGCCTGACCCGGACGCGGAGCCAGAGCCGCCGCCGCCGCCACCGATGCCAACTCCGATCCCCGAGCCGACCCCGAGGCCGCCGCCGGGGCCGATGCCCAAGCCGCCGCCGCCTCCACCTCCAAGGCCACCGCCGAGGTTGATCCCCAGGTCCTTCCGCGCAACGCGGCCCTCAGCCTCGAGGACGACCGCCGCCGCGACCAACGCGGCGCCCAGCACGACGACGGCGGCGGCCTTCACGGAAGCCATCGCGCAAACCAAGCAAATGCTAGTAGCTGACAGACAGACACTCCGGTGATGGTGTCTCAGCTCCGGTGATCGATCAGCAGCGCTCGCTCCTCTGCCTGGAGTGTGGGTGTGGGTCGACGGATTGATGATGGGCTCGGTGGCTGGGATTTCGGGTGGAATTTATAACGCGCGCGGCACGTCAACAATGTGGTGGTGGTAGTGTGGTACGCAGGCAAGCGCGGCGCGTCGTCTCGTCGAGGGTGGGTTTTAGTGGGTTTTGCGTTGGTGTCGCGAGGTTGTGGCCGCGGCCGGAGGGCGTCGGGTAGTGGAGCTATCCTGGCGCGCAGATTGGGCGCGCTCTCCGCGCGCCGCTCGACACGTAACCCCGACCGATCGAGGCGATGAACCAAGTAAACGCGGCTAGCTCACAGTTAATCGATTGAACGCATGAGTGTGACGTATCACGTATGTACAGTACTGAGTATACGTGTATGTGCATGTGGTGCATGTATACGTACGCGTGAGCCAATGTAAGGTAAAACTAACTGTGCTAGCTAGGTTGGATGCAGCAAGCAACTACCCCATGTACGTATAATGGTAGTATACAAGTAGAGCATCCAGTTCCGTTTGGAAGCTTCGAGATGAGAAGGCAACGTGAGTCGTGACGATCGAGTGACGACCGACTCGTGTGATCTGTTTCGTCACTGGTTGACCTCTGTCGCTCGCTCGTGCATGCGGTGAATGATTGGATTTGGTGGTCTCCAGCTAGCTGGTGCTCGTCTCTCTCTCTCGTTGTCAACCGCGAAATCCGAGTTCGTCCCCAACGCCAGATAATCAGTACTACCTCCGTTCCGATGCCGTTAATTAACTCTTTAATACATATTTTACTACTCGTCTTATTTATTTATTTTAAAAAATATACATAAAACTATATATATATATATATGCATAAAGTACATTTAATAATAAATAAAATGATATAAAAATAATTAATAATTTTATAAATTTTTGAATAAAAAAAGTTAAATACGCATAAAAAATCAACCACTTTGAACATTTATTAACGGAGAGAATATGAGTTTTGACGATGAACGAGTTAATCATCGCAGTGTTTTTAGCCTATGGGCCTCGCCTCAGTAAGCAACAGAATGGGCTGGTCTCCAAGCGCCTGTGGACAGTGGCACAAGAGTTGTGCTACAAAGTCTGGGATTAGCCGGACTCTTGGCCATTTCATTTGGTGGTAAGTTATCCAGGGTAGAAAATAAACCAATAGATAATAGATAAGAAATAAAAAAATAGATTAATATAATTTTTTAAGAAACTTTTCTATAGAAAATTTTCACAAAAAACACACCGTCAAGCCCTTCGAGGAGCGTACGCATAAAAAACGAGAAAAACTGGGTTAGCAAGAGCAGATACAATAGCAGACTATAAATTAGCTATAAACATATTTTTAAGTAGATAGATGAGAGAGAATAGCACCGAGCTACAGAATTATAGCCAGCTGCAGTACGGACTACAAGATGCAGTGTGCATAATAGGTTGTATCAGGTATTAATAGTATTGTATATGTTTTGTAGGTAACATCGTATGTATTGATTATTAAATTGACTATAGATAATTTGAAACTAGTAATTGGATATACTATTAAACTTGCTCTAAGAGGAGGAGAAGAACATGATACGCAAACAAAATATCTCATCATCACACTTCTTTTGTCGGAAGAACTAAATGGGAAGTTACAAATTACACAAGGATAATCACATCCTTCAAATCGTTCTAGTTATACCACTACTACTAGGTTACTACTACCAATTAAACTAGAACAATCGTGTCTAGTTCCAAACGTTAATTGAGCACGAACCATACAAACCGAACGTCCATGTTGAACTAGCTAGAAGCCTAGAACTCGAAGAAACACATTCTCCGCGACAGCAAGCACACTAGTGAGCCAACAAGAAGGTGGGCATCGGAAGCATGCTCGGGTTCGGCGAAGAGAAGAAGGAAGGACCCGAGAACGGCAGCGGTGGCGCCGCCATCAACGTCGTCGCGTCGGTCCGAGGGTTGCTGATCAACTGCTCACTCGTCGTCCTCGTCCGGCTTGCGGAATTGCTGTTCCTGCTGCCTAGAGCGTCTTCCTGATCCGGGCGAGGCTTCTTGCTGATGTCCCAGCGCTCGGCCGAGGGCGCGCGGGTCAGTGGCCGCTTGTTGCCGTCCCAGCGCTCGACGGAGTCGGCGCGGCAACGGCGAGGCGGGCGAGGGCTCCCGGTGCTGCCGGTCGACGATGCGGTGCTGCCTGGTGTCTTGTGCGCGTCCCAGCGTTCGCACGAGTCGGCGCGGCAGGGGTTTGTACTGCTGCTGGCGCTTGACAAAGCCGCCGACGCCGGCGAACCGTCGGCTTTCTTGCGCGCGTCCCACGTCTCGGTGGAGTCGGCACGTCCTGGCTTTGGCTCAGCAGCTGGCGACCTCATGCGAAATGTGGCGGGGAGGACGATGAGGCACGGCGTCGGGAGCAGCGGCAGCATCTGGCTCCTCGGCGGGGTTGGGAGCAGCGGAGGGAGAACCGCTGTGGACATGGCCAGCCGCGCCCGGTGTCACGAGCAAGAGTGACGCGTACGTGCAGGTGCAGCAAAAGCGATCGATGGAAGCAGCTCACCGGAGACGAGATCGCTCGCTGTGGAATTGTGAGGAATTGATGGGCCGCTGCCCGCCTTATATCTGGCCTTTTTGGGGAGTTTTTCTCGGCTACAGCTTTTTCCAAAAGCTGTTTCTGCTAGAAGCTGTCCCAAACGATCCGGAAAAAACTACTTCTGCTAAAAGCTGCCTTAAATAGTCCACAGCTTCTGAGAATATGTAATAATAGATTCTGGAAAATGAACTAAGAATCCAGAATCTAGAGAAGCTGGGTTTAGAAGCTTTTCCAGATTCTTAAAAGCTAGCTACCAAGCAGCAGCTTCTCAGAATCTAAAACTTCCTAAACAGACCCATCGTCACGTATCAATCCGAATGCTAGGCATGGATGCAAGCAAGCAGAGCAATTCGACTTCGGAGTGTTGGAACCGCGCCGATGTCCCATCGGAATACGCGGAAGAGTCGGTCTGCACCCAGAACAGGCCAGCCAGCGTGGCAACTAGGCCCATATATATCCTAGCCGGCCATTCGGCCCGTTTCTTTGACGGGCCGTAGTTTTAGCCCAGCCCATATTCGCCGTACCAGCGGACCGCGGAGTCGTCCGGTCCGCGCCACTGTTCAGTCCAACATCGGTCAACGCGGTCAACCCCGCAGCAGGGTCCGTGTCCGCGCGCCACGCCGCCGGTTGCTTGCTCCACCTGCACTACCCGCATGCTGCGGCGACGCTTTTCCCGGAATCCCCACGAACTTTCCCGCGCCGCGTCTCCGGTCTACAAGTATCCGGCGAGCTCGATCGAATCGACCACGCACGCAGGCGACAATGGCGGCGTTCAGGCTCAGCAACAACGTGATCGGGGCGCTCAACCTGGTGACGCTCCTGCTCTCGGCGCCCATCCTCGGCGGGGGGGTCTGGATGGCCACCCGCGGCGACGGCAGCGAGTGCGACCGCCACCTCTCCTCGCCGGCCATCGCGCTCGGGGCGGTCCTCATGGCCGTCTCCCTCGCGGGTCTCGTCGGCGCCTGTTGCCGCGTCACCTGGCTGCTCTGGGTCTACCTCCTCGCCATGTTCGCCCTCATCGTCCTTCTTCTCGGCTTCACCGCCTTCGCCTTCGCCGTCACCAACAAGGGCGCCGGCGAGGCCGTCTCCGGCCGCGGGTACAGGGAGTACCGCCTCGGGGACTACTCGACGTGGCTGCAGCGCCGCGTGGAGAGCAGCAAGAACTGGGACAAGATCAGGAGCTGCCTCGCCGGCGCCGGCGTGTGCGGGAGCCTGCAGGGCAGGAACGAGACGTGGGCGCAGTTCGTCGCCGCCGACCTCTCCCCGGTCCAGTCCGGCTGCTGCAAGCCGCCCACTAGCTGCAACTTCACCTACGGCGGTGGCACGCGGTGGGGCAAGACGGCCAGGATGGGCTCGGCTGATCCGGACTGCGATGAGTGGAGCAACGACGCCGACGAGCTCTGCTTCGGCTGCCAGTCGTGCAAGGCCGGCGTGGTGGCCACGCTCAAGAAGGACTGGAAACGCGTGGCCATCGTCAACGTCGTCTTCCTCTCTTTCATCGTCGTCGTCTACTTCGTCGGATGCTGCGCGTTCAAGAACAGCCGGCGGGACAGTGTCTACCGCCGCGCCGGCGGGTGGAAGCAGGCCGGATATGCCTAATTTTGTTACTGTTGAATTTGTTTCATATTATAAAATATTTTAGTCTTTTACATATAATCATAAGCATCTCCAATAGCTGCCTAAAAATATAGTCCCAAAAATTATGGATTTGGGGCTAGCCAATAACTTTTGGGCTAAAAAAACATCCTCATCTCATCTCCAAAAGATGCCTAAAAATATAGACCCAAAAACTTTAAATATGCCAATTCATCATTGTGCCCCTTTGCAACAACCATTCCAGTATATGCATGAGTCAAACATATAATACTAACAACTCATTCAGAATTCAAAAATATATATTGCATCCGAGGATAATTTTAGAACATAGATCGGAAAATGTTCAACAATAGAACTCTAAACATGACATGAGACAGTATAAGATGGCGACGATGGATTTGTTCTCTCGTGCGCGGACGGAATGAAAAAATGGCGGCAGTGGAAAAAAATGGCGTAGAATCGTGAGATTGGGAGTCCTATGACAAGGTCAAAATTTAGGTGAAAATACACTGATGCTTGGGGGTGCTAGAATTTTAGGAGTATTTTTGGGCAGCTGGAGTCTATTTTTATCCTTTAATGCCAAAATTTATTTTTTAGGAATCATATTGGCCTCTTGTTGGAGATGTTCTAAGGCCCGTTTAGTTCCCAAAAAATTTTTGAGAGAGGGATCACATCGACGCGTACGGTTATACATTTGAAGATTAAACGTAGTCTAATTAAAAAACAAATTTCAGATTCTGCCCGGAAACCGCAAGACAAATTTTTTAGTCTAATTAATCCATCATTAATATATATTGGTTACTGTAGCATTTATGGCTAATTATGCACTAAGGCCGCGTTCGGTGCTCAGGCATAAGTTAACTTATGCCCTGGCATGGAAAACGTAGTAATAGATTAGTAAATGATCAATTAATTATTAATTATTAAAAAATATAAAATAGATTAATATGATTTTTTAAAACAATTTTCCTATAATTTTTTTTTAAAAAAATACACCGTTTAGTAGTTCGGAAAGCATGCGTGTGGAAAACGAGAGAGATAAATTAACTAAGGGGGTTGCCGAACGCGGTCTAATTAGACTCAAAGGATTCGTCTCACAATTTTCCCTATAACTATGTGATTAGTTTTAATATTCATTTATGTTTAATGTTTCATTTAGGTGTCCAAAAATTTAACGTGATGTTTTTGGGAACTAAACAAGGCCTAAATCTAATATTATAAAATGTTTTGATTCTTTATAGAATGGTAAGCCAGTAAACCTAGATAGAAATATAAAATATATTAGATGAATCGGATAAAGAAAAGAGAAAATCTAAAAAATATCATTGACAAACGTCTAAGTCTAAGAAATGCTATTGACGAATGTGAGTTCTAAGAAATACCATCGTATAAACGAATTTGTCTGAGAAATGTAATTGCCGTTAGGTTTCCGTCTATTTTTTGCCGTTAAATACATTGTTCATACTATAACACTTAACGGAACCCTAACGACAATGTCATTTCTTATTTCTTAGACAAATTCGTTTGTATGATGGTATTTCGTAGATCTCACACTCATCGATGGTATTTCTTAGAATTAAGTGTTTGTTGATGGTATTTGTTAGATTTGTTATAAGAGGAAAACATCTTTATAATATATAATGGAACGGATTATAAGTTAATTGCAAATTAGTTTCTGCTACTTCTACTCATGCTATACAGTACTACACTACTGATCTTCTAACAGCGTTTTTAGTTTAGGACTGCGTAGTTATCTATCCTACCCTTCGTAGTTTCATTAGTTTGTACTACATGGGATGGGCATATCATGATAGTAGTGCTTCAACTATTGACCATCTTTATAATCATAGGCTATATATAATTCAAGCCATTTTTTTAATAAGAAAAATAAAGAAATGCGTAGTACGAGAATGATGTATCTAAAGCAGCACCCGGATCCTCATCATCAATTGTTTGCTAAGGATCAGTTGCCAAGTCGGAAACGTCAAACGGGGAAAGACGATAGTGGACCAGCAATAGTTCATTGACTGGGACGGTTGTTGGTAAAGAAACAAAATCTGAATCTAAAAAATTATCACATCTATCTAAATTAAAGTCAATAATTCCTCAACCACACCATAGCAAGCTTTACAAAATCTTGCCAAACTTCCAACCATAGCAATGATCGATCAATAAAAGAGTAAAGTTTGTAGTTTTATGATGAAACAATTCGCTATGTTTGCAGTTTTTTGAAATGCATGGCTCGGTAAAGTGATCGCTTTGACAAGAAGGTAGCAGTTTCGAGGGACATTTTGTCTCTCAACATTCACAAGAAAGTATCAGTTGCACACAAATGTTGAACATTCATCATGAACATTCGAAAAGGGTACACAAGCTTAAGATGTTTAAGATAGGCAGTCTTATATTAGTACTGAATGGCTATGCTAGTGCCTTGGGCAGCGACCTGCTACTGAACCCAAGTTCCAGTAGTTGTAATAGCTGAAGCCAACGGAAGGCTGCTTCAAGTCAATCCTCGTCTCTCTCGGGAGGGAGGCCACAAGGAAGCAGCATTTTCTGCAACACCAGAAAAGGTGAGACAGTATATAAATTTGCACAGCAATACCTCATTGAAATGACTGCATAGAAGTGCCCACAACTACAATGATGATTACAATCAACCATGAACAGCTATTTAAAAAGTGACCGTATCTAATGATGGTATTTATGACAATTCAAGCTTGCTATATCAGATGGAAACCAAATAATATGTACTTTGGAAAACGCAGAGTTCATACAGTAAATTGAATTGCAAGAGGTTGTCCTTTTAAATTAATTGAGCACAAAAGTTGATTTCAAAACTTGGCTACAAGTCTGCATCACTCTGTATTTTTCTTATTAGATATTAAGTTGTGCCCTGCCCTAGCATATTTTCTTAGCCAATGCTATTGCAGAATAAAATTGAACCATAGATACAATCATGTATTCATGAAAACACTAGACCGCTAACTAACATGACTAAATTGTAAAATCATCAATAAGAGAACGATCTAAGCATTTCCTTGTGCATACCACATCGTGCAATGTATAAATCATATTAGCCTGTACAGCTGAAGCCTATTCAATATAAGGTGAATAAACAAAACAAAGCCCTGAATCCTGATTTGCAACAGCTTTTAAGGCAAAGGCAAAACAACAAAACTTGAAGTCAACAAAATATGTTCTGAAATCTGAATAGTCTATAATTCTCTATACTCAGTAGGTATCACCATTAAATAAGATAAGAAATCAGCTTTTTCGCCACTAAATTCGATTAGGTAAACATTAACATGGATAGCCAAAGCCACTAAAAGTTGGAAGTTGAAATGTACAAATTATCTCATTTGATATCAAGGTTCTAGATAGCATATTGTGGGGAGTTGCGGATTGGGATCAATGTAGGAGATTGCAGACGCTATATTCCAATAGTGGAATAGAAAATACCAGTCAAAATGTTAGTAAATTGTGTATATATATATATCATTAGTTTATGTGAGGTCAATTTACTGAAATAGCGGTTTGACCATGAATTGCAACAGATGGAAAATAGACATAATATAATATCTAAAACCAAATTACAAACAAATAATTTAAATCTAAAAAATGTATACATCATCACATAAAATATCTAGCGCTCACATGCACTTATCCAACACACAAAATCCAAGGAGACCAATGTCTCTGCGCTGGTCTTTGTGACAGAAAACTAACAATTCAGTTTGACATGTGAGTATGTGACAACACAGTTAAGTGATTATACCAACTTTGGTTGTCTACTTGTATGATTGTCTCTGCACAGAGTAGTTAGACTAAAGTGTAGTGGTATGGTCTATTTTCATGAGCTGCCAATATGGCCAGATGCAATGTATGTCCAAGATAATGATTCTCTTTCATTTTATTTTATGAGCAGTTCTACACTAATATTGAACCAGATAAGCTCAACGCAATTTTCAACTATTGCACAGTATACATGTTATTGGAAACTGCCTTTAACATACCTGCATAAAATTGTAACGCTCTCTTCCAATAGATTCATTCTCAGCAATAGAAAAATATGCCAGCATTGGATAGTGCCCAATATAGGATGCATAGCTGTCCCTTTGGATGTTCACAGCCCATTCACTGCAATAAAAGTAATTATAAATAGTGGTTAGTACATTCGCAACAAGATTTTTTTATCTTAGAAAAAGCTATACTTACAATCGGTTCAAGTCAGCATGCCCGGTGCCCACATATTTCGCTTGAAGATGCTCAAGTTGAGAATTTATATTGAACCTATCACTAGCCTTTAAAAAAAGGTGATTGTATCATATCAACCTCATGGTCAAAATATAAAATGATATTACTAAAGTACATTGAAAAGTACAGCATATTTAAGTAGTAAATAAAGGGAAAATGAACATCATGATATCTGATCCAAAGTATACAGCAGCAGGTGAGCTCTAAGATTAACATGACAGACAAGGATCTAACGAAAACAAAAAATGCTGATCTCAAATATCTAAAAATTATGGTTGCTTGGCATAGGTTTTTATTTAAAAATAGACAGTACAAAACAAAGTCTGTTGATCTCAAATATCTAAAAATTACTGTCAAATAGTTATAATAAAAAGATACAAATATTAATCAATCAAAGAATAGACAGTACAAAACAGAGTCTGTTCTCACAAAGAAGACTGATAGGTTCAGCTGTTCCTATCACACTTCATGTTAAGGACTATTTTCCAAAATATAGAAAACCTTTATATACAATTCCACATTGTCCTAAGAGGGAATCACTAAACCTGAACATATAGCAACACAGTAGTCTAATAAGTAAAATAATGGAGCATATACACAAGTTTTGCTCTTAGGCAAGGAAAGCATTTAAACATATCAAGATCCTTGCATAGAAGAGACATATCAATACCATTCTAATGGCAATACGTTCATGCAAAATCAGTTACCAGTAATATCTGAAAATTAATAAGACATAGGTTTACAAAGACTAGCATCATAGCAAACAGCCCAAAGTATTATAATGCTGCAGCAGGGTGCACATGCCCCTGTAAATTGATAAAGAACCAGAGGCTACAATTACTATCGAACAACTCAATGTAAAATATAATTGATGATTCAAGATCAAAAGAAAAATGTCCCTTCAAACAAGAACCCAAGTGTTCTGGCACCAAAAAATCCAAACAGATCCGTATCAGTTGCAGTTGGGCACCAACGAATAAAAACTGAAGTTGCATGGTGAAATGATCAGGGACTACTAACCTGCATGATGGCTGACAGGTTTAGTCTTGATCCTGGACAGGATATTTGAGGTACCTGCAGTCAGAACCAAAGCTAGAATAAGAGAAAACAAGCACGAATTGGTTTATAGTCCAGTAATCCACAGTAAACCACTGTTATAAATCAATTGGTCCACATGAAAAGCAAATACCAAAAGCAAGCAATTGATACAGATATGCAATAAGAAAAGCAAAAGTTAAGAGACAGAGGATGCAAAACAGAACTATCACAAACAGTCTGCCAACAAGTTAACACTTGCCGATGGCACATTTGGATCCTTGGCTGCCATCCACTCACTCACCCACACGGCCACAACAATCTTGTCTCAACAATAACTTTTAAGTGATAATGCAGTACTCACCAAACTTCTTACAACCACGTACATACATCTTTTAGAACAGGTAATATGTAATGTGCACCATAAAAATAGTCGTACTAACTAGGCGTTCATTCTCACAACAACCAATTGGTTTCATGAGGATATGATTGAGTATTCTAAGATCTACTAATTGCTATTATGAGGATATTTGTTCAATAGAAAGCAAGGAAACATACTAGTATATAGAAGCATATAGAATCCAAAAAAAAAAGGTTTCATAAATTATCAGACATTCTTGCTGTTTCTTTATGCTCAAGAGGATACTAATAAAGCATAACTTTCTATCACTCTCATCTAACACAATTTATTTGGTGCGCATATGAAATGGTTTAAGTTAAACAGGGGCGGATCTATTCAGCTGAACCCCCCAAACTTTTTGGGAACAGAAGAAACCTGCTATTAGTCTCCCTCAAGGCAATTTATTAGGGCAAATTAATCCAGATCCAGAAGAAAACCTATCTAGGGTTCATGATGCACAATCCAGAAGAGAGAAAAAATGCGTGGATAGAGAGGGATGAGGGATGGATGGATGCTCACCGGTGAGGACGAAGGACTACAGCGTCCCTGCTCGCGGGAGATCGGCGGAGGTGGCGAGAGGAGGAGATGGGCGCGCCGCAAGGGAGAGCGCGGAGGGGGGAGCTCGCCGGCCAGCCGTCCGCCTGTCCCTGCCGCGTAAGGGGAGAGAGAGGACGAAGAAAAGATTATTACTAGGGATACGAGGGCTCGATGGAGAGCAAGCCCAACATCACTGGTGACGCGGCCCAGTGGGCCCAATGCAGCTGGGCTGAAGAAGGCCCAACTTCACCGTTGGGCTCCACGTCATCTCCTCGTGTCCCGCCACGCGTCCCTCAGAAAATTCTGGAAGCCTCCGCGACGCGCGCCACGTCACCCTCCTTTCCTCCTCTTCTTCCCCGCTTCGAAATTCCAGTACTCCAATCTCGCCGTCGAAAACCACGAGCACAGCACGGCACGGCGGCGATCGATCCATGGAGAAGAAGGAGCTTCTCGGCGTCCGCAGGAGCCCGCCGCTCACGAAGAGGCGGCGCAAGGTGACGGCTGGTGGCGGCGGCGGTGGGACTAGCATGGCGAAGGCCATTGCCGCCTACCTCGCCTCCGACTCCTTCATGTACGCGCCGCTGGTATCGAACTCGCCGCCGCCGCCGCCCTCGGCAGCGCCTGCCTCGACGCCTGCGGGAGCAGGTTCTTCCGGTTAGTTGCCTTACCAATTCCCCATTCCTGATAGTACTCTAGCTAGCATCGTGAGCCCTAGAAAATTTTCGGTCTGGTGATTGTCTCGCACAGATTTCCCAGCGCTAGCTGTTGGTGCAGGCTGGGCTTGGTTCCTCCGGCCACTTCGGCTCAGGTTTAACTAGGATGCCGCTAGATTTGGTTCAGATTCCGTGATTACTTCGAATGTTAACTCTATTGTCAGTGCGTTGCATGTGCAATTCAACTGAGTACTGTGCTACTGTTGATATCACACATTGCACACACCGAGTCACCGATGGATAGCATTTCCTTTCGTTGGAAACTGGATATTGTGGATTTAAGTCCTTAAAAAGGACAGATTACGATGGATGTTATGGGTTTGAGTCCTGAAAAGGTAAATTTCGATGAAATTAGGAATGCTGCACCCTTTTCATTTGTACTGGGGAAATCTTATAGAGGAAAAGAGCAAAATGGACATAGATAGGAAGAATTTGCTGCCCACTAGAATTCATATACTTTTGGTAGAATCAAAATAAATCACACTAACTTAGTGCCCTAAAGTCTGCTGGTAAAATCAAAATAAATCACACCAGGGCAGATGCCTTGGCACGGTGGGCTGGCCCAGCATGGTCCAATGAGCAGGGAAGAAAAATAGGTAAGGGATCCAAAATATATTTAATTCAGCCATATAAGGCACAACCCAAAGAGAAGAGGGAGGCAGAATAGACTTATTCCGTGTAGCCTTTGAAGCCTCGAGTAAAGCAAACCTCAATGAATCCGTCCATCTATTTGAATATTCAGCAATTTGAAATATGGGTTTCAGTCTAACACAATCATGAAAGGTGTTCACTTTACAATATATTTTCATGCGAATTGCAGATAAAGCGTTAACTTTGGTGCAAAAATACAGAGGCTCCTGGCGAGGTACCTTTACTGCATGCTAGAAGAATTTGAGGAAAAGTTGGAGGTGTTCCTGGAGTTGTAGTCTTATATAGTTATATTGCTAGTTTTAGTTGTTTTTATTCTGTTGTAATGCATAGATGTTGTATCTTAACAATTAACTGTCTTCTAGAGTTCCTCTCCCCTGTAGAAGGCTAACTATGTTAATGTGGGGAACTCGTTTAACTATCGGTACCTTGTCTTTGTGCCATACTTTTCATCATGACAAGTACATTTTTCCTTGTTTGAGTGGCATTCTTTACTATTGTTCTATCACTTGACTCCATTTCGTTGTACACATATGTTGCCTTATACATTGTGATGTAGTTTGATCTGTGTAAGATTGTAACATTTGTACTTATTTGGTATGTCAGTTATTGAGAGATGCGCTCTTTATTTGGTTTAGAATTAGTGCCCATTTCCACCAAGTACATGTATATTGTGGGATGTATCTCTTGAAGCATTGGGGTTGTAGACTTACTTCTAGTCTGAACCTCTTGCAAATTGGTATTATTTGCTTGGATGGTGCTAGAAAAGATTAAGAATTTCTCCCTTGTTGACACTCACCTACTGCCTAATTGGCAGCAGCATTCCTTTTTGAATTTAAACGAGGAACTCAGGCATTCATTGTATGAGAACCAGTGCAGGCTCAGAGGTTGGCGGCCTGGTGTTGATTTCACGAAACCACGAAGGTTAGTTCTCAGCATCAGTTAATATCAGTTGTTTTATATATTCTTTTACTCTTCCATTTTCAAAACGAAAATAAAAACAACTGTAATGAACCAGCATTTTGAGAAAAAATATAAGCGATGGTCACGCACTAAGGAATCTAGGACCTGTGTTTGTAGTAATGCTTTCTTTGATGAGGTTGCAAAACCCCCTTTCCTGTGGTAGTTGGTGGATTGGTGGGGATAGATTAGAAAAAAAAAGCATGGGACTTTAGCTCTCTTGGGCCACTTTCATCATCATTGTCCTCCCTGTGTAACTTTGTTTGGGTCTAATAAGGTTAGTCACACGCAACCATGAGCTCGTGCGGGTGAGGGCAAGCATGGACAATTATGAGATCTCTTCCAATCTAAACATGGTTGAATATGACCACCAGCTTTGTTGGAACTTATCAGAAAGTACAGTTCAATGGCCATGCCTGAGATTTTTGTGGTGCTACCTATGGGGATATGGTGAGATTGAACTAGTGGTCCGCGTCATGAGAAATCCATAAGGAAGGAAGCAAAGGTGGCCAATCTGAATTAGTTGGAACAGAAGAACAGGACCAGCAGCCACATGCGTGCACATGGCTTGGAGCCCCCACATTTGCATAGGTTTGCCACTGGGTTTGTGTTTGCATGGACCTGCAAGCTAATATTTGGTTTGCTCTCGTGTGGTATTTGATTGAAGTGAGCGTTCTTCAGTGGAATGACGGGAAATCAGGTTTGAGAGACGGTGAAGTTTCATCGTTTGGGTGTTTGATTCACTGAAAGTAGTTAGATGGCACAGTGAGCCGGGGCTGTTCACTTGACATTTCAAGTTCTTTTTTTGTGAACCATTTTCTGGGAAGTGTACTCGCTACTTAAAACCAAAGTTCAGTGAGCTAGGCAATCATTGGATGTTCTTGGACTAATTGCACCGAAAAGAGGCTATTAGGCCTTACCTTTGCTCTTCCAGGTCCTGCAGAAGCTACCGGTTGGTCTAACTGCTTAAGACGCAGGAACAGTCTTGTGATGGTTGTTCGCTTTCGCTTTCTGCTGGTGAAGCGACTGTCACCTTTATAGCTGCTCTGTGATCAAGAAATGCTCATGACCATTTTCAGGTAAGCTCTCATGTTAGATATCTCCATGATTTGTGTTCAAGCTAGTGATTGAATGCTAAGCTAATCCATGCCAAATCAAGTTACCAGAGACGCTTTTATAACCTGTGAAGGCGTGTGACAATCATTGCACGGCTGTTTATCTGGTAGATTCTATCTGCAGGCAGAATTTGCATTATGAATATGCTTTTGGGAGTGCAGTAGCGCACCCTGCTCTGCTACATGTGAAGGAAGATGCAATGAGCTAGAGACCCACGCCACCACTGGTACCCTTTAAAATACAAATCTTTCATCGTTACCTCTATTTTGTCTTAAGGAGAAAAAGGTGGAAGAACAACTCAACAAATACACGTTCTCTAATTCTCTTTTCCTACATCTTTTTTATGTTGGCATTCGTAACATCTTATCAGAACGCGTGCATCACGAGTCATATCTCTTGTTTGATGATTGCCGGTTGCTTGAGAGGACATCAGTTGTCTTGGCCCCTAAAAGTCTCTTACTAAAACAACATTAGATAGATAGATCCATGGCATGGCACAACCTTGTCGTCATGTCATCTCCATTGGTTGCAACCCTGGTCCTGTATCTGTTTATACAGTGCTTAGCATTTGTATGATTTCTGTTTTTGATGACGAGATAACCAAAGCGGTTAAGACTGCTCATTGTTGTTGTTTAGTGAATGGCACCAACGTTTTCTGGGTTTCCTGGAAATAACGAGCTAGCTAGCTCAAAGTTTAAAGCGTAAAACTTTGTTTGTCCTATTGCTAGGAAATTCAGCAATGTAGCTTTAGGTATAGCTGTTTTGCTTTCTGCGTTGTGCTCCAGATGATGCCCAGCTGCTCCTAAACCTATGAGCTAAGGGCTGCCACTAATTTGATACTCGACCCTGTGTAGTGTATGACATGTGACATTCCTGCTACCCTGGCTTCGAACAAGCTTCCTCTGGCTTATTCATTCATGCTCCAACATGTGCATGCCTTCAACTTTTCTTTGTTAATCTGCAATGTGTTATCTCTTCATGTCATCTCCTGGCTGAATGGACCACATCCTATATTCCTATTCATCAACTCTCATGTATATGTGGCTCAAGCACTAATCCAGTAATCTGCCATTGTTTCAATTTGTACACGTCTGTCTTGTTGCAGGCTAATGCTGAGCACATGCTACTGATCCGGCCAGAGTCCTGTCTACGGTGGATAGTCCAAATCGTAGAACCACACAAGCAACAAGCTCAGTTGCTCACACATGGATGGGCTCCAGGTGCCGCAAGAAAAGCCAGACCATTATTTGTGTCTTTTGCATGAGCTAAATTCAAGTAACCTAGTTAGGTTTGTGGATTGCATCTTGTGCTGTGAGATTGTTTTAGTTGTTGATTTCGCACTGATGATTCCCTGTAGTGCGTCATAGTCAAAACTAATTTAAAATTTGACCAACGGAATAATTTGTAGGTATTTGTGTTGAGTTGGATTGGATTGGCTGGCCGAAAATTAAGATTTTTAAAGCGACTGCAAAAAAGTATAGTTCATCCATGATTTGTGCCTGGCTTGGTTGTGTCTTTAAGCGGCTGCTGCGGCTTCATGTCTCCAACATGGTATGTGCTTTAATATGTGGATTATTTGTGGGGAAACGAAGTTGTTTGTTTCTGACCACATAACCTGCTTTTGGCCTTTTCGAAAAAAAATAGATATTTACTTTTTTAGAAATAAATTTTACATATTTAGGTACGTGCATATTTTACACTAGGAAGGGATTTCTTTTGTAGCGACTTGTGCTGAAAATATAGGATTTGTTTATACTGATGCCAAATTTACCTCGTTACAGCTTAGTAGCACCAAATTAGCCACACCCATCCTTTGGAACAAAAAAGGAGTATTTTCGTTGGTTTGAAATCCTACGGATAATTTTCCTACATGCTCATTTGGAACAAAGGAATGCACATTTGAGATTCCTAGTAAATTCCTTTACAATGACTTTATTCATAGAAATTTTGGAGGATTTTCTAACGTGAGTTTGGAGTTTCACACGATCCCTGCAGTCCAAAATTCCTAATGATCATCTAGACATACTATTTTTGATCCATATGTCTTATAGGATTCATGGGTTTCAAAGGAGTGGTATCTTGCCATAATTTGATAGGAAAAAAAACATGAGCAATTTTATAGTAATCGAGGAGATATCAGGAGGTACCACCTCTCGGTACCTACTACTCAGTAATCTCGGTACCTACTACTCAGTAAGGAACATATATTTGTCTAAACTAAAGACATGCATTGGTGATGTTTTGTATCAACCCAAGCACCCCTCTACTACGACACCAAACAGATGGATTTCTTTTGTTTTGAGTTCTTGACAGATCGAACCGAATGGAAACTTGCCAGTAGTACAAAAATCATGACAGAACGTGCCACAAACCAAGTATCCTTGGGGTGAGAAAAAATTGAATGCATTTGCCCTCACAGGTCACAGCACCCATCTCCAAGCACAGAAATCCTGGCCCTACCCAAGTTGCCACGGCTTGCAAGACGCCACCCGCTGCTGCGTTGGCAACTTGGGCAGCGCTGTAGCTGGCTGGAAACGCCATGGCCATGGCCATGGACCTGGAGCCTGTAGCTGAGCAAGCAAGCACTGCATGCAGCCATGCATTAGCCTGGCTCCGATGAGTGATCAGATCAGCATGCACGAAGACGAAGCCTTGGAGGGAATATCCCACATGGCTGTGCTGTAAATTGCAGAATCTTTACTGTCACCGGCCGGCCTTCAGCTCAGCTCAGGCCAGCCAGCGCTGCTTCCCTTTCCCCAATGCTCCGACAGGGGAGAACCCTCCTCAACGCTGAATTTAATGTCACCCACTGAGAGACAACTTGCTAGATATAGATTAATGGCGACCTAGCTCCTTCCTTCCTTTGGGCAAATCCATCCTGTGTGTGTAGTACCACCACCACTATCCTGCTTCAATTCTCCCTGAATTAGCTCGAGTGGATTGATTAATCACTAACACATAGATGATATATAAAATGTTGGTGCAGCATTAAGCTTGTTGGATGCTAGCTGCAAGTGATTTGAGTGATGAGGAGGAGGAGGGGCAGTGGCAATAGCAGTGAAGCAGTGGAGAGCCAAAGAGGACAGTGCAAGCTAGAGGTCATCAGGGAGCAAGGCTTGGCACGCACATGCCGTCCTTGGACGCATCCTCCGATATCCCAGCTGCTATCCATCTGGTCAGCAGTGGAGTGTATGCATTATGGCTGTGTTCTTCTCTGCAAATTATTATTGTTAGATTATTTCTTGGCCTTTACGTGTATGTTTTTTTTAAATTGCTAAACAGTGTACTCTTTTACTAAAAGTTGCTATACGGAAATTCATCATCTTATCTTTCTAGAGTAAATTTTTAACTTTATACTGATTAATTTTATCGTTTATACCATTAAATAGCTATCAATAAATCTTTATCTTTCGTCACCAAAATAACACACCCTATATCCATCCATCCACATGTACACTACACACGCATGAATCAAATCCCCCACAGGTAGTAGCCTCTCTCTCTCTCACTTCGTCATGCCATCCTTTTTAAGTTGGCCTTGTTTAGTTTCTAAATTTTTTTCCAAAAGCATCACATCAAATTTTTGGACATCTAAATAAAGCATTAAATATAGATGAATCAAAAAACTAATTGCACAGTTATGGAAGAAATCTTGAGACGAATCTTTTAAGTCTAATTAGTCTATGATTAGCCATAAGTACTACAGTAACCAACATGTGCTAATGACAGATTAATTAGGCTTAAAAGATTCGTCTCGCGGTTTCTAAGCTAGCCGTGAAATTCGTTTTTTCATTCGTGTCCGAAAACCCCTTTCAATATCCGGTCAAACATTTGATGTGACACTTCTTCCAAAAATTTTCTCAATTTAAACACCATCTTAGAATTGTAGATCACCAGTTGATGTGACATGTTGAGCATATATTCCCCATAGGTAAAAAGGATCAAAAATCCTGCACAGCCTCTAGCTAGCTCAGCACCATGCATTCATGCATTCGTGCATGCATCCCCATCCATCCGTCTACCTGAAGAAATGGACTTGACAATGGCCCAGCTGGAACTACTTCTCTTTCAGTAGAAATGTACCGCCCAATTTCAAAATGTTTTCATTGGTAGAGACTATCTAATTAATTACTTCAAAAAATAAAAACTAGTACTAGTACATTGGAGTATATATTATTCTGTTTGCATTTTTAATATAGCAGGTGGTTATGCGTGTGTTCTTATCCAGAGGGACTGGGAGAGAGTACGTATGCCATGTTGAAGCCTGAAGAATCCATTTTTTTTTCTTCCCTGAAGATTTGTGTTGTTGTTGAAGAATCCTTGACTCGTATGATGAGATTCTGGACAGGGAATTCCTTGTCTCACCTGTTTCACTTGGGCGAGCCTGATCTAACAAGATCCATAGCTGTCCCTACTATGTAGCTAGCTAAGAATTTTAATCAGCCGGTTGATGATAATCAGCACATGGATTTAGTCCCCTCAATATTCTGCTCTGTGTGTTTGGAGGCTTGCAATTAGGCCTGGCTGGTAGGCACACACACAGCTAGCTGCACGTCCTCCTCCTGATCATGGGTAATTGATCGAGTAGTACAGTCACTAGTGTGTGACTCCATTATTATTTTGTAATGCGACAAAGGTGACATGCATCCAAATGCTCCTGTGCGCACAGAGCTTGGATCATCACCTGTGTTGCCTTTTTCTTCCCTAATTTCTTTCAGTTTTGAATTGTCGATCGCGTGTATTTTATCCACACTGTATATAATTGTACATTGCTAGCTAGCTATGCCACTTTTTCCCATTGCATTCATCGATCAATGAAGATAAGATCACACTCAGTGTGATGATGCAATATGGATCAGTGTGAGTAATAGATTATACAAATCCATTGTACACAGCTAGAGAATTTGATACTTGAATCATGCATGCATATTTTCTTCATTTCTCCCACAGCCAACTAGTAACAAACACCAGTCAAAACATATTTCCTTGTAGCAGTACTACCAACAGATGAAGAAACGGTTGGCTTTTGATTCTGCAGCTATAGCTATATATATAGCTAGCCAGGCCTAAAGTGATCGCTCCCATATGTGACCTAATTAACCAATCACATATTTGTGTAGAGGAGGCACATGATATGCTACTAATTAACACTACTAGTTGTGGGGTGGTAGAAGATGGGAGAGCTTAGCTAATTAAGCTGAGAGAGATAGAGAAGGGGTGGTATACAGAGAGAGATGTGGCCGAAGCAAAATTAAGGCAAGAAATGGAGATTGCTAGCTGCTCTCCCGGCCTTCGTTCTCCTTCCTACATGGGCTACATGTACAGTGCATGGCGGCGACACTGGCGTGCATGCGGCGGCGGCGGCCGCGACGGCGGCGACGAGGCTAGCTCTCCCCGGCGTGGCATGCATATGCATGTGGGGGCTAACTAATCAAGCGCCGTAGATGGCGGAGAGCTTGCGCAGGACGGCCACCTTGAGCTCCAGCGCGCAGATGTACTCGGCGGCGCGGCGGAGCAGCGCGTCGACGTCGGCGCCGCCGGCGGCCGCCGCGCTACCGCGGCGGCTGGTGGCCGGCACGATCTTCTTCAGCTCCCGGAGCCTCCTCAGCACCATCAGCTGGAACGGCCTCCTCCTCCTCAATGACACCTGCACCCCCCCGCTGCACCACCTCCCATTGCTCCTCCTCCCCACTGCCACCATGGACTTCCTTGTCATCTCTCTCTCTCTCAACAATGTCTGCAACTACAATGTGAGTTGTTTCTGTGTGTGTGGGGGT
This sequence comes from Oryza brachyantha, assembly GCF_000231095.2. NCBI lineage: Eukaryota > Viridiplantae > Streptophyta > Magnoliopsida > Poales > Poaceae > Oryza > Oryza brachyantha. The sequence goes on from NC_023170.2 coordinate 13,352,395, forward strand.
GTAAAGGGAGGGAGTGTGTGTATTTATAGGGGAGAGCAAAGGCAAGAGATTGCTCATGGCCATGTGGGGGAAGAGGAGAACTAGGTTCTAAAAGCTGTAGACTGAGCTGTAAGGAGGGTATACTTGGAGCCATCAAAGGCCATCAGTTCTTGTGAGATTACCATATCTTTATGGCTTGTGTGTGACTATTGGTTGGGGGTAGGGTGGCTCCTCCCTGCTTTTAGTTTAATCCAAAGAGGAGAGAAACCTATATGTTAAGAGCCTTTCAGCCCCTCCTCTTGATCATATAGGATATAGCCTTGTAGGTTAGGGTATATGTGTTTTGTTTGATAGTACTATTGTTTAGTTTTTATCCATCTTTTGGTTCTGTTAATTTCTCTTGTGCCTGTTTGGGAGACTATTTTAAGCCTTGAGGACCCTCATTTCTTGTACGTGGCCTAACTAATTATAAAATATTTGGAAAAAAAATACACCCCTAGCTTTTTCGATTATGCTTATAAATCAAAATTTATTTTTTTACCCTTAAATTTAGAATTGATTTTAGGTTTTTTTCCCAAAGTTTATTTTTCAACCTTAGGCCCTTGGCTTTTAGATTGCCAAGAATATGTATATGAAAATTTTATTCGTAAATTATTATTTTTTTCAAATATTTTGTTTGTTTTTTCATGAAAAAGCCCAACAGTTACTCCCTTAGAAAATATATATGATTCTTTTAGATATACTACATTAACATGTAAGGTCAAAATTAGTTTACACATGAGAAGAGAAATCAGACAAGGAAAACTGTAGTCGCATTTGTAGTTATAGATCAATTTTGATCTTACATGTCTATTAAGAGAGATATTAACACAATAATCTGTGATTTTTAGTTGCTTTGGAATTTTTGTAGTTATTTGGACCACATGTGAAAAGAACTGAGGGCACATGCCCTATGCGAGGATTTGTCATGTCATTGACCAGGTCCATTAGGGTTTTGATCACTTACTTAATTATGGGAGGGGTTACATCATGAACTAAACCAAGAAGACGCAAACAAAATATACCAAATTTTACAATTTTGGTTTAGTTTTTCAAACTTGACGAGGCTACCAATTAGCCCTTCCCATTCGTACCTTAAGCCCGAGTACCGCGTTAACTGGTATTAGGGGAAACTCTAGGTCCATTTAACCTGGGTTTCAAATTTGAATATACGCTGTTGTACTACTCTTGATATCGAAACATAAATTTTGTATGTGATGTTACAATTTAAGATAAAAACACATGTGGTGATTGACAAAATTGTTACGGTCAAACTGACCTTGGTAGCAAGTTGATCGATCATAGTTTAATTAATTTGTACAAAAAATATTGATACTCCATCTAGGACAAAATATTCAATGCTTAGGATAAGATTTGATCAAATCTTTGACCACCAATAACTTTTCAAATTCTAGGCTTTAAAAAATAAACTCATAGATTTGCTTTGAAAATACTCACATCTGTTCTTAAAAAGTTGTCACTGGGCATTGTTCGCTTTCAAACTTTGACACTCGTCTTCTTTTTAGAATATTCTCAAACACCAAAAATACATCCATGTTATTAAAGTGTGTTCTTTTATAAATATAAGCATAAAAAATATTGATACTCCATCTAGGACAAAATATTCAATGCTTAGGATAAGATTTGATCAAATCTTTGACCACCAATAACTTTTCAAATTCTAGGCTTTAAAAAATAAACTCATAGATTTGCTTTGAAAATACTCACATCTGTTCTTAAAAAGTTGTCACTGGGCATTGTTCGCTTTCAAACTTTGACACTCGTCTTCTTTTTAGAATATTCTCAAACACCAAAAATACATCCATGTTATTAAAGTGTGTTCTTTTATAAATATAAGCATAAAACTTCTGTTCGCCTTAGTGTAACAAATCAGTGGTCAAAGTTTAAATATTTAAGTCAAGGATGTCAGTTATGTAAACTGATAGGATTACCATAACGATATTATACTATACTAATTACTATTTTATAAACATATTGATTTAGGGCCCTCTCTGTTGCACTTTACTGATAATATTATACTAACAATACGTAATCTCAGCCATCGATTAAAAAAAGGTACTTTTATATTTTGTTAATTAATGATTAGCAGTATTTTGTAATTTTGTTTTTTCGCAATAAAAAGGACGATATTACCATTTTAAATTTCTACTGCACCTAATATTGCTGGAGTATAATTTAATTACAGTCGTCTGATAAAAATAGATCAACGGTGTCGATAAAAATAGATCAATGGTGTCGATTAAATTTTACTGCTAGTATAGTAGACCGAACCCATTGATTTAACATAAAATGAATAGTGATCTACTTTAAAAAGTTTGATCAAAATTTATATTGAACATCAAATGTTTATGATTGGAGAGTAACATTTGTTTATGGGGTATATATAACTAGGTCGTATAGAATTCCATGTCCCAAAACATGACCGTCAGATGATCGATCGAGCGATTGATATGATAGATGGAAGAAGATAAGCTGTTCATCTTTCTTGGAGAAAAGCTGGGGGACGTGTAGTTGTTGTGGCGAGAGGACAGCTCGATAAATTGGGTAATAATTGCTTGACGTCTCCACGTCTCGTGCACTTGTTTCTTCCTTGTCATGGGGCTCTGTCCTCGCATGCACGCACTCCATCTCTCTCAATCCAACCTGATGCCAAAATGGCCACTGCACAAATAGCTGCTGCTCCTGAGATCGCAAGCGACTGCACGGGAACATGTTGATTAATTCATTAGCCCACCGGCACATTGTGTTAATCACACCCATTAATCTACATGGCCCACACAAAAAAGAAAGAAGAGCTTAATTAGGTCCCTTTTGGATTGTGTTAATCCTGCAATAATTAAACTGAAATTTGGAAGAAATCAAATGGATCGTGCGTTCTAAGAGGAGCAGAGAAAACCCTCATGCAGCAACTTGTTAATGCAACATAGCACACCCCTCCTTCCATCAATATTCAAAAAAATAATAATATTATTGAATTGGAAATTAAGGACTAAGGGCTTGGGTTGATCTCCATCTCAAAGGGTTTTCTTTTATCATTCTTGAAAAAATACCTTAAGGTGTTAAGTTTCATGTACCAATCAATTACACCTAAAGCCTAAGCTGATAGGAAAATGCAGATGATTCATTTTATACATTCAAATACTCCCTCTCATGTGAGATCTCATGAAGTCTCAAGTGTAGAATATTGGAGTAGGCTGCAATTATTTTTAATAATCACCTTAATTTGTGTGGAAATCTTACTGGTTCAAATAAACTCCTGTGCTCCAAAAGGAGCTTAAGAGGCTCTACAAACAAGCCTCTTAAATTTATTTGGTTTCTGAGAATTATTAAAACAGTAAGCTAAGACCCTGTTATTTACCTTGGGATTATTATAATCTTAGTAAGTTAAAAGAGACATGTAGATTATTTTTATAGCTTATTATAATCTTGATGGTTGATTATTATAATCCAATAAGCTCACCAAGAGGAGTATTTTTAATAGCAAAAGGCCCACCACCCTTGGTTACTTCTAATTAATTACATGCCCTGTTACCATGCATCCAAAAGTAGTTGAGGGCATTCTAGCGTTTAGCCGTGTAAACTCAATAATCTAGACAAAGAAACAATCAGCAGCTTATTCTCCTTCAATTTATAATAATCCAATTCAATAAGCTGTCTGAAGCTGAAAGAAATATGACCTAAATTGGTTAGATTTGTAGTAGATGGAGGTGAAGGCATAACTAGCCATGAATGCCGTACCGCAACAGTTAACCAAGGCGCTAGTGATTGCAATAGCAAGGGTTATACGGAGTTCATTGTCGGTCATGTGGTTGGAGGGCAATAGCAAGGGTTATACGAAGTTCATTGTCGGTCGTGTGGTAGGAGAGAATAAGAAGTGCCTGGAAGAAAGCAATGTGCAAAAGTTAAGCTTTATTTATTATTGCCAAATGGCATAGATAACCCTAAAAATGGGCTAAACCCGGTTGTCATAGTCAAGTTTCTCTTGCGTTTGTGCAAGAGCATGCTGAGAATACACGATATGATCATTAACCATACTATGTCAAGGTTGTCTTATTCCTAGGGTTAGGGCCATGGCCAGGTTGTCCGGGGCCTGGGTCTTACGTGCTCTACGTGGCGTTTTATATGGCACCTCTTGTCAATGTCATCGTTATGTATGATTAGCATTTTCCAGCTTCTCTAACAAATACATGATTTCCTATTTGTCCTGCTCGATCACCACTATTGTTAGCGTCCCTACTCCCCCCCCCTTTACTTAGGCAATTAAAAAGAAACTTAAACAATTAGGGCCGTCGCACAATAGCTGCACCACTTGTACTTAGGCAGGTACGAAAGGTACCAAAATTTCAGTGTAAAATTTGGTATTTGCTAGTATCTAAGGTAACAAGAGCTATTAAATTCTACACTAAAATTTTGGTATCTTTTAATATTTTCTCAATGCCTATAAAATTGCTCTACTAACATAGGCTACCTCTCTTCATACAGGTAGGCTCTGTTTGGAAGCCAGGAGTTGTTGCAACAATCGAAGCGTCCACATGAGTTGAGCTTGCTGCTTCCAAATGAACCGGCCGGCCGGCGAGCCATTGGCTCATCGATCCGTTCGCCGGCGAACTGGGGCAAGACATGCACAGGAGTTGCACATGATGACTGGCAGCTTGTCGCTCGTACGTACCAGTACTGGTAGAGGTGAACTCCGGTGAGCTTTCTCTCTACTCCTGTGAGGGACAAATTAAAGTAAGTTATGTCCGTGCATGTGTCGTTAAGTTGTTAGTTGCAAATGGTTAGGTTAGAGCAAATTGCACGGTTCTAATGATCTAATCACTGGATATATATATTGGTTAGCAATGGCTGCAATAATCATTGGGAAGTTTTCCATGTGATCTTTGTCGAGTTGTGGCATGAATGTTGGCAGAAGCTAGCTATGTGATGCATGCAGGTTTCCCATGACAATGTTTTCACTGTGACCAGGTGCCCAATTGCAGCACTGGCCGGCCGGCCCTGCACACACATGGCCAATTTGTGCTTTACGAAGTCGTAGGGTGCTGAGATCTGAAAACGTCTTAGATGTGGTAATGAATTTTTGAGATATTTATATAGAAAGACTTGAGAGGCGAAGGAGAACGGTATGTTTTAGTGTAATTCAGGAGTAATTTTATATTTATAGTGCTTGAGAAGGTACCAGAAGATATTAAAAGTTTGGTATATCTCGGGACCTACTCAAGGGCTATAAAGTTACTCGCAATTCAGTGTTTGATTTAATTCACTGATCGATAGAGTTGTGAGGCCATGAGAGAAAAGGAAAGGATGATCGGGCCGTTTTTTTAAATCCTTCTATATCATTTCAGTTTGACCCTTGTGGCCTTGTGTGCGAAACGAAACGTGCTTACATGGGAAGAAATGATTAGTATAAATTTGGATCCATCTAAGTAACATTATTATTAAATTAATTGGTACCTTTCTATCCTTCTTGTTATAACAAACAATATACCTGTGCTAACGCCACGGATCAATTTAATAACATAAATAAGATATTATAAGTTCTTTTTAATACAATTATATATAAATTTAATTATAACCAGAAGCAAAAGATGAGGCTACAAGATGATTAGAATCTATACCTAACTTGCTGCACGCTTGAATCTTCATATGTGAAGTCTACATATTACTTGCCTTTTGCACTTTGTAAAAACTGCCAAATTTTCTTGGATAGACTAGTGAGTAGTGACCCGGTTCTTTTCCTCCACAGATCTTGGATTAATCGTAGACACGTTTACCAAACGCCAAAACAATGTACTCCCTCCATATTTTTATGTATGCCACCGTTAACTTTTAGGTCCACGTTTGACTATCTGTCTTATTCAAAATTTATATCCAAATATGCAAAACTATAATGTATAATTAAAGTTTCTATAATAATAAATCATATTATAACAAAATAATTAATACTTATATAATTTTTTTAATAAGACGAATGATCAAACGTGGACCTAAAAGTCAACGGTGTCATATAAAAAAATATAGAGGAAGTATTATATATAAAAACAATTATATATAAAAATGATCATGTTAGAGTAAATTTTTAACTTGTAGCAGCTAATTCGTTCGTTTATACCGTCAATAACTATAAAAATCCAGATAAATCTCTCACTAAAATGTTCTTTTGCACATTCATCAGGGTGCTGGTTTCGATCAGCAAATTAACAACAGGACAGGTGTTAACTAAAGGTTGATATTATATGTATGAAAGTGCTATTTCAACTAATAAAAAGGAAAGCATTAATCAGAAAAAAAATCATCAGCTTCCCGGACAATACATGTGCCACTCCCAAGCACTGTGGGAGCTGGGAACATGGGTTTACACCGAGATGCTTCTGCAGCAACAGGAGAGCCGAGGCAACGTCTCCACAGTACCACACCTCACCTGCAGAAAGCAAAGCCACCAATTCAGAATCTGAATTTTCAGATTGTTTTTTTTTCTGAAACAACCAGGACTCTTTGTGTGTTGAAATAGAAATCATTCGGATCCAGAGGCTTATCAGATTTTGTCTCTGAAGTTTACCACATGTAATCATGCTTGTCATGGAAATGGGATAATAATACAAGAGTGAACAATTAATAATGATGGTACTGATTTTGCATATCGTTTAGTATTCGTAAACATTATGAAAGAGTATCCAATTGCAATGCATGGCTATAATCATTATATAACGTTAGATCCCGCCCTGTTATAGAAGAGACGCTCATTCCTTTCCAGTTTTCTGCAGTGCAATCAGACTTTATTTTCATGTCTAGCCTGATCGAGACTCTAGCACAGCATGCCGACAGGTGTCTTCCAATTTTTCTCTGCCTCTTCTTTATTGATAGGGTTCGCTGTTGGGAATCACTCCCTAGCTAGAAACACTTGCACACACTCCTGATGAACACACACCAGGGGGCGAAGAACACTGGAGTTTGGTGCTGCACAAACGCAACCTTTTTCACTTTTTTTTGACTCAATTAAACAAGATGCTAAGTACATGCTTAAATAGGCATTAGAGACCAGGACGTGAGCCACTAGCAGCCACATGCCACGTTCACGACTACACGATCGACTAGTGCATCCATGCACACCTACTAATTAGCTAAGATCCTAATGACCCGGCCATTATGCTAATGACTCAACTAACCAGCCACTGTATTGCTTGCTTGCTACGTTCCATGCCACAAAACCGATCACCCAGCCATCTCAGCCACTTCAGTCAAGGTGCATGACGTGCTCCTGCAGCATCTCGCACGTACCCGGCCGTCTCGCACGGCTTCTCGGCCATCTTCGCGTACACATCTCGCGTACGACCACAAGCTTCTTTGGGCACCACGTGCTGCTACCTATACATTTATTTTTCACATGCAACCAAAATAAACATGCTAATGCTAATGACAAGATTATTTCTAACATTCGGAATACTGATAACAGTGCTCAACATGCTTGATACTGACAACAGTAAGAAAAACACCGGGGATAGCAATGGGTCGGCTCGAGTACGAATATAGTAAATCATTGCTCTTGAAAGATTTGTATTAGTGAATTGAGTTTAGCACACGGTGTAGCACGCACGGTTCTTGTTCCTGTTACCAATCTGAATATCCTCGCAGAATACTCAAATATCGAGTTTGGTCGTCGTCGTCGGCGGCGCCGGCGCCGGCGGTGGTGGACGAGACATCGATCTCAACGTCGGCACCGTCCGAATCAGTCGATCGACCGACCCACGAGGCTCCCTCTCTCTCTCGGCGGCCGGCCGCGTGGTTTCGCTGCAGGAAACACGCAAAAAAAATGGCAGCGAGCGAGGGCGAGGGCGAGGGCGGCCATGGGCACGAGCGGGTTCGATCGAGCCATAGCAGTCAGTCGCCAGGCAGCAGCAGCTGGACTGACAACGCTAGCTAGCTCCAATTTCGATCGATTCAGCATGCCTCTCGGCACTGTGCTGCCGTCACTCCAGCCGTCCATTCACAGTTCGATCGGGCAGACAGCTCCACGATACGATCGACAGGCCGCAGGCCGAATCTTTTTCCCGATCGCGTTACGTACAGCGGCCTAGCTGGCCGTCCGTCCGCTTGGCCGGCCGGCGAGCGTGCGTACGCATCGATCCATACACTACATCCTGTAGAGTCAGCCCTGCGACTGGCTCGATTTATAAAAAAGGCAACTCTCCGGTGCATTTTAATGGTAGTATTAATTGTAGTAGAAAACATATATTTTTATACTTTGTTAATTACTTAATTAGTACTATTTTGTAATTTTGTTTTTTCAATAAAGCTCATAATAAAAAGGATGATATTACCTCATTAAATTTCTACTACACATAGTATTGTTGGTAGTATAATTTAATCAGAATCATCCCATAAAAATAGATCAACGGTATAGATTAAATTCTACCGCCAATAAAATACACCGGAGTCGGCCCCTTTAATTATAAGAACAATGTATGATGTTATCGATCTAATTAACATTTTATAAGAACAATTAACATAGGAGTTTTATTCTCAAATCAAATAAATCTAATTTTTAAGTTTATAATGTCTGGTACTTAATTATTTATATATTAATGACTCATCTTGTTTCGTATACCAAAGCAGCAGATCCACTAGCACTTTTGAACAAGGTTGTCCTTAGGAGTGATCATGGGCTAAAACCCTTCGCACTTCCACAACTCTACTTAAATCAACATATATACTTAAAATTTGAGCTCATCCGTTTTAAACCTGTTAGAGATATGATTCGAATTATTATCTATAATGTATTTGGACTATATTACTAGTTTCCTACTAGGTTTCTCCTAACCGTTTTTTACTTGGAGTAGGAGTAGGATTAGTTTCCTAATAGTATTCTGTCATACTTTTTCTATTAGGACTCCTTGATTTCCCCTTATATATATCCCTTGTAAGGTGCACAGGAAGGGAGCGACGATCCGGTGTATTCCCCTGCTATTACCTGCTATTATAATCATCACCTCATAGTGGTTATTGCCGGTTGGCGCCCGTGATTTCTTCTCGTAAGGGTTTTCACATTAAATCTGCTTCTTGGATATATGTCTATTTCCTAACAAGTGGTTTCACGAGAAAGAAAAGGAACAAGCATCAATTTTTGTTCTGATCTGTGACTTTCCGGCGGAATTTTCTACGCTCACACCGACCAATCGTACCAACACCCGTTTATTCTTCAATTTCTTTGGAGATTTTTCAGCTACGTGCACACAACTTTCATACCAGGGAATTTTTTCTCTTTCTTCAGATCTACCGTATATTTTTTGATCTACTATATTTTTTTCTCTTTAATATGTCGTCCAAATTTGACATCGAGAAATTTGATGGCAAGATCAATTTCAGCATATGACAGATTCAGATGAAAGCTATTCTCACCCAAGTTGGTGTTCAGACGGCATTGGGGGCTAGACCAGATAGTATGACTGATAATAAGTGATATCAGAGCGGGCGCAGATCGTCCAGTTCGTTGTCGTGCGTTTCAGTCGGCTGCGTCGTCGTCGTGCATCCCTGTCACGGCACAGCAGCAGCGATCGTCGCTTCTCCTCGCGGACGGCCACCAGCCACGGTACCAAGGCAGCCGCCTGGTCCGTCCCTGCATCGTCTACACGCGCAGCAGAGCAGAGGCATCAGTGCATGCCTTGCAACGCAACAGCCAATTGGTTTGATCTGCCATCATACGTGCTCACACCAAGTCTATCGAGGAATTTTTCTCTCATTCTTTAGATCTACAATATATTTTTTGATCTGTAATTTTTCTTGAAGTCTTTCACCAAATTAGACATTGAGAAGTTTGATGACAAGATCAATTTCAGCATATGATAGGTTTTGATAAGAGTTTTCTTGCACAAGTTGGTGTTCGCAAGGAAAAAACAATTGACCGAGAGGAGTTTTTTGGTTGTTCCTGTTTATCACTTTGATCAAATTTCCCAGAAGATTTCAATACTTCATTTCACTATTCTGTTGGGTTCCCCTAATTTATACCAACAACTTTAGGATTCGATCCTACGGTGAGTTTTGAAGTATTACTCAATGCTCTTGTTTTGATCACGTGATTTCAGAGGAACTGTTATGAGCATATGACCAATTTTTGATGAGGTTTATCAGGAGATTAAAGTACTTCGTTTTGGTTCGCATCTCTGTTGGGTTCCACCAATTTATACCAACAGGTTTAGGGTTTTATTCCCATTGCGAATTTGAAGTATGATATTCTGCTTCTGTTCAAAACAAGCGAGATTCTCGTTATCCTCAAGTTTGGTTCGTGCTTGCTATAGTCCAAAAGACTATTTGTCGCAAGGTGATTTTATCTACATGAGGTTTCTGGTGATTTTAATTTTTATGCTACAAGGGAATTCGTCTCAAGGTGGAGATTGTTAGAGATATGATTCGAATTATTATCTATAATGTATTTAGATTATATTACTAGTTTCCTACTAGGTTTCTCTTAACCATTTCCTACTTGGAATAGGAGTAGGATTAGTTTCCTAATAGGATTCTGTCAGGCCTTTTCTATTAGGACTCCTTGATTTCCCCTTATATATATCCCTTGTAAGCTGCACGGGAAGAGAGCGACGACCCGGTGTATTCTCCTACTATTGTAATCATCACCTCATAGTGGTTATTGTCGGTTGGCCCCCGTGGTTTTTTCCCGTAAGGGTTTCCACGTTAAATCTGCTTCTCGGATATGTGTCTATTTTCCTAACAAAACCTAACCCCTAAATTTTGTAGACAAAAACTTAAGCCCATTATCACCCCCTAGCTGCACTAGATGGTCCAAAAAATATAGGATTAGAAATAGGACAAGAAAGAAAGAAAGGGAAAAAAAAAGGTGTGGTGGCTTGCTTCTTCTCCACTGGCACTCACGTTCTATCAAAAACTGCGAGAAGAAACTAAGGCGGTGTTTAGATTGAGAAAATTTTTAGGAAAAGTGTCACGTCAAATATTTGACCGGACGTCGGAAGGGGTTTTCGGATACGAATAAAAAAATGAATTTCACGGCTAGCATGGAAACCGCGAGACGAATCTTTTGAGCCTAATTAATCCGTCATTAGCACATATTGGTTACTGTAGCACTTATGGCTAATCATGGACTAATTAGGCTCAAAAGATTCGTCTTAAGATTTCTTTCATAACTATGCAATTAGTTTTTTGGTTCATCTATATTTAATGATTTATTTAGATATCCAAAAATTCGATAGAATGTTTTTAGAGAAAAAATTTGGAAACTAAACAAGGCCTAATACTGCAAATCATGGGAACATTAACAGAACACAGGAGCAGGAGCTAGCAGCAGGGCAGGCATGCAGGACCCGTCGATCGACCCGATCGATCCAAGAACAATTAATGTTAAAGCTACGCAGATTAATAATTATCGTGATCGACGGGATCGGGCCGATCGAATGAATGATCATTCAAGATTCGTCGTCGTCGTCGTACGTCCTTTGTGAAAACTCATCACGTGTGTCAAATGCATTCGCTCGCACGCACGCAATGCGCGCGCTCGTATGCATATAAACTAAACTAATATATAAAAGTATATGCGGAGTAGTAGTATGCAGTATGCTGAGCCGCGCGCAGAGGTGGTCGGTCACCTACGATCGATGATTGATCGATGAGATGGAACCAATTAAGGGGTGTATAGATCCAGAAAATTTTCGGGAAAAATATCATGTCAAATATTTGACCGGATATTGTAAGGGGTTTTCGGACACGAATGAAAAACGAATTTCACGGCTAGCCTGGAAACCGCGAGACGAATCTTTTGAGCCTAATTAATCCGTCATTAGCATATGTTGGTTACTGTAGCACTTATGGCTAATCGTGGATAAATTAGGCTCAAAAGATTCGTCTCAAGATTTCTTCCGTAACTATGTAATTAGTTTTTTTGGTTCATATATATTTAATGCTTTATTTAGGTGTTTAAAAATTCGATGGGATAATTTTGGAAAAAAAATTTTGAGAACTAAGAGGAAACCGGCGTATTTATATGCGACTGACGAAGGCCCCCAGCTGCCTCCCTGCGAATCGCCCGTCATACTACGAGTGCACGTAGTCGCTCACACACACACGCACAGGTTGCAGGAGAGCCGGCCGAACACGCGCGCGCAGGCAGCGGCACGAGGCACTGTGCCGTAGTGCCGGCCCCAGCTGCCACCGCCCGTTCACGAATTACCCGTGGACCGACCCGTGCCCGTTGATGGATGGACACAGCCAGGTGGAAATTAAGACGAGCGGTGGACGCTCGGTGCACGTCGTACCGACGGCGTACGGGGGGAGGAGGCCCCCACCGGTGCGGGGGTGCGCGCATGTGGTGCGTGGCAGGCGAGGCACCGGTTCGATCGATGGAGACGAGGTGAGAGGGGCGGGGGGACGGACGCGCGCGCATGTGCACGTCGCGGTCGCCTCGCCCTCGCCCTCGCCCCGTGGACAGCGTTGAATTGAATTGAATTGAACCCCATGCACGTGCGCTCCCGCAGTGTCGACGACGACCAGCTGCCCGATCCCCACCACCATCGATTGCCCACGCCACCTCCACGCACGCACGCGAGCCCGCCCGCCCGGCCCCTCATCGATCATCATCTGCACGGAGGGTGACGTGCTATTTACTGCTTCGATCGATCATGGCCACTGCTACCGGCAGGCCGGGTGGTCGATCGATGCCATGCGTGCCGGCCGGGCCGCGATCTGATGGGGTGCCACGACGTACGGACGCACGCCAGCCCGTCGCTGTGTCACCGCGCCACAAATAAATTCGACGTCGTCGGCATGTGTATCCAGACCAGACGAGATGCATGCAAACACCATGGATGTGGCCGCACTTTTACGTACGTACAGCATACAAACACATCACACTCGCGCATCACATTGGCCATGTCCATGTGTAATCCAGACCAGACGAGATGCATGTAACTCCTAGCTAGGGCTGTAGAGAGATCGGACCAGTCGGAAGTGTGATCGCTGCCAAGACGTATGTACTGGCTTGCGATACCTGATTTATATATTAATCTATGTATATATAGCTGTATATGTCTAGGTCAATCTTAGAAAGTCTTGTATTAGAGATTTGCTCCGGTCCAACAAAAAAGTATCTCGAGGTACCGGTATCTCAAGATACCAAATCATTTCTAAGCCTGCCAGTGGATTGTAATCCAATCCAAATCCACTCCAATCTATTTCTTTGCTAATTAGTTTACCAAATCAACCCGCATCAATTATTCTTCATTGGGATCCAATTCAAACTAATTCAACTTTGATTTTAGCTCAACCCGCACCAACCCATTTGGTTAAAATGGATTCAACCCACTCTTGCAAAATGGATGCACCATTTGATATGCATAAACTCGGACCTAAAATTTTAAAACTCGCGTTCACACTATAAAAGTTTATCAAATTTGACTGAAATTTAGTGGAATGACCTGTTATATATAAAAGCAACTTTGTGCAAATTTTGGTCGATTTCTACATGTGGGCCCCACGTATGTCTATTATTTTATCCATTAGCTATCCAATTAAAGGATCCATTTACCCTCCACGGGTTTAATCCACTTAGAACATAAAATAATCTAACCAAATCCAGTCCATACCAATCCATTTGTCTCTATAACCTAATCCAATCCAGACCATTTGAAGTTACAATCCATTTGCACCCAACCAAACACAATCCAAATTAAAATCAACCCATTTAACCCATTTCTATCCAATCCATTAGCATGCCTAATCATTTCTCACTATTAGATTTAGATGGGTAGGACATACTCTGTTAGGATCCAACGATCATAAACGATTTGGTAACGTGAGGTACCGGTATCTCGAAATACTTTTTATTATTTTTTTATTGGACCATAAAATTGCTCCTTGTATTACGTCACGGGGAGAGTACGTACTACGTACCTATTATGCTAGCTTGACTGTACTTTTACGTAGAGAGGGGGAGCATGCATGAACTGTATCCGGTGCATGCATCTGCCTCGAGGGGCAACGTCAGTGAATGCACTGGGTCAAGCAGCCAGTGATTTTGTCCAAATGGATTATTGTTCGGATGTTTTTAGGAAAAGAGTCGAACGTCATATTTGTAAATAAAAATATTATAAATAAAAATTCTATATATATTTTTTCTACGATCTAAAAATAATACTGAAAAATAAATTTTGATAAAAAAATATTAAAATCAGCTCTAAATTTAAATTTTAGCTTATAAGCATGATCATAAGCGAAAAGATAGATAGAAACGACCAAAGAGGAGAATCACGATCTTGTGCGTTGTGGTGAAGTTGTCCATATGCATGTATTGGCTCTATCGTAACAACAAATACTTTTATGCTAAACATAAGGTTGTTGCAGTTGATTCACTGACTCGTTCCAACATATTGCGAAGTGCTACTATGATTATGATTAGACGCAATATATTATTGTGAATCTAGAAAGTAAATTTAAAGTATTATTATGAGTATAGAAAGTAAATTTATAGTAATATATTGTATCTAATTGCTATATGTCGATAGGGGAGTAGCAAATTATTATCAGCCTCTAAAACAACCATTACTTTCATCCAAAGATATTAGAGGTTTTCACGAGAATTAAGAAAATATGTGAGATTAAATGGTGAAAATATATGATTGGTTGAGAAGAGAAAAAAATATGAAGAAAATAAATAAAAAAAAGGATTGTGATTCATTTCGATAGAAAAATAGTTGGAGAAATAGTTACATTTAAGGACAAATTTAAATTCTAGAAATAATTATATTTTAAAATGATGGAGTGACTTAATCAATGATTGGCCAACTTGTATAATACTATAAATAATAGAATTTTATATAGAGCATAATTATATTGCTAACTCCTAATGTTATCCAATACAGATGACTATCCATGTCCTCTGCTAGATCATATATAAAAAAGTACTCCACTCTGTTTTCAGCGGAGAGCCGGAGGATTCTGTTTCTATTTCTGCTTCTGTTTTCCCCTTTTCCATTTTGGGTACTTCCTTTCTACTCCAATGTTGATCGCTGAAGCCAGAGGCAAAACCATACGCATCCATATATTTGCACAAATATGAGACGTTGGAGAAAATATTTCAAATTCCAAACATAAGTTTTATCCAAGGAGTAGGGGCGGATTTAACGTGGAGGCGGCAGGGACTCGAGCCACTGCTACCCCCGTTAAATCTATTGAAGCCCACACGAATACTTTTGTGTCTTTATCAATTATTCATATGTTATAAATGATTATATTTTATGGTGTGACTTTTGGAAAAAGAGATGCAATTTACACTCTTAATGAGTCATCCAAAGGCTAAAAACAATTGAGGTGATATGAAGAGATGCAATTTACACACTTGATGCATTATCCTATGGGTAAAATAATTGAGGTGATGTGGCTTCACGAGAGAAGAAAGAATTAGCATTAACTACACTTACTGGTTACTGAGCGTTCACCAATGGCTAAGAATTACAAGTGACGTGGCTTAAACATAATTCAGCTTTGGGTTTTAACTTTATTAGAAAGAAGGGATCCAGCATACCTCTATAAAATTGGATGTAGAAACTAATTTTCTACGTTCAAATAAGATTGAAAAATTATCTTTGTAAATTTTTGTGACCTTTTTTAGAATATTCCAGAGGTATAAATATATGTGTTAGTTAATTAGGAGGCATGCACCTCGACCTTGGATGTATATATATCCTCCATATACCTCCCCCTCTCTCTACCTTCAACGATCGTAAAAGTCTTGTCATTACCAATCACAAACTTCTCTAATCGGTTTAATCAGTTATGATTTTCCCCTTAAATAGTGGGGGACTAAGGAGGTATATGTCTCTCCAGATGAGAGGGGAAAAAAAACTCATGGTAGAAACCCTAACTTTTAGAAAAAAAAATCATGTAAGTTCTAACCAAAAGAGTCGTCTACACTAAAAAAAAATCCTACAGTAGGGTTAAGAGTGGTCCAAAATAAAACTTAGCTATTAAAAGATAACCTTAGTCAAAAAATATTTAACGTTACATGTATCTGTAAATTCATTGACTCGTATATTCGATACATGTTCTGACCCAGCACGTGAGTAAATCCTTCCAGGGGGTTCAAGTTTCACCAACGGAACTTTCAAGTTTCAAGAGCATTTCGATCGGATATATGTGGGGTTGATTTGGATCCCCAACAGAGGCTGCGTTCGGCTGTAGTTTAGTTATCATGTGTTGAAAATATAGTGATGGATTATTACATGATTAATTATTTATTAGCGGTAAAAAAAATAAATTAATTAATATGATTTTTAAAGTAACTTTTCTATAGAAAATTTTTTTTAAAAAAACATTGTTTAGCAATTAAAAAACGTGCGTGTAAAAAACGAGATAATCTAGGTTACGGTGGAGGGGAACACAGCCAGATTAGTCTACCGTGACCGACAAAGAGTAATCGAAAACACGGACGATTTTTTTTCTTTTTGCGAGGAAAGAACTTACGGAGGAAATTTTGGTCAAGGCTCCTCTGAATTGTCAGCTCAAGATCTCCAGAAATTATTAGCAAGGTTTGTTAGTGTACCAACTAAAGTATTGAGATCTTGTCTCGTCAGTTCTGCTTTCTCTCACGACTATCATCCCGGTAATTCCTCCTCGTTTCTTTAATTAATGTCATTAATTTTTTTATCAATGTTTAACTTTCGTCTTATTTAAAAAATTTATATAATTATTGATTATTGTGTTATAATTTAATTTATTACTTAAAGAACTTTAAGTATGAATTATAATTTTGTGTATTGTATAAACTTTTAATATGATGAATAGTCCAACATAAATCTAAAAATAAACTTCAATTAAAAAATCAAGGCGTATTACATACTAATAACAAGGAGAACCAACTGAAAAACTGATCATTAGTTATCTCCGCGCGCCAAACAAAATATAGAGAAGACAAGAAAACTATTAGTTATTAGTGTAATATATGCATAATTTCGCGCAAAATTATCCACAGAAATAAAACGATGAAGAAAAGGGCAACTGCATCGATACATACAGTTGCGTATCTAATTTTGGGCACCGTTTAGATCTTTAGATAAGGCCTAACTGGCCCATATATTTGAGAGTATACAGAGGAATAAGTTCACTTTATGTCTTTCAAGTTGTCACGAAGTATCAAAATCGTCTCTCCACCATAATACCAGAAATGTTGGCCCTCAAAATAAAGAAAACCGTTCAATTCAGATCGCCGAGTAGTATTGGAGGGTGGTTCCGCTGACGTGGCATCCCAGTCAGCAAAAACTAGATTAAAGAATTCATGGGGCCCACCTGTCAGCCTAATAAGAAAACAAAAGAAAAACCCACACTCTCCCCTCTCCATCGAGGCCAGTGGCCAGGCAGCGGTGAGCTCGGGCGTGGGCGCAGGAAGGTGATGACACTGGGCGCGAACTTGGGGCGGTGACGGCAGTGAAAGGGCGGCGGTGGCAGCGGGCACAGGCTTGAGGCGGAGGTGGAGGCGAGCTTGGCCTTCGTCACGATGACTGAACAGCCTTCCCCTCCTCACCAGAATCGGCACCAATGCGCCCATCGCCGTCTCCGGCGTTGCCCGGGCGCCGACACCGCCCGCCGGCCACCGAGTTGCGACACCGGGCTCCCGTGCGCCACCCGGCCGCTGTTGCCGCCCCACGCTACCGGCCGCCGGGCGTCGTCAAGCCCCGGCCACGCTGCCCGGCCGCCGAGGCACCACCGCCGCTCCCGCCGTTGTGCCGTCGTTCCCGTGCGCCCCCAGCCGCCGAGCCCCCACCGCGCCGCCCTGCGTTGCCTCTGCAGCCGGGCTTCGTAGAGCCCCGACGACGCTGCTAGGCCGCCGAGCCACCGCGCTCTCGTGTGCCCCTCGGCCGCCGAGCCACCGCCATGCCACCCCATGCTATCGCTGACGCCGGGCGTCATCGAGCCCCGGTCGCGCCACCACGGCGAGGCACCTGGGCGCCGAGCCACTGCCGCCGCCGCCGGCGCCGCGCCACCGCTCCCGCCATCGCGTTGTCGGGCTCCCGTGCGCCAATCGACCGTGAAGCCACCGCCGAGCCACCCCCGCCGTCGCGCCACCGGGCTCCCGCACGCCACTCGGCCGCCGGGCTGCCCCAGCTGTCGCCGCATGTGCTCTCTGAGGGAGAGGGGAAGAGAGAAGGGAGAGGACAGAGGAGAGAGAGTAAAGACTAAAAAAATCTAACATGTGGGATCCACCGTCCGCCACGTCAGCAAAACCGGTCAAAAAATAGGTCAATACTTCGGAGGGACCTTTTGTAAACGTATTCGGTGAGTTTAGGGGTACACATTTCTGGTATTGCGGCCAAGGGACGAAAAACAAACCCGCCTTCAAGTTTAGGGACCTCTGGTGGACTTATTCTTTACACAAACTAAGGCCCCTGACTTTTGTTGGATATGGCCCAACTTTGATTTGGCCCTTCAGCCTTATCTTGCTGCACCCTTACTTCTAAGGGTTTATAATCTTAGTACCAGACTCACTAGTTGACTGGCGCTTTGTCCGAGTTGAATAATTTTTTCATATATCAATAAATTAAAGAAATTATTAATTTCTTAATAAAAATATTTTTAATTAAGAATGGAACTGAAAAAGGATTGGAGATGAATTTCATGATATATTTATTTTTTTCCCATTCTCTCGTACAAGTGATCTTTCACATCAGCTAGATAATAATACACACATAATTATAATGTGTACTTGCCTATAGCTGTTTGTTTACTTTAATTCTCTGTCCTCAGTTTATAGTTACATCCAAGACATCGAGCTTTGCGTAGCACGAATGAACGATCCATGGTAAAATACATTTTTTATGATGTGTTTGGTTTGAGGGTGACTTGGGAAGTTGGGATAGGTTAGACGTATCTCTGTTTTTTTAAATGGGATGACATTAGCTGTTTATTTGATTTGAGAAATAGTACGAATCTTGTTTTTTTTTCTGTTTGATAGTAGGGATGGATGAGGAATGGGATGAAGGACGTTTATCTACATGTTAATCAACGTTCGTTCGAAGACCCAAGAAGGGATGGAGCGAGCGACGGCAACGCAAGGCTCCAACATAGGTGGCTCCAACGTGTGCGTTAGCTCTAGTCTGAGCTTAGTCAGCAGAACACATGTGCACACGGAGGAGCGGCAGCTTCCTCCTCCAGTCCTCCTCCTCCTCCTCCTCCTCTCCCTTGTACCGTGGAAGGAAGAGCTAATTCGACCAGCAACGGGAGCACGAGGAGGAGCTCTCGCCCTCATGTCCCTCCTTGTAGCCGCACGTATGGAATAGTGGAGGAGCTCAGTCAACATCGGCGTCCTCCAGACATGGCACTCAGTTGGCATCGTCGACCGGTGGCGAGAGCATGGAGGAGCCAAGGAGCTCGGCCAACACCATGCACGCACGAAGAAGCTTTGCGACGGTGAGCCTTCACGGAGGAGCGATGCTCAGCGATGATGGGCGCACATGCAAGAGGAGCAATTGGCAACGACAGGCATACATCATTGCTCAACTGAGGTAGATTCGCTCAATTCAACCGATTTTGGTGGACGAGTTGGATCTTGATCTACGAGGAATATTGCCCTCGTGGGTCCAATCTGTCCCAATGCCAGGAATGAGTTAGCCCCATCCTGATCGGACCCAACTCTAAAACCAATCACATTCTTATGAGGATGTGTGCCTCTAAGTTTAAGCATAATCCCACACATATTTTTCAACTTTGGGCAAATGCTGCTTACAGCGGCAAAAGACCAGATATGTGGCCCATGATGTGGAACATCCATCTGTTGCCGGGCAGCCATATTTTGGGCCTCTTGAGCCTGCTTCTCGGACAAACATGTGCTCCATGTAGGCTCTCATCTGAATTAGGATCACCATGTACAGAAGTCAGAAACCGGACCGCTGGTGCCGGTGCGACGAAAAGACACCCCAAAATTGTAACATCCTAGTTTAGGAAAGGCAATCAATTAACTTTTATAGTGAAATCCTTTTCTGCTTTTAAACTGTTGAATCATCATTTCACGTGACTAATATCCATCTAATTAAAACCTAAACAGCAAAATTAATGAAAACTCTAAAAGTGCAATAGATTCAACAGAAGTGTATAAGAGATATAATTTACATTTTTTTTTGCTTTTGCTTATGCTTGTAAGCCAAAATTTAAATTATTAATCTTAAATTTGGAGTTGATTTTGGATTTTTCTTATACTAATTTATTTTTTAGTTTTTACTTTTGGATAACTAAACACACACATAGAGAGATAAATCTAAGAAATATTATTGACAAATGTTTAAGTCTGGGAAATATCATCAACATGTACGAGTTCTACAAAATGTTATTGTACAATAATTTTGTTTAAGAAATTTTATCGTTGTTAGGTTTTGTACATCTCGCGTCATTAAATACATTGTTGATATTATAGCATTTAAGGGAGGACTACTGACGGAATCCCAACGGCGTTGATATTTCATAGAACTCACAATCATGATGACATTTTTTAAACTAGATGTTTATCAATAATTTGTTAGATTTTTCTCATCAAAGTTTAATTCATATATTATTTTTCGTTTGTAAATACTCCATTCGTTTCATAATGTAAGATGCTTGACTTTTTTGTTTGCAATGTTTAACCATTTGTCTTATTAAAAAAACATGAAAATATCATTTATTTTGCTTACTTTATTATCAAAATAACTTTAAGCACGACATGTAATTTTTTATATTTGTACTAAATTTTTAAATAATATGAATGGTCAGACGTTAAAAAAAAAAGTCAAACATCCCACGTTATAATAACGAAGGTAGTATGATGTTTGTCTTTTCCAGAAAAACGAAAAGATATCTCCTGCCTCATATGCTTGCAGTGATTTGGCCATGCATGCAGTAGAATCGGGCGTTGTTGCGTCGCCGTCGCTACCAAACTCCAACATAATTGGGACTATCTCGACCTCGCCGGCCGGGCTTGAAGAGTAGGTTGGTGAGTTCCCTATTAATCACAATGTGCTCATGCGTGCCTCTCCTTGCTCAATATGTGTGGCCACATCGATGCTCACATGTGCAGCCACGCTCGCCGCCGGCAAGTTTCCGGCCACCCCCGGTCGAGCCAGGACCACACGAGCGTGTCCCTAAACCTCTACATTTTTTTTCCCTTTTGGTCGCTTCCCCAACTGAGCTGCCGGCCACCACCGGTGTCCGGTGCGGGCGAGAGAGCTGCCGGCCATGGCAGCCCTAGCATCCTCTGTTCTAGGTCACCGACAGACGGGCCAGGCTAGGGGAAAAAATTATGAAAATAAGAAAACTGAGAAAATCGATTAAATTATTTATTTTACAACTGGGAAATTTATATTTTTTTAAAGAAATGCATAGCTATTTCATATTAAGTCCATTTTGAGTGAACCTTATTTCTATGGATTCTTTAAATATGTAAAATAAAATTTGGTCGGTTCAACCGTGGTTTAATAGAATAATTACGTACCATGTAATTCCTAAACATCAGAAATTATTTGCCAACTTTATCAAGGAATGAAGCTAGGAGGTGGCAGTCTAGATTTGAATTCCAACATCCTCTCATCTACCTATTATTGCTTACATTTGCGGGTCTTAGAGCTAATGAAGCTAATGTTTGGGCCTCTGCTGGCCCATATGATGGAAAGGACATGCAAGCTATCTTATCTCTTATTGTTGCATTGAGTATTGGTTTAGTGGGCGTTATAATATTCGGGTATCAAAAAAAACGTAGGACAAAAACACTCTGTTTTTTAAGCAGGTAACGGCAATTATTTGGATTTTGCGAAAACCGTTGATAAGCCGATAAAAAACAAATAAATTCTGAACAATATTTGTCAACAAATAAAAATCAGTTTGATTTACCAAAAAGAAAAATCGAGCAGTCTGCGTCGTCGGGCCAATCCGGAAAAATCTAGGTCTCGGGAACGGTGGTTTCGTAAACTCTCCTTCTATCCTTCTAGTTCTACGGTTCTACCCACACATAAACCATATATAGCTCGTTGGCTCGACATGGATACTACTTGTATAATTAGAGGTGAGAATGGATCAATACCTATAGATTCTTTCACAACTCTATTTAATCTTTAAAATTTTCAGCTTAAAACTCTATATAATTTTATTTTCAACCTGTTGTAAATCTAGTCCTTAAATTTTATAGGCAAAATGTTTAAACCTAATACCGTCCCTACACGTAATCGCGCATGGACAGGAGATCGATCGAAGGGCTTCGCATTTGCAGGCGATGATACATGGTCGTGGGGGCCGTGCCCTAGTTCAGCGACAGCCGAATCTGCGTGCCACGGCGTCGAGCACCGAGGCGCTCGCTCGGTCGTGGTTGCTGATCGATCCGGCCGGCCGCCCGACATCCATTGGTGACCATAGATGTGCAGACGAGTTACGTGCTGCACAGCTGGTTGCTGGGCATGCACATGACCTTGCCTCGCCAACTCCGGTTTGGTCTCCGGTGGTTTTATTAGTATTTCTCTTCTGCCTTATATCACATCCACGTCTTTTAGTTTTGGTCTATGCTTATACGATAAAATTTGAACTTTTAACATTAAATTTAGAGTTGATTTTAATGTTTTTTATCGTAATTTATTTTTTACATTGACTTTTATATCACCGTTAAGTATGAACATATATATATATATATATGTTTTATTTGTAAATTATTTTTATTTATAAATATATTGTTTGATTTTTTTAAAGCAAGACCGACTGCAATACATATGGGCCAGCACGACACAGCGACAGTTCACAGAAGTATTGCACTAGTATATTGTTTATCTTTCGTATATCCTACAGGCCTGTGTTTATTGTGCCTGAACTGAGCTCGGTTGACAAGTTGACACCACTGACTGGGACCGTTCCGGCCGGCCACTCTTTCTCCTGGGATGCACGCGAGGGGATATTTCACTATTTGCCACTATTGCATTTGGCAACTCTCTTAATGTCACTCTTACAAATATATTTACATATATGCTATTGCTAAAAGAGAATGAACTAATAGTTTGCCACTTTTGCACACATGAAGCGCCATCTCAGCATGCTGACGTGGATAAATAACGCAAAATTACCGAACTACCCCTGTGTCAAAATACAAAAATAGCCAGATCCAGCCAGCCCCATCCGGATCGGCCTCAATGGGGGAACTTTTATTGCAGTATGTGGTCTACTGTAAAGGCCAAATGCTAAAAAATATTTGTGTTGCCAATGAGACAGTATGTACTGTTATGTGCTTGTTATTTATTTGGATCATGTGCTGTGTTATAGCATTTTTCCATAATTACAAATGTGTTGTGTTAGTGCTATATTGCTATCTGTCTTGATCAGAATAAAAAGGGGTAGTTTGGTAATTTTGCGTCATTGGTCCATGTTGGCATGCTGAGTTGTTGCTCTAAGTGTGCAAAAGTGGCAAACTATTCTCTCTCAGCAATGATATATATGTAAACACATTTGTAAAAGTGATATTTGGAGAGTTGCCATATACAATAGTGGCAAATAGTTAAATATCCCGTACGCGAGTTGTAATTAGAAATCTTTGACCGGACGAGTTTAAAAGTAATCTCATGGCATTTGAGAGATCCAAGAAGCAGAGGACATGACAGCCTCCACTGCAAAGTCGCCTTCACCTCACTTCCCGAGGTCTCTCCGAGGATCACACTCGTTTCGTTTCAGCCTTTTAGGACAGGCTTTACCCACTTGCAGCTAATTGCTGGCAGTAATCCGCCATTGTTCATACTGCTCAAACCCTTCAAATATAGGGAGCTGAGTACATCGACAATTCGGTGCCGCTTCGCTTCGTCAGTTCGGTGTACATGTTGGTACGCACGCTGCTTATCTCAAAGACGCATAGTCATAGACACGTGGTCTGGACCGGGGACACTATCATATATCGATCGACCACACAGCCAGGGACGGGGATAATCTGATTGAACTCGCTCTCGTTGTGCTCTGTAACTGGTAGTACCGTACGCCTACCGTTCGTTCGTCCCGTCGTCGTGGCTGAGCCATCCAATTTAATTTGCAGGGTCGCCGGCGGAGGTGGGGGACGACACATAGTAATGGAGGTCAAAAAGGTTGAGTGGATCGACCGATCGGGGTGGAGGTGTGCCGTGTGCGCGCTTGGGCGGCTGGCCCCCGGCCTCGCTCGCTTTGGACGCCGCACTTGGGATCTCGATGCCGTGATGGATCGACGCATCAATGCGTGAAAAGAACAGCTCGCCTGCACCCGCCTGCAGCGCATGTCGTCGCCAAGTTTATGCCTGTAGCTGTTTAGGCCAGTCTTAATGTAAATTTTATGGTGGTGTCATACACATTAAAATAGTGTCACATTAGTAAAATTACTAATTTGATAGAGTCATTAAATAAGGGAGTTTTATGAGATGAGACAGGAATTTCATCCTCATAAAACTCATCTGGCTCGGTTACCTAATTTACAGTCTTGGTAATTATGTCACGAAACTAGGCATCGGTAACTATTCATTGAGACTATACCTAGTTTATAGTCGGTATCCCTTGCATCGATCGATCATGCATGCCGTCGAATCAATTCGGTTCGTTCTATTTCAGTGATCGATCCACGTATTAAAGATATGAAGATAATTGGGTTTTAAAGTAACCGAAACCATGGTCCCAAACTCCGAGGATGATGTCCTAGCTAGCCTAGCAAGGCATAGGCCGCCAAGGCTAGCGGTAGCCTCCATCAGCCACATGCCGATCGACGTCCCCACAGCTTCAGGCCACACTATGCCTGCCAGCGAAAGGCATGCCAACCATCCGAGGTAGAAGGAACCAACAATGGCGATAACAGGGGTTATCATTTAAGTGTTTTATGAAAAAAAATTAAATGAAATATTTGTAAAAAAATAATTTGTGAATAACAATTTTATATACGTATTCTTAGCTATGTAAAAGACAAGAAGAAAAATTAAGCTTTGATGAGAAAAAAAACTCAAAATAAGAGCATCCCCAACAGCTCATCTAAATTTGGTCATCCATATCTTTATTTGGATAATCATCTAAAACACTTTCATCCTTCATATTCCTTTGTACTTTAACAGATCATTTATATATGACATCTTGTATATCTATTTGGAGGATTGGAGAGAGTATATCTAAATGTAGAGGTTCTCTCTCCTATATGGATGACGTCCAAAAATAGATGATGAGATAGATGTTCTGCTGGAGCTTAACTTTTACTCTTCATCTTTTATTTCTAGATGGAAGATGAGATGGATGAGCTGTTGAGGATGCTCTAAGCGTTATAAATTTAAATTCGGCTTATAAATAAAAACGAAAAGGTGGATACTACTTAACACATCATCGACACATCGCTCATCTCGTCTTATCTCTCATCAGAGAAGAAGAAACAAAGTTCAAAAAAGAGAGGAGCCTCAGTACGAGGAAAGGCACAAGAGGACGGAGAAAGCGCGCAGCCTTTCGACCGCGAAGGCTCAAGAGTGGAGTGCAAGGGGGGCCATCCTGTCCATCACGCGTAGCCCTCGCCGGGGGAAAGAAAGGTTTTAACTGGCCAGACCACCGCCACCACGTCGCCGTCTCGTTTCGTCCTCGAGCGCGAGAGGAGGCGAGGCGGCGTCGGTCGTTTCACGCAGGTCAAGGAGACCGCGCGCGATCCCTTTGCAATTAAACAGGTCGTCTCTCTCGGTTTCTCTCGTCGTCGTCGGCTCCTCCTGCCCTCGCGACGTGTATCGGCCGGTTAATGCACTGTAGATTTGCAGGTGCAGGTTATGGGTGTCGAGCAACCTATCTATAGATAAAAAATAATTTATAAATAAAACATATATATTTATATATATATATATTGTTTATAAATAATATGTATGTTTGTGGTGATCGAAATGCTAAAAAATAAATTATAATTAATAAACTATAAAATCATATTAAAAATCTGAATTTTGCCTTAAAAGCAGAAGCAAAAAGATGAACTATTTTTGGGAGATGTACGTATTACTGGTTGATGAAAGATTATTTGATTAATAGCCAATTAATAGTATAATCAATAAAATTAATTACTATAAAATTAAAAATAGTCAGGTGATAATGTTTTTTATAAATATATTTAACAGTTTTGGAGTGCCCTTAAAATCAAGAAATAATGTGTACTAAAAGAAGCTACGTACTCGGCTGGTGCTCCCTGGCGCAGCGAGGCAGCGACCATACATGTATAGTACTCTGCAGCTGGGCTCTCTGTTGGAATGGGGGGTCGCACCGACGTCGATGCACTGCCACGGGTCTCCATTGAAGCCGGAAGTTGGAGCATATTTATGGACGATAACGACGCTCTAACTGCACTGCACAGCTACATGTCTCTTGGTCGTGCTATACGCTCCAAAGTAAAGTATTACATCCGTTACGTCCATTTTATACGGTGTTTAAATATATCTGTTTTATAAAATTTTACGTTGTGAAACTGAGAGATTACTTCTCATAATTAAAAATAATAATATGCGCCTCATAAATGAGGAAAAAAAGGTAAATCAAGGAGGTGATAGCCAAACCATATATTTATAAATAAAAAATAATTTATGAACGAAACTTTTATGTGTGTATTTCTAGTGATCTAAATTTAAGTGTAAAATTTAAATTTTAGCTTATGAGTATAGGCGAAAAGATGAGATGTAAGTATGTCTCTCTCTCAGTGGGATTTGAAGGAACAAATATACTACTGCTATACTGGAGTATAGCCTAATAAAGATCCAATAAGGCCCTGTCTAGTTACCAATTTTTTTCAAAAAACCATCACATCAAATCTTTGGACATCTAAATAAAGCATTAAATATAGATAAATCAAAAAACTAATTGCATAGTTACGGAAGAAATCTTGAGACGAATCTTTTGAGCCTAATTAGAAAGTGATTAGCCATAAATGCTACGGTAACCAATGTGCTAATGACGGATTAATTAGGCTCAAAAAATCCGTCGCGCGGTTTCCAGCCGGAATATGAAATTTGTTTTATAATTAGACTACGTTTAATACTTCAAATATATATAAAAACATGATATGATATTTTTACAGATTCTTTTTACAAACTAAACACCACCTAAATCACTATATGGACCTCTCTTGTCAATACGTCGGTCATTGTTTACCATATAGTTTCGTCTCAAAATTGTTGTTTTTCCTTTTTCCGGATAGTCAAAGATCTTGGTCCAAAATTAGGATGAAGGGTCACATCACACAATTCAATTGAGATGATGGGGTAGGGTAACAGCTTGTCGAGAAAATTTCGTACGATACTAAATGCATGTTAAATGAAGATCTGTTTTGTGTGATCCACCGAGAAGAAAATATATGAATCAGGACCGTTCTAATATGCTAATGGCTACATCATGGATGAGGTAAAGGTAACATTCTGAACATTGAATTTATATGATTTTCATAAAAAGAAAATTTAAGTCTTTTAATTTTTCTTGAAAGTCCTTATGGCCGAAGAGGCTTGTTCCCTAAAAGTAGGGGAAAAAAGAGACTACTTTCTAGCAACTTGCAACAACTCTTTAATAGCAAATGCTGGTAACAAAATGAATGAAACCACTTCGGCCTTTCTGGACGACTAGCTGCATCCATGATCTATCACAATGATAGTTAGGTTGTTCCCAATCTAATGATTAGGATAGTGTTTATAACATTAAATAAATTATCACTTAGGATAAAAGATGATATGACAAGTGAATAAATGAGGAAAGAGAATGAAACCATATCTTGTATAAGATATGGTTTCTACACAACATCCAAGATATCATGTGAGATAAGTAGCATTAAATTAAAGTATGGAATAGTGATGTTTGCATTGAAAGAGTAGTTCTAGTACTAGTTTCTTGATAATAGAGAGTTTATGAAAACTGTTATGGGTTAGAAATGTCATAAAAGATGTCTCCAATTTGAACGCTCATTTTCTAACCATGTTCTATTACTGCTATTCCCCTAGCGAGTTGACCTACGACCAAGAGCATTCATGTCTTCATGTTACCCTAGTGTGGGCCCACGTCTCAGTTCTTCCTCTCAACGATTATTAGCCCATAGTTTAGCCCAGCAAGGTGAAACACATCAGAAGGTTAATGAGGAATTTGATGGGGCTTCGAGCCGCCTGCTGATTGAAGGGGCTTTTGCAAAGTCAAAATTAGGTTACAGAAAGATCCAAACCCAGAGCCCACAATCTTCTCCTTAACATTACTGTATGTCCATGTGTTTGTCCTTTGTTACCAACTCCACACGTACTACTTACTACCCACCTTAGTTACAGAAAACCTAACCGTTAGATTAGTTAGGGCACAGTAGTACGGCACACACTTGCCCTTTGTTTGTTGCTCTCAAGGCATTGGTTTGTTCAAAAGAGAATTCTTACCGGTGAGATGAGATGAGAAAGGGGTTGATCAGCCAACTGATGGCTATAAAATATCTATAGTCAACTTAATAGTCAATTCATACGATAGCTATAGACTACATAAATAACATTCGGCTCCACCTGTCATATACATATATGTCTTGAAGTTCGTGTTATAACTGGCTATAAATCTGTAGCTTGTTGCCCTTCTCTTCTCTTTTTGTCACCTTAAAATATATTTATAGCTGGTTGATAGTGTAGCACCTGCTCTTAGAAAAGAACTAAGAAAGTGATTTAAGATTATTGTCTTCCATTACGCCGATGTTCCATGTCTCCGGGGGTAGGCTAGGCTTGTGGCACATCTAGCAGTGCACAAAACTGCACTAATCATGCATACCTACCATCTTCTTGTGTTTACGCATCTCGATTAGCAACCGGACTGCTGGAGTGGTTTCAGAAATGACGGAGCCAATTGACCGTGCGGAGTACTCCTGCGATGTCATGTGTGTTTAATTCGGGTTCTTCGGTGTTGTTTAGATTAACAAAATTTTTACGAGAAGTGTCACGTCAAATGTTTGATCGGATATTGGAAGGGGTTTTCGGACACGAATAAAAAAACGAATTTAACGGCTAGCCTAGAAACCGCGAGACGAATCTTTTGAGCCTAATTAATCCGTCATTAACACATATTGGTTACTGTAGCACTTATGACTAATCATGGGCTAATTAGGCTTAAAAGATTTGTCTCAAGATTTCTTCCATAACTATGTAATTAGTTTTTTTGTTCATTTATGATTCATGTTTTATTTAGGTGTCTAAAAATTCGATGTAATGTTTTTTTAAAAAAATTGAACTAATCAAGGCCTTCGTCGTCCATTCACAGGAGAACGACATTACGAAAATCGATGTGGGCCTCCAGCAGCATGTGTCATCGAATTTGTTGAAAAATATGCCTCTATATTAAAAGTATAAATTTAATATATCACTTAAACTTAAAAGTATAAAAAATACCGTTTGATTTAGCAGCAGCAAATCGGCCAAAAGTTCAGTAAAAATATTAAACCACTACAGTTCTTGAGTCACAGTGACTTAATTCGTTTTATATTATAATATATTTTAATAAATATGATATATATATTCTATAAATTTAAAGAGGATCATAACATCTTATTATAACGTTGAAACAGAGGAAATGCATGCTTTCTAATTAAAATCCTGGTGCCCGCACTTACAATTTAGTGATCATATTAGGCGTTCCTTTGAAAAATAATTGAGTACCTTTCTGATATATATTTATTACAAGATGAGGCCGTGAGGTCATCTATGGGAAAAATGCTTTCAAATTGTTTCGTACTTAGGGCTTTTATTAGAGGGCCGTTAGGTAAAAATTTTCCCTTCTGCATAGCGTAACTCAATAAGTTTGACCAAATTTATATAAAAATATATATCCATATCATCAAAATAGTTTCATTAAATGCTCATGATATATATTTTATACTATATTATTTTGTTTGTAAAATGTTGACACATTTTCATATAAACTTGATGAAACAAAAAAATGTTTAACTTAGGTTAAACAAAAGCAACTATTATATAGAACAGAGAGATTGCGTGAATATGAACTTGGATTGTCAAATCAAGGTTGTATTTCTTTTTTCTTTTTTCTTTACATATGTGAACATACATATGTCTTCCTGGTTATAATTCATAGTACCATCATTTCGCTTCTATTTATGCTTCCAAGCCAAAATTTGAGTTTTCAACCTTAAATTCGTAGTTGAGTTTGGGATATTTTCGCCGCGTCTATTTTTCGGTCTTTGTTTTTATATCGATAAAAACATATATATAAAAGTTTTTATTTATAAATTATTTTTCGTTTGCAAATATGTTGTTTTCAATCATCCCCACTCTTAATCAACTTTTATCACAATGCAATAGATGACTAATGATTCTGAAACATGATATAATTATGTCCCAAGCAGTGATTTATATTTTTCTACAATAAAACGTAAAAAATCCAAAAGAAATTTATTTCTAAAATTTGAATCTTTTCTCTATGCTGTCAACGTTCCTGCAGCATTATGTTATTATCTTGTCGATAGAAATACTAGCGATGACACTTAGCAATTCACTATAAATATCCAGTCATATGGTCAAAAGGTTTATTTCCTTATTAAAAAAAGTTTAAATTTAAATTTGAAAGATTCAAGGACACATGTAATGTTCAAATATGTCACGGAGTCAGATGGTGCTAGTACTATCTCCATCTAAAAAAAGTTTAGTTTTAGCATGTCTCGTGTACAAAGCTACCAATACAAAAATGCCCTACGTTTTTCTCAAACTCCAATGCATTTATCTCTCACTTTACCAAACTCTAAATAATGATTGTTTTAAAATGAAGCTTTTGTGAGATAGACATAAAACCTAAAAATAAAATATTTTGAAACGGATTTAGTACCGTTGAGTTGTCCTGGGAAGGATTAAAAAAAATTCCTCTTCAATTTCATAAATTTCATTTAGGGGGTGTTTAGATTGTGAAAATTTTTGGAAGAAGTGTCACGTCAAATGTTTGACCGGATGTTGGAAGGGGTTTTTGGACACGAATGAAAAAACAAATTTCACGGCTAGCCTGGAAACCGCGAGACGGATCTTTTGAGCCTAATTAATCGTCATTAGCACATGTTGTTTACTGTAGCACTTATGACTAATTATGGACTAATTAGGCTCAAAAGATTCGTCTCAAGATTTCTTCCATAACTGTGTAATTAGTTTTTTGGTTCATCTATATTTAATGCTTTATTTAGATATCCAAAAATTCAATAAGATGTTTTTTAAAAAAATTTAGGAACTAAACAAGGCTTACTCCATCTGGCCTCCTCCCCTCCATTTTCTCTCCCTCTCCCCCCACATTATGGATCCATCCTCCCCTATACATTGACTCCCTCTCCCTCTCTTCTCCTCTCTCTCTCTCTCTTGATTTCTTCTCTCTCTCTCGATCGATCTCGACGCACGCACCCTGTTCTTGCAAGTGCGCCAGCCAATCAACCACCTCGGTTTCTTTCCTCGTCTGTAAGGTCAAGCTCGCCGGAGTGACGAAGGATGAGCTGCTGTTCCTCCACTTGCGCCGTCTCCATTTCGAGAGGATGAAGACGGGATGCGGTGCAGGGAAGGAGATCGAGCCTAATTAAGGCCACGCCGCCATTGGTGGTGGGTGACCGGGTGAGCACGACGTAACCTCCTCCGGTTCTTGCCTGGGTTGCACGGCATCGGCGTCGGCGTCGAGATCGGAGGGCCGGCCGGCGCCGCCATGAGCCACTACACGATGCATGCGACCATCCACTACACTGCCCTGCCGCCCACGTCGCCGCTGCAGCTCCCGCTTCCCTACCTCCCGCCTCCGCCTCCGCCGCCGTCGCTGCAGCCTCCGCCGCCGCCGTTGCTGGTGCCGCCGCCGGTGTCGTTTGACTCGACGTTCCAGAGCAGGATCAGCCCTAGCATCCTGCTCATCATCTTGATCTTGGCTGTTATCTTCTTTGTCTCCGGGCTGCTGCATCTCCTCGTCCGGTTCATCCTCCGCCCCGCGCCGCGTGACCCCGGCGACGCCGACAGCGGTGACGCCAACGTGACGGCCTTCCAGGGCCAGCTCCAGCAGCTGTTCCACCTCCACGACGCCGGCGTGGACCAGTCTTTCATCGACACGCTGCCGGTGTTCCTGTACGGCGCCGTCGTCGGCGCCGGCAGGAAGGACCCGTTCGACTGCGCGGTCTGCCTCTGTGAGTTCGCCGACGACGACCGTCTCCGGCTCCTCCCCAAGTGCAGCCACGCCTTCCACGTCGACTGCATCGACACGTGGCTGCTGTCGCACTCCACCTGCCCGCTCTGCCGCCGCAGCCTCCTCGCCGACTTCTCCCCCTACGGCGGCGGCTGCAGCCCGCTGCTGTTCGTGCTCGAGTCCGGCTCGGAGGGCTCCGTCTCTGATCGCCTCGACGCGGCGTCGTCGGCTCATCTCAGCCTCGTCATGGAGCAAGAAGAAGCAGAGCCGGAACAGAAGCATGCAGAGGTGGCGGACAAGGCAGACGAGGTGGTCGTCTCCGTCAAGCTCGGCAAGTTCAGGAGCCAGGCCACTGAAGCAGGCGGCATCGGCGGCGGTGGCAGCTGCAGCGCCGCCGCCAACCCCGAGCAGGACGTGAGGCGTTGCTACTCCATGGGAACGTACGAGTACGTCATGGACGAGAGCTCTCTACTCCGCGTCGCCGTGAAGCCGCCGGCCAAGAAGCGGCCGACGACGCAGATGCCGGGGCACCGCGTCGCGATGTCCGAGTGCGACTGCCACTCCAAGCGGGAGAGCTTCCGCGGCTTCGACGCGCAGCCCAAGCTCGTGCAGCCGAAGCCGCCCAAGGTGGAGAAGAAGGAGAGCTTCTCGTTCTCCAAGATATGGATGCGCGGCGCGCCGCGGAGGAAGGACGGCGCCGGCGCCGGCGCGTCCTCCCGCCACGCGTCGTCGTTCCGCCTCTCCTCCGTGCTGCAGCGCGCGGCGAGCGACGTCGGGGCGCCGAAGCTGCTGCGGCCGGACGTCGTGAGCCCCGTCACCGAGTCCGAATACAACGTGTCGGCGTGGGACAAGAGCGAGAAGAGCGGGAGCGGCAGCGTCGCGGACTGGGACGTCGAGTCCGCCACGGCGGCCGCCTCCGTCTCCGGCACCGGCACCGGGAACGGGCTCAACTCGAGGGCCGACGAGGCACCGTCGTTCGCGCGGCGGACGCTGCTGTGGATCCGAGGCCACCTGTGAATCATCCATCTCGTTCTTGTGCATTCCAGCCATTAGATTGATTCGTTCACGCGGAGAGTGAAGTGGAATCGAAGGAAAAAAATCACGAGAAATTTGTGGTTGAACGATCAGTGAAGTGAATACACGGTAAAGAATTTTACTAGAAGTTGCAGAGCATTGCAAATCTTGTGCCATTCTGTGTAGTTTGTATACTTTGCTTTTACTTGTTTCTTCAGGTCAGGTTAATTTCTGGTCTGAAACTGGAACATCGCACAAAATTCGAAACTGTAAACATCATTCTGATTCAAACAAAGGCCTGGTTTAGTTTTCAAATTTTTTTTCCAAAAACATCACATCGAATTTTTGAATACCTAAATAAAGCATTAAATATAAATGAACCAAAAAACTAATTGCACAGTTATGAAAAAAATCTTTGAGACGAATCTTTTGAGCCTAATTAGCCTATAATTAGTCATAAGTGCTATAGTAACCAACATGTGCTAATGACATATTAATTAGGCTCCAAAGATTCGTCTCGCGGTTTCTAGGCTAGCCGTGAAATTCGTTTTTTCATTCGTGTCGTGTCCGAAAACCCCTTCCGACATCCAGTGAAACATTTGACGTGACACTTCTACTAAAAATTTTCCCAATCTAAACACCACCAAAATCTCACCAGAGCAACCTCAGCTCGAAAAGATCACATATTTGTTAACATGGTAACTGGAGCGATTTCATTTCCCTTCTTCCATTTGACTTTCTTCTTGAGCATTCAATTCAGTTCAGGGATTTGAAAAACAAATTTGAACCAAATTTTTTTAAAAAAAACATAGCCACCTCTACTAACTACTCGCTGCGGCTACATCACATTTAACCCTTGGCTTGCTGAATTGAAGAACACTGCCATCATTGCCGCCTTGAATGCCTGAGACAGTTAGTAGGTCTACTTCTGTGCTACTCCACCTTCATAACTTCTCGGCTCCAAACGAGTTAATATGCCTACTGTTCGTGCTCGAATGCAGTACTACGCCAATCTACAGCCATTCCAAATTTTGAGAGGGAGATCATTTCAAAAATGACATCAGAAAGCAAGCGATAGTACTTGAAAAATATTAGAGCTTGTTAATTTTAGGCATAACATACGTACACTGATGAGAGGGAGAAAAATGAACTCTATACGAGGTTGCTGCTGGTTTAATTAAGAACATGGATACTAACAGAAGATTCTCCTAGCTAAGGCTGAAGATTAAATTACGGGTCAATGCTTAGACTGCAAAGAAAGCTATAGTTGACCTCTCAGCAACGGCATAAATTTTAAATATTAGAACAATTAGACCATTCTTAACCCAATGACTATGATGGTGTCCATAACATAAAATAAGTTGCTATCTAGGATAAAAGATGATGTGACAAGTGAATAAATGATGAAAGAGAATGAAACCCTGTTTTACATAAGACATGGTTTCTACACAACATCCAAGATATCATGTGAAATAAGTAGCATTAAATTAAAGTATGGAACAGTTGTGTTTGCATTGGAAGAGTAGTGTCTAGTACTAATTTCTTGATGATGGAGAGTTCATAAAAACTATATCTAGTATTATGGATTAGGAATACCCTTAGCAGCATGACTCGAATCCATTTGTGATTTGTTTTTTTGTTTCAATCTTTTCGGTGTCTAGGGCCAATCTGCTGTCTTCTTGGCACAAGCGCGTAGAATTTCGGGATAAGTGCTGCGTGAAATCTTCCGGAAAGGCTGGCTGGTTCCCAAGTGCACTCCAGAACAAGATCCCACTTGTTTATTCTTCTCCAGACCAGTTCTTCAGAGATTTTGCTCACCATTCAGGAGAGTTGCAAGCTTGCAAATAGTAATCCAACAAAATGAGAAAAAAGAAAAAGCTTGAGCAGAGTAGTAGATATGACAATTGACTTGTTAAAAATGGTATTAGGCCTCTCATTTCCATCATAATCCAAACATTAGCTCAAGTCAGATGCATGATGAGAGCTTGCACGGCCAAACAGCAGAAAATTGTTAGTTCAGTTTAAAGCGTGTTCCGTGGATGCGATTAGAGGTGGACAGAAAGCTCGTGGCTCATTAGCTCGCTCGACTCGTGACAAACTCGGCTCGTTTCATTTTTCTAACGAGCCGAGCTAGCATTTTAGCTTGTCAGAGATAACGAGCTAGCTCGAGCTGGCTCCTGAGCTGCTCGCGAGCCTAACGAGCTAGACCAAAGATACGCAATTCGTCGGCATTCATTGATTCCACCCCGAAAAGCATGTGTTCAATACTTTATAGGTTCACTATGTGATTTGTTGGTTCAAACTTTAATATTTAGATATAATTTCATATGATTTGTATGTTTGAATTCAAAATTTGCTTATATAATCTATTAAAAAATTGTTTAAATTAACTTTTCATGCATGGCTCGCGAGCCTAACGAGACAGCTCGAGCTTTGTAACGAGCCGAACCGAGCTGGGTTTTTAGCTCGTTACAATAACAAGCCGCTCCGTGCCACCTCGTTATCTTAACGAGCCAGACCGAGCCGAACCGAGCTCGCTCGTTATCCACTCCTGAATGCGATCACTCGACCAACATGTACAAGACCTCTGGTCTCAAGAAGTTGCTCGACAGTGCTTGTCGAAGCAAAAAAAAACATCACAGACTCTCCAAAGTCCACATATCAGTTAAATGTTCATGAAAAGTACCGAGTCTTTTGAGGTTTGAAGGCATCATCAAGTGGATCTTATAAAGAAAGAGTAATTTTATCATTCTTAGCAGGTACGAAAAGGTATCACTGTTTTCAGTGTAAAATTTGATACCTACTGGTATCTTAGGTAATAGAAGATACTAAATTTTATATAAAAAAGAGTGATACATCATGATATCTTCTTAAGAATAGGAAAAAGCTCATAAAGAAAACATGCCCTATGCAAGTTCCATGTGTTATGGACAATCTTTTCCAAAGATACTTCTGAAAAAAAATATCAATATGATTACATTATTTTCTCATCCAAATGGTCGTCCTCAGATAATGTACAGCAGTTGATAGCTCATCAATTCATTTGAAAGTCTTTTTCAAAGATGCTTTTGAAAAAAAATATATCAATATGATGCGTACATTATTTTCTCATTGTAATGGTCATCCTCATATGATGTATAGCAGTTGATAGCTCATCAATTCATTTGCTCTACTTTTCTTGTAGTATTGGGTAGCTGTACCAATGCAAGGACACTAGGACATGGAAGGCAGAGTTCAACAACTCGTATTGATGAGTAAAGGAATATTGCTTAACTGGCACGTTAATTGCAGATATAAGTGGTTATTTTAGTCCAAGAATTAACAGCTAGCTACTTCTGTTTATCTGATACTGTCACAGGAATGATACTGCAAAACATTTAAATTTATTTAGAATGACTAACACCATTTGTATTCCTTTATTCCGAGGAGCCGAAACTTTGTTGGATCTCCAAAAAAAAGGGGGGAAAAGTAATGGTTACTAGGAGGAAAAAGTTAATGGTTACTAGGATGGCGATGCTACATAGTTGACACCTGTGTTTTGATGTATTCAGACGTGAACTTCAAAGCATTCGTGTACCCTGCAATACTAACCGATGTATTCACGGCTACCTAAAAACCAGTATTGAAAAATAAATTTTGATAAAAAATTTTAAAATTAACTTTAAATTTAAGATTAAAAATTTAGAATTTGATTTATATGCTTCAGCCGAAACGAAAAGATGAGTGTGGATCAATCTTACTTTCTTTTCAGGTTTTAACATATTCACATTGTAGCATCGAATAGTCCTTTGGATAAGTTGGCATAGGAAAGCAGTCCCTAACTCCCTAATAAAGTCATTTCTTAGAGCACAATGGTTTTATGTTTTGAGGAGATAAACATCTCAGATTTTTTTTTTTTCAGTTGTACTACTATGCAAAGCAGTTGCAAACAAGGCCAAATTTCACTGCAGGGGCTTCTTCATGGCCCATAATACTGTGGACCGGCCATTTTCCAGAGAAATAAGTCCACTTAATGTCCCTCAACTTATCAAAACCGGTGCAAAATAGGTCCCTCGATGGTTTTGAAGGCGGTTTTTAAATCATTTTTTGTGTGTAGCTGATAGGTGGGCCCATTGCTTTTTTTGATATATAATTGCCACGTAAGTGCCATGTCAATGCCACGTGGGACGGAAACTTAGTCAAACTAGCCATGTAGACGTCAAGTCAGCCAAAACCGTCTTCAAAACCGCCAAGGGACCTCTTCTGCGCTGGTTTTGACAGTTCAGGGACCAATTGTATCCGGTTTTATGATCCAAGGACGAAAAATAGACTGGATGATAAGTTGAGGGATTTCAAGTGGAATTATTCCTTTTCCAGACCATTTCGACTAGGCCTAAAATATAATTTCTTTTTTTTATAAGAGCACCTAAGTCCTTGTTTAGCAGGGTTAATCCAAGCCCATGCAGTGAGCGAGCCGAATTTGCCCATGCCGAACGAGGCAGAGGCCCATCTCAAATCCATCCCTTCCGATATTATCCCATAGGCCCGAAATCATTTGGGGTCTATGGGCCTTCGGTTGCCAATGGGCCATGGCCCATACACATCGCAACTTCTGCCTCCTGATGAATCCTTCGACGTACCACCCTAGGCCGTGTTTCCTTTGGCCGGTTATGGGCGGTAAAAATTAACATATAATTAATTAATTATTAGCTATAGAAAAATAAAAATAGATTCGTATAGTATTTTTAAAGTAATTTTCTATAAATTATTTTTAAAAAAACACACACTGTTTAACCTGTAGAGAACATGCTTGTGGAAAAAAATAAAAAAATTATGACCGTAATGTAAAGTTACGAACAGAATATGAGTTAGTATACTGGGATAAAGAATATGGCTGCCGTATAGTCGCGGTCACTGGTACTTCCCTATCAACGAATGAACATCGCAATGCACATGAAAACGCCGTTGCAAATTCCTGCCACATCCCAGCAACACAACCCATCAGGTCACAAGTCAAACTCTACAAAAACCAAAACCCAAAAATAAAAAAATAAAAAAAGCACGAGGGACAGACGAGTTGGTCGCCGGGTCGGTCGATCGACACGTATGCATTTAACTTTTTATCACTTTTATAAATAGCACCTAACATATTTTTTATCCATTGTCTATGACATGTGGGCTCTTATGTATATATGATATGTGATCTAAAAAGTTAATTATTCCGTCTGACGAATACGAACCCCGCGCGGGTGGCGTGGACCCGTCCGTCTCGTTGGCCCGGCCGACTCTTCTCCCTCACGGTCCGGCTCACAGGACGTGCGAAGGTGACGGCACGTTGACAAAACCACGGCCGATTGGTGACCATGCATGCATCGCGAAGGCTTGTTTAGTTTATAAAAAATTTTTAAAAAATATCACATCGAATATTTAGACACCTAAATAAAGCATTAAATATATATTAATATTAAAACTAATTACACAGTTACGGGAAAAATCATTAGAGGAATCTTTTGAGCCTAATTATGACATGCTTAGCCATAACTGCTACAGTAGCCAACATGTGCTAATAACGGATTAATTAGACTTAAAAGATTTGTCTCGTAGTTTTAAGGCGGAATCTAAAATTTATTTTTTCATTCGTGTCCGAAAATCTATTTCGACGTTCGGTCAAAACGTTCAATGTTTTTTTTTTCTTTTTGGCTCGCGTTCAAAGAGAGCAAGGTTGACAAAGAAGCTCTCGTGCGTGCGGTGCGTCGAAAGGTGAAGCGAAATTGGATTCCGGATTCCAGGTTGACCCTCCCCGTATCCCAGTGAGTCGTAGATCCGTCAATAATTATGCAATAAAGTATTGCAGTTATTGGTACTGGTAGGATATTTTTGGCTGAGGAGGGGAGGAAGAGAAGTGAACCACTCCAGCCGTATTTTTTTTGTTAGATAAATGTAACGACAGACTAATAATTAATTAATTATTAGTAACAGAAAATTTAAAAAATAAATTAATATGATTTTCTAAATCAACCTTTTAATATATTGTTTAAAAAACACCGCCGTAGAAAACGTACACATGAAAAACGAGTATATCTAATTTAATAAGCGGGGAGAAAAGAACTCGGCCTCCGTTTCCGTCCCGGACGTGCACTGTCCAGAGACAGAAAGTATGGGAGATTCAGCGCCAAAAATGTGGCCGCCGGTGCAGAGCGCAGCCCGTAGTACAAAAAAAGGTCCCCGTTTCCCCCCTCGTGCACCGGACTAGTACTAGTACGGAGTAGTACTCCAGTATTTTAAGCGCGTCCCACGTACGCGCGCGCTTGCCCCCCGCCGCGTCGCGCCGGCTCGGCGTTGTTTTCGCCCACGAGACGGACGGGTGGGGGGATCACGGGGCAGATGATCTCACGCGCGCGACGAGCCGAAAAGAGGGCGATAAATTAGAGCATCATTACACGGAGGCGTGTGATGCGGGTTCGCGTCTCGGCAACTCTCCGGCCTAGCGGCGTTCGCCGAATCGCCGTGGCGGTGTGTGTGTCCGCGCCTCCGCACAGACGTCGCTGGTTGACTTCACACGACACGGGCAGTCGGGCAACCGTTTTTTTCTTTTTCCCTTTAAAACCTGTGTGGTTTCTTGGAAGCCGGGGAGCCCCTTCGTTGAGCAGCGACGATGGCTCGACACCAGCCTTGACATTCTCTCCTCTTTCCAAGAAAGAAATATAATGTATGCATGCACCTGCGGACTTTTCCGGCTGCTCCTGCCTCCTGCAACGCAACGAGTTTTTTTACTTTCCTCTTGCCTCGTGGTTACTTGTGGTTGTGGTTAGGTTACGGACGTTACGATGCGGGGCGTTCTGTTCTTCCTCCTGGGAACGTATCAGGTTGGTGTTGGGTTCGACGTCTCGCCCGGCCCTCGTAGTCGACGCCGTGCCCCGTCTCGGTGGTTTGGTGCAAAAAAAAAGAGAAGGAACAGTGCGTGTACTGATATGCAGTGCTGCTTCACGTGCTGTCTCGGGGGATGGTTCTGTTGTGCAGAGGCAGCTGGGTCGGTGGTTTCACCCAGACGTACGTTTTTCTGATTATGCCTATATTGCGGTAAATTTAAATTTTAAAATTTTAAATTTAAAGTTGATTTTAAAATATTTTATTTTTTAACCTTAATTTGACATCGCTAAGAACATGAATATAAATATTTTATTTATAAATTATTATTTATTCGCAAATATGTTGTTTTGTTTTTTTAAAGTAAACAACAATGATCAAATTCGACGGTAAGTTCGTATAAACACACAAGCACATTAGAACATGTACTATGTAGTGAGCTGGCATATGGCTCTAGCATGCCACGTTGGAGATTTCATTCTAACTAGGACTGAGGCGTGCCTTCACCAAGCTTCTCGTGCTCTCTGCAAGCTACCGTTGTCTCCTCCAACTTTTTTCAGAAGACACATCTTTTTTGCAACACACAGCACGACAGAGCACAACGTGAGGGCAGGGGAGAACCGAAGAAGGTGGCAGAGAGCCGGGACGCGACCGCCGTTGTCGCCGTGACTCACCGAGAGTCGCCGCAGAGACTCTAAATCCGCCGCCCACGAGCTTCGCCGGGACGCGGGACGTGCCTGCTGTCGTCGCCGGTACTTGCCGAGACTCGTCGCCGCGCCGAAGCACCAGCTGCCGTCCGCCATGGCCCGCCTGTCTCCCCTTGATCTGTTGGCCGTCGAGGGGACACGTCGACGCATAGGCCGTCGAGGGGACGTGCGCCGCCGCGCAGATCCGCCGGCTATCGAATCCGACCTGTCACCGACCTCGTCCGCTCGCCGCCGCCAGTTCTACCGCTCACTGAGGCCCACATCGGACACCCCAGCCGAGGTCGGCCATCGCCTGCCGCCGCCAGAGCTGGCCGGGATAGAGCGGAGTGAGAGGGAAGAGATTGAGAGAAAGATGGGAGAGATGGAGAAGACCGGGACATTAAAAAAAAAGTTTAGGTGGGCCCACATGAAACATTATGCATCGTGGAGTATGGATCCTATCTATAGCTTCTTGATCCTACCGGGACATTAAAAATGAAGCACCGTGCATCCTACAGTGCAGAGTACAGGAGTACAAGATAACGATGTCAGTGACTCAGTGCTTCCATCACTCTGTTCTCAAACGTATGCTCTTTCATCGGCTAGATGGTACGGACCAGCTTGCATCAGCTGTGGCTTATTTTATATTTCGAATTTTCCTCGCAGGAAAAAAAAACAAATCGAGTAGTAGAACCTATTTTGAGTTGAATTTAGGGGTTGGCTTTTCAGACTAAAAGTACAGAAGTCTTAATCTTAGATCATTTTTTTTAGCTATTCAGTCTATAAACCGCAACAAAAAAAAGGAAAAAAAACTTCTAAACAGGTCTAACGAAGTGTTGACACGTATGCCTGTGTGGTCTATGTAATTAGTGAAATCACCTTGGTATATGTCGCATAGAGTCATAGACGAGTTAGATTAATTGTTTAAATATCCTAGTCACCTTGGTCTATTCGAAGAGGGTAGTATGTTGATGCTTGTGGCAATTTTTTGAATTACATATAATACTCATGCCAACAGACGAACACACGCTTAGCACATGCTCAAATATAGATGCCAACGACAAAAAAAACACCTATGAGTTTACCCCGTTGACACGAAGAGATGAAGGGCAACAATAACGAAAGCTAATAAACTAACTTTTTATTGAAAGCAAATTGGTAGTTACTCGCTCCAGTTTAATAATTATTATCATTTTGAATAATATTATGGT
This sequence comes from Oryza brachyantha, assembly GCF_000231095.2. NCBI lineage: Eukaryota > Viridiplantae > Streptophyta > Magnoliopsida > Poales > Poaceae > Oryza > Oryza brachyantha. Next base: position 13,394,306 of record NC_023170.2, read on the forward strand.
CCTCTAAATCTATTTTTGGTTGTGATTTTTGTTAAACATATAAACAAAATAAATAAATGTTTGATTTTATTAGAGTATTCTTTATGACTCATATATACATACTGTTTTCAAACTAATTATTTTAAAATTTATAATAGTCTTATCTAAAACTAGATAGTATCTAATTATGATTAGACCTATTCATGGCCTTTTATTCTAGAATTATCAGAACCCCAAACTTAGGCCGCGTTTGGCTGGGGTGGTAAGTTAGGCCTCCCAAACTTTTCCGCGCGCACACTTTTCAAACTGTTAAACAGTGTATATTATACAAAAAATTTTATAGAAAAGTTATTTCAAAAAATTATATTAATCTATTTTATATTTTTAAATAATTAATAATTAATTAATGTACTACTTTATCAATACGTTTTTCGTGCCGGGATAAGTTTAGTTACCACCCCTCGGAAGACAGCCTTAGTCCGCATGGAAACCAAGGTTTGGCAAGCCTCCGCATTCTCAAATTTTTATTAGCATCGGGCTCGGGCCTATAATTCCCTTTTTGGAACCTTTTTTGCTCGCCCTAACCCAATATTTGCGCAGATCTAATTGCAGGTGCCAACATTTAAATCGGTGAATTGAACCATACATCCATAACTCTATGTTTGATTCTTTCTGATAATTTTTGATCATATATAAATGCAGTGCAATACGTATACAAGTATAACAATGATAACGTTTTTCTTTTCATCCGAATAAACTGTCATCAAAGAGTACTACTACTACGTCTCATAAACAGGTCCTTTCTCATTAATCTATACATTAACTTTGGTTTCTAAAAATAATCCGTTGCTATCGCTCCATTAACTTCGTCCATTAACTCGCCTTGTGCGTTTCCTTGATGCATTACGCGTCCTTATCGCCTCATGCGTTTCCCCCAATTTTCCTGTTATTTTCTAGCGTGAACATTATCCATTTTTTTATACACACGATCATCATCCCTTATCTAAATAATAAAGAGCTCTAAATTAAAAATAATCGTCGTGGTACTCCACGTGCCATTTCCTTGTCGCGTTGATCGTCAAGATCAACTAACTTAAAGAGGGAAAATTTATGGTACGAAACATTATATATATATATATATATATATATATATATAATTTTACAGTTCTAAATAATATCCGCTCTTAAGTTTAATAATACAAATGTGTAATTTTTAAATTTATGAACCTAAGATGACACCCGCTCCTATAAAAACCGGTCGTATATTTTACTCTATATCGAATACTCCCTTTGTTTTTCCTTTATTTGAAGTCATTAAATTTAGATATATGTTCTATCATTTGTCTAATCTACAAATTATACAAATATTTAAAATGTAAGTTATACTTAAAAGCATGTTTAATAATAAAACAAGTTATGACAAAATAGTTAATAATTATATAAATTTTTAAATAAGACGAGTGGTTAAATATAAGATAAAAATTAATAAAGTCAAATAAAAAGGACTAAAGGGAGTATTTCAACTCACTGTGAGTACGACTGATTCATACACCGATACTCGAACTGCATGCACAACAGCATCCATCCATCAAAAGCTAAAAAACAAATCACTAGAAAAATTCCCTTTTGAAGAACGAGATAATAACATGATGTATCTTTGTCCTGTCGCCAGTGAGGTTTCCGTGTACATGGAGACAAAAAGGAAAAAAAAACAGAGGAGCTGAGCATAATTTATAGGGCTACATCAGTCATTTCGTCCATTGTCTTCCTCCCTGTTGCTCTATTTTTCGCGAGCTCATTTTCATAACTATTACTAATATGTTTCGTGTAAAAATTTTCTATATTCAAACTTTATTAAAAATAAGAAACATGTTTTTTATTAAAATAATGAATACTTAATTATGTGTAAACAGCCTATACCATTTCTGGTGTCTCAATAATCTCACTCCCAATGAAATTTATCTTTCCACGAGGTCCTTAGTGTCACTCTGCGGAACTCTGCTTTGTTTGGGTGTAAAACACAAAGATCTTTTCAAAATTACCCAGAAATAGATACGTCCAAAACCCGAGCCGTAGCTAGAAAAAGCTTGGCAAAAAAAAAACCAAGTCCCAAGACCGATGTAAGAAACAAAGGTAGGGCCCGGCCAGCTTTTTCTCGGCTTTTTTTGAATTTTTTCAGGCTTTTTAGACTTTCTTAAGATTTTTCAAATTTTTTGTATTTTTTAGTATTTAATACCTAGGCACGGACCGGACCGGTACATGGTTAGGCCGGGACGAGCCGACCTGGTTAGACCAGGCTTACCCATATGAACAAAGATACTCCCGGGGGTAGCCGTGGCGTGCGAATTAAGTCACCGCAAGACAAATCCCACGACTTGCGTAACGCATCGCCGTAATGCGCCACGGAGAAAAGGAAAAAGATGAAACGAGAGAAACGGAAAAAATAAATGAAACGGAAGGCGAGCAGGAGCTGCACGTGTTTTTTTGAAACACGTTGGGAGCCCCCCCAGCCCGGAGGGCAGCCTGGTCATTCCATATTCTGCTCTGTTTGGATAAGCCGCGCCATTCTTCCAGCCTTCCAGGGTAATGGCTGGTTCAGCCCCCTCAGCCTTCTTCAGATTTTCAATTTGGTCCCTACAGCTACCCTGCACAGGTTATTGTTTGTTAGGAATATGTATTTGTTTATACGCATGCAGGTAGAATGGCAGGCATTCTTACTTCATTAAATAAGGGGAAATTTTAATCACCGATCATGTATATTTGTATGAAAAAAGTTCTACTATTATAAATTCAGCGGTAATTGTAAAAGACATTGATAAAGTAAAACTGAACTGGTAAGAGGTTATGGACATCTAGAATTGATGTTACTAATTAAAATGGCTGGTACATGTACTCGATATTATACATTTGCTTATGTGTGGAGGGCAGTCTCTAGGACCTTTTGTGTGAAAGACGCATAGGAGAAGAGTGGATCCCTGCTTTTTGGTTGGATATTTGATCTTTTTTAAAATTGGTTTATATGACTATATCCATATTTATTTTCAGAGAAAAGTATATGGTTGGTCCTTAAACTTGTGGCGCAGTACCACTTAGGTCCATAAACTTAGAAAATGCATGTTTAGATCCGTGAACTTGTTTTAATGTACCATCCAGGTCCATGAACTTGTTTTAATATACTATTCAGGTCCATGAACTCGTTTTAATGTACCATTCAGGTCCATGATTTTAGACGTTAAAACGAGTTCATGGATCTAAACATGCATTTTCTAAGTTTATGGACCTAAGTGGTACCGCGACACAAGTTTAAGGACCGACCATGTACTTTACTCTTATTTTTACATGGAAATCCTAGGATTGTTTCATAATTCTAACATTTAAACTGTTGCTTTAAAAAACGTAAGAATTCTTCATACAGATATACCGATACATAGACATATGTACAAGCAAATATTTGGTGTGAATTGTTTAAGAAGAAAGTATATGCATTGTCTAAGTATTAATGGCGTCAATATTAAGTAGACTTTTATTAACCCTTATACTTTGAAAAAAATTTGTTCTTCTAATGCAAAGACTTATGTATCACACATTTTCTAGATTATGCCAAAAATATGTTTAGCAAAAGGAGGGAGAGCTGGATGAGAGGCAAACATTGCCTTGCCTCTGAAGCCATATGCTTTGTGAGCATATAAGAGCAAATATAAATGTTTTCTTTCGCTATATGAGAAGCTATAGTAGCTTATCAAAATCGCTTTGCTACGAAACATACCTTTCCAATATTGGTCATAACAGTCGATTATTATCGATTTATTTATAAAAAGTCAATAACTACGTCCATGATTGCCATAACTGTAAATGCACAAAACACCACTTGAGGAGCATGCGCGTTGTATAGTTGTACACCATTAACAACAAAATGCCATAGGAACTTTAATCATGTAGTAACTGATGTATCTAATGTTGTAATGGTTAAGCAAACCTTTATTGTTTTACCAAATGTCGCTTATATTTTGGACTATTCTAGCGTAATAATTCGAGGACTGATTTATCACACTTTGCATTGTTTGTAAAAGAACACATTTTAAGAGCAAATGTTGGTTTCCATTCTCGGATGATATGAACTCAAAAAGACAGATTACTACCAACTTTAATTTTGATGCTACTAGCGAATCCTTATCCATCTAGTTATAAAAAGTGACCTACTACGTCCAAAGTAGCGAGCACTAATTTTCTTTTTGGCAAAAACATGCAAAGCTCACCAAGAGGAACACACTATTAACTACAAAATGAAAACGAAATAGAAATAACTAGTGGTGAATCTTTATATATCAAGTCATAATAAGTCACCTCAATGTTAATAGCAGTGAGCATAGAAAAATTATTAGCCATACATAAAAAAGCTCACGGGGAGGTGCAAACACCATTAACCAGTAGACAAGTAGAGACCTTGATTGGTGTAGTGAATGACATACATGAATGGCGTAAATGACCTTTTATTTTATAGCATAATCCTTATACAATCATTGCATCATATTTTATGGAGCGTGTATCACGTTTTCTATTTTACCTAAAAAAAGCTTAGAGATCGTTTAGGGTTTCATTTGTCGTATAAGGTAAACTCATAAATATGTTTTATTGCCAATTATATCTTTTCAATGTTAATACTAGCAATAAATTCTTATCTATCTAGTAATAAAAAGTCACCTACTACATCCATAGGACCATAGCAGTGAGCACTAACAAAAATTATTAGTCGTAAATACGCAAAGCGCACTAGGAGGAGCATACGCCATTAACCGCAAAACGATGTAGTATACTTGATTGGTGTAGTAAATGATAGACATGAATGGAGTATATATTAAGCAAACCTTTTATTTTATACCATAGTCTTTTTATAATTTTTGTGTCACATTTTCAGTTACGTATATCATATTTTCTATTGTGCACAAAATATTTTATCAAATGTATAGGTTTTCATTCATCGTATAGGATGAACATGAAGATGCATTATTGCAACCATACCTTTTCAATGTTATTGCTAATAGTGAATTCTTATTCATTTAGTCATAAAAAAATCACCAGTTGTGTGTCCATAGCATAGAGCACATCGCAAGTCGTAAATGCGCAGAGCTTTTGAGGAGGAGCCCACTCCACTAACCACAAAATGCCACGAAAACCTTAATTGGTGCAGCAAATGACTTACATAAATAGCATAGATTTTAAGCTAGCGTTTTATTTTGTAACATAATTCTCATACTTTTAAATTTTGATGCTAGTCGTGAAAACGTTAGTCGTTAAAGCAGTAAACTAGTCCAGAGGAGCGCACACCAGTAACCACATAAAAACAAATAAATTTTAACCGGTGTAGATATTAAGCATACATTTTATTTTATAGCATAGTCCTTATAGAATTGTTGTATCACATTTTCTATTACGTATATCACATTTTCTATTGTGCAAATTTTTTTATCAAATGTACATATTTTTATTCATCGTATAAGACTAACCATGAAGATGCTTTGGTGCCAACCATATCTTTTCAATGTTACTGCTAATAGTGAACTCTTATCTATTGTCGTAAAAAGTGACCCGTTGCGTCTATAGCTATAGAACACTGAAACAATCACACGTCGTAAATGTACAAAACTTTTGAGGAGGAGCCCACTTCACTAAACACAAAACGGCACAAAAACCTTAATTAGTGTAGTAAATGACTTACACCAATAGCGTAGATTTTAAGCTAACGTTTTATTTTAAAACATAAATTCTCATACTTTTTAATTTTGATGCCAGCTGTAAAAAATCATCAGTCGTAAATGCGACAAAACTAGTCTAGAGGAGCGCGCACCAATAACCGCATAAAAACAAATAAATTTGAACTGACATAGATATTAAGCAGACCTTTTATTTTATAGCATAGTCCTTATACAATTGTTATATCACATTTTCTATTACGTGTATCACATTTTCTATTATGCACAATTTTTTTTATCAAATTACATACTTTTATTCATCGTATAAGATGAACCAGCTTTGTTGGCAACTATATATTTTCAATGTAACTGTTAATAGTGAACTCTTATTTATTGTCATAAAAAATCACCCGTTGTGTCCATAGCATAGAACATTGAAACAATCACACATCGTAAATGTGCAAAGCTTTTGAGGAGGAGCCCACTCTACTAACCACAAAACGGCATAAAAACCTTAATTAGTGTAGTAAATGACTTATACCAATAGCGTAGATTTTAAGCTAACGTATTATTTTAAAATATAAATTATCATACTTTTTAATTTTGATGCTGGCCGTAAAAAATCATTAGCCGTAAATGCGACAAAACTAGTCCAGACAAGCGCGCACCAATAATCGCATAACAACAAATAAATTTTAACCGGCGTAGATATTAAGCATACCTTTTATTTTATAGCATAGTCCTTGTACAATTGTTGTATCATATTTTCTATTACATGCATCATATTTTCTATTCTGCACAAATTTTTTTATCAAATGTACATGTTTTCATTCATCGTATAAGATGAACCATGAAGATGTTTTGTTGCCACAATATCTTTTCAATGTTACTGCTAATAGTGAACTCTTATCTATTGTCGTAAAAAGTGACCCGTTGCGTCTATAGAACACTGAAACAATCACACGTCGGAAATGTACAAAGCTTTTGAGAGGGAGCCCACTTCACTAAACACAAAACGGCACAAAAACCTTAATTAGTGTAGTAAATGACTTACACCAATAGCTTAGATTTTAAGCTAACGTTTTATTTTAAAACATAAATTCTCATACTTTTTAATTTTGATGCCAGCTGTAAAAAATCATTAGCCGTAAATACGGCAAAACTAGTCCAGACGAGCGCGCACCATTAACCACGTAACAACAAATAAAATTTAACTCGCGTATTAAATGACAGATACGAATAGCGTAGATACTAAGCAATCATTGTATTTTACAGAATAATCCTCATAATACTTTGGAATATAAATTTTATTTCTGTAATACATAAACCACTGCATCACATTTTCTGTTTGGTGAGTAAGATAAGTTTAGCAAAACAAAAAAAAGAAAAATGGATATAACATAGGACGGGGCTGCAAAACCGCACACATTTCTCCCGGTTTGATTTTTGAAAAAACCGGTAACGTCAGGGTCCAGGCTGTAAAAAAAAGCCTGCCAGCTGGGTTCCTCGTCCTCCCTCGAGGCGCGGCTAACAAATAGGCCCCGGCCCACCCCCTTCCAATTCCCACGAAAACCCGAACGGCCAAACACCCCCTCCCCCTCCTCCCCCGTGTTTGCCGTGACGATGCCCTCCCCCTCCAGCTCCGGCGACGAGGGCCGCCCGCCGACTCCGACGGAGCCGCGCCGGGTGGTGGTCGCCCACCGCCTCCCACTCCTCGCGGATCCCAACCCGGACGCGCCGCACGGGTTCGACTTCTCCCTCGACCCGCAGGCGCTCCCGCTCCAGCTCTCCCATGGCTTCCCCCGCCCCGTCGTCTTCGTCGGCGTGCTCCCCTCCGCCGTCACGGAGGCCGTCCCCGCGTCCGACGAGCTCGCGGCCGACCTCCTCGCGCGGTTCTCCTGCTACCCGGTGTTCGTCTCCGCCAAGGTCCACGCCGACTTCTACGATGGCTTCTGCAAGCACTACCTGTGGCCGGTGCTCCACTACCTCCTCCCGCTCGCGCCCTCCTACGGCACCGGTGGCGGGCTTCCCTTCAACAACGACCTCTACCGCACCTTCCTCACCGTCAACACGCAGTTCGCCGAGCGCGTATTCGAGCTCCTCAACCCCGACGAGGACCTCGTGTTCGTCCACGACTACCACCTCTGGGCGTTCCCCACCTTCCTGCGCCATAAATCCCCAAGCGCCCGCATCGGTTTCTTCCTCCACTCTCCCTTCCCCACCTCGGAGCTCTTCCGCGCCATCCCCGTTCGCGAGGACCTCCTCCGCGCCCTCCTCAACGCCGATCTCGTGGGCTTCCACACCTTCGATTACGCGCGCCACTTCCTCTCCTCGTGCTCCAGGGTCCTCGGCCTCTCCAACCGCTCGAGCCGCGGCTACATAGGCATCGAGTACTACGGCCGCACGGTGGTCGTGAAGATCCTCTCCGTCGGCATCGACATGGGCCAGCTCCGCGCGGTCTTGCCGTTGCCGGAGACGGTCGCCAAGTCTAAGGAGATCGTTGACAAGTACAGGGGCCGCTGGCTGATGCTCGGCGTGGACGACATGGATTTGTTCAAGGGGATTGGGCTTAAGCTCTTGGCCATGGAGAGGCTGCTGGAGTCGCGGGCGAACTTGCGCGGCCAGGTGGTTCTCGTGCAGATCAACAACCCGGCGCGGAGCCTTGGCCGCGACGTCGACGAGGTCCACGCGGAGGTGCTGGCGATCCGTGACCGGATCAATGGCCGGTTCGGCTGGGAAGGGTACGAACCAGTGGTTGTGATCGACGGAGCCATGCCGATGCACGACAAGGTGGCGTTCTACACTTCCGCGGACATCTGCGTCGTGAATGCCGTGCGCGACGGGCTGAACAGGATACCGTACTTCTACACCGTGTGCCGGCAGGAGGGCCCGGTTCCCAACGCTTCGTCCGGGAAGCCGAGGCAGAGCACCATTATCGTGTCAGAGTTTGTCGGGTGCTCACCGTCGCTGAGCGGCGCGATCCGCATCAACCCGTGGAATGTGGACGACGTCGCGGACGCCATGAACACGGCGCTGAAGATGAGCAACACCGAGCAGCGGCTGCGCCAGGAGAAGCACTACAGGTACGTGAGCACGCACGACGTCGTCTACTGGGCGCAGTCGTTCGACCAGGACCTGCAGAAGGCCTCCAAGGACAACTCGTCCATGGTGATGCTCAGCTTCGGCCTCAGCATGAGCTTCCGCGTCGTCGCGCTCGGCCCCAACTTCCAGAAACTCTCACCTGATCACATTGACCCGGCGTACCGCCAGACTGGCAACAGGCTCATTTTACTGGACTACGATGGCACAGTGATGCCACAGGGGCTGATCAACAAGGAGCCCAGTGAGAAAGTGATCCGTACTCTGAATGCATTGTGCTCAGATCCAGCGAACACCGTTTTCGTTGTCAGTGGGCGGGGGAAGGATGAATTGGCCAAATGGTTTGCACCGTGCGAGAGGATGGGGATCTCTGCAGAGCACGGCTACTTCACAAGGTAAACACGAGATTTTTCCTCCCTATTCTCTTGGCATGTTCCTTTGTTGGGTAGGTGAAATTGTGCTTGCTGTCGGCTTAGCCATTGTTAGGTGACAAAATGGATAAGGTGGCCTGGGTATGGCAGCACTTTAGTATTCGATATTTTCATTTATGCCTTTGTTTAATTGATACTACTAGAAACCATCCTGCATTGTGTATACTTGAACTAGCAATTCTTCTTTAATCAGGTCACTACCCTGAACTGAACTGGGTGAGAAACTGCTGGCTTGCACTATGTGTTACTACAAAATACTCGTAGATACTGGTAGTATTTAGATAGAGACTTTGTGCTTCTACCTTTTCTATTAGCATACACATGTTCTAAATGAAATAGTATATCTGAGCATGCACAAAGAGGAATTGCTTTATCTAGTATACCGAAAAGGTTGGTAATGAGTCGATGTTGATTGACAATGCTCTACAAAGTATTGGAATTAGTAGTTCTGAATTTTATATAGGCTCTTCACGCTATAGACAATACTACATAGCAACAACTGACTACTCCAATGGGATTGAACTTCTTGATTCTAAGATTACTTTATGATGGTGTGCATGTGATTGTGAGGAGATTAAGGAATAAGATTGGCTGCTTCTTGAAGTAACTCTGTTTTGTTTATCAGGTGGAGCAGGGATTCTCCCTGGGAGTCATGCAAGTTGGTGACAAATTTTGATTGGAAGAACATCGCTGAGCCTGTAATGAAGCACTACACTGATGCAACCGATGGGTCATACATCGAGGTTAAAGAAACATCACTAGTGTGGCACTACGAGGAGGCTGATCCGGATTTTGGATCATGTCAAGCCAAGGAGCTCCAGGACCACCTGCAGAATGTGCTTGCGAACGAGCCAGTCTATGTGAAGAGTGGACATCAAATTGTTGAAATTAATCCTCAGGTACGGAAACCTGCATTAAAGTCTCCCCCGTATCATCTCTTTAGTATTCAAAAAGGGTTCACATCCAATATATCTCTGTATCATCTTTTTGGATTGCTATCTCACTTTCGTATGCTGAAACCAAGACGAAAAGAACAAGTCTCAATTCCACCGATAGCTGTCATGATCAAGCAAGCATTGCTTTCAGACCAAAAGACATTAGATTAGACCGACTTTAAGAAGCTTCATCCACCTCATATTCAGCTATCATATCCCTTTAGCACGTACTGCATCATTCAATATAATTCGGTCTAATAAAAATTTCATGGGCCATGACTGCTACATATCTTCTGTCGGCTGTATATTTTTTTCTCATTGTCCAGCTTATCTCCTCACCAGTCTTATTTTTTTGTGCCATCACTTGCCCCATTTTGTCTCGCTGGCTATAATATTATTAATGTGCAGGGTGTGGGCAAAGGAGTAGCCGTGCGGAGCCTCATTTCAACCATTGGAGATCGTGGCAGCTTGCCAGATTTCATCCTCTGCGTTGGTGATGACCGGTCCGATGAAGACATGTTTGAGGCAATGAGCAGCAGTGCATTCCCGGAGACTACTCAGATCTTCCCCTGCACTGTCGGCAACAAGCCAAGCTCGGCCAAGTACTACCTGGATGACCCGGAGGATGTTCTCAAGATGCTCCAGGGCCTGAAGACGGACTCGTCGATTCCGCAGCACCCCGCGGCACCCGTCACGTTCGAAAATCCGCTAGAGTGAAGGATCAAGAGAAGAGGTCGCGTGACATGCTCGTGGATGGAGCCGTTCATTTCGTTCATGATTCCTTTTTGTAATTAGCAGAAAGAGAGAAGAAACGATTTTTTGGGGAAGGTGTGAGAACGGGGGTAAAAGGGCAAAGTTTATTCAAACTGACTAGTGATCGATCGTTAGGTTACAGATGTTCATGTTTTACCCGGTAGGCAGTTTCCTTTGTACAAACGTCAAAGGTTTTTGTTTTTCCTGCCTAGATCGTCAGAAACCAGAAGAAACAAAATCATGGTTCGCTTACCAATCTGTTTAGATAGTTCTTCTTTACCTCACCCGAGATCGGCGGCTGCGTCAATGCGTCGAAGTAGCAGCAGCTCTGCAGCTGGATCTTCTGATAGCTGTCCTGCTCTGCTCTCATGCTCCCAGCTCTCTACCAGTTCTACAGGCGGCAGCTTGGTGTTAAATGCCCCGCACTGTACCGTCTCCGCGGCGAGCCAACACCTGTACAGCACTACACAGCCTCGCCATTCTCCTCTCGCCTCAGACCAGCTGGATTCTGTTGGTTGCCTGCCGCGAGGCTTTCCAGAGATCAAAAAGACCCGGCCTGTTCCAACTGTTTCGCTTGCAGTTGCGCTGGACACGACATCCGTCGACGCCGTGGCGTTTGTTCGGTGCGCTGCTCCAGTTTTGACAGCGACAGATAAGATGCTACGTGGAGCAGCGAACAACAGAAACGCTTGGCTCGTGTACAACTGTAAGAGCTAATAGCATGAAAGCTACCACTGGAGTAGTCTTATTATTCTACGGGTATATCATTCCGCAACCGGAGGAGAGATAGACAGGAGAAGCGGAGAAAGGAGGCCAGGAGCACGGCGTGCCGGTGTCCGAGTCTTCCCCGACACCCGCGCGCGCGACACCGACGGGCGGCGGCCAAGCTAAGCTATGCCAGGAAGCAAGCGCGGCATCGTCGTCGTCGCCGTTCGCCGTTTGGGTGACTCCCACCGGGGAGCGTGGACGGCGAAGCCTCCACCGTTGCCTCGACTTGGTCGCGCATGCATGCGCACCCACGGTCGTACTACCAAGCTCTACTACGTCTACGGGGTGGAAAAGTCGCTCGAATTCCCGTCGATTCTTCGCTTACTTCTCCCGTCGATCCTCTGCATCGGTATCTCGTCGAGCCCGTCGACGTACGGCTGTTACCGTCACCCCGTTTCAGGTGCCGCATGCTTGCAGAACTCCAACTCTCTCACTCTCTCTCATGTGTCGTCTCGATCAGATGCCTTCGGTGCTGTCTAGATTAAAAAAATTTTTGAGAGAAGTGTCACATCAAATATTTGACTGGATGTCAGAAGAGGTTTTCGGACACGAATGGAAAAACGAATTTCACAGCTAGCCTAGAAACCGCGAGACAAATCTTTTGAGCCTAATTAATCCGTCATTAGCACATGTTAGTTACTGTAGCATTTATGGCTAATCATGGACTAATTAATTAGGCTCAAAAGATTCGTCTCAAGATTTCTTCCATTACTGTGTAATTAATTTTTTGGTTCATCTATATTTAATATTTTATTTAGGTGTCTAAAAATTCGATATGATGTTTTTAGAAAAAAAATTTGGAGAACTAAACAATGCCTTCCTTTGTCAGCCCACTTTCTCTGACTGCCATCCCGGCAACACATGCACAGGCCACAGCCTAAACGTGAGCAAGTGCAATCTTGCTCGGAATAGTATATACACTCTTTTTTTTACTTATGTTTAAGCTTATAAACTAAAATTAAATTTTCACCCTTAAATTTAGAGGTTATTTTGGGTTTTTTTACCAAGTTTATTTTCCAGATTTAACTTTTAAATCGCAAAGAATACGCATATAAAAGTTTAATTTATAAATTATTTTTTATTTATAAACATATTGTTTGATTTTTTATAAAAAATTCAAACAATCATCCCTTATACACACACTCACTACAACGCTTTCTTGAATAGTCCTGGTAAACAAAAGCAAGGTCTCTGATGGCGATATGGCATAAGCAGAGAAGCAGTAACAACCAAAAAGGAACCGTGACAAACCAAACCAGCTGCTCGATCGATCGATCGTACGTAGACGATTTAGCAGATTGAAGCTAGGTTTCTTGCAGCGTTAGCTTAGGATCCAAAGGACAGGCACACACACGCACGCACTCGTGTCACATCACGATCGATCCGTGTCCTGCATGGAGTTGCTAGTGGACCACGTACGCCAGCGCTGTAACATGTGTAGCAGCACTTCCTGCGATTGTTAATTAGGAGGCCCTTTTGGAATGCCGCTGCCGTCCTTCTTAAGGTGAATGCAACACTGCAACCATGCGATGCAGCTACGTAACCAAGTAGTAAAGCTCAGGCTGATTAATTAGGAAGAGATTACAAAAGTTCAGGAGATGAGATGATCAGGTATTCAGGTAGAAGTGGACTTGTCGTGCCGGATAAGGCCTTGTCCAGCTACGGAAGAGGATGATACTGGGGCGCAAGAAATTCTCTTTTTGTTTGAAAACGATGCCACCAAAGCGGAAGATGGATGGATGGATATATATACATGGATATATTTAGCCTGGAAGATAGCCTTTTGCTTGATCCTACATGCATAAACTGTCGTGTTTGTGGAATTGGACTATCATGCATGTACAGTACTGTTGATATTTAAGCCGCCCACTAGTGCAATTGATAAGTCATCAACTCATGACTATATCTTGCTGGTACTCCAACAAGTTCATAATAATTGTACCGCCGGAAAAGAAATCCAGCATGGTTGGTCCTGTTAGGTGGCTTTTTCCCTTAGTTTTTTTCTTATCTGGAAGAATTTTTAATCCAACCATTCTGAGACATATGTGTTTAATATTTGTACGGAGATAGTATCACATATATGATATATCCTCCGACTTTTGGGAGCATGGTCTCTAATGCCGTCCTTTCTTTTTCCTCGGTTTCTCATTCTCTGTACCCAACCTTTCTATCCTGTCCCTTGAAAAATGTTTCTAATGAAAAGATATATACTCCAAATATCTCATTTTAGGCCTGTTTATAGAAATTAAGAAATTGGCCATCTGTTCCTTTGTACTTATCATGAAGTGATATTCATTTAAACATTGACAATTCATTTTTCAACAACATTCTAAATAATTAAATAGATGTTATCTTATTGAAGTGTATTACATACTATAAGTATTAAACTTCCCCTCTCGAAAATCTAATCATTTTAAAATTGTTAGGTCAAAGTTACAACAATACTTCCTTCAGTTTCATAATTCTTATCATTTTGAATAAGAGTTGGTCAAATTGTTAAAAGGTTGACCATTAATAACTTTTAAATATTTATATATATATATTCTAATAGAAAATCATGGTTCAAGATAGATTTGAAATATCGTATCGTTGTCCAAAACAGTAAGAATTATCAAACTGGAGGGGGTGTACTTATTAACTATGACAATTATGAAAGAATGAAGGGAGTAAATTTTAGGCAAAGTTTGCTACAGGACATTGAAAAACGTGTAATTAGCCGGTGGACACCATAGGATCATGAATTTGTTGCAGGTCACTACAAAAATATGGTAATTAGCTGGTAGACACCCCGACCATTATTTTATTAATTTCAAAGTAATTTTTTTAAAAATGACAAGATTGCCCTCGGTGGCTGGGTCGTCGCCATCCTCACCGCAGCTGGGTCGCCGCGGCCGCCGCCTACCTCAGTTGCCCTATAGGCTAGGGTCCGGCGCCGAGACCAACTGGGTCTAGTTCGACTAGACCCAGTCGGCATAACAGGTTGGCCACCAAGGGTAATCTCGTTATTTTTAAAATTTTTGACTTCAAAATTAATAAAATAATGGTCGGAGTGTCTACTAGATAATTACCACATTTTTGTGGTATCCTACAGCAAATTCGTGATCTTACGATGTTCACCGGCTAATTATACATTTTTTAATGCCCTGTAGCAAATTTTGCCTAAATTTTACCTGCTGTTGTTAAGAGTATTTTTTTTTTCATTATGAAATGAGTATAAAACGGTGGTAACAACGAAGGAACTGGCAAAGAAGTCCAGCAAGTCTACAAGATTAGTACTACAATTGCTGAATCCTTTTCTCCATCACCGATGCCACGTGCTGCACATTCCGTGGATATTTGGATAACCTGCTACATTGTTCTTGTTTAGTCTGCAGGAATTAACCCGATGCACACGCGTGCATCTTTCCAAACTATCGATTTTTTTATAGAAATATTATTTTTTAATGAAAAATCGCAAGATTAGAAGCTATGTACCCAAAATCGCAAGAATAAGGGTATATCGACATTGGGCAGGTCGACTGGGGATCTGTCGACACACCGCATACCGACATCCTGTCAACATGCGACATACTGACAGGCTCCATGTCCCCCGCATGTTGACAGGCCCCATTTTCATGCCGCACCGACGCCATGTCGGACTCGGGGACGTCGACAGGAAGTGCATATTAATGGAATAAAAATTATTAATTAATATGCAATTCCATTATGTTTATTTTTGCATCCACTGAAATACTTCCGTGCGCGGCATACACAACCTTTAATGAGATCATTATGTACAGCAATGGTTACTATGAACCATAACCACAAATCAAATTTATTAAAATATTAGCTTAATTTAGCACTAAATTTAATACTAAATAATTTATGATACAACCAAACAGATTCCGTTTGGGTGATAAAGCCATAATACAACTATATATTGATACAAGTTATGAATATCCTAATTATATAGTTTTATATAGTGACATGTAAGGTTGCCAAAGTAAATAAGTACCATTAGTTCTCAATAGCTGTGAACTTAGCAAATATTACCATTAAACCAAAATTATCAAACTGAATTTACAATATACTACAATTTTTATCTTGCTATTAAGTTGTATGAACAGTTTGAATAACGATTTATCCCTACTCCTCGCTCTATAAGCATACTATGCTGAACAGATCAATTAGGATCACTAACAACCTTTTCAGTATCTCTATAAGTAGACTACTAGAAAAAACTGAATTGGCTTTTTGGTAATCCTAATTTACCTGTTAAACATACTCTGCTTGCTTGCTTCAAGGAGTGGAGCCTCTCCCATGGTACAGAAGGATTGAGTAGCGAAAGATTGTATGTTTCGCTGCGGTGTGAGCTCGTTGTTTTTATAGCGAGCGGTGCCGACAATTTTTTATTTAATATAAAATTTTCAGTCACCTATCGTATTGCTGCTAGGCGATAGGAAAGGTCCTGTCGACATGCCAACGATCGACAGGGTCCTGTCGACGTCCCAGAGTCCGAGGGCGTGGAAATGGGGCCGTGGAAATGGGGCCTATCAACATGCGGGGGACATGGGGCCTGTGTCGACAGGTCCCGAGTCGACCTGCCCAACGTCGACAAACCCTTATTCGATTTTAGGTATGTGGCCTCTAATCTTTCGATTTTCCATTAAAAAAATAATATTTCTATAAAAAATTCCAAACTATCCATGTCTACGAACAAGCAAGTCGTTGGATCGCCGTGCACGATGAGCTCGAGGCTAGATGGTAGAGAACAATCAGGGTTCACGATCTCGACACCAGGTAAAAAATCGCTTCGGGTGGTATCTCTAGATTTCATAAAAATCATGGATAAACCGATAAAAGCAGATAAAACCTGGACAGATTTTGTTTAAAAAAAAGACTCCTTTCATGTTTATTTTTATATGACGCCGTTAACATTTATGTTCACATATGACCATTCATCATATTCAATATATATATATAATTATTAATTATTTTATTATAATTTGATTATTACTATACAAACTTCAAGTACGACTTATAATTTTGTATATTTGAATAAAATTTTAAAATAAAACAAACGGTTAAATATAGATCCAAAGGTCAACCACATTATATAAAAAATAAAAAATAGAGGGAGTATTATTCAGTTTGACTTTTATAAAACTTGATCGAAAAATGAAACGATTTGTATTATCCATCCAGTCAAACTACCAGAACCTCAACTTCATCTTATCGCTTCTGCTTACGTTTATATGTCAAAAATTTAAATTTTTAACTCTAAATTTGGGAGTTGATTATGAGATTTTTCACTGAAATTTATTTTTCGGTCTTGACTTCTAGATCACTAAAAATAAATATATAAAATTTTTATTTATAAATATGCTGTTTATCTTTTTCAATGAAAAAAAAACAAACAATAACCCCCTCCGTCGGTTTTGTAATCCTAGCAGAGATGGTAGGTTTCCATAATTCCATGAGCTATGGTTGGAAATATGGTTGGCGTTTAGCTGCTGTGGATAAGTTAAGGCCACTGTTGATAATTGGCGCGGCTTGATTGGATTTGACTGGATATGTGTACAAATCGCAACCAAATCATGCATTATTTGTGTCCAAAGTAGGAAAAGAGATTGGATGAGTCAATTGATCAATAGAGAGTCAACAAAAACAGGGTGGATTTGTATTGGGCGACCTGTTAGCAGAAGTTGCCTCCTACCACCTGTTGGCTGCAGAAAGAATCTGCAGCAAAAAAGAAAAGAAAAGAATGAATTGATATTGTTCATCGAAATCGACAACTGATAGCAGCACGATATCCACGATTTTAAGATCCACAGATTACTAAAAATATGGCATATAAACATGCATGAAACGTGCACCTCAAACAATGAAGAGCATCTACGACAGAGGTCTAAAACAGATCTATAAACTAAAATTTGGGAATTGAGCTACAAAATATATCTCCAACAGATTATAAAATACATTTCCAATATTTACACATGTTTAAAATTAGCTTACTTATATAATATATTTGGAGCAAAAATATGTGTCCCTAATACAAGTTATTCAGTTTTAGATTTCTGTTGTTGGAGTAGTATGTAACTTTTATGTCCAACATTTTAAGATAAACTTAATATAATTTCTTGGCAAGTAAAATATTACATTCTCTTAGATATGGTCTTAATCCTCTGTCAGTCAGATCAGACCGTAATCAACAAGCCGGGCGCATCAAATCTGACAAAATCAAATCTCCCGTGAAAATCGCTGCTGCACGGAGCAATTACGGTCTGGAGTTGATAAGAATCTGATCCATTCTCTGACTGCAAATTTCACCCCGTTCATATTACCTTTTTTCTAAAAATATAAACATTAGATTTTTAGCAGATAGTACTAAAGTTGAAACAAAATACTCCTATTCCATTCCACTAATCTTATTGGTCAATTTATGAATTTTTAATTGCTTAGATTTCATTTTAGAGCATCTGATTGGCTGCAACTGCAATGGCCGGAGTACCGTAAGTTGAAATCAGTGCACCAAAAGTATTTATATTGTATTAGAAAATCTCAAAATTAATGCTAGTATTCTACTTCATTTGTTCAAAAATATAATCACTTGTAAGATTCAAATCTTGTTCCACATTTCACATTATTTACAGTATAAAACACTTTTTATTACAATATATTGCGAGATTATCAAAACACACAAAGGGAAAATATACATGATTGGAGTGCTCTATCAGCTCAAATCCTGTGGACTAAAGAAACACATAAAAACTATAGAAATAATTGTTTGGAAGAGGCATTCCTTTAATTTAAAGAGCTTTTTTTAAAGATTCTAATCCTTCAAAATTCCCCTAAATTAAATTACTTTATTCCAAAGGAGCCCTTACACACCAAACTATTTATTCTTAACATGACTATTTAACAATAAATATTTATTTCCACTGCTCCACGTTATACGATTTTCTAACATTATCTAGATTTATACATATGCTAATAAATCTAAACACATATACAGAACATATACATTGATACATGGATAAATCTAGTTAAAATCAAAAAATCTTATAATATAAAACAGAGGGAGTATATTTTAGAACTCGAAAATAGAACATAGAGTATACATCATAGAAAAAAAAAAGAAAGAAGAGCAGTAGTAGAAGGGATCTGAACGTCTACGCTTTTCGGCGTCCGATCTATAGCTCGTCATGCACATGAGAGAAAACAACGGGAACCAAGTAAAGTACGATTTGATTTAAACGGTTACGATGACAGGTACATTTCGACAACTTCCCTGATCTCGACGGTAAAATACTCGATCGCTAGTACGGAGGGCACTGCAGCTTGCGATGACAAAACAAATTTAGAATAGACGTCGTCTCAGCCGTTCGGTTAGTACGATGTCGCATGGTTATCATCATCTATAATTAACCAATAATCACTTGTTTTTATACTAATATACTACTAGTACTACTGTATTCCTAGCAAACCCACGAGGCTGTTATGACGTGAAAAGGAGACCTTTGTGATCTTGTTAGACCCTACTAGTACAAAACATGGTAAGGCCATGTTCGGTTGGGAGGAGGGGTGGGTTAGTTATTTAGCGTGCAAAACGTAGTAATAGATTAATATATGATTAATTAATTATTAATTATTAAAAAATTATAAAATAGATTAATATGATTTTTTAAACAACTTTCCTATAGAAAATTTTTGCAAAATATGCACAGTTTAGCAGTTCGAAAAGCGTGCGCGTAAAAAACGAGAGGAGTTAGATATTTTATCTAGGCTGCTGAACGCAGCATAAGAACATACGCAACAATGAGTCACATCACATCATTTAGATTATATATTTATAAGCCAAAATTTAAAATTTTGATCTTAAATTTCAAGTCGATTTTAAAGTTTTTTCACCGTAGTTTATTTTTCAGCCTTGGTTTTACATTAATAAAAGTACACATATAAAAGTTTTATTTATAAATTATTTTTCTTTTATAAATATACCGTTCATTCGTGTTCCTTTTTTCATCATACAAAAAACACCAGTGGTGGCTGCTGGCTGGTGATGGCCAGTATCATGCGGGAACATGTGGCCAGTATTAGATGAGACCCCGTACTATTACAGATATTTCCAAACCATCGTTTACCGTCGAGTTATCGTAATAACCACATTTAACGCTGGGTAAAGTAAGAATAGTACAACACAAACGTACTAAATCGAAATAATGTTTAAAAGTAATTTAAACTTTTGAGCATTTTTATATGGGTCCTCATAATTTTTTTTTGAAACCAAGGATTCTCATGATTTGCCATGGTAATGCTTACCATTGGGATATGGTTAACCCTGCCTCTGGGGGTAAGGAAAACCGTTTATTAACATGTGCGAGCGCTCTCTAGAACCAACCCTCTCATATGTTTCATCAACTTAACAGGAGAGGAGATTGGAAGAGGGCCAACTCTTTAATTTTCTGTTGCTGTTATCTCAATTCAAGTAACATTTTAGGCTTTTCCTTTCAGTTTTGCCTTCTGTGATCTATAAGAAAATCCGTTGTAATGGATGGATTTTTTGCTAGTAACTGATATAGGATATATTTATCCTTTTTTCGACAACGAGCTATTTATCCTTAAACTTTAATCTCTAGTTATTTTTCGAAATATTTACAAATACTTCAATCATATATCATCTTGTCGAAGTGTATTGCATATTAAACATAAACATAAATATAAGTAACTTTTACTCTTGGTAGTTAAAATCATTTATTAAGGGTAATAAGTGGCCAAAGCAGGAGCACCGTAAACCATTCTGCAAGTTACTCCCTCTAAAATGGAGGGAACTTATTTTTCATTTATCTCACATTTACCAATACAAAATACAATTTTATTCGACTTTTTACTTTTGTCTTATTCTAATATATTACCTCCGTCTCATAGTAAGCACAACCCTATAGTTTAAATTTGAACTATAAGGCTGCGTTTATTATGTGATGTGTAGTACTTATTCTCTATTTTTATAAACTCTGCGGTGGTTGCTGAAAATAAATTTATTTTAAGATTAAAAAAAGATGAGGCAAATATAATCTTATTTTAGGATGAATGATGTATTTGCAAACCTGCAGTATTTAATTTCAGTCCCCCTTTCATGACAGGATTAACTAATCCAATCTTTACCTCGCATTTTGAGCTGTTGCGTGCGCTGGGAAGTATAGAAGGAGCAATATATTCAAGATGCTCTGCCAATTCTGAGCATACAAAAGGCACCACCAATATCTGTTCCGTTACCTTTTTACCAAGCAGATGGACCAAGTTAGGCCAAAGAAAGTTAGACCGTCCACCAACCCAACATCTAATCCCAGGCTCACACCGATCTAATCTCTTCGTGAAAATGTACTGCCAATTCTGAGCATGCCCAAGGTGCCCATAATGTATTCACGTCTGTTCCGTTCTGGCAGTACCTATTACCGTGCAGATAAATCACGTCAGGCCATAAAAGTTAGGATATGGTTGACCAAGACCAAACTTCTAGCCCATAGATTAAGATCCCAGAAGCTCTAGCTCAACACCTCCCAAGTTTGAACCTTCCATACCTGTAGAGCAAAACATCATACAAAACCTCATTAAGTTTTTTTTTCATTTGGTTGTTTCTTGTTAGATGGCCAAGTTTGGCAAAAGTTACCACGCATACGGCGCTTGGCTGCCTTGCCTCCTGCGAGCCATGCCATGGTCACCTACGTTGTAATGTTGTATTTCTTGGTTTGATGTATATAGTTGAGAACTCAAGATGGGTGAGATGGCTATGGCATGGATAGAAAGCATAGAAAGGTATTGGTAGGGATGGGTACACCACCTGAGGAACTAGACGATTCTTTTTCACGATAGTTACCATGTTAACCATTGGTGATCGGGACACGACAGGGTTCTAAGACTTAGGCCATTCCTAACGTAAAAACTATCAAGTAGTTTTCATACTTGTCATGTCATATAGACACTATATGTAGAAACTATGTTGTTGTCTTCAAATTAAATTCTCATCAAATCATCTTCCTTCAATCTTCTTTTATCCACATATCATTTTGTTTTTGTTCTTGGTTCTTGTGTAGAGATGGTTTCTTGCATGAAAAATGGTTTCTTCATATTTTTTTTCTCTCTCCTCATTAACTCATTTGCCACATAAAATTTTTACTTATATGACAATATATTTAATGCTATAGAAACTAGATGACATGGAGGATTGAAGATGACCTTAGCCTAGATGTATGGCAAGTGGTCAAAAGATGCAGTACTGTGTGTGCATGCCATATCCCGAAGACAATGGTTTAGATGATTGCTATGTAAGCCTATTTAAACCGGCTAGGCTTAGGGCCTGGTCTAGATATTAAAGCCTACAATTTATGAAAAGTCCAAGAAAGCTTAAAAAAAACCTGAACATCCTGATCCGGTTCGAGCAATCCTAAGAGCTAAATTGGGTCTAGGCTTTGTTTTTTGAATTATCAACTTGGAAGTTTTTTTGGCCGGGCTTTTTCCAAGCCCAGCTCAAAGCATGCCCCGGTCTAATGTTTGAACATGCCTAATGCTATCTATACGATATACGAATAATCATCATATAATAGATTGTCTATAGTATAATCGATAATACAGTTACATAGATATTATTTGAAATTATATATAGAATTACATTGTAAATTAAGTTCTATCTCTCATAGACAATATGATACACCATTAATTGTTCATAGATATCTTTAATATGTTTCAACTATATTTCTGTACTAACCGGACACTCCATGTAAAGTCTGCTATTCAGAAAGATCTAAATACTGATTAGATGGACCGTATTTTGATGTCATTGGATCATTTTAATAATTCAAAAACATACTCTCTCTGTTTTGAAATATAAACATTTTCCTAAAATTTTCATCTTATACTAAAATATAAGCTTTTATGACATTGTTCATAGTATTACTTGTCACATTAATCACTTCTCCTTTTATTTTCATCTACTCTATTGCTCTCATTCCTTCCTTATTTATTAAGAGACACCCTAGTCTTTTTTTCCCAAACTTAATCTTTGCTAAACAAAACAAAAATCCTTATATTTTGGAAAGGGGGCACTAGTATATATTTAGTACATTATTAGAATTTTAATATTAAAAATTCAATGTATATGATTAAAGAGTTAGACAATATTTCCCTGTCCAAAGCAAGAAATAAATAATGTGGCAATTGTGCTAGAAAACTATCTTATACTCCTTCTGTTGCATAATATAAGTGTTTTTGTTCGTTTCACTTTATCCTTAAATACAAGATATTTAGTGTGCTAGTTATCCCACAAATCAACTCTGATTTAAAATTCTTCTGGTCTTACCTCTCAATTACCCTCCCATCCTCAACGACTTCTCATTTAACAATGACATCATAGTTTTTTTTCTTTTTATTCTCAATCTCTCTTAGAGATGACACCATCATTTATACTATGCCATGGAGTGAATAATTGATAACTATAGATATGGATCCTTGATACTGTAAGCCTACACATGTCTTGCAGTACACATACATGCAATGGCCCCTCTGCCCTCCTGGCGGCTGGGTGTTCCACCGTGTTCCACCGTCCGCGTGTTCCACCGTCCGCGTGTTCCACCGTGGCACCGTGGGTAGTGTGGTGGTCGTTGCACCAAGTTCTTCTCGAAAGGTTCTCATAGTTCATGTAATTTTATTTATCTATAGTTCTTATGAGTTTTTTTATCGTACTTAAAATAATACCTCGAGATATTATAAGATAAGTGTAAAATCTTAATATAAGAATTTTATATTAAAATTTTAGTATCACATATCTTTGAAAGAAACGGATATATACAACCACGTACAAGTATCTCAAAACGACGAACAAGTATATAAAAAAAAGAGAGGAAAATAAAAATGGAAGATAGATCTCGCATCTCCCAGATGGATAAACGCCACAACCAGAGCACCGGGATCCAATCAATCTCAGCCTGTTCGTTTGTCAAAGTCGACAGAGAAAAGATCGATCTCCAGGGCCCGGCAAGATCTCCCAGCCTCTGAATTTCGCTGCCCGCCCAGCCCAGCCTGCCGGCTGTCACCGCCGCCGTACGTACCCATCCGAACCCGACCCGACCCGACCCTTTCGGCCGCACGGAAATGCTGGCCGGGACCGGCCGCCGTTGGCAGCACGCATTGCACGTACGTACGTGCGTACGGCCGAACACACGCCGCCGTTCATGCATGCATCTCCGCCGTGCCGACAGGTGGTCTCGCCGGACGCCGGCGTGCGTGCATACGCTTCCGCCACCGAGAGCTCGCTTCTGCCGGGGTCCCGGTTTTTGACCGGGTGACCAGACCACGCGAAACTCACGGCGCGCGTGCAGTGGCTGGTCATTGACTCCGGCCGAGATCATCTCGTGGGTTTTGGTTGGGTGGTCGCCTCGCCGTAGAGTGGGGAAGTAGCTACGTGGGAGAGTGGGCTGCACTGCACTACTGCTGCCTTGCTGCCGCCCCGCGCACCACCTGCGTCACTCGCACCTGAAGCAAAAGCCACCACCGCTCGCTCGCTGGTCCTCCTTGCCCATTTGCCTGATCCATGCATCCATCGAACGCTTTTTGACCCAGGTTCTCTGTTCCTCGTGTGTATCACAATCCTAAAATACAATGTATGTTTCTTTAATATTTGTATTTTTATTTTATCTCGCACCTACCCTTCTATCCTCGTACTTTTTATTTATTTATTTAGAGATACATTACTCCTCTCGTCTCGAGTCTTTTGCTAGTAAATCATACATAAATACTTATATTTTAAAACGTGTCTATGTATTAAGTCTCTTCTCTCTAGAAAGAATGATGTACAACCTGATAAAAAATAAAAAATAAGAGACTTTTTTATTATCATTGAAAAGTAACTTGAGATATATAAAATTTTAGTATAAAATTTCAGTACCTAAGAGGTGCATTGTATACTAAACTTTTTACACCTCAAGATATTTTTTCAACTACCAAAAAAAAAAGCTAAAAATCGTAGTTCTTTATCATACCAGCCTTGGTCTAGCCTGTTCTTTCCCAGCACGGTCGTCGGTCGCTGCCCTACCTAAACCGAGCTATAGCTATAGCTGTAGCTTTAGCTCGTAACTCTTCCTCTCGCCTAAGCAAACATGCAACATGACTCGCGTTTAATCTCATTAACTTGGCCTAGCCACACTGCCTACGATCGACGAGACGCAGGCACCAAATTAAGGGGTGCGTACGTCATGCAACTAGCTAGCTACCACGTGATCGAAGTGAGAGGTGAACACGTACATATGCACTAGCGCCCAGGGCAAGGGAGAGACACCCAGAAATAAGGGCGTAAGTAGGTAGGCCGATCAACCCGTTTATAAGCCAATTAAGTGGGTTGTCCACCAGATTACCCACTTGCAGAATCCATCCCTTGAGGAGGCCCGGCCGACACGCACGTTACGTGGTACTCTCCTATTATCGGTTTCAACTGTTCTGTTTTTGGTAACAATTATGTCATTTGATACTATAGCCAATTTAGCTACCGTTTTTTATTTAACGTCGTTGACTTTTTACATGTATGATTATTATTTATCTTATTTAAAAATTTTGTGCAGATATGCAAAATTATAAGTAGTTCCTTTGCTAGCAAATCAAATCATAGCAACATAATTAATAATTATATAAATTTTAAATAAGATAAATGATTAAACGCGTAGATCCAAGATCAATAATGTGTAATAGAAAACTGTTTGAGATTTCTGACCAATGCAATGTTGACAGACACGTACTGCATGCTTCCATCTCGCTGGTTTGAAGAGGACGGATGGCACTGTTGAACAGGACGGTACCCGATGCTGGGCACCGCTAATGGTGGTACTTATGAACTGGTGTTCGATCAGACGCTGTTGTGGCAGGTGAGACACCTTAAAAGAGACGGCCGGCCGGCGACGACGAAGGCCTGGCTAGCTAGACCCCCATTAACCTAGGCATTGCGTGATCGAGACGGTCTGGAATTTCATGGGTTAATTAAGGGTACGAACCGAATGATGCATGCATGTGACAGTACCAATTGAGTTCCATTTCACACCAAGTTGATCGATCCGCCCGTTACCGTCTCAGTCCTTAAATATAAGTATTTCCAGTAGAAATTAACGTTAGAAAAAAATAGATTACATTGTCCCTCAATAAATAAGAAATAGATAAGGGTAAGATTAAAAGTGGAATAAAATAGGAGAAATAATACTTATATTTTAGGATAATATTCAAATGCTATAATTACTTGCATTTTAGGACAGAGAGAGAGAGTAATAAGTGACCTCTAAAAACACCTATCATTTTAGAATTTAAAAAACACAACTTCTAAAAAACAACATTGACCCATATTTCTTATTACAATTTAAAACTGTATTAACAAATATATCATTTTGTTCAAATGCTTTTCAACGTTAATTGATACGTACGGTCTCAATATATTCAAAGCAGATATATACTCTTTAAAAATAAGAAATATATGCAAAAAATTTAATAGTAATAATATCTTAATAATAATTATTTTAAGTTAATCCTATGTCAACCCACGAGTAATATCTACTATCTTGATATACGTACGTAGGGTGGTCCACGCCCAGGAGCACATATATGCACGCATACCGCAACGCCAAGGTGAGCACACATGTATGTGTACAGAGGCGCGTCTTTTTGATCGATCAGTGTATTGCCAAGCTGCTTATTGGCGACCGTTTCGCCACCGGGTCGGTCTCTCTTCTCGTGCCACTCGAACAAACACAGATTAGGCCAGTCCTCCGGCGATTATTGCGCCCTCCTCTCCCTCTCCATCTGCCAACGCGCACACACGTCGCGTCAATACACTGATTCCGCGCGCGTGTACGCGCTGCAACTGTGGTACTATAGTACGCGCGACCGACTGTTTTGGGTGGTTTTTTCTTTTACTCCCTCCGGACGTTTATGGTAAGATTTGGTCGGATAAGTACTTTTGTGTTAAATTATATTTAGAAAACCTAATATGTTTTTGATATTATAGTAGCATTTGTCGAGAAGGATGTGTGTATATTGTTTGTCTTGTATTTAAACTACGCATTTAAGAAATAATTGATTGTCATAATTTTAAAACGTTAACCAAATTTTATTATAAACGATAAATATTTTTGACCAAAACGAGCATTAGTTTTCAAGCTTTGTTTTGCTTCCAGGGATACGGACACCCATTAAAAAAAGAGAGAAAGATATATGGGAGGAAGAAGAAGAGAAGGAAAAAGGTAACCAACTCTCATGTTTTACATTTTATGGATCCACCACAGTTTGCTTTCTCTTGAATCTTTCGGTTATATAAGCGGCGGTCCCCGGCCATGCATATATACTGACGTCGATCGATCTCCATGGACATTGGTTGCTCAAAAGTTCAGAGCTATAGCTTAGGTGGTGCTATATATAGATCCTGACTAGATTTGCCTACTGCTGTGTTGGGTGATTGATTGATTAATTAGCCTGCATGTCACGTTAACGTTGCCATCTAGGAGCACCAAAAAAAGGCTCGGTGCATTGCATTTACGGATTCATCCCAAGTGCAACAGGTAGCTGGATCAGTTGTGCACCGTGCAGAGTGCAGCCTATCACTCTAGTTAAACAGCAATGGTTTGTTGGCCGCTGGGAGTGTGTCTATGTTTTTTTTTCCCCTTTAAGGCCTGTTTAGTTTCTAAAAAAATTCACGTTCAAATCTTTGACACATATAGAGCATTAAATATAGTTACAAAATAACTGATTGTACAGTTCGGAAAGAAATTGCAAGACAGACTTTTTGAGCCTAATTAGTCTATGATGAACTATAACTACTATAGTAGCTCACATGTGTTGATGACAGATTAATTAGACTTTAAAAGTTTGTCTTGTGATTTACTAACACCCTATATAATTAGTTTTTTAATTAGTCGTTAAAATAGTCTTCTAACATCCAGTCAAACATCCAATATGACACCCAACCTAAAAGTTTTCGCGAACTAAGCGCAGTATAAACGTGTTCTTTATTGGAGGCCAATGGCGGCTCGTGTGGACGGTGTTGTGCAGCCTGAAGCCCTGAAGCCCTCAACAAAGCTGACCAAAGCTCACACAAAGCCAGTATTTATCACGGGCGGGTCATGTATTCTGAATAACGCGGAGAGAATGGCCTACGTGCAGCCCAAATATGTTGGGCCGCAACAGTAGTGTAGGCAACGTGCGGGCCATATGGTTTTGGGCTACAGTGGGTCCGTGGTCTCCATGTGGCCCATGTAGTATGGCCCAAAACTGGTAAATGCTGTCTCCAATCTGCTGGGCCGTGCCACGGCGCCGCCCGCACCAATCCGCTCGTCGCCGGGCAGGAGGCTCCGGCGCGGCGGCGTGCCACCGCGCCGCCGACCGGTGCTCTTTTCCTCAGCTGCTGAACCGTGATTTTTAACCGCCTCGTGCCGTCGCCAGCACCGAGTATGCAGTGACGCAGACACATGGACACTCGATCTCTGTATAGCTCGCATGGAATTGGCGAATCTGGTGATCATCACCTGATCTGCACTGCTGCAACAAATAATACAGTAAGTACTCCCTCTGTACTTATCTAGATTGATTGGTAAAGTTAGCAAGGGGTAGATGCGTGATCAACCCTAACAATGAGCACCTCCTTTCAGTGTAGAGGCAGAGAAAACCTTTCAGATCTTGTAAGCTACTACATGATTCCAAGGCTACATTCAGTTACACATACATACAAGTCATTACACTCCACAAAAATGGTTAGGAATAAACTAAACTGCCCCAATCAAAACTGAATATTTGCTAAAACTAATCAACCATCCTAGTGCACCAGATTACCGGGGTTACAACACTCTACACTTCATTCACACAGCTAAAACTGCACCAGAAATAGCTCGGTAGCAGACTTTGGCTACACCAAGAATTCTACCGTCAGTGTGAGCTGGGGGAGGCCGTCTTCTCCGGCTTCGACAACTTCCCAACAGAGCGCTTGACATCGGTCAGCTCCTTCACAACATCGGCCATTGCCGGCCTTCGGCTCGCCTCCTTCGCTGTGCATCTAAGAGCCAAAGACAGTACCTTCCTAACCTCCTCTATTTCGACGGTGCCGTAGACTTCCTCCATCAGAGATGGGTCGCAGACGAGTTCAATTTGGTCGGTGCCATTGAGCGTGGAAGTCACCCAGCTGACGATGTCCATGTTGTCGGGGAACGAAGGATCCACGGCCTGTTTTCTTGTTAGCAGCTCAAGTAGCACAACGCCGAAGCTGTATACGTCAGACTCGACGCTACTCCTGGTGGAAAATGCCAACTCTGCAAAGGAACCACACAAATTGTAATCTGTAACATGAGTATCATGTCCATAGTTTTGAGTAGTTAACCTCATCGGCAACCTCATTAACTACACAGTAGACGGAACTATATGAGTAATAGTTTTTTCACTTAGTGGCTGATTCTCTTGTTTTTGGTTTTCCACTAGTATTTATTTATTAAAGATGTTCAATTTCTTTTCATTCTATGCTTCAGGGATTTAGTATCCAATGCTATCAATTTTTCAGTTTTCACATACAAGTTCTCTGGCATTGTCCCATATAAGAAATAGAGGGTGCAGTTACTGGTTACAGCTATGCATAATTGGATTGAAACATTGAGATTTCAATAAGTTGCTTCAGAGTGCGCCAGCTAATGTTGAAACAGAACTATGGAATGCTTAGTTTCAGACATACCTGGGGCCATATAGCCAGTGGTGCCAATAACTCCAGTGGTCTCTGTAGCAACAGAAGATTGGTCCATGAGCTTTGCAATGCCAAAATCTGATATATGTGGAACCATGTCCTTGTCCAAAAGTATGTTTCCAGGCTTAATATCTCGGTGAATGATTGCAGGGCGACAGTCATCGTGTAGATATGCTAGGCCATGGGCAGTATCAAGAGCTATGTTGTAGCGCACACTCCAGTCCAAACTTGGAGGAGGTTGGATCCCATGCAGAACATCACCAAGGCTACCTTGCTCCATATAAACATAAAGCATGAACCCATACTCACTTCTTAACCAAAATTCTTTCAGTTTTATCAAGTTCCGGTGCCTAATTTTACTTAATGTCTTCAATTCTCTGATCATGCTTTTATACGAACCTCTCTGTGCAGATATTGCAAGCTTCTTCACAGCATATACTTCTCCTGACCTTAGTGTTGCCTTGTAAACAGTTCCATGAGCACCAGTACCGATGATATACTTGTCATCAAAGTTTTCAGTAGCCTCTATAACCTCATTTAATTTAGAAGAAGAGCCTTCAAACAAAGTACTGACTGCTTCTTCACTTTTCGCCTTTGGGTGATGAAACTTTAAAAGAATGCAGCTCAGTATAAGTACAACAACTGCTCCAACAAACAAAGAACCAATAACTATAACAGCAATCTTGAATTGTTTGTGTCCTCCTTTGGTCACTCCACAAGGTTTCAAAACATTAGAAACCTTGCAAGAAGAATCTTCGGTATGGCAAGAGATACAGAGGTCTGGATTGCCATTAAAGGAGCTTGGTGAGGAAACCAGAAACTTCAGAAGATTTGCTGGGACCGGACCACTGAATCTATTGTAGGAAACATTTAATACATGTAATACTTGTAAGTTTCCTAACATGTCAAGTCCTCCAGTGAGGTCATTAAGAGACAAATCTAAACTTTGCAGCTCCATCAAATTCCCCAATAGTGGTGGAACATCACCAACAAGTCCATTACTACTGATATTCAAGGCAATGCCCAGTTTTATCAACCTTCCTAACGACGAAGGGATACAACCCCCAAGAATGTTGCCACCAAGTTGCAGCTCAATAAGCATATCCAACTGTGAGAGGGAATCAGGTATGCCCCCACTGAATTTATTCTCTTGCAACCGTAGTTGTGACAGAAATTTAAGGTTGCTTACTGTTGTGAGTACCGAACCATTCAAAGAGTTGAAACTCAAGTCAAGCATGTACAGCCTGGAACAATTAGAAATTTGCACTGGAAGCACACCTTGTAGGCTGTTATGTGAGAGGTTTAGCACTCTCAAATTCACCAAGTCTCCAATTTCAGCTGGTATTGGACCAAAAAGCTTGTTTCCTGACCAGTTTATCATCGTAATATTTACACATCTACCCAAGCTTTCTGGAATGTTTCCACTTAAGGAATTATGACTCAGATCTATATAACTAAGATTTGCACAGTTTCTAAATTGTGCAATGGGCCCACTTAAATTATTGTTTTGCAGAATGATTCGTTGCAAACCTGGGCAGTCCACAACATTGGATGGGATGCTACCATTTAGAAGATTAAAGCCCAAGTCCAGGACTCTCAATCTTTTGCCTGCACAAATGTTAGATGGTATTCCACCAGTAAAACTATTGTTTGTGAAATCAATTTGGGTTAAACGACTATTAACACCCAAATCCGGTGGTATGATTCCAGAGAAGAAATTATTGAACAGTGTAATGTTCTGCAGGAACTTCAGGTCAGCTAACACTGGAGGTAGCCTCCCAGTAAAACCGTTTTCATAGAGAAGGATACTTTCCAGGCTCTTGATTGCCCAAATATCCTCAGGGAACTCCCCAGTTAGGTGATTTTGGAACAGAAAGAGTTTCTCTAAGTTGCTCAGATTTGCTAGCTCTTTAGGAACAGTGCCATTGAGCTCGTTTGCATCCAACTCCAGCCACACCAGCAACTGGCAGTTACCTATCTCAGGAGGAATTGGCCCAGACAGTGAGTTCTGAGAAAGTAAAAGTTTAGAGAGGTTTCTCAATAAGCCAAGAGATGCTGGAATCTCGCCTGAGATATTATTGTTGACAAGTGCAAGCTGTGTCAAGCTGCTACAATGCTCTAGCCATGATGGAATTTCGCCGCTGATCTGATTAAATGACAATATGAATATCTCCAGCTTGCAGTCCTCAAAACTGAATGTTATCTCACCTGTGAAAGTATTTGAGGTGACATCAAATACCTTCAGTCCTTTGATATGGCTCAAGGTTTTTGGAAAACTCCCACTGAATTGATTATCTAGTAGATAGAGCTCCTCCAACTTGGTGCAGTTGCCAAGTGAATCTGGTAGAACTCCAGATAATTTATTGCTATGCAACCATAGGTATCTAATATTAGTCATTTCTCCAATTGCTGAGGGAATAGAACCACTGAGATTATTAAAATGGAGGTAAAGTTCCTCCAGAAAATGATTCTTGAACAGCCCCTCTGGTATTTCGCCAGTGAGGGAATTACTGTACAAAGAAAGTGAATGCAGTTTTTTAATGTTGCCAAGGGATGCTGGTATCTCACCAGAAAAATTGTTAATGGACAAATCCAATTGATTAAGCATGCTGCAGTTGCTCAAATCATGAGGGATTGAACCAGATATGCTGTTATTTGACAAGCTAAGTACTTGTAGGTTCTTCATAAATCCAATTTGGAGCCCTAGAGAACCAGAAACTCCAAAAGATGACAGGTCAAGAGAAATCACATCATTCTTTTTGTCGCAGGAAACACCAGTCCATTTACAAGGAGTTGCATCAGAAGCTGTCCAACTGGAACTTATGGAAGGAGGTAATATGAGATCCCTAGACAGAGCAAGAAGGGCTAGACCATCTGATGTCAAACTCCATGATGATGAAACAAAAGTGAAGAAGAAGAAAAACCAGTGCCACATAACCAGACTCATTTTGTGCCTGAAAATATTTTTACAGCGGTTAGCAGAAGATTACTTTCTGTCTACTTCATGGGGGAAAGAAAAATGAAGTGGTTCCTAGAATTGTCGCATAAATTCATACTCCATATTGAGTACAAAATAACAAAATTTTGGGCAATCATTGGTCAAAATGCTCAATTTTAGAACAAAGTAGCCTGTGCGACCTATGTAATTGAGTGGTATGGGCTAGTATACTAATGCACTATTAATTTTGGACAAACCAAAACTTAGATCTAATGATAGTATTTTTAAACAACTAGATGATAATTATTGTACAGTTTACAAATTTCCTATATTTTGATTATTAAAATGTATTAAATAACATTTGTTATATAATACCCCCTCCGTCCCAAAATAACTTTATTTTTTAGTTTTTAGATACAATGTTTGACTATTCGTCTTATTTGAAATTTTTTCCGATTAAATGATAAAACATAAATAATACTTTACGCATGACTAATTTTTTTGAGTTTTTTTTATAATTTTTTCAAATAGGACGGATGGTTAAACGTTGAACACGTAAACCAAAAAATAAAGTTTTTTTTGACGGAGGTAGAAGTTTTATTGAATTTTAGACAATTAAATAACGATTAGTGGAGAATCAAGGTTCACCACATTGATGTCCAAATGTCTATTTTCAAATTAATCAAAAGTTACATAAGCAAATGCAATATGTCAACCAGGTCTTGTGCAGAAAACGATAAAAAGTCAACGGAGTCCGCCGTTTTCTCCTCCCCAGGTGAACTCTAGAATGTTCAATGAGTAGCAAAAAAAAAGGAACACCTTTTTGGCCTCTAGCAGTTCAGTGAAAGCACTAATTTGCACGGAACAGTAGCTAAGAGGTAAAGCATGAAAGGGATCCCACACGGGCCCTGGGCACTCCAACCTGGATCTCAAGGGAGGAAAGAGCATGAATCCTCAAAATAAAGGCTACAAAACACTCTAATTCGCTTCAAAATCACAACGAAACAGATGAATTTAGATATCATCATGTTCGCTTATACCCCGAAGTTCGATTGGAGCCAGGAGCCGGGACAGCAGGTGCATCTGCCAGGAAACCCCACAATGGTAGAGATAGAACAGTTCAATTGCAAGAACAGTACCCAAAAAGTTCCTTTTTTTCCCTAGTTGGAAGGAGAGGATTCTAGCACCAAATCTGCTCTTCAATTGGACATTACCCTAGAACCTACCAGATCAGCATCAAGAAGCAGGCGCCCGTGTAACTAGACCAAGAACCCAAGCAACTAAGCGCAATGCAAGAAGATAATATCGAAGAACAGAACCAGGCCCTAAGAAAGATCTCAAGCATGAAGCATCAGTATGCACGAATCATGACCCATTGCTCCGCCGGAAACAAGCGAGGAAGAACAACCAAAATGGGGGACAGATAACCGTAACCATAATAAACCATAAACGAGCAAGATGAAGAACAAGAAGCACGGCACGTACCCGCAGACGAAGCTCCTGGGGGAGAAGAAGAAGGCGAGCCACTGTTCTTCTAGTGGCGAAGCTGCCCGTCCATGGCGGAAAGAGACGGAGCAGCGCTGCAGCACACGGGAGGGATGGAAGACGAGGATGCAGCGAAGGCAAATGGAAGTACTGTTACCTCACTCGCGGAGTCGCGAAAGCACGCACTAGTACAGTAGTGCTCTCTCACTTTCCTCTCGACAGGATCAGATAGTTCAGATGTGCAACTGTGCTTTGCCTTGCAGATGCAGTGCCTCTGATGGTGGAGGTGGTTGCCGTAGTAATGGCAACGAGACGCGGCCGACGAGGAGGGCGGTTTCACACGCATCCGAGACAGGTGTGTGTACGCGGGGCGGGGGTTCGCGGATACGTGAATACACGTTCACATTTGTCTTTTGCTTTTACTACGTACTCCGGAGTACCAGTAAAACTAAAACTGATGTATTATACAGGCTTCTCGATAGAATGGTTCTAGTAAAAAAAATGCTATATAGAATGAAGTCACTTTTTCTATAGTGCTAGGTTTTAATGTGGGTTCTACGAAATATTGCTTATCACTTTACCCTCTCTCTCACCTCTCTTCTCTCTAAGACTCCGACGTCCTCTCACCTCTCTGTGCGCTCTCTCTCTGGCCTCTCTCTCATCGACGAAGCAGACCCAACGGCAGCGAGCTCGGCGTGCTGCCTGGCGGCGGAGATCGGCCGAGCGCAGTCTCGACGACGATGAAGGAACGTCGGGCGGTGGTGGATCGAGCGGATTAAGGGAGGCCGACGGCGGCAGATCTGGGGAGCGGCAGCGAGCGACCTCGGGGGATCTGGGGGGCCAAGCGACCTCGTTCGGGCGACGGCGGCAACGGCGACGGCGGCGGGCGACCTCGTCCCAGCGACCTTGGGGGTGGTGGCGGGGCAATCTTGGTGAGCCTCGGCGGTGGTAGATCTAGGGGCGGCGGGACGCGGGTGTCCAAGACCTTGGCGACGACGACGGTGCGCCTCGGCCTCGTCTAGCGCTAGGCGACAGCCGACGGCGCCTCTCTCCTCTACCTTTCTCCTACTTTCAACGAAGCTCTTGCATCCTCTGCAAGGTACGCACTCCCTCATGGGGGATGGTCCACACCTAGCTGGCAGCGGTGCTCCGACGTGGTGAGCTAGAGCTCCTCGCCACGACGGAGCATTGTGTATGCCCTAAGTTGTCATGCCATTCATGTGTGTTCCAATGGTGCTTGGTTGAATGTTGTTACTATTTATCATTGATAGTATGCAGATCTATCGGAACAATCGAAAAAAAAACCTTTTAAAATAGATTGAGCAGGAATAGAAAAAAACATACGATTTTGACAGGGGTGTAAAACAGAGGATTGCAACCTCTTGTTAAATTTCCTCCAAAACTTATATAGGAAGAGACATTTCATAGAAATTTCATAGGATTTTATAGGGTTCATTCCTTTGATTCAAATAGCCTTATAGGAAAATTTTCTAATAGGAATAAAATTATCTAAAATTCGTATTTCCTTTGAATCAAAAGGAGCCTTAAGTTTTAATGAAAAAACTGGCATCCATCTGGAAGAGCTTATTTAGTTGATAGTGTTGTGCCGTCGTTGGCTCTAAGAGCATCCTCAACAGTTCATCCATCCCATTCTAGAAATGGAGGATGAAAAATAAAAGTTGAGCTTTAGTAAAATATCTATCCTATCATCTATTTTTGGATGTCATCCATATTAGGAAAGAGAAACTTTATATTTAGATGTTCTCTCTCCAATCCTCTAAATAGATAGGGAGGGGTCATATATAAATGATCCGCTGAAGTACAAAGGAATATGAAAGATGAAAGTGTTTAGATAATCATTCAAATGAAGATATGGATGACCAAATTTAGATTAGCGGTTGGAAATGCTCTAATATTGCTTTGCACTATTCGGGTAATAGGGATTCGTTTTGCTACACGGGTTAACATTTTACATGTACTAAAGCAAACATTCTATACACATAGCTTTTGACATTTGCCACTGCTACTCTGGATCTGAAAATTGTTGCCCCTGATCACATTGTCTTTTACCCACGAGAGGATCTGTATATCTTTTGTTATCCTAATCACGTATACATACGGGTGCCAATCGGCCTGACGCACTAACGACACATCAGGTTGTTAATTGGGATCGATGGCGGAATTTTTTGTTCCCACATGACTATTTTACTGATTTAACTGGTAAATGAGTAGTAGTTGATGGCGATTGTTTTTGTCACGAAGTTGACAGCCACTTGCCCACAGGCCACAAAACTGCCCTGCCTTTTCTACTAATATACTGCCTTAGTGTTTTTACGTGAAATATTTGATTTTGATGTTTATTTTTATCATTCGTCTTGTTTAAAAAATTAATTATATAATTATTATAATTAATTTGATTTATTTTTTAAAAACTTTAAATAATACTTACAATTTTATATATTTAAATAAAACAAATACTGAAACATATATTTAAAAAGTTAACGTTATCGTGTAAAAAATATGTAGGGAGAAGTATCCTAGTACACGGTTCCACGGTCAACTTTGCCCAGAAAAGCAGAGTAATCAGCATGGATGCAACCTCAACTTTCACACTGTCTTTAGTTATAGATGACACCTTGACGCCAGTGAGACGGCCGACGGCGAAGGCCTTCAAGTTTACAGGTCAACAGATCATTTTTTTTTTACTTTTACTTTTCGATCAAATTTGCAGGAAATATTCCTGGTCAACTGGTCGCTGGAGGAAGAACAGATGGTAACCAGGAAATATTCATCAGTTAATCTGGACTGAACTGTAACCATAAAATAATTTTATCCTCGCAACGATAGATGTACTAGGATCAGATCGCTCCAAGGGTACA
The DNA here is from genome assembly GCF_000231095.2 of Oryza brachyantha. Lineage (NCBI taxonomy): Eukaryota > Viridiplantae > Streptophyta > Magnoliopsida > Poales > Poaceae > Oryza > Oryza brachyantha. The sequence goes on from NC_023170.2 coordinate 13,430,991, forward strand.
ACGTAGATAACAAGGAACCTTTGTGCAGAATATATAGCCAGTACCAAACAGAACACGAAAAGCATGCGAAAGATTTTCTACGATTTGATTGTGCATGATACGGTATACAACAACTTGGGATTGGACATTGGGCACTTCATCTACAGTGTTTATTAAAAAAAAACTCCTGGGTCTGAGAAATGAAGGGTGTCATTGTTTTGAGTTTTCCGCGGAAGAAATAGCATATTTACAAACAAAAAATAATTTTTAAATAAAACTTTTATATATGTTTTTTAGTAATCTAAAAGTAAAAGTCCAAAAATAATTATGATACGAAAACACCAAAATTAACTCTAAGTTTAGAGTTCAAAATTAAATTTTAACTTATAAGCATAAGTAAAATAAAAAGATGATAGTGTAAACCCAAAGCCCTAATGCTTTTCAGATTGGCAAAACAGATTAGCAATGAAATTGGATATGCTGCATTGGTGCCAATGCACTGAGACAACAGTGAATTTTTTTAAAAAAATCTACATAAAAACGTTGCTTTCAGAAAACATATTAATACAATTTTTAAGTTCAAAATAATTAATATTTATTTAATTCTACACTATTGACTTATCTTTACAAATCTTCTTTTTCTTTCCCTCCCTCTCAACTTAGCCTCTTTTGAAGACACTGCCTACTAGTTCAAAGCGTATGTTTTTTTTAAGTAGAAGAGTGATAGCTTTGCCGCTTTGGTCTGCAATTCTGCATTCGGAGGGATTTGGGTCGCCAGCCTCGTGGGAAGAATTATGGGGAGTGTTGAAGGACATTCGTATCCCATAACACTAGATATAATTTTTATAAACTTCACATCATCAAGAAAATAGTACTAGACACTACTCTTCCAATACAAACAACACTATTCCATACTTCAATTTAACGCTACTTATCTCACATGATATCTTGAATGTTGTGTAGAAACCATGTCTCATGTAAGACATGATTTCATTCTCTTTTCTTATTTATTCACTTGCCACATCATCTTTCATTCATTCTAGATGACAACTTATTTAATGTTATGGACACCATCCTAGCCATTGAGTTGAAAATACCCTAACTTTTGTTACCTGCTTGGTGGAATCTTTGGTTACAGCCTATATATATATATATATATGTGTGTGTGTGGGGGGGGGAATAAGTTCACTTTGGGTCTCTCAATTTTACATGAAGTATCAAAATCGTCCCTCAGCTATAATACCAAAAATGTTAGCCCTCGAAATTACGAAAACCGTTTAAATCATGTCCCTTGGCAGTATTGATTTGTGGTTTTGCTGATATGGCATATCAGTCAGCAAAAAATATATTAAAAAAATCATGGGACCTACCTTTCACTTGCCAAGTCAGAAAAAAGTTACTCAACAAAATATGGGGCCCACATGTAAGCCTAATAACAAAATAAAAAAAATCCTCCTCTCTCCCCTCCCCATCGAGGCCGGTGGCAGCAGGCGCAGGCGGTGGCGGCAAGCGCAGGCGTGGGCGCGCGGTGGCTCGGCCCGGGGGCAGCGACAGCAGTGGGTGCGAACTTGGGGCGGTTCGGGCGCGGGATGGCGGCGCCAGCAGCGACGAGCTCGGTCTCCGTCCCGCACCCAGGGGGCGCCTCCCCGTGAAGGCCTTCACGATGAACACCTCCGTCACCGTCCGCCCGCCGTCGTCCTTGATGTACTCGAACGGGCTCTTCGCACCCCCGGCCAGCAACGGACTCCGCCGCCGCCGCCGCCGGAGGCGGAGCCGCGTGCCCGGTCATGGGTGAGCGCCGCGAGCGACGCCGCGGTGACGACGTCTCGGCCCTGAGGGAGATGGTCGACGGGGAGGACGAGGTAGGTGGCGCCGGTCCTCGATGGCGAGCACCGACGCCGGGCGGCCAAGCCAGAACCCATCGGCGCGGCACACCACGAGGCACCCGGCGTGCTCACCATCACCTCCTCGGTCATCCTCCCCGTCTCCGTCGCCAGCCTCTCCTCTCCCCACAGCACCAGCCGCCGCCAGCCTCTCCCCTCCACGTATGCCGGCGCCCGGCCAGCCCCAGTCGCGCTGTCGCCCGCGCCTAGTCCAGCCAGCGCCGTCGTCAATCAATCGATAGGGAACTCGTACGTGAGCTACGAGTTGCTGCTGCTGGCGTCACCGCTTGCGTTGCTTACAATTAGTACGTACTGCATCAGACAAAACAATGGGAGAAAATCCTCTGTATTTCAACACAACGGTGTCATGTGCACTAACGCAATCAAACAGGAAGGGGCAGAACTTGGTGTACCGAGCGGTGAGCATCATGTTCTTGCACATGTTCATTCCTAGCATCCAAAGCACGTAACCACCAAAAGGCAATGGCTTAGCTTTAGCCGTGGAGGAGATGATCGGGATGGGGGCGCTGCCTGCAGTCGCCGCCCACCGCCCTGTGTGCCGCAGCTCGGCGACCGTTGGTCGCCCGCCCTCAGCCCACCGGCCGCCCACCGCTGCTCTGCCCGCGCTCGCCGTCGTCGCTCCGCTACCGTGTCGCCACCGCCGCTCTGCCCCTCCGCCCCCGCCACCCGCCGACCGCCGCCGCTCGCTCTTCGCCAGCCTCCTAGGCCCGGCGGCTCTCCGCCCGCCGCCGGCCTCCCTCACTGAAGAAGAGAAGAGAGGAGAGGAGAAGTAAAGAGAAGGAAGAAAGATGTGCAGCTGCCATGTGGGCCCCACATATTTTTTATTTTTTTTTCTGACCAGTATGCCACGTCAGCAAAACCACCCCTCAAGGACCTGATTTGGATGGTTTTCGTAACTTATGAGGGTCAACATTTATGGTATTGCAGCTGATGGACGATTTCGATACTTCATGACAAATTAAGGGACCCAAAATGAACTTATATATATATATATATATATATATATATATATATATATATACAAAACAACTTATTAATGATTAAAAATAATTTATGAGTAAAATATTTATATACAAATTCTTAGCGTCTAAAATCAAAGACTGAAAAATATATAATAATCCTTAAAACCGACTTTAAATTTAAGTTTTTAAAATTCGATTTTACCTTATAAGCATAAATATAAAAGAGAAACGAGGGCCTTATCGTTTTCCAAAGAAACAGAACTTTCAAGTAACAAAGGACAAAAACGTATACATGATTTTGATTATGGTCGATCCAATTTACATGTTTTTTAGATACCGCAAATACAACGTGCCAATGTACAATACAGGTATATAATTGATTAAAAGTGTTGCACGGTACATCAGTTCCTTTTCCTTTTCTTTACATAAGTTTTTTCTTTTTTTACATACTTGAACTTGGAATATGATTTTTTATGGTCATGGGCCCACCAAGATTAGTAGGCCTATACCACGCCAAAGAATGATTATCAATTTTACATATAAAACAGTAGTACCTGCTCAACATCAATAGTGAGATCGTCGATGATTACTTCGTTAATCCCAAGATATATCACCCGGTCATTTGAAGATGCTTTTAGGGGTAAATGTGCTCATGTGTATATAAGCGTATGTATTTGTTCCGTGTTTCGAAAAAGCACGAAAGAATTATACCCGTATCCGATAATCTTTTTCAGCCAGGAGATTTGTCAATCACTGAAGGAGATAGGCATCTGAGCCAGCAAAACTCTTGCCACTTGAACTTGGGTTGGTGGCCGCACCATTAGGCCATTGGATTGTTCTTGGTATGGTACCTACCAAAATTCATGGCACAAGCTTTGTCCTTTTGTATACTGTCTGCCATCAAGAATTGCTGGGGCCTGAATTCTGCTTCGAGTATGAGCAAAAAACATGCCTTGCATCTGTCAGTTCTTTGACAACAACGGCCATGGAAGGCCTTTGGCTTGCCTCCTTTGCCGTGCATCTAAGAGCTAACGACAGCACCTTGCGCACCTCTTCCATTTCGTCTGTTCCATATGCTTCATCAACGAGAGCTGGATCGCAGATAGTCTCGATCTGATTAGTCTCTTTTAACTCGGAGGATACCCAACTAACTATGTCCATGTTGCCAGGGAACGAGGAATCCACAGCCATCTTTCTGGTGATCAGCTCGAGCAATACCACTCCGTAGCTATACACATCGAAATCCGTAGTACTCTTGGTTGAAAAAGCCATTTCTGAAAGAAACCAATAACCAATCAGATATCACTGTACCCATGCTTGATTTCAAGAATATTATTAACAGAAAGAAAATATCTGTGACCTATAACATGTTGAATATAACCAATGTTAAGAAGCCATCTGTTCAGTTGTTCACATCGTTTTTCAAGGCCTGGGAAAAGTTGGATTGCATTATTACCTTTAGAATAAGTTAAAATGTTACCTTTTCAAAAATGCAAGAAAGGTGCTATTATCAAAAATATACATTGGATATCAAATTATGCAGACATGCACATGTATACAATTTCACCAATTATGCATGGCATCTTTGTATCACACGTCTATTCTTTTGCCAAAAAAGACTCAGATGTAGCTACTGCTGAATATAAATGTTGAACAGAAGAAATTCCATAATGCTCATCCAGACTAAACAAGCATATTAGCAAAACCCATTTAGCAAAAAAAGATTAGCACTGCTAAATCAATATGCTACTCGCCCACAAGGGAATGAAGAGAGAATATTGTATATTGATCAGTCAGATAATGTACAGCCACTTCATGTAACCCATACCTGGGGCCATATATCCAATAGTACCAACGATTCCTGTGGTTTGTAAAGCAGCAGGATATTGATCCATGAGCTTTGCAATGCCAAAATCTGAGATATGTGGCACCATGTCGTTGTCCAGCAATATATTTTTTGGTTTAATATCTCGATGAATGATAGCAGGGAAACAATCATTATGAAGATATGCTAGACCATGGGCTGTTCCAAGAGCTATGTTGTAGCGGATGCTCCAGTCCAAAGTTGGAGTGGGCTCAGTCCCATGCAAAACATCATACAGGCTACCATTCTCCATAAAATCATAGAGAATCAAACCATACTCGCGCTTAAACAAGAATTCATTTAGTCTTATCAGGTTCCTGTGCCTAATTTGACCAAGTGTCTGCAGTTCACGGATCATGCTTGTGTTTGAGCCCTTGTGAGCAGCATGTATAAGCTTCTTTACAGCATATACTTCTCCTGACTTCAGTACTGCCTTATAAACAGTTCCATGAGCTCCAGAACCAATTATGTACTTGTCATTGAAGTTTTCAGTCACTTCTACAGCCTCATTTAATTTGGAAGAAGATCCTTGAAATAACATACCTAATTCATTACTAATCTTAGGCTTCAAATTATATCTTAGCAGGACACAGAGTATCAGAAATGCACCCACAAACAATGAACCAAGAACTATCATAGCAACCTTCAGTGGTGCTTGTGCACTCTTTTTCTTCGGTAAAAGACAAGGTTTTAGAACATTAGTTCTCATGCAAGACGAATCATTGCTGTGGCAAGACATGCATAGATCAGGATTTCCACTAAAAGAACTTGGAGTGGAATTCAGAAACCTCACAAGATTTTCTGGTACTGGTCCAGTAAACATATTATAGGAAACATTCAAGAAAGATAAAAACTGTAGGTTTCCTAATGAAGCAAGACCTCCAGTGAGATTATTAAACGACAAATCTAAACTCTGCAGCTCCACCAAATTGCTTAATTGCGGTGGAATGCCACCCGTTAATCCATTGCTACTAAGGTTCAATGCAATGCCCAGTTTAATTAGTGTTCCTAAAGATGAAGGGATACTCCCCCCAAGAATGTTGCCACCAAGTTGCAGTTCGATAAGCATATCCAACTGTGATAGAGAGTCAGGTAAGCCTCCACTAAATTTATTCTCCTGCAAACGTAGCTGTGACATAGATTTAAGGTTACTTACAGTTGTGAGTGCTGAACCTTTCAAAAAGTTAAAGCTCAAATCAAGCAGATATAACTTGGAGCATCCAGAAATTTCCTCAGGGATCTCACCATATAGTCTGTTTCCTGAGAGATTAAGACTAACTAAGCTCGCTAGTTTTCCAATTTCTGGTGGTATTGGACCAACAAGCTTGTTTCCTGACCAGTTCACATATGTAACGTTGATACATTTGCTAAGACTAGCAGGAATGTCCCCACTTAAAAAATTATAGCTCAGATCAATATGGTCAAGACTGCTACAATTTACAAATTTTGGAATTGATCCAGTAAGATTGTTTTGCTTGAGAATTACTCGCCTCAAAGTTGGGCAGTCAGCGATAACAGATGGGATGCTACCATTTAGAAAATTTAAACCCAAGTTCAACACCTCCAGTTTTCCCCCTGAACAAATTTTCGGCGGGATTGTGCCAACAAAACCATTGTTTATGAAATCAATTACGGATAGGCTGCTGTTGACACCCAACCCCTGTGGTATGACACCAGTGAATGAATTATTAAACAACGTAATTTGCTGCAGCTGCTTCATTTCAGCCAACATTGGAGGCAGATGCCCAGTGAAATTGTTGTTATAGATGTCCACATGTTCTAGGCTCTGGATGCCCCATATATCTTCAGGAAACTCCCCAGTGAAGCGATTATCAAAAAGATAGAGCAGCTGCAAGTTCCTTAGGTTTGCTAATTCTTTTGGAACAGTACCCTCGAGCTGGTTTACATCTAGATGCAGCCATATAAGCAATTGGCAATTGCCAATCTCAGGAGGGATTGGGCCAGACAAGGAGTTCTGAGAAAGTACAAGGTATGAGAGGTTTCTCAATAAACCGATTGAACTTGGTATTTGACCGGTGAGACTATTGTTGACGAATCCAATCTGTGTCAAGCTGCTACAATTCCCTATCCACTCTGGGATTTCGCCTCTGAGATAATTGTACGACAAGATGAACTTCTCAAGCCTGCAGTTCTCAAATCTGAAATTTACCTCTCCTGTGAAGCTATTGTGGGTGACATCAAAAACCCTTAGTGCTTCAATATTGCTCAATGTATCTGGAAGGCTCCCATTCAATTTATTTTTCAGTAGACGGAGCACCTGCAGTTTGGTGCAGTTGCCAATGGAAGCTGGCATTGATCCTGATATACCATTACCTGACAAATCAATGACTTCCAGGTGCTTGATGAGTCCTATCTGAGGACCTAGCGAACCAGACAATCCCGAATATGATAAGTTAAGAGAAACCACATTGTTCATTCCATCACAACTAACTCCTTTCCATGCACATGGAGTTGCATCATCAGCACTCCAATCCGAGCTTATGGAACTTGGCAGCATTAGTGTCTTGGAGAGATCCAGAAGTGCCAGACCATCATCACTCAAACTACAAGATAATGGGGCCAAGCTGAAGAACATAAGCAGCCAATGCCATATGTGCACCCCCATTATGATCCTGAAATCACAATATGCTAGAAATCAGCAAAATATAATCTTTTACCCATCTCATGGGTAGGTAGACCAAACCAACAAAAACTCCACCGCCGCAGGCAATACAGAACAAGCAAAAACTATGCCTTCTCCACAAGAGCATCTATGGCTTCCAGGAAGCACATGGTAGCAAACAACAAAACAAAATGGGAGCTTTTCCTAGAGAGTGAGATCCAGACTGCGATTATGGTCAAGAATATTCTAAACGAGGCCAAGATTACGACTTAAGCAGATGTCGACGCCTTACACCTTTGTCAGCAAGGAAGGAGTCTGCGGTTCTGTGGAACCGCCGCGACTTCCTCCGGACTCCGCCATGACCCGCGACTACGGCGCCGCCAGCCGCCGGCCGCCGCCATCGCGTGCCCCGCTGCGCCCAAGACCCACGCCGCTTTCTCTGATCCATCTGTGCGACTGTGCCGTTGGGCTAACACTTCTCTTGGGCCAAGCGAATCAAAGAAAAGAAAACTAGGCCACTTCTTATTTTTTTTCCCCAGGCGGCCCAAGCATCCAATCCAACAGAAGAAAGATTAAAGTAATAATCAATCCCAATTCCCACACCTTCTTCTTCCTCCTGCCCCTCCCTCCTCCATTCCTCTCAAGCTCCTGCTCTATATCATCAAACTGTCTACTGCGATTGTTAGGACATTCAGATTCCGAGACTAACACTGTAACGAGTGCTCAAACTTTTGCAAACTTTGGAAAGCAGTCAAAGAACAGGAGCAGCCGAACATGTAGTTACACAAGGTGTTGGGGAAAAAAATATCATTGTGCATGAAAAAGGAGCGAAAATGGTATGGAAATAAACTCATTAGCCGCATGCAAGATAAGAAATTTGGACTCATTGCCTTACGTGTTGTGACTAAAACCAAAAGGGAAAATCGCAAATCGTGGCTTTCACTAAGCTCAAAATTCAGAAACTGCTTACCGCCAGCTCAAATCTTGGGCGACTTCTTTCGAGGACAGTTCTTTGGCTAACTGTCAAAAGCAGTACGCTTGAGAAGAAGCTGCAAAGGGCAACAAATATATGCTTTAGTGCGCTAGTACCTGTAATCAGAGGCAATGGTCAATCACTATACGACTTGAGAGTAAATTATCTGTACTAGACTACTAATTCTTAATCTATAATACAGATCGAGCCAAAAAGCCCAATAGCCGGCATTTCGTTTTCTGAAAGCTACACAGCAGCGAACAACCTGTGTGTCGAACGCCTGATGTTTCTCAAGCAGAAGAAACCCCTCTCCAGAGCTCTGACGAGCCAATATCAACCACTGACGATTAAGAGAGTTGCAGGAGAAGAGTGATGGCATACCGACAGCAACCCGTAGCTTCGTCAACGCATATCTCTACGACTTTTTGCAGCAGCTATGGCGTGTATGCGTTGCTGTTCTAGCTCAACTACACTAGCAAACCGCTGCTCATCAAACATGTGGGGGAAAAAGAAATTTCAGATGGCTCATTGACTATGGGAAGGTGGTTGATTAGTTAGCACGGACAGGATGGCGGCAGCGGCAGCGGCACTGTAAAAACCATGACCACGAGCGTTGTTGATTCGTCAACCGCGCTTGAGCCGGAGAGTTTGAGCAGCCGCCCCAACCCCATTGTTGCGATTCCAACTTGAGGTGCTTCGTGGCACGGCATGACCATCGGTGAATTTACTATTGCGATTTGCTACCATGTCAAAGCAAGCAACGTTGGCACGTGGTCATCTGGTTCATCAAAGATTCGCTCAGTTTTTGAGTCGTCCACATCTTTTTTTATATAAAAAACAAAGAAAATCTATTTTACTCCCAAACTAGTTACTTGGATCACTTGATACCTAAACTATTTTTAGCTCATATTACCGCCTAAACAATTCAATAGTTCACTTCGCTACTAATAACATTTATCCTTTTTGTTACTATTCATATAGGTTAAATTTTAAGGCAAAATTTAGCCATATATGACACCATTATAAAAGTTTAAAAGTATTTTCAATTTTTTCATACCAATTTTCTTGAACTTTTAAATATTAATGTTTAAATCAATCTTAGGTGCTTTCAACCTAAGTAAATAGTGAGAAAAACTCTAATAAAAATAGGGAGCCGTTACTTGTAATATATTTGTACTAATAAAGTTCCGATGCAAACTATGACATATATAGGGAGAGAGAGAAAAGAAGCAGCGTTAGTGAGTACACTAAACCATTTTCAATAGTTTAGGATGTAAAATGAGAAAAAAAATAGGCGATAAGTGCTCCAATAAAATAATTTAGGGAGTAAAAATGTTTCTTAAAAAATATGGGATTTTATACTTACTCATATTTATTTTCCAGAGGGCATTGGAATGTACTAGCATGAGTTCGAGGAACCGCGAAAATTCAAGTACCGCACAAAAAGGAAAAGTAAAAAAAAAACTCCAATAGGGTATGTTTTCTAAAACGATCAGCCCATTGGCCCGGCTCTACACTTGCTTTCTATTACCTTTGTTTTCTGTTTTAGGTTATAAGATGTTTAGTGTTCTTTATATTTATATGAGTATTAATGAATTTGCATATATATATATATATATAACATATACTCTCTTCAGTTTGATAATTCTTGTCATTTTAGATAGCTACATGATCTTTTAAATCTATTTTTGACTATAATTTTTTATTAAAAATATACAAAAACTTAAGAAAATAGTTTATTTTTATTAAAGTACTTTTTATGACTCATGTCCTACCATTTTCAAACTAAATTTTTAAAAATTATTAATAGTCAAAATTTTAAAGGTTTAATCATACTCTTACCCTAAACAACCAGAATTATATAACTGAAACAAGTATTCTGATCTATAGATGAATTTAGGGAAAACAAAAATATCTTATAACCTAAAATGCCTGGTGTAAAAATATATTGGGTTGGACTTAACTGATTCGTAAATGCAGAACTTCCAACCCAATTTTAGATGGGCTGGATCGCGGCCTCAAACACCATACACGAGCATCAACATCTTTGCGGCCTAGTTCATTTCGGGCCGGAACGCACTCGCATGCATTAAGGCCTCACTGGATGGGCCTCTTTCTCGACCCATCTAAATTACTGTCTGGCCCATAAAAAGGAATTGCCCAGACATTTATAGGAGGCCCATGTGCGTGACTTTTCCTAGAGTTTTTCGCCGTCTACACTGCGAGTATGGGCCGGGCCGTCTTGCTGCTGGAATGACCGGACGGCCCAGCAGCAGGAGCACTGGAGGCTTCAAAGCGCAAACGCCTTTTTCCAATGGTACTGTACTGTACATGCAGTGCAGGATGAGTTTTGGGTTTGTTTTGCACTTGTTGCAAATTGCAAGAGAATTACGCTAGGATTATTGAATTCCGTAATAACTGATGTAAAATGGAAATGCTACAGTAAATATACCCTGAATTTACCATTAGCTCCTGTTCCATTTCCACCATTACCGGACAGACCAAGCACTGTTCATACAGAGCCCGTCTCAAGGCAAATCAACAGTGGGCAGCTCCATCCTCATGCTTATCCAGAGCAAAACGCGGTTTAAAGCGTCAATGATTAGCACCCAAAATATCTACTGTAAGTACACAGATTAAAAGGATTCTGGCTAGCCACTGAGCTACCTAGCTAGGCTTAAAGCAAGCTTTCAGTGAACAAAAGGCTTAACAAGAAGTGCATGGAATTTCGCCGCATCCAAACAAACAAGAGAGAGCCCAGCCTGCCTGCCTAATCTTTCTCATCTCGCAGTGGATCGTCTCATCATTTGACAACTAATGCTCTATATACACACCGGATCCGGTTCTCTCTGCCTGGAGGAGGCACTAGTGGATATATGATTCACCAACCAACCTCTCTCGCTCGCTCGATCACCACCTCGCCGGCGATCAAATTGGTAGTGCTCCTCGACGTCACCGAGCAGCTCGATCGGGCAGAGTTGATCCCATTTGTCTCCTCTTCTCTCTCTCTCCCTCTCTGAAGATGCCAAATTGTGAGGGGGGGGGGGGGGGGGTATATATGCATGAACTATGCCATGGCTGCAGCTTGCAATGTTAGGTGCAGCTCCAATCAAATTAGTTCTCTGCATCTGTGTGCATGCTATGCTAGCTAAACTGAACCATCATCGCACAGCTCGATCGGATGCACTGCAATTACAGTGTTCAGAGAGCAAGCTAACGATATCAAATCTGGTGCGATATATTCTCTATGGCATCATCTGATATATCCTAATAGTTCTTCCACTCTCTGAGAAACGACATCCTTGTTGCTTCTGTTGCCAATCCTGGAAAAGCTAAGCCATTCTTGAATATATACTGCCTTATTTTAAGATGAAGATGATGCATCTTGCAAAAGAGCCTTTAGTTAAAGGGTTAGGAGGGTACGTAGCACATGATCTGATGGTGATACTCTCAAGTGATATGAACAATTAGATAATCAAGCAGGCCCTACCAGTAACATCTTCACCGGAGAGAGGTAGATACATACTACATACAAAGGGGGATGCATCATGCATCTCTAGATGTACTAAACAACACTTTCTTTTGGAAATATACATCGGCTGATGTTAATGATGGAATCGATCGAGCAAAAACACGCTATTTGCTCCATCAACTAGGGCAAAATGGAAGGTATGATGCCGACCTATTCTTTCTTTCCATTTGCAAAACAAATGGCTGGAGACTGGAGTGAGTGACAGTCCCCTTCTTCAAATGCACACATCCCCGTCGATAGCTTCAGGTCTTTAGATAGTCTTCACTGCACCATCCAGCAAAAGCGTCCACTAATACTGATTTCGCGATAAAAACATCAGGAGTTTATGATTAGGACTGTGCTTTGTCGAAACCCACCAAGTTCTTGCGATCCGTGATCAGGTGAATGCCTGACAGCCGCAGCAACTCGTGTGCAATTAATGAGATTTTTCGTTTGGGCTCCTCTGAAACTGAAGCGTGTGCTTTGCTTGGCAGCCATCGTGTTGCCGTGCGTCCTGCTCTGCATGCAAGCCTCGAATCGAATGGGGGTATAAACAATCTCTCCGTCAGAGATTGTTCGTGCCTCGTACTGGCAATTCGACACATCAAGAGATTCAGGGAATTTTATGCCTTTTGAAGCCCTGACAGATTGATGGACCGAAGGCATTTGTCAGGTAATGCAGTCGTAGTTGGACTCCTGAAATTTGCGAATAAAACTTTTATATATATGCTGATCTAAAAGCTAAAGCTGGAAATGGAAATAAACTATAGTGAAAAACTTCAAAATCAATATTTTCAAATTTGGTTTATATGCATAAGCAAAACTAAAAAGATGGGGTGCTAATCAAAGGAGTTCAGAATAACAGACTTAAATGGAGATTTTCAGCCAGAGCCACAGTGAGCGAGCAATTTTACATCCTTGAGAAAGTACTAAAAATATCATATTTTTAGTGTAAAATTTAGCAGCTCTATTAAAATTTCAAGTGTAAATTTTGATACTTCGATGTACTTTTTCAAAAATATTAAAATTGTCCAGAGCAAGTACATCAGACATGCCAAGAAAATTGGGGAGTACAGAAGGGAAATAGATGGGCATAGTGCCGTTTGCTTTTCTAAGTTCTGAGCTGTACACCCTGCGAATTTAAATGTACGACGTTTTAACTTTGAAATAAGAAGTTTGACCACTTGTGTTGTTTAGTTTTTTAAGCATTATTTATTTTGTTGGGATTTGTTCTATTCCTCAAAGGGCGTGTTCAGCTACCTAGTTAGATATCTAATTTTTCTTTTTCGTGTGCACGCTTTCTGAACTGCTAAATGAATTATTTTTTACGAAAATTTTCTATAAGAAAGTTATTTTTAAAATCACATTAATCTATTTTATATTTTTTAATAATTAATTAATCATATACTAATCTATTACTATGTTTTCCGTGCCGGATAACTAACCGACCTCCCCCATCCAAACAAACGTAGCCAAAGTACTTTAAGCATAATATATAGTTTTGAGTATTTACACTGATTTTTAAATAATACGAATAATCTAACATTTAATTTAAAGTAAAAACGCAGTAAAACACGAATGGAATTCTAACCCTTAGTTGGTGGGATCTTTTTATCTCCGGGTGACTGTCGTATGTTGCCGCGATCTCCAACCAGAAAAATCACTCTGCTGCTCTGTACTGTAACGTTTTTCCCAAAGTTATGAAATTGGTCGTCGTTGCGTCTCCGGCCTGGCAAAAAGGAAAGTTTGTGGTTAAGTTTTCACGTGATCTGTTTAGATTCATTGTATGAAGATATATCATGTTCAATACTAGATTTAACTTTTATGAAATGGAGGGATAAGTTACAACATTAATTACAGAGATTCCGAAAATTTTGACGAGCACAAGAATCCTTGACTTTATTTGGGACACAGATAATATTTCATTCCTCTCTTGTAGCTCATGTACCCTCTTAGCCTCTTCCATTGTGCATGTTGCAAACTACTATTGCAGAACCAATAAATCTCCAATAGTTGAGCTGAACTTGCTTAATTGTACACATGTTGTATTTTCAAAATTTCAGGAATCTACCAGGAGGCAAGCCTAGAGGTCAAACCCTATCTAGCAATCCCTAGACTTACCTCCAACTTTGGTTGTGTTGTGCACTAAAAATCTCTACCATGTAATGTAAAAATAGATTGACACGCTTCTTTTACCTATCCATGAAGAAAATTCCTTTGCCGTGCTCGTTGCCTTCCTCTCTTATATAGGCATGCCGGGCCCTTGACAGGTTGCCAATTCTTGGGGCTGTCCAACAAGGATGACATTATGCATGTACCTGTAGTTCCCACTCATCTCTGCCATGTAATTAGTTTGCTCCTCAGCTGAGATGACACCATTTTGACAGTGACTGATTGCTGGCTTAAGATGCTAACCCATTACCACTAGAAAAGTGAAAAAAAAAGAGAAACAATAATGGAGCTATCAGCTATGCAAAGTCATATTTATTCAGGCTCTGCTTTAGCTTATCCAATATTTGCTAGCCGCTTGCAAACCAGCTAGCTTTGGCGCCTCTTGGGATATAGCTTCTGCGAGCTCATGATGGCCAAATCTTTGATGCAGGCAAAAGCGAGAGCCAAATCATGTGATATCGCCAACCTTTGGGGTATCATTAGCGAGATGGATTCCAAGCAGGATGAGCTATGCTCACAGCAGCGCTACACACCTAGTAGTGACTAACAATCGGACAAGCTATATATTTTAGCTGGTAATAGCGTCAAAGGGCCTCGTCATTTCTGGTATGAAGCGTGATCGGCTGGATATTAAACTTGTTCTTATTAACTATAATAAATATGTCCTAAAAATACCCACTCTGATAGTTCAGAATATATGTTCAATTGTCCATAGACACTAATAGGCAATTTTTCACCAGAAAACAGCTAAGAAACCTGCTATAGACAGGTAGTATACTTTATTTTTTATCTTGCTTATATCCATCCATTTAACAATGTATGTATATGGTTCATATATGCATCTAGATTCATTAGCATCCATACGAATTTAGAAAAAAAAATCTAGAAATTCTTACTGTGTAGAATGGAGGAAGTAATATATAAACATTCATAGAAAAGAAACCTTATACGAAGTCAAGATTTTTGTCAACATCTAAAAATATTTCCAATAACAGTCAAATTTTTGATTGCATTTTTTGCATAAAACTAAATACACCATATTTTGATAAATGGAATCAACAACATAACCGAATTATAACTTTGTCTTTCTACTTCAAATTATTTTAAAAGTATTACCGAATTATAGAATAGCAACAAATTTAGCACGGCCTATACTACATTTGATACAAAACTCTTTTAACTCAATCCAGTTTTAGATGGTCCAGATTGCTTTGAGATTCGTGATACCATAATCACTTGTTCTTATCTAATCTCCCCCTTCGTCTCCTCGATACATGTGAGAAACCTCTTCTCCCCGACACATGCAAGCGATCAAGCATCAATACCATCACCGCCGTCGCTTCATGTGTCCATGCACTAACCCTAGCCTCAATGGCCCACCACATTGGCCACCCCCTGCTTCCCATCTCTCTTTCTCCTCAAGCTAGCGATGATGAGGTGCCCATGTCCCGCCATCTTCCTCGTCCCTAGCGGCTTCCCTACAACAACGGTTTTTCTTGCCCTCGCATTCAATATAGGCACACTATCCTTGTCCATCCTTATGCCTCTGACATCGCCGCCAGGGCCTCGTCCCGCCCGTGTTCACTATTCATCTATCCACCGTTGGTCCTCCACCATCCACAACCACTCCTCCAGGCCTAGAAAACTCCCCATCTTTCCCCTTTACCCGCCACTCTTCTACCCTAACTTTGATCCCCAAAACTCTATCCGGTCAGGGTCAGGGGTGCCTAATGTCGGTCACTAGAGTTCATCAAATTTATCAAGAGTTGAAGTAGAATCTCAATTGCACAAATTATGAAGCGACCTTGAAGGTTAGTTATGTGCAAGATTTTATCAATGTGGGTGATTGTTTGGGATGAAAAAAAGTCAAATAATATATTTGCAACCAAAAATAATTTATGTATAAAATTTTTATAAATATATTTTTAGCAATCTAAAAGTCAAGACTGAAAAATAAACTACGTTGAAAAAAACCCTAAAACCACCCCAAATTTAAGGCTTAAAATTTAAGTTTTGGCTTACAAACATAAGTAGAAGCGAAAAGATGTCAGATGTATACTTTTTTATGTCAAATGTTCTTTTTTTTAATGTGAGATCAATCATTCATAACTCAACATTTGTCCCCCACCCCAAAGCGTCATGAACTTGGGAAAAATGGCCGGGAAACTACTTGTGTGCAATCTGTGGGTACGATGAGGTTCTGCCTTGTGTCAATGTCAAGGAAGTTTACTTGCACATACGCGGCGCATTTGGCTGCAAAAAATGCTTTTGTACGGTGGAGTGTGACGACGGCCGGTGGGGCCCAGACGCTTGGAAATTGGAGCTGGGCCCCATGTCTCTGTGGGTGCATCATCACGTAGGGGAGTTGGCAGACAGGGCACAAAGTGGAGGGCCCTAGATTGAGTAGTAATCCGAATTCTTTCTCTTTTCTTGTTTTGTTTTTGTTTTTTTTTTCTGAAAGCAGAATTATTGTTTTGCTTTATTCCTATTTCTTTTAACTTTTTCACCTTGATCCATGAGTGGGCGACATACAACATATGTGCATATGTTAGGGCTCAAATTGTCAATGCTCTCTTAATAAAGGAAGCAAAAACTGTAGGAGTGTAGGTGCATCAACTGAAATACTGAATCACTGAAATGATGCTAAGTTCTATAATTTAAGTACGCTACAAATTTAGATCAAACTTTACCAAATGTGCCCACTTTGTTATGTCAGCATTGGGCTGGCTAAAACCAGTATGAGTTTAATTGAGGAATTAAGTCAGTTGTTTGGCTATTTTTTTCAATTGAGGAATTAAGTCAGTTGTTAGATTATGAAGAAATGGGTATATCATAGAAACTACTATACAACTTCATGCATGGCAAGCAAATAATGCAGGTTTTTTTTAATCCACTTTTAGTTTATCAATACGGTATGCTGTACAAGCTAAGTATTATAATGCGTGACTCGAACGCACCAATCAACTGTGGATTCCACGTACTTCTACGTCCAATCCAAGTCTTGATTAATTAGCTCTCTAATTAATCAACAATTCATAACGAAGTAGTAGTAAGCAAGAGTATTATATAGGTTTTCTCCTGAGATATGTAAGTTAGGTGCAACCACTATACTTAGTGTTAGCTAGCTTAAATATGTTAATTTTTTTAATCAACTAGAGAGTCTTAATTTGCACGTATAGTGAATTCATACGTAAGTAATTAATGAGAGTATTTGCTCCTTGTCAGTGCAGAAAAGTGACACCTGACATCAGAAGTTGATTAGTTAGACATCCTTAATGTAAGTTTCATGGACACGATTACCTAAAGTGACATGTCATCTAAAATGTTTGAAACTAGGATAAAACATCCCTCTCTCAGTGGATAGTTTCATTTATTATTTGTTTCCTAGGTTACATGCAAGACACAAATTGTCTAGGTAACAGTGCATAGAAGGTTTCATTTCCATGAAACTCATTTTATCTCTCTTCATTAATACTATATCACATCATCAAAAATGTCTACATGACATCTTATTTATTATTTATGAAACTCCCATTAAAATTGGCCTTACACTTAGCGAAACCATCGGATCATTGACATTGTCGAGTCATGCACCATTTCAGCTAGCATGTTGCCCTACCATTAAATTATTACTAATCTTTATAAACTCATCTGTAAATTGTGCCATTGTTTAACACCAACAAGCTGATCCGTCATTAAAAATGTGGGACTTTTTTTTTACATGAGTAACAACGTCAACGTGGGGATTTTCTTGAGATTCCAATTAGATTCCTCAACACAACCCTATCCAGATACTGCAGCATGTCTGCATGCATGCCCTGACCCAAAACCTCAAGACACTCAAGTTACCTTTTGACTAAGTTGTAGACCTTTGAGACTTGGAAGGGCCTAGAGAACACCAGGAGCTATATATCAACTTACTCAACCCCTTTCTAATTAGTAATTAATATCTCTATATATAGGGATAAAATCTTAACGGAACGTATAGCACTGATATATATATATAGATCCAATAACATAAAGAGCTTATATATTAGTAAGGAGTACTATATATGATCTGAATCCTATGTATATGGATCGGATCAATCAATGATGGTCATGGTGCTGAAATGGATCAACCCCCACTATTTTGTCCCCTTTTTCCATGGTCACTTTTCACTGTTCATGTCATGTATAGTCCATGGTCTCTAGAAGGAACACTCCTCTCCATGGATTTCAGCTGCGGTGCATGATGAATTGATGCATGTGTGCCCCCCCCCCCCCCTCAAATATTTTGTTCCTCCTATCACACAACGACAGCAAAGGTTGACAATCATTTTTGCTGCTGCTGCTGAGGGGCACACACATAAACACATACATGAGGCCGGTGAATGTAACTCAACTAATTAACTTAATTGGGTTTGTTTGCGCGTACTTACCACTGCAGGTATGTGGCACATCACACACTTTGTTTTAAGTGCTGGACATTGTCACATTGCTGTTAAGTTATGAGATTGATTATCCCTTTGGATAGGGTTATGCATGTTTAGTTGGGTGGTGGTCCATGTAACTATCATAGTTAATGGTGGGGGACTTAAATAAGTTCTTCTTAGACGTTGCTGCACGCAAAACTCTCCATGGCATGTTCGATCGAGGTTTTATCAAGAGAAAAAGGGAAGTTGAGGTCACCGTACGTCATTATCTTTTCTTTTCCTTTTTTTTCAAGGTCCGGTTTGGAAATATAAATTTCATACTAGGTATTTGTATTTTGGTAGTAGGAAGCAATAGTTGTATACACTATTTGGAACATAGGAAACATATAATTAATATTTTTGTGTCATCTAATTTAACTGCATGGAAACAACCATAAATTTTAGTCACTTTTGCACTGTCATTACATCAAGATTTGAACAAAGTAACCTTATCTTCTCGCACATCCATGACATGCTTTAGATGGGGATCATGCCATATCAATTACCCTCCCATGCTTCGGTAACGTCACCTCTGATACTACTAATGGGGCCTATCCGATCTGTCTACCCACTCCCCATCCTCTTCAGACCTCTCCTATTTCTATCCTCTAAGAGCATCTTTAACGGCCAACCTTAAATTAAACTCTTCAAATGCCCATATAGTCAACTCTCTGACTAATTTGGCCAACCATAGTAGGTGCTCACTCCAACCATCTCTCTACTGGCCTCTCCAAAATTACAGTGGGACTAATATATCAGCCTCTGCTCCTTCCTTCTTCCTTTCTCCCCTTCATTGAGCAACATAGGCACATAGAGGAGCTAAAGGGGGTGGGGATGAAAAACGACGACAACGATGGATCTAGGAAGGATGGCAATGGAGCAGGGAGGTAGAAGCACAAAGACATCTATGGGAGATGGAGGCTTGCCCATACTTAGATGCACTACCGTGACGACCCTATGCAGGGAGGGGTCAGGGAACCAAAATGACGATGAGGAGGGATGACAATGCTGGCGCAGGAGATGGATGCCCCATTGCCGGTCGTGGTGTCGATGTTGTTCGGAGAGAGGGAGGAGGGGAGGGGGATCATGGGTGTGTGGGTGAAATTTTGGTTGGACCCACTATTTGGCTAGCTTGGCAGACTTGCTAACTTTGGTAACTGAGGAAAATATTTTAGCAATTTTCAATTGGCTTGGCAAACCGGATGACAAGTCTGTTGAAGGCAGAATTTTTGCCAAAGTTGCTAAATTTTGACTCGTAGAGTCAAGTAGTTATTTCATTGGAGATACTCTAAGTTGACTAGCAGTGACATGTTTCCGTCCATTGGTCTTCTGGATCTATGATAGCTCCCTGCCACCACCCTACCCTGCCTCAAAACCACCCTAAATCCAACTAGGTGTTCTATAATGTCCTCTATTGATAGTACAACTAATATGTACTGTTTATTTTTTTTCTAATCCAATGGATTGGACCTATTTATACTACCATAACAACTATTGGCAGTAAAATATGTTTCTACTACTAGTAAAACTTTAAATCGATGATCAAGATTCTTATATTGATGGTAATACTGGTAGTAGAATATATCAGTAGAGAGTATTGTAGTTAAGCTCCCACTATATGTCTTGCTCGTCACCCCCAGCCTCGCAATCCCACGGATTCAGTGCCAGCCACCATTGTCCACAATCCACTGCTTTCTCGGCCATCCTATAAGCCCTTCTCCTCCCTCAATCACCCTTACACCTTGAAACCTAATCTATTGTATGGGTGAAGGAGAAGAAGAGTTTGATGCCACTGCCTCTCTCAATCCAAACTTTAAACTTGATTGAAATTTCTCATGATTTTAGTCACCTAAAGCCTATACCAGTCCCCCTTAATATTCATATGGGGATTAGAATTAAGGGATTGCAAAGATACGATATGTATAAATATGATACCTTGATGCTATCAAATTTGATACCAAGATGGTATCGACAATACTCGATTAGTGTCGGCTGATACTAGAATGGTATCAATTGATATATTATTGGTAACGATCGGTACCAAGATGATATCGACAATGCTCATCAGTATGAGAATAATACTCTAAAATAGAAATGATATATTAAAATATCTTAATTCTAATAAAAATAAATTGAAAAAAATAATAAAAGAATGAAAAAAAAATCAACCTAGCTGATGAATTGAGATGTTACTACTACTAAAATATTATCCCATCCTCAATAGCACGCACGGTGAACCGGTATTCTAGCATTTCTGATTTGACTTATAAAGGAAAAATAAAAATAAAAGCTGAAACATAACCATATGGTCATAGCGGCCGCTTGCCTAATCAAAATCAGTCTAAGATGCACCATGAATAGCGTGATAGTTTCAGCCTAATAATAATAAACATCATTAATTGTAGAGAGGTTAAACCATTTAGCATATAGGGTCTTGGGTGATGTGCATAGTTAATGTTTCAATGCGAACAAACTGTATCCCGTTCCAAGCCATGAAACAGTCCGTCTTAGGCTAGTCTCAACACATAATTTTATGACATAGTTATTAAGACTGTAAACTATGTAACCGAGCCAGATGAGTTTCATAGGGATTAAACTTCTCTCTCATCCCATAAAACTCTCTTATTTAGTGATTCTACGAAGTCAGCAATTTTACTGACGTGACACTATATTTAATATACATGACACCATGAAACATGTATTAAGACTGACCTTATAGTTTTTCCCTTAAAATTAGCATAGCTTCAATTTCAACAAGAAATGAACTTGTGGATTATACAACATCAACCCAACAATCCAGACAAGGCCTTTACTTTTTGCCAGCTGAAGTCAGCCGGTGAGACGAGGAACGGGACAAACCAACGCGAAGGGGGCTAACATGCATGCCCAAATCTCACCATGCATATGCGCGCGCGCGGCGCGGGCGGCATATGCCGTGCCGCATATGCCTCGACGGCGCACGAGACAGCAGCTAGTGCGCGCTCGACCAGCCACCGCCCGCGCTAGCTATCCCCTCGCCGACGATTGGGTACGTGGGCCCGTACGCCGGCCGGCCGGCCAGCCAGCCAGCCAGCCAGCCATGGCCAGTACGCACGCGGGCGCGCGCGCGAGTCACCTGGTGGGCGGGCGGGCTAGCCAGCCGTGACGTCGTTCGTCGCGCGCGCCTGTACGTGCGCGGGCGGGCGCGGTTCGATCGAGTGGCCGGCACGGCGTCGCGTCGGATGGACGTACGTGCGTCGTCGCGCGCATCGCGTGGAAGATCAGATTCCCCGCGCCGCGGGCGGCCGGCCGCGCGAATATCTATCGATCGTCGAGTGCCCACTGGCCACTGCCCGGTGTGCTATCAGCATGAGGCGTTGATGGCTCCGACGAACGGAACGCACCGCGCGCGCCTGTGCGGCCGCGTGCGGTGCAGTGGGCATGGTTCGCCATCATCCATCCATCGATCGATCCCCCCCGGCGCGCGCGCGCACGCACGCACGGCACGACGTACGTCGCGCGACCGGGGCCATCTGGGCGGGGTCTAATCCGTCGCGTCCGGCAGATTCTTTGCCGCCTCAATCGCTCGCTCGCTCGGCGTGACTTTGTCTTTGTTGTTGGCAGGCAGATGATCGGATCAGGTCAGGTGGTGATGCACTGATGCCTGCCTGCCTAGGATATGTGTTAACGTTAGGTCGACGGCCGACGGCCGGCCAGGTGCGTTCTTGCTCATCTCATCCGTATATATGTGTGCGCTGAGCCGTGCACCTAGTGTAGCAGTGGCTAGCGCTGAGATATTTAGTTTGTGTTCCTTCTCGAAAGATTTTCTGATTTTTGTGATAACTATTTTAATAATATAAAAGATGGAATTTACTATAAAAATTATAAATATATTTTATAAAAATAAAATGATAAATCTCTATATAAAAATATTTCATAAAAAACACACCGTTTGTAGTTTAGAATAAGCTTGCTTGAAGAACACATTCTTAATTGAATGATTTTCTGTCAAATGTAACCTAAACAGTGCCGGTATATATTAGGTATCATATTTTTCAGTATAAAAATTTAGTAACTTGATGTCCTAGAATTTTGTACTAATTTCTTTTTACCTATCTTAATGTACCTTTTAAAAATGGTAAAAAAAAGGTCCTTATGTATAGGTTTGTACTTTTATTAGAGGCTATTTTGTTTATATCTTTGATAATATTTAAACGTGTGCGAGTAGTCTGTGTGTGTGATGTATCATCCAGATGTATATAATATTTTTGCAAAAGCACGAGACATTTTGATGCAGCAATTTGATGCCCATGCTTTTATTTCTTGCTAAAGCATGCACTGTGCTTAGCAAATAGCTCAAAACTATGTGCTCAAGGCAGAAACCGATAACACTAGGTTTCTATTATTTTAGGGGTGGTGCTCAATGCTTTTCTCAGTGGGATATATAACTCATTGCCATGCACACTCGCCGCTTACCTTGCAGCGACTCAACAACGCTAATGACACCACCATTCTTGTGGATAAGCACATTTCCCCATGGCCCCAACAGTACTCAAATGCTACAATATTCCCATAATATTTGAGAGAGCCAAAAAGGAGCCAAAAAAGTGTGCCAAAAGGAGCAACATAGAGCACACAATAGGTTTATTTTACAATTGCACATGGACACCCCCTTGTACCATACCAGCACCCACATAATGCCCCCAAAAATGCAAATAATGAACCTTGGGGAGCCCCATTTTGCAATTTTCCAGCACTAAAACCGTAGACAGTACGCTCTGGGTGAGTGAGTGACCTCACAATTACTAGTTAATTAAATAATTTACATTATGCTTTTTTTTTCTTTATAGCAAATCCATACAAGCAGTGACAAATTCTCTCTCTCTCTCTCTCTCTCTCTCTCTCTCTCACCTTTCTCCTTATAAATAAGCCCCCAACCCGGTTGCACTGCGCTCTCACACCATTGCACCGAGCAAAGAAAAGAAGCCTCTCAAGAACAGCACAAGAACCAGCTCAGATTAGCTATAGCAAACGTCCAAGAGCAGAAGAAGCAATGAGGCCAGGAGCAGGGTTCAACGAGACGGCGGCGGCCAAGGCGGCCGTGGTGGCCCCCGTGGCCGCGGCCGGCGCGGCGCATTCCGCGTGGCACTCCCCGGTGCCGTACCTCTTCGGCGGCCTGGCCGCCATGCTCGGGCTCATAGCGTTCGCGCTCCTCATCCTCGCCTGCTCGTACTGGAAGCTGTCCGGCTAC
Organism: Oryza brachyantha; assembly: GCF_000231095.2. Taxonomy (NCBI): domain Eukaryota; kingdom Viridiplantae; phylum Streptophyta; class Magnoliopsida; order Poales; family Poaceae; genus Oryza; species Oryza brachyantha. The sequence continues at coordinate 13,454,660 of NC_023170.2, forward strand.
CTGGAGGGCGGCGCCGGCCGCGGCGACGACGACGGTGCGTCCGCCGACGGCGCGAAGCCCGCGGCCTCGGAGCTGCCGCCGCCGATATGGGAGGAGAAGATACTGGTGATCATGGCCGGGGACGTGAAGCCGACGTACCTGGCCACACCCATGTCGAGCAGAGCCTCCTCCTTCGGCGACAGGAGCAACAACGGAGAGGACGACGAGAAGAAGAAGGTGCAGGAGGTCGCCATGGGTAGCCTCAAAGATACCGAGAATGGTGAGCACAGTGAGAGCCAGAGAGACAGAGATGAGCACCACATCCCAGAGGTGTGAGTTTTGCTTCCATTTTTCTTTTTTTTGCTTAGATTTTAGGTCTATTTTGATGCATCGGTGAGATGATCAGAGATTCAGAGTACGTTGCTCGCGATTGTTGGCGGAGCACAGAACGCACAGCAATTTTGTTTTGGTTCCCTCGAAGAAAAAAAGTGTAGTTCTTTGATGCCGCCAAACAGAACAGTACAGGATTGGATAACCACCTCCTCATCAAAAATGTCCAATTTTGTGGGGTTATCTGTAATTCTTGCAATGTCAAACGGAGCAGAGAGCAGATGATCATGAATGATGACCATTGCCATCAGAACAACACCAACCAAGATCATAGTTTTGTAGAGCAACACATGTAACTTTTTTCGTTTCTTTTTGCTACAATGACAAGGGCAGCTTTGCTAAGCCTTTTGTTTCTTGAGGAAAAGCTGGTTCCTCTCTATTTCCTTTCTGTTTGTTTTTGCTCCGAGCGAATGGAAATGGGAATATTTTTGCTTCCTCTTCGTCGTCTTCTCTTTTGCGTAGTGGCCATTTGGACAAGTGGGCTATATGCATGTGTGTGTGTGTGTGTGTGGAGGAATCAGGTAGGGCGCACACACACACACTGAATGTGTATGAGTAAATCGAGGGCAAAGTGGATGAGAATTATTTGCTTGAGCCTTTCAGGTAGGAGACGCCGCGGTGCGTCGATGGGCATAGCCCTTCATGATTGCGAATATGTATGATCAGCAGCAACCATGAACAGGATAAATATTCTCTTATTTGGGGAGGGCCTGATGAGTTGGTGTTTCCGGGTGGCTCTGTTGTTTTCAGAATATCCAGTCAGCTGAAATTTGGCAGACAGAGTATAATGAACAGATTCTTGAAGATGATGTGTGATTTACAGCATGATATGATGTCGATATATATCACCGCGTATTATGCTCCTCCAAACCAAAAAATGAGGAAAAGATATCTAAGATGGTGAATTCGTGTAGGAAAAAGAATCAAATCTATCAGAAATTTCAGTGAATTTTTCACATTACATTTTCAGTTGCTTGGTCATGTACACATATCTTGCCCATTTTATATTTCAAGCTTTATTTCATCTTCATCCCCTTCGGATTAGGAACGAGTTTATGTCAGCTATAATAGTGGAGTGTCCCATGCACCAGTCAGCCAGCCACTAGCTCACTATAGCAACAGGACACCACAAGAAAGATTGTGTTAGCGACTGTCCAGTTGTGCTTTGATCACGCATTTTATTGAACAATTAAAAATGAGTCGCCCAAGACTGCATAGCTGTAAATTAAAAATTAGAAACCCTCTAGAGTTGGGTATGATGCAAAAGGCACTAACGACTGAGATGGGACGGCAGTTTTAGTACGTGTCTAGAAACGTTAATACCTCATCAAGTTAATTAAGAATCATCTCTCTGATAGTGGCAATATTCCATAATTAATTCCAATAAGGCTTTGCAGGTCATTGGTGCTAATGGACACGCACGATGGAAGTCTGATTCTGCATTTCTACCTGAAACAATAGCTGATTTATTTAGCAAATTCAATAATATAGTTGTCTACACGTAGGAATGAAATCGGAGTGGACATGGACGGATACTGTTCGAACCGTATTCATATTAATATTCTTAAACAGATAAAAAATAAATACGAATTATTCTGAATACAAATAAGAGTCAGATAGGATATGACACGGACACAAATATTTCTTGAAACATGACAATATCTCAAACGGAAAAACTAGGGAACGGAATTCCGTCTAACGGGATGATTAAAATTAATCATGATTCCCCGCCTCAGCCACATCTCCTCTCACACTGCAGCACTCAACAGACCATAAATATTTAAATCATTAAACTATTCCGTTGCTTGAACGGTATTCCGTACCGTAGTCTTTCTCTATCTCAAATTGCTTTTAGAGACAAAAAAAGTCCACGTATAATAAGCTAATTTGATATAAATACATGACTAATTTGGATAGCCATTCTAACTTTAAATAATAGTAATATCATTTACTGGTGTTGAACACTAAAGTGCCATTAAAACTTACGAAAGTTGGTTAGAGAATCATAGTTAAGAAGAAGAAAGTACCTGATAAACATATTCATATCCGCATTTGCTGAAAACAGCATACCATATTTATATTTGTATTTGTATTTAGGAACAAATATTTATATTTATATTCATATCCAGATCCAGATTATTGGAGTCTGTTCTGAATTTTATCCTATTCGTTTTTCTCCAATGTGCACGGAAATTGTCCGCTCTATTTCCATCCTTATATACTATCGATAATTTGAACTAAAAAGGTGATTGGTTTTTCGGGCGGATGGAGCATTATTTATAGTCTTTACTAACAAATATTTTCTTGATATGAAAAATATAGCAATTATATAATTTAAATGTCTCATAATACAACTACCTCACCACCAACCTTTCCATCTCAATCAATCATAAACATCTCCCATTCAACTTTTATCTACCTTTTCGTCTCAACCAATTACAACTATTCCTTACTCCATTTCTTAATCTCCTAGAAAAAAAATAGATCTATATTTTGAGAAGAAAATATCATATTATTGTACAATACCATCCTACAACACACAGTTATCTAGACGAGTATGACATCAAGTTATTAGCTAAAAAGTAGTTAGAGAATCCTGTGTTGTCATACTCATCTAGAGAATTGTCATATACAAAATACGACGGAATAGCCATTTGCCAACCTTGTACTCTCTTGGTCTTCTTTCAACTATCTCACCATAAATCCGACGTAGCAGTTTTCATAGCATACTATATTATAATTGCGCGGGTCCGTCTCCAGTACAATTTATTGTACTATTGAAAATAGTATTTAATTTACACCGTTGATCTATTTTTATCGGATATCTATAATTAAATTATACTACCAACAATATTAGGTGTAGTTGAAATTTGAATGGGTCTATTGTCCTTTTTATTATGATCTTTATAGCAAAAAAACAAAGTTACAAAATACTATTAATCAATTAATTAATAGAATACAAAAATACATTTTTTAATTAATGACTGAGATTATTTCTACTGGTAGTATAATACTACTCCCTCCGTTTCATAATGTAAGACGTTTTAGCTGCTTAGATTCATTTATTAACCAATATATATTGTTTATATATATGTCTAGATTTATTGATATATATATGAATTTAGGATAAGCTAGAACATCTTACATTATGAAACGGAGGTAGTAGTAGAATACACCGGATAGGGTACTAATTGCACTTATGTTGTTAATTTAGCTTCTCTCATACAAATTCCTAGGGAGTTAAGACGAACCTGATTACCTGAACTAATTAGTGTTGGTTGGGTTCGCTTCCTGAAGTTTTACCTACCAAGATATGCTCGACGCATGCAGTGCCTCTCCGTGTCATTTTACGGTGCTCGTCAGGTGCCGCAGCGAGGGGGGGACGACGACATCTCGCCGCCGGCTTGGCCAGAGCTTTTTCGACGCTTGAAAATTTGGAGATCGATCTAAGGCGACGTACGCCTAGTGGCTGGCGATTTCTGGCCGGGAGCAGGGACGACGCGGCCGGGGACGACGACGAGAGATGCAATTAAATCGATCGTGGTGCATGATTGATCCACTTCAAAAGAACGAGTCGTGGATCAATTTCTGCTCCTCTGTGAAGTCATCTCTCGTCGCCTCTTGCACCGGAGGTGAAGTGAAGGCCGCTTTCGTTGATAGCTGCATGCTCATGAACTTCGACCGGCCGGAAAAGCCTCCTTTTGGATGTAAATAATGGTGCTTGAATTGTGAGCATCTTTTATTTTTTTCAGAGGGTAATGTTTGGCTATTGATGCAAGCCGTGGACTGTGGATGACCATTTGTTGTGGTGAAATCATGTGGATTGTGGTATATATAGTATAGTAGCATGGATCAGTGCAAGCTGAAATTTGGTGTTATTTCTTCGAGCAATTTTACAGTTCTTGAAAAGGTATCATGAGGTACCAAAATTTCAGTATACCTATGAGGTATTAAATTTTACACTGAAATTTTAGTATACCTACTCAAGAACCGTAAAATTACTCTATTTCTTTATCTTGTAGAGAACTCGTTATCTTTTTTATCTCTCGTTTTGCTCTGTGGGAAACTCTTGTGATAATGCAACGGTAGGGTTTATACGTTTTTAACGTAATAGCCGGCTTATCTACTAATTAGATGTATGTCGACAATTTTCACATTAATCAAGAGATATGGGTGAATAAAATTGTGTTCGGATGTACTATTTCCCAACTTCTGCTCCATCGTATATGCACACATGCTTTCTGAAAAGCTAAATATTGTGTTTTTGGAAAAAAAAGAAAAATTGCTTTAACAATTATATTAATCTATTTTTCAAGTGTTTTTAACTAAACCTTAATTAATTGTTTGCTAATGAGTACACCCGTTTTGCGTACCCAACCTCAACTACCTACAAAGCACACTGGTCCCCCCCCCCCCCCAATCTATTCTTAATTATATGGCCCATTGCAATGAATAAACATGTTGCTAATGATAGCAAAATAATGTATATAAATCACAAATTTCATACTCCCTAAAAATATACTATTAAAATATATTCAATGTTCTAAAGTAATTTGTATTACATATGTTGTTATACTTTTCTATTAAATTGGTTAAATTTGATTCTGAAAAAAGTAAAATGTCTTAAACAGAGAAAGTAGTTATTAACTTCAAAGTATCCATCTAGCTTGGACCAAATTATATCATTATATGGGTTACTGATAAGTAGTTCAGGATTGCAGATAGGGATCACAAAGCTCACGGAAATTACCGGCTGACTGACTTGTTTTCGACATTTACCAACCAAGCCAGTCAGAAACGGCAACTCGATTACAGAAACGGTAGAAAATATGAAAATGATGGCGTAAATGGTTTAATTAGCTGATTACTTAATTTTATTGGTAAACCATACTGTGACGGTAAAAGTTTATATGATCCAATAAATTATTGTTTTCACAAAAATCCATATATAGGTCTAAAATGTCGCCATGTTCATGGTCCATACCACTAACCTATAGCCCACCAAGTCAGAACAACCAATTGAGTATTCGCACATATTCCACTGATATAAAGCCATGAGTATTCACACATATTCCGCTGATATAGTGACCCACGTGATAAAGTTGTGATAGATTTACCATCACCAGTACTTCCTTTTTATAGCAGTATAAATCATCGTGTAAACATATTGCCACCAAATCAGCACAACCAATCATACTTGTTCTCGAATTGATAACTATGATCGAACATCCTAACTTGAACTTATTATCAATAATAGTTTGTCATGCATATTGAATGTATTTGTATGGAATATACTTGAAATTTTATTAATTATACTCAGGGCTTCATCGTTTCACAGTTGCAGCTGCTTATAAGTCAAAATTTGAATTTAGTACTTAATTTCGAACTTAATTTTGGGGTTTTTTCATCATGGTTTCTTTTACACATTTCGTTTTTGAGTCGCTATGAACACGTATATAAAAGTTTTATCTGTAAATTACTTTTCGTTTGTAAAAACGTGTTTTCGCTTATTTCTCAAAAAGCGAAACGATGGGAGCTTCGTACTCTTGTAATCATGCTCTATTGCAGTTAAATGTGTGACTTGAAGTATTGGCTTTAGACTGGTAATCTGGTATGGTATCATAATGTTGATGATCAGATCGACTAGTTTCGTTTCTGATTTCCCGGTATTTCCAATAAAGTTTCTGTTTCTAGTTTACCATTTTCGATTCTATTTCCGAGAAATGATATGGATATGAAAATGGTTCAGCCGTTCTAATCTCCAACCGTTTCCATCATCTGCAGATAACCCTGTTTGGATCACAGTTTAAAGTCCCTGTCAATCGAATGTTTGATACTAATTAGAAGTATTAAATATATACTATTAATAAAATTCATTTCATACTCTGGACCATTTTGCGAGACGAATCTATCGAGACTAATTATTCCATAATTAGCGAATGTGATGCTACAGTAAACATTTGTTAATCGTGGCTTACTTAGGCTTAAAAAATTTATCTAATGAAATAGCATTTATTTATGCAATTAATTTTGTTATCAGTCTATATTTAATATTTCTAGTTAACGTCCAAACATGTGATGTGACAAGTGACTTAAAAAAAGTCAATGGTCCTAACAGTCACTTGAGTTTGTTTTCATGATAACATAGCAAATTCCAGTGCTGGTACAGTGGTACGACGCGCTGGTCCGTGTGGCCGTGTTCCAGGCTTCCAGTGCTACGGCTCAAGTCAGAGAAGCAAGCAACCCGGTGATCGAAAAGGTTGGAGGCAACGCAGGAGCGGACCACACGTACCGCGGTGACCGAGATGGCAACCACGCATTTGCATGTGCAGTGCACCAGCACCACCGCAGCCCGCGCCCCCTCCCCGCGTGCGCGACACGACGCGCGCGCGTACGTAGTGGCTGCCCGGCCCGCCGCCCGCCGCCCCCACCCCGCTCGATTTGCGTGGACGACGTGCCGCGCCGCGCCCCGCGCGCTGCGTTGCGTACCAGATCGATCGCCAATTACGGGCGCACCACATGCATCAGCCAGGCAGCCCTGCACCGCGCGCGCGGGGAGGCCGCACCGACACAGGTGTAAGTGGGTCAGCCCGCGAGCCCATTTATAAATTAATTAAGTGAGTAACTCAGTCGCTTAATTAGCATATAAGAGGGTTGAGGGACCGGCCCACTTACACCCTTACGCACCGATCCTCCACTCATTTCGCCGCGGGCATATGGATGCGTGGTGGTGCTGACCTTGCTCGGAACGACGCTGTTGCCGTCGGGGAGTATAGAGGTGTGCAGGTGCTGAACCGAAAATAGCGTTTCTTAGTGGGTGAAAATAGTGCTTTAGTAGAGATTTTAAAATTTTATTGGAGTTGTCTGACCCGATGAGCAAGGCTAGCTCTGCCCCCATGATGACTGTTTGCTTAATGTACGCTCATCAAGATTGACGACCGATAGTCTTCCATTGAGCACGCGCGGTCTAACAATTCTCACCCATACAAGTCTTTGTTTCACACTTTCCCTTGCTAATAGGTTGCTGGGTTGGCTAAGTTAAACCTCCTAGGTTGAATTTAGTGTTTTGGGGAGTAACGATATTACGTGAGTTTTATTTATAAACTAATTTTCAGAGGAAACCTGATTAGTAACAAGTTTAGTAGTTATCACCCTGCCACCATGCATTATTGAGTGTTATGTCATCGTCATATTGCAAATTGCTCACATCTGCGTGCAAGCAAAAACTTATGTCGTTTCAACATCCGGAGAACTATTTACATATTATCTTTATGTCTCCCTGCGGTATATCTATTATTCGTTATGCAGGGGATATTCTTCCTTCTCCTTTTTTGTTTTCGATTTCAAGATACTCAACACACGTCGCTACACAAATATATCATGTACACATGATATGTGCCTCTTAATTGCTATAGAATTGATTCGCTTTTATGCAAGAGTATAAAGTGCACAAATGACATTTAAAATTATAAGGAAGCTAGTTTAGTCCAGATTCATAAACTTATAAACTACATATTTGCAACCCTAAACATGCCATATACATAATTCGATCCACAATACGACATGACATTACCACACAAATGCTAACATGCCACCTTCACCGAATGACTGGAAAATGGGAAAATCAAAAGAAAAATGAAAAGAGAGAGGGACAAGCAACTCAAGCTCCATCAACCTCATCACCATATAAGTGTCTGAGGCAAAGGGAGCTCACTGGCGACCTCACTAGTATGTGAGGTAGAGGGAGCTCGCAGGTGTGAGCAAGGATAGGGGGAGAAGAAAATGTGAGAGGGAGCTCGATGGCACACAATGGCTTGCTTGCCGGCATGCAAAGGCGTGCAGTGGGAGCCCATCATCAGTGCGTGGGCAGATGGACCTCGTTCATGCATGGATTCAGATGCCTTGATTCACGCTAGCATCACCTGATGTTGTCTCTTCCTATCGCCGTCACTAATCCATCGTTGAGGAGAGATAGAGAGGAGGAGAGAGGAGAGAGGAAAGAGAAGTGAGGATAGAGTGGACAGGAAAATGGAGGACATGGTGGCACCGTTCGTAGGGAAAGGACCAATGGTAGGAGGGTAGCCCGTAGCGTCCTACTTATCAATATTCCTGAGGCAATGCCACATCAGATTTTTTTTATACCACTTTACCGTCGTGTCTACTGTCACATGGATTATGGACTAAAAGGACATATTTAAATAATTTAATGATGTAATTATATGGTTAGAAGTTTATGGACCCAAATGAAACTTCCTTATAAGTTTAAAGGTTACTCTTATAGTTTACCTGTAATCAAATATGATATTGTTCGGTGCTGTCACAGAGACATGTAAAAAATGTCTTTTAAATGAGTATGACTAGATAATTACGGGTGAACCCATGAGCATGGCACCCTACGCCATGGCTTGGATCCTGGGGTTGAAAACCTTTGGGTCAAGACAAAATTTTACCATGATGGAATAATTTTCTGATAAAAACACTAGGCGACTTGGCCTTTACTGTTGGGCTAGACGCGGTAGATAATAAATTGTCGAGTCACTATTACCACTTTTCATGACAAATGAAAGAAAGCCTAGGCAAACCGTAGGTACAAAAGATCTGTTGATAATATATACCACCGATATGCAAAAAGGCTAATGGACGAACACCAGCATGTCCATAAGAACATAATTTTTTATATACAGACTGGACTTTCACTGTATAAACTTTATATACATTTTTAGTGTATATAAAAATATACATTTTCAATGTAGATATTTTTTTCTTATATATTTTATATGCTAAATTTGTTTCTATATATAAATTTTCTGTATCTAAAGATAAACTCTATACATAGAAACATAAAGTACAAAAGTTTGTATATATAAACTTGGGATAGGTGTGCATAATCGTTCGCGAGGGGGTTTGGCCAATTAGACCGACCCAATTGCACGTAGGCATCAATACGTGAGTGCAGAGGAAGTGTGTCGGATCCGGCGAGGCCCAATCTGACAGGTTTTCCCTAGAATATTTGCACGCCAAAATAGTGGAAATGGAGTTGGCGTCGACTTGTATAGCAATACGCCAATACCTAGCTCTGGAAGCTAAGGTTTGATGAAGCCTTGTACCGCGGAACTGAGTGAGTAACAGTCGCGCAAAAGAGGAAGGAGAGAGGCGCGTGGTGGCGACGCCCGCCGTGGCGGACAGCGACGCGGCGGGAGCGGTCGGCCAGGCCACACCCCGGGAAAGCAGTCAGCACAGCGGGAGAATAATGGCGCGCGCGGAGGGAGGACGACGACGACGTCTCGGGCGGCGTCCTTCAGGTGTTGAGGCGAGCGCGCAGAGCACCGTGTGGGGAGCGGAGCGGACAGGGAGACCCCCCCCGGGGAAAAGGCGCCGGAAAGGAGACGGACGACGACGACGTGATCGATCCATCGATTATGCATGCGCGCAGTAGTAGAGCATATCATATCGGTGGCAGCGCAGCGCCAGAGCCAGCGCGGCGGGACCATGCGCGACGGAGACGTACGCCGTGGCGTGCCCGCGCGTCGGTGTGGCTGCGGCTGCGGCTTCTTGGGGTGTTCGGTTCGGTTTCAGCTCAGGCCTGCCTCACGTTGCTGATGCAGTTGCAGGAGCAGCGCGCGCTTTGGGTGGTCGTGGGGGTTTTCTCGGTGGAATCTTGCTTGCTGCTCCAACCACGGAAGAGGGGAAACGGTTAATGGCCCATGCACGCATGGAATGATCGATTCGCATTCGGCTGGGGACCAACAAGATGGACGAGACGACGGAAGGTGGAACATTGGCAAACTACTGGGGATGAAAAATCTCCCTCCATCGATCGTCATCTCCGAGAACATTGTTGTCAATTTAGGTACTACGTTGTATGGTCCGGAATTAATAGCCAGAAACCCGGAATGTTCTTCCGTTTTAACAGGAACAAGTGAGCCATGGAGTACTGAATGATGCCTCTCGTTCGGAAAAGTATTCTATACCCTCGAGAGAGGACATCTCCTAGTATAATGTATTTATCCAAATAGTCATAAAAAATTGTGAAAATAGATTAATATAAGATATATCACTAAAAACACGCAAATTCAAATATAAATTCTATAATCCATAACAAAAATAATAAATTAAACTCTAAATAGTATACGTATACTCACAGTTATATTTGTTATTTTCGTTATGGATTATAAAAGTCATATTTGAACTATTTGTGTAGTGATATATCTTATATTAATCTATCTTCATAATTTTTTTTAAAATTTTTTAATGGCTATATGGATAACATGCAATAGACGATGGAATATCCCCTCGAGAATTTAAAATCTACTCCCCTCCCATTCCGCTGCTCAGACGTTACACTTCGCTACGTAGACTGGCACCGGGTATGAAGCTGGTGATGGTCAGAGTAGAAAACATCCCTCCTTTCTTCAAAGAGACGAAGGACAACCAGTCGATTGAATGCATTGAGTAAGTCCAACGCGTAAATATTCCCTCCGTTTCATATTACAAGGGTTTTTTTATTAGGAGAAATTAGCATGAATTTAAAAGAAATTGAACTGTTTTTTATAAAAAATATGTAAAATTTTCGTGTTTCAAAAAAGTCCTAAGAAGGTTCTTTTAGTTTTCTCATAAGTCAAACTTCTCCAACTCTGGTCGAGGCTATTAAAAATACACTAAAATCTACATGTAGAAAATAAATGTAATATCATAAAATAATTTATGGTGAATTTAATGAAATAATATAATATTACAGTTGTTATACTTTACCAAAAAACTTAGTTAAAGTAAGTCTGTGGTTTTGTACGAGGAGGAGGTGGAATGCGTTGGCCTTTTGGATGAAATAGTCCCAACTATTTGTTTAACATGTACGAGAACACATTCTATTTCTATTTCTAGGGATAGAACAACGTGGTTCGCATATTATCAAGAGATTTGGCCCGCCGGTTTTTAAGGTATAAGCGCACTTTGGATCTTAGGAGAATATTACCCTTTAGGCCTTATTTGGTTACTTGAGATTATTTAATCCCCAAGAGGAAGTTATTCCGAGGGATTGGGTGAACCCTCCCATGCCATCAAATCAACGTGGGGTTTGAATCCTCAACTTTTTTATAATCCCTTTCATAAAAACATCCGTTCATTTTAGCAGGGATTTATAGAAAGTAGCAGGTTGAGATTTTATACATTATCACACAAGATGACAAGATTTTTTCCGCACCACTGATAGAGAGGATTAATTTCTCGGCCAAGACAATGGAAAAATCCCATGATGGGCCAGGCTAAAATCCTGACTAGGATTAACCGAACAATGATTTTTCTATGGGTCAGGATTTATTCCGCGGGAAAGAAATCCACGGGAGTTGCAGTACAATCCCGGCCAATCCCCTCCAACCGAACAAGACCTTTAAGTAAGATCTCATCCTATCGGTCCATCCTCAAAAGTGGGTACATTATGTCCCCAACTCTATCACACAAACCAAACACATACTTACAATATGGAACAAACTAAATTTTATTATTCTTAAAATATGTCATCCCAATATTACGACGGTGTGTTTTTTAAGAGCGTATGTGTTTGTAAGGAGTTTCAGAAAAATATAAAACAAATGAAGCAGATACTAAAGTTACCATTCTTGTTTGCCAGAAATGAATGAAAATAGTGACCCTGCAAAAAGAAGGATGAAACTAATGAATGAATTTACGCAGAGGACGCTAAATGGTTTGAATCGTTTCGGGACGAGATCACAATCGAATTTCTCGCCCCTGGATCGATACCAAGATTCGTGGTCCGTCCGATGGAGCTCCTACGTCAGGCCTAAAATGCCCAAGCAGCCTCGGCCCGTTGCGACAGACACTAAATTCCGGCCCATAACCTCTCAATTTCTCAAAGCCCATCGAATGCACGCGATCTCGCACTCGCACGCTGCGTCGCGTAGATCTCCTCTCCCACTGTTTCTCGGGAGATTTGTAAAAACAGGTCTTCAAATATGTAAAAATGAGTTTATGAGTGTATGATATATGGGTTCATCTGTATCTATAAAATGTGGGTCCACGTTTGAAAGCCTATTTTTGCAATTTTTTTCTTTTTTTTTTCTCGTCGTCGTCGGCGATCTTTTACATTCTTCGCTTCTGATTCGTCTTCCCCATGGGCGATGGCGGCGGCGGCTAAACAATACGAACACACGGTCAGTAATAACAGCTGATCTTAATCCCAAACTGATACTGATCGCAACATCTCGGGTACGTGTTTCTACTTCAGATCAAAATGGTTAAATTTCTCCGTTTCTGGTCATGGAAATGGGAGATGGTTTCTCCTCACTTTCTCAATAAAACAAAATTTGGATCACAAGCCTTGTCATTTTACTTTTAAGACTTAAGTGCTTAATTAATTGTATTCCCGTAAAAAATACTCTTAACTGTTGATATTTGGTTTGTTAATTGATGCTTCTGCAGGAGCCTCTTTTAGGTGGCAAGTGAAGCTACTGGGGTCTTCTTCAAGCATCTTGTAATTGTTGAAGCTGACAACACGGTAAAATCGTTCTGCTATGGCGCAACGGTAGCACCTACTTACAGGTGGGCCCAATTTAGCAGCGGAGCTAAAAGGAGCCCATTAGTGCTAAGCGGTATATTAGTTTTACGGACACATCCTATTTTCCTTTTCTTGAAGGGTCGTGTTCGATAATGACAATCCATCTGTGCTCTTTACCATCCTAAGCGGTACATTAACTTTCTAATAAGAGCTTTTTACCATCCAAAAAATATATTTTGAGCTAGTATAAAAATCTAATACCTTAAAGTACAATATATCTGAGGTACCAGAATTTTGCACTAAAACTTTTGTTACCCCGAGATACTTTTCGGTAAAAGAAAAACATCTAATAATGGACATTGGACAAGGATATTTCCATTTTCCTCCCTCTTGCAGGGAAGATGATAGTGTGCAACAATGGCAGCGAGATCGTGACTGAATAACTTCAAGCTAAGATTAAGCCTGCAGTATGATTGCAATCCCTTTGGTACGCTCCACCGTTGGTGGATTCCATCAAGAATTTGAGGTAAGGCAACGCCCTCACCACTGTAGATTTATGCACACAATTTTGGTGGCTGTCAAGCATTCCTATTTGAGGCCGCTTTTATGCTTGTGATAATGTGATGGTTATAATTGGAAAATATTTTTCTTGAAGATAGCAATTCAGTAGTGAATTTGGCTATCTTTCCATCATCAAAAGACCAAGCATTAGTACTAGCGACTATTTCTTTTATAGCATCAAGCAGTACAATATATGTCTGATACAGCACAAGCATTACGCGACAGTAATACAAAGTTACAACATCGAATATACACATACATATAGACATATATCGTGCTTAAACTGCTTATTTAAACAGGGGCCAAGCTAAGGCACCCTTCACATATATACTCGTGACAGGAAAAAAAAGAAGAGCAATGCAGAAGTCCCAACCAGACCACTGGGATCGCGTCACTTGCCACCTGTGGCCACTTGGCCCAAATTACGTGCTACTTAGCTTAAGCTCATCCTACGAATTCCGACGAGTTGCTGCTGCTGGTGTTCATCATAGCTCGAGGAAGACGAACTCCTCGATCGCCGGGATGTGGCCGATGTTCTCGAGAGTGTCCTTGTCGGGCTCCTCGTCGACGCCGATGGCCATGATGGCCTGCTTGCCGCGGAAGGTCCGGCCGACGCTCATGAAGCTGATGTTGACGTTCCTCTCGCCGAGGATCTTGCCGACCTTGCCGATCATGCCGGGCTGGTCGACCTGCCGGCAGAGGATGAGGTTGCCCTCCAGGCTGACGTCCACCTCGTAGGGCCCGACGAGGGTGAGGTGCGGCACGCCGTACTTGACCCTGCCCTCGAGGACGATGTCCCCACCGTCGCCGATGGCGCCGGCGAACTTGGACTGGACGTGGGAGAGCCTCACCTGGATGGACTCCAGCGGCGCCTCCGCGGCGGGGCTCTCGTGGGAGACCCGCTCCTCGGTGATGCGCAGGCCGCGCTGCTTCGCCGTGTAGTCGGCGTTCACCAGGTTGACGAACGTGCTCGACACGGGCTCCACGATGCCCTTGGTCACCATGGCGCGGAGGAGCCTCGTGTCGAGGTCGTCGGGGCCACGGGCTGAGGTGTACACCACCTTGACGCCCTTGATGCCGCCGCTATCGCCGGTGACGAGCTGCACCGCCAGCCTGCCCAGCTTCTCTGCCAGTGAAACATAGGGGGCAAGCTCTGACATGACCTGCCAATGCCATATGTGTGAAAGTTTAAAGATCCATAATTAAGATCGATCGAGATGGTCCAAGAAACTTGCATGACTGAAGTGTGACAGTGCGACCATGATTGATCAACGTGTCCAGAAAGGGAGGTTTGTTCTTACCTCAGCTGGAACCATGGGAGCATTCACGGCTGTTGCTGCGAGTTCACCTCTCAGTGCACCGGCGACAGCTTCGGCTATCTCGATAGCGACTCCTTCCTGAGATTTGGTGAGTTAAGTGAAGTTAGTACATCGATCGGGGACAATGGCGAGTGGTTTGCATCAATGGAGTAGATGGTTGTAAGTGAGATGCAGACCTGGGCCTCCACTGTACTTGCTCCAAGATGGGGTGTAACAGTGACATTCTCATGGAGCACCAGCTTGCTGTCCTTCGCTGGGGGCTCCTCTGTGAAGACATCAAGAGCCGCCTGATCCACATTTGGCAGAGAAAAAGATCCAAATTTCAGAGCAGTCTCACATTGATAATTCAGGAGATAACCGAGTACATGTGGGGAAATTGCAAATCACCTGAGCAACTTTGCCGGAGTCAAGGGCTCGGACAAGAGCATCTTCGTCGATAACTCCACCCCTGGCCACATTGATGATCCGAACTCCGTTCTTCATCTTAGCGAAGGATTCGTCGTTGAAGACCTTGGATGTAGCTGGGGTGAGTGGCATGTGAAGGGAGATGAAGTCCGCCCTGGCAATGGCCTCGTCGAAAGAGACCAGTTCAGCTCCAATGGCACGAGCTCTGTCGGCGGGGGCGTACGGATCATGAGCAATCACATGCATACCGAGCCCTTTCGCTCGCCTGGCTACCTCTGAACCAACCTTGCCGAAGCCCATGACTGCAAGTGTCTTCCCGACCAGGGAAACCCCGACATACTTGGTTCTTTGCCATTTACCTGTGGCAGATGACAGGTTTGTTCATTCAATACATTTGATAGCAATTAGCAAGAAAGAACGGACAGATTGAAGAGCTTGAATGATAAGCTGATATACACCATTTCATTAGCATGACCAGAGAAGCAGAGACTGTAAATGTTTTGGTATCTCCGTTATTTCTGAAGGACGGTATTCCGTAGTTAAGATAGAGGGGTAAATATACCGTTTACATGGAAACACAAGGAAAATAGGAACAGAGTTCATCTGATTCTCCAGATTCCAGTCCATTTTTTAGATGTAGATCTTTATATGCACAGCTCAATGATGAATTTTTGTCAGTAACTATGGTATATGATGCAAAATCCTACTAGTTACTTAAAACTCTTATAAACAAGTTTTTGCAGACAATTATAGAATATTACCACCCTTGCCTTTTCAAATTGAAATTAAGCCCGCATACATACACAGAATACAGTTTCCAAAGACATTTCAGCGCTATAACTCATAAGTACCAAAAAATAGCTGCTTGTCAGAATATCCAATAGAAGTTTTGTTCCAGCAACTAACATTTTTTAGGAGAATTTTGCAAATAGGCATTCCTCTCTTGAAAGATCAATTTCACTAAAGTTGATCAGGATCATATTCTCCACTAAATTGAAGGATCATGCCTTTAGTAAATGCCATGCCTTTAGTAAATGGCTAATGTGCCAAAAATACCATGATGCGCAAACCATGCATATTTAGTTATTTAGAGTGTTATTAAGACTGATCGTTTCATTATATCTACTATATAATAAAGGTACACTAAACATCCTCTAGAGTGCAAAACATCTAGCCATCAGTTTTTACTTAAACTGGCCACCAAAAAGGAGAAAGAAAATGCACAGGACACTAAACAAGCCTAATTCCATGAATGTCATTGAAGACACTAAACAAGTCTAATAGATCTGATTCTCTTCGTAGATTCTCCTGTAAGCAACAGGCGTCATTAGGTGAATTCAAGTAGAAGATATACCATATTTAGATGTGCGGAACCATTCGAATATCTGTCCATCAGAAAGCAAGTCTTGTTTTGAAGCAAACAAGAAATACATAACTCAACCTACCTAGGTTTGGTTAATTTCTGTTCTTATATTCTGATTAGCGAAGTCGCTAACATAATTGTGCTATCTGAACTAACGGCAGAAGACATTCACATCACCGAGAGTTATGATCCACTTGTATTGGTCAAATTGATAAGCTGTCATTTTCTGAAATAGACTTTGCATATTGGAAAAGACAATAGACTATGCCAATCAATTACCCCAATAGATAGATTGTGGACATCGCAATCAAGTGAATCAACTTGATGGCTGTAAGTTCTTACCTAATACTTTCTTTCCTGTTTTTTCCTTTCTAGTGGTTTTAGTTTCAGAAGTCTGCTACACGTTACTCTTTTTTACCCTTCTGTTTTCCAAACAATCAGGGTAAAACATTAATTGTAAAAAATGACTCTTCTTGAACAGTAAGAATTGTACTGAATTTATTTAAGCTTTCTGGGTTATAACACAAATTCAAAACAGTTCTTTAAGTCCACTGGACAATCAGAGAAGCCATCGGTAAAATTACTATTGCAAAAAAAAACAATTAACTCACAGGCAGGCAGCCATTAGTAACTCGTATTTTACGGGTTCAGTTCACTAATCATTTCGGAATCTGAGCCAAGCTTAACCATTATATGTATTCTCAATTTTTAATCTATTTTTATTATGTCAACGGAAGCAAAAGGATATGCCTTAGAAAAGAAAGGGTTGGCAAAGAAAAAGAGACACCAAAAGGGGCACACAAGTATTTTGATTGTGTGATAATTACACGTAGGAACACTGGTGACAACGACGTATGCATACTACTGGGGCCATGCGTCTTGTTGGTGCACAAGCAGAGTGGTTCATAGTATGCAATAATTTACTTTAGACACCAAGCAAGATTCATTTGCCTACAATAATTACATCTATTATGCCCATACTGTAGTAGTTGAGCAAATTATAATTGTACTGCTAGATCCACATGACTTTCTTTTATAAGTTTATGTTCTTCAAATATCTATCGAATTTGCAACACAAGAAACTTTAGGTAAAACCGGATTCATTGAACCTTCCCACCTTTCAGTAACACCAAACTGTTGGCATCACTGTTCAGCACTCCACCCAGATATCCACAACAGTAGGAGAGAACCAGAGTTAGTACTACCTACTCCTACGTACATGCCAGAAAATTTTTATCCAAAAACTGCCACTAGCTCACTAGTGCTCATCGCCCACCAGCGTCCCTGCTGTCTGTGCCTTTCTGTACTGCAACTGTGCAAGCAGTGGTGTGGCTATAGACTGTAGAACAAAGAAATGATATGGGACCCTCAGAAAAGAGAAAAATATCTTGACAGCCCCATCTCAACATGCTGAAACGGATGCCATCATGCCAAATGTTGTTCTCGACAAAAAGAAACTAATGCTGTCCAAAGTCGTGATGCTTGTGCAAGTTGAGAGACAACAGAAGCAGCAGTGGGGATTATTTAACTAGAAGCGCATTTTGATTATAAAATTCAATTAGTTTGCAGCATCGATCACTAAGCCCAAATAATTGTTGTCTGGAACTTTGTTCGCTATTACCATCCTTCAGAATCGAAGACGACGTCGACGTCAAACAACCTGGTCGCATCTGAATCAATCCTCCACTAATAAACTAGTAAAATGACATGATTTTTGGCTTATTGAATAGCGAGCAACGAATGAAATGGTAGCAACAAGTTTGTAGGAGTCGATCGAATCACTCACCGGCCTTGAGCGCGGCGTCCGCCTGGGAGACGTTGCGCGCCATGGAGGCGAGGAGCGCGATGCCGTGCTCGGCGGCGGCGACGGTGTTGGCGGTGGGGGCGTTCACGACGAGGCAGCCGGCCTCGGTGGCGGCCTGGAGGTCGACGTTGTCGATCCCGACGCCGGCGCGGCCCACCACGCGCAGCCGCCCGCGGCCGGCCTCCAGCACCTCCCTCGTCACCTTGGTCCCGCTCCGCACGATGAGCGCGTCGAACTGCGCCACCTTGGCGAGCAGCTCCGCGGGGGACATGCCGTACGCGCACTCCACGTCCGCGAACCGCCGCAGCACCGCCAGCCCGGCCTCGCTCAGCTTCTCCGCCACCAGCACCGCCGGCTTCGGCCAGAGCGCCCCGTCCGTCCCGGACCCCAGTATCCTCCCCGCCGGCTCCGACGCCGCCACCGCCGCCGCGGACGACGACGAGATCACCGCGCACCGCGCACGGAGGCGCCGCCGCGGAAGCGTGACCGCCGCCCGCGCCCCCGCGCTAACCCGCACCGCCGCGGCGGCGCGATGGCCGGGGAGGACGGCGCGCGAGGCGGCGGCGGCTGCCATTATCTCCGATGGAACGGATCGAGCTCGCTCGTGCTGGTGATTTTCGGCGTTCGATTTGTGCGCGATGGAGGCGGAGGGAGGGAGGCTCGGTTTATATCGTTGGAGGTCGGAGAAGGGAGGTTGGTGGGGTTATTTTTGGAGGGCTTTAATTTTTTTTTCTTCTATTGACGGGGGAGGTGGGGCCGGGAATTATTGCTCGGGATCGGTGTGGGTAGAGTTTATTATTTTTGGCAACAGAAATGTTTTGGATAGGCTCATAGGATAGCTGGGAATCCGGATGTAATTACTGTGACTCCAGCTGCTTAGAGCAAGTTCAACAGTATATCGAACTATTAGTTTTAAATCATCTATACAGTCAATTCATATCACAGCTAGCTACAAAATATTAATACATAGTCCCAGATATCATACCTACTAAACGTCTTCGAGCATTATTATAGCTAGCTATAAATTAATAACTTACTCTCTCATCTCTTTTCTCTTTAAATTGTTTATATCCAGCTTATAGTCTATTATTGTGAGTAGAGCAAGTTTAATAGTATCGGCCGCTCGCTCCAAATCGTCTATAGCTAACTTAATAGCTCATTTATACAATAGATATCTATAAACATATACTACATAATTAATATCTGGTTCTATATAGATGTGTCTTAGAGTCCGTGCTACAGCTGGCTATAAGTCTGTAGCCCGCTGCTTTTCTCTCTACTCTCTTATTCTCTAAAAATATGCTTATAAATATTTTATAGTATGCTATTATACCTGCTCTTGTGTGCGAGGTGCTATCAGCCTAGGGTGGAGATCAGATGAGGGAAATATGCATGTGTACTGTTTAAAAACACTGTAGTAATATAGTGTAGCACTATTTACCCCTATAAAATTACTGTAGCAACGGTTGTGGCCCGTTGATCGTTCAAATATACGGCTAAAACTGCGTGCAGTTGTTAACTGGGACTGCACCTGTCTCAATTCGATGTTAGCTGGATAGGGAATTTATTGGGTTAAAATGGGGAGGATCAACGTCAACCAAATCAAATAAATGGTAAAAACAAATATTTTCAGTGTAAACTACTATTATACCTGTTTTATGTTGAGACATTTGGGCTCTAAATTTATATAGCTGCCAATAATTTTACACACGTATATAAAACATAATATTTGTTTATTCTAGGATTAAACCCTAAAACAGTTTATAATATGGAATAAAAACAGTACTATGTTTTTTATTAGGAAAAGGTACAAATGTTTTGCTCAACATAGAATGGGGAAAGTAATCATGTACGGACCCTCCCTAACAGGCCTAACTTGCCTTTGATGTGGTATCATCGATACAAAGCTATCGATCACTCCCTCTTTTGTTTGGAGAAATGAAATTAAAGAAATTAATTGTTTCATGTGAAAATGATGTAAAATCTATTTGTTCTAAAGAGGCGCTCTTAATTGAGAGTCCAGATGCTACCTTCAATCAGTGTGGTGATTTTCTGTGGCTATTTTCTCCAACGGCTTGGCGCCAAGGCTGTCCAGTTCTTGTTAATCTCTCCTCTCCGTCTATTCTCATCCTCACCCTTCTTCCATTAAAAGAAAATCAATTTCTACATTTGAAGTTAGCATATGTCTAGATTTAAGGAAATAAGCTTTTGGGAGGAAATGTGTATAACTTAGCGTGTTGCTATGAATCTTATATTCTAATTCTTCAACCTATATATATTTCTCCAAACTTCAACAAATGTGATTCCAATTTATCACCCTAACACATAAAAAAGCCGATAATCCAAGGATTTATTGTTAAAAAGAGTTTGGAACCACTGTATATTGGGAGCTTTACTCTCATTCTTTCTTTTGTACCGTGAAGTACTAATATCGCACTCGTGTTATCTACCTCATGACCAAGCTTGTACCTTCAGGTACCATACAATCGTGACCGTTTGATCTATCATCACCAATAGTCAGGATTTTAGTACTAACCTAATCGTGAGTTGGATAACACGAGTGAGGATTTTAGTATTTTACGGTACAAAATAAAAGATGGAAATAACGCTCATATATCGGTATTTTTTCTTTAATTTTGGTACTGGATAATCCAGTTCTCTCTCGTCTAAATCATGGTTCAACTTAGCTAAGAAAAAATGAACAGAGACTAAAACTCTAAATGTTATAATCGTCGATCTAAGTCCGCACAATTCACAATTCAAATGGCAGAGCTACTGCCCTGTCCTCTATAAAAGAACGTACACTTTCTACTGCAGTCTATCTCGAGTTTTGTTGGTTGTGTCCAAGATAATAGAAATTTTATATTTCTTAAGAAAGTATCTTGAGATATTTCATTTATAGTGTAAAATTTTAGTATCTCCAGATACTTATTATCTCAAGGTATCGAGGTTTTACATAAAAAATATATTATCTCAACGTATCTTTTAAGAACGATAAAATTGCCCGGATAAAGATAGATGTGTAGTATTGGAGCATTTTACATATGAATTGTTAGACTGATAGAACAATAAGCCTCTCTTAGCAATTTTAATGAATTGCTTGCCTTTCCTAATTAATGGCAGCCATTTGGGGAGTGGTACCTCTCTTAGCCCCCATGTTTACTTAAATAGAATATATAGCAATCAAATTGAAACTCTTGTCCTTTTTCATTTTCAGGATGAAGATGAGGGTAGTTGCCGATGCTGACGTACGCCGGCCATCTTGATGCTTACTTTCTATTCTATCCGGTAATCTAGATCCCCGTTGTTAAATTATTTTAGAATTGATCCTTTAGTTGGACAATTTGTTAAAAAATGCATGCGTTGAGCATTTGAACTGAATTTGTTTAGTAACCTAGCTGAACTGGCCTTAATTGTTTGATGCTCTCAGTTTGTATGCCCTTTTAATTACTTTCTTGCAACCATAAAGACTTCTATTTAATGCCATGGCCTTAACCTTGTTTGGCCTAAATTAGTTCTTCATATACTCCTATTAGTTAATTAAATTAGTGTGTGGAGCCTTGGGCAACAGCCAACAAGCCCCACATGTAAAGCAGCCAAAAGGAATCAAACGAGCTTGGCTAATATCATCAATGAGGTAAGCAGGTGTATCATTGCATAAAGCAAAAACAAAAGCTTGCAATATTTGATCATTTATCTTATTTAAAAAATTATAAAAATATTATTTATTTTGCTTGTGACTTAATTTATTATCAAACGAACTTTAAGCACGACTTATCATTTTTTATATTTATACTAAATTTTTGAATAAAACGAATGGTCAAATGTTATAAAAAAAATCAAACATCTTATTTAATATATTAATTTGCAATGTCAGCTAGCTGTTTCGTAACAGTCCAAAAGCTTCCTTGATTGAGAAATGCTTATCCAAATGTACTGGTAAGTTTCACTGAACATTCGCTCCGGCTGCTAGATCAGACGTGAGGCCATACCTTATAGGAAATCTGGAGAAACCAGTACTGATATATATACGCACTTAATTTTAAAAAATTACAAAACTTTCACCAACAAAGGATTTTGATAAACCGTTAGTAAACAATGCTCCTTCCATGTTTTTATATAGGATACCGTTGGTTTTTATGTTGGTTTTTATTTTTACGTTTGATCATTTACCTTGCTAAAAAAATAATGTTCGAGTGTTCTGACATATCGGACCCGCCGTGACATAATTTTTGGGAGTTAATTACGCTCGCAGTACAAGAAAGTTGGCAGGTGGGTGCCATGCATCTATTGCAGGAACCTGAAATACTGAACATGTACGTGCATAATTTGGCTAGTGCGTGCATTTTGGTCCAACCTGTGCGACGCATGATTCATAATGTTTCATTCTTCTATACCCTAAACATAACAACAAGATCTTGGTTTATAGATTCTATCTGTTAGGTCTTTTATCTAATAATCTTTGTATGTGCTTTTCTTTATGCTGTGTTAAGAGCTGCAGATAGCATGAAATATGTTTGAATGGCCAAATATTTACGACACAAATTGTGTTAATCCATAAAGTTTCCTTTTGATAACGAGTGCCGGCTTTTGTTGAATTTTGTGTTAAAGGAAACCATTCCACGTACGCCTAGACCTGCCACCGGTTATTTATTATCCACCAACGTACCCATACTCATGTCATTTGATTAGGTTATGGATAAAGAATAATATTACTATTTTGTCTGTTTTATTCATACCATTTAGTATTAAACTCAAAACTAAAATTTTTAAACTCATGTTCACTATAAAATTTTATTAAATTTGACTGAAATTTGGTAGGATGATTTATTACGTATAAGATAACTTTGTGTAAATTTTAATCAATTTTTACACATGGACCCACGTATTTCTTCTCTTACCCATTGGATAATATCTTTGAGTATGGGTAATTTTCTTAAAAATGAGTATCTGTGAAATTAGTTATGGATATCGGTGGAGATGGCAACGGGGACCCGCAACCCAAGACCTGATGGGTATTTACTCCATTAGAGTATGGGTATGAGCTAAATATATTACCCGTAGGTAAGTAATTAGGCAAATACTTTCACCCGATGGGTACGCGGGTATGAAAACGTTCTTATGATCCCCATACCCGTTTACCCATGGGTAATAAATACCCGCAAGTTTAAGTGCATGTCATGACCTAATATCAAATTAGCCTAGCCTAATTAACCAAAACCATAGGTATTTAAGCCATCCATACTTTTTCCACCATACTATATGAATATATGATGTACTAAGTATCTAGTGTCTATGTAATATACTATATGGAAACCGTGATATTTAGATTATTTCGAACTTTTGCGGGTATATGGGTGACCCGACGGGTAAGGTTTATCCAAGCGGGTATGGGTATGAGGAAAATTTCTTACCCGTAACATGTATGAGTATTTTAATGGTACGAAATTTTACTAGTGGGTATGAGTATATGATAGCAATACCCAATAGGTATTTACCCATCGCCATCCCTAGATATTGGTTACCCAATACCATCCAGTGAAAGGTCTACATGGCATATCTTTTGACCATTTTGCACGCACCAGTTAAGTCATTTTATCAGTATGGTTAGTTTTTATATTCTTGCACTAAATCACACTCAAGTTATTTCACCAATAATACAATTTACTCATAATCATTTTTCACATAATCTACAGTACATATAAAAAAAAGGGCAGTTCACTTCATTCCTATCAAAAAAGAAGGAAAAAGAAAGCCTAAGCAGTGCTTATTAATCGTCCGTACTCGGAACTAATCAGAAAAGGACATATTTTTAAATAAAAAATAGTTTATAAATAATTTTTTTATATGTTTGTTTTTATCGATTTAAAAGTCGAGACTGACAAATAAATAAACTATGTAAAAAAACTATTTTAAATTTAAAATTGAAATTTTAAATTTTAGCTTATAAATATATAAGCATAAGAAAAAGATTTGACTGCGGTTGTGCCATGTGAGTATGCGACCAAAATTATGCCCGCGAATATCCGCCACTGAGGTGGTGTGTAGATTGAGAAAATTTTTGGGAGAAATGTCACGTTAAATATTTGACCGGATGTTGGAAGGGGTTTTCGGACACGAATGAAAAAATGAATTTCACGGATAGACTAGAAACTGCGAGACGAATCTTTTGAGCCTAATTAATCCGTCATTAGTACATGTTGGTTACTGTAGCACTTATGGCTAATAATGGGCTAATTAGCCTCAAAAAAATTCATCTCATTTCTTCCATAACTGTGCAATTAGTTTTTTGATTCATCTATATTTAATGTTTTATTTAGGTGTCTACAAATTTGATATGATGTTTTTGGAAAAAGAATTTGGAACTAAACCAGGCCTGACTTACAATCTCACACCACGATTTGTGCACCGGAAAGGATGGAATGACGTCAGGTGTGACAATTACCTGCCGGAGGGAGCAGGGTGTGTGGCACACCAACCAAATTAAGCATTGCTATTGTAGGAGTAGCAAATTGCTTACGAGTTTTTTTCGTCTGCTCGCGGATTTTATAAATTTGTTTAGATTTATATGAATATTAATAAATTTAGACATATGTATAAATTATATATATTAATCAATTGATAAATTTAGACAAGATGAGAAAGTCTTAGTACAGTCATTGCTAACAATATTGTTCGAGATTCAAGTTGCAGCTAGCCAAATACCCCGCGAACGATCACGTAGTAAGCCACATATCATGTTTGTTTACGGTCTTGTTTGAAGAAGCATAGGATGATTGAAAACAAATAATTTATAAATAATTTTTTTATATACATGTTCTTATCGATATATAGATGAAAATAAAGTAATAAACTATGATAAAAAAACCTAAAAATCTACTCTAAATTTACATTATTTTTTTCCAAAAAGGATGAGGGCTGCTAATATTACGAAGCAATTGATAAAAAATCACGGGATGTCTTAAAAAATACCATATGTCCACACGCCTTCGCTGCCCTGCGCGTCCACGCCTCCGCATGTCCGCATGCCTCTACGCGTCGCCACGTGCCATACGCCTCTACGTGCTTGTCGCCATTGTGCCTCCTCACTCTGTTGTGCCTCACTCACCCGTCGATACCTCGCCGCACGGCGCTGCTCCTCTATTCCATGCTACCCCGCATGCTAGATGTCAAACTACACGTTGCATCCTCCGTGCCACCCTCACCGTATGCTGCCGTGTATGTGATACCAGATGATACCAATTAGTATCGGTTGGTACAGTATGAGCGTCGTCGGGTAACAAGGGCAGAACGGATGGAGCGGCGATGTTTGGGAAGAGCATGGAGGACGGACGGAGATCGGTGTTGGCGGTGAGGTCAGCGGAGGGGAGTAGTGTGGACGAAGTTCAGTGCCGGCGGTGTCGCAACGTGGAGATCGGCGTCGGTGGAGGGGAGCGGTGCGGCGCGGGGATACAGTATGACACAGCGATGCGAACGTGGGAGAGACGATGTCGAGTTCCTAGGCGAGTGTCGTCATTGGAGCCGTTGGCGGCAAGCCTCCAAACGAAGTTGTTGTCCTCACAGAAGTGGTCGGAGAAGGAGCTGCAAGACGCCATTTCGATAACATAAGTAAGCTAGTGTATAAAGTGTATACCGTCCGAGCGACAAGTAGACTTTTCCGTAAATTTTTTTTATTTTCTGAATTAGAGTCCGGTGAGAAGTTATTTGTTTTACTTTTACATATAAGCTGTAAAAGATCGTCCAGTGTGGTTGCACTAGGAATCAAAGATATAGGCGGGTAAAAAGAGAGTTCTTCCTCTTCTTTTCTTTTACAAGCCCATCTCCATCTCCATCACCGTCTCCGTCGAGAGAGAAGAGGACAAGAAGTGAACGCAATTTTCTCCGCCCCAAGTCCCCAACGAAGCATCGTAGGCACCGCGCTGAGGTTGGGTCGGATCGGCACACATGCGCGGCGGGCCGCGGCCGGCGGCAGTGAGCCGCCGCGACCAGAAGCGGATCGAGTGGTGATTTTTTTATTTTACTTTTAAAATATTTTTAATAAATAATTTCACTACTAATTCTTGAAAGAAAATATTTTCATCATACGAATATTTTAGCTACATAACCAACACTGGTGTGGTCAGACAACACTGCTATTTAAGTTGATTGGCGTGGTCTTGACGGGGCAGAAGATTTATATGGTGAAAATATTTTTCTTCAAAATTTAATATAAAAATGTTTATTGAAAATGTTCAAAAAAATAAATAAAAAATATCTCGAGTGGAGAAGTGGACTCCATGCTTCTCGCTTTCTTCCGTGCTTTTGCTTGCGCGTGGTGCGGTCACGGCGTGGGGATTTGATGGTGATCTAGGCGAAGGAGGGGTGGGGTTCTTTTTTCTCTCTCCGCGGCGAGAAGTCGCCCGCGCGCGTGCGGAAACGTGGTTCCGTGCACCTGGGAGGAAAAGCGACAGGAGCTATACAGCAGTGCTGATGGAGAGAGGCTTACATAATTGTGCATCAGTTTTATCGGAGAAAACGGATAATATGTCACTCACTTCACATGTCTTTCGTAAAATACCACTCTTACAATAGAATCAGATAAAATGTCACTTCATATATCATATATTATTAACCAGATATTTTGCCACTCCAACTATTTTAAACCATTTCATTTATAATTTTATTGTTTTCTTCTCTCTATCATACACGAAATGACGTAAATTCTCTATCATACACGAAATGACGTAAATGCTCTCGAGGCAAATCAACAGATCGCTGTATGCATGCAGGCTTGTGGTCTGCCTGTGCTCTCTGTCTGTGCGTGTTCTCTGCCACCAAATTAACAGATCACTGTGGTGTTCTCTACCACCAGTGAGTGCACCAAAATATGAGCAGAAAAAATAAGCAGCAAACACAAAATTTGATAGCTTAAGTTTGGATTGCATTCACCCAAACATCAACACATGCAATTAGTCTGTACAAACAATTAGGGTTTAATGCAATTTAGTCAATACAAACAATATAAATCTCCACATATTCCAGTTCTAATTTCTCACCTTCTAGCAGGTCGCCGACTGGAATCAAGCGACCAACCTAGTACCTTCGGTTAGCAGGTTGAGAGGGGGAGGGAGAGAGGGGAGGCAAGTAGATGCGGCCGGCAATGGAGGTGGAGGCGTCGGACGGCGGCGTGGCCGGCGATGGAGCCGCGGTGGCCGGCAGTGGAGGCGGCCGACGTGGATGCGCCCGGCCAGCAGAGCAGGTGGAGAGGAGAGGGGAGAGCGTGGACGCAGCAGCTGCGGCCGGCGATGGAGGCAGCGACATCGGGTGTCGGCGGGGCTGGGCGATGGAGCTGCGGCGGTCGGCGATGGAGGCTCCTGGCGGCTGGCGCCGGGCAGCGGTGGGGCCCGGCGATGGAGGTGGAGAGGGGGAGGAGCGCGGGGAGGCGAGCAGGTGGGGCCGGCGGCGGCGCTGGGCGGCGCCGGGGCCCGATGGCGAGGCGGCAGGCCGACGACATTTACGTCATTTCGCGTATGATAGAGAGAAGAAAACAATAAAATTGTAAATAAAATGGTTTAAACTAGTTCGGAGTGACAAAATATCTAACTAACAACATATGAAGAGCATTTTATCCGGTTCTATTGTAGAAGTGGCATTTCATCGAAGCCACACAAAGCCACACAAACTGAGTGGCACATTGTCCGTTTTCTCGTTTTATCGTATGTTCACATGGATGAAGATGGAAGAAAATAAGAAGTGTCACTCGTTTGATTTACTCTACTTTCAAATAAGCTTAGGCCATATTTTTTTCAGCTTGGGATTGTTATAATCTAAACTATTGAGATTAAGCTAAAAGAAACAGATAACTTATTGAAGTAGCTTATTATAATTCGGAGCCTAACTTATTAAAATCTGATAAGTCATTTAGATGAGCTTTTTCCAGGTTATTGGGTCAAAAGTTACACATCATGCCACCCACTTCCTCTTTAGACTTGCAAACCCAATAATCTAGAAAAGAAATAACTCACAGCTTATTTTACTATAGATTATAACAATCTAGCTTATAGTAATCTGACTCAATAATCTAGATTATAATAATCTTAAGCTGAAAGAAACATGGCCTTAGGCTACTCTAGATAACTGAGGCTGCATTTGTTTGGTGTGCTAACCGAGCCAGATTCTCTCTTCTTCCACGTTCATACTTCCAAACTGCTAAACGGTGCGTTTTTTAAAAAACTTTTATTGAAAAATTACATTAAAAATCATATTAATCTATTTTTAATTTTTATTATTAATAATTAATTAATGATATACTAATCTATTGATACGTTTTCCATACGGTTTACTTATCCTACTACCAAACACAGCCTGAGTTTTGAGTTGTGACTAAAGAGAGTGCACATGTGGTGGTGTAAAAAATATGAACTATAACTAAAGAAAATTCTAAGCCAGATTCCTAGGAGCCACCTTACCCTATTTAGCTCCACCCAACATTTGTCATTTGGTTTCTTCACTAAAATTATAGAAATGTAACCACAATATAAGTATGTATAGTGTGGTATAATTAAATATTATATAACTATATAAGCATGTAGTTTTAATGTAAATAGCACTAAGTTAGGGATATTTTTATTTGCACGAGACTTAAATACTAGTTATGTATATTTGAAATTACATGCTAGTTATATTGTAATACACTATAATTATAATTATAATGTAGTTGCAATCGTGAGATTTTAAGGGGGAAAATTCATTTGAGTGAGTGATATGTAGATAGTCCCGATATCCTTAGTGTTTTTGCCGTTTGACTGAGATATGTAATATATTCAAATAATTATTTGGGTCCCTTGAAACATAGTGCTGGAAAAAAAAAAGAAAATAGAAATGTGTAGGATTTTAGCAAAATTGTAGGTGCAAATCAAAGGATCAAGTAAGAAAGAAAAATACAATATGACCGTTTGAATTTTAATGGACAACAAGAAAAACATGGTAATTATAAAAGAGAGAGACTCAAATGAAAATTTCCATGATGTTGGACACTTGGACCCATATTAAATTTACTCTAAAATCTCTTTGTCTCGATCTATTCTATTGGAATTTCGTATGAATACTGAAGTTTCAATCCTTTGTTTTCCAGCACCAAATAGAAAGTTTTTCTATAGGATTTAAATCCTATAAAATTTATATGTTTTTCTAACCGAAGGGGCCTTAATTTAAACTTTAACTTTCAAATGGACTCAAATTTTATTCAAAACCATATTTGTCCTCCTTCATTCAGCACCCGCAAAAGAAATACCTTCCACCTGGTACCCGTTCGGAGTTGGTTTACTGATTGGTTTATTGGAATCATGCACTTCTGCCATTTGATATGCATCTTACCGTATATCGTAATGGTTTGTTAGTGATAAAATATTTTATAGATATAGCTTTTATACAGGTGTTTTTAGAGACAAGTAAATGCCAAAAAGTAAAGTATATATGATAAAAACATACACAAATAAATCTAAATTTCAGTTAAAATTTAAATCGTAGCAGCAGCTTATAAATCAAAAGTAGGAGGTGAGTGATGGTCAGTGCTCACATGAGAGTAAACGATACTCCTATATGTAAATATTATAGCGGTAACATATAATTTCCGGCATTGGAGTTGCAAAGTCAGCCTTTGCATGCTGGAGTACTAGTAAACATACAGGTACAAAAGGTAATATTGTATTGTCAGATATATTTGTGAGGTTAACGTAACGTTATTATAGGTGTAAGTGGCATGGCACATGAATCCAACTATAGTTCAATTACCCATTTAATTTAGCCATACTTGTGAGGTTAGCGTCACACTTTTAGTTCAATTAAATCAAATAACCCACTTGATTAAACTATAAATAGCAGGTTATCTACCTAATTAAATTATAAGTGATTTCGCGAGATGACCTACTTATATACCCCTAAAATCCATCCAGCACTGTCAGTTGGGAGGCATCACCAGCATGGCAAAATGGATATATATGATTGGATGGGGAGACTACGGTTGCAAAATAGATATTGTCCTCTCTATTATATATTTAGCGCAAAGGATGATTGATCATTGGATCGATTGGTGTGGTTGTGTGTATAATACGGAATAAATACAAGCGAGCATACATCATGGCTGACTAATCTACTCATGTGTTACTTTGCCATGTATGTTACTTCCTCCGTTTTATAATATTTTATAATATAAGATGTTTGATTTTTTATAATGTTTAGTTATTTATCTTATTAAAAAATTATGAAAATATCATTTATTTTGCTTGTGACTTGCTTTATTATCAAAAGAACTTTAAACACGGCTTATAATTTTTATATTTATACTAAATTTTTAAATAAAATAAATAGTTAAAAGTTGCGATAAAAAAAATCAAGTAGTACAGTATCGTATGTTCTTTGGATGCAGGTCTGATTATCTAGTGCAGTACGTTACGTAGCGTCAATGGTTTGTCCAAGGGAAAATGCGCTGGCCGCGTACGTGACGACAGGAAGCAGTGCGAATATTATCTGAAGACGACGGCCATGTTTTTGTATTTCATTCCTTTTGAAGATTTTAATTTTTTGGACATGTTTCCCGAAAGCTTAAATGACATATTTTGTAAAAAAAATAATGTATCGAAAGAATTTTCATCTTATCTTTAAAAAAAGTTTTAACTCTGCATCAATTAATATATTCATTTATATCCTCTAAAAGTTATTATAAAAATTAAATAATCCAAAAGTCTAAAATGTTCGAAGGTTTTAAACCGGTCGTAGTGGTGTTGTACCGGATTGGTGACTCGTAGTTGTTCTTTTTTTCCCTTTAACTTGAGGTGCCCAGATCTTCAGGGAGCTTTTCCATAGCTGCCATATTGGACTTCAGTTGAAAACGATGTCGCATTGGTTTTAGCAGGAGAGAGTTTTTAACTTCTTTTGTTGAAGTGTCTCTTTTGTTGATTCGGCTAGATTCCGGCTGCTGCAGAAAAAACGGGATTGGCTGCATCCTTTCGAGGGCATGCACTGTTTCCTCAGATGAGGAGCTCTAGCATACTAGCTCTACAGTACATGCCTATAAAACCCATAAAAAGTTTTTCTCTATTTTTCTTTAGAGCCGGGGACCACCTCAGAGCTCACCCTCTCCTTCCTTCTTTCTCTCCTCTCCCGACCTCTCTCCTCTCTCTCCGCGCGGAACGACCGCGGAACAACGAAGCAGGCGGCGGCCGGCCATGGCGACGCGTAGGGGGCGGCGGATCTGGCGGACGGAGGCGGCGGCCGGCGGTGGTCGGGCGACGCGGCGCGACGCGACAAGGCGGCCGGCGCTGGTGGGGGCGGCGGCGGCGACGTCCGGGAGCTTGGCGCCGGTGACGGATCTCGGTGAAGGCGGCGGCGGCCACGTCCAGGATCTCGGCACCGCCGCTGGCGGCGCGTCGGGGCCGTCGGTGGCCACGTCTGGAGCTCGGCGTCCATCTCGCGGAGGCAAAGTTTGCTTGCTCTTTCTGACAAAGTTCTGTCTTCTCTGCAAAAAGCGCTTGAGGCAATCGTTCCGCACGAACGGCTTGGTTGAGGGACGACGCCGTCCGACGTGGAGGAGAAAATCGCTGAGGCTCCAAGCCAGGTAGATGCATTGTGCAAGCCCTGACGCGCCCAAGAGGCAGGGAGCTAGACTAGTTGCAGCTGTTTCTCTTCTCCTTTTGTCTGACGAGATCGTTCCGAAAGATACTCTGGTACAAAAATGTTCTCGCATTGCACAGCTACCACTCCAACGCTCTCGCAGTTTTTGCACGTGTAATTGACTTACTACTCGCGTATGTCCAAAAATGTTCTTTTCTACTACTAAATGAAATGAGGATGCCTTTCACTGACCGATAGGTAGAGTACCCGTTAGCTTATCTAGCAATAGTTTATGCGCTGAGATAATTATTTTTCCCAACGAGATGAAAAAGATGCGTTTTTTTTAGAACATGAAAAAGATGCGTTTGCTATCTGCGTTTTAATGCACACTAACCAAACAGAACCGGTACGAGTACAGAATGCTTTGTGTCATGTAGCGTAGGCTTGTTTATACCCCAGGTGATACATGCTACTCCAAGAATTGCATAATTATGCAGTAACTGTAGCAACCACTCGCTATACATGCCAAATCTGAAGAGACATGTTATATAATACTTTCACAATATCAACAACTACCTGAGTCTCACAATAAGTACAATCACTACCTGTCTCACTGTAAAGTACAACTCTTTTTAAACTGTAGAGATGTATTCATTATAAGACATAAGATAATATTTCAAATTTCAACTACAAAGTTGTCCTTACTGTAGGACAGAGGTAACACCATACAAGTGCCGGTCATCAAAATAGATTAATCTAAATTTTAAAAGCATTTTTTACATATAACATTTAAAAAATATATAATTTAGAAAGCATGTTTGTGAAAAAGGAGGGAAGATGAGTTAGTAGGATGCTTTGCGGCACGCGGCCGTTGTCTGAACAGCGAGCTAAACGACTTCCGAATTCCAATGATACCAGAGTGCAGTACGAGACATACAGCAATTGAACACGATTAGGTCATTTTTAGTGCGAAATTTTACCGTGCGATTTTCAACAGTGACATATTATCAAAATATATTTAAATGAATGAATAAAACAAATGCTCTCAATACAAAATTTCACTTTATAATTTTATATGCTAAATATTGTATCCAAAGGACGATTAGCAGTTGATTAAATGTACAAAGATAAAACAAATTAATCTTAGTGAAGATTTCATAATCTAAGTAACTATGTATATCAAGTTTCATTCACATGAAACTCAGTTTTTCTCTCTCATCATAAATTCTATATCATACCACCATTTTTATCTATACGCCATAATATTTAATGAGATCGAAACCTTTATGAAACATTGAAACCCCAATGAGACTATCCTTATCGGGCCAAAAGTATTTAGTTATCCAAATAGTGGTTGTGTTGAGAGACCATCGGTTGAGCTCACACATGCCATACTTCCCATTTCTTTCCCTCTGAGGTTTGAACAAGTGTTGAGAATAAATACAAGATAGCGTATCACAACAAAGTTGAGAAACTACTCTGGACCATAGTCTCCTATGTTTTTCCATAAATATCATGTGTGTTCTCTTCTTCCTATAGTTCCTGAAGTTAGACGTATAGGATCAAAGGATCACGGTTTTTTAGCATCGGAAGGTACTTTTACACCCATAAGTCCCAGCAGATTAGAAGCTGGGCCTGGAAGACCCTGTTGTGAGGAGTAAGAGTTAAGAAAGCTCTCAACAAGGTTCAGGTCCACATCAACTGGGATCATCTCCCCATCAGTATCTGCAGCATTTGATGGACCCTGAAATGCAAAATGTACCAGAAATTTGCTTCGGGTTAGTCAAACAAAACAGGGTAATACAAAAAACCATATTATAAACAGGTTCCTTTTGAGAGTCTGATACAGCAGACATCACATTATCCCAACTTGTTTAAAGCGGGAGAAAGATTAATTCTGTTTGGACTTCATTGACCGCTTACAGCATGTTTTCACTACTCACAAGGAAATAAAAGCTGAATATTGTGGGAGTCATTAGGACCCTTCAATATTATTAGGGCTTATTCGGTTTGGAGCAATTTTAACCCATAGAAATAGAAAAAGAATAGAAATGCACACACACACATCAATCCATAGAAATTTTCTAAGAGATTAGAGTGGATGTAAAATTTCCTTTGTTTTATCTCTACAATTTATAAAAAAGGCTTCTTTTGGTTTCCGATAATTTGTTCCTACAAAACGAATGGCACTCATATGAATTATTTCTTAGGAATCCAAATTCTTTGTTTTTCCTAAAAAAACAAATTAACCTTAGTGTTTTAGGAAGTATTATCTCCAGGCAAAAATATTTATAGTTTAGGACAATATTTGGTCAAACTTTTAAAATTATGGTTGTCAATAACTTTTTAAATGTTTAGTTTATATGCAAAACAAATTATATACATAAATTTTCCTCGAAAGTTCTATCATAATACCATAAAATTGTTAGATTGTATAAGTTTATTTTAACGAAAAATTGGTTGTCGGAATTTTAAAAGTTTGAACAAATCTTGTCCTAAACGGCAGAATATTTTTGACCGAAGGGAGTAATAAACAAACATCCATGAATGATTTAAAACAAACAAGTATGTGCATAACATGCATTTCCAACTATGGTTTTTAAAACTTATTGTGTAATTTCAGAAATTGAATGTGCTAAACATAAGAGGATGAGATCATGAGATAAAATGGGAAAGAATTACCTCATTGCTGGTATCAGGGTGTGGCACACGAGCAAAGCTTTTCTCTATAGTGGTCATACTGAGCTCTTTATTCAGTGCATCAGAATATGATTCCATAAAAGCATTATCTACATCCTTCTCACCAGATTCTTTAGCAAAATCACTCTCATAATCAGAACCTTCTTCTGCACCGTCAAAAGCATACTTAATTAGTAAGATCCAGTTCACACCACACCAGAATACGAAGTGACCGACTAATCAATAAGAAATTTGTGGATTATGTATATTCATGGTCTAAGACAACTATCCATACAGCTGCATCTTAAGGCTCCACCCATCCCAAACAAACCACAGATTACTTCATCACCCTTTGCGCAGTTAAGCAGTGGAAACATTTGTCCAGTTACCAGTTATATAGTCAAGAACAAAGAAATAGGATTGGTATGACATAGATTTGACCATTGTATTTGGTAGTACAAAATGTGCAATGAAGAAGCAGAAGATTTCAGTGCGCCCGTTCTAGTGATCTCCAATCAGGTAACCCCAACCAAGAAGACATAAGAAAAAATGAAGTTAATATCTATTGCTTCAGTTCTCGGTTTGAAATTCAGTAGCACTCCTTGAATCATATGAAACCACAGATCACGGCCCATAACACATATAGCCAAAGAAAGATGAACAAAAAACTAGTCTGTTCATGAGGTATTACCAGTCCAACCAATACAAATAGCTATGTGAGTTAGCACATGGCAGAATAATGCGGTAAAATAAAACAGCATGTGCATGACATAAAGAAAAGAAATACCAAAGTCCATGTCAGATGATGATGAATTTCCATCAAATCTGGCTTCATTGACAGCGTCATCTTTTGAATGACCTAGCACGGACTCCATGGCCTTGAAGAACTGGTTGACATCCAGATCCACTGATTCCATGTCTTTCCTACATTAATAAAAATGACTTGGTGAATACCCAAGGAGGAAAGAACATCTACAGTAGGACATGTCTCAGGCGTATCATAAAACAGTAATATAAAGTGTTATTGTATGTAATTTTTTTTACAGAATAAAGCCCTAGTGAGCAATTATATTGCCATCCCTGAAGTACCCATAAGATAATGTACAAGTAGTATATGTTTTTTCTTCTTTCTTCTCTTCAATAAAATGCTCAAGTTTGATATTCCATTAGGAACATGCTATACAAAGTGCGAGATGGAAAACTGAAACTGTTTAAAATGGATATGGACAATAAAATGTGGTTTACTGTTAGCACAAGCACAACCTAGCCTAACAATGTGTGATAAAGTCAAATGTGCTTCTCAGGGGAAAAATTCTATATAAGTGCATCGAATAAAATCAGCAGACAGAAGCATGAAGTAGGTTCCAAGCAAGGGAAAAATCATATACAAATAGTAACTAGGTAATTCACTCAATCAGTTGAAAACAGACAAAATATAATTTACAAAGGTGCAGTAAAATTAGACTTAAATAATTACAAAATTTGTACACTTCCACTTTCCAGGTATCATATAGAAGTACACACTTTAGTCATTTTAGGTTCACAATAATAGGATTTGATATGCTATAGTGCATCTCTTCTGTTGACAAATGAAAGTGCATACTTCATATGTTAGCACAGACTTCATCACTTACTTATTCTGATGGTGGTTTAGAATTTTGGCTTGTGGTCGAATTTAAGTGCAAAAGGGGAATTATTGATAATGCAAAATATTTAAAAAATGTGGCACTGATATCCATAAAATTAAAAGCTAAATTATCTACTCTCTCTAATTCCATAACTCTTGTAGTTTTGGACAAGGGTGTGGTCAACTTTTTAAAACTTTGACTATTAATAACTTTTAAAATATTTAGTTTGAAAACAACATGTATAAATGAATTATAAAAGTACTTTAATAAAAGTAAACATTTGTTTACTTTTCCCATATGTTTTAATAGAAAATTATAGTCAAAGATAGATTTAGAAGACCGTGTCATTGTCCAAAACAATGAGAACTATCGAACTGGAGGGACTAAGAAAAAGACTAACTGACAATTAAAGCTGGATCACTAATATAGATCATCCTCAATTTAATAGAATAGACCATGAAAGAGGGGCACTAAGTGTAGAAGAAAACCTATTTGCAGGAACTTCAGCTCCCTCAAAGCTTGACATTTTGCGAACAAACTCTTGCATGGACTCTGTAATCTCTCCAAGATTAAACTCATTTGGCTGAGAGCTAGAACTGCCTGGGACATTTTTCTTTTGACCCTTTCTGTTTTGTTTTGCAGCTTCATACTCTTCCATTTCCTTCTGCCTTTCACGGAGTTCTGCAGCTAACTCATCCTCCCCGTTATACAACCAAGAGTCATCATCACTTGGAGGAAGCTCATTGCCTTCAAACTCCTCAGCTGAGTATGGCATGGCAAGGATTTCATCAATACGACGGACAGGCGCACTTAGGATCTCCCTGGCATACCATAAACATTATTAGAACACTGCTAGTATTCACACTTCACATGGGCATGATTACTGATAGTGAGCAGCTTAAATTGTTATTAGAAATGAACAACTGATCATCAAGTTATCAAGATACAAGAATATTTTAGGGTTGAAAGTGGGAAATGAAATCAAATTACTTATATTTGAAATGGTTGCAGATTATACTCCCCATAAAAATTAAATAGATAGCTGAATTCATGAGATTAGAAAAGATATACAAAAACTACCTTGTCCGCGAAAACAAACTAGAGCTCTTGTAATACTGCATTGCATCCTCCATAACCCTCTTATACTCCTTTGACCCAGGAAGCAGACCATCGAAGCACCCTGTTGCCTCCAAGCTCTTCTTGTAAACCTCCCACGTGCTCCCCTTCCCTTCCTCCCCCTCGCGCCGCCTCTCCTGATACATCATCTCAAATCCACAGGCAATCTTCATCCCCAATTCTGCTTCCATCCACCTCTCCGGCCCCTCCTCCCTCCTTGGCATGGGGTAACCCCTCGGTGCCTGGAAGTTCTGCTGAACGAGCTGCGCATACATTGCCCGCGTCATGCGCACCGACGTCCTCACCATCTCAACGCCATCTCCGCCAGGTCCCCTCAGGAACCTCTCCATCCTCGCCGCGTGTTTCATGGTGTCTATGTCCCGGTCATAGAACCCCTCGACGGCGCGCGCGATCAGGCAAGGCTCCTCCTTGAGCACCTTCGCCACGGGCGCCGGGACAATTACGCGGGCCGTGTGGAGGTTCTCCGATGCCTTCTCAGGCAGCCCAGCGATGCGACGCTGTATAGCGGCCTGGACGGCGTCGGGGGCACGGGTGTCGACGGAGTCGTCATGGACGGCAGCGAGAGCGGCCTCGAGGGAAGGAGTATCGGGGAAGAGGGAGGGCGGCAGGATGTGGAGCTCGCCGCGGAAGATGAAGACGCGGTTGGGGGCGGTGTCCGGGTCGAGCCAGCGCGGGAGCGCGAAGGCGGCCTCGATGAGGAGGAACTCCCCGTCGGAGTCCCAGGCGCGCGCGGCGAGGCCCGGGAACGCGCGGGTGAGCGCGAAGAGGAGGGAGACGGCGAGCCACTCGTCGGCGAGGGAGTCGCCGAAGCAGAGCGCGCCGTGGAGGTGCGGGACGGGGGGTGAGGCGCAGAGCGCGCAGGGGGAGGAGGAGGAGGCCGGCGGCACGGTGAGCGCGAAGGGGTCGCGGTGGAAGAGGTGGGCGGCGAGGAAGGGGGCGAGGTGGGAGGAGAGGGAGAGGTGGAGGGAGCGGAGCGCGGCGTGGAGGTCGGCCGGCGGGAGGCCGGTGGGGAGCGGTAGCGGGTAGACGGCGTAGAAGAGGGTGTCGTCCGGCGGGCGGCAGCGGGAGGAGGAGAACGGGAAGGGGCCAGAGGTGGAGGCGGAGGCGGCGGTCGCCATGGCGCGGCGCGGAGCGGCGAGGAGGAGGAGACTACACACTCTCTGGCGAAGCGGTGCGAGAAGGTGCTGGATATGTATGCATTCGGAAATGGGCTGGGCTTGTGCGGGCCGGATTACTATGTGGGCCGGATGGCTTGGGAAGAAGCCAACTTGGTAGGCGTCTAGGAGAGTCCAGGAAAGGTCCTTATATTATTATCCGTAATTTAATGAGTGATTTGAAGAATATTGGGACTATGCCATTTTTAAAAGAATTATTAAGGTTTTAATTAGAGATATTTTTGATTAGTTGATAGGCGTCTAGTAGAGTCCACAAAAGGTCCTGATAAAGTTACACATTGATATATTATTATCTGTAATTTAATGAGTGTTTTGAAGAATACTGGGATTATGCCTTTTTTTAACGATATTTCTGATTAGTTGAGATGAGAAAATAATAAAGAAATTAAATAGAAAAAGGTTGTGATTTGTTCAAGATGTAGGTGGAGTCGTGGAGAACTAGTTGTACATCGAGATGAAAATTGAATCCTATATATAGTTATTTTTGAGACGAAGTAAGCACTAAAAAAGTTAGCTGAATACTCGGCTCAGGTTTCCCTTTTGGAACATTTATCCCAAAAGCAAGACTTTTTATGCATACTAGGTTTTGTTTGGGGAACTTCTAGCAGCTATGACTTCTTACAGAAAATATCATCATAGCTCCCCCAAATAACACATAGATTTAATACTATGACTTCTCATAGAATATCATCACAGCTCCCCAAATAATATTTAGATTTAATTTGAGGATTGGTAGTTGTACAGCTTCTTTGTATTCTCACCGGTTGCTTATCACAATAAGCTCCCCAAAAACAGAGCCTATCAGACAACTTGAATTCAATCCATTTCCACACATCTCATGTTTTTACTTATCTTTAGGAGAACGACATGGGCTCACATGTTTGACAATTGTGGAACGGTTTGCACATGTAAAATACTCGAATAAAATTCAACGGGGAATATCGATTATAGTTCCATTCATTGTACTCCAGTTCAATACAGTAGAGGGTACAGGTTTATGATACACTTTGGATGTGATGTGATAGCTAAGTTAAAGGGGGAGGAATGAGGATCAGAAACATTTGAAGTGAAACCTAAAGAATTGAATCATATTAGCTATGAGAACTGTAACCTACAAGTAAAAGTAATACCTAAGCAAAATTGAATTGCCACTCTCTCAAATTCTCCACATGAATATTGCTACAGTGTAGGGACGTGGAGTTCATGGGCTAGACGAGGAAATTATCCATCATGTGATTGATAACGTCCTCGCCGTCTGAGTTTAACCAATAGCTCTTCACCTGAATAGCAGTCAGAGTACATAGAAATATGGTCAGATTTGAAAAAAATATATATTTGCAGAACAGGTTGTTTCAATATAAAATGATGGATCAGCTAACGGCAATATTGTGGAACAAAATGATGACAGACCATGCTATTTTCATGCTTGAATTGACAACGTGGATTAAAGTATCGACAATAGTTTCCCAAGATTCAAGACAGAAAAGACTTTAGCAGTACTAATGGGCTTGTAAGAAGGAACATACTACAACACAGATGACATCTTTGCATGCAAGAAGACATGCCCTGATGCCCCTACGCTGATCATTTTTCACTTCACTTTTTTTTTCTTCTTTCATGTGAAGATGTAAAAATGTGGCTATCAATTACATCCAGATTGAAAGTTTGAAGGATAATAACGAATTTCTCCAGTTCGTGCATGAAGTAGGTCATTCCATGCAAATACTATCTTTTTTGTGAAGTCTTATCACAAAATACTTCACTAGATGCAGTTCATAACCACGCAAAAGCTGAAGCATTCTTAGTGCATATCCCAACTTTGTTAGAATAGCACAGTTAAAGATGTCACATAAAGCAATTATCTATTCGAAATTTTAGACACCAGTAGAAGGGAACACAACTTAGCTCAAAATGTACACTGCAGGTTGGAAAAGTAACAAATTCAGACCTGGATTGTGTTATGTGCAACCAATCTTTGACTACTTTTCTGGAAGCTCACATCAACACGTTCCCATGGTACTTGTGTAAGGCCTCTAATCATCTCCTCTGCAAACAAGGATTTTTTATCAGCTATTGATAACAATCAACTTCAACAGTTTGGGATAACTAACAGTTAATCAGAAGAAAACAAAATGAAGCTTACATTGGATGTGCAAGAAATTGAGCAACACATCAAAATCACCACTACGTACATTTAATATTTTAATTATTGATGTTAACAAACTAAACATAGTGACAAATATACCTTCTGGGTCATAAAGATCAGAACGAGCTTCTGCCTCATCGTTGTTTGTCACTCCCTTATCAACATGGACAATATGGGGATATTTCTCATCACGAACAAGAAGTCGATGCTGAAAGAGCCAGAAGAAAGGTAAGCCAACAATGAAAGAAAACATATAAAATATATTAAGTCAGTAGGGTTTTTAAGTATGAGCATAGTTGTAGCACATACCTTTGGCAGCTCATGTTGGCGGCGGATTGATGATGTTCTCCACCCAACCATATCTTTTTTTCTAGTTAAGTGCAGATCATATAAAAAACTAGAATTCAGAGTAAATAGTGAAGCAGTTAATTGTTAAAAGGATACGGTCAAAATTTGCATTAGCATATGCTACACGTCGTTTGAAGGTGCGCAGCGCTGACCTGCATAAAGAATACATTGTTTTTAGAAATGATACCCTAAACACTTGAATTATTTGGGGAAACTGAAGGAACAAAAAATGAACTTCATTGCTATGCAGCTACATTTATCAATTGTTTTAAGCACACTGAACAAACATAATGCATAGAGAAAATAACCTGAATTTTATATCATCACAGTCGTCAACCATTCGGAGGAGAAGTGGCCGTCTTCCATCATCATTATCTGTAAGAAATAAATGCTTTCCAGTTCTCCCAACAAGCAAATGTGCAGTTTCCGAAGCTCTTCTTTCCAGGAAAGGCAGGCCGCATAAGAAAGGGAGCTGGTGGAAGAATCTGAACATGAGACTAACATTACTGAAGAACTTAAATGTTTTTGTTCTAGTTCAGGTTAAACCAAGGTGATTAATGTTTGCAAACTCTATAAGAAATCTAAAAGAGAAAAATAATAAAATCCAAAAAGAAAAACTTATTGAGTTGTATGAAAAATTAACTACCTCAGAAATATTTTTTTTCTACAAAAGTATGCCATAGCAAACAATTAAAACCAGAGACTAACATTACTGAAAAACTTAAATGTTATTGTTACACTTCTGGTTAAACCAAGGTACCCAGATATTTGCAAATGCTCTGTAGGAAAGCTAAAATCAACAAACAAAATTCATATAGATTAATCTTTATGTGGTAGTACGATGATTAAGAACTTTCAGACCATTTTGTCTCCAAAACTATGGCATACCTTATATTTGAACCAGATACATACTGTTTCAATAATTTCAGATTTGTAACTAAATAATAGTAGCAACTAACAGGTGGTACCAATTAACCCATTATTGAAGAGGCAACTTAAGTGGGTAGTCATGTGAAGTTAAAAAGGGAAAGAGGAGGTATACTAATCTAACTCTGGTCTATAAACAATAAAGGATATTAGTCTTACCTGTTTGTTTCCACTTGAACCGAGATGTGGTGATGCAAAGGTTATAAAATTCATAGCTTCTAATCCAGCAATGAAACCCTCCAAGTCATCTCTGCTCTTCCCGGAAGAAGGTTTATTTCTGTTATTAGGTTCATAAAGCCTCCCTACAGCATATCTAGCAACAAGGCCACCTAGAGAGTGTGCCACAAATGAGATCTTCTTCACGCCTCTTCTTTGTTCTACAACTGATAGAACCTATAATAATTCAGTTAGCTTCCAGCATGAAATGGTGCAGCCTTAATATATAGCGCATACAAGTTTCAACTATGAAAACAAACTCACATATCATAGGATCAATGTAGATCAATTGAGTTTACGCTTTCAGCCAAATGGTAGTAATGAATTATGTAGAATAAAACTTTAAAAAAGCAACAACTTCACCATTATCATCTTATGTTTTTGCCTAATAACTATATCTAGTTTTCAATTGATCAACTTACAGACCAGACAGCATTTCATCTATCATATACAAACTAAGAAAGTATAATAAATAGATGAGTATAGCAAAAGCAGAACTCTATATGGCATATCCAATGACAAAATAAATAGCCAAGTGCACCATGGATTGATTAAAAAAAAGTAGAGTATGTAAAAGGTTGAGCAGTAAATCAACAAGTACCTCATTTGCCAACCTTTCACCCATCAGGTCAACTCCATCAAATGTTTGGGTAGCTGAGTTGCATTGGCTTCCTGCATGCAAAGTGGCAGTCTAAATCTCTCTTTACAAGAAAACAAGAATAGCAACTTAAACAATATAAAAAAAGGAGTGCAAATAAAGACGATGAGCTTGAAGAGTTTCTTTCAATGGAATGAGAAGAACAGAATTCTAATGATAGATGGCATAGACAAACAGAGTTAATATTTGGC
Source organism: Oryza brachyantha (assembly GCF_000231095.2). NCBI lineage: Eukaryota > Viridiplantae > Streptophyta > Magnoliopsida > Poales > Poaceae > Oryza > Oryza brachyantha. Next base: position 13,497,687 of record NC_023170.2, read on the forward strand.
ATGAAACTAGTTGATGGAAAACATGGGAATAAAGAACATGAAGCTAACATCGGCCAATGCAGCCTTTGTCATAGCAATCCTTACTGTTCTTTATGCTGGTATTTAGCAAGTTCTGTTACTTCATCTCCGTTCCAAGTTATGCTATTAGATGTAATTATCTTCCAACAGAATCGCAAGTATTTGGTGACACTGGTTGGTGGATATATCACTATGTTTCTCTCTCAAATAGTGACTTAAGCATACATGTAATGAAAAATTGTGAACTACCAATCCTCCCACAATCTCACCCAACTAAACAGTTTTCCGCTGGGCCCTACTACACAATTACTCTCTCCGTCCCAAAAAAGACTTTATTTTTAGCCTACGTTACATATACTTTTCTTAAGCTACAAAGACTAGGGGCCTGTTTGGATCCAGTGACTTTTTTGTAGTCCCTTGTCACATCGGATGTTTGGACGTTAATTAGAAGTATTAAATATAGCCTAATAACAAAACTAATTGCATAAATAAAGACTATTTCATTAGACAAATTTTTTAAGCCTAATTAATCCACGATTAGCAAATGTTTACTGTAGCATCACATTCGCTAATCATGGACTAATTAGGCGTAATAGATTCGTCTCGCGAAATAGTCCAGAGTATGAGGTGGGTTTTATTAATAGTCTATATTTAATACTTCTAATTAGTGTCCAAACATTCGATGTGACAGGGACTAAAAAAAGTCCCTGGGAAACAAACATGCACTAGAATGCCCTTCACTTTTTCAACTCCAATGCATTTGACTCCTACTTTTTCAAATTCCAGCGCATTTGTCCCCTACTTTACCAAACTCCAATGCAATAATTTCTCAAAAAATAGAGTCTTTGTGGGACAAACAACATCAGCCAAAGATGAAGTATTTTTAGAACAGAGGTAGTATTAGCAAGTTGGAGCATGCACATGATAATAGTTTTTCCCTATATGAATAAGTATCTGTTACATGTTGTCACCCCGCATGCTCAAACGAATTCTTCATCACAGCCTGCACTCTAGCATCAGTTTGATCACCAAAAACAACTGCTGGACATTGTCCATCCTACACTCTATTTCTTCAAAGACGTGGCAGTACTCCTTCATATCACCTCAAAATATGCAAACAGGCACACGAATGGAAATCGTTTACTTCTCATTGCAACCCACGATTCAGAGAGAAATGAATTGAGCAAAAGATAGATTTGCCTGCAGATTTGGGTATACTCACGATGCACGATCACTTTTTCCGGCATCCGCCTCACGAACTGCTCCGCCGCAAACTTCCAGTCATCCGCACTGTAAAAAAACTAAGGTAAGCCAATTTAGAACTGCAAATCAATGCCATGAGCGGACAGCACGGACCAAAAAACAAGCAGTATACAGGGATCCACCTCCCGACGAGGCCATTGACCATGACGACGAGATGCTCGGGGAACTCCCCGCCCTGCGCCACCTCCGCCTCGGCCTGCGCGCTCCACACGTCCTCCCCTCCGCCCCGCGCCGGCTCCTCCTCCACCTCCGGCCGCTTCCCCTTCGCCTCCTTCACAGCCGCCGCCGACGCTGGCGCCGGCGCCGGCCGGAAGCAGCCTGTCCACCGCGCGCTGACGCCGCCGCCGCCGCCGCTCGCAGGGGAGCGGAACGCCAGGCGGAGCCGCGCGACGGCGCGAGGCCACCGCGAATGGGCCCCGGGTGCCGGAGTGGTCGTGGCGCGGCCCATCGAGGCGGCGCCGGCGGCGATCATCCGGCGAGGGGGAGGGGAGGGTGTGGGCCCGCCCGGCTCGGTGACCTAGATGCTGCCGCGGTGGCGATGGCGGTGGTTACTTCGGAGGCAAGGTAGGAGCGCTTGCCTGAGAGAGAGAGAGAGAGGGTGGAGCTGAGGAGGGAGAAGCATCGGGATGAGCAGGGGCCAGGGAAGGTGACAATGATTGTACTGTTGCGATGACGGCGACGAAAGGGAAGAAAATCAATTTCAATGGGAAAGAAAACAGATTTCTTTTTTTCTAGCTACTCCTTCCTTCTCGTAATATTACCTTTTCTTTCTCATAATAACTTTTACCTTTTATTTTAAATATCTACTACATAAAGTTATTTCTTTTGAGACATAAACATATATTCTAGCACGTTATCGAATTATGTGGTAATATTTTGAAACGAGTGGTACGAAAGAATAGCACACACTATTACTGTGCATATACCAGGTATCTCTTAACATACGCTTAAAACATCAAATCAATATAAATTTATAGGCTCACTAATATTCTATTTCGTGCATTTATTATAAGTTTTTATGCCTATTTTGTCTATAAATTAATGTATATATGTGTCTAAATTTATTATCATTAATATGAAACAAAGAGAGTATTAGATGATGATCATTTTTCATAGAATTTGTTATAGTCGTGATGACTGGGATCATACGGTGATAAGTTCAGCAATGACTAGTGCTCCCTATGTTTCATAATGTAAGATGTTTGACTTTTTTTTTGTAACTTTTGATCACCTGTCTTATTCAAAAAATTATGAAAATATTATATATTTTGCTTGTGACTTACTTTATTATCAAAAGAATTTTAAGCACGATTTGTGATTTTTTTTATATTTATACTAAATTTTTAAATAAGACGAATGGTTAAATGTTGCAATCAAAAAAAGTCAAACATCTTCCATTATGAAATGGAGATAGTATTTCTTATGCTAAAGAAACACCCATTTTTTTAGGATAGGGATGGCGTGCTTCTAAATCTCAGAGATATTTAACAAGGGTTTTTAGTTATTTGTTGATAACAATGTTCCTTTTTATCCTTTTCATCGGAATTATTGGTGCTAATTGTTCATCCATGCTTCTATTCGACTTAGATCATTTATTCTATTTGTCTGCCAAGTTTATTTATTGATGTTCAATTTATTCTTAGATAATCTACGGTAATAATTTAGAAAATCATGTTAAGATGTTCTCCTAGTCTCATTAGTTGACTTTAGGGGACATTGAAGTCAACCGAGTTTTGTCTTGGGTTTACTTCACATGCAGCCGTTGGAGTTGAACGTGTGCTTGATTCGCTGCATCAACTTTTGCAAGCATGCGGCACGTTGTTGTGTTTGGTTGCTTGTCGGTTGTCACGGTTTGCCATCTCCCATCTGTGCCCTGTTATATGCAGATTTAATCTGATCAATTTAAAAGAAAATATTACTACATAGAAACTGACATTGTATCAAATTTAAGCCATTGCCTAATAGAAATTCAGTAAGATAATTTGCTCAATTCATAGAAAAATTATTTACTCTACGCTTTGAAAAATATGATATTAAAAAACTTCTCTTCCTTTGCATTAATGAGCAACTTGTTTCAACCTTTTCGTTACGATTATTTCTCAAAATATTTAATTTATTTTAATCAAATCAATAATTCACGAGAATAATCCTTATAATAATCTAAATCAAAATAACCATAACCAAGTTTTCTATGAAAGCTATAGTCATGTGTTGATCAAGGTTGCATAATATTTCTTTTCTTAAGCAATATTATAGTGGTGTATTATTCCGAGCTCAGCTTTTTTTAAAAAAAAAATGAAGTGCTATGGAGTGTACTCTTGCAAAACCTTTTAAAAGCTGACTCAAAATCATATTCCCGGACCTTAAACCAGGTAAAACTCAGGTTGAGCTTCAACTGAAGGCTGAAGCCTGTGTGACAGTGTTTAGAATATTTGCCACCTCAGACAGAAATTCTCATCCAAATCCTTCAATGCAATTCCATCTTACTTTGACCTGGATTTTTTAGTTGGGCCAAAAAGCGTGAGTTCAAACTAGATAGCGATGTTCTAACTAACGCCAAAAAGAAAAGATAAACGAGAATCAATTTGGTTCCCCATTTTTGCGGGTATTTTGCAGCCTCTTGGTTGGTCCCCAACCAACATGCCTCTTCGTCCTGCAAATGCTTCCAAACTGCGAACGTCGTTCACAACCTGGTCCACCACCGCAAGTACGTGCATGATCAGGCATTAATGGTAACAAATATAAAATAATATACATAACTCTGATTGATTGAGCTACGGCTAATAATAAGATAGAGAAATATTATACTAGAGATATTGCTACCTCTAATTTTATTCATATCTACTTATCAATTATAAATTAACACACACTATATCTAATACACTAACCCCAATACACCATTTGTAATTATTTCATTAATTTGGACACAATCCACTTATCTCTTTATTTATTGGAGTTTGTGTAAAAAAAAACTCTCTCATGTATGAGCGGTGGCTCCCTGCTCTAACTATCTGATCCATGATATCTATCTAATTATCTAATCGTACGTGGTATGTTAAGGCTTGTGCTAAGAGACAATTCATTTGATCTGAGTACATAATTTATGGGTAAAATTTTTATTTTGTATTTTATGTATTATAAAAATCAAGGATAGAAATTAAAATATGATTAAAACCTTTAAAACGACTTAAACAATTAAGTTTGGAATTTAAATTTCAGGTGCGATTGATAAACCAGATAATGTGGCAAACAGCGAAAGGATTTTGCTCCCCGATACAACTGTCAGAAGAGAGGAATTAAAGTTTGACTAGTGACTAATTTGTTTTGTGTTGTTTTCGAACCTTTTGAAAAAAAAAATAATCTTTAGACAGCAGCATGATTTGCGTAGGATGACGATGCCGACAAGGTGCAAGATGTCAGCTGCAAACATTAAAGGTAAGGTGTAACAAGGTCAACAAAAGTAATGTTAATACTCAACGATCTTACAGGAGAGGGGGGAAAATGAATTGAACAGCTCATTTTTTGTGTTTCATACACGATTTATACATGCCGTGAATTGGTACATACATACACATTGCAGAAACAACAATGCGTCGCTCGCCTCAATGAAGCAGTAATCAATTTTTAGGATCTGAATCTGAAGCGAGGAGCAAGGAGCAAGGTGCTGCATTTCTCTGCTAACCAATGCAAACAACAGAGAATACCAATACATATCTCTGCCAGTCAATGCAGTGACGTAGGTTTCAAAAGAAGGGCTGTTGCAAAAGTGAGAACAAGATTGCCTGCCACTTCACTTACATCAGCGAGCTATTTCCCATGTTAGGTTCCACAAGCAAAAGGCTGGAACTCCAACATCGGTGAACCTTGGCAGAACGTAGCAAAGCGCACATGGTTTCAAGGCTTAGAATGATCTACAGGTTTATCAGGGATCGACAGTTCAACTTTGAGCATAAAGGATAGATCGTGCATCTGTGACAGAAGTCTCTCTACGTTTGCATCAACTGACTCAGGTTTTGAAACAGATTGGGTGTCATGACTTGTAGTTGGCCAAATTGAAGACAGCGAATCGACATCGCCTTTCATCCTGCATATGATGGAAACGTTATATACTTATGTGATGAAGAATATATCAACAAATGGAATTCTTATGCAACAAGAACTGCATATATCCTACAAACAATCAGCATTTCAGGAATAATGGGGAGTACAACAACAAAAGAGCAATAAAGGTAAAAATAACAGAGAGTAAACATGTTACTAAAAGGGGTATAGGTGATCAGGGATGAAGATTGAAATTTAATGAAGATCCAATGTATTAACATGCAGCAGAAAGTTAATCCTCTAAAAAAAGCAGCTACCTTTATCAGGGAAACAATCATGACATTTCCTTTACCACATAGATTAGACTAATCATCTTCCAACCAATCAACGTTGCCAAGTAGTTAGAGCTAGATATCAAATGCACAAGCATCATTTGGTCACAGGCACCACCGCACCAGAGACTTCTATTTTGTGCAAATCAACATCCAAAAAATATCGATGTAATCTGAGCTAACCCAGTATTAACTTTTAAAATTTGAGGCTCAACTCCAGGTATGTTGGAAGAAACAAAAACAAAACGTTTAAGTTACTAAAAGTTGTCCCTTCTTTTTCCTTTTGATTTTATTGTTTCTCAGAATTGTCTCATTGTTGCTTCTCTCAAGGTGGAATTTGAACATGGAATTTCTATCATAATTAGAGTAACTTCATAAATACATCTACAATTCAAACAACAAATGGTCCTCAATTTTGATACTTTGGGTTTATCCATCTTGGTCCTCAGACATAAATCAAAATGCATTGTAATGTGGAAAAGCTAATATTATATACAAAGTTACAAACCACTGACCTTCCCAAGTGCTCATCAGATGAAACTGTATTTGCTTCGTTAGAATTGTCCTTATTATCTATTTGGCTTTGGGATGGAATTAACTGTGCAAAGCTCCCAAATTCCAGTCCTTGTAGAACATCAGGCTTCACTACTGAAGGATTATCGAATATTGAAGCATCTGGTGGAACTTGCAAGTTTGTATCCAGTGGGCGTGAGTTCTTGAAATCCTGCCAGTCATCAAATGGGTCACTATCTTCAGTTGTCTGTTCATGGTTCTTAAGTTCAGCAGCATTGGTTGAGGCCCATAAATCCAAAGGTTCGGCTCCTGAAGAATCTTTCAAGGAGTGTCCTACCCCAGGAAAACTTGTACTCTGTATTTGACCAAAATTAGCAAAATCCTGCCATCCACCAGAGTCATCAATTCTATTAGCATCTTTGCTGCTATTAGATTCCTGGGCATTGCTGGTTAGCCACAAATCCATTGGATCAGATTGTTTAGCTGGCTCTGATGATGTGGTAGTTGTTTCTCTCTCAAATTTAGAAAAGTTTTCTTTTTGATGACCCAATGTGGTAAAATCTTGCCAAATGTCAAATGAATTGTCTTCAGTATTTGTTGTGGCCATATTTGTACCCATGCTATTGCTGCTATCCATCCATGATTGCGATGTATCAGTTACTTCATGCTGCCCAAATGAAATATTCATCATTTCTCCACTTATGTTCAATGAACTTTGCTGTGCTAGATCTGAACCAGATAAGCCTTGCACATCATCCAGCACAACATTACTTGAATTCAGTAAATCATTATTTCTTTCTCCTCTAACATCTGCTGTGAACCATGAGTCATCATCTGTTTCTTTCTGAGTGGCATGTGAGACTTCCATCATGCCTCCAACTTGATTATGTGATGCACTTTGTGCTTGACCAGAGGTTGTAAAATCTTGCCAATCATCGAAAGAATCATTAGTTTCCTTCAGCACCTCTGTATTATGAAGCTCTTTAATATTGTCCACAGGCCACAAATCAACAGGATTAGCTTCTGAATAATGTTCCAATGAGATGCTAGTTGTTTCTCCAACTGGTTTAACCAAACCTCCTCCTTGACCAGCATCTGGTCCTTCTATTGGCTTCATCAAATCTCCTCCTTGACCAGAGCTGGAGGTAAAAGCTTGCCAGTCATCAGCAGATTCATCACTAACATTATTGCATGATTCCATGCTACTAACCAGCCAGGTATCTTTGGTTTTTATTTCAGAAGGATTGCTCTCTATAGGCCCCTCCATATGTTCTCCTGAATTTGACAGGCTTCCCTCATTTCCACCAGAAAGTTCTTGCCAGTCGTCAAAAGCTTCATCTATACTGGCTCCAGTATCACCCCTTACAGGCAATTGATCACTCTGCATTGAACTCTTGCTAAGGGAGGATTCATTTAGCTCAGCAGAACTGTTCTCAGGAAATATTCCACTGTTACTTTCATCCTTAACTAACCTGCCACTTGCTGAAGCCAAATCTTTCGAATCTTCAAGCTTCATACTTTTCATATCTGTTTCATTACCACTAGGTATTACTGGGTTGATGGAAGTTACAGGTGCTGGAAAATTAGAAGTCTTGACAGTCAAAGCACTGTTAAATAGGTTAGCTTTCTTGGAGTCTTTGCTGACATCTTCTGAACTAACAGACTGAAAGTCAGCATCCCAATTTGCAAATGCTGGAGTAACTTCTATTTGATTTGTGTTTTGGGAACTTGTTTTCATTCCAGTTGAGTAAATGACTTTAGAGTGCACCTCCAAGCTGGAAGAACCATGACTTCTGCTATTTGTGCTTTGCTTTTCCTGCACCACAGTATGTGTTTGAGTAGGAACCACCATGGCGGTTGTGTTCTCCATTCTTTCAGCGAAAAATGAGTCTAGGTTAACACCAGACAAATTTAGTGTATATGCAGATGATGACTGTTCATTGCTTTTGGTATTTTCATGTGTTTCCTTATTCTCAGGAGGGAAACTCAGTTTAAGGTCCAGTAGATCAGATAAGACCATCCCATTCTTCGGTGCTTCCTTGGTTTTACTTGAATCAGTAGACTCATTTTCAAATTCTACAAGCTCCTGAATGGGAAAAAGGAAATAATAAGAAACCTGAACATGGATATGTTGCAATTTATAAAGAAATATATAACCTTATTTATGATGAAATCTTGAAAACGGAGGGGAAGTAAAGATAATGATAGATGAGCATAAATTTCTACTGGTTCAGATTATCCATAAATCATGTTGGCAGATTCAAGGTTACTAATATCCATACAGATATACATTACCCATGTTCTTTTTCTAAGTAGCTTTGAATCGTCCATATGGAGTAAGCATGGCAACATACAGTATACAAATTGAATTAAGTGTTCCATATGGGAAATTTACATCTTTTAGAAAGGACACTAGGTATTGCCCAACTGCTTTTCAGCAAAACTTTTGCTGAAGTTTCCACCTTGTAAATTTTCTTCATTTAAAACAAAGGCCCAGGCTTATAGATTTACCAGCAAGCATTTTCCCCCAACTAACCACTCCCTATTTCATGGTAACTAATTCATCCCACTGAATTATGTCACTAATTAGAGCCCAAATCAGAAGTTCGGCATTTGCTTGTGATTCAGATTGCAATGAGTTGCTGCCTAGTTCAATGCGATCGAAACGATATTGCAACAGGAGCAGATCAACCAAGGACAAAAAAATGAGCAAGGGAGAAGAGAGCTCACGGATCCGTCCAGCCCGAGCGATCCGAGCAGCCACCGGTAGGCCTCACTGCCGCGGAAGGCAATCCCGCCGCACTCCTCCCGCCTGGGGCGCCCGCAGTAGACGCACACGGCGGAGGCCGCGCCGCGGAGGAGGCCCCCCGCGGCCCCACAGCGGGCGCACCGGAGCGCGGAGGGGCCCTCGGCGCGGGCGTCGAAGGCCGCGACGGCGTCGGGGACGGCGGGGAAGGGCGGGGGAGGAGCGGAGGCGGCGGTGGGGGCGGACTCGCGTAAGGAGGCTCGCAGGCGGTGGATGGCGTCCGTGGGGATCTCCATCGGCGGCGGGGGAGGGGGAAGAGCAGCGGCGCGGCGCGGCCGCGGCGCCGGCGTGGTTCAGAATCAATCCAGATCTCGCGACCTGGGCCGCGTTGCGTACTACTCGTAGTTGTTTAGGGGCAGTTTGGATGCAGGGTTTGGTTGGTGCTGTCCTCCTCTCTGAACTCTCTGATACTCTGCTGTCTCCTCTCCTCTCGTCGTCTCGCCGGTGAACCTAACCAAAATTACAGGTATCCTCGTTAGCTATGCTCATCTACAGCTCAGTGGTTCCGAACTTCCGATCTCTTAATGACCCAAAATTAGAACGAGACCTTCCAAAAACATCACGTCAAATCTTTAAACACTTAAATAAAACATTAAATATATATAAACATTAAAACTAATTATATAGTTACGAGGAAAATTATGAGATAAATCTTTTGAGTCTAATTATAATATAATTAACCATAAGTGCTACGGTAACCAACATATGCTAATGACGGATTAATTAGACTCAAAAGATTCGTCTCGCGGTTTCCAGGTGGAATCTGAAATTTGTTTTTTGATTCGTGTCCGAAAATCTCTTCTGACATCCGGTCAAACGTTCGACGTGATGTTTTTGCCAAAAAATTTTGCCAACTAAATACCACCTGATTTTGTTAGCTGGTACTACCATGTTGGACTTTTCAAGTACCGTGTCCTATGTTAGACTTTTGTAGTATCGTGTCTATGGTATTGTAATGTGTCATGCTACGCAGACAAAAGTGATAAAATATTAAGTAATTTACTATCTTTAGTGGTAAAAATATAAGACCAAATCTAAGAGTAGTGTTTTAAGAGTTGTCATTTTTAAGAATTGTAAATAGTTAAAGTTCCCCAATCTTTTAAACCTTTTTATTCGATGTTTGCGTGTAAAGACAATGGAATTGTTAGGGTATACCCACAATGTAATGGGCATTTTACAACATATTACCTTTTGAGTTCTTTGTTTGGAAATGAATATAAGAATAAAAGTAGATGATACATTGGGGTCATTTGTTGTATTTCTTTTGAAAAGCTCAAATGTCATATTTACAAACAAAAAATAATTCATAAATAAAACTTATATGTGTATGTTCTTAGTAATCTAAAAGGTAAAGGCTGAAAAATAAACTATGATAAAAGACCTTAAAATCAACTTAACAAATTTAAGGTTGAAAATTTTAAATTTGACTTCTAAATATAAGTAGAAGTGAAAAAATGAGTGTAGTTGCTCTGTTGCAGGTATCCATTAGTTCAAGATTGAAGTTACCATAGCCTTGAGCTCCATGACTTCATGTTAAATACCAAACTTCCTTGATATGTTGAGCTCCATGTTGCCTACAAAATATAACAGACAAGAGCGTCATATTGTACATTCCCATTTCATCATGAATTATCCAACAAAAAATATACAAACATTCTAAATCCAAGAATCTCCAATTCCAGTAGAAACAACAAAACAAATATACTCTCACAATATATTCAATGCTCTATTTAATAGAATTAATTTAGTACAGTAGATGACTAGATGTTGCTACATTTTTCTAAATTTGGTTAAACATTAAAATAATTGACTTTTAAAACAATAAAAATATCTTATAATATGAAATGGAAGGAGGATATTTGTACACTCTCCAAGTAGAAACAACGCTCTTTGGGAGTATATTTGAAAAAAGATGTCAAAAACTCAATATAAAACGGAGGAAGTGTCACTTAACCATTTCATCCCACGGCATATCAGGGTTCTTTGAAACACATGATTTTATTTAATTTCCACCAAAATCAGGTAAAATCGAATCTATTCCAAAGTAGACCATTCTATTAAAAAACCAATGCCACCACGTCCTGGGGAGCAGGTTCACAAAACCAACAAAACACTCAATTGTTTGTATTTTTTTAATCAATTACTACATCCCAAGTTAGCAAACCTCTTAGCAAACTCAAACTAAATTTTAATTTTAATAATCCAAAACGTATCAGTAGTTTTTGGTGACAACCATTGCAATCGCCGTATAGATCGGACATCGGAAATGCTACTTTCTCCCTCGGTCCTTGTACGTAAGATATTCTAAAGTTTGAATTTTGTTAATCAACAACATATTGGATTATACACTACTCCTTACTATACGTCTTATTAATCATCTTCCATGAATTTTTTCCCATTTTACTCAAAACATTCTTTTCTCCTTATATAACTAAAAGGCATTATAGTTTATTTCTCCATCTTTAAATTGTTTTAAACAGTATATAAATTATAGTATATTTGGAAACAAAGGAAAAAGGAGAGAACGCTGCACCTGAGTGTGGATTCTAAACTCTCGAGTGGACATGTGCTTATCAGCTTCTCGTCAATTGTATGATATCAAATAGTTATAAAAATATAAAAAAATTATAAAAATAGATTAATATGTGATATATCACCACACAAACATACAAGTTAAAATATGACTTGTACAATTCATAAAAAAATAATAAATTAAACAGTAAATAATATACACATACTCATAATCATATATTTGTTATTTTTGCTATGGACTATAGAAGTTATATTTTAACTTGCATGTTTATGTGTTGATATATCACATATTAATATATCTTTATAAATTTTTTTATATTTTTGATGACTATTTAAATAATATGTAATTCGAGTCGATTTTCATGAAATGCTTAAAACAGTTTCCCCTTCTGTTGGCTCAGGTACGCACAGATGTCCACGTGCCCGGCTCTCCCGGCAGCGGATCAGCTTCCGCCATTTCTCTCGCTCGCTTAACTTCCTCGCCATTTTCTCTCCTCTCAAATGCGCGCCCGATCATCCGCTCCCTAGCGATCCGCAGCGCACGGACGGGCGTCATGGAGGAATCCCTGGTGGGCAGGCTGGAGGCCGCGGTGTCCCGGCTCGAAGCTCTCAATGGAGCCGGCACGGTGAGCGGCGGCGGCGGCGGCCAGGTCGACCATGCGGCGGCGCAGCAGGACCCCGCGGTCCTGGCGTTCGAGGAGCTCGTCGCCGGAGCCGTCGGGAGGGTGTCGGCGGCGGCGGGCAAGATCGGGGCGGAGGTCGCCGATGTGACCAGGGTGATGGAGAAGGCGTTCTTGGTTGGCAAGGACCTTCTTGTCAGGACCAAGGAAACTCCGGTGTGCTTCTTGCTCGCCCAATCTCTCTCTTTTTTTTCTTTCCATCGAATTCGTCGCAGATGGCACCGATTTGGTCAATCATTGAGTATATGTACATTGGCATTGTTCTGATTGATTGTGTTTTGTGTGCTGGATCGATTCGGCACACAGAAACCAACCATGGATTCCATGGCAGCGTTCATGGGGCCTCTGAATGAGGCAATATTGGAGGCAAACGCGTTGGCGGAGGGGACGAGATCCAGCCATGGCAATCATCTGAAAGCAGCCGCCGGTAGCTTGTCCGCTTTGGCGTGGATTGGGTACACCGGAAAAGATTGTGGTTAGTGTCAAGTTCCAACCTTTTGGTAGGGCCAAGGTTTTCAAGTTCAATTAAAGCAAGCCAATATTTTCTTGATACGGTGGCTCGATCATTGTGGATTAATTGGTTTGTGGATTTCTCTTTTCAGGTATGCCACTTCCAATTGCCCATGTAGAAGAGAGTTGGCAAATGGCAGAGTTTTACAGCAATAAGGTAAATCAGTTTTAGATAACTCGTGGTTCTGGTTCCGAACGGGAGTTAAATTTCAGTGGTATAATAGTATTACTGTTTTTAACTTAAAGGGGAGGATTGGTGTGAATCAGACAAAACATTGTACAACAATAAAAAAAAATCCTACAATAAATACTCAATATTTTTCCTTTGTTCAGAGCTTTAAAAACTAACAAGAAACTATTATTTTTCTTGTTTCTAATTTTAATGTGGAAGACAGCAGTACAGTAAGATAATCTAGATGTTTCCTTTGCTCAAAATATAAGGAAAATGACAATAACTTCTGGATGAAAAGATGAGAAAATGGTGCATTGATCATCAATTCACCCTTAAAGGCTGACCGGCACATGTACACGTATTACTTAGACTCATAGTAGAACAGGTTTGATCTCATTTGTATCAAACGGCAATTTTTTTTCAGGTGCTTGTGGAGTACAAAAATAAGGATTCTGATCATGTAGAGTGGGCGAAAGCTCTAAAAGAGCTCTTTGTACCCACATTGCGTGACTATGTGAAGAAGTTTTACCCTTTAGGTCCCGTGTGGCTACCTCCTGGGAGTTCAACAAGCAAGGCACCTTCTGCTCCCTGCCCTCCTTCTGCGTCTCTTTTCACCTCTTCATCTCAGTCATCTCAGCCAAAAACTGGAATGTCGGCTGTTTTTGCTGAAATCAGCTCCGGGAAATCAATGACACAAGGTCAATAAATTTGGATTTCCGTTTGACTTTCTGTGGTCACATTTTTCACCTTCTTGATTTATGTACTCTTATGCGATGAATAGTGCTTCATCTTCTACAGGTCTTAGGACGGTGACAGCTGACATGAAGAGCAAAAATAGAACAGATAGAACTGGTGTGGTAGCCACTGAAGGAAAAGAGCGTAAAGAGGCTCACAAGGCACCCTACTCAAGTTCAACCAAATCCCCTGCTAGATTGGAACTCCAAATGGGTCGCAAGTATTTACACTTTCCCTTTCTGAATTATTGTATCCAGAAATATGAAAATGGATGAAAAATAATCTCACATCATTCACACATTTATCTCAGATGGATCGTTGAACACCACATTGGCAACAAGAACTTAATAATTGAAGATTGTGACACCAAGCAATCAGTATATGTATTTGGATGCAAGGATTGTGTGCTACAAGTCAAAGGTACTTTGCATCAATCTACTTAAAGAACTTGCTAGATGCATCATTTTTATAGGAACTGCTTAAGCACGCTTCTCTATAATGTTATGCAGGAAAAGTGAACAACATAACTATTGATAAGTGTGGAAAAATGGGACTACTGTTCAAGGTATATTATTGAGTAATAGACCACCTTTAATGCAAATTGATTTCCTTATTAATTTTCTTCGTATAATTCAGGGTGTTGTTGCCGCTTGTGAAATTGTAAACTGTAACAGTGTAGAGGTCCAATGTGAGGTAGATGAGATCTGCTTTCTTGATATCAAATACTTATTGCATAAAGTAGTTGGGGTTTGGCCTCATCGATGAAAACAGCCTCATATGTTATTTAATGATTTTCAGGGCTCAGTTCCAACTATATCAATCGATAATACTTCTGGCTGCCAACTTTATTTAAGCAAGGAATCTTTAGAGACATCTATAACGACTGCTAAATCTAGTGAAATTAATGCTCTTGTTCCAGATGCAAACAGCGATGGTGATTGGGTGAGTACTTCTCTAAATTCTTTTGAACCTCTTATATTTGAACCTTATATATCAATATTCCCTCTTTCCGAGTCAAAATTATGCCGCACTTAGACTTTAAGAGGAAATATAACTTAGTAGGAACGATTTTTGTCTTCTCAATGAGAAAAATAGTAGAAAGGGGCCTAAATTTTAGTCATTCTTAAGTCTTAACCTGGGTGAGGGTATACCCACAATCTCTTACCAATTGAGCCAATATCAATTGTTACTTGGACATTTGAAATGTCCAACTTCTAGAAATGATCACTTTTATCTTCTCAGATTGCAGCATAACATCCACTGCATCTGTCCTCGTTTGTCATTTGCAGGCCGAGCATTCTTTACCCCAGCAGTTCATTCATGCTTTCAAAGATGGTCAATTTACAACATCACCAGCATGTCACTCCGGCGGCTGACCAGCTCTGTTCGTTTGTTATTACATTTACTTTCTTTTGTTTAGATTAACTAGCTACCCTCCCATCCTGGTTTGTAACATGGAGCAATCCAGTTCTGTTCATTTGACTCAGGTACTGCACATTTTTCCCTCCCATAACATATAATCCTACAGTTCCAACTACTTCCAATTTAGGAAGAAACAACATATCTGATGTCAAATAAGGATGTATGTAATTCAGTAATTTTGTAACAGTTCTACTGAATGCAATATACTCTCGAGTCTCAATTCTCAAACGAAAAAAAAATGGCTTCAGTTCATTCATATGCGTGTGACAGAAAAAGGGTTAGCGGCAAATTTGTGTGTTTCTGGTGAAATCACCTCATAAACTTTCATATATATCCAGAGGGAGTGTGCCTTGCGGACTACATCAAGTTCAAATTTCTCTATATCTTTTAAGTATGATCGAAACTAAAAAAAAAAAAGAAGAGGTAGCTGGACTTCTCAGGAAAGCAGCTCATGCCAGTTTCATCAGCACGCAGGAATTCCGGCGGCAAGCTTCGCTCTCAGGTCCTTCCTCAAAATCTTTCCTGACGGCGCCTTCGGGATCGCCTTCACGAAGAAGATCTTGTGCAATCTCTTGTAGAACACAACCTGATACGCAGAGACACGACGTTTTAGTTCAACTTGATCAGATGCTAAGGTTAATGACTAATTGCAGGGACAATCAGTTTGATCATGGTCTCACCTGCTTCGCGACGAACTGCTTGATCTCGTCCTCGGTGATGTCTGATCCATCGGATGCCACGACGAACGCCACAGGGATCTCGCCGCACGAATCGTCCTTCATCCTGCGTTGAGAAATTCAGACATGATTCAGTCGAGCCGATGTTCAGAGTCTGTGTCGTGCGTGGACGCATGTGCGAAGTTGATCACGCCGGGGAACTTACGGGACGACGGCGGCGTCGGCGATGGCGGCATGGGCGATGAGCATGGCCTCGAGCTCGGCAGGGGCTACCTGGAACCCCTTGTACTTGATGAGCTCCTTGAGCCGGTCCACGATGAAGATCTCGTCGTCGTCGTCGACGAAGCCGATGTCGCCGGTGTGCAGCCACCCGTCCTTGTCGATGGTCTTCTCCGTCGCCTCCGGGTTGTTGAGGTACCCTGCACGTACCCGCCATGACCAGGAACGTGTCAGCTTCGACCAGTCAAAAAAATGCTCCTTTTTTTTCGTGAAGTTAAACAAAAATGTGAATTTTGATGCGTACCTTTCATGATCTGCCTTCCCCTGATGCAAATCTCCCCCGGCTGGTTGCGGGGCAGCGACAGGCCGGTGTCGGGGTCGACGATCTTCAGCTCGGCGTTCCTCACCACCGTGCCGCACGCGCCGGACTTCACAGGCGACGGCACCTTGGCGAACGCCATGCACATTGACAGCACCGGCCCTGCCTCCGTCATCCCATACCCCTGCTCAAACAGATTCACATCAGATTCATTTCATATAGAAATAGATCATAATATATTGGTTGTGATTTGGTCTCATTATGTTAAAAAAAAGTTGTAATTTGGTCTGGTCAAATACTCAAATTCGTGTTGTCTGGTCAGAGACGAGAGGGGAGGAAGGTCTGGTTACCTGTCCGAGCACGGCGTTGGGGAGCTTGGCGTGGACGATGTCCTGCAGCTCCTTGCCCATGGGGGCGGCGCCGGAGATGACCATGCGGACGGAGGAGAGGTCGTGGCGGTCGAGGGCGTCGCTCTTGGCCATCTCGACCACGATGGGCGGCACGAGCGGCGCGATGGTGATGCCGTGGCGCTCCACCAGCTGCAGCATCTTGACGGTCTCGAACCGCTTCATGACCACGATGGCGGCGCCGGCGCGCATGCCGCAGAGCAGGATGGAGTGGAGCGAGTAGACGTGGAACATGGGGAGCACGCACAGGACGACGTCGTCCTCCCGGAAGTGGAGGTTCGGGTTCTCGCCGTCGACGAGCTGCGCCACGCTGGTCACCAGGCCGCGGTGCGACAGCATCACCCCCTTGGGGAGCCCCGTCGTGCCCGACGAGTACGGCAGCGCCACGGCGTCGTTGGCGACGTCGATGGCTACCTCCGGCAGAGCCGAGCCGTCGGCGGCGGCGAGGTCCGCGAACGAGGCGCACCCCTCGGCGCCGTCCCCGGTGGCGACGACGGTGACGCCGGCGAGGCCGCTCACCTTGGCGACGAACGCCGGCTCGGTGACCACGACCGTCGCGCCGGACGCCGCCACCTGCTTGGCGATCTCCGGCGGGGTGTGCAGTGGGTTGGCCGTGGTGGTGACGGCGCCGAGCCGTGACGACGCGAGGAACACCACCGCGAACTCAACCGAGTTCGGCAGCAGCAGCATCACCGTACTACCGTGACGAACGCCAAGCGAGCTTAACCCAGCCGCCACGCGACGGGACATCGCGTCGACGTCGCCGAACGAGAGCGTCTCCCCGGTGGCGCCATCGATAAGGCACGCGCGGTCCCGGCGGTCGGCGAGGCGCTCGAACACGTAGTCGTGCAGCGGGAGGTGGTCCGGGATGGCGATGTCGGGCAGCCTCGAGCGGAAGACGAACTGCTCCGGCAAAGAACCCATTCTCCGGCGTCGGCGGCGGCGACGGCGGCGAAGCGGCAAGACGAGGCGACTAGCTCTTCTCCGGTGGGTTGGTGTGCGGGAATGGGAGTGCGTGCGATGACAATGGCCAACTCCTGAGGAGCAGAAGAAGCTGGAGAGTTCCGCTTTATAGTGGAGGCAATGGTGTTTGGTGGGGAGCTTGAACTAGTGGTGTTACTATTTTTTTTCACTTTCTTTGGGAAGATGATGACCAGATCACCAATTCGCCGGACCATGTCCAAGGATGAGTAGTTGCTGCTGTTGCTGAGACTGTGGCTAAGTTAAATTAATCTTCCAATTAAGCAGCATGAACAATACATTTCACACTGTACAACGCGTGCTTCTGAGCGTGAACGCATCTTTTGTCATAAAACTAAGGGTATGTTTGGACAGCTTATAAATTCTGAGAAGCAGTTATTTGGTAGCCAGCTTATGAGAATTTGAAAAAACTCTTAAAATCAGCTTCTTCATATTCTTGATTCTTAGTTTACTCTCCAGAATCTATAACTACAGATTATTCGGGGAACTTTTTTAAAAGCTGCAGCTAGAAAAAGTTCTCCGAGCATGCCCTAAGATTTTGCTCAGCTGGTAAATCAGAACCTGGTTTTAAATTAGAATTTAATCTTAGGGATTTTGTTCGTCATTGCCATTGTTTCCATTTTTAGACTGCTAAAAAGTAAAAAAATTCTACCAATTTTTTTAAAAGCATAAATTAAAATCACTTGGCATTTAAAATAGTATTACTAACTTGTACCCTCTCTATTCCATATTATAAGACCATTTAAATTATTTGATTTATTTATATATCAATGCATTGATTCTGTATATATGTTTAGATTAATTAGCATATATATGAATATTTGCAAGGCAGGAAGTTCTATAATAGGGGGATAACAGTAACTTAAGAGATGGATACGTAAGAAATGTGATAATCTCATTGTGTTGGTTGTCGATGTTGTTTTCCAATAGAATCAGTCATAGCCCTTCTAAACAGATTGGTCTTTGCATCGACAGAGTTTTCTACATATAACATTAGGTCTCATGATCGACTATAGTTTGATAAACCTTGTGTGCACCAGAAACAACCGTTTCTTCGTAAGGCTCTCGAGCATGAAAGTTATATGCATATATATATATATATATATATATATATTTTCACTTTTACTATTAATCAAACGTTTGATTTTTGTTCTTCTGTCAAACACGTGCCCAATACATGAGGCTAGGAGAGGGTGTTTATATGTTTTTTTTTGACTTGCATGCACGTTTTCATATTATCATCCAATAGTAGTGATAGAATTTAATTGGTGAAATTAAAATTTTTAAACATTTGATCACTAGATGGACCCATATTTTTTTAACTAATCAGAAGCTTCTACCATCA
Organism: Oryza brachyantha; assembly: GCF_000231095.2. NCBI lineage: Eukaryota > Viridiplantae > Streptophyta > Magnoliopsida > Poales > Poaceae > Oryza > Oryza brachyantha. The sequence goes on from NC_023170.2 coordinate 13,516,659, forward strand.
AAGTTTTTCACACTCTTCCTTTTATTAACCAATCATACCGTATAACATCTCCTATTTAATTTCATAAATTTTCTTAACGGTATGTGCTTAATTTCAATGCTACCTATATTTTAGAGCAATTTATCTCACTAAATCCACGTGACTCTGTTCTTACCAAAAGAAAAATCCACATGAACGTAATCCCACGAGTGGGCTCGGTGCTCACCCGGTCACTCGCTACAACACACAGTATATCCCCTCTGGTCTGCAAAACGCACCTGCCTTTTTAATCTGAGCTGCGCCGCCGTTGTGCCGGTTCCAATTCCACTGAACGGAGGAGTCCAAACAGGGCGATGGTTGGTGAGCGTTTGACCCAGCTGGAAGCAGCAGCAGCAGCTACCCCCACACCGCAACAACAACAACCGGTGACGCCGCCCCTCGGTCAGGTCCTCACCAACCGTGCGTGCGCGGGGAAGCATCCACGCGGGTCGGGCGGGCTCCCGGCCGGTCAGTCGGTTGGTGATGGACCGATGGTGTCCGCGCGTTGAGGCGCGCGCGTCCCCGACGCTGCACGACGGACGGCTCCGGCGATGATGCGGAGGGTGATGGACCTGTTGCACTCATGGTCCAACTATATATTCGGAACGAAAAATAATATATAAATAAATATTTACGTACGTATTCTGTCAAACTGAAAAATAAGCTTCGGTGAAAAATTATAAAACCATCTCTAAATATTAGGTTAAAAATTTAAATTTTAAAAGTATAAGCATAATCAGCGACGTCCCGTGAAAATATGAGGCTCGGTTTAGAGCACTAAGTATAGGTCTAATATCGAGTAAAAAAACTAATGACGCTTATGCAATGGTGGTATTGGGAAAACATTGATGCCGTTTCAAGAAATTTAGAATTTAGACCGGACCTTTATTTTCTTGTGAAACAAAAATCTTGAAGAACTAAACTGTTATATATACTTATTATACAATAAGACAACTTAGTTTGATTTTTAATTAAAAAACTCCAAAATTATTATATGTACTTTCCTATACTTTACAAATCTCGAGGCCCAAAATTTTTGGAGACCCGGTCGTCTGCCTCGCACAGGCCTCGGGAAGCCCCTGAGCATAATGAAAAGATGGGTAGCAGCCAGCCAGGCAGTGGCCGTGGGTGCAGCAGCAGCCGACGAAAGTGACGATTTTGGACGTGCTCGCGGGCGTTTTCTGACAGTTGTTGTGTTGGGCTGCTCAAATTAGTGGTAGCTTTTTCGTAAAAATATAATTATTTTTATATTATTTAGCAGAAATTAAGGTGGAGGAGAAAAATTGTACTAATTATTAATAGATAAGGAATAGATATGGATACAAGAGATAAAATAAAAATAGTTTAAATGAAAAGTAATTGATAATGCAGGTATTACTATAATAATATATAATAGTTATATTTTGATTAAAAAATACGGTTACCTTAAAATAAGTAAGACATTTTTTGACTTGTCTAAATTTATATAAATACTAATAAATATATATATATAAAAATTATATTCACTCTGTTTTTATATTATAATATTTCTGATTTTGTCTGGATTCATATGTATGTTAATACATGTAGACACATATATAAAATATATACATTGAAACATTGATAAATCTAATCTAGACAAATTTAAAAAGTATTATAATATAGAACAGATGGATTATAATAAATTTATAATGCTTGAAAGACTTATTTCCTCTATTTTATATTATAAGACTTTTTAATTTTGTTTAAATTCATATATGTGCTAATAAATTTAGATACATATATAAAACATAATATTGATACATCAATGAATCTAGACAAAAATAAAAAAGTCATAGAAGTATAATATAAAAAATAGTATAAATTTTGAAACTTTGTAACCGAGAGAGGGAGTAGTTGTTTGCTCGATCGAGCCCGTCGTCCGAGCTGGGGTGGGCGTCAGCCGTCAGTCGCTCAGATTTTCACATGCCTACCAACCCACCTGGGTCTTTCTTTCCTTTCTACTCTGACGGAGTTGTGTCGCCGGCGATTTTTCTTTTTCCGATCCGACAGGTAGAAAAGGCAGTGGGAACACGACGGGCTTTGCTCGAGAGACCCAACTGTCCGATCCGATCAGAGGCAGTTTTGGGATTGACTGTGCACAGTAACAGTGCCCTGCTGTAATTTTCGTTGTTGCAATGGTACCCCGGCCGAGTTCTCTTAGTCGTTTTCTAAACTATCGAAGAACATGTTTTTGTTTTTCTAAAATTTTTCTACAGATCGGTTACGTTAAAGGATCCTATCAAATTATTTTTTATGTTTTATATAACTATTAATTAATTATTCACTACTGTATCTTTTTGCGCCGATTACGTAACGTAACGAACAAAGCGGAAAGCGGTCTAGACCCTTTACGAGGGTCTCTTTTAAACGCATCAAGAAGAAAAACGTGGATTTTGACAAAAATAACACGAGTTGAAACGTAGGAATAAAAAAAGAATATATAATAAAAAAAACATATCAACAATATATAATAATTGTTTGAATAGGCTGCAGGAAAAATACAAAAACTAGAGGAGAGGGATACATACTCAAAGGAAAGTTTCATGAGGTTAGACTACCGTTAGACCTCATGCTAGTTTCCTCCAAAATATTTTTGTCTTAAGCTATTCCATACAGATTTCAAATAATTGTTAGATTCCTAATCATTTGTTTCAGAGCACCAAAAAGGGAATTTTCATACATCTAGCATTGCAACTAAAAGTGAATGCAATATTTGAACGGATTGGGAAAGTAGCACTTTAAAATGTTCTGTACCTACCTGATAGTACACGAACTGCTTTTACTCACTTCATTCAGCATTCTTCAATTCGACGGCTAAAATCATCTTTGTAAGATCGAACGACTAGGAGAGAAAAGAGACTTTTCATATATTAGTGACTTTCTAAATTATAAATTATCTTACCAATTATAGAGTTTCCACATATTAGCAAATATCTTTCCAATTAGAAACATTTTTTATATATGTGTTGATGTCAAAAGTGGACTCAATGAGGTGTCACAGACGAAGGCCTAGGAGTCTTTCTGAGATCGCTCCAGTACAAGACCTAAATTCCTAGAATGCACAGGCGTGCCAGTTAGTTTGATCCCGCAACTGATAAGATGAAGAATAAAATAAGCCAATCGGCTATCGAACCAATAGATAATAAAAAAGCCAACAGGCGTAGCAGTGTTTAGCCGATAGGCTAAACAATTGGCTGTTGAAAGCTTGGATCGGCTAGAAATCTGATACAAATACACTTGAATAATAATTAAATAAACAATGAACATTTTGTTACGATCGGCTAAAACCAACTAGCATGTAAACCTCATAAGCCGATGGAACACAAATAACTACTAATCTATATAAATAAAGCTGATTGGTATAAACATAATGCAGTAAGACAATCGACTATTTCAATTGATATAAATATAATGGGTATGCGAACTGGCAAAGATCATCAGCTATATTGAATTGATAATTGACCAAGGTCTATAAAATATCAAGCCTAGTTTACTAAGAATAATCTTAGAAGATTGAACCAAACCGACAGTTCAAGACTATGCCTAGTAATGTCAAGCAAGATACTAAATAGATCTAGGTTGTTATTAAGCCGATGAGCCGATGGATGATAAATTGATAACTTATCGGCTGGAACTCTGATAAAACGATGAGTAAGATACATCGATCTGATATAAACTATTTGCTAAACACAATATAATAGATCGGACCGAACCGAGACAGTATCAAATTGAATATGTTAAATAGCAAATATCAAAGTGGTCAACCAGATCAACTCAAGATACAAAAGTAATCTAAGCTGAAACTAATATAATAACTAGCAACCGTACAACCAAATCAAAAGATCGTACGAATCGAGATAGTTCTGATCTAGGCGATAAGATCGTCGGGGCCAGCGGAACATATGACTTACTCCTCCGTCAGAGATTGAGATGATGTAGCCCCGCATCTGATGCCAAGTTACGCCGGTGACGAAATCTCAGTGAGGATGGTGGCGATGCACCGAGAGTAATTGATCTATATTATATAAATATAGATGATTTACAATGACTCCTAGTGTACATATTTATACCCATGAGTGGATCCTATTCCATGTTGGACATGATACACAGTTCCTAATAGATAAAAGGAAATAACTAGTTCCGATCGGACTCTAACTCTAATCCCTATTAGATACAGTACATGTTTCCTAATCGATAAAAGGAAATAACAAGTCATATTTGGACTCTAACTCTAGAGATAAAGCAAAATTTCTTAACTAACTATAATTAATAGATAAAATTAACCGACATGCGTTGGTCTTCATGATTCCTTCTCGAATTCGAACTCTTCTCGATAAATTTTCCATCGGCTGATCACATCCTTCCCTTATCCAAATCCATTAAGGAATTTTACCAAATTTTAGTATTAACACGTGCCCCCCCCAGTTTTGGAGTACGAGAACTCATGTTTCAAAATTATCTTCACTTTATTTTCAGCTTTGATGACTCCAAAACTCTTCGTCTTTTGCCTCTTGCAATCGGCTTTCATGAGCCGACACCGTCTGAATTAGATACGCCAAACGTTGAAACTCATGGCAAAAGAATTTGTCTTTGATATGTTCTAATAGTCCTCCAAATGCAAGATCTACTAACTGTTTATCATTTAGACTCAAATTGTAGCATCGGCTGTGCATATTACGAAATCTTTGTATATATTCTATACCCGATTCACCTTTCTGTTGCGTAACCAGAATTAAGTTTATAAGTTTCATCTCATCCATGCCAGCAAAGAAATATTTATGAAATTGTTTCTCTAGGTCAGCCTAGCTTCTGATAGAATTTATAGGCAATGATGAAAACCATGTGAATATCGATCCAAAAAGTGACAATGAAAATAACCTAACCTTCAGAGTATCACGATCCAGAAACTGCTGGACCGTATATTTTACGGGTCGTCGTCTATTTTGTAGATAGAGGTCACACTCTTTTTTTAGTTTAGTATATGATTAATTATTATTAGTTATAAGAAACTTCAAAAATAATTTGATATGACTTTTTAAAACAACTTTTCTATATAAAACTTTTAAAAAACATAACATTTAATAGTTTAAAAAGATGTGCATGAAAAAATAGAGAATATATGTCAGTAAAACGAGGAGAAGAACTTGGTCGGAGCATGAGATGGATAACTTGCTATGCATGCTCTAAGCCCAAACAAAAGGGCCAAAAATATCTTATGGACCAAGCCAACCAACCACATCTGAAATGGAGTTAGCCAGCCTACGATTAAATTAAGTATTAATTATTACAAACTTAAAATATATTTAATTGATTTTAAACAACCTTCTAAATATATTTTCTTTTAAGAAAATATACTGTTTGGAAAACATGACGGGAAAAAAGAGATACCAGTTCAGTTCGTGAAGTGAATAAATGGCGCCTAATTTCAGTAGTGTGCTTACAGCAGAGGATATGATTATATATATATGAATCAATTCATGGGTAGGAATAGGGAGGAAGCGTGCTTGTTGCTTCTACTTGCTTTTGAACACCGGTTGTTCTTATACTCCACTGTGGACTCTAATACGTTTTGGTTCAGATACAATGCCCATAGAAACGTGGGCTGGACCGCTGGAAATAAATTTGTTTGGGCCCTGTTGGTTGGCATGGGCCAAGTTTGGGTCCCTGTTGATTGACATGGACCAAGTTTGGAATTGCACATGAACCAATGAACTTCGATGAGGGCATGTTTGTTTCCACTAGATTATTGAACTGGATTATTATAAGCTGGATTATTATATAAGCTGGATTATTATAAGTTAAAGTACGTAATTTTTAACAAGGTAAGTAATTACTTTAAAATAACCAAGGACACTGGATCTTTAGTCACCCAATAATATGAAGAAAATTCCTTATAGGAGTTTATCAGATTATAGTGATATGGGCTCTGGATTATAATAAACTGTCACAATAATCTAATTATTCTTTCATATTAATTTTGCAACCCATATACAATAATCCTAAGCTGAAACAAATGTGGCTTGAATCTTCTCACTTGTCTTGTACTTTTATACTCTTAATATTAATGAGGTTATTGTAAGAAAAACATGATGGAATATTTCATTCCTGAACTGGAAGCATTAAAAAAACAACGGCCCTCCTCTATAATGTCAAAAAAAAATCTTGTAATTGAGTGATAGCTTATTGGCCAAGATATGCTCGAAAAAAATGTTGACTGAGATTTTAGATTGAGAATTGGTGTTGTGCAGCTTATCACACCTAGGGCTTGTTTGATTCGGAGTAATTTCTACCTATAGTAATAAAGCGAAGGAACATTAATATATGCACATATAATTCTATTGAAATTTTTCTTAGAGGTTGAGTGCATTCAAAATTTTCTATATTTTCTCTTTATAACTTGTAGTAGAAAAGGAAAATTTCATGTGGCTTTCCTGTACTTCGTTCATGCAAACTGAACGCCACTTATAAGAATTAATTCTTAAGAATCCAAATCATTTCCTTTTCTTCTAAACCGAAAAGACCTAAATTTTGCTTTCAAATCCATGTGAAGAAAGCTAATACAGCAAAGAGACAAGTGTAAATCAACCATTCTCTTTAGGTTTCATTATGGACTGCCTCATCATCAACATGGGTGTGCATACTATTTTTTAAGTATAAACATACCTTATATTTTGAGACTGAGTATCGGATACTCATGGATAGGGATAGTCGGATAACAATGGGTCGAGTTCGGGCATGGGTTGAGAAATTCCATGCCCAACCTGCACTGACCTCACCCGACGGTCCGATGCTCGATAGAGTGGGTGGGTAGATATTTGTGCCCATACCCATGCTCGACGAGCCAGCGTATATCTGGTGGTATCTAGTGTGTATCATATGAATAATATCTCAATAGATAGGTAATGTAACAAAGAGTAACATAATTAATAAGCTATACAGTTATCATAAATAGTTCAAAAGGCAACAAAAATTATTGCAAAGATAGCATAATTTTATCAAAGTCCAAGACATTAAAAAGACCAAGGAGAAAGGGGTATGAGAGATGATCCAAAATCAACTGATGCATAGGATTGGGCATGGATTACCCACTGGTATTTGTCGAGTATAAGGCAGGTGCACCCATGGGGGAAAAAAATCAAACCTACACCTATGCCTATCAGGTGCGATACCCGTGGGTATCCAGACCCATGGAAACGTTTTTCATCCCTACTCAAAGATCCACTCTTTTTTCGAAGACTCGTGTATTTTATTTAATATAAGTTTATGTTACATGAATAAGAGTAGTGTATATTACCTTGATAACTAGGTCGGACCCAATTTCACGTAGGAGGCCCTTGAGAAAGGGTAAATGTCCAATAAACACCAATTTTATAGAAAGAGACTTAAGACACAAATTAAAAAGCAACAAAGTCTTTTCTGTTGTTCTTCTATTGGCATCTAGGCTGGTGGCTTGGATTGCTACAGGAAGAGACTTGAGTGGTGGCTAGATTGATCCCGCCGGTGGTGTTTGTGAAAACACAATAGCTATAGGAGTCGAGGAGCATACCCAGAGCAGCCCATGGATTGGACCATGGTTGAGGCTTCAACCATGACTGGGGCCTCCAAGAAGTGGAGGTTGATGTTTCCTCGATGAAACATTGCCAACTTAGTTTCCTAACAGATGATCGTCATCGGAGAGATGAAGAAGACCAACACTGAGCCTTGTTGTTGCTGCTATTGTCATTGGACTCAGCCACAGGCACATGTTCCTCCAGAGTAGACCCTACCACCGCAACAATGACAATGGAGAGGAGGCGCACCACTGGTTCAATGTGCTCTGGCGCTCTTGGAGGTTTTCTCGCCACGGATCAAGAAGAAGTCCTTCATCCTTGGATGCTAATTGCCAGATACCAAGAGGAAGGCCGGATGACCATATCTTGATCTAGATCTTGAGGCTTTTTGGCTAGTAGATTAGGAGCGGGTTTGGATTCGTGGAGACCTGGCGCCATGGGGGTAATTGGCGACATCCGTCATATGGTGACAAAGGAGACTGGCCCTGACTGCTACATTGAACAAAAGAAAGAGAAAATATGAATAACCCGGCTATATGGGATGACCCAAGAAGACCTAGGATACTAGTACTATACACATAAGGATGGTCATCTTCTCTTACTCCCTTCGCTGGTGGCGAGCCTCCGGTAAGATGGGAGAAGAGGATCTGGGGTAGAGGAAGCAACATGGTAGCGGGCAAAAAAAAAGAAAAACAAAGCTGGAGGTCCTTCGAGAGGTGTCTTGCCACAACGTATATAGTATTCTCAATCTACCCTAGTTCAAACAAACACATTAATTAAAATAGGTTAGGTTAGAGCAAAGACACACCTACAGACCAGTCCGCACCCATCCCAATTCAACCAGATTAAGAGAACTCATAGGTCGTAAAAGAAGGGAGTGGAGCAAGGACATAACTGGTGAGGGTGGATTGATAATTTAAACCGTTTGGTTTTCTAGTTGAGTTTTAAAAAATCAAAGTAATTTTTATTTTTTAATAAAAAATTCCTTGTTTCATCCATTTTTGTTAGTTCATTACCGTTTTCACAAAAAATGGAGATTTTGTTTACGAGCGGTTTTAGCTGATATCAGAATTGTGAACCCCGCCCATGATATACTTGGTTTTTTTTTTAATTTTATACAATGCAAATATAAAATACATGGGAACTCTACTACAAAGTTCGGTTTCAAAAAGTGGGGGTATAATCTGAAACCTTAAGATGGAGTGGTAAAACCACAATTACAATTGAAAGCATGGTAACAACATAATAAGATTTGATTAAATTTCTAATTCCAACAATCTTTTTTATAAGAATAAATCTATAAAATCTAGTAAAGCTACAACATTAAAAATATTTTTTTGGGGTAAATCTACATATATCATTTTCCCTAAGCGTCTCATATTTTCTATTGGAAACATAAAGAAAAAGTCAACATTTGGTCTCAACTATCAAACTGATTACCATTAGTCTCTCAACTCTTGAAGTTGTCCACATTTCATTTCTGGATATAGATCAGGGTAGTTTTCGATAACATTTCAACATGTGTTATCCTAGGAATTTTTTATTTTTTAAATCTTTTTAAGAAATAATTTTATTACTAAACCTCTGGGAAAAATATTTTCACCGCATGAATCTTTTGGCCACGCCACCAATATTGACATGGCCAAAACGCTTGCCACGCCATTGTCGGTGGCGTGGCAGCATTGTCTTGCCACGCGACTGATATTGGCGTGGTAAGACTGCCACGTCATTCTACGCTGATTAGGCTGTGTGGCAGCGTTGTCTTGCCACGCCATTGTCACTGGCGTGGCCAAAAGGTTTAGTTTTGAAAAAATTTTGTCCGAAGGTTTAGTAATAAAATTATTTCTTAAAAAGTTTTATTTAATAAAAAATTTCTTATCCTAGTTAGCATATAGGATTATAAAGAGAGAGGAAAAGGAAGCAAGGATGACATGCACTATGTTATATATTATTTCCTTTTTATTTTATTGCTGTTAATCATCGATTGGTACATTGATGTCATTACTCTTTATCTATGTGGATTCCATGTAGGTACCCCATCATCAAAAACTATCTCAATTTAGATCTAGAGATGAAATGTTGAGAGATAAAAACATAATCGGTTTGATAGTTGAGAGACCAAATTAGGCATTTGTCTAACATACAATCGTGTTATGTACCATAGTACCATACAGGATTCAAGTTGAGTAAACCCTGCAACCTGAAGTGTTATTCCTTGATCTATTGCAAAGGATGATATATTTTAAAGAAAAATCATATCTTTTATTTTTATTAATGATTAAGTTAAGAATAGATGTGTTTATTGCCACATGTGTGTTATTGTTTAGATTTTTAAAAGAACTTTCATACTCCCTCCATACCGGTATTAGATGACGTCCTGGAGATTTCTCTCATTTGCGAAAAGGAAGACGTTTAGGCCGCTGGGGGATGTTTTGGACGTGATTGCCCTCCATTAATTACGTCGTCCGCTCGCGCTTCGTTTCTCGTCGCGTGTCTCCTCGGTTCCCGGCGGCTCATCATTTTCTATGAGTCCTCCCTCACAAGACCCTCGCTTGCTTCCATCTAGCTCGCCACGCAAGACGTCTTCGCCGTCGCGCAGTACATGGACGTCGTAGTGCAGGAGGAGGTCACTGCGTCGGAGTCCATGGACCTCGCCGCGCAGGAGGTGGTCACCGCGCCAGAATCAGTGGACTCCGTCGCGCAGGAGGTGGTGACTGCCTCGGACTCCATGGAAGTTCTCGCGCCGGACTCCATCGATCTCGTCGCGCAGCATGTCTTCGCCGCGCCGGATTCCATGGACGCCGTCGCGCGGGAGGTGGTGACCCCGTCGAACTCCATCGATCTCGCCGCGCAGGACGTCTTCGCGCAGGAGGAGGAGGTGGTGCCGGATTCCATGGAGACGACGACTCCTTTTCTTTGTGCTAGATGTGGTCTTGTACATGAAGATCGCGAATCATGGAACCGTGTTCATTCTCGGACCATTGAGTGCGCGAAGTGTGTCCTCGTCCACATGGATTACTAGATTAGGTCCACAGTTCGCCATATCGATGATTTTGATTGCCATGCAGCGCTGGACGTGAAGCACAAGATTGAACAAGATGACAAGGAATGGCAGTGCAAGATGGAAGAAGACAAGATCATCAACAAGAACATCAAGTAGCAGATGAACACGACAACATGAAAAAGTAAGATTACATAGAGTTTCATGCATCTAAACTACTCATGGCTGCAGCTAGCAACAAAGGATCACAAGAAATTTGCAAAGGCAGCCGTTGTTCTCTCTCTAATCTTTCCTTTTGCATGTGAGGAATTTTGTATTTGTTGCACCCTTTGATCTTCATGACTTCCATCAAAACTGTTTGGAGGGTTACAAAAATTCTATTTGCCTTGTGTGGACTGTACTCCATGAATGCCTACATGTGTTGAAAATTTGAGTGAGCAAAAACCCAATAACAACAATGTTAAAAAACAGAGATCAAATGAATTGCTTGAATTACCTCATGTACTACCGGAATTAGAGCTTCAACTGTTTTAGCATTCTTCTTGTATTGAATTGCTTGAATTGCTCGGAAAAATCCCAAATCAAGGATGTTAAAATCAGGAGAATTTGGTGGTTGACAAATCAACCGAATATCAAATCCATGTTGCTTTGCAGCCTCACAAAATTGTGGATCATCCAATTTTAGATGTGAAGGCGTGTTGTCTTGTTGAATATAAATCGGTTTGCCCACATCCTCTCTTGGCCATTTAGCTCTAATTGCCGGCAACACTTTGTTGATCATGAAATCTCTAATAACATCCCTAGTGATAGAGAGTATTGGTTTCACCATCAAATCTCCACGAACACGACCAGTTCTGACATTGCCCCTTTGAGCTGGTTCCCAAGTGACTAATGGGAAACATCCAATCTTGCCATCAAAAATACACTCTCCACTTTCACTAAACCTTGGCCGAGCACAAACAACCAAGAACATGATTCTAGAGATGTAATTTTTGTTCTTACAAGTACGATGAGGCTCATCTTCTTTGGGTAGCAAGTAATACTTCTCTGATTGTTGTGTGAGGTAAAACCATTTTTCATCAATGAACGCTATATCAAACAAATCCTTAAATCTCGGGTCATCAAGCATCTCATTGTCAATCATATCAACACACCACTTTAACCGAGTTTTTTTGTTAGCAGGGGTGAGAAATGGCTTTATGCTACTAGAGTGACGCCTAATAAGACCCTTTTTTAGAAACCTTTGAATGCTCCATTTGCTCATGTTTAGTTTACTACTCAAATCTTCTATTGTCATTCTTTCCTTGAGAGGAATGTTGCGCAATTCTTCCAAACTAACATGGGTTGCTTTACGACCACATCTCCCTTTCTTTCTACTACTAACCTCAACTGAAATAAAATTAGCAAGCTGAGTTTTACCTCTCTTCCACAAACGTTGGACTGATTGAATGTGCTGCCCGAAATGCTCAGCAACAATGCTTGTGTCTCTTGCCAAGCTTCCCATTCTTGCTTCTAGCTAACAAAGCTTGGTAAACTTGTTTGCGAAGCTCATCGGACATCTCCTTCCTTCGATGGTTGGCTTGCACGGCTTGAACTAATATAACACAATGCAAAAGAACGGTGAGATCGAAGGAAAAAGAACTCAAAAGCAAAAGGAAACTAACAACACAAATGCATTACCAGGGACGTGAACATTATGCTCCGAAGGGATGTTGACATCAAAGTTGCTAGGGGCGCCATCTTCTTCCTTAAACGCACGTTGAGGTCGATGTTCAGATTCATGTTGGCAAGGGACGAGAGGACGGAAGCAAGTCACGGTGAGCAGGGATTCATTTGGGCAAGGGGATGCAAGTCACGGTCAGCTGGAGCCTCGGTTAAATAGGAAACGAGGCGTCAAAAAGGCCACGACGAAAAAACGAGCGCCAGCGAACGAAAACGTTCGAAAAACTAGCGAAAAAGCCCTCCCCGATGGCGCCACCGAGCGAAAAACGAGCGCCATGCACTGGCACGTGATCGAGCCATGCAAAATCATGTGAAACCCAAAATAATGGAACCACCAAGGGATTGAACCGGTGACCTCATGGCTCAAGCCTAAACGTGGTAACCAGTAGCACTGCATTGTGTTTCGTGTTTGGTAACAGCTGCATCTGTATTTAAAAAGGGCAAACCGAGAAAAATAACACCTATTTAGTGAGTGCTTGGCATGCACAATCTTGTCCTAAACATCATCTAATACCAGTACGGAGCGAGTATTGTATATTCCCCGTTCCAAAATATAAACATTTCTAGATTGTTTAATATGGATTAAGTTTGGAAAAAAAATACTATGTTGTCCCTTAATAAATAAGGAATGGAAGGGCTAAGAGTGAGATAGGAGATGAGGATAAAATGTGAATAATTTAGAACAGTAAGTGATTGCTGGACGAGTGGTATCGCGAATAATGTTAGAAATGCTTATGTTGTGGTATATGAGTTAAATCCTAGAAATACTTATATTTTGGAACAGATAAAGTAATTTCACACTATGTTATATAAACATTAACAGTAAAATTATAGTGTTGGATACTGAGTAAAAAAACTAATACATCTATCCATAAATGTTTGACGCTGTTGACTTTTTTTATAAACGTTTGATTATTCGTCTTATTCAAAACTTTTTTTCAAATATGTAAAGTTATATATATGCATAAAAGTATATTTAATAATAAATGAAATGATATAAAATAATTAATAACTATGTAAATTATTTGAATAAGATAAATAGTCAAACGTGTATAACAAAATCAGGCGTTAAACATTTAGAGAAGGGGAGGAGTATTTCTTATATTTTAAGGATGAAGAGACTATATACAAACTGGAGAGTAGCCCAACCCAGCCCTAACCGTTGAAAAGAACGGGCCGTAGATTTGAAGACAACAAATTTACAAGGTGGCTTTTACTGGTTCAATGACAACATCAGACACTGTGGAGACCTGAGGTCGTGGAAAAGCAACAGCGATTGTGACATGTTTAAACTAATTGTGAAAAGTATTTAGTAACAAGTAAATAAAAGAGGAGAAACGCTCTTTCCTTTCTCTTTGTTTTTTTACTGAAAGGAAACGCTCGTTTTCTAGTGCTGACTCTTTCTCCTTTTTTTTTCCCTTTAATAACGGGAAACAAACGCTCCTAAAATTTCTAGTGCTTGCACGGGTGGCTAGCTTGCTCGTGCAACCAAGCGGCGCCGGATCGGAATTCCTCGACTGCGTCGTCACTCGATCGCCTTGGCCTCGAAGCAGCAGCATCTTCTATCCAATGGCAAGACGCGCTGGAGTGCTGGACCGACATGGCTGTGGTGGCGCCGTTTCGTGACCGCGTGTGATCGAGCGGCAATCTTTGACCCGCGAGCTGTCTGCCGGTCTTCCAACCGGGCCACTCCCCACCTTGAGCGAACGCAGGCTCGGTTAGCTAAGAGTGGATTGTACGTCAAACAACGTTTAGCTAATTTATTTATGGGTAAATTTTTTTATATAATAATAATGGTACTGGTGAAAAAAGTAATGATGACAAAATTTAAAAAGAACTCTATGCTTAAGTTCAAGAATTTTAATTTCAACATTAGTATATGCATTTTAGCCGTACCTAGCTGTGTCGTCCCTCTCCGGCCGCAGCATCAACAATTCAGCATCCATCGCCCGCTCGCCGCCCGGCTGGATCGAGCTGTACGCGCAGTACCCAGCACGAACTACCGCGCCACGCCGCAGCACACGATCACGCATGTGACGGGTCTACGTGTAGCACTAATGATTGCTTTAGGCTTAGTTCGTGAAAAGAAAATTTTTAGTTGTCATGTCACGTGTTTGTCAGATATTAGGGTTTTTTAAAATGAATAAAAAGAACAATTTCATAGCTTGACTGGAAACCGCGAGATGAATCTTTCGAGCATAATTAATTCATCATTAGCACATACGGAAACGGTAGCACTTATGACTAATCATGAACTAATTAGGCTTAAAAGTTTCGTCTCACGATTTCTCTATAACTGTGTAGTTATATTTAATGCTCTATTTAGGTATCCAAAAATTTAATGTGATGTTTTTTAAAAAAATGGAAACTAAACATGCCCTTATTGCCTAAACCATTCTAGTCAACGATGTTTATGATCTAAATCTTGTATCAAAATATAAATATCTTTATTACTACCATAACATTGCTTGTCCCGACGATCGCTCCTCATTTCAAAATCTACCAATTTAATCCATCTTTATTTACTAAAAACAATATAATCTGTTTCTTCTTCACGTTAATCTCTACTTAAACAATATAATCAATATAAATTTTACTACGCGTCTTGTACTTGTCTCATTCTGTGGCGGCTTTCTCTCTGCCGCCAGCCGTAGCGGGGCCGGCCCAGCAAATTTAGCTCCGATATTTAAATGACGTGGTGACGAAGCACTCGCGCGACCGTGTAACGACACACGCTACATTTCTTCCTTGCACTTTCCCAGCACCGAGTAGCTTCCCTCGCTCACCAACGTCTTCGCTGACATCGAGTATGCCACACGGCCGCTATATATGCGTGGCTGCACGCACAACACGCCTCTATTGCTTCACGCCGCCTCATCGTTTGCTCGTCAAGACTCGAACGCCTCGACGAGAGAGAGAGAGAGAGAGAGAGAGAGGATAGGTTCGTGCAGGCGCGCACGCCAGGTCGTCGTCGCCGGTCAACGCCTGCACCGACCGATGGCACCGTCGCCGGAGAAGACGACGGCGTCGCTCCTCGGGAGCTTCCGCGCGGCGGTCAAGAAGGTCCGGTTCCTGCTCTCCTTCAGCGCGACGCGGTGGATCCTCTCCTCCATCGTCGGCTCGCGCGCCGGGGCCACGCCGCGGCGCCGCGTCAGCTTCGGCCCGGCGCGGCCGCCGAGCCTCCTCGACCTCGAGGGCAGCGCCATCGTGTCGCCGGTCAGGTCAGGTGGTGGTCCGCCGTCCAGGACGGCGAGCCTAGGGCCGCCGGCGACGAGGACCGTGTCGCGGACGAGCAGCGCGGCGTCGTCGGAGCTGCTGAGGACGTCGAGCGACGGGTCGTCGTCGTCGCCCGGCGGCGGCGGCGGCGACAACGACATCGACCGGCGCGCCGAGCTGTTCATCGCCAACTTCTACAAGCATATACAGATGGAGCGGCAGGTGTCCCTGCAGCTGCGGTACTTGGAGCGCACGCCCTCCAGGTGATTGATTCCTTGTAGGATCGATTTTTTTCCCTTTTTTTTTTACAAAAGGATATTGTCATGGTCAAAAGCAGTGTATGTAGATTTAGATGGGTGTTTTTTGTTCCATCATTTCTACACAACTTTTGGGTTGTTCTTACTCCAATTAGATAGCTTATTGATTCAATCTCTCTTTTTTGTTGAATGATTGAGAGTGTACATACAAAATATGGACATTGCTTTGAAAAAAAAACAATTAAGCAGCTAAATTTTGTGCACAAAATTACTATTAACTTGAATTCGCTCCCAAACGAGACATCTTCTTTTTGTACAGCAGTATCCGTGTCATCAAATTCACGCCCAAACACTTAATTGCTCCATCTGGTCCCAAAGGGTGTGTTTGGTTGCATATACCAACCTGGCTCGCATGAGATATACAGAAAAATAGTTGTTTAGTTACTTGTACAAGGATCAGAACCAGTCTAAACTCATGCAAATTCCGTCCCGTGGAGCTTCTTTACTCGGCCTAGCCCAAACAATACATCCTGACAGGATCTGCATGTATAAGCCCTGCACCCACGCGTGCAACGAAGCCCGTAAGGGTCTCTTCTGCCCCGTCACTTTTCCCCACCACCTAGGGTTGGGGTTTGGATCATCTGCCATTGTATAGCTAATGGCACCAATGAACAGTGCAGTGCCATCGGTATGATCTCAGTCGTTCGTTTTCAGATGGACAACCACAGATTTATCTGCTACAGTGATTTGGTACAGTAAATTTATTATATTTTATCTAAAATGATTTTGCTACCGCGTCGCCCGTCCATCATCTACAGTAAGGTGCCATTTTTCCTCTCATATTTTCTGGCATTGTTATGTAATGGCAGGTGATCCGAATGCTTAGGGTTGGGGTGCCCAATCCCCATCCACCATCGCCTCCTCCCTGCGCCGCCTGCGGCTCAGCTGGCCGCTGCTGCCGTCGCCTGCGGCTCAGACGAGCCGCCACCGCGTCGCCTTGAACCTCCTCCGGACGCCGCCGCCTTGTACCTCCTCCCGTCGCCGCCTCGTCCATGCTCCTCCCGCCGACGTCGCATGCGGCTCGGCCCTGCCGCCACCGCCTCTAAGCTCCTCCCGCCGGCGCTCCTCCAACCTGCTCCCTCTGCCGCCTGCGACTCGGCCAGCCGCAGCCGCAGCCGCAGCCGCCACATGCGGCTCGACCGTCCGCCTGCTGGTGGTGTTCTGCAGGTTCCCGGTCAAGCCTTGGATGCTGGTGGTGTTCCTTCGCCTCTGCACGCCACGGCCATGGCCTCTCTCGCTCTCAACTGAACAGGTTCAGGTTCAGGCCATGGCTGAATTTTTATCACCCGAAATCGTGTAAAATTTCAGACCATGAGAACAATGAAGTCTCATCTTCTCAGGAAGAACATCGGCAGAGGATAAACAAGTAATTCTGACACTTGATTACTGGTGATGAACAAGAGCTTCAGTGCTCTTTTTTTCTTAACTGTCAACATTATACTCGTCGATAGCTATGAAGACTGATGAATAAACTCGTGGGGAAGTTCAGAAAGTATTCCTATTTTATGAAACTAGATGTAAATATGTAATGGTGCATGGCAAGTTATTGTTTATTGTTTCTTCATTTTGCTCACCTTTTTGACTGCATCCAATTGGCATTCATGACTGTTAATCTGGTAATAGCATTTTATTAATCTGGTGAAGCAACAACTAGGTGCTACTTGAGCTAAAGAAACTACAAAAGCAGGAGGAACTACTTTTCTGATCAGATTGGAGGCTGCGGACCTAGAGTCGGACATAACTGTAACATCAACGACGCCATGATTTAATATTCAGCTCATATGAGGTGTATGCTGGTTGCTTCTACAAATAACTACTAGCTCTCATATACAGGGGGTTGTTTCGATGGGGATAACTTTTTAGCCCCATGTCACATCGGATATTTGGACACTAATTTAAAGTATTAAACATAAACTAATAAAAAAATTAATCTCATAAATAAGAGCTAATCCACGAGACGAATTTTTTAAGCCTACTTAATCCATAATTAGCAAATGTTTATTGTAGCATTACATAGGCTAATCATGGATTAATTAGGCTCATTAGATTCGTCTCGCGAATTAGTCCAAGATTATAGATGAGTTTTATTAATAGTCTACGTTTACTATTTATAATAAGTGTCCAAACATCCGATGTGACTAGAGGCTAAAGTTTAGCCCCTAGAAACAAATACCCCCATAGTACTTTAGTTTATTTGTACTAATAAACACTTCGTTGAAATCAACAATTTAGAATATCTATTATAACTTCTGAATAATAACTGTTTTATTACGTACCGCCATGGAATCATCTCATTTCACCGAATATTGCTTATATATACTAGCAGTGGCAACAAGCAATCTGCCATTTCTAGGCACCCAAAAATACTATGAACATTGTTGTCACCACCGCGATCAGAATACATAGATATATACATCAATGTATGCTAAAAAGTAGAACAAAATTCAGTTGACAATTTATTCAATAAGGACTTAGAAGATTTTTCATTGCGCTAACACACGTGACACCTCAAAATTTAAAAGAAGAGGTGATTGCACTTAAGGTCCAAACATTCGACCAAACACCATCTTCTAGATACAGCATCCAGATATACAACCAAACACAATCATAAGTCATATAGGACAACCTCATACAAATAACCAAACAGAGCAACCCGGGCTAGGCTAGGGACATACGAGCAATCAAACAGACCCTTAGTGTATCCATATTGGTGCGCACAGAAAATATCGAGTCTTGCGTCCCTAACCTAACTCGGCCATTTCCCCTCCCATTTTCTCGTATTCTATGCAGCTGCAACATCTCTGTGCTGTCGTCACAGGTGCCATCGCCGAGTCCAACAGAGAGCTCGATCTGATCTAAGTTTGTTGGTTCTCTGCTGGTTCTGATCTGAGTTTGTTGGTTCTCTACTGGTTCTTTTCGTCTCATGGTTTCCTCACTAAGCTCGATCTGATCTAAACCCAAGTTTTTTTTGTTCTCCATCTCGCCGTTTTCCTCACCGATCTGAACCCACTCTTACTGTTTTCTCATGAAGTTAAGCTCATTTTAACCCTCTCTATCTCACCGTTTTTCTCACCGTTTCAAGAAAGATTGGGTGAACGTTACAGTGACTATATAATAAATTTCTACTCACCGTTTCAATATGAAACCACCATTTTTCTCACCGTTTCTGATTCAATCTTTCAGTAAAGAAAGATTGGGTGAACGTTACCGTGGCTATAAAGTGGATTTCTAGAGTTTACTTATTTGTGCACAATGCTTGAATTATGTTGAGGATAAGCTATGTAGGCTACAGACCGTAAGAATTTATTACAAATTTAAGCTTCATTCTATTTTGTAATGTACATTTTCATCATAGGTTATACAAATATAAGAGCTATAATATATTGCTGACTTTACTATGCTAGAAAATTAGTTTTATTATAGTGGGGTGATAATATAATGCACATTGTGTCTAATGCTAATGATTTGTGCACTATTTTTTTCCCATATCAACTCAAGTTGATTAAATTTAGACTGATCCAACTTTGATGTAATCTTATTACCGTTTCAATCTGAAACCACCGTTTTTCTCTGTATCAATCTGATTCAATCTTATGTTACGTAGGATGTCGAAGAAGAAGCCCAAACTTGTGTGGAGCTGCAACAAATGCGGTGGAATTTTCGATGACTGAGCCCTCAAAGATCAGCACCACTGCAACAACACTCGACTAAAGATTCAAGCAGAGTAAAAAAAGCAACAAAAGAAAAACAAGCGGGTAAAGGTACATCTACATACTAATGTAGATGGAACTAATTATTAAATAATTAGTCATGCAACTTCTATGTATAGATAAAATTAATATAAAACATACCAATTAGTCGTATTGATAAAAATAAGAACTTTACTACTTTTAACTACAAATAGTATGATAGGTAGTCCATAACTAAAACAAACAATATATGCTATTGCCTCTAGACGGTTCCTAATGTAGAAGTGGAAGATGCACATAATTTATGATTTTGATTTTATTCTAAACAAATAATTTCCATCATGCTGTCAAGTTGCACGTTGTATTGGTAAACCAAATAAAAGTCAAATGCAGATATAAATGTACCTTTTGAGTCGTCTGGAGATTGGTCACATGAGAACCATTGCTGGCTGAGTACTTAGCTGGATTGCTAGAGGATCTTTTGTAGTTAATTTAAATTATTGGATTGATTCATCTCACGATTCTGATAGATCGGTAGTATTTTGGGTATATTTTTTGGGTGGCTATAAAAAAGTTATAACTCCCTATTATAACATAACCAAAATTTTGGTTATTTTGTCCGTACACTGTTATTCAGCCTACACTATATAATATAGGTTGGTATCATGAAGTAGCAAATATTGCTAAGTAACTCATGTTATCTTATATATGTTACCTAGCATAGACATTGTTATATATTGTATTTTTTTGGTGCAATTGACACCGTAAAATACACTCATGTGCTTATAATCATGAGAGTATTATTGTTGTTAGGACTATACATTTAGTTGTCTTACTAGAGCAACAAGGCCACAAGCAATCAAGCAGCCAACATGCAGGTACGCTCGCCTTTACTGGTGGAAGATAGGACACGTGGGTATAGAGAAAACTTTGGATGCAATCTAAATAGTGCCAAACATTGTTAAATTTTAGTATTGTGTATGTGGGAAACAAACTAAACACAATCCAAATTTTAACTTTCCAAATTTTATAAAAATAACACCAACTTACCAAAGTTTAGCTTTGACAAATATGTTAAGATTTTTTGTCAGTAATCTGAACATGCCCTAAGTTGCTTTTATTAAAGAAATACACTAAGTAAGTGGAAACACTCTCATTTTGCATATGAATTTTAATAAGTGAAAACGTCAATTCTCACATGGGAAATTTAATAGAACTAATGTGTCTATTTTGACACTGAATTTTTGTTTTGATACTAACTTAAATTTCTAATAATGTTTTATCTAAGTTAGTTGACATAATCATAATTATATGATAGGTACGAAAATATAAAGCTAAGAGGTCCTTATCAAGAAATATAATTTAGCATGAGTAACTCGCAATGCAATACATGATTGATTATTAGTAGGAGTAACATGAAGAACTATCAAGTTATGATAATAAAAAATATGATAGCTATAGTCTTATTTACCACTAAACAATATATGTCATGAGATTTCAGAATTATTTATAATGTATTATAATCATTAGATTTTTAACAAATGTCACTCATTTATAACGTAATATAATCATCAGATTTATAACAAATATAACAAAAGTGACCACAGGTTTCACATAACTCCACATTTTCTAAATATCAAGTAAATTTAATATTTAAAATAATATTTTACATACGGAAGAATTAAGGCAACAACTTGTATTAAGAAATTGGTAATTAAAAATTCCATTAACACTATATAGGACGAAATTTCTTAAAGTAAATGTGTGCTCAATATATATAGGGGCATGGTATTGTGAAGTCTTGTGACCATAATAACAGGGATTGTGTGTGTGACACAGGCCATAATACATGTGGTTTTCTCATATTAACTTTATTATTTAAGAAAATTCAAACATTATATTATCACTTTAGATGTTACACTATATTTTATATATTTATATTGTAATTTTAAAATTTCAAGTATGATAACTACATCTAAAATGGGTTGATTTTGATTTCAAAAAAATATAATAGTCTAAACCTAACAAATAAGTAAAAAATAATTTATCAAAATTTTTGGTTAAACGAATTTACCAGATCAAACTACTCTTTGCACCCTCGGCTGCTGGGACATTTAGTAAATTCAAACGAATAACCAAAAGACGATACATGATATGATAATGAAACATATAATTAATAAGGCTAGTTTAAATTCACACAAAAAAGGATCTATGTAGAGTGTTGTTGTATTGGTAGTAATTACAAAGCCACATGCACAAAATGATATCACAACTTGTATATGCAGAAACCATCTAATTTCTTATGTGCTTCACATATTCCGGTATAGATGTAGGAATAATGTTGTAAGACTCATGTTTTTATGACATGTCCATAATTTCAGTTAATACACATCAAGAAAAAAATGCAAAAAGATAGTAGTAAATGATTGATATAATATTATTGATATAGAAACTGGCATGCTTTTAATGTAAATTTGATTTTTTTTAAAAAATATAACATATAAATTGGTCAAAATATACATACCAAATACAAGTATTCATCATAAAGTAGAAGAATAAATATCTAGTCACAATCGTCAATTTTAAATGAGATCAGAATAGGTGTGGTCAATTGTAATTGTACTTTAGGGAAGAAATTTTGGCCCTAGGAATTATCCTAGTCTTGCAAGCGAGCAGTAGCAAACGCTGTCGAGTCACCGGTCGACATCTTGGCAAGGAAATCGGAGAGGCAGGCACTAATGAACAACGGGGCTTCAGAATTTGGCCTGAAGAGCAGCAATACAGTAATTTTAAAATTGAAAGTCCTCCTTTGAACCAAGTTGCTTAAATTGTATATTGAGCTTGTTTCTTGTATAACCATTGAGTTGCAACAAACTCGAGTAATGAACATTTTGTCAAGACAAATCATCATTAGACTTATAAATAATCCATGAATTGGTTGTCAGCCAATCTGCACCAACACAATTAAATCAGTCACAACTTGAACAATTGTTGTGGTTACATAGAGTTTGAAGCTCCACAGCAAATGAAGCAACAAATGAAACATGTGAATACATTAAAAAGTTAACGTCTGAGAGAGATCTGCATGTTTATGAATAGCACAACTAAGCAAATTCAGATCAAGTGAACACACCAAAATAGAATTAAAAGAGTTGTCAGGTAAAGTACAATTGAAGTGTGTATTTGACTGATTATCGTCCTTCCAACATTTTGATTCATACTATGTAGTCTTTTTGTATGACGGATGTTTATTAACCTGAAGTTGGTTCAATGATGAACAACTAAAATCTATATTTGTTTATTTATACACTCCAGTTGGGGAAGTACATAATAGGCAATATAAGATGTACCTGTGAATCAGAGTCAGAAGTATGTTGTTAGTTTATCCTAAAATTCCCAAAAAGAATAAACCTTTCCTTGATGATACCACTGTCATGATTTAAACCAACAAGTTTTCCCCCATATTTATATATGATTCCTCAACACGTACTTCAAAGATTAGAATTACAAGCTTTTTCTAACACCAGCTTCTAATTTGAATTCCAAGCTACAAAAAAAGTTAAGCAAGTACAGATTGGAAAAAAAATTAACGAAATTATATTTTAAATTTGGGATTGACTTTTACTAAATTTTGAATCAAACACAACACCTTGGCTGTGTTGTACATAGGTGTGCTCAATTTTCGAGAACAACTCAAATAACTTACATATATCATTTACTAATATATTCCTGGACAACCTATGTCGTGGCATCATTTTGATGATCGCATTTGCAGGTCTTCGTGAACATCATGTGTGCTCTATTTTCTAATTTGTCAAGAAAAAATGTTTAATTATTATACCTTTGGCAGTACAGAAGTATTGATATCAACTTACATTTGATCTGGCACTAAATTTGAGTATTTCATTATTGAGCCCAAACAGATGGCTACCTAAAATAACCAATTGTTTGAGTAGGCGAAAAAAGAAGCAACAAAATTTGATAACATTAGAAACAGGTTGATGGTTTGATGTGGTAACTAATTTTCATTAGATCTATCATCTTGCAATAAAAGCCTAGCCAACAAAGAGTAGTATGCAAACAAGATTCATGTAGATGTCGAGTGCAGAAGTTATCGGAAATGATTTCAGCAGATCATCATCCATAGTTTACTATAAGAGCATGGACAGTATACAGAAGAGCAAACAAAATATAGAACACCACAAAAATAATATGTCTGATGAAGGGAATAATTTGATTACCAGGTAACCATTTAAAAACTAGAACTTATAGATTTATCTAGGTCGGTCATGTTCTTCCTCTTTTTCTCACAAAGTTTTAATTTACCATGTTGTTAACACTGAAAAAGACAATAGTATTAAATAGACTATTCATAAAATGGGCTAAGGATACATTCAATTTAGATAATAAGTTTTCAGCAAATGACCTTTTTTTTTCTAAATGAAAGGGGTGCAATGTCAAAGTTTTGACTACCTCTAAATGCAAACTTTAGAATCAAATCATTACTTTCTCTTTAAAAACACTTCCTATTTGTAGATTGCTATAAACTGCTCAGCAGAATGCTCTACAAGGCCAAAATTTATCCATTTCAGTGATATTAGAAACAACTAATTCATTTTTGTTGTCAAATGAGTAACATCCTGTTGCCTTTGCAGTTTTCTTGTCATCTCGACATAGGGTCCCTGTTTTTGTATATCTCATTTCTTATAAAATGATCAAACATTCCAAATTTCAGTTGCTAACGCGGCATCATTGCCACTGCCAATAGCTTCAATCTTACTTTCTTTCCTAGTTTTATTTTGTTGTCTGGATTTTCTTAAGATTCTTTTTGTTGTCTGGATTTTATTTTTTCTACAACTATTGAGGAAGGAGGCAATATTATTAATTAGTAAGCTAATTGCATTGTTACACGATAATATAGTCTTTTAGTTCTTTCTTTTAGGGAAAAAGGAAGTTGAATCTTGCAGTTGTATAAGGGAAGTTGAGTCTCGCTGCATAGGTAAAAATATTAATGCGCAGTGCGCTCCACTTTGCATATTACATTCAGAATTAAGCATGCAAGGAAATAATTGACATTTTCTTGATCAACACCTAACTTTCTTCATATCTCTTTGTTTGTAATTGTTTTACTTTTTTTAGTAGCTTGTTGTCAAGTTTCTTGATAACTATCGTCATCAGCAAGGTTGTTAAAAAAGCATCATATACACCTCTATGGAAAAATGCAACTATATCTCTGTTATGTTGTTTCAGTATGCAAATGTGATGTTCTCTAGCCAAAATGTTTGCCAATCTGCAACCAAATTGTCCCCAAGCTGAACTGATTGACATACGGAATTATGTTATAACAACTTGTGGTTTTAGAACTTCAAACATATTACAAAATCGCTTTTATTCGCAGTTATTGTTATTTCACATTTTCTATATATATAGTAATATCCTTATTTATGAAGAAAAAACTCTCTAACCTTGAGTACACGCTGCGGCTGCCTAGAACGTAGAGGAGATGGCAAACGGGGATGGAATCGTCCGATCTGACGGGGACAGGAGGGCGTAGGGGGGTGGCGAAGAGTGGTAGGGTGGGGTAGGGTGGCGGCAGACCGTGGACCCGGTGATGTAGAGGGTGGCGAGTCTGAGCCACGGACGTGTGATGACGACGACGACGGCTAGGGTTCGGGGATGGGCAAATGAGGTGAGGAGGCGGCTGTAGAGAGGGGAGTCAGATCGACCGTCCGATATAGTATAGATCGATTTAGGCCATTGGATGTGTCACATGATGATGATGATGATGATGAGTAAATCATGTTTGTGCACTATAGGGTAGACTCGATGGAAAGAACTTCAGCACGACGGTGAGCTTGAATCTGCGAGCTCGGTGTAACGGATCATGATGACCCTTTGCCGTCAATGGCGGATCCAGGATTCAAAGATTGCGAGCTGGTTACCTTCTTTCTCTTTCACTCTCCTCTTTTGCCCCTCTTCTCCATACGGGATCAGCGTGTAAGAGGGACTGGAGCCCCGCCGGCCCCCTGCTAGATCCGCCCCGGTTCGCCGCTGCTCCCCTCCGCCTAGTCGAGGCCTGCCGAGCTGGTCGGCGAGGCCGCCCGCACGCCCCCCGCGCTCGAGCCTGTGAAGCCCGCCGGCATGCTTCATCTCAAGCTCGTCCACTTGCGGCGAGCGGCGGCCGCCACCTTCGAGCTTCCTCATTTAAGTGGTGTTCAGATCTCAATTGGAGACAGGCTCTAGGGAAGAAGGAAAAGAGGGGAATCCGGGTGTTGCAGCAGGAGCAGTATTAAAAGTCCCACCTCATCACTGTACAGACGTGATATCGAAAAAGCCCCAGCTCACATAAGAGCAGGTACAATAGCAGGCTATAAGCCAGCTATAAACATATTTTAAATAGATAAGAGAGGAGAGAGAAGAGTAGTGGGCTACTAATTTGTAGTCAGTTGCAGCACGGGCTCCAAGACGCAGTGTGTATATGATATGTGGGACCATGTATTAATGCTTTGTAGGTAACTATTATATAAATTGATGATTAGATTGATTATAGATAAATTGGAACTAGTAGTTGGGTATCCTATTGAACTTGCTCTAAGCACTGAAGAACGTTGACTCGAGGCTAAACTAGTAAATTTCATCAGTGAAGCTGTGATGGAGTGGTGCGTGCTGTGCCAGGCAGGACCAGCCGTTCTGGCCGTTGACCCCACGCTCACTACTGACACTACTGTCATACAGGACCATTTGTTTCATGATTTCACTTTCGGTCCAACGATTTTTTTCCACCTTAAAAGCTCGCAGCGCGCAAGTAGATGAGGAGCAATTTCATACTGTTCATTAATGCCCAAATTTAGAAAATCAATATGATAAAATTGAATAAAAGCTCCATGAACGATACCGTTCACTCAGCCACAAATTTAAAAAATTATATTGATTATATCCAAGATATTTGATATAAAAATACCATATTTTAATTCTGTAGATGAGATGATACATCGCACAAGAATAGTGCACAAAATAGATTAACTTATCGAACAAATCCGACACTTAAAATCATCTTCATCAAATCAGACGGTTCTCATTTCATTGGATATATTTCCTTTTTTTTTTCTACCCGATCTATTTCCCCTCAGCGTCACCTAACCGATCTAAATCACGTGATTCATGTCCACATGAAACACCACGCCACCGCCATCACGCGCCGATGCCATCGCCTCGCCATCCCTGCCGGCGCGGGCGCTGTGCCATAGCCACCTGCGGCCTTGTCATCCCCGTCGGCGCCGTCGCCTCGCCATCACCCCCGCCGCCGCCGGCTGCGCCATCCCCCCACCCTCTCTCGCCTCGCCATCGCCACTTTTGTCGTCGCCTCGCCGTCCTCCTCCTCCTCCCAATAAAATTGCTCGCCTCCAGATCTGCGCCGCCCCTGGCTATCGGGACAGGAGCACCCGCGTTCGATCGCTGCGTGTGTCGTGCGTGCTCCCGCTAGGCGTCGCCGGACTGGGCTCGGTCTCCTCTCTCTTCATGTAAGTGGGACAACGAGATCTATCCCTCCTCCTCCTCCTCCATCTGCTGTTTCAGTGAGCAATTTCTTTCATTCCTTGTGACCGGCCGGTTCAACGACGGAGTTCGGCAGCACTTACTAGAATGGTGGTGGCGGCGAGGTTGGAGTAATCCATTTGCATATTGATATATATAAATGACGAGTCGTGCTTAAAGTTATTTTGATAATAAACTAGGTCATAAGCAAAATAAATAATATTTGTATAATTTTTTGAATAAGACAAATGGTTAAACATTAAAGGAAAAAAGTCAAATATCTTACGTTATAAAACAGAGGGAGTATATATATATATATATATATATAGTTGTACTAAATTTTTATAGTTGTACTAAATTTTTGAATAAGACGAATGATCAAACGTTGCAACTAAAAAAGTTAAACATTTTTCATTGTGAAACGGAGGTAGTAATTGTCGATAGAAAATAACTCTAAAATCTTTCAATACACAAGAACGTTTATTTTGTTTGAGTTCTTGCAATGCACACAGTGTACTTGCATGATTATGTGGGTTGAACTTTGGATTCAAGAAGTATTACTTGAGCCTATTCTTTTTGTTAATTCATTTTACCTTCCTTTTGTCTCTTTTTACAATATTGAGGTGTGAAAGAAACTGATTTTGGGTTCTTTGTTACTTGAAATCTTTGGACCGATTTGTTATCTGAAGGAATCCGAGTGAAAGTTGCTGTCTACAGCCCATTTTTTCCTTGAATTTGCTCCAAGGAGGGCCTTGTTATGTTATTTTCTGAATTAAATGTACTTTAATTTAATTTTTGTTTGCCTTATCGATATATTTGGTATTGGTAGCTCTGCTTGATTGAGAGAGTGATTAGTTGTTCTTGGAAGGAAAATCCCGCATCCTCCAGCAGTTTTCTCCTACTGGACTTGTTCGTGCACTGAGTCCAGTTAATTTTAATTGTTTACACTAAAATTATTTTAAAAATAATTTTTGAAAATAAATTGCGTGTTGAATCAAAATAGTAAAGTGTGGTCAATGTACAATTGTCTTATAAAGTATCGAGAAGCCTATAATTGAGAATAATAAATTATGATCATATCATAAATGTTGGTACGGGGCTATTCCCCTTTACCCATTCCCCCGAACAGGACTCTCCGACATGTTGCTATAATTCGACTCTCCGTCATGTTGCTACAATTCAACTCTCTGGCATATCGCTACAATTCAACTCACCGGCATGTAGCTACGATTCGACTCTCCGGTTGCATATGCATAGAGATCTCGGCAGTATCAAGACAAGGAAATGGAACCATCAGAGGGGACTCGAGTAGAGGTACTAGAAGCTTGTCATGCAAGACACCCCGAAGCTTGCCGGAGACGATTCTTAGGGATATTCCCACAAGATACCTAGGACCAGTACTCAAGTGCACTCAATTACACAAGACAGCTGGCCACGCGGTCCCCCCATACATAGAGGTTTTACAATTGTAGCCATAAGGCCAATTTGTAACTACCTAAGGATAACTTGGTAATTGTACAAAGGGGGGCCGGGACTATAAAAGCCAGTACCCCATCCTGTAAAAGGTCACTTTTTGAGAAGAACAATCTTTTCGCACAGTCAAATCGTATTCGACTCATATGCATATATATTCTCTGTGTTCGTGACGTAAAGTCACAACAATAAACAAATTAAATAATATGAGTTGTCTTTTGACCATGAAGTATGGCACATTAATCCTTATTATAGCATTTTCAACTAAGTTCTCTAGTTAAACGTGTGTCAAAAAGTATTATTTATTAAAGGGGACACCTATTAATGAACCGCTTGACAAAACTAAATTCATAGATCAATTTTGTGGGACGCTAGATTAAAAGCGAACTGTAACAAAAGAAAAACCAAACAAATTTGTATATAGACAACAAGCACATATCTTCAATTAAATCAAATGGACAAAACATAGGTCGATAGATTAAAAACTTTTAAGCGATTGATAAATAGCAAGTCTATTTATTAAAATATTAGAAGTATTATATGTAAAAATACTCTAGAGACAATATGGTAAATAATATGAAAAGAGCATGCCATATTTCACTCGGGCAAGTGGCACATCAGCGGACTGCTTTGCCCGTCCGTCTATGGCACATATGTAATACCTGCAGATAGATAATGGGTGGATCGACAATAATAAAAATACTAGTATTTTGTAGAAATTTGAGCATCCAACACAAATCTTGGATTCAGTAACAAAAGCAAAGGAAAAAAAAGCACGTTCTAATCTAATTCGAACTCCTAAACAGAACAGCTCATGTATTACACCGACTCGGGTATGGCTTATCGTGCGTAGCTTTTTTTTCTTTTCTTTCAAGAAAGACAAAACAATAACTCATATATAAGAGAGGTAAACCCCAGTTGTTAACAAATCAATCGATCAGCTAATCAGATCTTACGGTCACAGTAGCCTAGCCAGCCGAAATAATAAAACTTGGTATGTACTTTTGTCAACTATGGTAGATAGAGCAACTTCGACGGTTCTCCGATTGCTGTTTCATGTGTTTTAGCAAGTTCGAAAATAATATGACAAAGAAAATTTAGTTTTATCTCCAAGGGTTTGGGATATTCCACTTGCTAAAAGAGAATTGGTACTCAAACCCATTGGTAGTTGACATGACGAGAGGGAGATCGCATCCAACAAGACTGGAGCTGCGCTGTCGCCAACATCGCGCCAATGACTTCGTCGCACCGTCCCCGCGCCATCCCGCGCCGTGTAGCGCCGCTGGCTCACGCCACACTGCCTGGCCCGCACCCTGCCAGCGCCATCCATGCCGTCACGTGGCGCGCAGCCCTGCCAACGCCGCCCGCACCATCCCACACCTCACCGCCCCGCGCCACACCATCCCGCGGTGCGCCGCCCTACCAGCGCCGTCCCGCGTCGTCCCACGCCCGCCGCCTTGCTAGCGCCACCCCACGTCGTGCCTCGCCACCTGTGCGCCCTGGCACGACGCGCCTCGCCACCCAAGCCGTGTGCCCCGGGCAGCCGACGCGCGGCCGCTGGCGCGACGGCGACTAGGGGATGATGGCGCGACGTGCGGGAACGGGGCGGGACGATGAGGGAGATGGCAGGATAGCGAGTTGGCGAGCGCCCGTGCGTCAGCATAAAGAAAAAATCGCACCGTGAAATTTTTCAAGCGGAGGCACGAGAGAAACCTAGCGTCGTATTTCCTGAATGCCAATTGAAACCCTGATATGGCAAATTGCTAAAATTTGGGAAGCCGGGTGGCACACTGTTGGAGACAGTTTTTTTTCAATTTGCTAAAAAAACAGAGATGACAAGTTAGAATAGGGAACTGTTGAAATTGCTCTAAGGTGCGCGGAATCAGACAACATAAACAATACTCTTTTTTAATAGTTAATTGTAATAGTTAAGATAGAGATAATAGAGTAGAGATACAAAATACATCTATATACACCTTTCTATATTTTTTTCTCAAGTTGAAAACTAAAATATTAATCTTAATAGTAATAATAATAACAACAACAATAATAATAATATATACATATGAGTGCTTCTAAGGTTGTGTTATTTTTGTAGATTATGATGCAAGATTATATGATTATTTGATAGATATTTAATTGTGCAAACAATATAACTAAGGGCGCGTTCGGCCGTGGGGCTAGGTTATCTAAACCCCTCATTTTACGCGTGCATGCTTCCCGAACTACTAAACGGTGTATTTTTAGAAAAAAATTCTATAGGAAAGTTGTTCTAAAAAATATATTAATCTATTTTATTTTTTAATAATTAATAATTAATTAATCATGTACAAATCTATTACTACGTTTTTCGTGCCGGATAACTAACCCATCCCCACCCACCGCCGAACACAGCCTAACTACTTTAAAGTAAAACATCTACTATAAAAATATAACATGATAAAATTCTATATATATAATTTTTTTACAAAACATATATCGTTTGGTAATTTGAAAAACGTGCATGCAAGAACCGACCAAAAATTTCATGCAAAAGAACACAACCACAAAGCAATCCATCCTAGTTTTGACACTGCCATGGTGCGGTGGGGAAAGGCTGGGGCAAGTGGCACCTCAAACCAAGCGAGGCCCTCGGCCTGGTAACGATCGAGGACACCGAACCTGTATACGCATAACGAGGCCAAGCGAGAGGCATATACGGCCGGACGTTGCGGACTTTGCGGTGAATATACGGAACCGATAGGTTACAGGGTCGGAGACGACCAACAAAGAAACGACGGACGAAAATCCCATGCAGAAACACAATTGCTTTTTATAATATAGTTAAGATAAGATAAGAATTCTAATCTAGCTGTATATACACGTCGCGGAGGAATTCGCATGTGTTCGATCGGTAGCCGAGGCACGCGTCGCTCATCCAGGTCAGGGCGGCAGATCCAGCTCAATGCACCCCGGGTCCACCAATTGTTTTTTTTTTCCGACTCGCCCTCGCATGTTAGACCGAAGTCGTTTACGGTTCATCGTCGGTTCCTTCCGATATAAGAGAGGAGGCAAACCCCAGCAATGCTAAACCTACGGTGCGAACAAATCAATAGATCAGATAGGCCATATCGTACGCACCACACGATGGAGATCAGCGACAGTTCCGGCGGCGGCGGAGGGGATTGCTCGTTGTCACTGCCGTCAGGCTTCGGCAAGAGGCCATGGCTGGTACAAGCGCAGGGGACACAAGCGCTGTCCTTCGTCGACATATCGGACAGGAGCCTGCATACGAGGGCTATCCCCGACCTGCAGGGCAAGCTGTGTCTGGGCTGCGTCCACGACGGCGACTGGCTGCTCATGGCGGACGAGATCACCGGCGACAGCTTCCTTTTCTGCCTCTCCGACTCGTCCAAGGTCTCGCTGCCGCCTCTGCGGGAGCCGTTAGGGCACCTTGGAGCGTGCGTCGTGCTGGGGCCATCGCCGGCTAACCGTGAAAGCGCCGTGGTGATCGCCAGCACAGAAGAACCGGAAGAGAGCTTCCTGCTCCGTTGCCACCCCGGCGACGAGGAGTGGGCCAAGCTGACGATACAAGGGCTCCACTCTTACATATTGTCTGGCAACCTTGTAAACTGCGCAGGACAGCTTTACTCATACACCACCTTTGGCTTTTGGGGCCTTGTCGCCCTAGATGTCATCGACGGCGGCGCCACCATTCAAGCTCGTGCGAACCTCTGGTGGGAGAGGCCATGGGATGCATCGTCGCATAAGCCCTACCTCATCGAGTCGAGCGGGGACCTGTTCTTGGTGGCAGTGTCGTACCACGGGTGCCATCCCTACAATTGCTCGTTCGATGGAGTTTCTGTGCATCGCCTAGATCGAGACAGGGCGACGCTTAGGAAGGTGGAGGGCATCGGCGCCGGCCGTGCCTTCCTCATCGCCGGTAGGTACGGCTTCCCGTGCGCCGCCGTGGAAGGGGTCGTGCAGGGCAACTGCGTCTACGTCGTGTTGCCGGGCTGTGACTGCGAGAGGATTTACAAGCTATGCTTGGATGATATGACGATCAGCTTGCAGACGACCCTTCCTCATCCCACGGAGAATTTACGGGGGGGATTTTGGTCCGTTCCTGCAAGGTAAGTTCACTCGGAATTAACGCATCTCATACCCACGCTACTGGTTCTGTTGTTTACGTGTTGGCCTATATATGGTCTCTAAACAAGTTATTTGCATGTGCGTCTTACAGGATCCGAGCTGAGTACAAAGAATCAGACCAATCAATCCGTCGCGATATGGAGGTTCGTATACTTGATCTAGACCTTCTACTACTCATATTATGTACACTTGCACCACAATTACTCGTGATGGAATTAAAAGTGTATACTTGTCTCTGGTGATACTAGAACTCATAATAAAGTTTGACTACAATATCTCCACTGGTAATTAATACCATCATATAAGAACCATAACCGTTGATTTAAAAAATATTTTACTACCAGTAGTTATTATGTTAGTATAAATATATCTGAGACAGAATTAGAAATAAAGAAACGATCTAGATTAGTTCTACTACCAGTAGAGAACATTGTATAACACCTGCTCATAATAATATTGGTAGCATATTCTAGGTACAACCTTATTATATTTAGAGCAACGCTTCGGTGCATATTACTTGTAGTATCATACTGCCAGTAGAACTAATCTCGTCCATTGATTTAAAAGGGTATTTTTATACTTTGATTAATATCAAATTTGTATTTATTTTTTTTATCACACTATGCATGGATAAAAAAAGCTCAGCAAGGCCCACTTACTATCCCAACAAAAAAGACGATATTGTCCTCTCAGAATTCTACTACACCTAAAATTATTGGTAATATAATTTAATCATAACCGTCTAACAATTGATTAAATTATACTATAAGTAATATGCACCGGAGTTGGCCTCTTGTATTATATTATTGTTCCCATAACAAATGAAGTACAACAGTGAGAGATAATTTTAGTACTTTTGTACTCGGGCATTTAGCACTCCTTTGATAAAATCCTTCGGATATCCTTGCAAAACACAATCTCACATAATTGAGGGGGCAAAGCTAACTATGAGCTCCATCTCCTTACAGGTTAGTGTACTAAACAACTTCAACAACGACGAGGAGGAACACACTGCCACCATATCACCATGGTTAGACCTTCCAATAGAGATGCTAGAGTTAATACTTTCAAACCTCTCGTTGGTCGATCGAGTACGATTTCAATCAGTTTGCAAGGAGTGGAGCTTGGTTTCCAACCCGGTTGCCAAAGCAAAGGCTTGGCCATGGCTCATGCACTGCATCAGGCAAGACGGTGAATGCAAGATGTTTGACCCTTTACATCCCATGGAGTATGCTTTGAAGAAGGTTGGTCTGTTTGATACTGATGTGCGGCAGGCTTTCCGCTTCTCCAAAGACGGATGGGTGGTAGTGTTCCATGGCAGCAGCGACCACATCTTCGCCATAAATCCGATCACGGGAGATACTGTGGAGCTCCCCAGGCTGGACTACTGGTACGACTTCACCGGCATGGCGTTCTCGTCGGTGCCGACTTCCCCGGACTGCATCTTCGTCGGAGCTATCAGCTCTCCCACAGGCGATTGGGTCAGGGTGTGGACGTACAGGACCAACAGGGAAGAGACCACGGACGACGAGGGTGAGGAGGAGCAAGAGATGTGCTGGGATGACATTGCTTTTGATACTAGCAATGCGCTGTTCCCGGTGGCGCGGAACAATCCGGTCTATTTCAGAGGGGAGTTCTATTTCCTCGGACAGAGAGGCAACCTCGCCGTCTTCCACCCGGGCAACATCGTGTGGAGAGTCCTCGACAAACCAGAGCCCATCCACCCCAACCTGACTGTCAATGATGAGGGCAAGGAAGCATGCTACTTGGTTGAGCTGACAGGGGAATTGATAGCTGTGTTCCATCGCAGCGCCAATGAGCCCCCACGAGTACTCAAACTTGATGAGACGAACATGTCATGGGTTGAGATTGAGGACATTGGTGGAGGAACTCTATTTTTGGATTACCGAGCGTCTATGGCCATGCCATCATCTGAAGTCGGACATGGACATGGTGATAGGATATATTTCCCAAAGTATAGTGAAGAGGGAAATCAAGCATTTTTCTACGATATGAAGGCCAAGAAGTACAGCCCAACGTTCTACAGTGGTAAAGAACCAATGAATTGTGTTTGGTTTGTGCCTAAGCTACATGTTGATACATAATCAGCATCTTAGACAATGGACAATACATGCATCTTGCAGTAAAGGCTATCTAACCTTCTGGACCTAAACCTCTATGAGATACATGTTTAGATGATCTTTACAACAGAACTAGTATAATATGTCGCCACTTTGCGTGACTGTAACCACCATCTCTTTGTTTACATGTTACCCGTAATAAGTATATTAAACTCATAATAGCAATTGACAATGTAAACCAGTATTTTTATCAAATACTTACCAAAAATGTAACAATAACATTAATAGATTTATCTTGTAATTAATAATATTATCGTTGCAACAAATAAGTTATCAATCATTACCATGGTTATCGTCTATGTGTTTTTTAATTCCTATAAAAGTGTTATTTTTAGTAATATTATAAATAAGTTTGTAATATAAAATGTTTGGCTATTTTTTAAAATAAAAAACAGTGAATGCAATTTTTGTTTACATTTTATATTTGTTTCCTCTGCCCTCTAGGCACTTAACTGTATCTACCCTCTTTGTTGCTGCTTGAGCCACCACATTACTCCAGTGTCCAGTGCTGCATGAACGCCTTATCCTTCTTTCATGTTTTATTTATCCTCTGCTTGTAATACATATATTTCAAAACGCCTTTTCCTTCTTTCATATTTTATTTATCCTCTGCTTGTAATACATATATTTCAAACAAGTTTAATTATATTTCATCTACTTAAATAGATTTTCTGAAAGATATTTAGCAGAGTGTATTTTTTAAAAATATTTTACAAAAGGCTCATTTACTTAAAAAGTTTGGCTAGAAACGTATACTTTCAATTTCTATTTTTAGAAAGTTTACTATTCAAACCTATAAAAAATATGCATCGGCCTCATCTTTTCTCTAGGCTTATGCTTATAAGCCAACACTTGGATTTTAAAACATAAATTTAGAGTTGATCTTGAGGTTTTTATTTTTCATCATTTGCTTTTAGATTGCTAAGAACACATACATAAAAGTTTTACCCATAAATTATTTTTAATCATCAATAAACAGTTTCGCTTGTGCTTATTATATGCAAAAAAGACCGATGATTTCTGGTAGGTCTGGAATGTTAATTTACAATACTACAAATTATTGGTTACAGTGGTAAATAAATCTAGGCGCTTAAATATAGAATATATTTTATTGTTGCAAGCAAAAATGTTTGTGATTTGCCATGGGTTACGAATAAGCGATGGTGCAATAGTATTAGACGGATGAAACACTTGAAACAAAAAGATAATTATGTATATTACTAAAAGGTTTATATAATCATGTCGAACTTACGCAACTATGGAAGATGGACAACGGACAGAGTATATAGATATAGTATAGACATACACACTCTTATTCAATTCCAGTAATCCATAATTAAAAAGAAGAAGCAAACTCCAGCTGTGAGGGTAAGACGGCCCTTAGACATTAATCATAGAAGACCTTTCCACGCAGGACAAGAAAATCCTCGAACCCCTGCCACGCCCATGTAAGAGTCCGTAATAAAAAAAAGGATGAAAAGAAGTAAGATTTCTCGGTGAGGCTTCTTATACCATGCCAACTTTGCCGACCTCGAGGTAGGCCCTCTCGAGCACGAAGATCATGCCAGGGCACCGCCTTCTGTCCACCTGCTACAGCACTACAGGTAGCCTATCCACCACCTCCGTTGTCGTGGCCGTCCTCCATCCCCTTCTCCCCGTCCCCTCCTCCTCCTCCTCCTTTGGCTGTGCCGGCGGTGACTGCTCCACCTCTTCAGGTAATTTACACAAAGAGAAGACTTTCAAGCTCCAAACCAAAAGGATCAGTAACTAATTACCAACCAATTGGCATCAAAATCACTAAGCAAAGCAACTTGCTATGTCAACATCAATAGCTCTTTTTTTACGGTTCAAGAGAACCAAATGGCACGCTATTAAGCTAAATTGTTAGCAATATTTATGTTATAGATAATTGAACAATTGTTAGATAAATTACTAATTAATAGAAGTTGATTTTAAGAAACTTACTTTTTGTGAATTGGAACATTTGGTAGGATTATTTGACATTTCTCATCTTTTAACTGTACATGTTGAGCACTATTTACTATTTTTAATTATAAGCTTCCTGTTGATACGCATGCTTCCAGATCAATTGTATATTGAGCATAATTTAATATTCTTAATTACCACGTTGCAACACACGGGTGTATTTGTTCGTACAAAGGAAAAGGTCCTTCTGGTTGAAGTCCAGCCATCGAACCACTTTGTCCACCACTACACCTTCTCGCAGACTCCAATGGCAGCAATAATGATTTCCCCCACCTCCGCTTCCATGCCCGCCGCGACATCGAAACAACATTTTGTGTGTGTGTGTGTGTGTATATATATATATATATATATATATATATATATATATATATATATATATATATATATATATATATATATATATATATATATATATATATATATAAGTTTGATGATATTATCCAACACAATGTTTTTCTGAAGTATGCAATTCTATATCTAGGTTATCAAAGTGCATGGTATAGGAATTCAAAGCATTGGATGTAACAAGAAAGTATATAAAAGATAATAAATATTTTAACAAGATTATTCCAAAAGTAAAGTAATATTTGCAAGTAATTAATCCATAAAATATTAAGTGGTCTCAAATTTTTAAAGGATGGTTTTGTGGCTTTCCTTGCAACTTGATTTTTTGAAGCTTTAACGTAGCCTTCTAGGTCCACATCAACTCTTGCGGTATACAGTACCACACGAGAACAAAACCAAATAAGCCTATAAAGCAAAATACCATAAAATAAATGATATAAGAAGTAGCATTAATTGGAGCCAAAAAGAAGAGGATTGATAAATCAAAAGCTAAGTGGATTTGAAATTGTAGAGAAAAGTGACCAAACCAAAGATGAACTGGAACTTGAATGGATTCAAAAGGCTATAGATTCATTTGTGGGTTTTTTTCAAGAACATGGAGATGGATGATTGCAATCTAGGGTTGAGTATTACAAATTACAAGAGAGTACCATAGCAAATTTGGTTCGGAATTGGCTGAACTAAGGCTTGTTTAGTTAAAAAAAATCTCTCAAAAACATCACATCAAATCTTTGAACACCTAAATTGAGCATTAAATATAGTTGAAATAAAAAAACTAATTACACAGTTATGTGAGAAATCACGAGACGAATCTTTTTAACATAATTAATCCATGGTTAGCCATAAATGCTACAGTAAACCACATGTGCTAATGACTGATTAATTAGGCTCAAAAGATTGTCTCGCGGTTTCTAGGCGAGCCGTGAAATTCGTTTTTTCATTCGCCTCCAAAAACCCCTTCCGACATCCGGTCAAACGTCTGATATGACACCCAAAAATTTTTATTTTCCCAACTAAACACCCCTTGCTGGAAACTTTGTTGAAAGATTTTGGATCGGTTTTAATTTAGGTTAGGTACTGTTGGAGGGAGTTGACTGGGCTTGACCATGAGGGAACAGTGCTAGCCTGGAACTGCTCATCTTTCTCAGAACGAACAGAGACACATAACAGAGAGAGTGATACAGACCAGAGGAGATGCATGGGGACTTGGTTGTTTGGCTGCAGTAAGGTATCGATGGTAACGTCTTGAGAATAATGTGTTCCCCAGAGTCGTGAACTCGATGATGTCTTCGATGTGTATAGAGAATGCCCGTGCTGCTGGGAACACGAGTTTTAGATCTAGAGCTTCAGCGACCTTGGGCATAGAAGTGACAGCCCCAGTGATGGAACGGATTGGAACGAAAGAGCATCACGTGTTCCAGGTCAAGGGGGTTCCATTTTTGTTGTTTGTTGACAGAGAAGAGGTGCTGGCCAAGCAGACCACGGTGACAGCCATGGTGGTGGACAGGAGCACGATGGGAGCTCGATGCATGCATGGAGAAGAGACGAAACCTTAAGTAAAATTGTTAGTCTAGTCTTTGAATGTGCTCGTACGGGTACGTGAGTGCGTGCGTTACGAGTATCTGCGTTCGCAATGTGTTTTGTAATAAAAAATATTTAATTATCGCTTTATGTTTAGCTTTTGCAAGGTGGTTAACTGAACAACCGTGGGGGAAATTATGTATTATGAGTGACTGTGGAGGATCTGATTCCTCCATCTTTTTATATGGGACAAAATCGTACGGGAGAATAACACTGTGAGGACCTATTTGGGATGTAGGGAATTTTCGTTTTCTACACGAATTGAAATGTCGTGTGGAATTTCTGTAAAATTCATGTGTTGCTAATGGGAGTCTAAATCATATCTCTGGTACCTTTAATTCGAGGGATAAGCTCTGTATTTTGTTGGTGTTTAGGCTCTGTTCATAGAAAGGTACCCTCACAGAAACAACACATGGTATAATTCCAAAGTGACCAATGAAAAAAAGCTAATAAAATCATATATATATGTGATTCAATTCCTATAGGATCGAAGATCTTTAATTTCAAGGCCCCTGCATTACTTTTCAAGCTCAGAACTTTTAGCTGATAATAATGGTCACTAAGGGCTAGGATCAAGTGTATGTTACATTTTTGTTAAATTGATGTTTGCAATGCTTGAAATTATTTTTCAAGGAATTGTTGTTAATTTTCCGCCATGTTTTTAATCCGTTTCATGATTTTTTTTCAGAGATATAAGTCTAAACAGTTTATGAATTTTTGGATGGTATGGAACCAATCTTGGAAAAATGGTAGAGTGATGACGTGAGCGTCAGGAATGGAGTGCCACATGCCAATATGCCATGTGAATTGGAGAGCATCACAAAAAGCTAGAGAGAGAGAGAGAGAGAGAGAGACAGTAATGGTGAGTGGTGGGGTGGCGCTGGGCGACGTACCGTTGGCGAGGTCGAGCATGAGGTCGGCGGGGTTGAGGGAGAGCGGCGAGGCGAAGCCGACGGAGGCGAAGTAGGAGAGCGCGTCGGCGGCGCGGCCGTAGTAGATGGGGCAGCCGTCGGAGGAGAGGAGGAGGACCTTGTCGAACATGTGGTAGAGCCTGGACGACGGCTGGTGGATGGTGACCACCACGGTGCGGCCGCCGTCGGCGGCCATGCGGCGGAGCGTGCCGACGATCCTGGCGGCGGTGGTGGAGTCGAGGCCGGAGGTGGGCTCGTCGAGGAGGAGCAGGCTGGGGTCGACGAGCATCTCGAGGCCGATGCTGACGCGCTTGCGCTCGCCGCCGGACAGCCCGCGCACGCCGCGGACGCCGCCGATCATGCTGTGCGCCACCTTGCCGAGCCCGAGCTCCAGCATCACCTCCTCCGCCTGGGCGCGCTTCTCGCCGGCGCCGAGCGCGCGCGGGAGGCGGAGCAGCGCCGTGTACCAGAGCGTCTCGGCCACGGTCAGGTGCGGGTACAGCACGTCGTGCTGGGTCACGAACCCGGTGCGCCGCTTCACCGCGCCGGAGAACGGCTGCCCGTTGTAGGTGATCTTCCCGGACAGCATCCCGCGCCCGCCGCCGCCGTGCCGCCCGCCAAGCGCCGTCAGCAGCGTCGTCTTCCCGCTCCCCGACGGGCCGAGCATCGCCAGCATCTCCCCCGGCCGCACCACCCCGGACATCCCACTAATGATCGTCTTCTCCCTCGTCGCCGCCGCCGCCGCACCCTTCTTCTTCCTCCCTTCCCCACCACCACCGATCGCGGACGACACCCTCGCGCACCATCCCGCCGCCGGCTTGCCGAGCTTCACCTTGTACACCACCTCCTCGAACTGCACCACACACACACCAATCGCAAAAATGCATGGACACGTCTCATCACCAACCTCTCATGCACATATATCAACATGCGCATGCACGTAGCTGTACATATATAAATGCGTGTATATATAATACCTTGAGGACAAGGGGGAAGGAGTTTACGGCGGGGCGGAGGCGGCGGCCGGCGGCGGCGGTGGGATGGACGACGGCGCCGGCCGCGACGGCCGGAGACGCGGCGGCGGTGGAGCAATTGGTCGAAGAAGACGACGACGACGGCGGCGAAGAAGAAGAAGAAGTAGTCGAAGGGGGATCACTGAAGTCGATGACGAGGTGGTGGTCGCCGCCGCCGCCGCCACCACCACCTGCGGCTGTCTGGTGCTCATCATCACCATGCAACTCCTGAGGCGGCATGGCGATCTTTCTGTCTCTCCGATGGTGTTCTCACACAGAAACCACCACCACCAAGACTAGCACAGAGCAAAAAGCTATGGAGACACTAGAGCTGCAGTGTGGTGGCAGATATATAGTAGCTAGCTGAGGCTGAGGCTGAGCTGAGTTGACAACCTTGTTGTGATGATGAGGAGAAGAAGATAAAGGAGATCGATCAGGCTAGCTTGAGCTCAACTAGGCTGACTCCCAAGTGAAGTGTTGTCTGGTTTGCCTGGGTGATTGCAGTTTCCAGGGTATTTATCATAGCAGAAGAGGAGAGAGAAAGAGACAGTAGAGAGAGAGAGAGGAAGAAAGAAGGGGGGTAAGATGGACCTACCAATTGGGGCAGGGGAGCTAACACTTGTTGCTGTCACTTTTTTTTATTGGCTAGGATTGCCAATTAGCATACCCTATAAACATGTATATAGTTAGATACTGCTACCTCCGCTTCATAATATAAGATGTTTAACTGTTTTGGTTATAATGTTTGACCATTTGTCTTATTCAAAAATTTAGTGCAAATATAAAAAATGACAAGTCATGCTTAAAGTTTTTTTTGATAATAAAGTAAGTCACAAGTAAAATAAATGATATTTTCATAATTTTTTGAATAAGACAAATAATCAAACTTTGCAAGCCAAAAAGTCAAAATTTGCATATTTGTTTAATGATTTTGTGGTTAGTTAGCAATTTGTGTGGTGTGCAAGGGGTAATACACCACTAGATGCTGATGGTATATATCCAGTAGAAGTTACAAATAATGGTGGTGGTAGTTATTGTTCAAACTTGAAAGGGAGTTTATAAGCATGGTGCAGGCTTGGATCAGTGGATATTCAGAAGCTACAGATCATCTCACTTTCTTTTCAGAGAGTAGAGAAATTAATATTGATTGGTGTAGTGTGCACATAATGATTAAACTGGGCAGTTGGTTTGCAAATGGGATATAAATGTAAATATGGTTACAACTTACAAAAATATTAATCCTTATAAACATGCATTCTGGGTAGAGATGGTGTCAAAAATGCTTGCGAGATTGTAGGAAATTGAACACAAGACAAGATCAAGATGACAGGAAAATTAATGATGCACCCAAGAGAAGGAAAGGGGAAAAAATAATGTTATCTTGAGGGAGAGAGGAGGAACAGAGAAACCTAAACTAGAAAAAGAAAAGAGAAGCTCTAGTTTTATTTGTGTACTTGAGACTAATGAAAGTCATGTGTGGATTCGCACTTTGCCACCATTGTGGTGCTCATGCAAGCTTCATCATGATGTCCTGCCATCGATTGGTCAATATTTAAATGAGATGGTAGTATCAAAGCTCGATCTAGAAGAACTATTCTAACAATGGTAAGGTTAAGCCTCCTTAATTTGAGCATGGTAATTTTCATGACTTCTGTAGGAATTGAACTGAATTTTTGTAAAAAACCCGCAAAATTCTTATATAAATATGGCAAAACCCACGCAACCAAAATTACTACTCCATCCAGTTTAATAATTCTTGTCATTTTGGACAATGATATTTTCTTCAAAATATATGTTTGACTATGATTTTCCACTAAAATATATGAAAAAATAACTAAAAGTTTACTTCTATTAAAATACTCTTCAAGACTCATCTATAGTTATTCCAGTATTTTCAAACTAAATACTTTACAATTTATTAATAGTTAAAGTTTTAAAAGTTTGATCATACTCTTATCTAAAATGACAAGAATTATGGAACTATAGGGAGTAATCTTTTGTTTGTTAGCTTATCGGTCACATCTCAAATTTGAATTTTGAAAATAGTTTGGATTTTTTTTCATCACAATATATTTTATAGACTTGAATTTAATCAATGAGTGATATATATAAATATAAAAAGATTTCCCCGTAAAATATTTTCTAGACTAGTGGGGTTGACCAGGATCATTTGGGTCGCTTTGCAAAAGTTAGATTAGGAGCCAGAAGCTCTCCCAACTACGTCTGTAATTCGCTCTCCACCTTCATTAAAGGTTTTTATTACTGGTATGTGTGCTGTGGTGATGTGAATTAATTAATGAAAACGAGTGGATCTTTCTTGGAAAATTTGAGTATTTGTTGCCGACCTTTTTAAACACCCCCAACCCCTCGGTCATTCTACAAGGTGAGTAGACCAATGTTCACATAGCATCCCACTTACACTTGTTGTTTTTGTTTTATATAAAAGGATTAACTCAGAGATACTATGCTTGAGGTGAACTGGGTATATAAATCGATCTAAATCTATAAACTTTTTATGTAAGACTAATCCCACCACACGAGCACTTAGGTCAAACGGGCCTAACAGGACGAATCGAAATGAGAACACATGGGTTGTGGTATTACACTCCCCCATTAACGTTGACACCCCCAACAACTTACTGCTACTTTGCAGGTGAATACCCATGATCACTCCTTAGTATCACGATGCTACAACGTGTCCCTCCAATGGCCACCATGTACGCACACTCGTGCAGCATGGGTTGAGGTTTTGATATCACTTGTAACATCCTGGCTCTCAAATTCTCATAGGCCACTCTACACGGTGAGTAGGCTCACATTCAAATAGCACAGCACTTACATTTTCATCCTCATTTGGTGTAAAAAGGTTAACCGGAAGGTGAACTGGGTATATAAGCTAGCCCAAATATATAAACTTTTTATGTGGGACTACCACCAACCGAACATATGGTGCTAACAGGCCGAATTGGAACGAGAACACACGCGGGCTAGGGTATTGCACCTTTAGTATGGAGCTCGGCTCCTCGATAAATACTCTCTCCATATTTTTTTATATGACACAGTTGATTTTTGAATTTATGTTTGACCATTTGTCTTATTTAAAATTTATATCTAAATATGTAAAATTATAAAGCATACCTAAAATTTCTATAATAATAAATCATATTATAATAAAATAATTAATAATTATATATTTTTTAATAAGATAAAAGGTTAAACATGGAACTAAAAGTCAACGGCGTCATATAAAAAATATGGAGGAAAGGGAACGTATAGTATTTGTGAAGAATGCACTATACAGAATGAATATGAATAGAAGCAGAGAAAGTCATAAAGAAAATGAACTTGAAAATAAGATAATTTGCTTGTCATGATTTAAGCATGTATATACTTAACTCATTATATATGTTTGGTGTATCCTGGTAGCCCGGCATAATAACAGACATGAAAGGCAAAAAAAAAAAAAAGATTCAAGCATGGGACCTGCAAGCAGGTGCGGATCTATGGGGGTCCCAGTGGGGCAAAAAAAATTCTAATATAAGGTATACATTTATGTGAAAAAATGAAAATAATTCTAAATAAATAGAAAAATGGAATAATCTCTTAATAACGTGTTATAATATTTTTTAGTTATTGTTTAACTTGTACGATATATTTGATTTGACATATTATTTATGGTATTTAAATAAATTTATATAAGTTGGACCAACCAAACTAAGAATTTTAGAGACGCCACCACCTACAAGAGCCTACATATATATGACAATGCAAACATGAGTTCCTGTCACTATATCAGCATAGGTATATCGCACTGGTCGGTCTTGCAACGTCTTGCAGAGCGACAGCTT
This sequence comes from Oryza brachyantha, assembly GCF_000231095.2. Classification (NCBI taxonomy): domain Eukaryota; kingdom Viridiplantae; phylum Streptophyta; class Magnoliopsida; order Poales; family Poaceae; genus Oryza; species Oryza brachyantha. Next base: position 13,561,155 of record NC_023170.2, read on the forward strand.
ATTAACACTTATTGAACAAAAAATAATGAGGATGGAAGATTAGTTAGCTGCTGCTGCTGCTGTGTTAGTTGGCCTTTACCAGCTTTTCATGTTATGACCCATGCATTAACGAGTGAATTTAATCAGTGGGCTGGTTTGTGGAGGCTGACACAAAGAGATCAACTAACCCATCCATGTTCTCAAGCAAAATGCTATAGGAGTAAGAGCTCACATATGTACTTGTGTCTGCAGAAACTTGTGTTAATTTCCTAGCCTCTTTTCTGATTTCACTGTTGAGTTAATTGCATGCCTATGCTTAGCTTTAACCATCCTAACCTAACGCTATCGAAGACCAAATTTTTAGTGGTGTGACACTTATAGGTATTATCCTAATTAATGGGCTTGCAACTGATCTTCAATTATATCTGAGAACGTACGTGTTTTAAGCCATGCAGGGTGTGTATGTGCTCCCATTTCTTGGTCCAATTTGTCATGAAAAGTTTTAAGTTAATTCAATAACATGATAGAACCTCATCTTTTTGGCTTATATTAACCATAAGCAAAAAAGACTTATTGATGATTAAAAAATATTTTATGAATAAAACTTTTATATACATATTCTTAGTGATTTAAAAGCAAAGGCTAAAAAATAAACTACGATGAAAAACCTCATAATCAACTCCAAATTTATGTTTTAGAATTCATTTTGGCTTTTAAGCATAAGCATAATAGAAAAGATTTTGTTTAAAAAAAAGAACAAAATATATACTAGATTGTAGTATTATCTATCACTATATACATATGAAATGTCAAAATTAATATAATCATCTAAAAAATATCAATTCGCATTTGCATCTGGATATTTTTTTCATAAATATGTACAAAGTGTTTTTAACCTGCATGTACGTATGGTGACATAATATTCTTGACCATTTTTTTTCAAAACTATTGATAACTATTTGGACAGTTAGCAATCGAGAAAGGAGGAGACATATATGCACTCAAGGTTTTAAAATCCATATCCATTATAATCGTAATTCCAATTCATTTTAATTTCTAGGATATGTATGTTGTGTGGGATTCTGTTTGGCTATTTTGTGAAAGAAGCTGCAATTACCTGAACATTGTTTGGCTTTTTCATGCAAAAAGTCAGACGATATACTTACAAATGAAAAACAATTTATGAATAAAAGTTTTATGTATGTATTCTTAGCAATCTAAAAGACAAGGCTGGAAAATAAACTTCAGTAAAAAACTTCAAAATCAACTACAAATTTAAAGTTAAGAATCCAAATTTTGGCTTAAAAGCATATGCAGAACTGAAAAGAGATGGTGGTTTCTAAGTTGAAAATTCAAATTTTGGTTTATAACTAAACATGTTGGTGTACATGAAACATATTTAATTCGAAAAAGAACCTTATGGGCGCATGCCTGCATGTTTGAACTGAAAGTACAAGTACTAGATAGTAAATATGTGTACCTAGGTATAAATATACTTGGTAAAGTACATTCATGATCACCAAAGGGAATCCCCTATTGGGTGCCACCTCAGGTGTTCCACACTTATCTCTAAGCTACGCCTAGTGTCTTATGTATATACGTGAATTGCAATACAAATAAACAGACACAATATAGCTGTACTTAGTACCTACTTTCTGCACTACCCATCTCTTCTCATGAGTTTTGATGACTTGAACAAACCCAACTAGTTTGATTCAAGATACATTGAACGCAACTAGTCTGTTAATATTATTTGTTTTCTCTAATTGTTAATATAGGCAAATAAAGTAACCAGGGTCTACTATTTTAGAATAAGTAACTATACCAGGGGTTACTTAAATTTCCATTTTTTTAAAAAAAAGTTAAAATCAGTTACTTTGAATGAAATTATCAAAATTTGGAATTTTTGCTAAATTTGAATATTTTTCTATTAAATAAAAAATATTTTTTCAGTCGGTAGAACATCCTATGAGAACCTACCAAAATTTTGTTCCAAAATTATTAACCCTGGATATAATATGGGAAATTCTAATATCAATTTGTTGATACCAAAATTTGGACCTAGTGATAATATGACAAGATTTGGCCTCACTAGGAACATCCCGAGCCTTTTCTAACAAATTAAGGCAGATTACTTACCCATGGGTTACGAGACAGGCAACATAGTGGTGGTCCGGCCAGTAGCTCTGATGGTCTGATTGACAGACTCCAAGACTGAGTCTAATTGAGGTCTTTCTCATGTTTCCTTCTGTGCACACAAGGTTTCCTATGTAGTTAATCCTAAGACCTAATAACTAGGACGCACATGGTGAAGGCTTTATGGAGGCAAACTAGCTCAACCCTTTTATAAGGGTCTAAGACCAGATCAATTGAAACAACCAATAACACAATCAACAATCAATCCAATTAGCCTGGTGAACCATTCTTTTCAATTTACCTCTCTACCTGTTCCCTAGTTTGCACATCTTTGTTTTGTCTATGTTATAAGGTATCCGTCCTTTGCCATGAGAGTATGGATATCCTTTTAGGTTTATCTCATAAATCTTCTATTTTGATCTCGAGACAAGCCATATCCACAAAAGCATTTTTTTCATCCTTGAGGAGGTACCATGAGGTATTACTGTTTTCTATATAAAATTTGATATCTTCTAGTATCTAAGATATCAAGAGGTACCAAATTCTATATAAAAAACAGTGGTACCTCCTGGTACCTTCCTAAGGATGATAAAATTGCTCTATCTCCAATCTATTGGGATTAGCTCCACTGGCCAGTTTTCATTTTGAAAACCCATCTTAATATATGTCGACGTTGTGACGACTCCGTAACACAGTGAATCTTTAGGTGACACCATGTTGGTTAGAAAAAGCTCCAACACAAATATTTGAGAATTAATGCATGATTGATCACAAGAAGGATCGACGAGAGACAAAAAGTATTGTTCGCCAGGTATGACAGATGTATGTGTGTCAAGGCCGGAAACCTTAGTACAAGTTTGAGTTATGCATAGCACACTAAGCATTAAAGATGATGTAAATATATATGAACTCGAATGGAGATGATTGCGATGTCCGGCTGTTGGGTGCGCTCTCGCCCAAATTAATTCTAGAACAAATTAATTATCTACAAGTACATGTACCATGCTGGTTCATCTTTTCATACCTTTTTCCATTTCTTTCATTAATTTATGCCTTGACAAGTTTTAAAGCATTTCATCTTCATATGGAATCCATCCATTCCTGTGTGCAATCTAATCTAGTGCTCCACACCCACCACCTTTCCCATTTTTTTCTCCTTTGTTTATTTTCTTCTCTCTCTTTTTTTTCCCTTTCAACAGTTCAACTACTTGATCACTATAATCTGTAGAAAATCATGAAAAACTTGTAGTGTCACTACTCACACCTAACAGCTGCATCTTGGAAGAACAAAACACATATATATAGATAGAACAGAAATATACATACAGTGTAATTAAATTTATAAAATCACTCATGAACTGGATTAAGTGATATCTGGAAAAAGCACATACATACATCACTATATATTGGGCATCCGTTGAGAAATGAGAGAGATCTTGAAACAAGATATGCCTTTGGGCAGTGATGTCACATTAACATTAAAGCCCATAACTTTGGCTCCTTGCTGCACAATTATGCAGGTCCCAGCACCTTTACTTGCAGCACAAAAGCTAGGTACCATGCAAAGCTAGATCATATTACTGATCATGTAGCAGTCAGTACCCATGCATGCACTGGGATTCTGATGAAGAAGTAATTAGTGAAGGTTAATTAAAGAACATGTAATTCTGCCTTCTAGCTCCAAGTGTTTGGGTGTGTGACAATAGTTTATGAATATGTTGGAAAGGCTAGCTAGCTGAGCAATCCAGCCATGCACCTTTAGTAACGTGTCACCAAGTTTGTCCAGGGAGGTGAATCTGTGCCACTCATGTCAAATTGTCATTTGTGTTTATGCTTCTGCCACTAGCTTCTTTTCTTTTCTCCCCCTCTCCTTCTTTTCCTCTTTCTTTCTTTCTCTCTCCCTTTCTCTCCCTTTTTTTTTTCTTGATTGCCTGCACTAGACTTGTAGCAGCTTGTTGATAGATCCTACAGATTTGTAAAGGCTGCCAATTTGAGATCTCCGGTAGATCCAAGGGCGAAACCAAAAATTTACTAAGCCTATGGTAAAAAAATGAAATATAAATCATTTGATAAAATTTTAACTAAAAATAGTAATTTTCCAATGTAATTTTTTAGCTAGGCGTGGGGCTCCAGCCTAAACTACTTCACGGCTGGTACCGCCCTTGGGTAGATCAATTGTATATTTTTGTTTGAAGGGCATTTAATATAGTACAACCAAAATCAGCTAGCTAGTTACCTTTGCATGACATGAAAAAAGTATAGCGGTACTTGTTCAGTTTTTTCCCAACAGCTACCATCTATTGCATGCCTGACCTGGCTGCAAATAATCATGATGTGAGCCCTCCCAAAGGTTTAGTATAGTGACTATAAAGGGCTGTGGTGTTAAGTTTCATGTTTCTGGCTGGTGTGCTATCTTTACTTAAAGAAAAGAGATTTGCTTCAGTCCAACAAAAAATATCTCGAGGTATCGGTATCTCGCGGTACCAAATCATTTATGATCATTGGATCTAATAGTGCACATCATACTCAACTAGATCCAATGGTGGGAAATGATTTAGTATCTCGAGATACTTTTTATTAGACCAGAGCAAATCTCTTTAGAAAAATCGCGCAGATTGTAAAGCAATGCAGCGATATGTGCCTATCCAGAGATCGTCACAGATGTTTACAGATCCATATGGTTTTCTTTTTCAATCTATCGACATAGTGCAAAGCATGCTTATGGTAGGGGCAATCCTTTTGGTGCAATGTGTGGTAGTGAAGTTGACTATCATGTGCTGAGCCCCTGAGATATATATCCTAGACTAATGAGCTAATTAACTAGTGGCACATGATTTGTAATGTTGCAGTTGTGTTTCTGGCCTTAAATGGTGGAGAGGTTAATTCTTTTTATGTGGATGATGTACTTTGTGCTTGTTTAATTATTGGCTGTGAGCATATGATGGGTGATTACAAGGGGGGTAGACCCAACTGCTACCTTCAGAATCTAGTGAGGCAATTGAGGGCAGGCACTTGATTTGTTTTCTTGCAACCATATGTGTGCAACTGCATGCATCTCTCTCAACTCCCATATCATGTGAAGTTATTCCAGCATCAACTAAAAATTTTTGTTGCATTCAGATATATGCTCCAAATTAAAAAATAATAATCCCAGATACCACTGCTAGAGTGTGCTCCACTCATCCACTAGGGATTAATTTGCTACTCATGAGTCATTTTCACATATCAAGCACATACAAATTAATTGGAGCAATTTTACAGCCCAACAAAAAGTAATAAAAAGTACCTCGAGGTACCGGTACCTCGTGGTACCAAATCGTTTCTGATCGTTGGATCTAACAGCGCACATCCTACTCAGCTAGATCCAAATAATTTGGTACCTCAAGTTAGGTACCGGTAGCTCGAGATACTTTTTATTGGACCGGAGCAAATCTTAATTAATTGGGGACCATTTGTACACATTTTTTTCGCAATCGATCGATCGAATGAGGCCGCGGATTGATGGATTTGTACATAACAATCGAGCATGCACACATGGCCTGATGGCGATGCCTCAGTGTCGATCTGCTAGCTAAGCCAGCACTTGTTCTTCGAGATCATCATCGATCGATCCAGTGCCCAGGGAATAAATGTCAAGTCGAATAAGATCGGTGGATTAATTATTTTTGATCATGAAATGATCGATCGATATTGATCCCCACAAACATGATCCATGTTTGGTTATAATCGCATACCCTTTTATGGCCTATATATATAGATGTGATTCCTGAAGTTATTGGTCATACTCATACCATGCAATAATTAATCCTTATCGATCGATTAGCTTTGGAGAATCCCATGCAATTGGCATGCGCTGATCTGATCAATCAGGTGTTAATGGAAAGGGCCAACTCCGGTATATTTTACTAGTATTAGAATTTAATCCATACCGTTGATCTATTTTTATCGAACGGATGTAATTAAATTATACTATCAATAATATTATGTGTAGTAAGAATTTAAAGGGGTAATATCGTTCTTTTTATCGTGATCTTTATTGCAAAAAAAAACAAAATTACAGAATACCGCTAATAAGTAATTAACAAAGTTCAAAAATACTATTTTTCTACTGGTAGTATAATACTACCAGTAAAATGTACCGAAGAGTTGCCCTAATGAAAAAGCTAGTGCATATGACTGCACATATATATTAGTTCTATGCTGTGCTAATGCTATTGCTAGCTTCATGAATCTGAAAGAAATATCTGATTATTAATTAGCATTCCTTTCTTCCAAGACCAGCATATTTATATAGGAATCTAGGAAGAACATGCATGCTAACTGACTAGCTAATAGGTAGAGAAATGTGTATGTATTACGCTTTGCATATATTGACTAAGCTTTATAGACAATTCTCTCTAGCTCTCTGATTCAATTGGTAAAATGAAAGATTCTACTATCTAAACAATTCTCTCTAGAGATCGATCGATGTACACATGTGTCCTCAAGGAACATAGGGAACAATAATTCTACGAGAATATATCAACTTTCTTTGGGTTTGCAAGAACAATTAAAGAGTTGGTCCATTGAAAAAAAACACTTAAAGGAGTTGGACCAAAAAGTTGTAGAGAGATAGATAGATAGCTCGTAGCTGGATGGATAGATTCTTGTGGTTGCTTGTGTACATGTAACCTAATATGTCTCTGCTATGTCTTTAGGTCTTGGCCCCTAGCAGGGTATCTTCCTTTCCTGAATGCTTGCCTGTATATATAATCTATGGGGTTAATAAGAGCATGGCAGGCATCTTTTTCATGGTTGTTGTGAAACTAAAACCAGATGCATATATGCCAAGACTCATACACGAAGGCACATGCTGCCCACCATTGATTGATTCTTCATGGATGCATATATGTGTGTGTGAGTGCATCTAGACATGCAGTTTATATATATACTACCTCCGTTCCTAAATATTTGACGCCTTGACTTTTTTATACACGTTTGACTATTTGTCTTATTCAAAAAATTTATATAATTATTAATTATTTATATATAATTTCATTTATTGTTAAATATACTTTTATGCATATATGTAGCTTTATATATTTTTTAAAAAATTGAATAAAACGAATAGTCAAACATGTATAAAAATGTCAACGGCGTCAAATATTTAGGGATAGGAGGAGCATTTTTTTATGATATATATGCAGGACATGTACAAACAACAAAAGCCATTGCAACCTGATAGAGAGGACTAATCAACTTACTTTTGGGCTATGTGAGGGGGTGTCTGTCTGTGTGCTGAAGATCAAGAGGGGAATGAGTGAAAGGGAATTCAACTCTTCAAAATCCATGTGCTCACTCAGAACCAATCACCCCTCCTTTTGTGCAATGGCAGTAGCTAGCAGCCAACAATGAGACAGAAAGCCTAGCAAAAGGGAGGAAAAGAAGGGGAAAAGGGAGGCTATTGTTTGTGGGTGCTGCAGGGAGAGGATGAGTCAATTGGATTCTCAAGTACATACATTATAAGGAGAAGAATGGTTTTGGCTAGCCATGCATGCAAGAATGTATCCAGCACTACCAGCCATAGAAACAGGAGCATCAATTCAGTACTCCTCATTTGTTTATATATGTTTTATGAGTTTTACTTACATCATTCCTTTTGAACCGCGAGGTACTATACCGTGAGGTATTAATATCCTCACTCGTGTTATTCGTCCCATGACCAAGCTGGTATCTCGAGGTACCATGCAATCGTGATCGTTCGATCTATCATCACCAGTAGTCGGGATTTTAATACCAACTTGATCGTGAGGTAGATAGCATGAGTGAGAATTTTAGTACCTCGCGGTACAAAGGAAGGATGAGAGTAAAGCTTATGTTTTATATATGTAAAAGGCTAATTAATGTTTGCCTAGTCATATATACACAGACACACGAACCTCATTCATGCCTGTAACAAAGTGGCCATGAAAACATGTTAGGAAATATGTTACATGTCATACCGTACATTAGTAGACACACATTGGATCACTTTATGTTTAGGATAGATTAGGACATGTCATATATTATAAATACTCACACACTCTTTTTTTTTCTTTTGAAGTGAATGGGAAATTAAAAAGGAGGAAAGAAGCAGACAATGGATGACCAACCGGGTCCCCTAAGAGATGCTGCATGCCTCACTCCATATATTTCTCTTTCTCCTTCACAAGCGAGGAAATGGTACAACAATCTCGATCACTCAATCATGACCACTGGGAGAGTACAAATTAATTAGGCAAAAGTCTATTTTATAACTTGAATTTTTATGAGAGTTTGAGAACACCATCATGAGCTATCAGAACATGGTGGTAGCTGCAAAAACAACATTTTGGTCGATTGTTTTTCATTGAAGTGATCACTAGAAGACCTTGCTTCACATCTTGGAAGACCTTAATCAAGGAGGATTTTACTCCACTTCTGCATAGAGTAAAAGAAACAGACAACATTTTGTAATCTCCTTTTGACTTGTTTTCTTCCTCTAGTGGTATACAATCTATTTTACATATTTGTCAACTCTTATATTTAATATAGCACAGTAGGATACTCTCCTGCTATTTCAGATCATAAAAAAAGAATCAAAACTGCCAACCTCTCATCATTGTCAAAAAATTAGAGAAGTTTTGGGAGACGACGTGAGTTGTGCGTTGCTAATTAATGTGGCCCAAAGCATATACAAAATTTAAAATTTATAACATAAATAGAAATTGGATTTAAATATTTGAAACAAAAAAGAGACTACCACCAGAGTATTATACCCTAGAGAAATTTGGTACAAATAAACAAATACATTACAGTTACCTTGTTTGCGTAAAATACAGTACAATTACCTGACAAAAGTAGTTCCTAAACTAAATAGGACCACTTTGTTTTGCTATTGATCAAATTGATTTTGATTTCAACTACGTACTCCTATGCACAACTAGGATTTTTTTTTTGTCATTTTTATGGAATTTACTAGTTATAAGTATTAGAATACCATTTTAGCCATTGGTATTTTTTTTGAATCTTTACAAATTGTGATGACAAGGTTGAACAGTAAATGGTTTAAGTAATTTAAGTTTGGAGGCTGTCCAGTTTGAAGTTCTAAGTTATACACAATTGGTGTTTCTTACATATTAAGACATTGAGAAAAAACAAAGGAGAAAGAGGGGGTGGGAAGAAAGCCACCCTTTGTACTCCTCACCCCTTTACAAAAGAAGTCAATGTCAATATCTTGATACCTTTTCTTTTTTTGAGAAAATGAAAATCATTTGAGCTTCCACATTTCATTGCATCTTCCAGGATCTACCATTTTTTTTATTTGACATCTTAGAATTTGTCATGTCAAATTTACAATTATATATATGTTTATATAGATAGATTGATTGGTCGTGGGTGGTTCCTAATGGTGGGGGTCAGTGCTCACCACAGATACTGAAGAACAAAATTAATTGTACAAATAGTATATATATATATATATATATATATATATATATATATATATATATATGTGTGTGAAGTTACAAACATAAATAATATATAGGGAGATGTGTAGAATAGATTGCATAGATAGATAGATGGTATGGTGATACCCACCAGATCTTGTACTTGTGATCTGCACTTGCTTCAATTGGCCCAAATGCAGCTGTGGACAAGCCACCACCTGCACCCCCATTCAACAGAACATATCAAACCCTCTCCTCACATATAATATCTGAATCACTTTTCCAAGCCATAAAATTATTAAATTATTTTATGATTAGCTACCCCTGTCCATCCTGTGCTACACACATGCATACACAGGGGCATGAATCATCATCAACCTGCATATGCCAACTAAAGTGTGGCATGCACTCAGGGGCACAGGTACATAAAACATACATTGTGGCCAATCTCATCTAGACAGCACTTAATTAAGCCCCATTTAGTACATAGTAATTAAGGAGCTAGTGCAGAATATGTTAACTAATTCATCGATAGTATTAATTAATTAGCTACTTTTTAGGAATATTATATATTAATCAATTTGTTGTTTCTGGAATAGTGTATTAGCTATACTTGGATGCTCCTATGCACAAGTGGTGCAGTCCAACCAGACTAACAATATTCCTCATGTGATGAGCTACACATGGGAATAAAGGAAGGTTATATTCTGCAGAACAATTAAGCATACAATTCAAGGGGAGAAGGGTGGTATATGTACTTGCTGAATCAGACATGTCAACCATAGCCACGTGCCTGCCCATTTCCTGGTCGTTTTCCCAAGCACATTTTTTGTTCCTTTTTTTTATTTTTTTCTAAGAAGTGACAAGAAGACATGTAGAGCTGTCTGTGATGCTTGAGCTCCATACCCAAAAATAAACTTGAGCTAAGCCCAAGGAAGCCTTGATTGTAGCTCAAACCTAGAGATTTTAGGATCAAACATGATCGGCCAACCCGATATCGAGCGGCCAAACTAGCTACTACCTCTGTCCCATAATAACTTTATTTTTTGATTTTTGTGTCCAAAATTTGACCGTTTATCTTATTTTAAAAAATTATAAAAAAACTTTAAAAAAAACTAGTCACGCATAAAGTAATATTCATGTTTTTACCATCTAGTAACAATAAAAAATATTAATCGCAAAAAAAATTAAATAAGACAAAGAGTCAAAACATTGTATCTAAAAACTGAAAATGAACTTATATGAGACGGAGGTAGTAGTTAGGATGGCAGAATTTGCTATTGAGCATTGTGTAGGATAATTGTTTGTTGCTTAGCACTTCCAATGCCGTCGTACGACACTAAAATTTTGTGTTTATTTGTCTAGGACATTAAAAATAGTTTTCGAGAAGTCAGGACATGCATACAGAGAAATTAATGTCCTGCATACCATGGGTTTGTCTATCTCCCTCGAAGGCATTATGTGGGCCCAACATGTCATCATCCCTTCCCCAATCCTCCTCCACAATCCCTTTTGATGTGGAGACCACATATACATCGGCTGCGTTCGTTTGGAGGGGAGGGTGAGTTAGTTATCCGGCGCGGAAAACGTAGTAATAGATTATTACATGATTAATTAATTATTAATTATTAAAAAAATATAAAATAGATTAATATGATTTTTTAAAATAACTTTCCTATCAAAAATTTTCACAAAAAATATACTGTTTAGTAGTTCGGGAAACGTGCGCGCGAAAAAAGAGGGGTGTTAGATATCTAACTTGAGTTGCCGAACACGGCCATAGTAATGGATATGTTCTTATTTGATGTGTTATGGTAGGAAATCTATTTGTAATATTCTTTTTATTCATCTATTTACAAGAAGAACCTATTTTTTAAAAAAAATGCAAAATATACCCATTCTACTAGCACAAGCGATATCTGGCCAAACCAACTAGGCAACATACAGTAGTCGTCATCCCCCATTTTCCAAAGTATGTTACCCTGCAACATGCACCAATTTCCATCTCCCAAGACATGCATGCTTCCCATGCACAACGTCACCGCTTCCCTGGCAACAAAGGTGTGAAGCAAATACATTCAATAATTCATGTTTCAATATATATGTAACGCATGCATACTCCACACTATAGTTTTCAACACCATGTTATCCCTCCTTTTGGCTATAATGCATGTGAGGCAATCAAGTATTTTAAAAAGACACGCCATTCTAGCAAATTGTGAAGAATAAGGGATATTTTTTAGAAAAATCTTATGGTAGTGATAACATATAACACAGCTCTCTGAAGTGTGCAATAAGGTGGTCACCTATAACATGGCTTTACCACTAGAGTTACCTAAGACCCGGGGCATGTTATTCAATGATATTGGAAAAATGGAAGCCTAACCACTTATTATCAAAGTAGATGCCTTTTGAATATGAGTGGGGTTCCTAGTCTAAGTCGCGCCTTGCATAGAAAGTTTGTGCGCATTGGATACTTTTCCATTGCGGATATGGTGGTGTGTGTAGACACAAATCCCTTAGCAACTCCCCCGCCCTGTCGGCAAAACAAGCATCTAGATAATACTAGCAATGCATTTGTCTTCTTCACTCTAAACATAGCCATAGCCATAGCCACACATACATTAATTGACCTAATCAAATTTGATTGAATTAAAGTTGTTACCTATATCTAGCACGATAACAATTTTGAAGGGTGGACTTAAAGCAATTGAGCAAATAAACACAAACATTGATAGCATTAATTATAATATAAACCAAACAAACTCAAAAGGGACATATTATCATAAGAATGTGATTTGATGTTGTTATTTGTATCATAAACATATAGTTGGCACACCGACAACAAAACCAACTTTCAAAGTAACAGCATAAATTACAAATACTCATATTTCTTTATACTAATTGAAGGATCTCTTAGAAGTCAACCCATTTTTCTTAGGAGGTTAAAATTCTATAAATTTGCATGTTAATATAAAAAAAAACTCTTAGGGCTTGTTCACTTTGCTGCCAAAATCAACATTTACAAAAAAAAATTGCTAATACCGAATTTTGGCACATTTTTGTATTACAAAATTTTGTTAACTTTTGGTGTGCTTGGTTTGGAGTCTTTCCAAATACTTATAGTGTTTTTATGAGAGGAAACTTCGAGAACTTCCAAATTTTTGTAGTGTAACACCATGTCATCATGTACTCAGCAAAACCACCTATAAAACCACTCTAGGGGATATTTGAACTTGTTTCGTACTTTAGGGGGTAGAATATCTAGTTTTATATATTAGGGGGTTAAGTAGACCAACCCTGATAGTTCAGGGTTTGAAGTAGACTTTTTCCTATTTAAATATGTTGAAATGATGGATGAATTTACCTTTTGTGGGATATATAGATGAATGTATGTTAAATATGTTGAAATGATGGGTAAATATACGTTGAAATATTATGAAAATAATATAGAGATGATGATTTGGCATGCCTACATATTAATCTTTAGAATCTAATAAATTGTAGATGATGCGGCATGCTTGTATGAGCTTTAAATATAATAGTTGTTAGTGGGTGATGATATGACATGTTCGCATGTTAAGCTTATTTAGAACGCTTGCATGAGCTTTAAATATAATAGTTGCTAGTCGATGATGACATAATATGTTTGCATCTTGAGCTTTATAGCTAGTGGGTAAGAACTATATAGGAAGAATACATATGTACTTAATTATGACAAACACATGATATGTTGTAACATTAATAGGGACTAGCATGGTTTCATGTTCAAATAATTCTAACAAGAAATTAGTTGGCTATTCCATTTAGAAAATTAAATAAACCATAAAAATTTAGCTTAGAATTTTATAACCCGTAGTACTTAAAAATAGGTTCGGGACTAGCTTGTTAACAAATAATAGGAAGTGGTTTTCCACACCTTAAGGGGCAGATATCTCCTCATTGTCGCATGTTATACGCGTAGCAGTGAAAAAAGTACAAACATAATAAGATGGATTAATATGTGATATATCATTAGGCAAGGTGGTGAGAACTGAGGGAAGGAAGGCACGGCGAGGGTGGTGGGCATTGTTGAGGCTAGCATTGGACAGTCGTTCCCAAGCTGGCAAGAGCTCTAGATCTAGGTGAGGGAGGGAGGCCAGTCATGGCAGGATTTTGAACTTGTGACCTCTCCCCCTCATGTGCTCACATTATTTATCAACTCACTTGCAAATAAGTGTTGTTAGTATTAGGGGCACAATTAGGCCTAGGACAACTAGCGCGCAAGCCCTGGGCCTAGGATTCAAACTCCGGATAAATTCCTTACAAATTTTAGAAGAAAATAGTGAATTTGTAAAAAGTTTGGATAAAATAGCAGATTTGAGCCCTAGACGGGGCTCCTAACCGGTTTTGCCCCTGGTTAGGATGATATGCACGTATTTGTCCTGTTGACCCTTCCAATCAGAGATTTGAATCGCATATTTGGGCATTAAAATGACTTGAAATAAAAAAATATATCGATTACAAAATTCTACTGCCTCCGTTTTATAATGTAAGATGTTTGACTTTTTTGGTTACATCGTTTGATCATTCGTCTTATTCAAAAATTTAGTATAAATATAAAAAATGATAAATCATGCTTAAAGTTCTTTTAATAATAAAGTAAGTCACAAGCAAAATAAATGATATTTCCATAATTTTTTGAATAAGATAAATGATCAAACATTGCAACTAAAAGAGTCAAACATCTTACGTTATAAAACGGAGGGAGTAGATCTCATCGAGAGATACAGTTTCATGTACTATTTATCTTGATCTAAGTTTATATGAAAAAAAAGTTATGTTCGTATCAAACCGGAAGTAATATGAAAGGGGTGATCAGTGTTGATTCATAGGAGAATTAATTCACATAGATGAGGCACTCAGTAGTAGTGCCACTTTATATCTAGAACCGACACTAATAAGGTCGACCAAAATTTAAACCGGTTCGTTCCTGCCATGAACCGGCACACGGTATCTCACTAATTTAGTGCCGGTTCATTCCCACAAGCGGCATTAATTACTATAATCATGTCCATCGGTGCTGGTTTATTCCTCAAACTGGTATCAATATTTGTTATCAATATAATGCTGGTTTTTGTCTGAGCAGAAAATTCCCATCAGTGCCAGCTTTTGTCCGGCTAGCAAATTCTGTGGTAGTGACCAAATTAAAGAAACCACGCTGGGTAGGTTTACTGTTAATTACACACCTATCTAACTTTTTAGCCCATGTAAAAAAATTAAACAATGGTACATGGGATATAAAGTTGAATTCGCAAGACCATATATATTGGATATTCATTTCTAAATTAATTGCAGTGTTCTTGAACCTAACCTACACATGTTCAATCAGAGAATCAGACCATATCAGGGAACCAGGCTGAATCTACTTAGAGATTTTAGTTAGTGTGCATGATGGAACACTGATTAGAAAACCTACATACACACGTCAAAGCTAGTGTTAAAATATGTGTCAACATATATACATAGGTTTTACAAATGTTGTGTGAGCTGTCATTTTGCACCGGCTTGACTAAACTTTCTGTGCAATTTTTTTCCCTCCCATGTGTATTTTACTGGTAGTATTATACTACCAGTATAACAATCTTAGTCATTGATTAAAAATGATATTTTTATACTTTATTAATTAATTGATTAATAGTATTTTATAATTTTATTTTTTTGCAATACAGGTCACAATAAAAAGGATGATACTACCCCTTCAAATTTCTAATACATCTAATATTGTTGGTAGTATAATTTAATCACGATACTACCCCTTCAAATTTCTAATACACCTAATATTGTTGGTAGTATAATTTAATCACAGTCTTTCGATAAAAATAGATATCTCACAGTGTTGATTAAATTTTACTGTCAGTAGAATGCACTGAAGTCGACGGGCCCTATTTTTTCCTCTATTCTCCTTTTGATTTTTTGGATCATGGAATCATACAAAGACTAGGGCATCAATCCTTGGTCTAGCTAAACCATGTAGCTTTAGCCAGTAGAGCTGAATAAAATGCAGATACGGCCGCCCTAAGCATCTAGGGCTAGAGCAATTCGATTGATCGATTGGAGCAACTTTTAGAATCTATTACTTGCGTTAGCATCAAGGCAACACATCAGCTTGTAACATTAACCATCCCTTTAGCATGAGAGTGATCGAGATAAATTAGTGTGTGTTCTATATACAAGTATATAGTACACTAGGCCACTGTGGCCGACAAAAGTTGGGGCCTCTGGATTTCACAAACTTTGGCATCATCACAAACCTCATGTAAGTGCATGGTATCCGTAGGAATTAATGGTTTTCAAACATCACAATGGAGTATTCTAGATGATATATTCGCTTTTTAAAAAATATCTTGTTTTTCTTTTTGTTTTACATGAATAAAACCACATTCAAGATTTTGCACAAATAACCCAATAATGGGCATTGTTACGGTACGTACCAGACGGCTCGGAATCATTAAAGAGTACCTTAAAAATCTCATAATAATAACTGCACTGCCAAGCGGAAAAAGGGATAATTTTCCATTGGAAGAGAGAGTTGATCTTAGTCATTTCCAAGCCGAAGTTTACTACATCAGAGCATATGCATGTCAACAACATAAAGGACTAAGGGAATACAAAATTAATGACTGTGGAACCACAGTGCTAATTGCAAGTGTGATTATGTTGTTTATTCTTGTAAAATGGAAAAGTGATTGTTATTTTATTATAGTCATAATTTGAGGAATTGCTATGTGCCTATATGTTGAACTGTGGAGCTATGCATTTAACTTAGATTAGTTCTATAGATTTGATGATCAACTATGCTATCAACTGATATTGGTTTTGACAATGTAATATACTCTATATATATATATATATATATATGCAGGATATGATCTGATTCCTTGACATGGATGAATAATTTCACAGTAGGAATTGAAGATTTCCTGATCTTATCAATCAGTTGGGTCCCCCAAAACTCTCACTTCCAAGTAGTGGATTTGTGACCATTGTGCATGAGTATGTAGGAAGTGACGTAAGTGTTAGTACACCTGGAGTAGCTAGGTCTTTTTCTGGCCTATAATCTAGCCATTATGAGCATATCAAAGGTGAAGCACTAGATAAAATAATTTTGCATTTTTGGACGTCGCTTCCTGTCCATTCTCTATTGGTAATGGAGCAAATCTGGAGCTGATGTTGTATCCTAGGACAAATTATGGCTCCCACTTACAATCAAACTTTCCACTGAAAAGTTCTAAACAGAGGTCATAGGATAAATACTACTCTGTTAGATCAATAAAATATTTGATTATCAATAGCACTCAACCCAGCTCCTCAGGGCACTCCCAATGCGGTACCAATAGTAGTTTCTATCTCTATTTATTATGTTGTCATATAAGCAAATTGATGATGTGGCAGGTCATTTATTGAAAAAAGAGATAAAAATAAAGAAATTGGTTCTAGATTAAGACCCAGTATGTCTTCAAGTAAAACAAGACTGTATGTGAAAGCGACAAGTGGGGTCATATTGTATGTAAAAGCGACAAGTAGGGTCATATGATAACAAGATACAGAAGTTACACTGTGATAAATAGTTTCTTAACATAATATACTAGAGTATAGAAATCAAGATAGTTTCTAGCATTGTGAGTGCCCTCAGCTGGTCAAGCGGCTGCTCGGGCTCAATAAGGGTGTGGGATCGACTAGCCGTTGGAAAACACCGTAAAATAAATACCGCCGACGGGTACTATAGTTCTTCACTGCTTAGGCTCAGTGTTCCTGGATCCACCACTTACCCCAGAAAGTTCTTATTTCTTTTCTTTTAATTAATTCCTCAACCATTGTTTAGGCCGGTATTGGAGAATGATATTACATCTCCAGCTTCACAGCCATAGAATTAGTCAGCCAAAGTGGAAATTAACTAGAGGTACTTGTTGAGGGATATAGTTCACACATATTTAAAACTTTCTAACCTTGCCTAAATTCACCAATTGATAAATGTATATAATTTATATATATGTCTAGATTCATTAGCGTACATATGAATCTAGACAAGGTTAGAAAGTCTTACATTATGAAACGGGGGAGTATGAAACTATCGAAGAAAGTTTCCATCGTATCCCGTGGCATTGGCCCAAAGAAGTTTCAAGGGCAAATGAGTAGTTGATTTAGAGTTTTAATTCCAACAAGTAGCAAGCAATTAGCTGATATGCATGTCTTCATCAGAAGGTGAAACATGTGTCATGATTTTTAGCACAAAAGTTTCACTCTGAAATTAAATGTGTCTATTAGATGATTTGCTAACTAAGTACAAACTTCGAAGTATAAAATATCGCACATCTGATGGCTTAAGTAAAGATATATAAATTTATTTTTAGTTCCAGTTTGTTTGTTTCTTCCCATATTTATTTCACACTAACTAGGTTTATTTGCTTTTCCACTGGTTTTTGTCTCCTGCATGATTCTCCGTTTGTGCACCCTCGGTATATGATCAACCATGGGCAGGAGAACAGTAGAAGATTAAACAAAGTTAGATTAATTACACTTAAATCAATCATAGCGAGCTTCAAACTGAGAAATAGACTCTAAGTGTGTTAAACGTTATTACCCTCTATTCCATATTGAAAGTCATTTTAGTTTTGTGCTTAATCAAATTTCTCTAACTTCGACTGAGTGATCTTAAAAAATAAATGCACTGACATATACAATATAACAAGTAAATACACAGTCAATATATTTCACGGTGAGAGACTAATTTCATATCGTAGACATTAGTACATTAATTTTTATATAAACTTTGTCAAACTCAGAGAAGTTTGATTTAGACGAAACTAAAAAAAATATAGTATAAAATATAGGGAGTAGGTGGCAAGTACAATAAATCAGATAACAAATTCAAGCATTCATTCTACTTTATACTTTTTCCGTCTCTAAATATTTGACGCCGTTGACTTTTTTATACACAATTGACCATTCGTCTTATTCAAAAAATTTACATAATTATTAATTATTTTTATATCATTTTATTTATTGTTAAATATATTTTTATGCATATATATATAACTTTATGTATTTTAAAGAAATTGAATAGGACGAATGGTCAAACGTGTATAAAAAAGTCAACGGCGTCAAACATTCCGAACAGAGGTAGTACCAGCCAGTGAGACAGCAACAGCGGTTTGGCCGGTATGCATGCATCTATGCTAAACATTTATATGCATGCTGCCGTACCCGGATACATGACGAGATATTCTGTGGGCAACCGAAAGTTAAATATACCAGGAGAAAAGTGGTAAAGTGAGTTTGAATTTAATAGATGCCTAACTAAAATTAGTCCAATTCTTAAATTAATTAACAGGGGGATCTGTACTTAAAGTAAGTTATCTAGGGTAGAGGAGTGGGCAGGGATGTATTCTCCAAAATCCAACTTACATTGGTGATGATCAATAATGATCTTGATTTGCGCAATAAAAAGCTCTCTCAAGTCTAGTTAAAGTTAATTATGCCCTACATTGAAGCCCAGTTGCTTAATTAAATTCCCACCAAAGAAAAAGGTTCTTGGTGAATTTGATAGTTCTGCTCAATTTGGTTGATTTGCATCAATACCCAGGGCCAACCTATCTCTCTCTCTCTCTCTCTCTCTCTCTCTCTCTCTCTCTCAAACTAGATGTTATAGAAAGTGTGTGGTCTACTTTTCAAAACACTAACAATTATTTGTTATAGACTAAAGTATTTAGATATGCCAAGAGAATTATATTGGTAGAGTTGCCATCATAAGTTTCATTGCACATGTACATTTGACAGTTGGTTTTCTAATCATATGTTAGTGGAAATTATTTAAAATAATGGTACATAGAAATCATAGCGATGATTACACTCACTATTTTCTTTTTTTTTATGTGACAGATCATCGTACTAGTACTTTTGTTTATGCTAATAATGGTACATAGAAATTTTTCGTGGTCTAGCTGCAGATATTCTTTACAATTTTATATCTATTTGAGAAGAGTAAGTTCACTGTACAACTCTTTACAATTATAGTTAAAGGTGTCTATAGCGAGCTGTATTAAACAACATCTGTTTAGGAATTAATTAAGAGTGATAGATGACAAATTAACCTGATTGCACCGATATTTAGTCACAAAACATAGTTTATCTTTAAAAATATAGTTGTATATGCATCCTAATTTATGCTGAAGTCAGAAGTACTACCTTTGATTTATTTTTTTAATTTGACAAAATTAACTTTTGAATCTACATTTAATCATTCATCTTATTCAAAATTAAATTTTTATTAATTATTTTCTTGTGAATTGTTTTATCATTAAAGGTATTTTAAGCATTGCTTATAATTTTGCACATTGGGCCAAAAATTTTAAATACAAAGAATGGTCAAACGTTGATTCAAAAGACAACAGAACCAAATAAAAAACACGAAATAGTAATACTTACATTATCTGAAATAGAAACATCATTTTTATGAAAAAAATATGTCCGTTCTTGACTTTGACTTCATCTCAAAATGTCAAATTAAACCCAGATGGAAAGATAAATTAACAATGATTGATTTGTTTTGTTTGAGTTATAGCTAGGTTGCTAATTTTAGTGTATAGCATAGTTTGGTGGATAATAGCCTCTCATTATCATGAATCATTCCTTGTTTAAGTGGGTGTTCATTTTTTTAATTCTTGGGTGTAGGTACAGCAAGGATTAATTTGTCCTTTCTGCAATGGATTGGTTTGGATTGCGAAGTTCAGGAATGCTTTGTGTAAGATATACATTATATAGGAGTAAATAGTGGAGCCTTTTAGAAAAGAAATAAAAATAAATATGGGGTTTAGCACCTACAAATCTTCAGTGCAACTCGTAGCAAACTACTCCCCCTAAATTAACAAATAATTCCAAAAGAATCTTTCAGATATGAGCAAATCTAACTAGCTATAGCAGCTAGTGCAACGAAAAATAGTTGGTGCCTTCTTCTTTTCCATCTTTTAATCAATATAGATTAGTTAATTAATTGATTAATTAATCATATCATTTTTGCGGTGCTATAAGCTATGGGGCAGCTAACTAATTAATTCAACTGCATTTTCCTCTCCTGCAGCCTCAGCATGATGACCACATCGATCCCTATTCCTTTTGCATCTCTCTATGCAAAAATTGGAGATATGCCGTCCTGACCCAAATATCATTGACTCATGTCATTGAGATACCAATGGCATATCCCTAACTTTATAAAATTATAATGGCACGTTTGGAAATTTCCCTAAAAAAATTCTAAGGATGTCATTATAATTTGGGAAAATTCCAAGGATGCCGTTATAATTTTGCAAAATTGGAGATATGCTATCCTGACCTAAATGTTATTGACTCATGCGGGTCCTACATGTCATTGAGATACCAATGGTATATCTCCAACTTTGTAAAATTATAATGGCACGTTTAGAAATTTCCCAAAAAAATAAAGCTGATCACTACTACTGTTGCTGCTACGACAAATTTCAATGTTCAAAGTTCTATATATTCTGAACTTCTTCTTCTGCGATGTAAAAGGAATTTGTACTCAACATGTGCCGTCGATGGCGATGCATGTATATGTGTGTATGAGATCACATCAGACACCATAGTTCTTCGATGCCTTTTCAATTTCCTCCTCCTAAATTGGGAGGTTTAATTGATTCTGGAATTGTTAATAGCACCTATTCCCAATGTGTTCAATACCATCGTTGCCTACGGTCGCACACGGAAGAATATATACGAATAAATCTCTTCAAGTATTAAGAAATATCTAATGGTTCCGGGCAAACACCAGTGCATTTTGGCACTTTCTAGTGTATAGAGTATTGTTAGTATTAGGTGAAATTATCCGGTTCACTTTTTTCGGTGTCGTTATGACTTCGTCAATCTTAATATATTCATTCTAGTCGTTGGAGGTGCTCAATGAGTAAATTTTGTCCAAAGTTTATCAGGTGAGTGTGTATACATTATGAGTGACTTGAGTTTATAATGTGTTTTGTATAATAAAGTTAGAGATACTTGCGCATACACCCACACACACCGTACTCATGTCTACACACGCCAATAGAGGTGTATCCTACACACATCCAAAGATATTGGAGGCATAGCCTCACAAAACGTGGTTACATGCCTTAACAACATGCATATGTACTATTCCTCATGAGATTTATCTTAGAAAACAAGAATGCCACGCCAAGTTTAGGACTTGATTGATGTTGCAATATAAGACCCTACGCATTTTTACATTATTGAGTCAGATTGTTATAAGTTGGGTTATTATAAGCTGAATTAGATAACATACAGCATAATAGGTAATTATTTTAAAGTATCCGAGAGTAGTGGGTCTTAAATCACTCAATAATCTAAAAAGCACCCTTGTAGGAGTTTATCATATTACAGTAATATGTGCTCTAGATTATAATAATATAATATAATCTATTTTTTATTTTAGAGTATTTCTAATACTCTAAATTACAATAATCCTAAGCGGTAACAAACAGACCCTAAATCGTTCCATTCAGTTCAGCATTGGAATCATGTTGTGAAGCACATATTAGCAAATAATGCTACGGACTACTGGTCTCAGAAATTTATTGACCTTTTGGAACATGGGAAAATTTAAGGATTTTTAGGGGCCCTGTCAAACACAGGATATGAAAAAAAATGGAAAAAACACAGAATTTTGATGTGAATACCAATGTGAAACAGAAGAAAATTTCCATGAGGTTGGAGATCATGCTAGCTTTCCTTCAAAATCTCCATTTCTTTAGCTATAGGATTCAAATCCTGCAAATTTTCTATGGTTTTTCAACGATCAAATATTCAATCCTATGGATAATATTCCTTCAAAATCCTATGGAATGAGTTGATTCATAGAAATTTAATTTGGAGAAAAACTAATGTGAGGTCTCACCTCATAGATTTATCTTCTTGTGTTTTCAATTCATAGTTTTTCTTGTATGTCATCCAAACAACTATTTTGGAATAATCATGTTTTTTTTCTGTTTCATGTAGAATTTCTTATTCTTGTGTTATCACAATCCCTCATTTCAAAGGAGCCCTTAGAAATTTCAAAAGAACTTTTTTTTAATTTTTTGCTCATGCTAATATCTTGTCAAGCAATTATATGATGATAAAATTTCTTAACTAACCTTTCCAAAATCTCAGGAATTCAGACATCCTGATCTGAGATTTCAATCTTAGTAACGTTAAGTTCTCAAACATTTTCTGTGATGTTAGAAGAAATCCAATTTCTTTATAAAAAAAACAGATTTGTTGTCTGACATTCAACAAAAATTAGGAGAAAATAGGTCTTTTATTGGCGATTGAATGCACACGGAGAAGCGAAATTAGGAGGGAAATATGACCCCTTCTTTAGCCGTTGGATGCATGCCGAGGAAAGAAAAAATCGCTACACATTTGGGAAGTCAACTTGCAACCTCATCATGTACACACACCTCCTACTACGCCAAAAATGATTTTTGCAGACAATGGGACAAAAATTACGAGCGGAAGAATCATCGGGTATCTATAAAAAATAATATAACTGATGGTTAGATTATGCGCCATGCGGTCCATAAGGATGTCTGCCTGTAAATTCCATTACTTTTGCATGTCGGTAACCTTATGGGCCGCGTGTAAAAATCATTTTTGCATGCGGATCTCTTTATGACCGTCGCTTACAAAAATCATTTTTGTTGGCAGGCCATGTCTACTACTTATTATATGGAGATAAGATCACATATTCATCCCTCTCTCGTCCACTCTCTCTCTCGCCTCTCCACGCATTGTTCCTACCTCTCCTCCACGTCCTCTCTCTCGGCGACGATGAGTAGCGTGTGGTGGCTCGGCGACGGCGGCGCGAGGATCCAACGCGTGGTAGCTCGGCGCACCCATGGAGGTGGCTACGGCAGCGGTGACCTGATCCAGCCACGGCGACCCCTGGGAGGCTGCATCTGTCAATGGCGACCTTGAGGAGGCTAGATCCGATGGTGGTGGTGACAACGGCGATGGGCGTGATGTGCCACGGAGGTAGTGACGTTGGCGGTGGCCGGATCTGGCTGCAGGACCACGGGGAGGCCAAATCCCACAGGGGTGGTGATGACGACAATAGCGGCGAGCCACACATGGACTAGCACAGGCAGCGATGACGACATCAGTTAAATCCAGCCATGTCGGTCGCAATGAGACTAGATCTGGCGGAGGTGGCAAAGACGCTGATGACGACGTCAATGGTGACAACGAGCTAGCAACCGACACTAGATGGAGCAATTAGGTGATTTTTTTGTGAATTTTTAGGATTTCTTTGGATTATTTTTGTCACGATTATTATTACAGGTGGTAGATAAAGAGCACCATCTGTAAAAATAGATTTACAGGTGATGAATGAAACGGATCACCTACAAAAATGCATATTTGCGGGTAGTGGATGGGTGCACCGCCTGTAAACATGTATTTTCGCAGGTGACTGCCCAGCTGCTTTGGAAGATTGACCGCATGTAAAAATTGTTCACGAAGTAGTGTCCCCCTCTAAGCGACAATGAGTTTTATGTGGTTACATACAACTTACACCCTAGTCGTAATGTAATTACATGTTGGTTACATAGTACTCACACTAGGATAATATTTTAGTTATATTTGGTAGATTTGAGGGGGGTGTTCTATAAAATGTTAGATAGACAGCCCGCCAAAATCCTCTTCGAAATAAGTTGCAGCCTTACCGGGCTGTTTGTTTTCGAATCTTAATTACAAAATGTCCAAAATGTTGAAAGAAAATCCGATGAGTAATATATATGTAATATAATTGTCCAAATTAAAACAGTGTAGTCCGAGAGGTAAGTTCCCTTTTGTCTTGGAGCTAGCTACCACAGTTTGAATTCCACCAACTATATGAGCAACTAAGGGCATATTTAAAGGTAGAGTTTAATAAGAACTTTTATTTGATCCACATCAGTAATAAGAATCTATTTTATGATGGTACGTATAAAGGTTGAGTCATGTATAGTTTCTTTATTAATATAACAAAATAATTTTTACTACACTACTTTTATTTTTATTTATCCTCATGCAACAAAGTTTTATTTAATAAATGCTAAAAGTCGACTCTAAGTTGTTGTTGTCATGTGTAACAATGATTTTTTTTCTCTTCTTTCATCTTGATTTTTCTTTTTTCTCCACATCACCAAATTTGCTTGTACGGTGATTAGTGGAGTAAGCTAATAAACAGCTTTGTACATGATGTAATAAATCATTTACATCCTTGAAAGAAATTGAGTTCGGTGACCAATAGAGCTTCACCTTAACTCGAAAGTGGAGGGACAAATGCAACTTTTCACTACCAAGTTAGGTTTATTGTGTATTTATCTGCACTTGTTTGTGTGATATGTCTTGGCTGCTAATCTTTTAATTATCTGGGTTTGTTTGTGTGGCATGTCTTGGTTGCTACGCTTTAAGAATGACTGTGATAACCCATTATGCCTCTTGCAAACAAAAACAAACCCAAGTTGGAAGAGTTTGGCCCTCTCCTTGAGATGTCAAATCATATGTAGTAACAAAAAATACTATGGCAGCAAACCAGCTTGAGATGACACACTTGTGATTGATTAAGCATGACAGGCCATGATGCATGCACAACGTACATGCCTTTGCTAATCCACCTTTGGATTCAAAAGAATTGGTTAGTTTCTCTAGCTTTCCTCTGCACTTGTAGCCAGGATTGATGCCACTGCAATTCTTTCTTTAATTTTTTCTCTCTCTTGGGGGTCAGAATTAGTGATGGGTGATGATACCATTACCAGCATCTGATTTTAGCATGGACATCTGGTCTTGATTTGGCAAATCAATCACCCCCCATATTTTACGAAATCTCTTCCCTGACAAAAGAAAAGGCAAATGGCACTTTGATATCAGCATGCATTACGCATTAGTTTTAATTATTGGTGACGGAATCATTTGCAGCGTGAGCGAGTTGGGGAGTTAGTTCTTGGATTAGTTTTAAGAGGCAAGGCCCAATACCAACTAGGCTAGTTGCATCAAACTCCCCAAAGCTGATCTGATCTTCGATCTCTTTCTTCTCCTTCATCTCCAGCAACTTTACTTTGAGTGAGCATGCACATCTGCTCATCCTTTCCCTGTACCATTGAATAGTTAATGGAAGTGAAGATATCATTTGGGTTTCCAAAAGAAATTGAGGATATCACTTAGGGGGGGCGTCATCTCGCTTTTGCACGTTGCGTGTTATGGCTCAACTAGAAGTCTAGAACACTTCACCATTGTCCTGAGGTACAAAGGCTACATTCGGCTCTCTCCTTTCTAAGAGCAATTTTACCATCCTTGAGGCGGTACCAAGAGGTATCACTGTTTTCTATGTAAAGTTTCATACCTCTTGGTACCTTAGGTCCTAAAAGGTACTAAATTTTATATACAAAATAGTGGTACCTCATGATACCTCCTTAAGGATGAAAAAAAAAGTTTCCTTTCTAACCCCAAATTTACTCATTTTTCCTGGTATAATTTTTACGAAAAATTTCTATAGAAAATTTATTTTTAAAATCATATTAATCTATTTTAATTTTTTTAATTAATAATTAATTAATCATGTACTAATCTATTATTATTTTTACGTTTTTCATGCCAGATAACTATCGTTCTCCTCACGCCAAACATGGCCGGTGTCTTGTTCTCTCCGATGCCAAATATAAAGTCCATATTGAAACACGGGGCAGGAAAAACGTATGGATTGAAGTGGTATGTTTCAAATTCTAACGCAAAGGAAAAGTTTCCAAAAGATTGGACCTCTTATATATGAGCTATAGGAATGCAGTCCTATAAAAAGATTCCATCCTTTCGTATAAATCGATGGGTTCCGTAGGAAAAAATTAAGGGTTTCTTTGGAATGCATGATTCTTAAAACACAGGAATAGAAAATAAAATACAAGATTAGAGTCCTGACAACCTAAATCCTATGGGTTAGAGAAACACATGAAAATACAGAAAAACCGTTTGAGGCTCTTTTGGAATGTAGGATTTTTGAAACAGTGGAACAGAAAAAAAAAAAAGGGTATGACTGAGATGTCCCGTATAAGCAAATCTCATGCGAATGCAAAACACGTGAATTTGCAAGATAATGTGTTTGGATAGCTCATAGCAAAAAAAACAAAGAAATTTGGGTTGCTTTTAGAGATAAAGAGAGATAAAGGGGGGAAGAAGCATTGGAATTTCAAGGGAATATTAAAATGAGGTTGGAGTTCATGGGCAAAATTCCTATGGAATTGGGGTATAGGATTGCAATCCAAAGGAATTTAGCTAGCTTCAATCATATGTCCCAAACAATCTGTAAGGAAAATTTCCTTAGGATTTGGATCTTTTGAAATTCCTACGAAAATAACCCATTCCCCCAAAGTAATCCTTGGATCGAACACAGGAATTAGGAAAAGATGGAGATAAAAAGAAATTTTTCCAAGAGATTGGAACTCATGTTTAAAATCCTCTAAAATTCCTATGTTTGGAGACATTCCTAAGAAATTTCAAAGGAATTTGGAAGAAGCATTTCTTTGTTCCAAATGGTCATTTAGGAATTTTTTTTTTCAATAGAAATCTAATCCTTCAAAATTACTTTGTTCCAAAAAAGCCCTAAGTTGAGTCCTCCATACTCTCTATGGCAATCCTCCATCGAAGGGTCCCCGAGTCATTTTAGCTTTGCTTGCTCTTTACTTGTTTCCAATAAATCATTTTACAAGTTCACTTCGAAGCACTTCTTATATATATTCAAATGTTCCTCACAAATAAACGACGTGTCTCCTTAAAATATAGTGTGATTGAGGAGTACAAAATCATTCGAGTTATGTTCCTAGTTCCTGTATACAACTCTAAAACGATGGAATAACTAGAACTGCACTACCCAAAAGTGAATACTGTTAGAGAAGGGTATTTTTACCCAGCATATATATCCAATGGAATATATGCAGCTATTTTTTTAATTTTTAAATCTAGGAACTAGCCCAAGTAGGAAACTAGCTCGTCACTGCAACCACTAGTCCACATGCCCTTTCACTACAACCAAAAGTGCATACTTGGTTGCAAAATATTTAAAAGGATAACTGCAACTTAGTTGCAATCTTCAACATACGCTGCCGTCCCTGATAGTTAACAAAATATTTTCCACTTAGCAGTTCCTATCGTTCATAAAAACAAACACCACCTTATCTTTCTGTCTCTTTCTTTGCCAGCATATCGTGTGCATTTTTAATCGATTGAATTGCATGATGTGAAACCACGCATCGAGCCAAAATGCTGCAACTGTTATGCAGAACTATAGTTATGGCTGGACTTAAATGAAGTGGTTCACTTCTCTTGTAAACAAGAAAAAAGGATGAGGAACCAACTGGTCCACGTTGAGTCTGCCCAAAGAAAGGGGATACAGCATCTATCTAGAAATAAACAAACAGTGCAAAGATAATTCATAATCAATCAGATGAAAAGAAAGGTTTGACATTGCACTACTGTTTAATTGGGGGCATTATGCATATGAACTCAGCAAAGCAAATAGAAGAGACAGAGAGAGAGAGAGAGAGAGAGAGAGAACAGGAACCTGAGAGTTGGTAAAGGCAGGCATGCTGCCCCTTGCCCCTGGGTGGCCAATGACAGGCCAACATAGTGGTCTATCCGTTCGGCCACGAGCTCCATGCCAGCGACAACACACAACACACAGCACGCCTCCAATCTCTATCTCAAGCCAAGGAGACCGTGGGCCGGCGCGACGGATTTGGTGGGGTTGAGCAAGTCGATGGGGACATGTACAAGGAAGAACCCACTGTTGGGAGTTGGGACACGTCCGCTTGGGCCTGGAAGGGCTGAACTGAAAGCTCAGGCTCAGGGAGCCGCTTTGCAATGCTCCCATTCTGATCCTGACAGCTGCAACCGCACAAGTACCACCTAACTCTGCAATTTGTAACTCAGAAACCACTACCAGAGCATCCATCTTACTCTCCTTTCCACGCGCAAGACGAAGATCTTCGAGTGGGAGCCCGATGCACATGGCAGTTGGCACATTCCTTTTCTTATAAATAACAAGAAAAGGTGTTCCTCTCATTTCTGTTCCCAGGTAAGATGCAGCAGTGGTTTGTGTGCCAATGCTTGATTGTTGAAGCATCCAGTCTCAAGCTATAGGTTTTGCAGTGTGTCTGTGAGCATACATTGCTTTCAATCTTGACATATCTTGGCGCGCTGACCCTCCTCTTTCTTTGCTCTTGTCATTACCTGCACATGGTTGTGGCGTTATGTGCATGCGGCATGCTCTTCGAGAAGAATTCAACCGATCTAACAGCAACCTACAACTAGCTACTGTGGAATCAGAGTGCAATGGACTGGACTGTGGATATGCCTGCAAGGTGGTGCCTTTTTCTTCACGCTTGCCTCCCTAATGGGGAAAACAGAACTTCCGTTCAACTCCCTGCCTTGATCATTCTGCCAGGTACAGTAAGAGATTGTTAAGGAAACAGTCAACAGAATGTGAAAGATTCTTCTGAAACCGTATCAAAGCGCAAAAGAAAACTTACTGTTCTATCAGCTTGCTGAATAGCTGTATCCAAAGGTTGTCATATTATTCCTTGACACGTTTTTTATGAGCAGACCTTCGAAACTCCTCCCGTCTATGAACTTGCATCAGTAGATAGGCCATCAAGTTTTCGGAAGCGTTTTTGATGTGACTGCTCCTTCAACTACATTAAGTATTTAACTACATTGGCAAATTGCTCATGGCAATTGAACAGAACAACAACGGGTCGGGCATCTAAATCAAACGAGCAATTTTTATCCTTAAGACTTAAAAAATATCGGGAGGTACCACTGTTTTCTATATAAAATTTATTACCTCTTGATATATTAGATAAAAAAAATGCTGAAATCAAACCGTTTACTCATGTTGGTGCGCATCTGGATCCAACACTCTTGGAACCTGTGGCTTCTCCAGGTACGTATTCTTATATTCATGATAAACATGTTCATAGATATTACTTTTATAGTTAGCATGTTGTCTTCTCGCTAATGGTTCATAAGCCAAATTTGGGATCTTAACCTTAAACATGGAGTTGATTTTAAGATTTTTTTATTTAATTTTGTTTTCAGTATTTGCTTTTAGATCACTGAAAACACATATAAAATGTTATTTATAAATTATTTTTTATTTGTAAATATGTCGCCGGACATGCGAATTCTGACGATCTGTCGATTCCGATTGCAGCAAATAGTGCACGGCGCTCGATTGGTCAACTGGTTGCGTTCCTTTTGCTATATGAATACGAGGACGAAAGATTTTAATTTTGTTGACACATGTTTAATAGTGTAAATGTTGGAATTAACTGCAAAGTTAAAAATATACTTTAGAATTATGAATGGTGAACTTTATATTTTTAAAAAACACATAATTTTAGTAATTCAAAAAACATGGTAAAAAAGGAAAAATATATGTAAAACAACACACTCTAGATGAACCACCCAGTACATAACGAGTTTAGAGCTCGACTAGAGAAAGACAGAGACCATACGGTGTGAGCTTAAAATATGTTACATAAAGAGTTTTTTTAGTAAAGTTTATTTTTTAACCTTTGTTTTTAATTGCTCAACATATATATATATATATATATATATATATATTATTTATAAATTATTTTTTATGTATAAATATGTCGTTTGATTTTTTTTAGAATGGACTGCTGACGTCTGTCCATGCCTCCGCTGGATGGAGCATGCACGTGAGAACAATTTTTTATTTTTTAATAGTATAAATAATTTTATTACTAAACCTTAAAGAAAATATTTTCATCGTTGGTATGGCCAAAAGGTTCCCACGGTAAAAATATTTTTTTCAAGGTCTAGTAATAAAATTATTTATTAAAAATATATTTAAAAAATTAAAAAAAAAAAAGTCCCGCGAGGTCATACAGAGCTACCGAGATGCATGGAAATGGATGCTGTGGTGTGTGCGTGCAGCATGCATGCATATGGTCTCTCATCTATAGGAATGGCAATGGGTTGGGTCAGATCGGGTATGGGTAGAGTAGAGACATATCCGATCCGATACCCGTACTTCTATATCTGACCCGTACCTAAAATTACTCGCAGGCAAAAATCTCTACCTAGGCCTGTACCCGACGGGCGCCCGGGTACCCACTGGGTACCCGCCGGCTGCCCGCCACAGATGGCCGCCCGAGCCGCTCAATCCGGCCGTCGCGTCGAGTGCCCGTTGTCGACGCCGCCCGACCCGTTGCGTGGACCAGGCCGCTGTTGGCATCGCCGCTGCCTGCACAAGTCTGCCGTCGACGCTGCCCAAGCCGTCAACGCCGCCTGAGGCCTCGAACCGCCGCCACCGGTCGCCTGAACCATCGTGCCGCCTGAGTCTAGTGTCGCCGCCGCGCCAAGTGCCCACCGTCGGCACCGCCCGAGGCCTTGAGCCGCCGCTGGCCGGTCCACGCGCCGTGCCGAGTGCACGCCGTCGACACCGCCTGAGCCGTCGCGTGGACCGGGCCACCGTCGGCGTCACTGCCGCCAGCACGAGTTCGTTGTCGGCGTCGCCCAAGGCCCCGAGCCACCGCCACCAGCTGCCCGAGCCGTCGCGCCGCTCGAGTCTGGACCGTCTAGTGCCGCCGCCCCCCGCCGCCGCAAGGACTTAGCCCGGGTGTAGAACCATAGGGGACTTAGGGTTTCAAGATGGTATATATATGATTTTTGTATGGGCAAATTGGGTCAGAGTAGAATAAGTCTAATAAACATCCTTCATATAATTTTTGGGTCAGGTACGGATTGCCCACAGATAAAATTGAATACACGGCTTCTACCCGTTTAGTATTCGGATCACGGGCGGACGTACCCACGAGCAAAAATTTACACCCATACAAGTACCCATGGATAAAATTGCTATCCTTACTCATCGAGTGCAACGCGCGCAAGGTGTAGGCTTGGCATTTGAGTTCGTTTGAGTAAAGCCCTGAGCTGTCCATGCGCTGTGCAGGCCAAAACGAGGCCTAAACCATAAAGGAAGTTATGGCCTTATGGGTAGAATGATACCAGTTTGATAACTCTCGTCGCTGTGGATATTGATATTATCTTCTAAATTTATTTTTAATTATAACTTTTTATTGAAATATACATAAATAAATAAATATTTAATTTTATCAAAATATTTTTGCAACCCATCTGTATATGTTATGCTAGTGTTTTCAAAATAAATATTTTTAAAAATTATTAACAACTACAGTTTTTTAAACTTTCCCTGTTTTTATCCAAAACAATGGGAATTATAAAAACTTCAGAGGGAGTTGTTGGTACGTGCATGACCGATCGGTGGGGGCCATGCCGATATCACGATATGCATGCATGCACCCGAACCTCGCTCGGTCAACTCGACGCTGCGGCGCGCGGCCCGGCCGGTCGATCCCGCTGGACCGAACATGGCATTAATGGCCAGGATTTATTTCACGCGGCGAGAGTGGCAGATCGATCAGCCAGTTTGGCCACGCTTGTCAGCTGCACGCACGCATGCAAGATGCATCGATTGTCAATCAATCCGGATTCTCTTACTTTTATTCAAAATTTATATAAATAAACAGTAAAATAAGTTTTGATATAAAGTGTTGTGCAGTGAAACAATGTGACAACAATAGAAAATAGTAACGACCAATATTAACGTTCGCTGCGAATTGGATGTCTGAAAATAAATATCACCAAAATCATGATACTTTACAGTAGATCGTCCACGCACGGACGGACGGATCACCTCAGCTGCGCGAGCAGGAGCGGGCGCGCGGCTCCTGTGCGGTACGGCGACGACGCCCACAGTTGGGGGGCGAGCTTTTAATCGGAAGGGTTTCTCCCAACACGTCACATGCAGGGCACGCACATGGGTTTTTTTCGATCGGTGCCTCTCCCTTGGCATCGCGACGTGCCGTCGGCGACCAAACTGAGCAGGACGACACGGGATGCAGCAGTCGCGTCGGCGTCGAACCATACGCCCGCATCGCGTTGCACACGCGCGTGTTTCTCGCTGTCCGCGACGCGAGGGGCCCCTGTACCTGTACACAACATGCGTACGTGTCGGTGAGCTGCGGTGCACCGTGCCGCACTTTACGTGCTCCATGACGAGCAGAAAGCCAGATCTACTTTTTTTTTTCTTCTCTCTATGTCTCTTTTTTTCTAAACTGTAAGTGTTTTTTCCCCCTCCTGATAGAATTTGCGAGGTGTAGTCGTGCTCGTGCCAAACGATTTTTGTCTTTTAAGAGTACAAACCAGGCTTTAATTGCGGCAAAATGTGCGTATATATAATTCTGTCATCCCGTGGCCCGGCGACTCGGCGATGGGGTGATAACAACTTGAGCAAATGGGCTTTACTGAAAGCAAGCTTTGATAGCGCTACCTGTCTCTGCTTTAAACGATTTTGCATATGACCAAACGGTGCTCGTCTGGTCGAGTCACATGGTAGCACACAGGCTTGCTGATCCTGACTTGGATAGAGGACACCTTTCGATGGGCCGGAATAGATTATTCCATGCCGGTGCCATTACTTCCTTGACTACTCGGAAGAGCAAATTAAATCCATTTCTGCATTATTCGGTTCTGGGAGTGTCGGTCTGGCATGAATAGCAACTACCCAACCTAGCTCGAACAATGATGGGGATCACTGACGTTTGGTCAATTCACTCATGTGATGAGTACAACAATGCGTAGTGTACCAATGCAAACGATAGCACTCTGATCGCGATATATCTTTGTCCGGTTACCTGACGACTATTCCAAGCATCTACTACTAGTAACTCAAATATAAACAAAAAGAAACGGACAATTTAAATCATCTTGGAGAAAACTGGAGGCGAGCCGGGACGGTAGCATCGATCATGTCCACCGCCGGAGAGATTCCTGATCAAAGCACGCGGCGCGGCCGCCACAGGAAAAGCAGCGAGCTCTGTACGCTTTACACGCGAAACGCAGCTATCGCGGCCGGACGTGCTCGTGCATGGATGCATGCATGATTGGCATTGCGGATGCATCCAGCGAGCCGCGTCGTCGCTGGCCTGGCCTGGCCCGGTGCTCGGTCGGGTCGGTGCTTCATGGCTAAAAAGATCGAACGTGACAGCGTTCAGAAAGAGCAAAGACGCGTTCGTGTCGACGCGTAGCACATGGCCGCCACAGCCCCCTTTATTTCTATCTACGAATACTTTTGTTGTAGCTGATGCGCACACAAAGATGGGGGACGTATTTCACTGGCCTGGAGAAAAGCAGAGGATGCCTGCAGTCCTAGTGCTGCAGAGATTCTCCGAGAATAATGCCCTGATTTGTTCTGGCCAACTCGGTACGGTGTGTTTTGCCCGGATGGATCTGTGAACTGAACTGTGGGTACTGTAGTACGTATGACTAATTATAGATTAATTAGACTCAAAAGATTTGTCCACGATTTCTTACGTAACTGTGCAGTTAGTTTTTCATTTCATCTATATTTAATACTCTATTTAAATGTCTAAAAAGTCGATATGATGTTTTTGGAGAAAAAATTTTAGGAACTAAACAGGAACAGTTCTATTCCTGACCAGGATCTTGACCTTACATCCAAAAAACAAAAGGCCATCAGTCGGGTGCAGTGACTGCAGTCCTCGGCACACCATGTCTAACCACGGGCCACCGTGCATGTTATCCTGATCTTTTCTTCTCTCTCGGACCCGCCCATCATCTTCCTGAGTTCCTCTTCTTCCACGTCCATAGTTCAACATAGATTCGCTAGCCCTCCTGAATTTTTTTACTGGCAAATTTTTCTGTACCCGTTGAGTTTTCTCTAATCTGACTGGAACTCATTTAACAAATAGACAATTGTGCTTTTGAAAAAGTGTTCAAAGCTTAAACTAACATGTCAGACTGTCAGTGCACAGTGGCCAGTGAAAACAATCCGCTTCTCTTTATATAAATCCTTCAATCCACGGCCTAAAGCAAAAGCACGCACATCCACGCTCTGTCACTAGCTGAGCTAGCTAGTGCAAGGCCAGCCATGGCGTCGACGTGTCCAAACTCCATAGCCCAGCTCCTCCTCGTTCTCTCCCTGAGCGTCTTCCTCCTCTCCAATGCGCACCCCGTGGCCCCGCAATCACCGCTGCGGCAGTCGCCCGCGCCTCCGGCGGCCGCGAATGGGGTGACCGGCATTTCGCCCGCGCTGGTCTCCACGCTGCGCGAGACGCTTGGCGCGATCAAGAACGTCGCGTCCATCATCTCGTCGTTCCCCATCGGCGGCATCCTCGGCGGCGGCGACCTCCGCCTCTCCTCTGCCATCGCCGACTGCCTCGACCTGCTCGACCTGTCCTCCGACGAGCTGTCGTGGTCGATGTCCACCACGTCGTCCTCTGCCCATCCCGCCAACGCCGGCGCCGCCGCGGCCAACCTGGGCACTGGGGACGCCCGCTTCGACCTCCGGTCGTGGCTGGGTGGCGCGCTGGGCAACCAGGACACCTGCAAGGAGGGCCTCGACGAGACCGGCTCCGTGCTGGGCTCGCTCGTCGGCACAGCCCTCCAGACCGTCACGTCGCTCCTCACCGACGGCCTCGGCCAGGTGGCCGCCGGCGAAGCCGCCATCGCGTCGTCCCGCCGCGGCCTCGCCGAGGGCGGCGCCCCGCGTTGGCTGGGACCCCGGGACCGCCGGCTGCTGCAGATGCCGGTGGGCCCCGGTGGCATGCCCGTGGACGCCGTGGTGGCCAAGGACGGGAGCGGCAACTACACGACGGTGAGCGCGGCCGTGGACGCGGCGCCGACGGAGAGCGCGAGCCGGTACGTGATCTACGTGAAGAAGGGCGTGTACAAGGAGACGGTCGACATCAAGAAGAAGAAGTGGAACCTGATGCTGGTCGGCGACGGCATGGGCGTGACGGTCATCTCCGGCCACCGGAACTACGTCGACGGCTACACCACGTACCGCAGCGCCACTGTCGGTGAGTTCCATCCACACCCTCCGGTTCCAATCATTTCTCATCAACATCCTTAGTACGTTAGTAATTAGCTCCGTATAATCCCGTGCTTGGTATGAGTATATCATGTGGTCAACGAGCACACGAGTGAATGGTCAATGCCATGCATGCTTGCCTGAAGCTAAAGATTCACCACACCTGAGGTTAGCTCATCACGAGCACCAGCCACCAGGGCGAGACCGTCGTGTCACTGGACGTGAGGTATGCGCGGTCAATATCTCATCATTAGAACTGTGGACCGTGAGTATACATCATGCACGCAGCGTACCAAAAGGAACCCAACACGAAGCCACATGCACATGCACATGCACATGCACAGCCGCAAACACGAAGCCACTAGCATATGGGTAGTAGGGTTTATACGATCGGTGACCATGTTACTTTAACTTTATATTAGGGGTTTTCTTATCATCCTTTAAACATATCTTAAGGTACCAAAAATTTTATTATAAATTTTTGACACCTCAATATATAATCACACTTTTACACTAAGATGGTAAAAAAGTAGTATAAGATATGCTTTCCACTTACATACGGACAAGCTACCAACATGTTTGATATATCAGACTTAGGGCGTGTTTAGTTCACAAAAATTTTTAGGTTAGGTTTTACATCGGATGTTTGACCGAATATCAGAAGACTATTTCAACGACTAATTAAAAAACTAATTATATAAGGTCTCAGGAAACCACGAGACAAATTTTTAAGCCTAATTAATTTGTCATTAATACATATGAGTTACTGTAGTAGTTATGACTACTCATGGACTAATTGCTTTCAAACTATAAAATTAGTTATTTTTTAACTATTTTTAATGTTATATACATGTGTCTAAAAATTCAGAATTAAATAGGACCGTGCTTACTAATAACAGATAATAGATACCAGACAAGAATGGAACAAATGTGAATACTGTTCCTCTGATCTTAGCCGCGTCCATACATTCAAGTCCCACCGGTGTTCACCGGAACTAGATCCTCTAGCTTAAGTCAGAGGGACCGATACATGGATCCGTGAATAGTGAGACCCACGTGTTAGGGACCCACGTCCCTCTGACTTAAGTCAGAGGAACGACGTCCGGTGTTCACCACCTTCCCAGCCTTGAATACACACATGCTTGCATTAACGCGACATCGTTTTAAAGCAAACATTAACGCCACATCCGGTTGTTGCCGTGCACCAACAACGAATTCAATGAACATATATACATATACGGGCTAAGCTATATATCTCTGCAAGCTGCCTGGCTCGTTCGAACTCAACATGGCCGGCACTCCCGATCTACCGTCCTCTTTTGCGTACGGGCGTGCCAGTGATTGTGCCAAAGTGGTGCGGTGCGTTTTCATCTAATCCGGTCTATGGAATCCGTACGCGCATGTGGTGCACCGTCCACGGTGTGGGTTTTCGTTTTTCTTTCTCTTCTTTCGCAATTTGCAACGAGCCAACGACGACGCTACGTATGACGGTATGAGAACAGGAGTAGTATGTACTCGCACGAAGATGCTACCTCCGCCTCTAAATGCTTGACACTGTTGATTTTTTTATAAATGTTTAACTATTTTGTCTTATCAAATATTTTTATCAAATATGTAAAACTATATATATACATAAAAGTATATTTAACAATAAATAAAATGATATAAAAATACTTAATAATTATGTATTTTTTTAATAAGACGAATAGTCAAACATGTATAAAAAAGTCAACGGTGTGAAACATTCAGGGAAGGAGGGAGTAATTGCTATCATGTCATTCTCAAAATATGGTTTCGCTATAACGCCAACTTGTAGTTTTTGCTTCGCTAAAATGATATTCTCATGAATGCAACACACTTAAAATGTTAGTATTTATCTATTCTTGTGGAGTGCTATTGTTGTTAGAATGTTAATCAAATAAACTACTCAAATATTATTAGAGCCCTCGGAATTATAATTGAGTGATGTATTGGTGCATCTATATTATTTTTATTTTTCATATGTATTTTGGTTTCTTATAAATATATGATTTGACACCACATTATTTGACATTACATGTTTCATTATTTTTGTATTTTTAAAAATATTTCTCCAAGTGCCCATGTCATCTATTATATATATATATATATATATATATATATATATATATATATATAAAATAAAGTATAGAAAAAGGAGTCTCCACGTTGTCTCTCACGAGCAAAAAATTCTGAGATTAATCGAAGAAATATAGGAGAAAAAAAGAAAAAGGAAAACATCAATTAGACAAAAGGAAGAAACCAATCGGATAGCAATAAAATTAACCGGATAGCAATCGATCTGCACATTAAAAATATACCAATCGGATAGCAAAAAATTCAACTGGACAAAAGAAAATTCTGAGATTAATGCGTTGGCAAATTGCTCTGGACATTAAGCAGATCGATCGTACACGACTGCATGAGGTAATTAATCAATCGGACATGGGAGAAAAAAGAAAAAAAATCAATCGAACAAAAGAAAAAAACAATCAGATAGATCAAGTGCTCTTATAGAATCCTAATCAACATAAGAGGGAAAAAAAGAGAAACGAACGGTTTCTTTTGAATCAGGCGATGAAAATAAAAAAAAGATCAATAAAAAAATTTAAAAAACTAATAATAAGAGTCATGTGTAAGAAAATTTAGAAAAATCTAAATCTCGGTTAATTTTTTTTTAAAGTGATTGATATCTAGGGAAGAGTTCATATATAAATACAATTTGGAAATATATAAAATTCAGGTTAAAAAGAATCAGATTAGAAATATAATTTCAGAATTAAAAATAAAGAAAAATAATAAAAAGAGTCCATGTGTAAATATAGTTTAGAAAAATTCAAATCTCAGATTAAAAATTTTAAAGTAACTGATATTGATGTAAAAGTCTAACTATAAATACAATTTGGAAAGATCTACAAACCACGTTTATTCTCACGGGATAGAAAATCTCATATTAATTGAAGAAAAATAAGAGATAAAAAGATAATATTTTTTTTGAAATCAGACAAGAAAAGAAAAATCCGAAGCGTTACGAGGCCGTGGAACTAGTTTAGATGATCATCCAAATAAAGATATGGATGACCAAATTTAGATAAGCTGATATAGATAAGCTGATAGGGATGCTCTAACCTCGGTGGTAAATCCGCCCCGCTTACTTCTGACCATCGATCCAATAATTTGATTGCATTGCTAACAATCAGCAACACAGTAGCTAAATCACTGTGTGCAAATTACTAGCGGGCCTCACCTGCATTGCATCCACCTCTGCAGCTGTGAACGGGAAGGGGTTCATGGCGAGGGACGTGACGTTCGAGAACACGGCGGGGCCGTCGAAGCACCAGGCGGTGGCGCTCCGGTGCGACTCCGACCTCTCCGTGTTCTACCGCTGCGCCTTCGAGGGCTACCAGGACACGCTGTACGCGCACTCGCTCCGCCAGTTCTACCGCGACTGCCGCATCTCCGGCACCGTCGACTTCGTCTTCGGCAACGCCGCCGCGGTGTTCCAGAACTGCCTCCTCGCCGCGCGCCTCCCGCTGCCCGACCAGAAGAACTCCGTCACCGCGCAGGGCCGCCTCGACGCCAACATGACCACCGGCTTCACCTTCCAGTTCTGCAACGTCACCGCCGACGCCGACCTCCAGGGGGCGCTCGACCAGGCCGCCGCCGGCAACGCGTCCTCGCCAGCGGCGGCGGCGACGCAGACGTACCTCGGCCGGCCGTGGAAGCAGTACTCGAGGGTGGTGTTCATGCAGTCGTACATCGGCGCCGTGGTGCGCCCCGAGGGGTGGCTCGCGTGGGACGGCGAGTTCGCGCTCGACACGCTCTACTACGGCGAGTACATGAACACTGGGCCCGGCGCCGGCGTCGGCGGCAGGGTCAAGTGGCCGGGGTTCCACGTGATGACGAGCCCCGACCAGGCCGGCAACTTCACCGTCGCGCAGTTCATCGAGGGCAACATGTGGCTGCCGCCCACCGGCGTCAAGTACACCGCCGGCCTCACGTCGTGATCACCGGCGAGCATGCATGCCTTGTGCGACCGTAGTACAGCACATCATCATCATATACTACAGACGTTGGAAAGGAGGTATAACTAAAGACATGGTGTATAAAATCTTTTAGGAATTGTGGCGTTCTGGGAGTTTTTAGTTGTTTAATTGGTGGTTAATGGAACAAATTACGGCACGGTGCAAAGTTGTGGAGGTTTCAGCAAGTTTCGCCATGTGTTTTTGACCTTTTGTTCTAAGCTTAGTGCTGCTCAGTGTGTTTCGGGGCAACAGCTGTGGTTGAATTGCATGCAGGTATATGTACATGGCGGAAGCTAGCATGCAGCTTGTCGGCGGCGGTGACAAACATTGTCAGGCCCACATGCCGTACTTCACCGGCGTGCCGGTCGGCTTGATCCATGGCTCGGCGTGCAGGAAGTTCTGCACGGTGAACTTGGTGGCCTCCTCCTTGCTGATCACCTTCTTGTAGCCCGGCCAGCTGACGCGGCCGGCCGTGGCGGCCCCGGCGCCCTTGTTCCCGTACTCGGCGTACCAGAGCGTCCTGAGCCCGAAGTCGCCGCTCCACGGCAGGTAACCGGCCTTGTCGACGAAGGCGGGGATGTCGGAGTCCATGATGAGCGTGCGCGAGTACTCGCGCCACGGGCGTGCGAGGTAGCTGCGAACGGCCGGGCGGGAGGCGTCCTTGAGCGCCGGCTCGGCGGCGAAGCGGCAGTGCTGGAGCACGAAGCCGGTGGCCTCGCGGCCGTCGGCGCGGCCCTGCGCCGTGGCGATGTTCTGCTGGTTGTCGAGCGGGCGGCGGAGCGTGAGGACACAGTTCTGGAACACCGCCGCAGCGTCGCCGAAGATGAAGTCGACGGTGCCGGAGACGACGCAGTTGCGGTAGAACTGCGTCTTGGAGTGCGCGTAGAGCGTGTCCTGGTAACCCTCCATGCGGCAGTTGAGGAAGATGGACTTGTCGGACTGCACCAGCAGCGCCACCGCCTGGTGCTTCGCGGCGCCGGCCGTGTTCCTGAACCCCAGCGCGATGCCCATGAACCCGTCGCCCTGCGCGCCTGCGCGCCGGTGCACTCGTCAGCGTACGTGTGCAGGCTGCCATGGAAAATGGAGAAGCGTTCAATGTGTTCTCTGGCTCTTACTGAAGGTCGCCGTCTTGTAGGTGGTGCGGCCGTCGACGAAGTTCCGGTTGCCGGTGATGATGGTCTTCTTGGCGCCGTCGCCGTACATGGTCACGTTCGCCATCTTCTTGGTGATCGTCACGTACTCATCGTACACCCCTTCCTTCACGTAGATCACGTACCTGCAAGATCCATGTTCAAGCTCCGGCGAGTGGATTTGGTGAGGGGGGATGCTTGACATTTACGGGTGCAGGCGCATGCACCGACCTTCCTGTGTACTTCTTGGGCATGGCGGCGAGCGCGTCGTTGATGGTCTTGAACTTGCCGCTGCCGTCCTTGGCCACGACGACGTTGGGGGTGAGCTTGTTCTGGAACTTGCCCTTGAGCAGCCTCCTCTGCTGCCGGCTCACCCAGAGCGGCACGTCGGGCTGCCTCGGTGTGTCTTCGTCGAAGGCGAAGCTGAGGAGTCGCCGGTGGCTGGCCGCCGACGACGCTGGGAGGTTGAGCGCGGCGAGGAACGACGAGGCCTTCCCGATGATGGCCAGCGCGTTGCTGGTCAGCTCCTTGCCGGACTCCATGGCGTCCCTCATCTTGTCCTTGAGGTCGCCGTCGGGGAACCCGTCGATGCATGTCTCCTGGTCCGCGATCACCGCGCTCAGCCACACGCGGAGCTGGTACCCGCCCTTGGTGAGCCCGTCCACGCCGCCGGCGTCGATGCCACCGAGAGTGCGCTCGAGGTCGTCCCTGGCGTTTTCGTAGATCTCCTTGCAGTCGGCGATGGCGGCCTTCACGCGGGGGTCGTCGCTGACGATCTCGCCCGACTTGTCGAACGCCTTCTCGACGGCGTCGCCGATCGCGGCTACGGAGGCGCGGACGATGTCCCTGGGCGACGACGACGCGCTGGCGTTCGAGGCGACCTTGGCGAGGCTCTTCTCGCAGGTATCCCTGTAGTCCGTCTGCGCGCACATCGCCTTGATGATCTTGGAGACACCGCTCAGGCTGGGCTGCGCGCCGCCGTCGCCGGAGGAGGAAGAGGAGGAACCACCATCACCGAAGCCCGCGTTGTAGGCGACGGCGGCGCCGCCCATGACAATGATGATAAGGAGGACCGACGCGCCACCGACGGCGACCATGAACCGCCTGCGCTCCTGGCGCTGCCTCTCGACACGGCGGCGCTCCGTGAGCGGCCCGAAGTCCGAGAAGGCCGTCGACATCGCCGCCGACGTTCTCGCGGCCTCTCTCTCAACAAAAAGAAAGAGACCTCTTTTGCGCCGCCGCCGCCGCCGCTCCCTCCCTCCCTCCCTCCCTCCCTCTGCCCTCACCACGATCGGCAAAGGCAGAGAGGATCGAGAGAGAGCGAGAGAGCGAGGAGTGTGATGGAACTATGGAAGAGACGCTTGTTTATTCAGATGATTCAATGGCGGAGAGAGATTTCAGGGAGTCAGGTTAAATTAATCCAGGAAGGGG
The DNA here is from genome assembly GCF_000231095.2 of Oryza brachyantha. Classification (NCBI taxonomy): domain Eukaryota; kingdom Viridiplantae; phylum Streptophyta; class Magnoliopsida; order Poales; family Poaceae; genus Oryza; species Oryza brachyantha. The sequence goes on from NC_023170.2 coordinate 13,603,321, forward strand.
TTCGTTCTCGTTTCCTGGCATGCAACGGCAGAAACGGCCGCTCGCGAGCTCGTGACTGCATGGCCGGCCGGCTGGCTGGCTGCCGTTTTTCTCGCCCCATTCCCAAGCAAAAACAACGTGATCACTGATCGTTTCGCTTCCGACGACGAAGCCACGAAGGACACGCATCCAATCTTCCACTGGGCCGTTGACCCCGTGCTGCTGGACTCGTTTCCTCGTTGGGCCTGGTGGTTCGCTTCGCTTACGGCTCGTCTGAGTCGTCTCGTTGTTGGAGAGACGGCAGAAACGAGTTGCTGGCGCGTGCGCTCTCTCTGTTAACCTTTCGGCTTTCACGGATTCCAGGCCTTTGCTCTGCCGTTGAGGACGACGAGATTGTTTTCTCTTTTTTGATTCAATCACGTTGAACAAGCATGATTTGTAACGGTAAAGTGGCAAACACGCGTACGTTGCCCAGGAAAAACATGTAGTTAGACTTTTCCGTGGTATAACCACAGTAGTGCCGAAAAAGCAAGTGGCGACACAGACATTGTCAGAGGGTTATGCCAGTACTTACTTTCTATGCTGATTTAGTGATTTTTACAGGACATTTCAATTATAACATGCGTCATATCTATTAATTAATTAAATTTAAGGGTATATGTAGGAAAATTACTTCTTATGGTATAAATATTTGACTTTCAAGATAATATTTGGTCAACTTTTGTTGTTTTAAAATGTTTGCAATCAATTCATAACCGAACACGGTTATAAAGTCTAACAACTTTATGATACTATGACAACACTACTAAAGACATATCTACGTATATCTTTTTCAAAATTAAACATTTGATAGCTTATTGATCATCAAAATTTAAAAGTTCGATCTAATCCGGTAATCTTATCGTAAATGTCAATTATTCATGGCGGGGAGTACTTCAAGATTTCTTTTATAAAATAAACCATTATTATGTAACGTAAAACTTTATAACTCTGCTCGGATTTGATGGATGCTAACGCATCAAATATATATAAACATATATATTGATCAATTGATAAATCTAGATAAGAATAAAAAGTTTTATAATATAAAATAGAAGAAGTATTGGTATTTTGTCAGCCATCAATGGAAAAAATTCATTCTTAAAAATAAATGCGTACTATAAAAAAATCAACGAAGATATAGTATATTGATGATGTTTCCCGTTAAACTCTTTTTGCGAGGAGTTTTACGGTTAGCTCATCATGGTTCTAACAAACTTCTAGTACTGGAATACAGATACTTGTACCTCACGCGTGTATCTTTCGACAATCCATGTCGACTTTCTGCCGTCGAGATGATGTCCCAATGATATATACAGCAGCCATCAGCCAAATTGCCGAAATATACGTGTGGTGTGCACAATTTCTTGCGTTTTTTTTTCCTACGGATAATTCAGAGGCTGCATCTACATGATCGTTCCGGTCTCGGGTGGTGACTCTCAGCATGACTCCTGATTTCTGACAGTCGTCCACTCAGGCCCGCCCAGCGAGGCCTGAGTGAGCTCAGTGGTCAGCCCCTGACGTTAGGGGTCTTTCCCTCTGACTCCCAATCGGGTTACCTTCCCGGGTCTCGCCGGTGTTGCCTGTAGGTCGTGATGTGCCTCGAGATGGCCGTCTCCTGCTTCAATCGGAATGATTTAAGCTCATGGCGCTCCGTAGTTATAACTGCTTATAAGCCAAAATTTTAATATTAGAACTTAATTTTGGACTTGATTTTACAGTTTTTTTTGCCATTGTTTGTTTTGCACATTTCACTTTTAAGTCACTATAGATACATATATAAAAGTTATATTTATAAATTATTTTTCGTTTCCGAAAAATGTTTTCGCTTATTTCTCTGGGAAGCGAAACGATGGGAGCCTCGTCTTTTAGCATCGACTGGACGTGACACAGAACAAGTTTACTACGTTTGTGGTGCCCTGGGATCTGTCTAGGAATAAGAACGGTTTTTTTCCCAAATTAGAGGAAGGGGCGATTAAGGAGTTTGTGTTAGGCCACGTTCGGCAACCAGCTTACTGTTGAAGTTATTCAGTTGTATGCACACACATGCAGTCCAGATAGAACAAGCTATTGCATGCACATATGACGATACTTGAGTTCTTATCTAATAGGTTGTTACAGGTAGCTTTGATAATTATAGCTTGTAACCATATATTTGTAAACTTGTTCAGAGAGGTTAGTATCACGGCTAGAGCTCTTCTGGCTATATATAACACGTACTAGGCAACACACGGATACGGTGTGGTTGTTTCTCCCAAACTTCACGCTTGCTAACCCAGATTCTCCTCTTTTTCTGTGTACACTGTTTCCAAACTACTGACGGTGTGTTTTTTTATAAAAATTTTCTATAGGATAGTCATTTTAAAATACCATATTATTAATTTTTTATAACTAATAATTAATTAATCATATACTAATTTATTATTACGTTTTTTACGCCGAATAACTTATCCCCGGATACCAGGAACGAACGCTGCCTGCCTTAATATGACGAGTAATAATGCAATTGAAGGTTCTTCGAGGCTTCGACCAACTCGCAGATGGCTCTTCTGAAAGCAGTGGTTATAAAATACCAAACAGATCTATCACTCGCTCGGCACATGTGCAGGCTTCCAACACAACAGGTATCTATTTTAATCTTTCCTCGAGGAAAATTCACTCCACTAATTGACTGTAATGTTTTTTTTCCTCTCTCCTCACCTTCCGTCTCGCGTCACCGTCTTGTTCCCATCACACTACACTGCACATCCAAACCGTCCGTTCTCCCGGCCATGTCGACAACGACCCCGCGACCCTTGCCCCGGCCTGGTCGGCCCCCCTGGACGTACGAACCGCACGCGCGATCTCCACCGGCCTCGATCTCCGGCTCGGGTGGTGGTAGTAGCTACGGCTCAGCGGACGACACGACACGACGGGCTTCGCGCTGGCTTGCGCGCGGTCGAGCGGGCGCTCGCAATCGTAGTCTTAGAACAAGTCTACTAGTAGCTTAATCTAATAGCAAATTTATATAATAGATATATAGAAACTAATTACACTAACATGTCTCACCTATCATACAATGCATATTAAAATCCGTGTTGCGGTGGCTATAAATCTATAGCCCAGCTCTTCTCTCTCCTCTCTTATCTTATTAAAATATGTTTAAAATATATTTACAGCCAGTTTATAGCCTGCTATTGTATCTGCTCTTATGGTGTTTTGGAGGAAAAAACAAATAATATATTTATAAACAGAAAATAATTTGTAAATAAAATCATATTATATATGTTTATAACGATCTAAAAATTAAAACTGAAAAATAAATTTAAGGGAGAAAAATCTAAAAATTAACTTTAATTTAAAGTTAAAACTTAAAAATTAGGTTATAATTCAAACCCCAAGCCCAAAAGATGACAAGCCCTGGTAGTAGGCCTGCTAATGGGTTGGATGGAAATGGGTTAAATGAGTTGGTTTTAATTTGGATTGTGTTTGGTTGGGTGCAAATGGATTGTAACTTCAAATGGTCTGGATTGGATTGAGTTATAGAGACAAATGGATTGGTATGGACTGGATTTGGTTAGGTTATTTTATGTTCTAAATGAATTTAACCCATGGAGGGTAAATGGATACTTTAATTGAATAGCTAATGGATAAGATAATAGACATACGTGTGGCCCATATATATAGAAATCGACCAAAATTTGCACAAAGTTGCTTTTATACCTAACAGATCATCCCACTAAATTTCAGTCAAATTTGATAAACTTTTATAGCGTGAACGCGAGTTTTAAAATTTTAGGTACGAGTTTATACATATCAAATGGTGCATCCATTTTGCAAGAGTGGGTTGAATCCATTTTAACCAAATGGGTTGGTGTGGATTGGGTTAAAATCAAAGTTGGATTGGTTTGGATTGAATCCCAATAAAAAATAATTGGTGCGGATTTGTTTGATAGACTAATCAGTAAAGAAATGGATTAAAACGGATTTAGATTGGATTACACTTCATTGGCAGGCTTACCTGGTAGGCCACGCATGTCGCGCCGCGCCGTTGCTCTCCGCCCGTTCACGTCCCTGTCCCTCCACACACGCGCGCGCGCATCGGCGCTTCGTTCGTCTCGGCGACTCGACTCGTACCGCTGCGCGGAAAACGGCAAAACGAGGCGAGCCGGGAGCATCGTAAGGCCAGGCAGGCTGCCGTCGCCGAAACAGGACACATGCTGCTACTGTTCCAGGCACGGCGCGACGTGTAATCTATTGCTACCGCAACGGCGGCGTATAGTATAGTAGCTGTATAGGATGCGTAATAGTAGGGTTTTTTTTTTTCGCATTCGGTCGAGAAGGTTCCGTGCATGATGGCGTGACAAGTGCGCGTATGCATGCGTGGGTTAGTGCCACGTGGGGAGGGGGTGGTGACGAGAGCGAGACAGCAATGCTGTATTGCTGTGGCGAAGCGAGATTTCTGTACTCTAGTCCAGAGAAATATTGTTGTCGTTTCATCTCAAGCGTGGTTTGGTGCCAGTATGCATTTGCTTTGCTGCACGTACGATGAATCCTCTCAGTTTTATTATAATAGTTCACCCATCATTCGATTTTAGGAGGTCACGTTATCGTTAAATCATAGCCGTCCGATCAAATTTGGTGGCTCTAGATCTTTACCACATGTCAAGCACACCATCCCTTAGCCCAAAAAAGCCCACCATCGTTCTCGCACCATCCCGATGAGGGTATATGCTGAAACGCATAGTCGTGGTGTTGCTGATATTGATGTAAGGATATGATATAAGGCGATACGCGCATGCAAGACGGCAACGGAGAAACTAATATATGATTCTCATTACAAATCTAAAACTGGTAGCATGTCAATCGTTCATGCTAATGTTTAAATTTTTTAAATTTATAATATATCTGCAGCAACGCGCGGGTATTAAGTAGTTGACGTGATGATCGATCGATCTACCGCGAAATCGTGAAGGGTAGGCCGATCTTGGTGGCCCGCCTCAGAACGGCTCTCACGGAGAGAAAACTACGCCGCGCGCGCTGCGGCGCATGGTATCCTGCAACACTGCCTGAAACGACGGTCTTGGTATGTACTTTCGTCGTTGCTGAATCTGGAGGAACATTAAACCACATAATACATTTTTTTCCATTCTGTAAACGATTCTTCTATGTGAACTTTTTATTTGGAGAAGTGTGAAAGGGGCCTGCATAAAAGTTTTAACCCATACCAATAATAAAATTGGAGGGATAGAAATACATGTCAATATTAATTCACCGAATTTTTTTCAAGAGGTTTGAGTGGATGAAATTTTTCTATGCTTTCTCTATGAAAATTATTTTGGTTTTTTCATACCTCGTTCATACAGACCAAATTACTTTCATATGAATTAATTCATAGAATTCTAATACTTTGTTTTTCTCCAAACCGAATGACTCCTTAAGGCGTATTTGAATGCGCGCAATTGAAATCTTAAATATTTGATAAAAATTGTAAAAACAATCACATAAATCTTAGTGGAAACTAAACATGGGCAAAAAAAAATTGAACATGTGGTTGGTGATAATTGGATTTACGCTATTAGAAGAGAGTCAGACTCGGGAGTTCTTGCATTGCATATTTGCATGAATGTCAAACCATGTGCAAGCATCGGTGAATTTTTGTTATATAGAAAATAACAATACCAACGTTAGTTGTAGTTTTCTTCATGCTGGAAATTGTTTAAATGGACGCTTGGAGTTTACTTACTTAAAGAGCGATTTTGTTGTCCATTTATGATGTCATCATTGGGGTAACTCTGATGCTTAACACTACTATTCAGAGTAAATTATACTTTAGGCTATTTTTATTATTTAAGTTTCTCTTTGGACCATCTGAAACTTATATTTTTATTTTGGATTAGAAAATTACCGTTATTATAGTTTCAACCAATGTAAATTATTTTGTAATACACTCAACGAATTTTAACACATCTACTTTGATATCTAGGAGCCTCTCGATATGGAGTCCATAAATTTGTTAAAGAAATGCTAGACATGGTTAGAAAAACAGGGTTGAATGGACAAAATTATAAAAACAAATTTATATGGTTTAAAGTAAAAATAAATAGGTTTATGTTTAGTTCAAAATCGAACCCTGGTAATCAAAGGTAGCATGAACTATTGCCTAAACATTATATCCTATTCAATTGGATCATCCAATCGACCATAAAATCCCTATGCTCTTATGTTTTGACTCGTTAAATATCTCGAGAAAAATACAATCAGAATGTCACAAATGAGAAAATGACCTATAATAATTACGGATGTGCCATGTATTCAGGGCAACAAATATGGTCAAACATTGCACAAAATAATTAAACATGGCTAGTCAACCTATCACGTAGCCATTATATTCATGCTTATTACCGGTTTTCAAAATGAAGAATATTAGCACCATGATTGTTCTTTTTTTATTGTGATGCTTCGAAAAACCATACAGAGCCCGCGTTCGACAGGAGGGGAAGGTGGGTTAGTTGTCCGATGCATAAAACATAATAATAGATTAGTACATGATTAGTTATTTATTTATTAAAAAATATAAAGTAGATTAATACGATTTTTAAACAACTTTTTTATATTTTTTTGAAAAATACACTGTTTAGCAGTTCGAGAAGCATATGTGCAAAAAATAATCTTAGTTATTTAGCTGTATTGCTGAACGCGGCCGGAATCAAAGAGTTAACGGCAACTTTTTCTTCATACGGTTCGTTCTGATGTCAAAATACGATAAAAGAATCTGTACGACCATAATTAAATGTGTTAAAAACTTTAGTGCTAGGGAGAATATTCAAAGGAACTAGTGGTATTGAAGAAATTACCACATGATTTTATACACTACGGAACAGAAAAGTGATCCTCTCATTTAGACAATGCATGCGCGGCAAATTTTTTTTAAAAAAACTTCTACACACAAGCTAAATTGTGAATAGTTTTACGAAATCCGTTCATACTTCACAACAAAAATAAAGTATTGTTAACCCTATCTTTTTACTTTTACTTTTGCTTATACTTATAAGCTAAATTTTGAAATCTCAACCTTAAATTTGGAGTTGGTTTTAGAGTTATCGCTGAAGTTTATTTTTCAGCGTCGCCTTTTAGATCGCCATAAATATATATACAAAAGTTTTAATTTTTAAATTATCTTTTTTTGCAAATATATAATTTGGTAATCACATTACTTAACACAAAATCTGAGTTAATTTGTCTGTTTTGTTAAGGACAGGTAACCGAACCGAAGACACCATATATCTTCGGTACAGAGTGGAGGCAAATAGTATAACCACAATCATCACAAAATTGGTAACACAAGTTTTAGAAATATGTATAAATGTATATTAATATTAACATTACATCACCGTTCTTTCTTTCACCTTTAAAGGTAAAAATATCAGCAGTTAGCATTTCATTAGTACTTAATGCGGGTTTGGACGATATTTTTGTCCTACCTCACTATGAACAAATTTTCATTTATCGGTGAGCCTATCTCCAATTAAACTACTTAGGGTTTATTAGAACGACGAAAATGTGGATTGATTGATATGTCAACAAATAAATCTAATAAGCCCAAAAAAGCAGGTAATTTGTTTGGAAAACAACCAATGTTAATTAATATATCAATACAAGAAAAAAACCAGCATGCTCAAGGTTAAGGATTTTTTAATGACCAAAACCAAGGATCCTGTCAAAATATTTCTTTCACTGAACCCAAAATATTTGGGGATTGCAAGGGAAGCAAATACCGCCAACATAAAAAGAAAAGAAAAATCTAAGCATATGTAGACATGTATAGCACAAGTTTTCATTGAACGATCAATCTAAATGAGCTAGCGGCCTATCTTTTGGCTTTTGCTTGGTTGTGAGATAAAAATTTTAATTTTTAATTTTTAATTTAGAATTGATTTTGGGATTTTTTTATCATATTTATTTTTCAATCCTAACTTTTAGATCGCTATAAAGACATATATAAAAGTTTTATTCGTAAATTATTTTTTATTTATAAATATATTGTTTGACTTTTTCCTCGAAAAAATGAAAAGACGGCTCCAACCCAGATAGCAACATCAAAATCCTATTTTGTGTGATAGATACACGGAGCAATTAATTCGTTCATGATACCAAGATTATTCTAGAATGAGCACGTAACGGAAATGAAACCCATAAACCACCGAATATGGTCGTTACTCCGTGGCAGATCTGACCAATAAAATTAGAGGGTCTGAACAAGTTAGATAAAATTTCAGAAACTTTCACATAAAATTTTGGGGAGTGCTACAACATGGGATCCCATTTTGAAAGAGGATGATTCTAACGATGTATCAAACACGATACCTCGTCGGTATCAGATCTTATACTAGAAACAAAATGATTCCGACGAGGTATCATCTTTGATACCTCGTTAAATAACAGATCTGATAGTGGAACGAGATGATTCCGACGAGATATCAAACACAATGCTTTATCGGTACCAGATCCGATATAGAAAATAAGATGATTGAGACAGTGTATTAAACATGATACCTCGTGGTACCAGATCTGATACTAGAATTGGATAATTCCGACAATGTATCAAACATGATACCTTATCGGTATTAAATCTGATATCGCATAAGTACCAAGTGATACCAATGTGGTAACATTTGATACTTGGTTAAACCTCGTCATCATCACCGCCGTAGTCGCCGCGACCAACGTTGGTTGCTCCCGGTCACCGCCATCGTCATCGTCCTCATCGCCGTCATCGCCATTGGAGCCCCATAGTCATCACCACCGCCGTTGTTGAGGAGGCGGGAGGCGGTCGGCGAATGCGGTGGGGTGGATGGTCTCTGCCGGCAAGGACGGGCCTACTCGAGCATGAGGTTGATAGCGTCCCATGGCTCCCTGGCAGCATCAGCATCGTCATCGTTGCTGTGCACCTCCTTGAGGCCCAAGAATGTCTCTAGCTTGCAAACATGCACTCGCGAAAGCTGCCTTTGATCCGCGGTCGGCGGGAACGACGAGAAGCAGGAGCTCTCTAGCATGCTTGTCCACTATGACAGTGGCTCTCCGCCGCCCAACGACTTGCATTTGTAGTGGATCCCATTGAGTATTTCCATAAAATTTTAGTTGTCTTCGTCCCCCGCCTCCCCCTGCCCCCATGTTAACGGGGGTAGCGAGCCCCCGGCGCCCCCATGTTAGATCCTCCCCTATCGTTACTACACAAGCTTACGATACCGGGAAAAATAGCATTGAATGGAAAAACAAAATTTCTCGTTAAAATTATCGGTTGGAGTTACATGCTAAAGCTATATCACATGATAGCTACAAAACAAAATAAGTTTGAATATGTATGATATCCTATTTACCTATCTCCAGCAACCAACGTACTGAAATTTACTTTATTTTCAAAAAGTCATATGAATTTATTTCCTTGAAGGAAAACCTCAATAAATCTTGATGGCGAAGTCGATGAAAGAAAACCACCCAAAGCGTCTCTTTCACATCCTTGAGGGATGAGGTAACGGGAGGCGGCAAGAAAAACAAATAACCAAAAAGCCAAGGAAAAGAAACAGAAACAGAAACAGACAGCACCAATCAAAAAACAGAAAAAAATACTGAAGAAAACCCCAAAAAAATCCGTGCCTGAAAAAGATTTGAAAAAAACCCGGAGACGCGTCGGTTTAATCCCACCTCCCTTTTCTATCCCTCCTCGTGAATCCGCTCCCGTGCTCCACTGGCACTCTTCTGGAACCCTCACCCGCCCCCCTCTCGTTAATCCGAGCGATTTTTCTCTCTTTGCTTAGCCCAAATCACGTCGTCTTCCTGCAAATCCTGCTTCGATCCTGCGGGCGTGGTAGGGTTCGTGGGGGGAGTTTGGCCTTGGAGTTGTCCTGCCCAATTCGGGGGCGGTTTGCTGGGAGTTAGCTGTCGCCCGGGTTGAGGTGATCTGATCCGGCGGCGTGCTGCGGGAGGGAGGTGGGAGTGGTCTCCGTTGGTTTTGGGAGTGGGTGAGTAGAGAGCTATGTGGATTGAGGAGTCGCCGGATTGAGCATGAGGGGTGGGGTTGCTGGTGGTGGTGGTGGTGGTGGTGGCGGCGGCGGCGGCGGTGTGGGTGGCCTGGATGATGGGATCACCCGAGGGGCGGCTAGTGGAGCTGTTTGGTGCTGTGAAGTCGTGGATGCCGCGGCGGGGAGATCACTCGCCGCCGCCGCCGCAGGCGGGTGTGGGTGGTGGTGCGGCATCGCCGCAGCCACATGACCTGTCGCGGGACTTCTGGATGCCGGACCAGAGCTGCCGCGTTTGCTACGACTGCGACGCGCAGTTCACCATACTGAACCGGCGCCACCACTGCCGCCACTGCGGCCGCGTGTTCTGCGCGCGGTGCACGGCCAACTCCGTGCCGCGTGCGCCGGGGGACGCGGCGCGGGAGGACGGCGAGCGGATCAGGGTCTGCAATTACTGCTTCAGGCGCTGGCTGGAGGAGGAGGCGGCCGCTCGGAGGGATGTGGCACATCCGTCCAGCCCTGTGCTGAGCACGTCGCCGTCTGCCGTGAGCGTCGGGAGCGAGAAGTCCGGTTCGACTGGGCGTAGCAGCACCGGGACGAACGGGCAGATGTCGTCTTACACGAACTTCAGCTACACAGACTTCCCATCCGTGCCGGTCGACGGCCAGGGAGAGTGCTGCGAGCGGGACGGCTGTGCGGAGAAGCAGCTGCCTGCAATGGAGCCGGCCGGGGGCGTGGAGCCTGCGACTTATGTGGACAACACATCGGATCCATACAGTTTTTGCTTGCATAGGTATGGCTTTTTGAGCTTTATGCCAGTCTGCCACCAACAAAGTAAGATCACATATGCATGGATTGGTTGATAGGAACTTACATTCGTACTTCTGAGAACATTACAGCATGTTATGTTGGGTTTTGTTAAAAGGTATTGGACAAGAGCTAGTTGCCACTTGCCAGTTTGTTCATAATATTTTTTCCTGGGTGCCTGGACTTAGAAAATCATTGTGCTTGTGCTTTGATATTCTATATTGGAGAGTTTGCCCACTGACATTGCTTTTGATACATGTGAAGAATAGGAAAATTACGAGCTGGCTGCTGGTTAGCCAGCAAAGTGTGTTTGGAACTGGTTATACAATTATGCTCTTAATCATCAGCACCTAAACAGTAGGTGCAGATGAGAAAGTATGGTCACATGGCTCTATTTTTCCATTTTAAATATTTCAATGGTGTGGTATTTTTTTCCAACTCTTACACAAAAAGGCTTTGCAGCTTTGTTTAGTGAGCTTAGTGCCTTAAAACTTGCAACTGACACTTGTTTCAACTCATTATGGTGACATTCTGATTTGCTGTTACTGCTCAGACGTGATGTTATCTTAGCAACATATTTCACATTCTGTGCCAGTTTTTAAATAAAATGTGCATATTCTGCATGCTATTTTAGCTGAGATGCCATAATGTTACTTGATAATTAGCACCCCAGTTTTTGCTTTAGTTTAGGACTTCCATGTTTTATTTTTTTGGATAGTTGCACAAATTGAAATGAAGAATGATTTTAAGTTGTAACTAGCATTGTTTTGACTAATTCAGCACCTGTTCAATGCTAGGAGTGATGATGAGGATGATGATTATGAACTTTTTCAGTCAGATTCGAAAGTGCAACACTTGCAAAATTCTGATGAATACTTCAAAACTGTGTGTTTTGATTCTCACCAAGTTGATTCTAGTGATGTAAAAGAATCTGTATCCCCAAGGCAAGATACAGAAAATTTTATTGATTCTGTGGGAATAGATAAGATTGGAGATCACATCATTGATATCTGCAATACTCGATCTTCTTCCTTGTATAGCATGGAAGTGCAAGAAAATGAGCCTGTAGATTTTGAAAACAACATCTCACTTTGGGTGCCTCCTGAACCTGAGGATGAAGAGGATGACCATGATGGTGCTTTATGTGATGAGGATGATGGGGAGGATGCCACTGGAGAGTGGGGATATCTACGCTCAAACAGTTTTGGTAGCGGACATTGTCGAAGTAGAGATAAATCAGCTGAGGAACACAAGCGAGCCATGAAAGACATTGTTGATGGGCATTTTCGAGCATTGGTTGCTCAACTTCTTCAGGCGGAAAAGGTACCATTGGCTGATAAATCTGGCAAAGAGAGTTGGCTAGATATAGTTACTTCTTTGTCTTGGGAAGCTGCATCTCTTCTAAAACCAGATACCAGCAAAGGGGGACGGATGGATCCTGGTGGCTATGTGAAGGTGAAATGCTTGGCTTGTGGTCGTCCAAGTGATAGGTAAACAAATTTACTCTTATGTGGATCATGGTCAAACTGTGTGCTTTTGAATGTTCATTTGCCTTATTGTTTAAAAACATGATCACCAAATTGATTCTTCCTTTTGTAACTCAAACTTGTAATGCTAATTTGTGGCAATTTATTTTTCAATTTATAGTCGTTTGAAATTCTACACTTTATTGCTTTGTCGTGCATCTTCTTAGTGCTCGATGTAAGAATTCCTTTTGGTTCTTCATTTCCAGTTTTGTTGTAAAAGGAGTTGTTTGTAAGAAGAATGTTGCTCATCGGCGCATGGCATCAAGAAAAGAAAAGCCACGCATCCTGATCCTTGGTGGTGCACTTGAATATCAACGCATATCAAATTTGCTTTCTAGTTTTGATACTTTACTGCAGCAGGTATTACTACATTAATCTCTTTAATGGATGTGTAGTAAAATTAAAATGCACTGAAAGGGCTGTATAGATGGGATGTTATGTTGCTATTATTGATGGCTTGTCATGTCTCTCTTTGCTCCAGGAAACAGATTATTTGAAAATGGCAGTTGCAAAGATCAAAGCCCACCAACCAAGTGTAGTATTGGTAGAGAAATCTGTGTCTCGATATGCTCAGGACTTATTTTTGGAGAAAAACATTTCCCTTGTTCTGAATATCAAAAGACCACTTCTGGAAAGGATATCACGTTGCACTGGTGCTCATATAGTCCCGTCAATTGATTATTTGTCATCCCAAAAGCTTGGGCATTGTGATTTATTCCATGTGGAGAAATATGTTGAAGAGCATGGGACTGCTGGAGAAGGTGGGAAGAAAATGTTGAAGACCCTTATGTTTTTTGAAGGCTGCCCGAAGCCTTTGGGTTGCACAGTAAGTATTCAGATGCTAACTCAGTATCTCAGTTATAACACTTCTTTGTCAAATATTGCAGCTCCTTTGCTTTATCTATTTAATATTAGTCCTTGAAGCATCTCTTTTCTAAACTATTGCACTTTTTTTTTCATCCGATAATCCCTAATTCGAATATTCTGCTAAAGTATGACAATGGAAAGAAATAAAAATAATCAATGCATTTTGAAGGATATAATGCAAGCCAGAGGTTGAAAGGTCTCAAATTTAAAAAGAAACCTACTGGTGATTGTGTATTAACTGTTGTGCGATTGTGAGCTTTAAAGAACCTATTACTTCACAAACAACTAATAATGTTTAATAATTTTCTTTAAAAAATAAAAATGTACTCTTTGATCCTACAACTGTGGATTTTTGCTCCTCGAAGAACCAAGAGTTTGTGCCTTCATGATCAATGTCAAACTTAGTACTTTATGAAAGAATTGAAGAATAAAATGAGGTAATTTTCTTGTGACTAACTATTCCTAATCTGTAGATATTGCTCAAAGGAGCTGATGGTGACGAGCTGAAAAAAGTTAAGCATGTTGTGCAATATGGAGTTTTTGCAGCCTATCACTTGGCCCTGGAAACATCCTTTCTTGTGGATGAAGGTGCAACCCTTCCAGAGCTCCCTCTTAAGTCACCAATTATTGTTGCTTTGCCAGATAAACCTTCTAGCGCAGATAGATCCATTTCGACGATACCTGTTGTACAAATGCCTACTGCTTCATCACAAAACAATGGTTTGGCATTAAATGGTTTTCGAACTATGGACCAAACAATAGTAACATGCTCTCCTGAGTATAAAAGATGCAAAAGACTGGGAGCTGGTTCTATGGAACCTGAATCTGCTCATTTCATCAGCCAGGACAAAACCATTGCATGTTTGCATGGTATGGTCCCTCAGTCGTCTACTGATCCCTTGGTTCAGCAGTCAAACAGTTCATTTTGTCATTGCCCTTCTTGTGCTAGAGATGTAGTTAATGAAATACATTTTGAAGAACATCAACGTGAAACGTCTGGACATACCCTGGATAATGATTTCAATGCATTGTCTGCACATCGAAGAAATTTGGGGTCTGCTGAGAGTGGCTATTTATTTATGTATAATTCTGAGAGTGGCGACAAGATAGCAGCTAAATTGTCTGTTCCTCTCAATGTGCAAATTTCTCATGATGACGACAGTTCAAAGGATGATTCAGTAATAAAAAAAGACGAAATTCCAGCATCTCCTGCTGACAATCAGAGTATATTGGTTTCTCTGTCCTCTCGTTGTGTTTGGAAAGAAACTGTTTGTGAGCGGCCACACCTTCTCCGCATAAAATATTATGGAAACTTTGACAAACCTTTAGGAAGATTTCTACGTGACCAACTCTTTGATCAGGTTAGATTGTCATTCTTGAATTCAATTTATAGAAACTTTATACCTTGCTTAACTTTCACATTTTGTTTCAGAACAATAATTGTATCTCTTGTGAGTTGCCACCAGAGGCCCATGTTTATTGCTATGTCCACCCACAAGGCAGCTTAACAATTTCAGTGAGGAAACTTGCAGCGAAGTTGCCTGGTGAACATGATGGTAAAATATGGATGTGGCATAGATGCTTACGGTGTCCTCGTGTTAATGGACTACCTCCTGCAACTAAAAGAGTTGTGATGTCTGATGCTGCCTGGGGCCTGTCCTTTGGAAAATTTCTGGAACTTAGTTTCTCAAATCATGCAGCAGCTAGTAGGGTAGCTAGTTGCGGCCACTCTCTTCACCGGGATTGTCTTCGTTTTTATGGGTACCCTCCCATTCCTTTTCAATTATATTGAACTGGTAAATACTTTGGCTTACATGTTTGTATTTTAGCTTTGGTGAAATGGTTGCTTGCTTCCGATATGCATCGATCATGGTTCATTCGGTGTATTTGCCACCACCCAAACTTGATTTCACTTCCCAGCACCAGGAATGGGTAGAGCAAGAAGCAAATGAGGTAGTTTGTTTAATGTTGTGACTTGTGAGCAATTATGTAAAAAATTCTAGCTGATGCTAATTGTCTATGATTTAGGTGGTTGACTCAGCTGAACTTCTGTTCACCGAAGTACTGAATGCACTCCACCAAATTTCAGAGGGAAGGCCAATTACAGGTTCTTTTGATGGCAACATGAAGATCCTCGAGTTAAGAAGGAACATTATGGAGCTGGAAGAGATCCTGCAAATAGAGAAAGCAGATTTTACGGTAAATTGTTTTTTTTGTTTATTAATGTTTTGTTATGAAGCCATACCTCCACTTGGCTCTGCCCAAAACAATGACACATAATTAAAGTTGTATTCTAAATATTGGATAATTCAACTTTAGGAATCATTAAAAAATCTACTGAAAAAGGAGATCAGAAAGGGGCAGCCGTTCATTGATATTCTTGAGGTTAACAAACTAAGGAGACAGCTACTGTTTCTGTGTTACCTGTGGGATCAGCGGTTAATCTTTATAGCAAATTCAGGTGGCAAGTACTGTGACACGCTAGGAGGTTTGCAGGTTGGAAGTAGGAGTTCTGACTCTAACGATAAATCAGTTGGTACAAGTGCAAGTACAAAACTAGAGAAGGCCCCAAAGGGCCCTGAAGTTCTTTCAAATTCTAAGGATGGATCCTTAAATCAGAGCTCAGGCCCACTTCATGCGAATGACGAGGAACCGAACAGTTCAAGAATTGTTTCAGGGTTGAATGGTATGGAAGATACCATAGCCAAAATCAATCATTCTAATAGCGCAGATGTTAAAGATAACCTGGATCATCAAGAATCTAATATTGGTGTTCGTAGGGTTTTTTCTGATGGGCAATTCCCAGTAAATGCTGATATTTCAGACACATTGGATGCAAAATGGAGAGGAGAAAATGGAACAGTTCCTGATACAAGCATCCTGAAACCACTAGCTCTGCTTGAAGGTACAGCTGATCTTAAAAATCAAGCTAAGGCAGTAGCAGCCCAATCTTCTTTATCTGTCAGGTCTGGAGATACAGTAGAAGACTTATCAAGCTGGCTTAAAATGCCATACATGAAATTCTATGACTCCTTAAACAGAAATTCTGGTACAGCACCAAAATTTGGGGCCCTGGCTGACTACAGTCCTGTGTATATTACATTGTTTCGTGAGTTGTCACAGCAAGGTGGAGCAAGACTTTTTCTGCCAACTGGAGCTAATGATATTGTTATTCCAGTATTTGATGATGAGCCAACCAGTATAATTTCTTATGCACTTATTTCACCCATGTACTGCTTCCAAACGTTGGATGAGAGCAACAAGAATAAAGATGGTGCAGATTCTATGCTTTCATTGCCTGTATATGATTCTGGAAATTTTAATCCTTTTCATTTGTTTGAGGATTTTGGATCCACTGACGATTTCACTTCATCAATATCTGGAACTAGAGGGTCATTTGTTCCCGACCTAATTCACCTAAGAGTTTCCTTTGAAGATGGTGGCCCACTCGGGAAAGTGAAATACACGGTGACATGCTACTATGCAAAAAGCTTTGAAGCTCTCAGAAGGTCTTGCTGTCCATCTGAGGTCGACTTTTTAAGATCTATCAGTCGATGCAAGAAATGGGGAGCACAAGGTGGCAAAAGCAATGTGTTCTTTGCAAAATCTTTGGATGATAGGTTTATAATAAAGCAGGTCACGAAGACAGAGCTTGAATCATTCCTTAAGTTTGGCCTAGACTATTTCAAATATTTGTCAGAGTCCATAAGCACCGGAAGCCCCACATGCCTTGCAAAGATTTTGGGAATTTATCAGGTACATTCCTTTGACCTTCTGTTTTCTGTTTTATAGATCACTTTTGTTCTAAGAACTTAACTTTATTCATCTGTTGATTCAATAGAATTCATAATATTAAGTGATGACTTGTTCTAAGGAAATAGCTAGGGGCATCTGGCTATCAAGTAGAACCTCGATTGAAAACATGGTTCTGCCTGTCATTTGTGATAAATCTTTGGAAAACAGCCAAATAATACAGCTATGGTGGAAGAAATAATAAAATGCATCTCTTTGTCCATTTTTTGGAGCAAAAACTAACTGCTCTAGGGAAAAAAAAAATCCAGATTGGTGCTATCGTTTTGAGTTTGGGGCCGACTCCGGTGCATTTTACTGGTAGTAGAATTTAATCCATATCGTTGATCTATTTTTATCGGACGGCTGTGATTAAGTTATACTACCAACAATATTAGGTGTAGAAATTTGAAGGGGTAATATCGTTCTTTTTGTTGTGATCTTTATTGCCAAAAAAAAACAAATTACAGAGTAATGCTAATCAAGTAATTAACAAAGTACAAAAATACCCTTTTTCTACTGGTAGTATAGTACTACCAGTAAAATGCACCGGAGAGTTGCCCTTTGAGTTTTCAGATGAATGTAGTAGTATCTGCTGGAAATCTCGCTGAATTTCTATGGTCTAAATATCTAGTATTTTTCTGGAGACAGGAGTATTCTTTTCTTTTTGTAAAAAAATATTATACAATTATCCACTTTCACAATCATATATGAACTTTAAATGTTACAAGTTGTAACTGGAAGGATATGGCTGTATTCTATTTCTATTTGTTTCTTTAAGTTATACTTTAATTCTTTATCTACTTGTAAACATTACCAAGAGTAGGTTTTATTAAAATTTTAGAACTGTACTCCATACAGGTTTTGGAGATCTATTCTTTTTGTACAACATAATAGGCGGAATTGCTTTATTTGATCTAGTAGATGTTCCATTAAAATGCTTCTCCATAAATCTCTACCTACAACTGGGTGTTTGCAGGAAGTGTGGTAACTTTAGACCTAATTTTCACTCTCTTATAAGCTCCCTGGATAAATCAAGAGCAAAAACCCATGATTTGTATAGTCATAGGATCATGCATGCTGTATTGATGATACCAGGTGCATCTTATTGGCTGGAAAATAGACCTGCTGAAGTATCTGATAGGTAAAATTTTCACCATGAAGCTTACTATACTAAAGGGGCTATCTTTTTTGCTTAGGTTACAATTAAGCATGTCAAGGGTGGCAAGGAGTCAAAAATGGATTTACTTGTGATGGAAAATCTTTTATTTGGACGGAATATTACAAGGCTCTATGATCTCAAGGGATCTTCTAGGTCAAGGTATAATGCTGATTCCAGCAGCAACAAGGTTCTTCTTGACCAGAACTTGATCGAGGCAATGCCAACGTCACCAATTTTTGTTGGGAACAAGGCAAAGAGGCTTCTGGAAAGAGCTGTTTGGAATGATACTTCCTTTCTGGCAGTAAGTTCAGATTCTGTTACCGTGAGAATTATCTATTTTGTACATGAATGTTGAGCTACAACTTCAAAAATTGTCAAACATGTAATATTTTATTTTTAGATCTTCACCTTAATTTAATCTAACTTTGGCCTCTTACAGTAACTAAGGTGCTTCTGTTTCTTCTTTTCAGTCTTCACCTTGATTTATATTTTGAAATGTTGCTTACAATGTATAAGAGGATAGCTAATGTTGCATACTTACCTTTTCAAGAGATTTTTTTTCCCATTTAATCCTCCTTTGGTAGATTTTATTTGTTCATGAGTTGCAAGAATGCAAGACATAGTTCAGCGCTTTTGTGCAAAACTCAAAATCGTGAGTGAGACTAAGGTCTATTGTTTTTCGCCAGGCTGGCAATTGCCAGCCGAGATTTATTAAGGTCTATTGTTGCATGTGCACTCGGTGGAGAGTCCAATCTTTAATGTAGGACTGCAAGTTACTCGTTTGCCCTTGCTAGTACCAAAGGAATAAAATGTTGTTTTGAGAACGTTACAATGTTTAACTTCGTACTTACCACTACTGTCTCTTTCCTTGTGTTCCCTTTTCCTCAATTTTGTTATAATTTATAAGAAACGCTGATAAGATCT
This sequence comes from Oryza brachyantha, assembly GCF_000231095.2. Taxonomy (NCBI): domain Eukaryota; kingdom Viridiplantae; phylum Streptophyta; class Magnoliopsida; order Poales; family Poaceae; genus Oryza; species Oryza brachyantha. The sequence continues at coordinate 13,622,412 of NC_023170.2, forward strand.
GTTATCTACTCGTATATAAACTCATTAACAAAATCTTGTGCTCTTCCAGGGAATTGATGTGATGGATTATTCATTGCTTGTGGGAGTTGACGAGGAGAAACATGAATTGGTCCTGGGAATAATTGATTTTATGAGGCAGTATACATGGGACAAGCATCTCGAGACATGGGTCAAATCGTCTGGTATTCTTGGCGGGCCGAAGAATGCCCCTCCAACTGTAATTTCACCGATGCAGTATAAGAAGCGGTTTAGAAAAGCCATGTCTGCGTATTTTATTGTAATTCCTGAGCAATGGATGCCTGCAATAATCAATCCGAGCAAATCATCAGTAAACATTTGCGAAGAAGATCCTCAAAATGCTTCACAAGAGTAGTACAATGTTCAGTTCATTATACCGGGCAGAGGGTGCCTGGTTTGCTTTTGATCCAATCAAAAGCGCTAAACTGATCGGTCTGGAATCTGGATGCTGCGGCATCAATGTGATCTTCCTACTTGGAGACTTATTCGCACAGATCCGATTGCAGTGGAGTCCTGGCTCAACAATCATCGGGGTGTATATATTCTTGAAACTGTAATTATGCATTAGTTTTTTCTTTTTGATCTGTCTTTCAAAATGTCATCGCTTCTCTGTAGTTCCCATTCCATTTTTGGTTGGATGTAATAGAAGTGGGGCATTTTTTTGTAAGTGTTCGTTGTATATTGTTACATGTATGTCATGTTATTTATTTGGGGGCTATTGCCGTCTGTAATAACAAATAAAGTAGTTCATGCAAATGTCCTATGTCCAAACTGACATAAACACAAGTGATTGTTGAGGTCTGGAATAAGAAAATATAATTGACCGCTGTCAACAGAGCTCCTCTGTGTGTTAAGACTTAAGAGACCGTGTTCTGTTTATGCGCATCTATTGGCCTCTCGCTAATATTTGTAAATTGTAAGTATGTTTAGGGAAAATTTGCCATAGGGCTTGCGTATTTTGCGTTCACAAGAAAATTAACTTCTTTTACAAGACTACTGAATGAAAGACTAACATGAGGCTTGGTCGCTTGGATAATTTCATTATCCACCAATAAGTTTATACATACATGATGGCAATGAGGAGAAACCTAGCGTAGTTGCTTAAGAGCAAGTATAATAGTAGGCTATAAACTGATGTGGAGAAAAGAGATAATGAAAAAGAAGTGGGGTTGGTTCTCATCTAAGAGCCAGCTATAGACCAACTCCAAAAAAAATATATTAAATACAAAGATAAGAGAAAGAGATAAGAAATAAAAATTATAGCTAACCTTACAGTCAACCTGTTATATGTGTTGACTATAATATAAACTTATAGCTAGTAGGTTGGCTTTACTATTAAACTTGCTCTAAATGCATAATTATACGAAGAAAAGTTTATCTCAATCCCAGCTGCTGTATTCGCCTGGATTCGAATTGGAATTAGGGTGCTCTTTATTTTTTTTCTTGTATACAGGTAACCCTCTCTCGATCCTCCATTGTGCCAATTTCATTCGATTTTGGATTGATTCCTTTCCTTCAATCAACACATTCACTTTTTTTCCATCTAATTTTAATCCACTTTCTCTCTATAGATTTTCTTCTAATACGTGTTGTAGCTTGTGTTTCCAAAAATAAGCCATTGATCTTAACCCCACACCGCCATGTTTAAGTACAGTTAAGGCCGCTGCCTGCACCCCGACCGCTGCACCGGTGCAAGATGGCGGCGGGCGGCGGCGGCAGGAAGACGCCGTGGACGGAGGAGGAGGACGAGGTGCTGCGGCGAGGGGTGCGCGAGCACCGGCGGCAGAACTGGGCGGAGATCGCGCTGGCGCTGCCCCGGCGCGGGCCCAAGTCGTGCCGGCTGCGGTGGTGCCAGCACCTGTCGCCGGAGCTGGACAGCCGGGCCTTCACCCCGGAGGAGGACGCGCTCATCGTCGAGCAGCAGCGCGTGCACGGCAACAAGTGGGCCACCATCGCGCGCTGCCTCACCGGCCGCTCCGACAACGCCGTCAAGAACCGGTGGAACTCGACGCTCCGCAAGCTGCGGCCGGCCGCCGCGGAGAAGGCGGTCGCAGCCGCGCACGACGACGCCCCGGTTTGCCTCGAGCTGTTCCCCGCGAGGGCCGGGGGCGTGAAGGAGGCTGCGGTGTCGACGGTGGCGGCGGGTCGGTTCTCCCGTGAGAAGGATGAGGAGGACGTGGCGACCGGACTGACGCTGGGGTTGCCGGTGCTGAGCGAGGAGGCGGAGGAGCTGGAGCTCAGGCTCCGGCCTTCGTGGCCGGCGACCATGTGAACCGTTTCGTCGCCTGCCATTGCGAACGGATTGCGAGCGCATGCATGGTTACACTACACCACCGGTTGCACGCGTGCCCGCCTGCCCGGGCATAGTTGGATCGTGTAGGAAAGTAGATTTTTTTTTTTTTGGTTACGGGCTATGTCATCTTCTACAAGACTACAACTATACCAGCGTAGATTCGCTGCTCGTCGAGTGTATAGTTTTCCATCTAGCATCAAGCTTGGTTCGTTTTGTAGGAAAAATGTAATTTCTATGCGTGTCATCCATTTAATAGGAATAGAGCCTAGAAAAAATACCGTAAATTTTCTTTCGTACCGGTAGTAGAGAAAATGTAGTAAATTTCACACCTGCTTCAATTTTTTTTGATGTATGCATACATTCCTATTTCTTCAGTTTTTCTGTTTTTATGGATTAAAATTCCTCCAAACCGAACAAAGAGTGTTTAATTATTGGGAAATTAAAGCTAATGCTATTTGTTAGTTTGGTATCTGATTTGATCAGTGTGCCACGTACATGACTTCATGTAAAAGTGATCCTTTTTCATTTTCCCTGAGCAATTTTTTTTAGTATATTTTCACGCTGAGGGTTCGATTTTCCGAACTTTCCTCCTCGCACTTCCATTTGGATTAAGTTTTCCAGTGGCAACTCATTTTAATTAGGAAAATTCATATATTTATTAGAAATCGCGAAATCAGCTCTGCCATATCAATTACTTTCTGCAAACTGTCAACGAATCCAGCCCACAAGTGCAGCCTGAGATGTCAACGATGCCTTTGAAGGCCCACACTGGCGATTCCTTTGGTGGGCTGGTAAATTTGGCCCAGAAATACAGGCACTTAGAGTCCAGTCAGCCTGTTGGGCCGAACAATTATTTTATTTGATGCCGCAATGCGGCCCAGTGGCTAGCCCACGACTCTCTCTGCTTCCAGCTTCCTCCTCCTCCTCCACCTCTCTTTCTCTCTCAAGCACTGGAAGGTCCAGTGCTCCGACCACCGCGCGCAAAACTCCCCGACCGCCGTGAGCCACCGGACAGCCGGCCACCGCCGCCGTTCGTCCCACCGAGCTTGTGCCGTAGGTTCAACAACCTAGCACAAACCACGCTCAGAGCGAGCACAGACCCAACATCGCTGTTGGATCTGGCCGGATTTGTCGACTGCGGCTCACCTCCTTAACGTCGCCGGCCGCTGCCGCTGCCACGGCCCGCAGCGCCACCCAGCGCCGGGACCTTGACCGGGAACGCCTCTCGCGATTCCACCCGGGGCCGCGGCTGCATCTGCCGCCCTCCGGGGACGCCCATGGCGACCACGCCGGAGACGCTGCCCAACTCGGAAGCCGTCTCCCACGCATACAAGTTTGCCTCCACCTGGGAGAAGGTCGCTTCCTCGTTCGATCGCTCAACGCGCCTTCCTCCGCGTCGGGTGGGTGCGATCCAGTAGTTTGGTGGATCTGATCTTTTGTCCTTGGGGTTTTTGCTGTTGCAGAACGCCCCGCTCACGGAGCAGCAGAATGCCGCGATCGCCGCGCTCTCCCGCGCCGTCTCCGAGCGCCCGTTCCCGGCTAACCTGGTGAGTCACCAAATCTCGAAATTTCGTGATGATTTGATCGATGAGCCTCATTGCTTGAGATGAGTAAATGTTGTGGTCTGGTGCTACCTTGGTTCGGTTTAATTTAGTATGCTCTGTGCTAGACTCGGGATAAACTGTGACCCTGTCAATTCGTTTTGTATTTAAAGAATTTGAGATGCTTCAGTAGCTGCAACAAAGCATACATACTCCATTTGGTAGTTCAGCAGTAGGGGTTAGTTTGGTTTACAATTAACATAGATATTTTAGTAGTTGCAACAAAGCATACGTACTCCATTTGGTAGTTCAGCAGTAGGGTCTAGTTTGGTTTATAATCAATAGCGCAGGAGTCAGGTGAATTTGTAATTCTGCTTTGTTGATGATGTTCTTGTACCACTATTACTTAGCTCATGCTTCATAAGTCAATACTCTATCTATTGCTGGACTTGTGATGATGTTTGATGTTTAATTGGGTATCAAATGGGTTTCTAAGTGTGTTATTTTTTGGTTTTAGTAAGTTATTTCATTGGAGGGCTGCTTTCATAACTGGATAGAAGGCTGTATTCTGAGTTTATTCCCCTTCCAGCTTTAGATTATTGCTTTCCATTAAAACATACTGCTGGGTGTTACCTCAGGAGAAAAGTTTAGTGAAGGATGGGGGTGCTATTGTGCCAGAAAAAGAGGCTGCTTTAGAGGAGGGTGCAATGGATGCGGTCTTGGTAAATACACATCAGGTTAGTCTTCAAGTCTTGTTGGTTAACTTTTGCACAATGCTGCCAAATACCACTTGTATGATTGATCAGAGAATTTGGTATTACATTTCTACCTTTTTGTTATTCTGTTTATTCAACTTTAAGTTGTGTCTGGATAGATGGTAAACTATTTCTGCAGATTGAGCTAATATTTTTTTTTTACCTCCTGTAGTTTTACAAATGGTTTTCTGAACTGGAATCAGCTATGAAATCTGAGGTTTGTGAATGTAACTTGAATCAGCTATGAACCGGAATCAGATTTCTTTAGTTAGTCACCCCTCTAGTTTGTTTGACAGACGGAAGAAAAGTATCGTCTGTATGAGAGTACATTAGAGGAACGTGTTAAAACATGTGATGGTATTCTTCAACAAGTAGGTTTATGAACCCCTTCTTTTGGTTAATACTGGTGAAATCTTTCAAGGAAAATGATCATTCATAATTTCAATTCAACTTATTAAAGTATATCCATTCAGGTGGATGACACACTGAGCTTATTTGAAGAACTGCAATCCTTGCATTTGAGTGTTGCCACAAAGACAAAAACGTTGCATGATGCTTGCGACCAACTTGTATGTACCCTTTACTATATGATTCTAAATACTTACAATTTTGTTATTTTTTTGTTATTTTTGAACATTTTATCTGATTAATTATTCCTACTGAAACTTCCACTATATAATGGAACTTAGTAGATCACGTGCGTTGTATGGTGTAGATTAGGTAAATTTATAGTATGCCATACCAGGTGCCCAGAGGAAAAACTCATTAGCTTGTTTGTCAGCCTGGGTGTAATGTTAATGATATTATAGTGATATATTATGTATAGCCCTTATCATTTTTATTATGAACAAAATTACAAAATTTTTTGATGCTCTGAACAATTGAGTGGAAGATACTCCTTATATACACTTTCAGCATGTATAAATTTAACATATGAAACTGTTCCATTATTTAAAAATATCATTTTAGTTAATTATGTCACTAAGGATTACTGGAAATGAGTACAAACCAGGGTGTTGGCAAATTCCACTAGAAAGGCATACCTTTATTATGCTGGCAAGATGTAAACAAACTAAAATTGCTAGCCCTAACTATCTTTTGTTTGTAGGAAATGCATTCTGATCTATAGGCATGCTTCATTTTATTTACTAGATTCATACATAACTTTACTTTTTAACTGTCCTTTTTTGTGTACTATTCTCTTCGTGTATTCATGTTGTAAAAGAAAATATATATCTATAAGCATGCTTCATTTCATATACTAGATGCAGATATAGGTTTATCTTTTAGCTATCCTTTTTTGTTTAATATTCTTTCAGTGTATTCATATTTATAGAAGCAAATATATATTCTCATCTGGCCATATTTCTGGTCCCTCTTCTGATTTTGATGATGTGTTTCAGTCAGTGAACTATCATTTCTAATATAATGCAGTTGTTGGAGAAACAAAGGCTGATTGAGTTTGCAGAAGCACTTCGGAGTAGGTTGAACTACTTCGATGAATTGGAAAATGTAAGGTTTGGCATCCCTAGTTTGTTTTGAAAACAAGATTCAAATACTAAAGCTTTTTCTACACGTTCTACATATCCCACAAACATAACCACAATTCACCCAAGCATACTGAACTATGGTTTCTCCACTACACTTATCTTGAAATTTTACTATTGAAACTTATGTGGAACCTATTCAGAATTTTCCAAAGTCATGCTACTAGTATGATAGCGATTGCATCCTTGATCATTTTGTTTATTGGAGATGTTAGTATGGACCCTGTTGTTCATTTGTGCCAAAAAGAAGTTTATTTCATGATTTGGTGGATATATAGTATATGATTTGACTCCAATGGTTTTCTCAATCTGAATTGGTTAATGCTAACTTGTACATAACGACGAGTGGCTCGTATTTTGTTAGATCCAACTGTTGTTTTCGTATATTCTGTAGCTGCATAACTTGTACATTTATGATTGCTAAGTCACACCTATCCAATTCCACTAACCAAGCACATAATTTATGATGTATGCAAATGATTGCACCCATTATAATGTATAGATGACACATTTTTTTTTTAAAAAAACAATTCCCATTTCTGTCTGCATAAACTGCCTCTTATGGTTTAAATTCTATTTCCATTTTGTAGGTCTCCACTAGCTTTTATTCTCAAACTATGAACATTGGAAATGAACAGTTTCTTCCACTCTTGAAACGGCTTGATGATTGTATTTCGTAAGTTGTCACAGACAGTGTCTATGTTTAGTTTTAGGGTGCTGAGATTTAAGGAGCTCATGCTGTATCCTGTTTGGGTGCTTACAGATATGTTGAAAATAATCCACAATATGCTGAATCTGCTGTTTACTTGGTTAAGTTTCGCCAACTTCAGGTAAAGGTCTACTTGAATTGAACTGTGTGCATATAGGGGTGGACAGAAAGCTCGTGGCTCGTTAGCTCGCTCGACTCGTGACAAACTCGGCTCGGCTCGACTTGGCTCGTTTCATTTTTCTAACGAGCCAAGCTAGCATTTTAGCTCGTTAGAGATAACGAGCCAGCTCGAGCTGGCTCGTGAGCTACTCGCGAGCCTAATGAGCTAGACCAAAGACACAAGATTCATCGGTGTTCATTGATTTTACCCTGGAATGCATGTGTTTAGTACTTTATAGGTTCACCATGTGATTTATTGGTTCAAACTTTAATATTTAAATACAATTTCATACGATTTGCATGTTTGAAATAAAAATTTGCTTGTATAACCTATTAAAAAATTATTTAGGTTAACTTTTTATGCATGGCTCACGAGCCTAACGAGCCAGCTCAAGCTTTATAACGAGCCGAGCTGAGCTGGGTTTTTAGCTCGTTACGATAACGAGCCGAGCCGAGCCAGCTCGTTATCTTAACGAGCTGGACCGAGCCGAGCCGAGCCGAGCTGGCTCGTTATCCAGCCCTATGTGCATAGCCATCATGAGTGCTATACTCTTAGCTGATAATTATATGCTTCTTTTATTGCAGTCTCGTGCATTAGGTATGATTCGTTCACATGTCCTATCAATACTTAAAGCTGCTTCATCCCAGGTGATTTTCCATTGAATTTTGGCAGGTACATGTGATATAACTAGTAGTTACTGGATAATGGTTTTTTTTTTCAGGTTCAAGCGGCAATTCGAGGTAGCGGTACTGCAAAAAACATTGTTACAGAGGGTGTGGAAGCATCTCTTATCTATGTTCGCTTCAAGGCAGCTGCTAGTGAGGTATACTTTTCATCAAATGATCTATACTCTATAAGAAAGTTTAAAGAAACTATAGTTATGTAATCTTTATATCTAGCAGGATCCAGTAACACCTTTGGTTCTTGTTTTTCAGCTCAAACCAATCTTAGGTGAAATTGAAAGTAGATCTTCAAGAAAAGAATACACACAGATTCTCTCAGAATGTCACAGCTTGTTCTGTGAGCAGAGGCTCTACTTGGTAAGATAAAATAGTTATTAGTTTTACATTTTCTTTCGCGGGGGGGTGGGGGGGGGGGGTGGGGGGGGTATGGACCTGACTACTTATCACTTGTTATGCAAATTCAGATACGAGGCATGGTGCAGCAACGAATTTCTGAGTTTGCTAGAAAAGAGGCTTTGCCTTCTTTAACAAGATCTGGATGTGCCTATCTGATGGAGGTACTGGCATATTTAATACTTTCTAATTATCTTGTTTGGGTTTCATCTGTGTTGTAGCTTTTTTTTTCCATGTTCAGAAGCTTACAACTTGTAGATATGCACAATAGCATTCTGAAATTTTGAGGAATTGAGCAACACATCGTATATTCAGTTTCCCAATATTACATGCTCATAGATATAGTGTAGTTCTGCTTACTATGCATTCTGAGTATGATGCATGTATGTTATACACAAATTTGTTCTGTATGATTGAAGTTTCATGATTTCAGTTTTATACCACTGAAAGTTTCAGATTTGCTTTATTAACATCCCAATGTCACCTTATTCCTCATTTTATCATTTCCATCCTCTTGAGGCCAATAGAAGTTAGTTTTGCCCGCAACCTTTGACTTTCAGTGTTATAAAACTTAAATGTGAACCTTAGAAGGCACATAGCCAATTTTATCGAATCTCAAGTATTCATGCCTTTTATTTTTCCGGCATATTAAAATATTCAGATGATTTTGAATTCAAATATGCAAGAAGACATATTTTGCTGATTTTTTCTGTTGCTTGTCAGGCATGTCAATTTGAACACCAGCTTTTTGCCCACTTTTTCCCAGCATCTGCATCAGAGGCTTCAAGTATTGCTCCTTTAATGGACCCATTGTAAGCTTTTTTTTTTCTTAATTCTCTCTGGTTCATATACTGCAGTGGGAACAAGTGATTTGTTGCGCAAAGTCACCAAACTTGACTTACTTTCATTAAGCTATTTATTGACTCAATAATTAAGTAATAGGTTTTAGAATACATTATACATATAGGATTTTCAGGCACTAGATATCTGGATCTTAATATAAGACACAATTCTTTTAATAATTTGTAACCAAACTGTTAATTCCTATCTTAAAACGAATTTGCAGAATATTTCATCAACATAAGAAAGAGGTAGAAGTTCCTTTATTAAAAAAGATAAAAACAGGAAGGTTCTTACATCTGCATATTGTTTAAGTTTTGTCATATAAAAAACTTAGAGCCTCTAGGTATCTTGAAGCTTCATAAATATATTGTCTTGTTAATACTTAAGGAACACAAATCATTCGGTTAGTTTCTGCAACAACCCCCTGTTATATGAATCAAATTTAGGTTGATGTGTTGTATTGTTTAATGTTCATACTTTTATGTTCTCAGCTTTTCATCTAAGGTGATTAACTGCTATACCTTTTTTATTCAGGTGCACATACTTGTATGATACTCTGAGGCCTAGACTGATATACGAGGGAAACATTGATTCTCTTTGTGAACTAGTTGACATTCTGAAGGTTGAAGTCCTAGGGGAACAGCTAAGTAGACGTGGTGAATCAGTAGCTGGGCTTCGACCAATATTGCAAAGGATACTTGCAGATGTTCATGAGCGGTTGGCCTTTTGTGCTCGGACTCATATTCGTGAGGAGGTACTATTAAAATATCTCCCTTATTTGGTGATCTCATGTTTTTTCAGTATGTTTTTGTTTCAGTGCATGGCACATATTTCCTTCATTTGTTCACAAATAGTGTGAGTACGGTTCCTTTAATACTCAGAACAGCTGTCATGTGGACTTATGTCCAGTTTGTTGTAGATCCTGCAAATGCCTTGAGGGAAAACTTCATTGTTAAAACGACACTTAAAATAATTCAATATTTATTTGAAGTGCTTGACATTCTTCACTGGTGATCTGAATGATGTTTTGTAATGAGAATTACCAGATGTTGCATGCTAATTACAAGAGTAATGGTTGGTTATTGTTTCATTTAAAGCTCTGATAGTAAAAATATTATTAGCACTGTTCAAAGCAAGTCATGAATTCAGAATTGCTCTTGAAGTCTTGAAGATCCCTGGTGCTAGTATTATCTAGGCAAGCTTGAGCTCAGGAATGAAGCAGCCTTTTGTTATATATTGTTTAACCTACTTAACTTTCTTTTTTGCTTAATCTTACCTCACCAATTTTCAGATTGCAAACTTCCGCCCATCTGATGAAGATCTGGACTATCCTGGAAAGCTTGAGAGATCTGTAGATGCAACAGCAAGTTCTAATGTTAGTTTTGTTCCTTTTCTTTTAATAAAAGTTCATTGCAATTTAACTCTTTATGGTCCTAGACATTCAATAAAAACCTGTACTGACACTGAGTTGTTCACATGATTGTAGTTGATGTCTGCATACGATGGTACTACCATTAATTATATTTTGTAATTTCTCCCCTCTATTCTTATGTGCTAACAGCATTTTGCTGCATGATTTCATCTGATGTTAAAGAAAGCACATGTTGCTTATGACTGAATCATGTTTTAATCACGAACATTAGAACTTATGACAGTCTTGTTAAATCATTAATCTAATTGCTTTGTGTCAATCTGTAGGCCAGTGGCAACTCAGACATATATGTTACATGGTATAGACCACTGGAAAAAACGGTGTCTTGTCTGTCAAAACTATATCACCGCCTAGAACCTTCAGTTTTTACTGGATTAGCACAGGTATTGGACCTCTCAGAGCTTAGTAAGAGAATTTCTCTTGTTCATTGTTTTTTATTGGTTGATGCCGTGGCCATTGAATTTGACATATAAATTTATTAATCTCCACCAGGAAGCTGTAGAAGTTTGCTCCACATCTCTTCAGGTCTCTACTCTCCTTTCCTTATTGATCATGTCTTAACAAGTTCTTTGTGCGCTACATGTTTTTTTTGTGCGCTACATGTTGAGCTTTACTGTTTAATATTATGAGCAAATCTGTTTATACCATGAACAGAATGCAAGCAAAGCCGTTGCAAAAAAAGCAACCGCGATGGATGGGCAGCTTTTCCTAATTAAGCACCTCCTTATTTTAAGAGAACAGGTGATGCAGTTGTCTATTATGTCAAGTCATAACTCCATTGCATGCATTAATCCATCTGGCAACTCATAGGCTACTATGCATGTTTACAGATCGCTCCATTTGATATCGAGTTCTCAGTCACGCATAAGGAGCTGGATTTCTCCCATTTGCTGGTATGTGCAACTTTATTCTTTGTATATTGAGTATGAACTGTTTGGCCCTCTCATAATCATGGGGACCTTTCTGGTATTCACCATTTGTTATATTCATGGAAAGATGTCACTCAAACTATTTTACTAGGCCTACATGAAATAAAAAAATGCTGATGTATTTGATAATTCTCATGACCATAAAACCAGGCTTCTAAATTCTAACAGACCATCTGGCAACAGATAAATCACTAACATTTTGAATTGCTTTCATCAGATATTTCATATTTGTGGTAAGACCATGAGAGTAATCGCTACCAGATTTCTCCATGGACAAGTTCTTATTTTTATTTCCTATTGTTCTTGCACCCACATGAATCCATGATAAATAGCATTTTCCTTCTTTCTCTTGTCTACTGACCAAGTGAATGAGTTGAGAAAGATTTCTTTTTGTTTGTAGTAAGATTATACTAGGAAAATAAAATGACCTCCCAGGCTCACTAGCTTGGACAAGACATTAATGTCTATTGCATTCTATCAAATTAAACTCAAGGGTTGGTGTGCTGAACTTTAAAAACACTTGGTGCTATTCCTGAAATATGGTGTCAAGCATTGGTATGCGGTCTTTATGCATTGACAAGAGTAACTGCTACATTCTAGACTTTATTTAGAGCAATTTTTATATATGATATTTGTCAGAAATCCACATCATGCTTGTACTGTCTATTTCCGTCTAAGTTCCAGTAAGCTTTATAAAGTGTCTGAAGATTTCTAATCAGGTTGCGTTGCTTCTTGATGAACCATTTGAACTATCTAATATTCTATGAATTAATTAACGGTAGTTCCTCAGAAGAAAGGTTTATGTTTTATCTGTACCATAAAATACCACGCATATGGATTGTATCTGATCAGCTATGCTGGTAATAACATTCCGTTTTACAGGATCACTTAAGAAGGATTCTTAGGGGGCAGGTCTCATTGTTTGATTGGTCAAGGTCAACATCACTTGCTAGGACGTTTTCTCCCCGTGTTCTGGAGAATCAAATTGATGCCAGAAAAGTAACTATCTTAAACTGATAGCTATTGCTTCTGGCCTAAAAGTTAAATTTAAAATGCTTATATTAATTTTTCATTAGTTGACAATACAAATTCCAGTTCATTTTGTGAGAACTAAAAGAACTTCAAACGTGATGCAGCTCAGTTGCTCGCATCCTCAGTTTTTTTTGTTTTAAATTTCAGCTAATTTTCTTACTGCTATTTTTTCAGGAACTGGAAAAAAGCCTCAAATCTACATGTGAAGAGTTTATAATGTCCATTACAAAATTAGTAGTGGACCCAATGCTTTCTTTTGTTACTAAGGTATGGAATTAGCGTCCCTTTCAAGTGAGAAAGAGCACAGCCTTTGTAATAGTTGACTCACTTATCAATCCCTTTTTTTCATGTGGAAAGTCTCAGTTCTCAACCTAAGGCCTTGTTTAACACGCCTTCCCTGTGCATGTTCAGGGTTTTAGTTCAAAATACTGTGCTCATTCAATTTGATCAGTTTCTCCATGTAGTAGAGTCGAATTTTTAGCATTCCTTTGTGGGATATTGAAAATTTCAAATTATGAACTCACCTGTTTTTGCCAAAACCTGAACCTGCCTGGTTCTGGTATTCTTTTCAAAATTTACTCTTATGGAGATCTAACATGATTGTCTGGGCCAGGTAACTGCTGTCAAAGTTGCACTGTCCTCAGGTAGCCAGGGTCAGAAATTGGATTCTGTTCTAGCAAAACCCCTTAAGACCCAAGCATTTGCTTCTTCTGATAAGGTTGCAGAGCTGGTTCAAAAGGTATTTTACAGGAAGATCCAAGTCAGATCATTCTCCTTTTTCGATATGTTCCATAAAAATCCCTTTTGCAGGTAGGGGCTGCTATTCAGCAAGATTTACCTAAAGTCATGACCATGATGAGGTTGTATTTGCAAAATCCATCTACTCGGTTGATTTTATTCAAACCCATCAAGTAAGTATTTATCTGCAGGCGCTCTATTTTGTTCACTTCTGCTTTCTACTACCTACGTCTCCAAATATAAAATTCATAGAAAAAAACCCTTGTATTTTATGACAGAGCTAGTATATCCTGGCATGATGGCTTAATAAAATAATGTTATTGTTTATTTCAAAAAGCGGGTATCTTTAATTATTTTGCCAGGGTGTTCAGTATTAGTTGTTGCTAATATGAAAACATATATAAACATAATTTACGTGACCTAACCATACGAGGTGAAATAGAAACAAATCAGTGCTAAGGAAATATACTAACGGGCAAATTGTCACCAGTTGTCCACTAACAGTTTTCTAACGAGTGCATTATTATGAATGCGTATACAAAGTATGTATGATTTCTATAGTTGACTTGAAGAATGGAGTTAAATGCCACTGAGGGCATTTCCATCCTGTTATAACTTTAGTTCACGGTTGTCAAATCTTTGGTACGTTTTTCTGTAAGATGTGTTTAGAGGCAGACTCTTTTATCTGAGTTGCTCGGTCATTTACCAATCCAGTTTACATAAACTATCGTTTGGTTTTATTCCTTTACTTCTAATAAACTGTCGGCAACAAATTGAATTTGTTATTTGAAAAAGAAAACATTAATCCCTATCTCTCAAATGGATTGAAGCTAAGCTTTACTGAGATGTGCGCCAAACAAAAAATGATGTATTACACTTTTATGTGCTTACAAAATACTTTACTTGTGGGTATCTGTTCTAATTCCATCTTTGTTTCAGGACAAATATAGTTGAGGCTCATATTCAGCTCCACTCCCTTCTGAAGTCGGAATACACAGCTGACGAAATCCAATCTATTGGTATGTTGCCTGTAGGTGACCTCCAGTCTCAGCTGGACGCTCTTTTGTAGCCGGTATCCAGACGCAACACTATGTTTTGCTCGTCGAGATGGTATTTATTATATCCTGAAGTACAGTAACTCCCGTTGTACAAGAGTTATGTTGCATTGTAAACTACTATAGGGCTCTCTGTTACTGTGTAATGGAGCGTTGTTCTTGTGTGGAGGTCAGGGTGCACAATGCCATGCTTGACATGGTGTTCCCACTGGGCCAGCCATGGCGTGTCCGTCATTGCGTCTTTTCATCTAACAAGTACACAAGTGGTTCCGTCTGGCCAAGTACTGGACTACTCCCAACCCCCCCAGCAGTTGTGTCATGTGATCACCCTTTAATACACCTGAGATCGCTCTGTGCTGTGAGTTATAAGACTTGCCGTCCATTAGCGTCGCAGTTCGTAAACTTCTCCGGCCAGAAAAACTTCCTACGGCGACCGGCGGCGCCAGTCGCCGTCGCCGGTGAGCCGGCCGGAGAAGAAGCAGAAGCAGGGCACGGTGATATAGCCGCTGCAACCAGGGACCCTACCTCCTGTCGCAATCCGGGCTCGCTCTCTTTTCAGCGCAACGCACGCTGGGTTGCTCCCTTCCTCTCGCTGTCAGCCGAGCTGGCCCGGACGCGATAGAACTGAGCACGTTACTGTGATCGATATGTCAGCTTCGGGAGCAGCAAAAATGATCGCATCACATCACATCCGTTGCGTTTGATCTGTGGCCCAGCTCTCGGTATAGTAGATGCTAAAGTCTACTAGTACAAGCTATCAGAAGCTAATCATCCACGACAAGACACCTTTCATTTCGAGCAACGGCTTGCTCACTTGTACAGTTTGTAAGCGTTTTTTTTTTTTTGGGAATACTCATCTCTTTTGTATTAAGCTCAGGGAATATCGTTTTTTAGTTGTTTAGATGGTAAAAATTTTTGACAGAAATGTCACATCAGACGTTTGATCGGATGTCGAAAGGGTTTTTCGGACACGAAGAAAAAAACGAATTTCACAGCTCGCCTGGAAACCGCAAGACGAATCTTTTGAGCCTAATTATGCCATCATTAGCATATATTTGTTACTGTAGCACTTATGGCTAATCAATGACTAATTAGTCTCAAAAAATTTGTCTCGCGATTTCTCCCATAACTGTGTAATTAGTTATTTGATTTATCTATGTTTAATACTTCATTTAGATGTTAAAAATTCGATGTAATGTTTTTGGAGAAATTTTTTGGGAACTAAACAAGGCCTTACTTTACATTATCCCAAACGAAAAACAAAGAGCTGCTTCACTTATCTCAAAATTGAAAAATATACCTATCTAGTAAATTGTTGTAGGATCAAAATGTCGACTAGAGGGGGGTGAATAGACGATTAAAAATAAATCACCTCTAAACAAAACTAACCTAAGATGCTAGGTTTGATGGAGAGCAAGACTACACAAGCAACTAAGTTAAGTTCTGCGATCCTAGGGTGATAGTGACTCAATAGTATCACTAGGAAAGTAAATAACACCTCCTAAATCTAGTTTTGTAATTCTAGGGTGAAATGATCACAAATATATCTCTAGAAATGTAAATTGCACAAATGTAAAAGTGATGAGCAAAAAGGCAATGAGACAAGTAATTTTTCACCGAGGTTCGGAAACTCGCCGGTTTCCTACTCCCCGTTGAGACGAGCCCAACTCCACCGCTCAACCACAAAGCCACCGCACTCCCCCTTCGTCAAGGGGTGGGCAAAGTGGGAGCCGGCCCAAGGAGAGGACTACCCAAGCTTCGATCACTAGGGTTGTTCTTCCTCCACTCCGGAGATGGCGAACACCGAGCCACTCACAAGCCGGCGCCGGGTCTTTTCCACAACTTCTTGAAGAGATCACTGGGCAACTCCTCCACAAGCCGTCTAGGAGGCGGCAACCTCCAAGAGTAACAAGCGATGACCCGACGTAGAGATGATCAAGTGCCACACTAGCTCTACAATGAAGCAATGCACTTGATTCTTGGCTAGAACTCCCTCAAACACACTAAATGGATGAACCCTAAGCTCAAATGACTGTGTGAGAGATGCAAGGGATATGAGCAATTGAAATGGCAGCCAAGAGAGCTCCCTTGCTGCTGGTGGGGGTATTTATACCCCCACCAAAAAAAATCTAGCCGTTGGGGTCGAAATGCCCCAATTCTGTGCTCCGCCAGTCTGACCGGAGGTATGTGGCCGGTCAGACCGTGCTACTGTGCAACGGCTAGAAAACTAGCCGTTGGAGCTCTGACAGGTGATGTCAGGGGCCCGACCGGTCAAACCGGCGTTGAGCAGCCGGTCAGACCGCCATCAGCTCAGTCTGACCGACTACGGCTCCGTCGACTCTGTATCGGCTACCCCGAGGGGCTAGAAATCGGTCTCCAGGGGGGCGGTCAAACCGCCCAGTAGCCTGCGGTCAGACCAGCTGAACAGGCCGGTTAGACCGCCATAATATGGCCAGTCAGATCAGACTGTGGCCGGCGGTCAGACCGCCCTACGACTGTCGGTCTGACCAACCTTGGTCTGACCGACTTCAGTGAGTTTTGCAAGAAAGAAAATATGTTTCAAGTGTTTATGCAAATGACCTAATGTGGCTATTAAAATCATCTCTTTGCTAGGTCATTACCCCTCTTAATAGTACGGCAAAGCTAAAGATGAACTAGGAAAAATTTGATCGCCCCTTCACCTCAATCAATTTAAAATTAAAACTCTAGATTTACCAACTCCTTCCAATTTGCTTTGCGCCATCAAATTTATACGTCAATAATCATCCATGAGCAATTATGAGTGAATCTAAACTGAAACACATATCTCAAGTGTATGGTTAGTTCACAATTAGCGCTTGTCATTAATTACCAAAATTAACAACGGGGTCTATGATGCTTCAATTGTTCCTATTCGATTTGCTGTAATAGCTAATGTCTCGTCATGTACTTAGATAGATGTAATGTCTCGTCGTGTACTTAGGGGTTGTTTAGATAGGGCTAAACTTTTTGTCCCATGTCACATCGGATGTTTGGATATTAATTTGAAGTATTAAACATAGACTAATAAAAAAACTAATTTTATAAATGAGCAGTAATCCACGAGACGAATTTTTTAAACCTAATTAATCCATAATTAGAGCATGTTTACTGTAGCATCACATAGGCTAATTATGGATTAATTAGGCTCAATAGATTCGTCTCGCGAATTAGTCTAAGATTATAGATAGATTTTATTAATAGTCTATATTTACTATTTGTAATAAGCGTCCAAACATTTGATGGGACAAGGGACTAAAAATAAGTCCATATCCCAAACACCACCTTAGATAGCTATATCATGAAATGGGAGAGTAACGAGAAAGAATTGAGGGTCAGTTGGCAACGCCTTGCAACACAACTGGTGGACAGCTGATGGTCCTGCTCTGCCTAGTGTATTCCAACTGTTCACTTATAATTTTTTACCATTCGTCTTATTCAAAAATTTAGTGCGAATATAAAAATTTATAAGTAATACTTAAACTACTTTTAACAATAAAAAATAATAAATAAAATAAATAATACTTATAATTTTTTGATAAGACAAGTAGTCAAAGATTATAAACAGAAAGTCAAAATCTCATATAATATGGGACGAATGTACTATTAGATAGGCAGTGCAGCTGTAGGTCATGATTTCGTTCTTGAAGAACCCTGTTACCATGCTCCTTCCAGACCGTCGATGACCGCGGTTTCCTATACTGTCAAAATAGTCCTCCGATCAACAATATTTGGGAGAGGAGTTGAAAGGAAAGGTGATAAGTGTTTGGATCAAATGTAGCATGGTGACTCCTATTGGTTTGCCATAGCATGTGGCTCCTATGGGCTTGAATATACGATAGATATTTTTCCCGTGGGGTACAGAGAGTGACAAACTGAGAGCATTCGTTGGACCACCCTATACGTTAATGCATGAGTATGAAAGGAAATGAAAAATAGTTTCACGAATGTTTCGTCGTCCAAACTTAAAAGAAAAATTAAAACAGCTCCATGGATGTATACGGCTGGGAAAAGTGACTTCCCTATGCCCCACACAACCA
Organism: Oryza brachyantha; assembly: GCF_000231095.2. Classification (NCBI taxonomy): domain Eukaryota; kingdom Viridiplantae; phylum Streptophyta; class Magnoliopsida; order Poales; family Poaceae; genus Oryza; species Oryza brachyantha. The sequence goes on from NC_023170.2 coordinate 13,640,598, forward strand.
GCGACAAGTGTGCTCTAAAAAATAGAAATGGAATGCTTGCCCGACGCCACGAGGTAGCTGAAGCGTTTGCTTGGCTAAGAACGCATCGGCCATCGAATCCAAGTCGCATTCGATCGATCCGTTTAATACGAGTGGTATGAGATCCCGAAGGGGAAAAAATGTATCGAAAAGTTGCAGATTTGACCTAGATAATGTTGAATCTGATGGTGTATTGTTGATGGCACTCTATCGTCCGATCGAGGTGTATCATCCACATTTTGGTTGTTGGGAAATTGATCTAGGCCAGTCTCACTGCATAGTTTCATGGCATAATTACAAAAACCGTAAATTAGATAACCGAGCGTGATGAGTTTTATGAAGATGAAAGTCCTCTCTCATCTCATCAAACTCTGCCATTTAGTGACACTGGCAAGTCAACAATTTTACTAATGTGACACTCTATTTAATATACATGACACCCCTATAAAATATATGTATTTAGACTAGCCTTACTGATCTGGAAAAGGAAACATAGCCTGCATGCAGGTCGATTCTAATTAATTAATTAATTTGGTATGAGTCATGTACACTTTCAGTCTTTCACCGATTTGATGAATGAAGTACATCAAGTACCCCCTTGAATCAAAGTTTGGAGTTTTTCAAACCTTATAAAATTCCTAAGAAATGGCACAAGCCATATAGATCTTGAAGAAAAAATAGCAAGAGCTCTAACCTCTTGAAAAATTTCATTTGAATATCTCTCTTATCTGAATCTAGCATTTTTTATCTGGTCTATTTGAACACTCATATATTTTCCATGTGTTTTATAATAAATTATTTTACACTTGTACTCCTATTAAAATATTATGTCTTTTATATTTGTCTATTTTCTCAATCCTGTATTTCAAAGGAGTCCGAAAATGAAGAAAATCCCTTGCATCTAGCAAATAAGATAGTCTAGCTAGTCATACAAACAAGAGCATTTTTCCCATCCTTGAATAGGTACCATGAGGTACCACTGTTTTCTATACAAAATTTGGTACTTAAACAGTGGTACCTCATGGCACCTTCTTAAGGATAGAAAAATTGCTCTACAAACAAGCTTCAATACGTAGGCCGCGTTCGGCATGGAGGGTCTTAGTTAACTTATCCCTAGCACGAAAAACGTAGTAATAGATTAGTACATGATTAATTAATTATTATTTTTTAAAAAATATAGAATAAATTAATATGATTTTTTAAAACAACTTTTCTATAGAAAATTTTTATAAAAAATACACCGTTTAACAGTTCGGAAAGCATACGTGTGGAAAATGAGAGCATATAAGTTAACTTACCGGGCATCAAACGCGGCCGTAGTGCACACATACATCCATGATTCATGGGCAAAAATTCCTGTGGCTAACACACTTTTAGTGACCAAATTACATATAAAGGATTATACTTTTAGCATTAATTTTGCCGGATAGAAAAATGACCTCTTTTGGAATCGCAGTGACTACGATAAAGCTTCAGTAGTGCTACGTGCTGTTCTAAAGGATGCCCATATAGCTGCACAATATTCTCTACTATTCCTTTTTTGGGATTTGTACTGTTCTCTGCACTTGTTGTTTAATCACATGGACTAATCCTGAGAACTACTGCAACTGCAACATGAACTTTAATAAATAGGACTTGCTCCGGTCCAACAAAAAGTGTCTCGAGATAACGGTACCTTAAGGTATCAAATCGTTCTCACTATTAGATCTAGCTGAGTAGGATGTGTATTGTTAGATTCATCGATCAGAAACGATTACCGGTACCTTGAGATATCTTTTGTTACTTTTTATTGGACCGAAAAAAAACCTCTTAATAAATTGGTGGACAAAAGTACATGTTCACCTGTAAGGCATGATCTCGCCTGCCTTTTGCAGCCATTGACCCAACAGATGAAGACTGGCATCCACTTGGGGGCACGACACGAGGTACTTGAGTTCGATTACTGCCCAGCACAGAGCCAATCACACAAAAAGAAAGAAAAATTAGCTGCTTGTGGTGAAACCTTTTTGACCTAGCTTTGGTGTCAAAGCACCGAGCAAAGCTTAAGAGAGAATTGGATAACTAAGGTTGTTCACCGTGTAAGAACCTAACGAGTGATTTTATCATATCACGTTAGATGCATATATCCGTAGAGATATATCCGTAGAGAAGAGAGGGTGTCCGATGTAATACCTTCATGAGGATGCTCATGTGTTGCGTCTTGTAGAAGATAACAGTTAACGGGGATAGAGAAATGTAAAGTGGTCCAAAAAAGTGGAAAAGAAAAGGAAGGATGGAGAAGATGTGTGTGGAGCAAAGTGACACCTACCACCTAGACAATGTCCCGTCATGGCTAGCTAACGTCGAGCGTTAACATAGATGAGCATAAAAAGCTAGCAGAGTACTCTAGCAAGCAAATTCGTGCCATAGCACCACACATAGTTGTGGAGCTCGCTAAACCGAGCTCGTCTCTTATCAACACGTGTCATCACCACCGATCTCTTCATCACTGGATCGGTAACAAAAGCGTTGGATCTGCACTCCCGGAGCTTCTGACGTGATGTGGACCTTATCACAGACCTCGTTGTTCTCTACAACTTGGTGTGCCCTGTCACTGACTGTAGTTTCTTGATGCCCACCGATCGATAGATCTAAAGCGGCTATGAGGAGTATGGAAACGGGTATCGGCCTCCTCAACCGCCAGCACGGTGTGGAGAGAGGGGAGACGAGGCAACAATGGAGAAGCAATGGCAGGAACTTAGCGGCAGGGGAGCTCAAGGAGTCTCACGTCACTGTTGGGTTGGAGTGAGGGGAATTGGGGGAGAGTAGAGATGAAAGATAGAATAGGGGAGATCTTATATTTTTCTAGACTTAGGGTGTTTTGTGTAAAATTTTAGGCTTATATATAAATTAAGAAAATGAGTATTGAAATAGAAGTATTATGGGTTGGTATAAAAAATTAAGGACAGCCATAAAACCATTTTGCATTGTGGGAAAAATTATTGCCTTCCGCATGTACTCCCTCCATTTAAAAAGGGTGTATTTTGTATTGTTAGGGTAAGAGTATTACTGACAATCACTTTATTGACATGTATTTTTTGTCTTAAAATTGATGTTATTAGATGTGTACTGGTACTTTTTTTATTATGATTTGTATCACATAAATGATATGATTTTTTTTAACCCTAAGGTATCATATTGGTAAACTTGTCACATCCAAATACTAGGTGCTTCGAGGTGCAAAAATTTTATACTAGAATTTGGTATTACTATATACTTTATCAACCATAAAATTTCTCAAATGATATATCAATAAATTAATCTTTGGTCAAAGTTTGGTCCTAAGAAAACAAAATAAACCTTATATCATGAAATAGAGGAAATACTACTTCTCTTGAACATAAGAGATTGTTAAATGATATATTAATAGATTAATGTGTTCCCAAATGATAGGGGTAGTAATTAACTAGTTTCCATCGACCCTAACATAAATACATTTTTAGCACTATAAAGATGAATTAATTTTTTTAAAAAACAACATAAATATCACTTATTAGATAAGATCATATGAAGTAAGAGATAGGTCAAGATAATATAGAGAAATTTAAATATTAAGTGATTAATAAAACAACTAACTTACTACCTCCGTCCCGAAATAAGGTCATTTTTTAGTTTTTTAATATAATGTTTTGACTATTCGTCTTATTTAAAATTCTTTTACGATTAATAATTTTATTCTTACTAGATGATAAAACATGAATAATACTTTATACATGACTAATTTTTTTAGTTTTTTACAAATTTTTTAAATAAGACGAATGGTCAAACGTTAAACACAGAAAAACGAAAAATTAAATTATTATAGGACGGAGGTAGTAGTAGATTATATCTTATAAAATAAATTTAAATCTAAAAATTCATGACGGAGGTAATACTCCAGACAGTAGCCAGTTGCCTGGCTCGCACTAGCTCAAAAGCGGCATCACCGATCAAGAGTTGATTCGGCAATTTGGCGTCTTGCGTGTACTGCCACTGCTGTGTACGAATGTGCATGTAGTAATTAAAGTTCTCTTTTTTTGTCGCGCGCGGAGAAGGGAGAAACACGTTGTTGGCTTGTGGCAAGCAGGTTTGCTGGCTTGCAGCACTGCACATTTAACACAGAATCACAATGCTATTTCTCTCTAATCATCTGAGTAATCGAATACTACATATACTACGGCCGCCATTTATCAGCTTGTGCTTAATTTTGGGTTAAATTCGCTCGCCCATACCACTCAATAATACCTATGAGATATGATGGATTGATGGTAATATGCATACACCCACTCTGTTTCTCTGCGTGTTAACATTGCCATCAACGACTATGTAGCTTTTCCTTATCAAGGCTATTATCAGTGTTCAACTGTTCATAGAGCTTCATCAACAGCAAGGGGCCAGTTGCATGTGCTACAGGTACAAAGCATCTTCCTGTTCTACAGCGACCATTGTACTCGCAGGAAAGACGTGTTTTCTCATCATTGTACCTATGTGTTGCACATACGTATCAAGACATGACATGCATGCATGTTGCACATATGGCACGTCCACTAGGCTATTAGGACATCTCTAATGTTTATTTTTTAAAAAGATGCTAGAATAGATATGTCATAGTATGCTAGTTTAGTAAATAATGCTCCAATGTTGTATCGTGTATATATTAGACTAAGGTGGGTCCCACTGAGATAAAAAAAAATCATTCTTTTCTAACTTTCTCCATCCTTCAACCTTACATGTTTTAGATAAAATATTTTTTTAATCTAAGCCCTAGGTGCCAAAGTAAGACACATGTGCTAAGAAATTCTAGCCTACCGGCTACCAAACTTGCTCAAATGTATTGCACCTGTCTCATATATTTCTCTCTCTTCTATGCACCTCCTTAGATCACACATCGAAGCTGTCCTTAGCCTGTTACTCCTTCGTCAAAAAATATTTTTTTTCAATATTTTTCACATATATTTAAATACCGTTAAAACGTGAATATCTTTCATCTTTTAATATCCCAATATATTTATCTTTTATTTTGCCAATCTTCAATACAATATCTTTTCGAAAATAAAGTATTTCTGGGATAAAGAGGATAAGGTAAAAACTTCTTTTTTTAAATAAAAGTAGTATTAAGTTATTAACAATGAAAATTGTAACAGTACGTCTCCGTGAGCTTATATGCATTGGCTCAGCCTCTAGGCAACATGAGTGCACCTTAATTGATTTCCTCTGATTTCTTTACGAGTTTACGACATACTAGTACTTGCAGCATCTGGCACTTCCAGTACAGATCATAAAACCGAACCACACTACAAAATTGGTCATGAACGGGCTTTCCTGTTTTTGCGAGAACCGTTAAATATTTGTAAACTTTTACAAAAAAAAAAGTATTAAAATTAATTTGAATTTTTAACTTGACAAGTTTATCTCTAGCAGTCGTGATGTCGAGCCAGCCTCATTTTTCATGGAAATTGAATGGTTTTTAAACCTCAGTAATACCTATAGGACTTCTGCTATAAGCATACAATTCATGTGTGGATTACAACTGCCTCCCCACACATATAGAAAGCGTCCAATTAACCTGCAAGTTAAGCTAGCTTGGATGATTGAAACTATATATAATTGATTTGTTTTGTTTCTGCACGGCACATACTAGCGATGGCCCATGCATGCTCATGCAAACGAGATATTGTTGATTCGTGCAAACTATGAGTATGAACTCGGTATGCCCATTTCGGAATATATCCGAAGAGCTTTTCTATCTCGGGAAGTGCATTTTGGTGTGGTGGTAGAATCATGGGTGCATGACTAGCTTCACCCACCAAACTTCACCCACAAATATTACACATAGTACATTTTCAACTGAAATTTAGTGTGATAAGAGATGTGTCGCTGGTTTACGTCTCTTTAGGCATGTGTTAGGAGACATTTGTAAGTAGTACCCCGTCTCATATTAAGTTTATTTTTCAGTTTTTAGATACTGTTTTAACTCTTCGTTTAATTTGAAATTTTTTTGCGATTAATATTTTTATTGTTACTAGATGGTAAAATATAAATAGTACTTTATACGTGACTAATTTTTTTAAGTTTTTGTATAAATTTTTCAAATAAAATGAATGGTCAAACATTAGATATAAAAATCAAAAAGTAAAGTTATTATGGAACGGAGGTAGTATGTGAATATGGTGTTGCGTGTATAGTGGTGTGTTTGTGTATATCTATCATGTAATTAGGGGCAGACCTAGGTCCCAAGCCATGACCTAGGCTTGGTTGCGAAGACCCATATAGCCTAACATAATTTCACTGTATATTAGATATACGGAATTGCTATATCTCATTCGAATGAAATTTGGGGATAAAATTTTACAGATTTCGAACCATTGGATCCGTCCCAAGATTCGTGCACCGGCTTCTCTCCTCCAACTCCGGCGGGCTCCCCTTCTTCTCCGGCGCCGGCGACACCCCCAACTCCAGCAGAGCATACGGGTTAGGGTTTGGGGTTGGGGTTAGGGGAGGGGGAAGAGGGGGGTTTTCTCAGGGCTTAGAGGGGATGGCCGTAGGCGGCGGAGGGCTGGCAGTGGGCGGTGCACTCCGACAGGCAACGAGGCGGCGGCGGCGCCACCAAAGCCGCAGGGATGGAGGAGGGCGATGGGCCGGCGTCGGCGGCGGGGGCAAATCAAGTGTGAGATTAGGAGGCTGTGGCCGGTGGTGGTGGATCCGGTGGCGGAGAGCCACCGGAGACGGGGAAGACGGCGGAGTGGGGGCATCTCGCTGTCACTGCCTTGAGAAGAAAGAGAGAGGGAAAGGAGGAGGGGGCTCGTCAGGGAGGTGCGAGGGGGGCTCGCTGGCACCATTGATTCCTTCCGGCCAGTTGACGAGGTGGGCGGCGGCATGGTGGCGGCGGCGTGGTGGGAGGGAGTGGAGGAGGCACGGACGCACGGGAGAGGGGGGAGGGACAAAGTTAGGGTTTAGGGTTTGCACGAATCTTAAAGCATATCCAATGGTCCAAAATTCTAATGACATAAGGTGAGATTTTCTGTCACATGATATATAGACAGCCCCTTAGATATATGGTCCAAACTTCCTATGAAACGGTCTAGTATCCCTCAAAATGTTGGATCACCTCTTCATGTAATCGGGAAAAAAAGAGCTTTTCCTCCTCGTGAGTCCCCCTAGAAAATGGCATTTTATATCTTCACATTTCCATATATTTCAGTAAATCGAAAAAAATGCATACGCCTATATACACGTATAAAGAGATAATTTGGAGATAGGTAACGGACAAAATACACTCCGATCTGAAAGGGAAAAGCGTACGCACGATGGTTATTTGTGTACAACTATCTCTTCTTTTTCCTGATGAAAACGACCTCCACAATTATTGAGATTCCCTCTTTTATGTATTATTGTGCACGAGCAGGAAACACTTTGCTTGGAGACAAACTATTATCGTTGCTGAAATCACAAAGCTTGCTGGGCCCTAGGACCACTTCGATCTGACCGCATTTCACTCAATATTTTGATCTATATCACACTCAACAAACGGTTTGTTTAAGTGTCTTTTTTTCCTGTGTACTTCTGCATTGGTTGAACATTTTCGATGAACTGGTGGCATGTTACTCCATCTTAGGGGGGGCATCTCTTCTCGTTGTTAGGAGAAAAGCCAAACAACATAGTTACGAGCGAAAAATAATTTGTGAATAAAACTTTTATATATATGTTCTTAGTGATATAAAATCAAAAAGCTAAAAAATAAACTACAATGAGAAAAACTTAAAAATCAACTCTAAATGTAAAGTAAAAAATCTTTGACTTATAAGTATAAGTAAAAGCGAAAAGATAAAAGACAATTAATTCTCTCCTCAAAAAAGGTCCCAACAGAAGTTCAGAGGTAAAAAAGACATCCTAACACGTCTAATTGTGAACTACTCCCTCCATATTTAAATAATTAATGCTGCTAACTTTTTGACATATGTTTGACCATTTATTTTATTAAAAAATTTTGTACAACTTTATGAAAATGTTAGTTATAATTAAATTATATTTAGTAATAAATCCAATTAATAAAATAAGTAGTAATTAAGTAGTTTTTTAATAAGACAAATGATCAAAGCGGCGATGGTTGCTAACCAATTACTCTCATTTGTAAATGTATGATGTTGGTCGTGAAACAAAAAAATAGAGGAAGTATATAATTGGTTGAGAACACATATAACTGCTAACTTCACGGGCAGAATTATATACAAACATTGGTATTTGTTTAGTATCACCACAAAATGTGCTGATTTTTCTTTTTTGAAATTAACCAATTCAAGCTCAGAATCTGATTCAAATTTGAAAATCATTGTGGTGAGTGGGGGTCTACAAGTTGGTAACATCACACAAAATCCAATTTATAATCTCTTCTCCTACGAGAAGACAGTGCACCTCATTTTCTTGTCTACGTCTGTCTTTATCGATAGTACCCCGATTTAAGCCTTCTTTACAATCCAGGAATTGTGTGGGATATTCACATGATTCTGTTCAATATTGCGATAGGAACAATTAAATTTCTCACGTTCCAAAAAGAGACGTCAAGACTATATATGTACAAGCAAAATGTACATACGCTGTTATGAAATTTAAAACAGCATATCGGGCACATTGGAAAGAAAAAATCCATTTTGAATTTTAGAGCTAATAAGAGGTTTTGGTTGGGACGGGGGTGGGTCTGCATATGGGTATATAATCCGTGGTTGGCTCTAGTTTAATTAAATATATAAAAAATATTATTAAAATTTAATTAAACTAGAGCTAGCCAGGGATATTATCCACGAGTCGACCCATACACATCTCTATTTTTTGGTTGCCAGTTTTTTAAGTAACTAGTTGAATGTGTTATACATCTTTTCTATAGGAAATATTTATCTTGTATCTGGCTATATCTATTCAGATTTGATTGTTTCTTAATATTAATAAGTTCAATGGAAAATTTATATACTTTATAATAAAGGTAGACACACCCCATCACTATCTTCTTCTAAGTGGTATAGAAAGAATGGATAATGGTCTCACATGTCAGAATTTGGAAAATTTATAGTGGGTATAGATGGCCATATGGGCCGCACGACACGGCACGACACGGGCACGTCAAAGCACGGCACGGTAAGGCACGGGCACGATAGGCACGACTTGTCAACCGTGCCGTGCCATGTCATATGTCGTGCTTACCAACAAGCCCAGGCATGGCACAGAAAGGGTTTAAGCGTGTCGTGCCAGCACGTTTGGCCCGTCGTGCCGTGCCGGCCCAAGTACATACACAAATCACCTCGGATCGACACATTCTGGTTCACTTGCGACCCGTGGCTGATGACGCGGCGGCTTCATTGGCGCCATCTGCTTCATCGGCACCGGTGGCGCCACCAGCGCCAACACCCCTATCAGCACTGCCACCGAACACCTCGACGTCGTCCTCATCGTCCCCCGGTTCCCCCAACAACCTTAGCTCATCGTTGATGGTCATCGGGTCACCACCGTCCGACATGTCGAGGTTGGCCCTCCGGTCCCTTGACGGCGGCGTCGCACTCACTAGGCACTCCGAGGAGCACCGGCCAACAACATAGAAGAAATTAGAAAATTAGGGTTAAGGTTAGGGTTAGGAGGCCGAGACCCAAGAGCAGCGAGAAGGGGAGAGAGAGAGCTCACCTGCGCTGCCGAAGCACCGGAGTTGCCGAGATTGGGGGGATACAAGAACCGAATCAACAGCTTTGCTCACTCCAGCCGAGTGCCGACCGATGAGACTGTGTGTGGCGGCGTCATGTCGAGGTTCAGCGGCAACGGCTGACGAGTCACAGGAGGAGTTGGGCTGCCGGAGCCGGCCAGAGATGACGAGAGAGCGGGAGGATGTGAGGGCTAGAGCCGCTAGACGGCAGCGGCAACGCCGCGACGGGAAGAGAAAGCCGAGGAGAGGCGAGAGGAGAGGAGAGGCTAGACGGGGGACGAGGCCAGGGTTAGGGTTGCCGATTCGGCGCCTCCCTTTTATACGGCGGCGGATGGCCTATCCCCCTCTCCAACGGGCCGATCCAACGAGCCTCCTCCCCTCCCAGGCCAGCTGCCGCCAGCCCATCCGACCATTAAAGCGGGCCATATCGGGCCGTCGGTTTTATCGGGTCGTGCTCGTGCTGGCCCAACATGCTGGGGTTACGGCCCAAACACGGCACCCCACCTCGGGTCGGGCCGGCACAGGCACGAATTGTATTGGACCGGGCTATGTTCAGGTCGTGCTTTGCCGGGCCATGCTCGTGCTTTTAATAAGACCCGGCCCATATGGCCATCTATAATAGTGGGTGGTAAGATGGTGAATATAGTTTTACTACTCACCACTATCATTGCTATTTTTTCAAGAAAAATAGTATATATTTCTAAGTATGTATATATAATATATATGATAGGTTCCAATCACACAATAGAAGATTCTTCTTCTTCTTCCATAGAACGACTACTATTGAGTCATGTGGAAGCAGTGACAGAAAAAAAAAAGTATTTTTGTGGACATGGGGTGGTTTTAAATATCCATCACTCCTCTCCCCTTCACACCCCTCATCTATCCTTCCCTCTCACCTCCACCTCCTTCGCCACAACGTCTAGCTATTCGGCGCCAGGCGTTGGTGGTCTCACCGGCTCACCGCCTCAGGTGAGGTGATTCCACCGGCCAGCCGCCGCCGCCGCCGCTTCCACCGTCGCCAGCAGCCATGCTTCCAAGAAGCCAGAGCATCTTCCACCTCGGCGAGGAGGGCAGTGTCCACTGCCACCGCGGAGGCAGCAGCCTCGTCGCGGCGGCCATGGCTGGTGGAAACGGCGGGCGCCGCGTGCGCGTGCGCGAGCGCCTCGTCGTCGGGCTCCAGATCCTCGTGCACAGCCAGCACCACCATCACCACCACCACGACGGCCGGCACGCCCACGCGCACGGCCACGCGGCGAGCATAGTCCTCAAGCAGATGGTCCGGCCGCGCCCCGCCGCCGACGCCGCCGCCGCCACCGGCGTCTCGTGCAGCTTCCTCAAGGCATGCTCTCTGTGCCGGCGCGAGCTCTGCCCTACCAAGGACGTCTACATGTACAGGTACCAAAATTAAAAGCCTAACCAAACCACATGAAGACACCTGTTGCATTGATCCATGCACTGCACATGACGAGATCTATCTGACGAACACTCGTCGTCTGACAAATCCGTGTGCACATATGAATTTGCAGGGGTGACCAAGGCTTCTGCAGCGAGGAGTGCCGGTGGCAGCAGATCGCCGTGGACGAGGCCCGGGAGCGCGAGGCGGCGGCCGGCCGGCCGGAGCGGCGGGGATCACTGGCTCGCCACCACAGTCCTCACCGCGCGGCGCCCATCCGTGGAAGGACAAGGAAGACACTAGCCGTAGCCTAGAGAGTACTCAAGTTAAAGTACACGTACGTACGTAGCAGCAGCACAGTGTTGAGCATGACACTGTTCATCACTCTCGTTAAGCTTCGAGAGAAAGTTAATTAATTAGCCTGGCATGCCAATAACCGGTGGGGCTTAATTTGCATGTGTATCGGTGTATGCATGCAGAAGCATGACGCGGTGATAAGAGAGAGAACGATAATTAATTAAAGAGAGGTTATGGAGAACAAAAGGGGCTCGAAGATCAGAATATTGGATCAGTGTTTTTTGTTTTGTTTCTATTTTTGCATGTTATAATCCTGGATCGATATGCAACTTGTTAGATCGATCTGTGTGTTTGTTTGTTATATATGCACGATCCGATTGATATTTGATTCTCTAAAAGTGGAAGCTAAGGATTATGGAAGGAATTAACTTACGTGGAAGAACAATAACAGATATATAGCGTGAGGTGCTGTGTGATTTGTTAGGTCTCAGTTGGGTCCAACGTGTATATATGACCGGACGGAATAGGTTCGATATCCCTCTGAACATTAGTGGTTAATGATGCTGAATTTGACACCTCGCTAGAGAATTGGGGAACAAGGGTGGACGATTCTGTGGCATCTAACAACTTGATGGGAAGAATCGATGTACATGTAGGCGAAAATGGGTATCTTTTAATTTGTGTATAGTACAAAAAGTGTGAGCAGAATATATTACATTTATGCGCCCATAAAAAAGTAAACTATTCGCAATTAGAAGAGACTAGAGCATCGATTAGACATGTCAATTGGTATAATTCATCAAATAACCTATGCGGAACTCGGCCAAACATCTTTAGTTCTTTACCAATGCGTATATATACAGTAAGATGTGAATATATTTTAGAGTAAAGTACATGGCTGGTCCTTAAACTTGTGACGCAGTAACACTTAGTCCATAAACTTAGAAAATGTACGTTTAGGTCCATGAACTCGTTTTAATATTAAAACAAGTTCATGAACTTGGATGGTACATTAAAACAAGTTCATGGATCTAAACGTGTATTTTCTAAATTTATGGACCTAAGTGGTACCGCGCCACAAGTCCATGTACTTTACTCTATATTTTATTAGTGAATACCAAAATATACATATTTCCAATTAATTGAACTAAAGCTATAAAAAATAGTCAAGCTAATATATAGGTTTTATCACCCTTCCTAACTCTTAATTTATGTATATCAACTTCCATGGTGTCACTTCTCTTCTTTGTCTCTCGCACCGAAAGAATGTCCTATATACTACTTCCTCCATTTCATATTATAGGATCTTATGGGTTTGCCTATATTCATCCATATATTAATGTATATGTTTTATATGTGTGTCAGATTTATTAGCATTCATATGAATTTAGATAGTGTTAAAAAGTCTTATAATATAGTACGAAGGGAATACATGGCTCAAGGTCTTATTGCCCATTAGGGCCCGTTCATTTTAAAAGATTTGTAAAGGAAAAATATAGTAATATGAAATCTTTAGTAATTTACACTGTAGCAATATTTGTTTCAAAGGAATGCACCCAAGGAAACTGTAGGAAAATTTTCCATTCCTCCACTATTGGGGGCAAAACATAGGGAAAAAATCCACTCCAATCTCATTTTCACGTGCAATCTTTTGGTTAACTTGCATAACAACTAGAGGGAAATTTCCTATGTTTTACAATCCTATAGATTTGCACATGTATTTATACCATATTTCTAAATTTTTTTCTATTCCTATGATGTATAAATCCTATAACCGAATAAACCCTAGATCGTCTTTCTAGAGGGCTCCACCGTCGTGGCTGCTTTCTTCACTGCTACCTACCTTGCAAGTAGGGCTATACATACCCTCTTTCAATGGAAATAGTCGTGGCTAGCCGGCTACCGAGCAAAACCGATGAAAATCAAAAACAATATCATAAATTTAAAATTGTCTATTTGTTTTAGAACTTGTTAATATATTAGGTGTTTTCTATTACCACACCTCGATGGTATATCAAGCAATTGTTGTTACCATGCGGTAACCACAATAACACAAACTTTGCGTCTAGGTTTGTAGCTAAACACCATATCCCGGCAAAGGATAAGGTTCGTCAAGCACGAATCTTAGAATAATTTGAAGGAGATGGGAATTTTCGTGACTATTATGGCTGGACACAACATTCAACTAGTTAGAAATTACTATATTTTTTCTTGAATCTTTTCGAACTATCCAGCATTTTCTTAAATTTTGCACGGAAAATTTTCCAAACTACCCCGGGAAGAGTTCTCGGTAAGGTTGTGAAGTCGACGTGTGTTTGTTCCTATGCGTATAGCACCAGGGAATGTTTGTTGTTGTGTGTTTTTTTGGTTTCCCCCGGGTGTTCAGGCACAAAATAAGGAGCTTTCCGGCTTTCCGCTCTCTGGTAGTGATTTGTACTTTTTTGTTCATGATGTCTATGAATTCATTTTTCACATATTAAAACCTAGTAATATTTTGCATATATATTAGTGAGGTTTTCATGATTGACTATACCTATATTTTAAATTGGGTTATTTAAAGTGATAAATTTCCTATTTAGGATAAACTCGAATTAAAATGTACATATCCAACCAGATATACAGCCCGGGTAAAATACTCTGATCTTCCATTGCTTCATCATCAGACCTCACAAGGTGCGCGCACGTTCAAGGCCCAAGAAGCAATGGGTAGAGAGGGGAAGGCCCAATTCACTACTAGCACATTCCAATTTCTAAGGCCCTAGCTCTCCGATCGATCCCTACAGCCTGAATCAATTGCCTGTGCTCCAAGTCGAGCCGGTTCTTGATCTCTACACGCGAGCGAGCCGCAGTTCAATTCGTTCGTCTCCGACTAGGACTCCGGCACACGTACGTGAGTCCAGCCTATAAACGCGCACTAGGCCCGATACGATCTTATTACCAAGCCACGAAACCCTAGCTAGCACGATCGAGACAGCCGCTCCATTACTGCAACCATATCGCTACCATCAATCCGGCCTCTCCGAGCACGATCGATCGAAGATGGCAGCAACAGCGGCGGCGGCGCGATCCCTCCTCTCGTCGGCACGGGTCGCCGGCGGCGCCGCGGCAGTGAGCTGCGGCCGCCGCCGTGCCTACTCGGCACCGGCTGCGGCGGCGGCGCGGCAAGAGCCTGCCGCTGCTGCTACGGCGGCAGGGCAGGCGGCGGCGGCGCCGGCGGAGGGCGCTACCGGGAATAGCAGTAAGGAGGGGTTCTTCTGGATGAGGGAGCCCAGGACGGGGAACTGGATGCCGGAGAACCACTTCGGCGACGCCGACGTCGACCCCGCCAAGCTCCGGTCCCGGCTGCTATTCCCCAAGAAAGACTAGCTAGCTATAGTCAAGGAGCCAGCAAGGGACGCGTGATGCATGCGTATCCATGCATGCACACGCGGATCGACGCGCACTACAGTTCGTGTTCATAGTTTGTCGCGCGCGTAATCTGTAACACAATTTTGGAAAATATACTGTGTTAGTTTCACCAAGTACGTGCCAGAGTTTATTTGTGTAACACAATATTGTAAGTGCTATGTTAGTCTTCGTGTAGCTAGCCACCGATCGAGTAGCAGAGTCTAAGACTCTTTCATTGTATTTGTCTGTGGAACACGAATGAGTCAACATTGTGGTCGTGTGTGTGGAACACAATTTGAATTTTTGATATTGTGTTAGTTTATTCTTTATGTGTACTTCCTCTTTTTTATGTTATAAGATTTTATATGTTTGCTTAGATTCATTTATATATTAATGTATATGTTGTATATATGTGTATCTAGCTATAGATTCATTAGCACACAAAAAAATCTAGGCGATATCAAAAAGTTTTATAATATGAACAAAAAAGAATATAACATACTTGGAAGTTATAGGCCGCTATAGTTATCGTCACCACGAGATGCAGGAGCATACTACCGTAGACATCTAGATTGACGGTGGTTCGGAGATGGCTTCGGAATGGCTTCGGAATCAATTGAGTAGAGGCAAACAATACTTGAGTTATCCAAATCCGACGATTACTCTACCGAATCGATGACCGGGGAATCAACTCAATCCTCGTCCATCTTTAGAGCTTGCCTTACTCATCGCTACAACAGACTCTTAGAGTAGAGGTTGTCCTTGTCTTACTGGTCATTGTCGTCTTGCCTCACCGTCCTCAGCATCTACAACAGTATCGAGTGGTGGTGACACCGCCGACCTGCGGCGTTGGACCTTACTGGCCTGCTCCTTTACTAACACCTAACTTCGACAGCAAACGATGCTGAACTATAGGTGGCCATACGACCTACCCAATCCACCATGCCCAAGCATGGCCGGACTCGAGCAGAATTTTGTCGGCCCGGCATGGCCCAATCAACACACCGGGTCATGCCGTGCCAACCCACCCAACCTGGCATGGCCGGACTCAAGCCGAATTCCATTGGGCCAATATAGCCCAATCAACACACCGGGTCATGTCGTGCCGGCCCACAGGCTGCAACTAACGCCCAGGCACGATCCAATTACACCCGGGCCGGCTCGAAGGCATGATGGCTCATTATACTTATTCAATAAAAAAGTCTATTTCCTCCCTCGTCTCTTTGGACTGGGTGGCCTCACCTCTTTGGAATGCGTGAATAAGTCTATTTTTGGTCCCTACTCTTTGGGTTGTGGATTGTATGGCTAGAATAAGTTATTTTGCAGACATCTCTTTTTGACTAAGTCTTATATGATTAAATTAAGTTTATTTTAGATCATATAATATTTTTTTTATCCTACTAGTTAAACCAGGCCATCCCATCGTGCCAAGGCATTGGCCCAACGGTCAGGCCAGGCCAACACGGCCCGATCGCCGTCATGTTGTGCCGTGCCTGGGCCGGGCCATCAGGCCTTATGGCCATCTCCTGAACCCGCCGGCGTATGGAAGGCCAACAAACCTCCACCATAATAGTGCTCTCTGTTAAAGCGGCATCGGGAAGATGCATATGCCCCAAAACCACCAACAGTCACGGAGTCACCACACGGCCACACCCGCCAGCTCGTCCGTCCACGTTCTCAACCCAGATAACCAAACGCCACCGCGCGCAGTTAACCACGCTCCTCAGATTGATCAGTGACTTCTCTATTTAATCTCCGCGACGTGCGAGAAACCGCCGTGGGAACGAACGAGGCAATGGCGTCTGGGTCATCCGGTTCCGGCGCCGCCGCCGACCTCACCGTCCTCGTCGACGACTTCTACTTCTCTGTGCTCTCCCACGGCCGGAACGATGGGGACATCGACGACGACGAGCTCTTTCCGATATCCGACGAGAAGTACGCCTCCGAGCTGCAGCTCCAGGAGGTGATAATGTCGTCGTCCGCCGTCGTCGTGGCAGACGCGGACGCGGCCAGCTCCTCTCGTCGGCCTATGAGGCCCGTCATTGAGGGCCAGGACGTGGTCGTCAAAGGCAACTACTCGTACGCTGCGTCGTCGTCTCGGTCGTCGACCTCGACCCCCTCCGCGGCCGCCGCGGCGGCGACGCTCGTGTTCTGCAAGATCTGCATGGACTCCGTGCCGCCGTCCGACGCGCACCGCGCGTGCCGTGGGTGCGAGCACGCCTTCTGCGCCGACTGTCTCGCCGGCTACATCGGCGCCAAGATCCAGGACAGGATCGCCGACGTCAGGTGCCCCGAGGAGCGGTGCCGCGGCGTGCTCGACCCGGAGCTCTGCCAGGGCATCATCCCACGCGAGGTGTTCGAGCGGTGGGGCGCGGCGCTATGCGAGGCCATGGTGCTCGTCGCCAGGCGGGCCTACTGCCCCTTCAGGGACTGCTCGGCGATGATGCTGGACGACGCCGACGGCGGCGGGGACGCCATCACGGAGTCGGAGTGCCCGAGCTGCAGGCGCCTCTTCTGCGCGCGCTGCGCCGTGCCGTGGCACGTCGGCCTCGACTGCGCGGCGTACAAGAAGCTCGGGAAGGGGGACAGGGGCAAGGAGGACCTGCTGCTGCTGCAGATGGCCGAAGGGAGGAGGTGTAAGAGGTGCCCCAAGTGCAAGTACTTCGTGGAGAAGTCGCAAGGTTGCCTCCACATTACCTGCAGGTGATGCATCATTTCATCATTTCCTATATGATTCTTCAAGATTTCAAGAGTAACAATTGAGTATGATTAATTTGATCGCCATTTTTCTTTTGCAGGTGTGGCTTTGAGTTCTGCTATGGCTGTGGAGGGAAGTGGGGTGCTACTCATTCTAGTTGCAGCACATCATAAGATGCGAAAATTGGGTCTCTCACTACTCTTGTTTGTAACGCATGGATTAATTTCGCGAGTATCTCAACAAATTTAAAGATTTTATGGAAATTTAGCGGTTCAATTTCTGGGGAGTGCTTACTTATTATCTTGTTTTCGGTTTGGAGTAAAAATGAAGGATCAAGTTACAAGGAATCAATTGATTTTTGGAATTGAAGCATAGGAAAGCCAAAGTAAATTTTATATTTGTATAAGCTGTTTTGAGAAAAAACATACTAGAAAATTTCACATCCACTCAAACCTATTGAAAAAAATTATATGCATTGATTTTGTGCATGTGTATATATCCTTCCTCCAAAGAGAACAAGCCCCCATGTATCCTAATGTTGTGTTCTGAAAGAATCACTCTCCTCATTCTTCCTCATTGCCGATGTCCTTAGAAAACATATGCATGTAAATGTGCACATCAGGAAACATGCAAATCTCCTAGATTGCACTAATCTTGTCACAGGTAATAACACGGGATTTGTACGTGAACTAATTTCTTTGGACATTTCCAGTTATGTTAAGTTATATCCCTTCTGATTACATTCTACAACAAAGTTTGTTCGTGGATTCATTATCCAACTAAAAATCACATCTTTTTTATATAATTATATGAAATACGCACAGGAACGTCGGATATGCCAAACAAAAATTCCCATCTTATTTGAACATTGAGAACAATAATACTCCCTCCATCCAAAATGATGGTCGTCTTACGGAAAAACGAAAATCCTGAATTGATCGTCGCATTTGAGTTGAATGAGTGTCTTCACTTGGGAGCCATGCAGACGTTTCCTTGGTTTCCGCTGAAAATTAATGCGTTGCTGTTGGCCGATCTCATGCATGTAAACCACCAAGAACATGCAGTTTTGTTGCAATAGGCATGCAACATGCATGCAAAAGCACAACGCAACCCTGCAGAACACGAAGCGATAGAGCACCCATATCGATGAGGCTTTTATATCTGATGACCGAAGTTTTGCTATCCCTTGGTCTCTGTGTGCTACACTTATACGACGATCATTTTAGAATGGAGGGAGTATGACATAGTTGGGCACCTCAAATCCTTCAAAAAAAAACCCGAAAAAATGGCCCCTCCCTCCCTCTATCTCCTGTTCATGTGGTTGTCGATCCCATCCTACCGAGGACTTGTGGCAGGGGCGTTAAGTTATGAGCATGGTTAGGATAATATGATATTCTCTCTCTTTTTTAATTTGTTTTTTTATATTCTCTTATGCTGGAGCGACCCGTTTTGTAATTGTTCATCCTTATGATCCTATCCATGTTGCATGCGTCATTCAGCATATGTGTAGTGGAACCTGAATTCTTTCTCCTAATTGAATGATGTTCAGATATTTTTGCCCATTCGAAAAAAAGTACTAAACTAGAGTTCAAGCTTCAACCCCGAGATAAGAAACTATTTCGGCGGTGATTTTTGTAGGGTTTTCGATTATTCTGTGAATAAATGGCCGAAACTGAAATTTTGAACCCTGGCCAAAACTCGTGCATTTCCTTATCTAGTACAGCCAGAATAATATTTGTGCACCCGAAATTCTACATAAGAGATCAGTCTGGTGTATGGCTAATTCTAATCACGAAAATGCGCCTCATTCATTTCTTAAATTATTGTTTTATAGTACAAGAATACGGAACAAGCACGAAGCCACGATTCACGAACACGTCCTGGGAAACAGAAGCGCGCAATAGGCGAACTCTTCGACTCCCAACTAAACCAAATACAAAAAACAATAAACCAAATACAATAAACAATAAACCAAATACAAAAAACAATAAATCAACCAAATCCCACGTTCGAAGCGTCAGCTCGATCGGATTTCCGAAAGAGAAGATAAAGAGGTTTCTCATCTGTTTCTGTACCCATCACTCCACTTCGATCTCAACCGCATTTTCAGCAGCAAAAAAGGGGGAAAAAAACTTCTCTTGTTTAACCTCCCCGCCTCCCGGCGCGCCACGGCAATGGCGGATGCCGCGCGAAACCGGCTGCAGCACCCGACCTGCGGCATCTGCATGGAGCCCATGCCGCCCTCGGAGGCGCACCGCGGGGGCGGCGGCTGCGCGCACGCCTTCTGCCGCGCGTGCCTCGCGGGCCACGTCCGCGCCAAGGTCGAGGCCGGCAGCGGCGGCGCGGTGAGGTGCCCCGACGCGTCCTGCGGCGGCGCGCTCGACCCGGAGCTCTGCCGCGGCGCGCTCCCAGGGGACGTGTTCGAGCGGTGGTGCGCGGCGCTCTGCGAGGCCATGTTCCTCGGCGCGCGGCGGACGTACTGCCCGTTCCCGGGCTGCTCCGAGATGATGGTGGCCGACGACGACGAGTGCGGCGGGCAGGAGTGCGTGACGCAGTCGGAGTGCCAGTCGTGCAGGCGGCTCTTCTGCGCGCGGTGCGGCGTGCCGTGGCACGCCGGCGTGAGCTGCGCCGAGTTCGAGCGGCTCGGCGTGGGGGAGCGCGGGCGGGAGGACCTGCTGCTGGTGGAGGCCGCGCGGAACGGCAAGTGGAAGCGCTGCCCGCGGTGCAGGTTCTACGTCGAGAAGTCCGACGGCTGCCTCCACATCACATGCAGGTTCGTCATCTCTGATCGAGACTTGTCACTCGTCAATCTCTGCACCTGCGTAGTAAGCAGCACGAATTCACTCAAGTGATTAGTCTCGTGTATACTATGTTCGTTGCAAAACATAAATATTTTTAGATTCTTTCACATAGATTAAGATGTTAAGACATTCTTTTATTTATTTTAGTGATCCGGTTTTAGATTTTTGTATTGATTAAATTATCTTTCTAAGCATATGATTGGATTTGAAAATGTTTATATTTGAGACGGAGAGATTAGTAATGCGCATTTGTGTTTTGATCAACCATGCCAGGTGCGGCTGAGTTCTGCTATGGATGTGGGACTGCGTGGCAGTTGATACATGATGGCTGCTCTGGATGAGAGATGGTAGCGCGGCGCTTGGTGATGATGAGATTGTCGTTGCACATTTATCTCTCTTGGACAATGCAGGGTAGTACTTGGAAGTTGGAACTCGTTTAGCTTTTGTGATCACTTGAACTCGCTGATGAAACACAGGTTTTCTTCGTGGCTTTCTTTACACAAACTTTCGCTGATGAAATCATTGTAGAATGAAAGTCTGAAAATCCCCTGATGAAACAATTGCGTGGAACTCTACTTCCTAATTGCACCATCTTCCGCTGATTCTTACGAGGGACAAGCATCATGTAATTCAGGTAAAAAAAAAAGAAACTGCGAGCTCCAAATGAGGCAGTGAACAACATCATGTCAAAACTTTGGCCACTAAAAACGCCACTACGTGGCAATTGGTTCAAGCGCTCCACGTAGGAGCAAGCCTCCAACCATGCATTGATGCATCCTCCGCTGCAGAGGCCACAAAGATCATTGACCTCGTTATGCATCGTTTCGATCTGCTTGTCTCTGGAGGCAGCAGAGAGGATAGAGAAGGGAACACGGCCATTGCTTGATTATATTCATCGGTTAGGCTGGCTAGCTTCGCTGCCGGGGCAGCTTCATTCACCGCGGTTGAGCTCGACCCAGAACGTCTACTCGGGCAACGTTGTTTGGGTCAGAGAGGATGCGGTGGTCGGGAGAGGAGTGGTGCGCTAGCGGCGTGTAGGCAGGTGGAGGCAAAGGAGCCACGAGAAGAAAGAAACAACAGTAGGTAAAGAGTGAGGTGAGGATGGTGTTATACTCCCTCCATATTCTTATATATGACACCGTTGACTTTTAGTATTATGTTTGACCATTCGTCTTATTCAAAATTTATATCCAAATATGTAAAATTATAATGCATACTTAAAGTTCCTATAATAATAAATCATATTATAACAAAATAATTAATAATTATATAATTTTTTGAATAAGACGAATGGTCAAACGTGAACTTGAAAGTCAACGGCGTCATATAAAAAAATATGGAGGGGGTACGATTTAAGGGTATTTACTATAAAATTGTATAGTTACATATACATCATAAAAATACAAATGGCTGATATAAAAAACTAGGATACTTGCACAGTGCGAGTAGATTTTCTTTGTTGTATCACTATCCTAATTCCTACTTAACATGTTCACGACACTCGCATAAATGGCTTTAGCAACCCTACTTAGAGATAGCACTGGGCACGTACCCAATAGGTTTTCACACCCCATACCCACACCCGTTGAAACTAAATCTGTCCATTAAAATACCCCTATCCGCTCGCGGGTGCAAACTTCCCCCATACCCGCACGGGTGACGTGTACCATTGGGGACCCATACCCATTTTATGTATTATAATTGTGCACAATAATAAGATATACGTTGCAGTTAAATGCTTAGATTATAATTTTAAAATTTAGGATTCGAAAGCAGATAAGGCTATGAAATAAAATTAACGAACAAGCAATGCATCCACATTGCAAAATCAATAATTATAAGATGATAATTCAAATAGTGCAAAACACATTAAGACATGTCCAAACTCCAGGCAACAACATGGGTATTTTGAACCCATGGGTAAATGGGTTCGGTATCAGGAGAACGTATTAGCACCCGTCATACCTATTGGGTGAAGGTTTTGCTTATTAACATATCCGTTGATATGATATTTGGAATGTACTCGTCTTCTAATAGAGTTAAAACCCAATAGATTTCGGGTCCCGAGACCCTGTTGCCATATCTAATCCTACTTATTTCTACCCCTGATTCATTTGGTAAAGAAAGAGAAATTCTCCACCTGATTCAGATTTGGGCCCACCTAGGCTCTACGTACATCTCACCCAATTTAGCACGGGCTAGCGAGCTATCTTGATTCGGGCACGCTGGGTTGGGCCGAAATGGCGAAGACAGCATTCCCCTCCCCCCTGGCTCCCCACCCAACTCATCCGTGTCAGGTCCACATCAAACCACCCCCACACTTTCACATGCTCCCTCCCCCAGAAACATTCCCCAGAAAACGCTAGTCGGTCAGGAGAGAAGGCCGCCACTATTGTTCACGGTCGACGACGGCGAGTCGGCAACGCAAACAAGAATACTACACGATGGCGACGAGGCCGAAACGGCGGTGAAACGCCACGGGTTTTACACGCCAAATCTACCCCGTTTTCCTTCTTTTTTTTTTGGTTGTCTTTGCGGTGGTTCACCCTGTCTAGTAGTATCCCGCGCCCGTGACGAGCGTACGTACGTGCGTACACGGACTGACGAACACATGGGAACAAGCGGTTAATCCAAGGTCCAAACACGCGCTGGCCCACTACGCGTCGGCCCATCCCACCCCCGCGTCCCCTCTCCGCTCCGCTCCGCTCCTCCCGTCCCCTGCCCACCGCCACGGCCACGCACGCACGGCCACCACGCCGCATCACCACCAGTCCACTGTCCACCACCACCACCCCACCCCGTGTCCGCGGCCTCTTTACCAGAGCAGCCGCTGCGCTGCGCTGCTCGCTTTGCGCTTTCCCCTCTCCATCCCACTCTCCCGGATCCGGCATTGCGCCATGGCGTCGTCGGCGTCCCGCCATCTCCTCCCCCTCCTCCTGCTGCTGCTGCTGGTTGTGGCCGTGGGAGGCGTGTTCGGTGGTGGGGGTGGGGGTGGAGGGGAGAGGACGTTCATCGTGCGGGTGGATGCGGACGCGAAGCCGTCGGCGTTCCCGACCCACGCGCACTGGTACGAGGCGGCGGTGATGACGGCGGCGGCGTCGGGGGGCGGAGGGGAGTGGCGGGAGGGCGGCCCGCTGATCCACACCTACTCCGCCGCCTTCCACGGCTTCTCCGCGCGGATGTCGCCTGCTGCGGGCTCGGCGCTTGCGGCGGCTCCTGGGGTGGCGGCGGTTGTGCCGGAGCGAGTCCGCCACCTCGCCACCACGCGCTCCCCGCAGTTCCTTGGGCTGCTGTCGTCCCCGCCGTCGGCGCTGCTCGCGGACTCCGACTTCGGAGCCGACCTCGTCATCGCCATCATCGACACCGGCATCTCGCCCACCCACCGAAGCTTCCACGACCGCGGGCTTGGTCCGGTGCCGCCCAAGTGGCGCGGGGTGTGCTCGTCGGGGCCCGGATTTCCCCCCAACTCCTGCAACCGCAAGCTCGTCGGCGCGCGGTTCTTTTCCGCCGGGTACGAGGCCACCTCCGGCCGCATGAACGAGACGGCGGAGGTCAGGTCGCCGCTCGACACAGATGGGCACGGGACGCACACGGCCTCCGTCGCCGCCGGCCGCTACGTGTTCCCGGCGTCCACCCTCGGCTACGCGCGCGGCGTGGCCGCCGGTATGGCGCCCAAGGCACGCCTCGCGGCGTACAAGGTGTGCTGGGTCGGCGGCTGCTTCGACTCCGACATCCTCGCGGCATTCGACGCCGCCGTTGCTGATGGCGTCGATGTCGTGTCCCTCAGCGTCGGTGGTGTCGTCGTGCCGTACTACCTTGACGCCATTGCCATTGGGGCATTCGGCGCGACCGAGGCTGGGATTGTAGTTTCGGCTTCGGCCGGCAATGGCGGCCCCGGTGGGCTCACGGTGACCAATGTGGCTCCCTGGATGGCCACGGTAGGCGCTGGGTCCATGGACCGCGCCTTTCCGGCCAACGTGCGGCTCGGCAACGGCCAAGTACTCGACGGTGTCAGCGTGTACGGCGGACCAGCGCTCCAATCCGGCAAGATGTATGAGCTTGTATATGCCGGAGCAAGCAGTGGAGCTGCCTCATCTGCGGCTGATGGCTACTCGGCGTCCATGTGTCTCGACGGCTCCCTCGACCCCGCTGCGGTGCGTGGTAAGATCGTGGTGTGCGACCGCGGCGTGAACTCGCGCGCCGCCAAGGGCGACGTGGTTCACCGCGCGGGCGGCGTCGGGATGGTGCTCGCCAATGGGCTGTTCGACGGCGAGGGCCTCGTTGCCGACTGCCACGTTCTGCCAGCCACAGCCGTCGGGGCGGCCGCCGGCGAGAGGCTTCGTAAGTACATTGGGTCGTCCACGCGGCAGGCGCCGGCCACCGGCACCATCTTGTTCGAAGGCACCCACCTCGGCGTGCACCCGGCGCCCGTGGTGGCCGCGTTCTCGGCGCGCGGCCCGAATCCCCAATCCCCGGAGATACTCAAACCGGACCTGATTGCTCCCGGCCTGAACATCCTCGCCGCATGGCCCAGCGGCGTCGGTCCGGCCGGCATCCCCTCTGATGGCCGCCGCACTGAATTCAACATCCTCTCGGGCACATCCATGGCTTGCCCACACGTCTCCGGCCTCGCCGCATTGCTCAAGGCGGCGCATCCTACCTGGAGCCCCGCGGCGATCAAGTCAGCGCTCATGACCACCGCCTACATCAAGGACAACAGCAACGGCACCATGGTGGACGAGTCCACGGGCGTCGTGGCCGACGTGTTCGACTTCGGCGCTGGGCACGTTGACCCGATGCGCGCCATGGACCCTGGTCTCGTCTACGACATCACCCCCGCGGACTACGTCAACTTCCTCTGCAACCTGAACTACACCGAGCAGAACATCCGGGCGATCACCCGGCGGCCGGCGGACTGCCGCGGCGCGCGCCGGGCGGGGCACGCCGGGAACCTTAACTACCCGTCCTTGTCCGCCACGTTCGTCGCGGACGGCACCAGGGCGACGATGAAGACCCACTTCATCCGGACGGTGACCAACGTCGGCGGCAGGCGGGCGGCGTACCGCGCGACTGTCAGGGCGCCCGAGGGGTGCACGGTGACCGTCCAGCCGCGGCAGCTGGCGTTCCGGCGCGACGGGCAGAAGCTGAGCTTCACCGTGCGGGTGGAGGCCGCGGCGCCCGCCAAGAAGATGGAGCCCGGGAGCTCGCAGGTGAGGAGCGGCGCGGTGACGTGGAGCGACGGGAGGCACACCGTGAACACCCCAGTCGTCGTGACAGTGCAAGCGCCGCTGCAGTAATAAGACCAAAGGAAAAACGAAAAAAAGTTCCCCGTGCCGACGCCGATTAGAGCGAGGCGAACACCATCTCAGTGTTGTTCTCCAGTGAGTGAGACATTGCTCCTTGGACCATAATAATGGTATTATTAGTATCCACTAGCGGTAGTATTAGTATTTATTATACATATGTATAAGCTTAAGCTATACTTGAACTCTAGCTCAGGGTTCTCTAATCTTCTGCTGTTCTACCTCCCTACTCCCTAATCTCGATCTTCTTTTCCTTTCTTCCTGAAGAATGCGGCATGCCATTATGTGGCTTCGCAGTGGTACTAGAGTTTGAGGGTTTTCAAGAGGTTTATGATGTGTGTAAAGAGGCAAGGAGTTGATATGATATAAATCATCTCATCTAAATGCTGCTACTCGTATCAAATATCACATGGTCCTCACCTGAGCCTCACATGGACGTGTGAGACTCGAGTGACAAATTGGCCCAGCGTGTGTACTTGCTAGTGTACTACCTGGAGCAAGCATAACTGCCTTCAATTCAACCTACCCTCCTGCCTCTGAAATTTTTGTGAGGAGATGGAGGGAAAGCCAAGCCAGGCCAAAGGTGGCTACCACGGCAATACTCCTATAGCAAAGCAACGCGACTCGTCATCCTCATCATCATCGTCGTACGCGGCGTGGCTTTTCCGAAAGGGCCTCCTCCTGCACTGTGTGGGAGCAATTACGTGGCATCAATGGCAGCGAAAGGGTGGGGGCAAAAGCTGGTGCAGTCCGGAGACCAAAAAGCGAAGCTTGTGCCTACGCCACAGAACATGCTGCTAAGCCCCGTTTATTTGGCAAAATTTTTTCACAAAAACATCACATCGAATCTTTGTACACCTAAATAAAACATTAAATATACATGGACATTAAAACTAATTACACAGTTATGTGAAAAATCGTGAGACGAATCTTTTAAGCCTAATTGGGACGTGATTAGCCATACATGCTATAGTAACCAACATGTACTAATGACGGATTAATTAGACTCAAAAGATTCGTCTCGCGGTTTCTAGACGAAATCTAAAATTTATTTTGTAATTAGAGTACGTTTAATATTTTAAATGGGTGTCCACAAATTTGATTTAATGTTTTTGCAAAAACTTTTTCCAAACTAAACGGGGCTAAGTTATTGCAGTGCTCGGGACAGGATTACAGAAAGGAACCCGTCCCTTTGGCGTTGGTTAGGGCCGGCATTCGGGTAGCATGGTTTATTCGGTTCAATCTATTTGGTTTTTTTAATATTTTGGTTTTTGAATATTGAAAATCAAAATTTACACTAAAAAATTATTAACCAAATCTAAATAATCGAATTATTTTGGTTCTGTTATTTTATTTTGATACTGAAAAATTATTAACCGAATCAAAATAATCGAATTATTTTGGTTCGGTTATTTTGATCATTGGTTAAAAACCGAAATTATTAACAGATCTTCATAAGATTAATCGTTATAGTTTCATCGATAAAGTGACAAACTGACAATAATAAGTTCAATACACCATGCACAGGCATCGGATCTCTATAGTTGACTTTTCTCTGCAACCGCTATTGACATGTGGGCCCAGGAGGCGCTGGGCCCACATATCAGCGACGATGCTCTCTGCAGTCAACTGCAGAGGGATCCCAATCCAATAGACTAATCGATATAGACTCACGGAAGGAGACCGAGGAGTGGAGGTCGCATCGCATATTCACACTTGCCTATTGGATTAGGCTAGGCCGCAACCTACAGAATACAGACTAGCGAGATGTTAGTTTGGTTAATTTGGTGATTTCGATTTTCTAAAAATAAAAACCGATAAAAAACCAAAAACCGGGCTATTTATTCAAAACCGATTTAAAAACCAAAATAACCGCATAAATCGATTATTTTGGTTCGGTTTCGGTTATCATGTTCGGTTTTCGGTGAATTTGTCCAGCCCTACGTGGCTAGTGGCCATACAGAGACTTGCGTGAGGGTGATGCTGGTTTGGTTTACCTGGGATAATTAGAGATGCTATAATAATTAACGCAGGTGAACACTAAAAATTACCATATTTATATTTATGTTTATCTAGAGAATAGAGAATAGAGCAGAGGAGATTGAAGAAAAACGATTACAAATTTACAAGTAGCTATAACATAGTCGGTAAGACTTCCACCCATCTTTTTCTTACACATGCTTTTACTTATAAAGCAAAATTTGAATTTTCAATCTTAGATGTGAAGTAGATTTTAGATATTTTTCAGCATTGGTTTTTAGATTATTAATAATATATATATATAAGTTATATTCATAAATTATTTTTCGTTTATAAATATGTTGTGAAAAAGCCAAACATATGTAAAAGGTGGGTGAGATATTAATAAGATACACCCACATCTTTCCGCATACACTTATAAGTCAAAATTTAAATTTTCAACCTTAAATTTATAGTTGATTTTCTTTTCACCAAAATTAATTTCCCAGTCTAGGCTTTTAGGATAACTAAGAATGTGCATATAACATTTTTATTCACAAATTATTTTTTGTTTGTAAATATATCACTTGATTTTTTTTTGATAAAACATCCAAACAATCTCATAGATTTTTATGTCTACTATATATATAAGTTAACCACGAAAACATTTTTGAAGCTAGCACCCAATTCTTCAATTCACCTTGCTCTTGACATGCCTCTAGTACAATCTGATGGGTGTAGAATAATGCTTGTTGACTTGATTTGACTACAAGTACAGAGTACAGACCATAGCTAGTGGATCAGTGTACTGGTACTAACTACAGTTGTACTAGGAGATTGCAATGCGTGGGATTCCCTACGCCTCGTTCTCCATGCTACTAGTCGCAAACAAATCAGAATTTGCTGCTGGGTTTTGTTGTTCGACCACACGCAGGCACGCACTCGTGGTCTTGGGCAATGGACACGCGATGCATACAGAAAAACGTATTTTCTGTGTACCGGTGATACCCCTACGTTCGGCGTTTTGTTGTTGGTTTATTTGTAATGCATCATCGTAGCTAATCAAAGACAACTGATAAGCAAGCATTGTTGTGACGTTAGAGCATCCTAATAATTTATCTATCCCTCTGTCTTAAAAATAGAAGATAAAAGATATCGGTTAAGCTCTAGCAAAACATCTATCTTATTCTTTATTTTTAGATGTCATCTATATTCAGAGAGATACTCTGTTTTCTCTTCCTACTCCAAATAAATATGAAGGATATCATATATGAATAAAGTATAAAACTATTTTAGATGATCATCCAAAGATATGGATGATCAAATTTAGTTGATAAATTGGGATGTTTCTTAGCCAACAGCCGAGCCGCTTCTAATTCCCGTGACACCCACGCCCCAAGTCGCTTAATTCCGTCCACATGCAGGGCAACACGTACCTGTTCTTAGTGCCTTGAGTACATACATACTGTAACTAACTCCACTCCTAACACATGTGTGCCCACGTTACCAACACGCTAATGTATCAATTGAAAGGCGTGGGTACATGGGACTCAAAGCGTGCACTTTGTAGATAGTGAAAGGCAGCCAGGGTTTCCCAGCGACTCACGGTTATCAAGCAGTAACCATGAAAAATCATGATAATTAATTAAGTTCGTATTTCAAACATTATTGGAAGTAAAATTTGAACTCCATGAGGTAATTCATGGGGGTAAGCTACAGGTATTGGCTAACCGCCTAGCCGTGACGTATTGGAGTTGAAAAAAAAAACAATGTAAGACGTAGTAATACTTTATTACATCTGTTACACATTATAGGGTATTTTGACCAAATTTATATGGATACTAATGTATCCGGATGATTGGACACATATATAAAATTGATACTTTCATTTACAGATAAATATAGATAGAGCCAAAAATATCTGATAGTGTAAAACAGACGAAGTAAAAAAAAAAGATATTACATATATATTTAGAAACATAATGCAATATTGCATTATTTTGGTATAAATTTTGCTTTATTTTATCCACTTGACATAAAGTATAAATCATGTCCCAATGACACAAACCATCTCATTTTCATTATTATATGTTTTCCAATTTCAGTGGAGCTCTAAATATAAGCTAAATTTTGTTATTTATACACTTTGTATATCAAATGACAATAAAAAATAGGTAATACTTGTAGGAATTTTTAAAGACTTTTAAATCTTTATTAAAACATGAATTGAAATGAAATTTACCAACCCCTACTTACATTTACCCTTTTCGATCCCGGGCGGTAGGGTGAACCATGCAGGCGGCTACATGCAAAAGATAAATATAGTACAAGGTTCATATAGACAATTGTGCCCTAGGGGTTTCTATCTTAGGCCATTCATACTAGATTTGCGTGGCGCGTGGCCTCGGACCGCCACATAAGACAGTGTAGCACTCGGCTTTTCATTGAGCATGGTGATGAACCGGCTACGGTTGCACGTTGCATGAATTCGGCTCCCTGACGTGTTGTATGGGGCATGTGCGGGAGAAAATCTGCAGGAACAGCCCTCCTGCGCGGGAGATATTGCCCCAATCGGCCGCGAGCTCCTCCAGGTTCTCCACACCATCGGTGTGTTGAGGTGGCGGTGTGGGTCATCGGCTTCTCCAACCATTGGTGTCTCGAGGTGGACAAACTTGGTTACACAACAACAACGGCCTCCTTCGGTTCGGTCCACACAACAATGCTCGAAGAGTCTAAGCAGCCACTTGCAGATGTTTGGGACGAAGAGGGTAAATCTGAAGGGGGTTACCATCCTGCCAGCAACTAGTGGCTTCCACTTCGATGAGCTTTCCTCCTACAACGACGGAATCCCTCTCTAGCTACCATCCAGCACAAAGCGGAGTAGGGCGCCTCCCTCCATGCGTCCATTCCTCCACACCGTCTTCTGCCCGCTGCGAAGACTCATATGGCAGGCGTTGTCATCGTTGCATGATCCGTGCTAGGTCGTTGGCCTTGCACAGGCCGCACATGGGGTCGCCGTCGGCGTTGTACGCACGGAGTCAAGGTCACTGTACGTCTGTACGCACTTCTCTCTCCAGCTCGAGGATAGCTCGGTAATTTGGAGCTGAGGCTGATGGGCTGAGACCACCCCGCTTTCAGTCTTGTATCCTGAAATGTGGTCTTTAGACTTTCTTGGGCCACCTTCAAGCTCTCCTGCATTATGGGCCCTGTGGCCAACATGTGGTCTGGGCTTACATGACACACGGGTGATTGCCCCCACTGTGAATGACGTTAAAACTTGCTTGGTTTGAAGGATCTTTCTACGTACGAAAGTAGGAAAACAAAAAATAAGTTTGAGCGAAAGTAAAATTTTCTATGTTCTCTTTACAACTTATGAGAAAAAATCGTTTAATTTTTCTATACTTTATTTCTACCAACCGAATGATAAATTAATTCTTAAAAATTCAAATCCTTTTATATTTCCCACAAGCCGAACAAACATTTAAAAGGAAAAAAACAAAATTGTGGCTTGCAACTCGTCGCCGTCTTCTATCATTCCTTTAAACACTTACTCCTAGTTGTTATGGAACTTGTCTGTATACTGTTCTCATCTCTTTTTATCCCTCTTAGATATTCATAATAATCATGCCGAGATCGAAATACAAGAGGCCAAATTCGGGAGAAGGGCCAGTGAGCCCGGGTATGCAGCCCATTATAACTGAGATGGACCGAGCCAAAAGGCTTCCCTACGGCCCATGTTAGTTAGGCCGGAACAGGGCTGCAACACGCAGGCGGGTCATATTAGTTGGGCCGTAACGGGGCTGCTTCATATATACGTGCGGGCCATGATTGCGTGGCCCAGTATGCTGAGGCATGCTCATCGAAATGCGTTATGCTTGAGACTTGAGAGATGCACTAACCCTTTGCATTACATTCTCTCTTTTTTTTCGTTAATTTGTTGGATTGCTTCTTGTTTTTATTAAAATTTCGGTGTTTTAAACATTTTTTTTGTTTTTTAATTGATGTATCTTTGCATAATGGACAGGTTAGCAGTTTCGAGTTGTTTGGCAGATTCATGTTTGCACTTCATTGATGTATCAAATTGTGCATGCCTGCAAGCACGTTTCATGTACATGGATTGGTCACCACCAACGCGGAACGGCGTTGTGGCTTGGGTTGGGTGAGGTTAGCTAAACAAACTTTTGGGTTGGGTTGGATTGACGGTTCTGCTATAATTGCTCCTGAATTTGGTTGGGTTTGGGTTGGATTAAGATCCATTAGCTGGGAGACCGGTTCAAAGGGCCTATCATTTCCAAACTTGGTATGGTAGCAATCTAAACATGTCTCAAATATTATACCCTATTATACCATGCCAAGATTTTTCCCGAATATTTTACCCTACCAATGGTAATATTTGATATTTTTTCTAGAAACTTCATATATCACTCAATAAAAAAGGTTGCTTAGTAAAAGTTAAAGTCAAACAAAAAGTCAGTATAGTGTCTCCTATTAAATGATTTATGATGGGGATGGGATGAGGAGAAATTTAACTGTGAGGTGAGTCATGGGCCGGATTAATAGTACTCCGTCCATAGTGATACTATTTTTCGAGAAGTTTTAAATCCTAGAGTGGTAAGTTTTTCGGGACCGAGGAAGCACTTGTGATCGATGTACGCGCTTAATCACCTTACCAAAAAAAAAAGTTGCTTTTTCCGACAGGAATTATACCCGCTACACTTCATGACATCACGGCCAGTGAAAACTCTATGGACCTGAGAAAAGAACCCGATGAATCTGAAATAGGTTTCATCTAGATTAATTGCCTCGTTTAGGTCATTCGGTTTGATGAAAAAACATCGTCGATCATTCACGCACACCCTTCATGCAAAAGTCATGTGCTCCCATGGAGCACTAGTGCTGTGCAGCTCAGCAGTGGCAGCAGCCGGCCAGCCACTCACCGGATGCGAGAGGCGGAGCGGAGTCGATCTATTCGGAAGGTGGCAAACGGCGGAAATTCCTGCGTGCGCGAGGTGCGCTCCGCTCGCAGGGTTAATGACAATGTATGGTTCGTTCGCGGCGCCACACATAATTTGCCTACGCTACGTCCATGTACGTCCTGGCAAACCTTACTTTAAACTGGATTAGATAAACACCAATAATATAACTAACTATTGGAGCAGCTTGAAAAATTGATGCATTATCTTCTAGCTAATTTAATACTCCCTCTGAGAAATGTAAGGCTTCTATAAATAAATCTAATTAAATAAATAATGGTCCAGATTCATTCTTATAATATATTGTATTTAAGAACAGAGCCTGAAGCATGATTATGCCGCTAATTAATATATATCACTTATATTATTTATTGGACTATACGTATTTTAACTAACTATAAATCTATAATATTTTTTCCTCTATGATCTATATATAGAGAGGGGAACGAATCTGATGTAAAATTTGATGCGGCAACTATGTTAGAGCAATATCAGTACAAGAGCTAACTACTAGCGCCAAAATCTTTCTATATGCTATCATATATAATAGTTACATATAAACATATTTATGATACATCATCAATGTATGGTCTACCTGTCATACATATAATATCTTAGAGCTTGTGCTACCGCTGATCGTAAATCTGTAGCTCGTTTTTCTTCTATCTACTTTTTCTCTTTTCTCCATATAAGTATAAATATGATGTGATAATTTTTAAAATCTGCTACATACAGTGATCCGTTTCTTTTAAAACGTAGTGCTCATCGAACCATGTTTCAAAAGAAAATAAATTAGTGTTGTGATATTGCAGCAGGACTCCTCGAACCAAGCTGATCGACGATCATTTGAAAATAAGGTGATAATGGTGCACGTCTAAATATCTGGCTACTATTTTACGTACTCCAAAAATGTGTGTGCAGCCTTCCTGGGCCAGTGCCCTGTCGGCTAGCTTAGCCTGATGGTCCACCCAAGTGCGGTGCCTGCCAGCGTTTTATGCGTACGTGCGCACACAGTTTTGTGGGAGGAGACTGCGTGCGCATTGCAGATGTGAGGGCGAATTACAACATGTGTGCACGTAATTAAACGTA
The DNA here is from genome assembly GCF_000231095.2 of Oryza brachyantha. Taxonomy (NCBI): domain Eukaryota; kingdom Viridiplantae; phylum Streptophyta; class Magnoliopsida; order Poales; family Poaceae; genus Oryza; species Oryza brachyantha. The sequence continues at coordinate 13,674,222 of NC_023170.2, forward strand.
GTGGCTGGTGATCGGCGAATGCTGACACGGCAAAAGTAAATGCCCTGCCAAACTCTGGCCTAGTGGAGCAATTATATTATTTCCTCCGTCATAATTTAGCTGTATTTATAAATTTAAGTTTTCATCGTTTAACTGTTCATCTTATTTTATAAAATATAAAAGAAGTCACACAATATATTGGTATTCATGTTTTTAATCTGATAATAATAAAAATAATAATCATAAAACTTTTTTAAATAAAATGACATGAACAACCATAGACATTGTAACATTTTTTTTTTCATGGGACACAACTAGTACGTACACATTCGTGCATTTGCTTGCAGCAACTTGCACACGCATTGTACGTCCACCCGATCCTCGGGATCTACTTAACTCTATAGGTATTATATATAATTGTAGACTCGTGCATTCGTTCATTTGCTTAGAGCAGCTTGCACGCGCGTATTGAGCGTCAATCCGGGCCTCCGGCCCTACGAGTCTATATAGCTCTTATCAATATCATATACTCCTAAATTCACAGGCTTGTGCATATGCATAGTCTCTTTATTTTAAAATAAGAGTGAAGTGCACTAGCTGTCTCTAAACTTATGAGTACGTGTTATCTAGGTTCCTGAACTCTTAAAATACATTTTTGAATCCCTGAACTTGTCCGGAGATGTCATATAGGTCCAAAGAGGCTCCGACCCACTCCATCTGCTGACGTGGCATGCCACGGTGGCGTCTACGTGTTGGTGGTGCCATGTGGGTCCCACATGTCAGTATCTCTCTCCTCCTTATTCTTTTTTCTCCTTCTCGTAGACGACACCATGACATGTCAACGTCAGCGGATGGAGTGGGTCGGAGCCCGTTGGACCTATATGACATCTCCCGACAAATTCGGCGACCCAAAATTAATGCATTTTGAGAGTTCAGGGACCTAGATAACACATACACATAAGTTTAGAGACCGTTGGTGCACTTCACTCTTAAAATAATAAACCACCAGTCCTAAATTTGATTATTTTGAACAGGAGAAAATGTGAAGCACATGATGATCAATCGACTAACTTAGGCCTTGTTTAGTTCCTAAATTTTTTTTCTAAAAACATCACATCGAATTTTTGGACACCTAAATAAATCATTAAACATAAATGAACCAAAAAAACTAATTGCACAGTTATGTAAGAAATCTTGAGACGAATCTTTTGAGCCTAATTAGTCCATGATTAGTCATGAGTGCTACAGTAACCAACATGTGTTAATGACGGATTAATTAGGCTCAAAACATTCGTCTCGCAGTTTCTAGGCTAGCCGTGAAATTCGTTTTTTCATCCATGTCCGAAAACCCCTTCCGACGCCCAATCAAACATTTGATGTGACACTTATCCTAAAAATTTTCTCAATCTAAACACCACCTTAAACAGTCTAATGGCGTTATTATATAGGTCTAACTAGGCCTTATGGTGGGTCTTAGGCTGGTCCTACCAAAATATAGCACGATATTTAGAGTGTACTGAGTATGTACCAAGAAGAGGTGTTAAGTTGGACCCACATTTCAATACAATACTATTTACAGTTATAGTCACCAATTTTATCTACTATCGGAGCTTACCTTTCCCCATAGGCCGCGCTCGTCAGTGGATAGGAGGTGGGTTAGTTATCCGGCGTAGAAAACGTAGTAATAAATTAGTACATGATTAATTAATTATTAATTATTAAAAAAAATAAAATAGATTAATCTGATTTTTTAAACAACTTTCCTATAGAAATTTTTTGTAAAAAATACACCGTTTAGCAGTTCGAAAAATATACACGTGGAAAATGAGGGGAGTTAGATATCTTGCTGCTGCCTGTGCCGAACGCGCCCCTAGTCACACAACACCAAACGAAACGAGAGAGGTCTCTCTGGACATGGGCAGATCCTATCGTGAGTGCGGTGGGCTCTCAAGTCCCACTACCTAATTAAAACTATGACGGCCCTATTAAAACAAACATATAATTTTATATCAAATATTAATAAAAAGATGCTAATGCAATAGACATATTTAACATGAGAGCGGTTGGAGGATCGAGCCCCTATTGTCACGTTAAAACCATGGGAGCCTTTACTAAGACTTTTCTAAAATTTTATGCCAGAAATAAATGAGAAGAAGCTAAAACTCTATCTAATTTATTCATATGTCTTAGCATAGCTGGTTTGATCCGATATTGGCTAAAGCTCTCTTTAATTTATTCAAACCATTTAACATACATTTTAATTAACTAGATCCGTCACCGCTCTCAATGGGTGAGTCCGGTCAGTAACAGGGGTGGCCCCATGGACACGCACAGACCCAACGATAGAGGAGGCTCTGGTGCTCGTGGGAGGAGGAGGTGGCGGCGGTGCTCACTAGAGGAAATAGCAGCGCTCGTGAGAGGAGGAGGCCAAGATGGCAGTGGCAACGACAGTGACTTACGGGAGGAGGCCGTGGCAGACACGGCGACGTCTCGCATGGATCTGCATCGGCATTGGTGGATCTAGAATGGGGTGGTAGGGACTCGAGTTTCCGCTGTTCTTTTAAAGTCATGAGAGTCCTATTAAGATTATCAAAATCTTATGATACTCACTACGTTTCATAGCGTAATATGTTTGATTTTTTTTAATATTTAATCATTTGTCTTATTTAAAAAATTATAGAAATATTATTTATTTTGTTTGTGACTTACTTGGACGACTTGTCGTTTTTTATATTTATACTAAATTTTTAAATAAGATAAATAGTTAAACATGTATTAAAAAATTAATGACGTTAAATATTTAGGATAGAGGTAGTGCATGCTATTGTCGCTACGATTTTAGTACTTCACGCTACGCAAATACACACGAGTTTTTGATGCTTTAATTAGTTTCGGACAAGTCTCGCTTCTCGGTATGATCTCGACGCCTACGAACCGACACACAAATACACATGTAGCTAGCAATCTCCGCAGTCCAGCAGAGCGGTACAATTTTTTTAATAAAAAAACTCATGTATTTTATTTCAGTACTCTTCGGTGAAAATCCTAAGTATTTCTAAAATTCAAATCCTATATCAAATATAAATATTTTTTTACTATTCATATTAATGCGGATCCCATCGAGAACATTTTAGGTCTTCCTATTTTCACCGTCTTTTCGTTTCAACTTTTGCTTATAAACCAAAATTTAAATTTTTAGTTTAAATTTGAAGTTGATTTTGCGGTTTTTTATCGTTGTTTATTTTTCAGCCTTGGATTCTAGATCCTTAGAAAATATATATAAATATTTTATTCATAAATTATTTTTAATACGTAAATATGCCGTTTACCTTTTTATCGTAAAGCCGAACAATCACCCCTTTACACCCTACACTTACACTCATTTAGGACCTGTACAACAATGAGTTAACTGTCTATATCCATATCAAATTAATCATTAATTCTATGTGTCATCGTTAACTCAACAAAAACTTGGACATCGTATCTTCGTTCATCTATTGTTTAGACACGTGCTCTCAAATTCCATGCAATATTTTCAAGAGAAAAACATCATGCATCGATTACATGTAACAAATACAGTCTATTTAGTATTATACAGATAAGCAAGCAGACTATCCATTGTATAACTTATTTGTTTAGCTGTTTATGTATATCAAATAGATAATGGGTTATCTATTCTGTTGTACGTGCCTTTATAAACAGGCATGACATTGTCATCTTTTTTAACCATATTGCCCTTTTAGAAACCTAAATAGTTCTATATGACGCATTGATCGGACCAAACCCAGTTTAGAGCAAGTTCAATAGTATAGCTAACTACTAGCTCCAATTCATCTAGAGTCAATCTAATAGCCAATTCATACAATAGTTACCTATAAAACATTAGTACATGGTCCCACATGTCATACAAACACTGTGTCTTGAAGTCCGTATGCAGCTGACTACAAATTAGTAGCTCACATTTCTTATCTCTACTTTTATCTCTTTAAAATATACTTATAGCTAGCTTATATTCTGCTATTGTACTTGCTATTAAGAGAGAACACCTCGGGAAGGGGGGAAATTATGGTAATCTTCGTATTTTGTAAAATAGAACCTAAGAAACGGAAAGAACCACAGCAGTTTGAGCCTTGGTTGACTACACGTAGAGGCTTGTTGATCTGCTACCATCGGCCATAGCGAAAGAACACAGGCAGCTACTGTTAAAATCGAGAAGTATACACAGATCGAACTAGGGTATGGTTGCATCATCATTAGATTGGGTATTTTTAATTGCATACCCTCTCTATGCAACCGAATATAATTTTGGGTACTACTTCGATCACTTTAATCACTAGCTTGCATGTCTATTCATAGCCTCTGCATTAAAATTTTATCTGTGCTACAATTTCCACTTAGCTATTTAACTAGTAAATACCGGCGAAGATGAAAGAAGAGAAGCCGTAATTGGGAGTATGTTTTGGGATTAAGAAATTACCCTATCGAGAAGAGGAATAGTTTTTTATTACAGACGAGAAGCTTGGTTTATTAAAGATTTTTTATTTTTAATACATATTTAATGATATAAATGATAGAATTAATTTTAATAAACGTGATAATCTATATTAGAAATGTGAACAATGAATTTTATATATAACTTTTTAAAAACCACATTGTTTAACAGTTAAAAATTAAGTACGTTTAAAAACCATGATAAAACTGAGAATAGTATAAAGAAAAGAAAACTTGAGTAAGTAGCTTGCTGACTTCATAAATCATAAATTTGCCCTGGATCGACATGCCGACTGGTGATCGATGCCACCACAAAGCTAGCTAGCAGGCGTGACCAAATTCGTATGCCTCTCTCTCTATCAAGCTTCGCTGTTTACGAGTGACCACACAAGCGAACACTAGTACTAGCTAGCTACCGCTACGGTAGCAATCAGTACTAGCCCCTCTGTTAATATATATATATAGTCTTCCTACCGTATAAAGACTGATAATATATTAAATTCCAATAAAATAATAAATAAATATATTTAGATTTAATAAAATAGAGAACAAATGGATTGAAATTTTATAAAAAAAGAACCATTGAGTCATGATAGTTTTGAATAGATAAATATGATGTACGTTAAAAATAAAATCTTACAGAACAAGTAGCAAACAACCCTATCACTGCTATTTTTTCATTTTTATATACTTTTTAATCTTAAATTTAGAATAATTTTAAATTTGTTTATTAAATTTTATTTTGTAAAGTTGACTTTTAATATAAGAAAATATATATAAAAGTTTTATTCGAAAATTATTTTTCGTCGTAAAAAAACCAAAATCTTACGGCTATCTGAGCGTCCGACCGCGCGCAGGCGGCCGGGAAAACGCCGCGCCGCTCGTACGAAAAACGCTAATAGTGCTAAAAGAACCCACACCGCACGTACGGCCACACGGCCGGCTGGATGGATGGGGGCGGGGCCGACGCGCGCGGCTGTACCCGTTTGCGTTGCGTACGACGCCAGTTTGCAACTTGCGAGCGGAGGCAGCGGGAATGCGGGATGGCGTGCAGCGGCGAGCAGGTAGCGGGCCAACCGCTAGGCAGGCTGCCAGCCAGCCGAGCCGCTGGCAACGCGGCGCGGGCGACCTGGACGGCTCTTCCACCTCGACGCGGACGACGCAGGCTTTTCTCCGTCGTGTCGTATCCGGCCCTTCCTGCCTGCCTGCCTGCCTGCGTCCTACCGAGGCAGCATGTAGCATCCGTCAGGTTGCTCGCTCGCTCGCGCCCACAGGGTCGCGACGGTGACGGTGACATTTCCGTCCCACGGATGTACCGCGTCGGCAGGGCTAGAAATGGCCGCCGTCGCAACTTGTTAGTACGATGCACAACAGGGCACAGGCACAAAATGCAGGTCGCTACATGAAAGGCCTTATCACCATCCAAAGTTTTAGTACTGCGATGGGGAGTTTAGCTAATTGCTTTTCTGTTTTGGATTACTCCCCCGTTTCTGTATATTTGGCAATCAGGAGCAATACAAAACTCCCAAGGCGAAGAAAATGTCTATTTATTGAAATGACTAAAATACCCTTAGGTTATATTATTATTCTGTTCCAGTTGGAAAACATGAAGTGTTTTTTATAAAAAATAATACCATTTAAATGTAAAATAGTAAAAATAAATGTTGGATATCAAAACATGTAAAAATAGAGCCAAGTTAACGGAAGACTTATCGACATCTATCTGCTTTATCTGCTTGATGAGGGTCGATCGACATAGCCTAGTTCGATAGGACCTCTCGAGATAGAGAAACAAATCGCTAAACTAACCACATTCAATAGGACTGGCGTTGAGAAAGTCTACAATTAGGTGTGAGTCTTATCGAACTCCCTCAGTTCGACAGGCCCTGATATTCATCTTGTGTGCGATACGCCCCATGTCGACTGTGCAAAGTTTGACATGGTCTGATTTTCATCAATTTTTTCTCTTGGATTATATTTTTTACATTTTTATTTAAATAGTATTTAAAAAAATCCGAAAACATGCAATAGAGTAAGCACCATCCTAGCACCAAAACAACTATAGTTCAAATTCCAAAAATGGCTATGGACTAGAAACACTCAAGCTAGGGCTAAGCCTAAATTCAATGGCAAGCCTCTTTTCAAGTTTTTTTTTCTTAGTTTTTATTCACATACTTCTCGAATTGTTGAATGGTGTATATTTTTGGGAAAAAAAACAATAGAAGTTCATCATCTCACATTTCTAAATTAGATTTTAACTTTATAATAGTTAAATATCCAGTTAAACCATAAAATAGCTATCTAAAAAAAAATCTTTCATCTTTTATTTTTGAGTACACAATCTTAAGTATTATCTTGACTCTCCGGTCTCTACTCTCTACCACCGTGCAGACACTTGATGTTTGTTCAACTTGGAACCCGATCCAATTCCTTACGGGTAATAGATTATCATGTAATAGGTAAGTTGAATCGTACCTGGATTAGACTACTCATCTTTCCTCATTCGTGTACAATTTTCTTCCATTACTGTATGTATTCCAAAGCTCCAGGATACCTATTCGTATGTAATGATATATATAGTAATCATGTGGATGTGTTACTCTCAGTATACAAGTTTGGCATATCTAGAGTGCTCACACAATCCCGATGAACATCAGCCCTAGTCACGAAAGCACTACTTCCTATGCACGGCTAGCACCAACGCCCCGAGCATGAGACTACAAAGCATGCATCATCATTGTCAAGCTACGCAACACCCAACTACGGAGCAACCCCAACTCTAACTTGTATGAACAAACAAAAGAAGCTGGTTGCTTGCCACAAACAAGAATGAAGCCAAGAGGGAAAATGCCTCATCGAACTTCATAGACCTATAGAGCTTCAAAGCTGTAATAGGAGTCCAATGATGATCCCCACTACATGGATGAAGTTCTCCAAAGAGGCGACTCCATGGAGGACGCAATGCAAAATATTGCTATCGCCCATTCATACACCGGTACAAGGTTTTCACCCGGAGATCGATGGTGCGGGAGGGAGGGAAAACAACTTCCCTTGCTGACCTGAGCCATCGACTCTACCCTTCCCTAGAGCTACCCATGATCAGAACTAGAGAAGTTCGGCCAATTAAGGGGAGGAGGTCCAAAAAGAGGATAATGCTCGCTAGCAACCAAGGAGACGGGCCACGCCACCAGCTACCTTTTTGCTCGCCACCGACAACCCTTATAGTTTGTCATTGTCAATGCCACTACTCATGCTTCTGCCCTCACGTTGTCGTGCGCATGCCAGACCCACCAAACCTGGCTCCTAACGAACAGTGAGAAACTCTAGCCATCCGGGGGCGAAGCACCCATAGCCACTACCGCCTACACCACACATTGTTGGACCGACTTCGACTACGTCCACGACCACTCCTATCATCTCTAACTTGGTCACCTCACGTACCTGTCATTGTTGGCTCAAGCCGAGGTCCTAGAATTAAGATAGACACCAACAAAGGCATTGTCGAGCGAGAGGTCATAGCTCCTTTGCCCCTCGTCCCTGTCACAACGCAATTGTCACGTGGCCATACCGTGTCGCCTCCACACGGTCCACTGCTGCTTGTTGATGACCATGCTTCCTCCACACCAGATGGGTGACTAAGTCAAGCCGCGTTGTCACCCTCCTAGCTACCCACACGGTTTCCGTTGACTACCTCCGATGGCGGTGAGGCGGAAGAGCCAGTGCAGGGGTGGTGGCGGCTAGGGTTCTTTCCCCACACCTCCGTCGCTTGCGTAGGGGTGGCGTAGGGGGTCACTACAATTCAAAGAGGAATTGCGGGCTTTTTGTTCGTTTAAGAGGAAAACTAATTATCATGTTAAGCAATTCAATTCATGTATTAATTGTTAAAAACTATAATTTAGAATCCACTTAATGTGTCTCCATCCAATTCGTTGATAATATTCTCCTCCAGCATAATGGATACTTTAGTAGACCCTATCTATGATTAATTTGCGACTAACATGGTGCCAAACTGCCAACTATGTATACTGTATACACACACTTGACATCAATCAGATATGGAAAATAACTTGCAGGTTTCGAGTCAGGGCCCTATCTATAGCTTGCTACATTAAGCAATCCCGTTGAAAAGTGCACGTAGAATATTACAAAAATTCGGACATATATGGGCGTATGTTGCTGTCAAGCCAGTGTTTCGCTAGATACTTTTGATCATCTGACATTTGGTCTTCCTCTGCAAACTGCGACTAGCCAGCTACCGATAACTAATCTACTGTTAATTACTACAGTTTTATAAGGAGAGAGTACCCCTCAATTTTAAAATATAGAACATATTTTGTTTCATCGGTACAAAAGTTTGACTAAAGATTAATCTTTTAATATATCACTGATATGCTACAAAAGTATAATCATAATAAAATACTTTCAAATTCAAAACTAATAATATCAATTTTGTTTCATAAAAAAATATCCTAATAGATTAATTTTTGTCAAACTCTTATTCTAACAAAACACAATACACTATATTTTGAAATTGGGGAACCACTAATTAAGACGACATGGAAGTATGAAACAATATGAAACTATCTAGACATGGCAGCATGTAGTCGCATGGCTTTGTCGATCGATCGGTTGTTTAGCAAAATAAAAAAACTAATTAAATCAAAATGGGCGGCCTCTCTTACCTAAACTGAAACATTTAATAATCACCGATAAACATGAGCTTAAGAGAAAAAATAACTATGTAAATCCAACATGTTTTCTTTAATACGGCATCCTTTCATTTTATATTTGGGAATTTGGAATGGACGTTGAGGCACCCAACTGGTGTCGTCTGACATCTCCCATGATTGCAAATGTTGATGCGTGTCGAATCAAATCCTATTAGTTGACAAGCATGGGCATAATAATATTCTTGTTTGAAGAATTGAAGTTATCTTTAACCACTCCTTAATGTCGGAGCTTAGTACAATATTACTAGCGGTTAGACCCCAACCATTTTACTACTCGAGAAAGATGAGCCTGAAGGTTAGAGAAAGAATCTAAAAGTGCATTGCTAGATGTATCTGTTAACAAATCATTATCAAAAGATAGATATGCAGCCAAATATAATTAAGCTGTAACAAATCATTATCAAAAGATAGATATGCAGCCAAATATAATTAAGCTAGGATATAATTAGAGTTAAGGCCACAAAGCAAGGCAAACATAATGCTGACCTTTTGTTGCTTCCTCTGGCCACTCTTGTGGTTGGCTCCCTTAATTCTTGCAAGGGGATTATATTACTTCATGATTAGTTGATTGCCTTTCTCCTTAATTAATCAGGCTAGCTAGATTGGTGCATGCATGTAAGGTGGCACGTTGTATTTTATTATGCGCTTTGGCCTGCAATGCAAGCACACTACTGCTGAATTCAACTGGGTGTCCCCTCTGAAAAAAAAAAAAAGAGGATTGAATTGGGTGTCTCGCACTTGCAGCTGCAAGGCATCAAGAGTGTAGGCCAGGCAGTTGTTGGTCCTTGAGAGGAATATGAAATCTATTTGGACTTTAGAGTTTAGAAGTTAAGGCAACTACCATTCATTCATTCAAAACCTTTGGCCTTTGGGACAGCTTGGATGCTAAAGCGAACCCTCATCCATCGCCCGTACGTGCCTACAAATTAAACCCCTTTTGCTGTGTACAAAAATGTGTTTATTATACTCGTACAATATAATTAACCAGAGGCCAAACCAAAAGATCATGTCTTTGTGTGCAGACGGTAGGACAGAGTGTTGATTAGCAGCTGGAGGACGTGCATTAAACAATCTTAAAACCTTAATTTGGTCTTCAGAAAGAAAAAAAAACTTAATTTGGTGGTTTTCATGCAATTAACCCAAATTAGGTTTAGCTACTAGCTAGCTTGACTGATGACTCCGGACGGCAGCATGCAGCTGATACGTGGCACGAAATTAGCTCCATCAGTTTGGCGCTAATTTTGGGAATTTGGCGCGTCAGTGACAGTTGCAGCGCAACGCGATGACGACAGCAAACTGGAGCCTAAAAATTCAGTGTGATGATAATATATTTTCAGGGCAATTTCGGTGTGACGATATTGACATGTAGCGTGCAATAAAGGCAGGAACAGTGTGAGCTTGTAATTGCCTGCATACTTGTTTCTGAATTCTGTCACTGTTGTCATGTACGGGTATCATGGAAATGTCACTTCATGTGCATGCCGGTTGATTGTTTAAATCAAGTCCCAATCCAATCAGGATACTGAACTGTTCCGGTTGCTCACCACCAAATCTGCATAGAAAACGAGAATTTCACAGGATCCATGGCCGCGTCGCACTCATTTGCACGGAATTCATGTGTTTCAGACATGACGTTGTACCTGCAAGGATCAAATTAGAGAGCTGATTTGGGCCAATTGCATGCTGCTCACTTATGCTCGATCAAATTTAGCGCTTACCATTAATTAATAGTCATCGAGGAATCGAAATCATAATGGTAGTACTGCACAGCACAATCTTGGCTGATATCTCTGAGCGATTCCATGCTATTCTCGCTTCCATTCTGCATCAGCTACAGTACAAGGGAGAAGGCATCCGGATCAAATCTCCTAGCTCCAGCGGATCAAACAGTGAACACTTCGCAACAAAAACGACCAATTAGATTAATGGAAACCTTAGTAGCAGAGCATTAATATATCTCGAGGAATTAGCAAGAGCAGGAGGGGAATTAGCCAGGGATGGGGACCTGTCCCAACTTCCATGCACATGTCTGTCACTTTCAGCGATCTTTAATCTCTTGCTTGCTCCATCCATCGATCAGAAATGGAATATGAGTTCATTGTTTTATTTCTTGAATTTTTTTTTTATTTTTTGGAGACCTGGCTGCTCTGTGTTGAGTGTCTGGTACGTACACGGTTGCAATAGAATTGACCAAAGACGTCGTGAATAGTTAACATTCACGTTTTCGCTTTGGTAGTTTGATGTAGACATTTGTCTGCATCTTCAGGCGGCGGAATTTCAACTTGCAAGTGTTGCGCCTCATGCAGGGTATTAAGAATTATTAAGTTTTTTTTCATATGTTTTAATTATTGTCCTCAAAGTCTCGTCCATCAGAACCACTCCTGTATTTGTCACTTGTCAGAATCTACAACTACAAACACTGTTTATAGATTCTTTACTCTTTATATTTATTTTTGTAGAGTGTAGATTATTGATTGGAACATATTAAACCATTCATTATTTTAAAAAATACTATTCTAGATATTCACAATATTTTAAAACAAATTTAAATACTAATGCATGTATAGTGCAACATGCGTATAAAATGAGCACACCCATAGTGGTCTCTAGAAACGACCTACTACCACTACTATCATCAATATTGGAAATTACCTGAGCTATTGGTTTATAAGTTCCATTATTGCTACAGAACATATGTGCGAAATTTAGTTTTTTACCATTGATTAGTAATCGATTTTATGACGTCGTTATCAGCCCCTATATTAGTTGATGCGGTAGTATATCCATCGGATAAGAGAAAAAAAGTCTATTGATTATATGTGACTTTCAAATATGTAAGCCGAGTATTCATAAAGATATGTACATTCAAAATTATATAAAGTCTAGGCTTGATGAGTGTTGCCTCCTTGTTTTGAAGAAATTAAACATAATCAAAATCACTTATTAACGATTAAAATATAATTTACATATAAAACTTTTATATGTGTGTTATTAGCAATCTAAAAATAAAGGTTAAAAATAAACTACGATAAAAAAATCTCAAATTAACTCTAAGTTTAGGTTTTAAAATTTAAATTTTAACTTATAAACATGTGCATAAGTAAAAAGATTTGTTGTGTTACTTGTGTAGTACTATGGCCAAAACAACATTCTTTCCTATCTCAGAGAGCATTATGCACTGTAAAGCTTAGGACCTGCCCAATAAGGACTAGTCGGTGGCGTCTTCACCGAATTGGACTTGGACATACTCATATATTCCATTCCACAACACACACAATAATACCCTCCCAAAATTTTGCGAAACAATCGGTTTACTAGTTACTTTCTCTCTTTCCTCCACATCGAAATACTGTCAAAACAGAGGAATGAATTGCTCCTAATTGCTTAACTTTCCCTAATAATAGGTCATTGACTGGTCCAGAATTTCCATGACGTTTCATTGCACCACCCTATTTGGACACATCTTACCTGGTTGGAATCCCTACATATAGCATGTCCAACACACATTTAGTGGCTGTTTGGATTCAGGGATTTTTTTCCCTTTCGTATCGGATGTTTGAACGTTAATTAGAAGTATTAAATATAAATTTGATAACAAAACTAATCGCATAAATAAATGCTATTTTATTAGACAAATTTTTTAAGCCTAATTAATCCACGATTAGCAAATGTTTACTGTAGCATCACATTCGCTAATTGGACTAATTAGGTTCAATAGATTCGTCTCACTTAATTGTCCAGAGTATAAGGTGGGTTTTATTAATAGTCTATATTTAATACTTCTAATTAGTATGCAAATATTTGATGTGACAGGACTAAAAAAATCCCTGAGGATCCAAACACCCCCTTAGACTCAGCCACTCTGCTCATCTGCACACAGCCAGCTCGTTTTGTACCGAAATTGCAGGTTTTTATATTACTTGATACTACTACTAGGAGTATTTAGCAATTTTAGGCCAATGATTTTGTTATTTATCTGTAATACGATTTTTTTACTAAAATCATATGAATGTAACTATAGTGTGTTTATAGTGCAATTTTAACGTAAATAGCATGTAATTACATACTGATTATATTACAATTACACTACAGCTGTGCTGTAATTATATTCATGTAATTTAGAGAATAAAAATTATCTGAGTGTAATATGGGTAGAGTACCATATCAATATGCCCGTGCATGCATTGTTGAAATTAGCCATGTAGTGGCACCATTTGTATGCGTCTGGCTGTGGAGACCAGAAAGTTACAGAAATCAACCGTGTTTGACAGTTGGCTTAGTAAACTATGGCCCTGTTTGGAGTTTGGAATGGCAAGTGGAAATGACAAAAATTTTAGTAGCAAAAGTTTTGGCATTGTATTTACAAGTTAATGTTTACATACATGTAAAAGTTGCCTTTTTTAAAAAAAAGTGGGAGGGGTCCGCGTTTCTATACACTTTTTGACGAAACTTACTGGTCCATACCGTCAAATATCAAATGCAAAATTGTTATTTTCTTAACCTAGTGTTTAGATCCATTTTACCATTTTGAAAGATCTAAATAGAACCAATGTGAAAAATAGGGCGGACTAACATATAAATGTTAATGAATATATATATAATATTAATAAATAAATAAATTTAGATATAGCTAAAACATATACTAAATTTATAAAAATATTAATAAATATAAAAATATATATATATAATACATATCGATCAATACCTAAATTGATCTAGCTGAAACATATTAAAGGGGCAAATGATATGAGTCAAAAGATAGTCGGAGGCAGAACGTGGCAGTAACTACAGGACAGTTCACAGTGATACCATGAGTTTACAGTTTACTGCAAATCTGCAACTATAGTACCAGGCGCCAGCCTTGCAGACGCAGAAGAAAAGAAAAAAAAAAACCATCTCGTCGCTCCAAACAAAACGGTGTACAGTTGCCTCTGCACTGTTGCTCGCTCAGCGCCAAAAACAATCTCCCCGGTTTTACCGCTCGCCGACATGCGGGCCCCACCTCCACCCCCACCCCCACCCCTATATATAGCGAGCCCAGCCATTGAGGCTTCCCTCCACCTTCCAATCATAGCACATAGTCGCCTACTTCCTCAACTCTCTCTCTCTCTCTCTCTCTCTCTCTCTCTCTATTTGTGCTGGTGAGTCGTCGGCGGCGGCGGGGGCGGGGGGCGGTGGCGTTGAGGATGGGGAAGGGCGGCGGGCTGAGCAAGCTGCGGTGCATGATCAGGAGGTGGCACTCGTCGAGCCGCATCCCCCGCGCGCCGTCGGCGGGGGACCTGGCGGCGGCGCCGGAGACGGCGGGGGCGGGGCGGGCGGCGTCGTTCCACGGCGCGGACGAGGTGCCCAAGGGGCTCCACCCGGTGTACGTCGGCAAGGCGCGGCGCCGGTACCTCATCGCCGAGGAGCTCGTCGGCCACCCGCTGTTCCAGAACCTCGTCGACCGCACCGGCGGCGGCGTCGGCGAGGCCGGGACGACCGTCGTCGGCTGCGAGGTCGTGCTGTTCGAACACCTGCTCTGGATGCTGGAGAACGCCGACCCGCAGCCGGAGTCCCTCGACGAGCTCGTCGAGTACTACGCCTGCTGAGAGACAAAAAAAAGCTCTTTACTCCCCACCGGCCGTGACGGCGGCGACGACGACGCGCCGGAGTTGGATTTGGAAGCTTCCAGAAGCTGCGGTAAATTTCTTCGTCAACAACAACACAAAAAAAAAACAAAAAAAAATTCCAAAATTTACCGTGTTTTGGTAGGGGTAGAATCGTGAATTTTCGGCCAAACGCCAGGGGCGAAGTGAAGCGAAATCGAACGAAGCGGCAGCGTTTTGCTTAACCTCGGTGTCGGTGCTAATTGGGGAATTTACTGCCAATTTACCATTTTTACCGTAAAAGTGCTGCCCTTTCGGCGCTGTTAATTATCTCTGATCGTTCATGTATTAGCTCTGTTGGGTTTCTCATTATTTCTCTTTTTTTTTTTGGCCCCAAATAAGATCTATGGGCAAACATGCCCGTCGGTCCATGTACATTCCGATGATGTAAAAAAATATTATCATTTAATCTTGGAGTTAATTTGTTGCCTCGTGCTACATTGTTCCTAATGAAGTGTAGGATGCTTGTAGAAATATCCTCATTCAATATGATCTGTTATATTTCAAAAAAAATGTTTCTTTGTAAGAATTTGTGAATATACAATATGGTAAGGTGACAATTTTACGATTTGTGGCACGTTCTCTCGGTAAGACGGTAATCAGTTGTTCTACTTCATAATATGTGTAGGAAATTCTATACTTGGATTTCACATGGGAAATGATCAGTATATTTTCGGACCAAAGAAATTAAAGGATATTACTTAAGCTGTAATCCATTTATATCATAATAGAAGACTATATAGTATTGCATAGATTGATATATATGCTAATTAATATAGACATATATAAAAAAAATAAATACATTCATCGATGGATAAATTTATATAAGGCTAAAAAGTCTTAGAATATAAAACAGATATATCGGTTATATCAAACAAACAGATTATTTGCTTGGAGACATATTCAGAACTCGACCATTTCCTTATTTTCCCAACGGTTTTGAAGATGTTTTAATTTTTAAAGATAAATAATAAATTATCCATTCAAACCTAACCATTTGAGATAGCTCCGCAGCTATCAACTTTGGAAGGTGGCCACGTTTACGGCTCCATTGCATATTTTTTCCAACTCTTATCGCCATGGGCAATGTCACCTCCATCATAATCATACCTATTGCCACCCTGTCAGTAATCTTATTCAGGTTTGATGATTTTTTCTGTTTTTTTCAAAACAATTACAAATGCATACATTTAAAAGTGTGCGCACTTAGCCCTATGAACACATATGTGTCTATCCTTATAAACATGTGCTTTTTTACGATCCTTAAAAAATATATTTACCAAAAATTTTAACGTAAAATTATAGTACCTTAAGTTATATCATATGCTAATGTACCAAAATTTTATACTGAAAAATATGGTATTTTAAGATATTTTTTTAAGAATATTAAAATACTCTATAAGCATATATTAGAATTGAAGAACTCAAAACATGTCTCACTGTCGACGGGTACATCGGCTATCACTTAGAGAATAATTAGCTTTAGATGTAATCAAAGCCCAGGAGCAGGATTCGGACGGACATGTTATCCCCAAGTAAACAAAATACTCGAGCTACACCCGCTTCTCGATAACTTTCTACTTTATCATCCTTTATAGGGTACCCTATATGGAGCTCCTTCATTAAAGATATTTTAGTTAATTACAATTCAAAACTTTCTAATATAGTTCCTTTAATGCATGTTTGAGTGTACACTTTAGTGTTGGTTGCACTGTAACACTTCACTGTATCCATATTCAGAACTATAGCAATAAGATATGTTATCCATTAATAGATTTCTATGTTTTAGAAAGAAGGTGTGGCTGCGTTCTTTAACAACTTTTAGATGAATGAAAGATTATATAATTTCTGTAGTAGCTATTTAATGATGTTAACAATGAAATTAATTAATATAAAATTAAAATTTTATTTTAGAAAGATAAGATATTGAACTTTTGTATAGAATTAAAATACACCATTTAGCAGCGTAAAAAATATACGCATAAAACGAGGATAAATATAAGAAAATCAATCTTTAAGAACAAGGCGATATTCTCTCCTACCTACACCAACATCTCGCGAAACAAAAAGAAAAAAAAGAAAAAGAAAACCGACACACACCAACGTGACAGTGGATCAGTTGACCCACGCGACTGTGTGAAGCCGGCGTCTGCGCAAGAGTCCCATTCGCATCGCAGCCCACGACAAGAACTATTATTATTACTCATCGCCTCCGTCCGTTGGATGAAGATCGTACGCACGGCCACCAATTAGTACACTTCGCTGAGCTACCATTCTTGACTTGACTACCAAAAACCTTTCTTGGACGGCGTAGAGCTGCAGCAAGCCAGCTCCGATCCTCTCCTCTCCCCTCGCCTCGCCCGGCCGGTCGATCGGCGAGCCGGCCGCCGGCGACGAAGACGACTTGACGAGCTTCTGGGCGATCCAGCCATGGGCCCATGGCTGGCTGGCATTGCCGGGCGGGTGGCCTGGCCTGGGGAGGGGAGGGGGGCACGCAGACGCAGCGCAGCAAGAAGGAGCAGCTCAACCGCCGCGCCAATCTCCTCTCCACTTCATCACGTACGCCCGTTTGACCGGATGATGACATCTTCGCGGACCCCCCGGATCCACGCGCAGGCTGGCGGTGAGGTCGGTCGGCCAAGTCGCCGATCTGGTCGTTTCGCTCGCTTCTGGTCCCGCGGATTAGGGGAGAGGGGGGCCACGCCTCTGTCCTCCCCCGCGATCCGCTCGTGCAGCTCACGGGGTCACAGGATCATAATTTATTTTACCGTTTTTATTTTTAGATCGCTGAGAATTTATAATATAAAAGTTTTATTTATAAATTATATTTTATAAAGAATCCAAATATCAATGTATAGTATAATTGTGTATGTTTACAACCCTGGAGCACTGACGAATGTCAGTAACTGAAAAGCACTCAAAACTCATAGAGATGCAGGTGATGCAACAGTGTCCGTAAAAGTGCTGCCAAAAGGAAGTGCGCAGCCAGTTCGATCGATCTGCCAAAACAAGGTTCATGATAAGGAAGAAGGCCCAGCCATCCATCGATCTTGTGCTCCATGCACGTATTCTAGATGAAACTGCAAGGTATGCAAGCTCAGGTCGAAGCTGCGTGCTATCTTCTTTTCATTATTAATTGTTAACTAAGACTTACCTGTTAATCATCATCCATTATTGCAATGATAAATCAACCAAGCACACTCTAGTTAACAATTGCTTGACCGGTCCTATACTCCTATTATCATATAACATATATGGACCACAGCCAGACAACAATGACTAGCTCCATTAATCCTCATTTCAGGGGACAGGAGATTAATATATCTAATTAAGCTAGCTAGAACACATTTCATTTCAGTGAGTTCTCAATATTGACAACTTGGGCTTGCCTCCTAAAGGATGGCACGCACGATCAGAGACGGCTTTGTTCTGGTCATCGTATCATATTATCATATCCCAGCTATTAAACAAATCAAGTGGTGCTGTTAAGCTAGGACGAAGTGAATTAGGCCCTTACCTTGTTCAGTGTAGCAGCTAAACCTCAATGGAAGTTTTAATTTGGTTAAATTCATGCACAAAGTCTGTTGATTAAGGGCACCATTATGATATAGTAGTGCTATGCATTATTATAAGTATATTAAATATTTTATTCTAAACTTTGCTAAGATATATTTATCAATTTATCTATTTTAATATAATATATGACACATAAATTTATCATAAAGTTATATATTTTAGTTCTAATTTTACCCTTAACAAATTTCTATTATATATACTACCGGTATAGCATAATAAAGTCACATATGTTAGATCAAAAGCAATTGACGGCTCATAATCATTCAAGCTACCTTAAAAATAAATCCAAAATGAAAGGGCAACACTGCCATGATCAAGCTTTCAAGACTGGTGTGATATTGAGTAAGATTGTATTAGCAGCATTTAAAGGAAGAAAACATGGTGCTTTGGCGGCTAATAACTGACACTAAGAGAAAAATTGGATAGGTAAAGAATACATGCCTATATTAATCTATAGAAAATTTTCATGAGGTTTGAGTGGGGAACATTTTACTATATTTTCTCTCTACGACTTACAGGAAAGAAAAACTTTCCTTTATTTTTTTATACTTTATTTCTATATACCGAATAGATTTTATAGGAATTAATCCTTAAGAATCCAAATCCATTATTTTTTTCCTTCCAAAACGAATAGTCTCTAATCCATGGCGTAATGAATATCATGTCTGTATGTAGGATTAACACCTGTAAGCAATTAGTAGAACAAGATAGCGCACTGTTTTGATTCTTTCTTCTTTTTGAGTAAGCACACATATGTCCTTTGCTGGAATGCAACAGGAGCATTAAATTAAACTTGAGTTAATTTGATCGTGCACAAATCTTTGAATGAATTAGGGTCGATTTGAGCCGTGATACACTGTAGTTACTTTTGTCGCTCTGTTTAGTCGTCCTATTTTCACCTCTCGGGTCTATGTCTTAAGCCTATCAGATGTCGTGTACCAAAACTATTTTCTTCTAATATATTGACGTGTAAATTTTTTACGCGTTCGGAGAAAATACTGTAGTTACTTTATGTAGATACAGCTTACGCTCTTGATATCTTTGATACATCAGCTAAATAATCAAGAGCTTGCATCAGACCATCGAACGCACGCGCTTTTTTTCAATAATTTGTTCGCTGTTAGCTTCTAGCAGTACAACAAACTTATGATAGTACAGACTGTACCGTGTTACTATTGCTAGCTTTTCGTACGACAATAGGACGGAGAAGACAGGCTAATCTGCCATTAACCTTGAAGCGTTGTTTTCAGTCTGCTGGCCCATGCTTAACTGGAACACAAGAGATTAGGATCTCTTTAGTTTGGGAAAAGAAAAATTTTAGATGTCACATCGGATGTTGGAAGAAGTTTTCGGACATGAACGAAAAAACTAATTTCATAACTCGATTGGAACCACGAGACAAATTTATTAAGCTTAATTAGTCTATAGCACTTATGAGTAATCATGGACTAAATAGACTTAAAAGATTCGTCTTATGATTTACATGCAAACTGTGTGATTAGTTTTTCTTTTAATCTATATTTAATGCTCTATACATGTATCGAAAGATTCGATGTGATGTTTTTTAGCAATTTTTTTTGCCAACACCCTTAATCTGTACTAGATCTGAATTAATAGTAGACACTTATAGAATAAAATCTTAACAACAACATCCGTTTCAGAACTTATCGGGCCTAATGACCTGCAGATGATTGATCATGCAAGCTGCTAGCGGAGTTACCAAAACTGATAAAAATTGCCCGGTTTACGCAGTTGTCAAGGGAGAAAAAATCGAAATTTTGGTAAAATTCGACAAAAATCATGTGTCAACCATGATGACTGGGTGTGGCTATCAGTGATTTGTTTGCCGATCGGTTTTGCGAACCCTGCAGGTTGCTTGTCCACAAGATTTTGACAGATTTAGGTCCAAAACAAAGAATAACAAAAATAATATATATATATATATATATATATATATATAATATAAATGTTTCGATATACTGCAGGAAAAGGTCATGGTTATGGCACTACCATTACATATTTCATTTGAAACTTTGATAAGATAGATTTATCAATTCGTCTATTTTAACAAGGGTTATGACACAAAAAATTATCTCAATATTATATATTTTAGTTTTAATCTAACCCTTATAAAATCTCTACTACATATACTACACCGGTGTGTATTAGATGACTCATAATCATTTAAGGGTATCTTAATTAAAAAAATGACTCAAAAGACATTTTCAAAGAGGTTAGAGCGCTCTTACTAACATTTGTCCAAAATTTATATGCATCGAGACATTTCTTAGAAACTTCATAGGATTTAGCGAACTCCAATAATTTGTTTCAAAGGGCCATATTGTAAAACTTTCCAAAAAAATTTGAACCCTGCAATAATTCTCCAAAAAATCTTTAAAACAAAGACTCAAAGAGGGCCTAAATGTTTAGTAAAATATGCACTGGCAAGCTGCCAGCTGTGCTCTTAAACGATGCTACATACTACCTCTTTTTCATATTTTATATATATATATATATATATATATATTCGTTAGCACCTATATAAATTTTGGTCTATAAATTTTGGTCTATTATACGGTGAAAGAGAGGAGAGCACTTCGGTTTGTATCCGGAGGAGATGATGAGATTAGAGGTGCCCCTACACTGCTGCACAGGAGAATGGGCTCCCTGTCACTGGCCATAATGCTCGCTGCGGTTCGACCCACAATAGTTCGTGTGATGGCAAAGTGTCGATCGCCCCATCCGTGCGAGCCGAGGTACGTACAGTTGGCGTAACGATCTCGTCGCCCTACCACAACTTGGAAGGAGCTCCTGTTCGCTCCATCATCATGATGTATGTTTTAGGCCACGTTCGTTCGTGAGATGGTAAGTTAATTTATCCTCGCTCGAAAAATATAGTAATAGATTAGTACATAATTAATTAATTATTAGTTATTAAAAATATATAAAATAGACTAATATGATTTTTTAAAATAACTTTCCTATAGAAAATTTTTAAAAAAATACAACGTTTAACAGTCCAATAAGCATGTGAGCGAAAAATAAGGAGATAAAGTTATGTTACGGGGGCAAACAAAAGCGGCCTTAGTAGTTAGAGTTGCTACGCTTTCAGTCGTCCATACTCTTCTCAAGTACTGCTATCGCTTAAAGCAGATTAGCTTCATGATTATGCAAGGCCTACAGCTGCGGAGACACTGCCCAACACGTAGCAGTCTTTCTCCTGTAAACATTTCCGGTCTCATCTTTTCTCGCTGTTGCTTATATTTATAAACTAAATTAAAATTTTAAATTTTAAATTTAGAGTATCTTAAATTTGGATTTAACTTTGAAGTTTTTAGTTCATCTTTCAGTTATTTTATTTTCTTTTAGATCACTAAAAACACATATATAAAATTTTTATTAAAAATTATTTTTCATTTTTAAATATGTGGTTGGTCTTTTCTTTTAAAAAGCTATGTTCTTACTCTTATCAAGTACTCCAAGGTGAATCCCGGACCCAAGGAATTGGGCAATGTGCTGGGTATGTTGCCGTTTTGTCAATGTTTAATGATGGCAACACAGCTAATTGTTGCGTCTTCTGTTCGGGATCTAGAAGATTTTGAAGGTGTATTATATCACCAGTGAATATGAACATGCTGCCAAGGATATATCCTGGACCGCACTATGCCCCGTACATGGTCAGCTGACCGGTGGACATCATTCACCACGTGCATTTGATAAGAAATTTGTCTAGGGCACAAATCACAAAAGGTAGGAAATTTTTCTGATAATTCCAGAGTCATCCACATGTTGTGTAGTGTGCATACAGAGGGAAAGAGACGAAAGAAATTTGCGCAGAAACCAAGCGGATGCAAGCCCATCCAGCAGACGATCAAAAGGAAGAGGCCCAACATCTGGGGAGGAAGCAGAAAACTCAAAGCCCGTTAGGAATAGACGATTTATAGCCGAATCTTATACTACTAGCCCAGGCTCAATGAGGTCATGAGTATGTAGCCAAACAAGAACCCTCACACTATTTATGCAGGCCCTCTAAGGCCCGTTCGTTTCTGGAGGTTGGCTGGGATTCGTCGTCTTTTTGTCGTGAACATGTTTTTAAATTGTTAAATAAAATCTTGAAAAAAATGCTATGCAGGATTTTATTTAAAAAATTAAATAAATTTATTTAATTAATTTGTACTAGTTAATACTTAATTGATCATATGCAAAGAGCATATACAATGGTGATTATTAGCTAACTCTTTTCATTGTCCGTGAGCAAATATAATGATACGGAGGGAAAAAGAAATGAGAAAGAGAAAAATGATTGCTATGTATGGCAACAACATAGAGTTGACTTTGAGGCTTAACATTTATTTAAAAAATGCGTTACATGAGATAAGATAGATTAAAAGAAAAAAGTAATAAAAAGTATTTTGTTATATTAATCAAGCAACGTAACCATGTCTGACCTTTCTATAACTAGTTAACTACATGTCGGTCGACCCACCCAGCCACGCCGCTTCTATCCTAATACACATCCACGTCCATATACACATGTGATGATGTGAGTTCGCCAGAAATACATGCTTGAAGAGGTGAGACTGCCAATTAGTGATGAAAATGGTTCGGAAACGGATGGAAACCACTTTTATCATTTCTGTTTTCATATCTTTTTCAAAATTAGAATCGAAATCGGAAACCTTAGATACGAAAACAGAATCGAGTATCATCGAATATGAAAACGGAGCGAATTCGAATCGGAGTGGATACGGTAACGAAAATTTATAGGATTATAAAAACTTTCAAACCGTGGTTTCAGTTTTCCTTCTAAAACAGTAGATAAAAAATTTCAAACATTAGCAACTAACCATACCAACTTTTTTCATAACAATCACAACTAAGTTCATAAGTCACTTTGTTAATGATTGTCTAAATACCAAATAAAGAGTATAATTCACAAATTATTATTGTAAAGTGTAAATCATACAGATTATTATAAAAGTTCACATATCATATTATAAATAAAGTGTGCATCATACAAGTTGTTACAAAGTAAAGTGTTTCTATATATGTCTTGATTAAGGACTTAAGGTTGACTTGATGAAGTGGGTTGGGTTATTTGGGCCGATATTGTGAACTATGTCACATAGGTCTGCAGAAAAATTTTGAGAAAAATTCCGGAAAGTTTCCGAGAAAAATTATGGAAAGTTTCCGACCGGTTCTGATTTGCGACGGATAGCGCCTTACCATATCCGTTTCAATTTCCGATAAAAAAATTCTGAATATGTTTCCATTTTATGTAAATTCCAAAAAAATTCCAATCGATAATTTCCGTTTTCGAAAACTAGTCCGGAATCCAGAAAGATTATGAACGTTTTCATCCCTACTGCCAATAAAATCCCTAGCTCACTGAGGTCTTCTTTGGGATTGCTAAGATTAAATGATTATTTTATTTTTTAATAGCTATTTAAAAATATATATGAAAGATTTAATAACTAAAAAGTTAAACTTTTACTCAACAAAGATTTTATTAGTAATTTTATTTTCATAAAACACATCGTTTACAAGTTTGAGAATTGAGAAGTATGCCGTGATATCCAAAATCCATCGTAGGAAATAAACAGGGCCTAAATAGTCGGTTTTGACATGACCAGGAAAAGGCAACTGTTTCTTTTCAATCATGCTAATTAGAATAACAAAAGGACGGTGAGAATCTCTTCCAGTTCGAGAGGGCGAACTAGATGCATATAAATCAATAATTCAATATGTATGAGAAAAGTAACACTAGTGACCATCTTGGGGATCCAGGTGATGCTGCCGATTGAGCAAGTTGGCATCGTCACGATTCACTTCTAACCCATGAACAACTTGCATTAAAAGGTTGCTTTTGGAGCACAAGCGAAAACTGAAAAAGATTAACGAATATATGATCTATAATTCTGTGTCCCGCCTAAGAGCTACCTTAGGTCTATGGTACTGGAGTCCACGTTATTACTGAAAGGGATTGTTTTCAAATTTAAGTTGTTTATTTCCCATTCTGCATTAACTTTACTTTTTTCGTGAACTAATGGGTATATGCAACTCGATAATTTTGAATTAGAGTATTGAATTTGATATGCACCAACAGTAATTTAGAAGTTCAGATCAACTAGAAAAATAGTCGAAGCCAGAGAAAGATGTCGCTGAGCAAAAATCGTAAACCTAAATATCAAGAACTTGTACTGTTTTGTCTCGACTTTTTTTTTTATCAGATGCCAATTAGCACATCCAAATAAAATAAACATATAGGAAGTTGATCTTTCCCTCCCAAAAACCAGTAAATCAGAATGTCGAAAAGTCACGTTGTGCTGAAATAAATCCAAAATAGATCACCGAAAACATCACCAACATTTATCCTGGCCAAGATGTTAGTCCAAGGACTAATTTTTAGTCCTAGAACTAAATAACCAAACATCACCTAAAAAGTAATCCCTCCATTTCATATTATAAAATAGTTTGATTTTTTTAAATCAAACTTTATTTTTTAAGTTTCACCATATTTATAGAAAAGATCTACGACAAATGTCTTATGGTATAGTCCTTTCATTAAAAAAACAATGTAAGAGGATGGATATGGTCATAGGCATCATCACCAGTTTTTTTTAAGGATAGAGAGGGTGAAACAAACGTTTTTGACTTTGAAAAAAAGTTAAAATGTCTTGTAATATAAAATAGAAAGAGTATTATCTACTAGCCCATTGCATGTTTATAAGATCTTATAAAAAACTGTTGTAGTTATTTGCATGTGTTCTAGGCTTAGTTTGAAGTCGAGTGAATAAGAAGATGATCTTGTAGTAAATAAAAATTTAGTATCAGTTATTGTAAACTTAAAAATTAGATTAAAATATTTTAAGATGATTTTTAATTAGATTATTTAAAAAAATACAATTTAACAATTTTAAAAACATAATCATAAGAAACGAGTGACTTTTTCACCCTATCCCTCACTTTCAAATGGTGCCTAGCGTCAGAGGCGGAGTTAGATCAAAATACTTACTTTTAAATGTTTTGAACTAAGTTTTTACTACTATAGGTGCCTGAGCTTAGATTGAGAGAGGTGCATACATCATAAAAAATACATTACTCTAACTAAAATTTTTTTAGACCGGTGCAATTTAACAATCCTTTTAAAGTTATATTTGATTTTCTTAAAAAATGTACAATTTAACTATTCAAGAAACATGCAGTCGAATAATAATGCAAGTTTTTTTTGGGGTGATAAGCAATGCAAGTTAGGCCGCGTTCGGCATGTACATGTAAGTTAACTTATAGCCTGGCACGGAAAACGTAGTAATAGATTAGTACATGATTAATTAATTATTAATTATTTAAAAAATATAAAATAGATTAATATGATTTTTTAAAACAACTTTCCTATATAAAATTTTCGTAAAAAATTTACCGTTTAACATTTCGAAAAGCGTGCGCGTGAAAAGGGGTGGAGGGGGGGGGGGGGGACGCGGCCTTAGAAGTTTTAGATAAACCTGCACGGACGTACACAAATTAAACCCGTGAGCTGTGAGCACCCTATCGCGTCTGCGGCTCTGCCCATCCCTGGCAACAAAGTCGGTTCGCGAGAATCGCCTCCTACCACGCGTACTGCAATGTAATTCACCCACTGTCCAGAAGTGGCGACCATCACCTGATGCCCACGCCCCCCTCGAACGATGAAATTCACTGAACCGTTCCGCTACACCTAAATACACTACTGCCCTCCCGCCCTCCTCCAGTGGCGCGCGCGTACCCACTGCACCTCTCAACCCCATACCACGCGAGAATGACCCAAAAACCAAACACGGTCAGCGAGTGCGAGTCGGTCACTCGCATGCACGCACGCACACAAGGCGAGGCAAGGCAAGGCAGGTGACGTGCGTGCGTGCAACCGACCGCGGCCGCGGGGACCCCTCCGTCTCTCGTTCGTCTGTGTGCTGCGCGCGCGCGCCTTTTCAGGCCACGACAGCGACGCACACGCCGTCGTCGCGGCCTTTACCCGGACGCAACGGCCGCACGCCCCACCCCACCGCCCCTGCCCTGCCGCGGTTGACGCCGCGCGCGAAGCAGTAGAAATATCGCTGCAGCTGCAAGTGCAAGCTGGTCAAGTCGCGGGGTTTGTTTGGGGTTTCGGGGGCCTCCCGTCCCGGCCTATCTCCCCGATTCCTGGTTCAGGTGCAGCGAATGGTCAAATGCAATCCCCCTGGCCTCTCGCCCCGTCTCGGCTCGGCTATAAGTAGCCCGCCCCGCCTCATGCGCCGCGGCCTCAGCTGAGCTAACTAACCGGCTCCACGCGCACACGCACGCGCTCAGGACCGACGCGACATGGCCGGCAGGAACGGGAGCCTCTACGCCGTGCTCGGCGTCGCCGCCGACTGCTCCGACGCCGAGCTGCGCACCGCCTACCGCAAGCTCGCCATGGTCCGTGTGCTCGCTCAGCTACATATATAACTGGATCGGTTCCTCTGCTCTTGTTCTGTTTCTTGCCCGCGGCACTCTGCTTCTGCTCTGCTCACTGGCTGTTTTGTCCCCGGGCAGAAATGGCACCCGGACAAGTGCGGCGCCGCGGGGAGCTCGGCAGGCGGCGCGGAGGCGGCCAAGGTGAGGTTCCAGAAGATCCAGGGAGCCTACGCCGGTAAGCTCACGCTTCGTCTTCCTCTGCTTCTGTCAACTTCCAGTCACCTGAGGCTGTGCTCACAGGCTCATAGCACAAGCTGCCATTGATTTCGGACGCTGAGAAGATTTCTCTCACTCGTTGATCGGTCTTTTGCTGTTACGGTGTATCGGTTTCCGTTGTTTAACCTTTGTGACAGTGGCGTGGTTTTTAAATGAACAGTGCTCTCGGACCCCAATAAGAGGATCCTGTATGACGTCGGAGCCTACGACAGCGACGGCGACGATGATGTAACAGCGTTTTCCAGCCTATTTCTAATCTCTTTTCGTGCACCAATCTCCGGTGAGATATTTTGTGGCCAGCTTGTGTGCTGACTTGGTCGAGACAAATCCTCTGTGTGTGCGTGTGTGTGCAGGGCGCTGGTGAAATTCTCGGCGACATTCTCGAGGCTATGAACCAATCAGGCTCCACGGTAGTAACAACCTGGAGTAGCATCTAAAAACACGGTAATAAACTCGAATCTGATGTAGACTCATCCTGTTCGTGTTGGCAAACGCAGGAGAATGGCAAGAACGAGAGCTTCGAGGATCTGCAGAGGCAGTTCGAGGAGCTGTTCCTCCGGCCGCCGGCGCCGCCGCCGACGTCGTCGTCGTCGTTCCGGTCGGCGGTACGTGACTGTCTTGTCGTACGCCACTAATTCCTCTGACTGACATGACGAGACCAGCAGTTACCTAGCTGTATGTCCTTTCTGATTAGTGACTACACAAACCATCTCTCTTCAGAAACCTTTTTTTTTTGGGTGTCGCTTTCTCTGACAACTGGTTGCACACAAGCATGTCGGGGAAGAGCACAAGCTAATTACACTACTAATCTTTAGGTGCATTGCATTCACTCACCCCAAGATTGTTAGACTATATTATCCATAAACAGTTTGTTCGATTAATTAAGCACAGATTAGGTTTTCTCATGCTAAATGGACACCGATTACGTACACAAAAATTAATAGCTCTTGACTGACTCTGCATTTCTGGGCCTGATAATCTGCAGCAAGATGACGCTGGGAAGTCCACCAAGAGAAGGGCCGGAAGAACGTAGACGTACGTACGTACGTACGTACACGGTTACCTTACACTCGTATGTACCGCAGGCTGAAGATATTTATTACCACGAGATTTTGCATCCATTTCGTACGTGTGGTGCTCAAGACGGCCATTTGATATCTAATACGTACGCTGATTGATCAAGAAAAAAAGGGATTCGGATAATGATGTTATGCGCTGATAATCCAGGGCAGCAACCTGTAATCTCAATAACACCTTTTGGCAGCCGTCCTTCGGTTTGCATGTACGCAGATGGCTATTAATTTGTCTAGCTAGAAATTGGCAAATTTAAAGCAGGTCACATTTCAATTGTTATATAAATATGTGCCATATTGCCAAACCTGGGTGATTCTCCATGCCGAATTAATGGGAAAAAGGAGGGTTAATGAACATGTGCCCTAAGTATATACTCCATATATTATTGTTATTCAAGTGGCTATCCATGTGCAGTAGTCAGTACACTAACTATTGAGGTGGAGCAGTAAAATATTCTTTTGCAGAGGCTAGAGGGTTTTTCATTCAATATTGTGCAGTGTGAAAATTTAATAGTTTCGCTATACGTACAACCCAATTGTACTACTTACGTACGACTGAAACATTGCAACCATTGATTAGGCAAAAAGGGTCAAGTGGCTGGCATTGCAGCTGTTGGATGGTTGAATCGTACGCAAGTCGAATGGTTGAGTTGTATGCATAGCAATTTTCAAAATTTAAAATGATTGAATTTGATATGAAACTCTTAATTAGTTTATTCTCGATCTCAGAATATATATATATATATATATATATATATATATATATATATATATATATATATATATATATATATATATATATATATATATATATATATATAAAACTAGTGCAGTATTAGACATATCCACATGTCTAATTGAGTAATAGGTTTTTTATTTTAAAGTGGAGAGAGTATTTCAACAAATATAATTATATTTGCAAAGTATGTCATCCAAAGTGCTTTCGCTGTTGTCACCACATAGCGATTGCCCCTAGCTAATCGATGGCCCCAGATTGTGCGTGGAGGGTGCTCAAGGGGTTGTGGAACCTAGCTATCTCCAGCAACGGTGGCCCCCAAGCAGCGTTGCTTGTGCTTAGGACAACGGCCGGCTTAGCGGCGGCCCCATCTCTAGCCGTGGCTATTACAATTAGTACGGTAATACTGTCTCGGTTTCATAACGGAAAACTTTATAGTTTTATCTAAATTATATGAATACTAATAAATCTATATATATAAATAAACTATTTATATTCTATTATATATATATAAATAAACTATTTATATTTTATTAATGATAGAATCTATATTAGAAAGTTTTATAATATGAAACGAACGTAGATCTTAACTTATTTTCATCTAAATAGGTTGAGCTGAAATTTATAGCTTTTTCATCTAAAAGTTTATAAGAGCTAAGAAGGATTGTGAAATGACCCAAAAACCTTAAGCCATAATCACCTCTAATTGCAATACCTCTCTAGAGCACCACAATAATGATACCACTTCGCATCATGCGTGTTGTCGTCATGCCATTCAAATATATGTGCATTAATTTATCTATTCATATTTACATTTTCTAAAACGCAGAATGTATTAAAAAATCAAACTCGATTAATAGGGCAGACCAATGCTCGAGTAAACTTTGCAGTTATACATGTGCAATTGATCTCAAGTGTGCACGGTCCTTGAAATAATTTTACGGAGAACCACTCGAGTACTTTATCCTGTACACGCTTTCTGAACGGCTAAATGGTATATTTTATAAAAAGTTATATTAAAGTTGCTTAACAAATTATATTAATCAACTTTAATAGTAATACTCAACAATCATATGCAAATAACTTCTCTTTTTACACGTGCTAATTAAGTCAAACAATATTGATGGTTGCGAACATGACCAATATCGCGTCGACCTATTTGCTATATTTAAGAAGGGTCACATTCATAGATGAACTACTTTTTTTGGGCTATATTATTGTTAGTTTCTATAATACGCTTTTTAAACTGCTAAATGGTATATGTTTATAAAATATTTTTATATAGAAGTTTATTTTCTTATCTAAGTAAATTTTAATTTTATAATTTATTATATTATTTATGCTATTAAATAAGGTATAAAATTTGATAATCCTTTTTTTTTTCATGACTAAAAGAACAGAGCCTTTCCTCCTCCAGTACATGAGAGAAGGCAAAGGAAGGCGCGAGAAGAACATGGGCTGATGGGCACCTCACCTCAACTTTTGGCATTGATGACAGATTTGGAGTGTTCGTGTGTAGATGGATCAGTGCTGAGAAACATGTGATGGGCGTCGATCGATCAGAAACCAGCAGATGCAAATGGAACACAACGCCAACGGTTGTGCGCCTTCTACACATGCCAAAATGTATCAACTTGGCCATGCATCTGCGAGCTTGATTTCTGGCCTATCCACTAGCTGAATGGTTGGCTACTTGGCTGGGCATGTTGGCAGAAACACCAGCCACACGTACAGTTTCATGGTAGTTCATCGCTGCCTGTTTGAGAATTGAGAGTTAACTCTTTTCTTTCTTTTTTTTAATAAAATATCTGGCACAGTTATTACTACGTCCATCCCAAAATGTAAAAACTTCGTGGGTATTTTTAGCAGGGTCAAAGGTCAAGAATAAAATACTATAATGCCTAGAATGTATAAGGAAATGAATGGGGTAAAACGGTACTTGATTACTTGAGGGTAAAATAAAAAGAATCTTAAATAAGACGTGATTAATAAGACAATTAGTGCTATGAAACATTTTGATACAAGATTTGAAATGAATGGAGTATTTATCTAATTACTCGAGGCATTCCTTATTTTCTTTTTATTGGTTTACTAATTATATTTGGACTTCTTCTCACAACTAATAGTGGACATGAAGAAAGTATAATACTCCTTCCGTCCCTAAATGTTTAACGCTGTTAACTTTTCTACGTACGTTTGACCATTCATCTTATTCAATTTTTTTAAAAGAATATGTAAAGCTATATATACGCATAAAAGTATACTTAACAATAAATGAAATGATATAAAAATAATTAATAATTTTGAAATTTTTTGAATAAAACGAATGGTCAAACTTGTATAAAAAAATCAACGACGTTAAATATTTAGGATGGAGGCAGTATAATTTGAAGCACTCCTGGAAAAGATCTAAGAATATAGCATACTATACAAGTGGAGTTGCAC
This sequence comes from Oryza brachyantha, assembly GCF_000231095.2. Taxonomy (NCBI): domain Eukaryota; kingdom Viridiplantae; phylum Streptophyta; class Magnoliopsida; order Poales; family Poaceae; genus Oryza; species Oryza brachyantha. Next base: position 13,705,582 of record NC_023170.2, read on the forward strand.
AAGTTGTTAGACGCAGTGGATGACACGGACACGCTAGTGCTATAGAAGCAGTACCTCTAAAAATTGACTCGCTCATAATAAACCTATAAAATCAACCAATCACTCCAGCAGTTGCCTACCAACAAAGGGCTAAGAGCTATTACTGGGAAATTTAATGGTATCAATCTACTACTACTAATAGAGTATTAAAATAAAGATATAACCTTCAAATAATATTTTAATAATAAATAAAACCGGCCGTGTATCAAAAACACGTAAAAGCTCAACCTTTAGACCAATCAACCGAATTCATTATACCATTATATATTTTAATTCTAATTTTATTTAAACAAAATCTACAACTTTGTGAGTAAATTTTCTAGTACTGTACCCACAGTACCAGATACTGCAAAAGGGAGTAAATCCATTGAATCCGAAGCAGAAGTGAAGGCTCACGATCAGTGTAAGCACAGTGGAAACACCCACTCTTTGCTCTTGCATCATCTACAACTCCAAACTGTAGCGGGCACACAGATAATAAAATATACCCCTTTTGGTTTTTCTATTTAATGCTTTTGACCCGTTTCGACATGTGTTTGATCATTGATCATATTTACACTTTTTTGCAAATATGCAAAATTATAAATTATTCTTAAAGTTTCTTTAATACAAATCATAACAAAATAATTAATAATTATATTTTTAATAAAACGAATGGCCAATCATAAAAAAAATCACTATCACCCCATCTTAATTTCTGCTTCTTCTTGTGCTTATACGCCAAATTTTAAATTTTTAATCTTAAATTTAAAGTTGATTACGAGGTTTTTTCACTGAAATTTATTTTTCAGCCTTAATTTTTTAGATCGCTAAGAATACATGTATAAAAATTTTGTCTATAAATTATTTTTATTTGTAAATATACCATTTGGATTTTTTTTCATAAAATAGCAAAACAATCACCCATATGTTAAATAAAACATCAGAGAAAGTATATATATATATATATATATATATATATATATATATATATATATATATATATATATATATATATATAGTTGTTCTTTTGATTTGATATCCGAATAAGTATTCGTAACCAAGATCATTCGTATCCGTCTTAGCACGTATCCGTTTCGTATTTGTGCCCGATATTATCCGTCTTCGTATTCGTATTCAACAATATCCGTATTCGACCCGATCCCGAAAAGAAAATATGGGTTAGGATACGGGTCGGATGCTATCCGACCGTACCTGACCCAGTTTCACCCCTAGTCGCACATGCTGCTACTGCAGAGGATCCCATTTCAATATATATATATATATATATATATATATATATATATATATATATTCAACTATTCCATAAATCTTAAATACAACTATATCATGAAAGTAACAACTAGCATTAGCAAAGCTGGTAAGGAAATATAATTGATTCATTAAATTATATCATTAGTATGTTAGTATATATGAACAAGAAGTATAAATAAAGTTAATGTACATGTATATGAAACACTTAAAATAATGTTTTCTTGTTACTGGACTTTAATTGTATGTGAATGCAACATGGGCTTTTCATGGGCTATAACTATCTGGGTCATATCCGGATATTTAAGCGGGTAGTACCTGTTTTTTTGCCAGGTAACCCGTATCTGTCGGATCCCACGTTCTCAAACCCGTATTTGTATCCGAGTAAAAAAATACCTGAACCTGACTCGAATTCCATATTATCTTCCGGATACCCGATTTGGTGATCCGAATTTGTCCTGAATTAATTTGGGCAGGCGGACGGACGGGTATCCGTCTCGTTTTCACCCCTGCGTGCGACTGCCAAGGTGAATAGTCTTGTGAATTGGGCTCGGTTTTAATCGAAACGGAAATAGATGGACCAATCGCTACACCATACTGCTACAGTATTACTGTAGTACCAAGATCTGCAACTGCAGTATTTACGACATTGTTCATGAAACTTTTTTTTTTACACTCACATGAACAATGTGAGTTTGCTATAATGTAGAGGACCGGACCAATATATACTACACACATGCATACATGCGGCAACTTTCCGGGAGCAACTTGGGGGGCAGGACCAGTTTCAGTGCAGGCAGATAGGACAAATAAATATAGCCATCTGACCGTACCGATCGAAGGCTCTCGACCCTGAACAATTCCGATCGCACGCAGGTGGTTGTGGCCGCCGTCGCCGGAGACGACGGGCCAGCCAATCAGCGCTCGCATCAGCTGCAACTTGCAGCTCGCCGTCCTAATCCGAATCGACAGCAACGGCAGGCCGAACCGAAAAGAGCGCACCTGCTGCTACTTGCGTCGGCAACTTGGAAATAAATTATCTGCTGCTGCTGTTGCTTGATCGATCGATGGGGAAGAAAAAAAAAACGTCTTGGTCAAGGGGGGAATAACTCTGGAGTTTTTTTTTTTTTTGCCTTTTAGGGCAAGTTGGAGTGACAGTGGGGTGGAGCTATTTCGGGAAAGGTGGTTTCGGGGTTGGGATTGCCGACCATGCGTGCGTGCGTGCCAGTGGATTTTTGATCTGATCTTAAAACTAACCAGGGTTTCTATGTGCCAGCGGGGCTGAGGTGATTCCCATGGGTGCTTCGGTTGCCCACACCGGTTATCAATCCAGTGGATTTCGCTATGTTGCCACCATCGATTGTTGTGCCATTGTCTTACACGTTCATCCTTTGAACCTCAGAAAACCCCCTCTACCCTACCCTAACTCAAAACCCAAACCTAATTCGTAAACCCTCTAGCAAAGTCAAACTTAAAGTCGTCGCTGCCAACTCCGGAGATCGGCGAGGTCACCGCAACGGGAGAAAAGGTCATGGAGCATGAATCTTGGAGCGGATGGGAGGGTAAAAAAATTACTCCCTCCATTTCACAATATAAGATTTTATAGCCTTGGCTAGAGTCATATAGCTGCTAATAAATCTATATATATATATATATATTCATCAATTGATGAATTTAGACAAGACTAGAAAGTATTACAATATAAAACGGAGGTAGTATAAGTGTCTTTGATTATCTGTCAAATAACAATTAAATAATCTAATTAAAAGAATACTTACTCTATTTCACTTACATTGTCTTGCTTTTAACATTGCTAGGATGAAAAAAAAGAGAGGATGAATAGTCAGTTTGAATATCAATAGTTCCACTTATGGTTATTTTGGGCTTTCTCATTTTGGAGGAAATTTAGAGGGTTTGTAGAGGAATTAAATTAAATTGTGTGAAATATTGCAAAATTCTTGTTTTTCGAAGGAGCCTTAAAAATATGATGGAGTAGCATCAAGTAATAAATTCACCTTGGTATTGCCTGATGATTGTAAATTCAAAGTTAAAACCGTAGATAAATTACGATAAAAGTTTGGCAACGGGTTAAAATTAGGTGGACAACATTCTGTTGTAATCAAAGGGCGTACAAGACGAGCTTGATTTTGCGCGCTGTTTTTGTTTGCATTCATTCAAGGTATTTTGTTCTAAGCGCCTAAAATATTGGATCCAAACAGAGTCGAAATTTACAAGTTTCTAAAGCAAACTACTCGATCCATCTCAAATATAACTATCATACTCCCTCCATTTTTTTATATGACGCCGTTAACTTCTAGGTCCACGTTTGACCATTCGTCTTATTCAAAAAAGTTATATAATTATTAATTATTTTACTATAATATGATTTATTATTATAGAAACTTTAATTATGTATTATAATTTTGCATATTTGGATATAAATTTTGAATAAAACGAATGGTCAAACGTGATTCTAAAAGTCAACGATGTCATATATAAAAACATGGAGGGAGCACTCAATTCCGACCATATGTAACTTCATAAATGGTTAGTCTAAATACTAGACAAATGATACATATATATATTCTCCTCGAGAAGTGCTATCATAATATCATAAGCTTATTATATTTTATAAATTTGTTTTACATAAATTTGTTTTGAAGTTTTAGATGTATAACCTGTCTTAAACCTATAGATATGGGGAGGGAGTAGTATATTTCGGGAAGAAGCAGCAGTGATGTAGTGCACCTAAAAGGGAGGCAGAGAGAGCCCTGGCTCCAAAGCTTTCTGATCTATTTATGACCCATTAAGCCCAAATTTCTGTGCGCTAGGCCCAGCTTGGTCTGCAAGCTTAGAGCAATGCTAATAGTATAGCAACAAACTGGCTATAAGATTTTTTATAGTCTTTTTTAGCCCACTTATATACTAATTAGCCCTTCATCATTAATACAGAACCCACATGTCGCTCTCATAGTGTTTCTTAGTTCCTGTGCTCGAGCTGGCTACAAGCTTACAGTCTGCTTACACTCTCTCTCTCATCCCCTCTCTTCTTCACATAAGCATATAGCCAGCTATTATACTTGCTCTTAGAAGACTGGCCATATGGCCTAGACCAGATATAAAGCTGCCCCTAGAGCACGACCTGTCAGGTGGTCAATTACTCAGAGAAATTAACACAAGTTAATTCTATCTTTGGAACTCCTAATGCAATTCATCTACGTTAAACCCATACAATTCAATTGACCTAATTACTCCCTTCCATTGTAACATCCCAGCTCGTCTTGTATAAAACCGAGAGCTTCCATGCATCTACAGCAGCAACACGCGGCATCGTTTGATAGCACAGGAAAATTTTGTACCACAACTTCGAAGTGGTAGCTGAGCCTAGCTGATCGAGCAAGCGCAACGATGGCGGCCAAGACCATCAGGCTCGTCGCCGTCGTCGTCTCCTCCTGCCTCCTCCTGGCCCAGCATCTGCTCCTCCTCGCGCCCGCCGCAACGGCGATGTCGATCGGCGCCGGCGCCGGCGGTGGCGCCACGGCCACAGCCGTCCCGGTGGCCTCGTCCAGGGACAGCAGCGAGGACGCCGACGCCGACGCCGACGTGCCGCCCTTCTTCCCCGGCGGCTCGGCCGCGGCGGCGGGATGCTGGAACGCGGTGCTCCATGCCGAGATCTGCGCCGGCGACATCCTCCGGTCGGTGGCGTCGCTCCTGCTCCACGACGGCGAGCACCCGTGGGGCGTCCACGTCGGCGCGCCCTGCTGCGGCGTGCTGCAGATCGTCGGCGACAGGTGCTTCCGCGACCTGTTCGCCGACTCCCCGTTCCGCCCGCTCTACGCTCCCCTCGTCAACCAGGTGTGCGGCCTCCCCGGCGTGGCCGGCGGCGTCATCCCCGGCCACCACGACTGAGCTGCATCCTCCGGCCGCCGCCGTCGTCAGAGAAGACACGCATCCACCCATGCACAGTGATACCAGACATGATCATTCGCTTCGCTAAGGTTTTATACGAACTTTTGCTAGTGATAATCTTTCTTCCCTGACATGTAACACGGCAGGATCTTTGCTTGTTTTTTTTTCATCCTTCCACACGTTCTCTTCCGCAGTAATAATAAAAAGGTCCGTTTTGATCCAATGTTTAAAAATTTTAATTTCATTAATTAAATCCGGTTACTGTCGTTGAATGATAATTAAAAGACATGCACGCAAGTCAAAAATCTCATACATGTCCTCCCCTCATGCACCCCAAGTCAAAAATCCGGTCACTGTCGTTGAATGCATTGCGTACGTGATCAATAGCAAAAGTGATAACAAAAATGCAAAGGAGCTACTAACAAAATATAAGTTCCCTGTAAAATAAACGAAAAAGTCCATCAAAGATCCCTAAACTTATAGCCGAGTATGTTTTTCGTCCCTTAACTGGAATACCAGAAATATGCACCCCAAAACCAGTATAATCCGTTTAAAAATGGTCCCTCGGTAGTATTGACTCATTTTTTGACTGGTTTTTAATAATGTGGCACCCGATGGGTCCCAAATGTTAGGTTTTTTATATTTTTTTTCTCTCCTCTACCTTTATTGACTGGCATCTCTCCTCTCTCAGCCCTCTTTCGTGGCGCAAGCGACCGAGCTCCGGCTAGGCCTGCCCGACGGCAGCGGCGCCGACGATGGAGAGGCGGTGAGGAGCTCCTCCGGGACGAGGAGGATGCCGTTGGAGACAAGGATGACGCGTCGTTGCCGGCGTCCGGCAGGATGAAGCCAGAGCAGCGGTGGTGACGCCGCCGTGCAGCCTCCCGACCCTGGCAAGCCACGGGCTCCCAAGTACGTGCATGCACCACGCCATCACAGCTTTCCTAATGCCCTTTTGCATTGCATGTCAGGAAACTTGCAACAATTCACTCGCACGCTCAACCCCACGCTCAGCAACAGCCATCGCCACCGGCGCCGGCATTAATGCTGCTGAACCTGGACCCGTCACCGGCGGCACGGGTGGCAACGAAACCGCCACCGGCGTGGTCCTAACAGGCCACAGTTGCAAGGACAAGGACATGTAACATGTTGTCACCTTGGCCTTGCACTGGAACCAGAAGCGTTCTGTGCCGCCGCCCGATCCATTCGCACCATTATCCGCGCGCTGTCGGTGCGGGAGCAGTAGCCGTCGCCATGGATGCTACCGGAACCGGCAGCATGGAGCCAAACAGCTGGAAGTTCGCCGTGGGCAACTGGGCACGTCGGCGGCTTGCCCTAGCATCGGCTCGGAAGCGTTCGCGGAAATATGTCATTGCATGCATGCTGGTATCTATCCTATGGAGACTATACATATCCTGCTCGTGAAATGTCATTGCATGTATGCAAATTAATCTCTCTTCAAATCAATCGATCAGGTTCAAACTGCATTGCATGCATGGATGATGGCGGGCGCGGCGTCTTCTTGGAGGAGGAGGCCACGCGCCGCTGGCAACCCTGGCAGCAGCACAGCGTGGACGAGTCGTACGCGCCGGAGATTTTCCCCACCGGCGCGGCCATAGTGACCATGCGCGCGCTCGAGACGTTCTCGCAGCTGGCGTGGTGGGCCAGACGGGAGCAGACGCTGCTCATCGCCGCCGACGTGCGCGTCAAGGACCGGCCGCTGTACTGCACCGAGGGCTAATGCTCGACACCGGGAGGAAGCAAAGAAGCTAGACAGGAAGGAGAGAGAGAGAAGAGGAAGGGAGAGGATAGAAAAAAAAACTGACATGTGGGATCCACCGGACGTTACGTCAGCAAACCAGTTAAAAAAATAAGTCAATACTGCCAAGAGACCTTTTTAAACGGATTATACGAATTTAGAGGTACATATTCTAGTATTCTGATTAAGAGACAAAAACAGACCCACCTTCAAGTTAAGAACCTTTAATGGACTTTTTACTAAAATAAATGGGCTGTACTGTGAGCCTATTTTGTATGGGCCTCATCCCGACCCACCTGCATGGGTGAGCCAGGATTCTGAACTAAAACCGGGCCATTCACATACATGGGCCGGAACTGAGGCCCCTATAAACAAGGCCGGTAGAAGAAGGGTACGTCTAATTCGCGAGCATGCGCACGAACGGTCCTTCATCTCTCTCAATATTTATAATTTTAATATGTAAACTTTAAACAGATAAATTTTAAACATATAAAATTTATACATATAAAATTATACGTATAAAATTATACATATAAAATAAAAAAAACCTATTTTGGACCAGTTCGCGCATAGCCTCTCCGCGTGCAAGCGCGCTAAGAAGAATGCATGATAAGCTTGGTCAATTACGCCATAGGAAGTTTGGATTTGGCCCACTTGATATGGGCTTTCTCTATTGAACACGAGAAGCTCTACAGGAACCCCGCTTCAGCCGAGGTGGCACTACGACTCCGATGCTAGATGCCCTCAGACAGAAAGGCGAGAAAAAAAATTGTCACTTCCAATGAACAGTGCGGCTCTGCGAGAGTGTTCGTGTATGTGCACGAAAAGATTCCATGCTTCCATCTCTTAGAGCAAGTTGATAACTATGGCTCCAATTCATCTATATCTAATCTAATCTAATAGTTAATTTATACAATAATTACCTATAAAATATTAATACATGGTCCCACATATCATATACACACTATGTTTTAGAGTCCGTGTATAGTTAGCTATAAATTAGTAGACCACATCCCGTGTATAGTTAGCTATAAATTAGTAGACCACATCTTTTTTTTTCTTCTCTTATATTTTTAAAATATGTTTATAACTAGCTTATAACCTGCTATTGCTATTGTACCTGCTCTCATTGCCAGAGTGGCTACTACTGTTCCATCGCCACCCTCGCTGTTAAATATGTGATCCGAATTGTAACTGGAATTATATCCGGATTAGTTTCCTAGTAGGTTTCTCCCAGTTGTTTCCTACTAGGAGTCGGATTAGTTTCCTAATAGGATTCTTTCGCCTAATCCTACTAGGACTCTTAGATTTTCCCCTTATATATACTCTTGTAGTCTGCACGGGAAGAAAAGAGTTCTCATCGTTTTCCCTGCATTGTAATCATATCCTCATAGTGATTATTGCCGGTTGGCGCCCGTGGTTTTTCCCGCAAGGGTTTTCCACGTTAAATTCGTGTCTCGTTTGTGCCTTTGTTTCTAACAAGTGGTATCAGAGCAGCGAAGATTAATCTACGCTACGTTGCTACCGCTGACCGGGCTTTTTCCGACGATCTACAGAATCGCCGTTCCGTCGAGATCAGGTCGGAATCGGCGGCGACTCCGACTCGACGTCGCGTCCGCACAGAAGAAAAAGAAAGGAGCAGACGCACGTACGCAGGAGAAAAATTGATCGTTCCAAGGACAGCCATCAGATCGTGCCGTCCAATCCGCGCTACTGTAGCAGCTACAGTACAGCTACAGTAACAGTATCGTTTTTCTTTCCAGATTTAATTGCTACATTTACCCGATCTTGTGTGCCCAAAAGTTGTCAGATCAACTATTGTGCATCGTTCCGAGCACTGGAGTTTCGCGTATCTGCTTGGGTTTAATATATTAATACCAACAGATTCAGGATTTATTCCCAATGGCGAGTTTAAAGTATGATCTACCTCTTTTGGACCGAGACACAAGATTCTCATTGTGGCAAGTGAAGATGCGTGCAATTCTTGCACAGCAAGATCTGGATGATGCACTTGATGGATTCAACAACAAAAGGACAAATGATTGGTCCGACGATGAGAAGAAGAGAGACCGTAAGGCTATGGCATATATCCATCTTCATCTATCCAATAATATTTTGCAGGAAGTGCTTAAGGAGAAGACAGCTGCCGCGCTGTGGTTGAAGCTGGAACAGATATGCATGACAAAGGATCTAACCAGCAAGATGCACTTGAAGCAAAAGTTATTTCTGCACAAGTTGCAAGATGATGAGTCTGTGATGGATCATCTCTCCACTTTCAAGGAAATTGTTGCTGACCTTGAGTCCATGGAGATAAAGTATGATGAAGAGGATTTATGCCTTATTCTGTTGTGCTCATTGCCTAGCTCATATGCAAATTTCAGAGATACTATCTTATATAGTCGTGATACTCTAACTTTGCAAGAAGTTTATGATGCTTTGCAAGCCAAAGAAAAGATGAAGAAGATGGTACCTTCTGAAGGATCTAACTCACAACCAGAAAGCTTGGTTGTTCGGGGCAGGCAACAAGAGAAGAACACAGACAACAAATCAAGAGACAAAAGTTCTAGTGGCTACCGCGGGAGATCAAAATCCAGAGGCAGGTATAAGTCATGCAAATACTGCAAGAGAGGTGGACATGATATTTCCGATTGTTGGAAGCTACAGAACAAAGAAAAGCACAAGGGAAATTATAAACCGAAAGGTAAGCAAGAAGAGCAAGGTAAAGCCGCAGTTGCTACTGATAATAAACCAGATGCAGAATTACTGGTTGCTTATGCTGGTTGTGTACAAACCAGTGACGAGTGGCTTCTTGATACTGGATGCACCTATCATATGTGCCCTAATAGGGATTGGTTTACCACCTATGAACCTGTACAAGGTGGTAATGTTTTGATGGGTGATAATACGCCCTGCAAAGTTGCGGGCGTTGGTACTATACAGATCAAGATGTTTGATGGCTGCATTAGAACATTATCAGATGTGCGGCATATTCCCAGTTTAAAGAGAAATCTCATCTCTTTATCTACTCTTGATCGCAAAGGGTACAGATATTCCGGTGGAGACGGAATTTTGAAGGTAACAAAAGGCTCTCTTGTTGTGATGAAAGCTGATATTAAAACTGCCGATTTGTACCATCTACGAGGTACTACGATAGTAGGTAATGTTGCTGCAGTTACCGATTCATTATCAAATTCCGATCTTTGGCATATGCGTCTCGGGCATATGAGTGAAATTGGTTTGGCAGAATTGAGCAAGAGAGGATTACTAGATGGACAAAACATCGGAAAGTTGAAATTTTGTGAGCATTGTATCTTTGGCAAACACAAGAGGGTGAAGTTTACCACATCCACACATACTACTGAAGGTATTCTTGATTATGTGCATTCTGACTTATGGGGTCCTGCTCGTAAGAGGTCATTTGGAGGTGCTCGTTATATGATGACTATCGTTGATGATTATTCGAGAAAAGTTTGGCCCTATTTTCTAAAGCACAAATTTGAAGCTTTTTTGGTATTTAAGGAGTGGAAGACTATGGTCGAAAGACAGACTGAAAGGAAGGTGAAAGTCCTTCGTACTGATAATGGGATGGAGTTCTGTTCTAGGCAATTTAAATCATATTGTAGGTCAGAAGGCATTGTGCGCCACTACACCGTTTCTCATACACCTCAACAGAACGGCGTAGTTGAGCGTATGAACAGGACAATTATTTCAAAGGCCCGTTGTATGCTGTCAAATGCAGGTTTACCTAGACGTTTTTGGGCGGAAGCTGCTTCCACTGCTTGTTATCTTATTAATCGCTCACCCAGTTATGCCATCGATAAGAAGACTCCAATTGAGATGTGGTCTGGTTCCCCAGCTAATTATTCAGACCTGAAAGTATTTGGTTGTACTGCTTATGCTCACGTTGACAACGGTAAATTGGAGCCTAGAGCTATTAAGTGCATATTTCTTGGTTATCCTTCTGGTGTGAAAGCCTATAAGTTATGGTGTCCTGAAACCCAAAAGGTTGTGATTAGTAGAAATGTCATCTTCAATGAAACAGTTATGTTGAATGATAAATCTTCTACTAATGTTCCTGTTAAGAGTCAGCAGAAAGCAAGCGTGCAGGTGGAGCACTTGATCAGTTCAGTACATGTACCAGAAAAAGAGAATATTGCTAGTAACCAAGATGCACCGGTTATTGAAGAGTCAGACTCTTCTGTTGTTGAGCAGTCACCAAAATACTCTATTGCACAAGGCAGAGCTAGGCGAAATATTAAAGCCCCTCAAAGATTGATCGAAGAAGCGAACATAGTTGCTTATGCTATGAGTGTGGCGCAAGAAATCGAAGGTAATGCAGAACCTTCTTCATATTCTGAGGCTATTGTTTCTGCCGATAGCAATAGATGGATAGCTGCCATGCATGACGAGATGGAGTCACTCGAAAAGAATCATACTTGGAAATTGGTGGAATTGCCAAAGGAGAAGAAACCTATCCGTTGCAAGTGGATTTTCAAAAGAAAGGAAGGTATATCTCCAACTGATGGGAAAAGATATAAAGCAAGGTTAGTTGCTAAAGGATATAGCCAGATTCCAGGTATTGATTTCAATGATGTGTTTTCCCCAGTTGTGAAGCATAGTTCAATTCGCACTTTACTTGGTATCGTTGCAATACATGATTATGAACTAGAGCAATTAGATGTGAAAACTGCATTTTTACATGGGGAGTTAGAAGAAGACATCTATATGGAGCAACCGGAAGGTTTTGTTGTTCCTGGTAAAGAAAATCTTGTCTGTAGGTTGGATAAGTCCCTTTACGGGTTGAAACAATCACCTCGGCAATGGTACAAGAGATTTGACTCTTTCATGCTTTCTCAGAATTTCAAAAGATCACAATTTGATAGTTGTGTTTATCTTAAAGAGGTTAATGGTTCAATTATATATCTGCTTCTTTATGTTGATGATATGTTGATTGCTGCAAAAGACAAATCAGAGATAGCAAAATTGAAGGCACAACTGAGTAGTGAGTTTGAGATGAAGGATTTAGGTGCAGCAAAGAAAATCCTCGGTATGGAAATTACCAGAGAAAGACGGTCTGGCAAGTTGTATCTTAGCCAGAAAGGTTATATTGAAAAGGTCCTTCGTCGCTTCAATATGCATGATGCAAAGCCAGTAAGCACTCCTTTAGCTGCACATTTCAGATTATCTTCAGATTTTTGTCCACAATCAGAAGTTGATATTGAGTACATGTCTGGAGTTCCATATTCAAGAGCAGTTGGTTCACTTATGTATGCCATGGTATGTTCGCGTCCTGACTTATCACATGCATTGAGTGTTGTCAGTAGATACATGGCTAATCCTGACAAACAGCATTGGAAAGCAGTTCAATGGATTTTCAGATATCTGCGTGGTACTTCTAATGCTCGTTTGCAGTTTGGAACGTCTAGAGATGGACTTGTTGGTTATGTGGATTCAGATTTTGCTGGAGATTTGGATAGGAGAAGATCGCTTACAGGTTATGTTTTCACTATTGGAGGCTGTGCTGTTAGTTGGAAGGCAAGTTTGCAAGCAACTGTTGCCTTATCTACTACTGAAGCAGAGTACATGGCTATTTCTGAAGCTTGCAAAGAAGCTATTTGGCTCAGAGGCTTGTATACTGAGCTTTGTGGAATTACGTCTTGCATAAATATATTTTGTGACAGTCAAAGTGCAATTTGCCTTACAAAGGATCAGATGTTTCATGAGAGAACTAAGCACATTGATGTCAGATATCATTTTATTCGAGGTGTTATTGCTGATGGTGATGTTAAGTTATGCAAGATAAGTACTCATGATAATCCAGCTGACATGATGACAAAGTCAGTTCCTGCCACTAAGTTTGAGCTTTGCTCAAGCTTGGTTGGTGTTACGGTATAGTCCAAGAGACTATTTGGCGCGCAATCAATTTGACCTGTGAGGTGTATATTGGTAATTGATGATTTTGATGCTACAAGAGAAAATTCGTCTCAAGGTGGAGATTGTTAAATATGTGATCCGAATTGTAACTGGAATTATATCCGGATTAGTTTCCTAGTAGGTTTCTCCCAGTTGTTTCCTACTAGGAGTCGGATTAGTTTCCTAATAGGATTCTTTCGCCTAATCCTACTAGGACTCTTAGATTTTCCCCTTATATATACTCTTGTAGTCTGCACGGGAAGAAAAGAGTTCTCATCGTTTTCCCTGCATTGTAATCATATCCTCATAGTGATTATTGCCGGTTGGCGCCCGTGGTTTTTCCCGCAAGGGTTTTCCACGTTAAATTCGTGTCTCGTTTGTGCCTTTGTTTCTAACACTCGCCCCACAGACTCACAGTGCCCAATGTTATTACTGCTACACGTGTTGATGCTGTTACTGTGCTGTGAACAGACCGTATATTCGTATCCGGTTCTCCAGGTAAATAATGCAAAGAGTTATGCTAGCATCGGCACCAACAGCAGCTGCAGCAGTCGAACTGAGGGTGTTTGTTTGGACACTTAATGTTAATTAGAAGTATTAAATATAGATTATTAATAAAATTAACTTTATAATCTAGACTATTTTACGAGACGAATCTAATGAGCCTAATTAGTTCATGGTTAGCGAATGTGATGCTACAGTAAACATTTGCTAATTGTACATTAATTAGGCTTAAAAAATTTGTCTAATAAAATAGCCTTTATTTATACAATTAGTTTTGTTATTAGTTTATATTTAATACTTCTAATTAACATCAAAACATTCGATGTGATAAGTGACTATAAAAAAAGTCTCTAGATGCAAATAGCCCCGTAGGACGGAGCGTACACGTACTGTGCCAAGGTGCAGAAAATAGGCGTCTCCGTCTTCTAGTTTTGGCCAGGCTGCACTAATTGCCAAAAGAGAAGCTAACAGGTTCGGCAACCATCATCTGCCTATCACCGGTGATGGCAAACGTTCATCGGCGGTGGCTCTGTCCGGCTAACTTTCGCCGGTAAAATTGTGATTCTAACTATGTGGTTGCTGTTTGATCTATGCAGACTTTGGGGGTGATCGTTGTCTTTTTTTACTGAAAAATACAAGCGTTATATTTGCAAAATAATTTATGAACAAAATGTTTATATATTTTTTCTTAGTGATAAAAAGCAAAATATTAAGAGTAAATTATGATAAAAAAGACCCCAAATCAATTTTAAATTTAATTTTAAAAACCTAAATTTTGGATTATATGACGTAGAAAAGCGAAAACACGACGATGAATGGTTTTGATGAGTGTTTTCGTTGTCAAATCGCGTACTAAAAGTGGAGGCAGAAAGGATGAGTAGCAGTAATTAATTTGATGGAGACGGTGGTTGCAATCTGTGGCTGCCGGGGGATCGATGGCAGCGGCGACACGCAAATGCGAGCACCGCACGTACCGCGGGCGCGTGTGGCGCTAGTGTCTTCTACGTGCCGGACGGCCGGGCCGGCGATCATCTGGCAACAATTGCCCACGCCAATTAACCTCCCACTACGAGCTTTCAATCTATCCTATCACAATGCATAATTTTATTAAAAAACTATTATTAAAATAAAACTAATAAAAATGATTTGATATATAGATTTTAATTATGTTTTCTTTCAAAAAGTACGAGAGGGTTGGTGGTGAGACAGGTGATAGAATCTCCATCCCCACCACCGCTCCTTTCTATAGGAGTTAAGATATATATTGATATGTTTATTCTCTATGATTCGGATACTCTCCCGCGTAATTATCTAGCGCATTACTCGTTCCATCCTACCGTATAGCTCACTAGTAGCCCCTCGTCTTTTTCTATACTTATAAACCAAATTTTTAAATTTTAAACTTAAGTTTAAAGGTGATTTTGGATTTTTTTTATTATAGATTAATTTGTAGCCTTTAAATTGCTAAGAAGACATACTATTATGTTTAATGGTTAAAAACCGTTTCGTATATTCTTAATTTCAATGAAACAATAAGGCTAGTATAGAAAGTCAGGACGGGTTGAATCCTATTCTAAAAGGATATTTTAGGACGGAGAAACAGGGTTATAAAAATATGAGAACTTTTAATATGCAGTATATACTATTAATATAAATAAGGGCACTTTAGAAAATTGCCATATGATGCATGGAAAGGGTGTTGTAGTAATTTTGTGTTTAAGGGCTGGTTTGGTTTGGAGCAAAAGTGACCTTACCCGTTATTGTTAATACGAAATTTTGGAAAGTTTAGGTATTGCCAATTTTGATAAGGTAAGTTCTTAAAGTGCTTATTATTTTTATCAAATTTTGGCTTAAATCTATAGGTACACCAATCACTGTTAAAGTTATCAAATATTGGTAATAACAATTTGCTATCTCCGTTTCATATCGTAAGACTTTCTAGTATTGTATAAATTTATCAATTGATAAATATATATAATTTAATATATATCTAGATTCATTACCATCCATATAAATCTAGACAAGACTAAAAAGTCTTACATCATGAAATAGATCGAGCAGATCTCTTGCCCTGATCGTGGTGATAGGCGGCGGCGTGGCACGCACAGCACAGATTCGTGGTTGGCAGCACCTCACCGGGGTGAAGAACATGTGGAATGGGGGGATGCGATAGAGCATGAAAAACACTGGGCACTATTTTGCCACACACTGCAAATTAATTTGTGAATTTGCTCTCGTAATAGTGGCGAAACAACATTAAGGTCCCTTTTGATTCAAAGAAAATTTATAAAAATTTTAAAGGATTTCATTTCTATAGAATTTTTTCCAACAAAGCATTTGAATCAAAGGAAATGAACCCTATGAATTCCTATGGAATGCTTCTTCTCATATAAGTTTTGGAGGAAATTTAATAAGAGGCAGAAACTCATGAAAAAAATTCTTTGAGTCTTTATCTCTCCTCAAATTCATGTGTTTTTCCTGTGGTCCAATTAAACGGTTATTCTAACATTTTTTTTTGCGTTTTGCAATCTTTTGTTTTACACTTATATTCCTATCAGAATTCAATGTTTTTCTATTTTTCTGTTTTTTCATTCCTATTATTCAACGGGGCCTTAAATGGAGGAGTAAATCAATCTATACCATTTATTGTTTATACTACCAGTAAATTATACGGTAAAAGTTCTCTTACGAATATATACAGAATTATGAGTAGGG
Organism: Oryza brachyantha; assembly: GCF_000231095.2. Lineage (NCBI taxonomy): Eukaryota > Viridiplantae > Streptophyta > Magnoliopsida > Poales > Poaceae > Oryza > Oryza brachyantha. The sequence goes on from NC_023170.2 coordinate 13,721,669, forward strand.
AACGAGCGTTTTAGATCAAATGTACCGGATCTCTAGTATTGTTTTTCACCAAAGAAGTCATATTTTCACTGATATCTTTAAACCTAGATGCAAATAGATATATATGGCTAGATATAACACAATACAATATAAACTCTAGAAATAAAAGTAGAATATTAGAGACATAATAGAATAAAATAGAAAATCTATAGATAAAAATAAAATAACAGAGAGATAAGATAGAATTTTTATATAATCAGAAGGGAAAAGATTCACCACCACCTTGGTGTGCGTGCCGACCATATAATCTCACCTACTACCACGAAAGCCACAGTCAATTAATTACTGTGTTATTAGTCCTAACCACAGCGACAGGATCTCTTGACAACAGCGTCCTGTCCACAAAAATGAAAAAGAAAAAGCTATGGTCGATGGAATCATACAAATCTCTGTCTCTATAAAAACAAATGTACTCCAGGAAACAATTGAATTGAACCACGCAGTCGATCTCGCTTTCGGCATCGGTGACGAATGATCAAACATATATGCATAGATCTTGCGCACACATGCATGTACAATTTTGTCTTCTATACTGTCTTCTTCGATCTTATCCCTTACTAAATATCATAATTAAACCAATGATAAATATCGAGCAAGCAAATCCTTACTCTCACTCTAATTTATATATACGAGACGCAGTTGCAAAACTAAAATTTGTTGCCGAGATAAACAAAACTCGCGATGTACTTCACGGTCGGTGATCTCATGCTGGCTAATCAATAGCCGAGCTACCCTGCATTGACCCACAAATATCCCAATCATGGACGCCCTTTTACCAAAATTTTCCCAACCGCTACTGTTTCAGATGCTTGTCTCATCGTGCAACACCAAACTTATCAATATTACCTATCAGAAAGAGACTGAGAGAAAATGTAAGATGCTGATCGTTTGGTTTTTTTGGAAAAAACAAAACAATGTATTTATAAAACATAATTTATAAATAAAACTTATATATATATATATATATATATATAATGTGTGTGTTTTCAATGGTCTAAAATAAAAGCTGAAAAACTAACTACGATTAAAAAATCCTAAAATCAATTTAAAATTTAAGATTAAAAATTTAATCATTGGCTTATAAATCTGAGTAGAAGCGAAGATGAGTCTCAGAATAGTTAAAAGCTAATGGTAGCATAATGGTGCAATATTAAAGCAGCTATGGCTGATCGATCTGGGATGGAAGGGCTGCTGGTCCAGATGTTGACTGGACACTGCCCGGACACTGACGCTTATGTGGTGTGTGGAGGATGGCGGCGGATAGACGCTGCTTTGCTATGACCGGCACGGTTCGCAGCCCCAATAATTGCTCTTACGGGTGCCTGGGACCCTCGCATGATAAAGATCTCCGTGTACTCTGTTTATCCTAAAATATAAACAATATTAAGAGTTTTTTTACGAGATTAAGATCAGACGTGAGTTTAAATAAGATAGTTACGATTGATTGACTAAGAGAAGAAAATAATCGAGAGATGATCAATTCAGTCAAATATGAAAAAGTTAGATGGATAGGTCGTTATATTCCAGAAATAGTTTTGCAAACTGTACAAGCTAACATAATTTTTAGGAGAAAGGGATTAATCTATTGACATGACAGCTTTAGTTTTTCTTTTAAATAAGTTAGATCCATTAGTTTTATGAGGGTGCACGATCCCATAGACCAGACCCATGTCAGACTATATAGTAGTAAACGGTACAGTAGTACAGTTTTTTTTTTCTTTACATTGGCTTTGGAAATTCATGATTTATTCATCGCCATCTTGTTTCTTTTCCGGCAATAATAGTACTGGGAATAGCTGGACTTGGCCACTTGGGTTCGAGCTGTTGGGAGGAAGGGATCATTCCAACCTTGGGCATTGGTATGCAATGTTGGGAGGAAGGGATCGACGATGGATTCACTCATGGCTACAAAGAATTGTGGGGTGGAGGCAAAACTTGTGAGAGTCCAAAGAAGGAAACCAGGGAAGGTCTATGAGACTCGGTAGTGTCACAGGCTATGGTTGGTACTTACTCTCTGTCAAAAAAAAATCAATTCTTTGGTTTTTGTGCCCAACGTTTGACCATCCGTTTTATTTGAAAAATTTTTAGAAAATTAGAAAAAAATTAGTCACACGTAAAGTACTATTCATGATTTATCATCTAATAAAAACAAAAATATCAAAAAAAATTTAAATAAGACGAAGAGTCAAAGATTATAGGTAAAAAGTGAAAAATTGGTTTATTTTAGAACAGAGGGAGTTGGAAACAACGACCCCTCTTTCCGCTTTGGATTATGTTTATAAACTAAAATTTAAATTTTTAGTTTTAAATTTAGAATTTTTTTATCGTAGTTTATTTTTCAGCCTTAGCTTTTAGGTCGATAAGAACACATATATAAAAGTTCATATTTATATTTATAGTTCAATTAAAAGATGATATAATAAATAGAAAATGGCAGCAATGACCCAGTAGTGATATGTTTTATTTAATTCAAATCCTGATGCAATGCCCACAAAATATGCTACTACACATCTAAAAATAAAACTAGCTACTTGAAAGAAATGGTACGTAGTGTCCATATATACATATTGTGTGTTACCATCAATATTTCACACCGATATGCTATCAGGAATACTTGTCCAGATGTTCCGAGACCATGTCAACATCTAAAACTGACATTTTGTTTGTCCCCGAGTACAAGTAGAAGTACTAATTAATTGTTGCTAGGATTAGCCATGAGGATTAATTAAGGAATATCTAACAAACAATACGTTTTGTCGTTGAAGCCAAGATAACTCTTATCAAGTTACAATTGAGTTCTGAGGTTGATCAGGTCAGACTCTGCTTTCACTGATGATACTGCTTCCATGAGGTGAAATCGACAGACAATAAACTTAGTTAATCCTTTCATTGGTTCTCTAATGAGCAAGCAATAGCATTATAAGAAAAAAAAACAATTAAGTCATTTTTGCAGTACATTCCAAGAAGCTGCCCCACAAGACCTAACAGAAAACGAAAGCTGCCTGCTGCATCACTTGTGTGCTACAGCAAATAGAGCTTTTGACTATTTGCTGACTGGAAAGCATTTTTTCAGGGTGAGAAATAACTATTTTTCGCTAGGTTTGCCTTTTCAAAAATGCAATGCCGACCAGTAGTTGGGTATACTCATACATTTTTGTTTAATTTGGCCAAATCCTTTATAAATTTCCCCACTCTAAGCTAGTAACACAGCATTCTAGAATTCATCTTTTCACTTAGTCTTATACTTATGAACCAAAATTTTAATTTTATAACTTAATTTTGAAGCTAATTTTGGGTTTTTCATTGCGCTTTATTTTTCAGTGTTTGCTTTTAGATATCTAAAAACACACATATATAAAAATTTTATCCATAAATTATTTTTTAATCGATAATAAGCCTTCTCTTATACTTATTTTAAGCCAAAAAATGATGTTGCTTGATATATTGTTCCTTTTTTTTTCCCTTCAGCCATGCTTTAGCAGCTACTTAATCCGTGTTCGAATGTTGGGGTTGGGAAGCTTTCTTCCCACACACGCAAAATGAAGTGACCATTAGCCCACAATCAATTAAGTATTAGCTAAAAACTCAAAAAATTAACTAATATGATTTTTAGAGTAACTTCTATAGATTTTTTATTAAAGAAAAATGTTCTCTTTTGCAGTTTTTGAAGTATGCACTGGAAAACTATAAGTTAGGAAAGTGCATATTCGAACATAACCTTATACATCTTCTATGGATAAAAAAGTAGAGTAAATTACACTTTGGAACATATATTTTTACCCAAGTTTCACTTGGGACAACCCTTAACCATATATTTCACTTTGAAACATGTAAATTTGTCATCTTTGCGGTTTAGATAACCCTTAACAACTTTTCTGGTCATGTCTGACCTTTCTTTTGTCAAATATATGAAATGGGAGTTCACCGGTTTATCGACGCCAATGTATTCAAGTCATTGAATATAGAAAATAAATATTCGGTGTGTCCAAACTTCAACAATAATAAATTTGCCCGATCTAAAAGTGAAAATAGAGACTTAATGGTTGTCCAAAGTAAAATGTAGGTTGTAAAATATGGTCCAAAGTGCTTCACTAAAAAAATCAGATATTTACATCTACGGCTAATTATTCTCTATGCAGCAGACGGTACATTCCTAAAAAATGAGGCACCTATGATGAGTTAGGTTGTGTTCTTTCTTGTTGAAAGATGAAAATTTTTTTGACATTGGTGATTGCCATTTAATGGTATAAATGATAGGATTAGCTACTAAAAAGTTGAACAATATACTTTAGAAATATGAGATGAGATGATGAACTTATGTATATAATTTTTTTCCAAAAAGTATATTGTTTAACAGTTCAGAAAGCGTATGGGCAAAAATCAAGAAAAATAGAGAATAAGATCGCTTGAAGAACACAAGTGTAGTAGTAGACATATTGTTGTTGATATTTGTTTTTCTTCAAAAGATTTATTACCCCTGGATTATCCATATTTAACAAATATGTATTATGCAATTGCAACATATACTGAGTGGACACTTAGTAAACAGAAATATTAATCGTTTCCTCGTAGTTTTTTAAAGTGAATCATATTCTAGTACCTACTACTCTATCACAAAAAGAGTATTTCCAGGTTTCTCTGTCAAACGTTTGACTGATGTCTTATTTAAAAAAATTATAAAAAATAGTAACGTAAAGTATTATTTGTGTCTTATCATGTAATAACAATAAAAATATTAATCATAAAAAACTTTAAATAAGATGAATAATCAAATATTATATCTAAAAATTGAAAAGTTGATTTATTTTGAGATAGATGTTATAAGTTTATTTTGATCACTTAAACTCTATCTTCGTATTTTAGAGAGGATAATTTTATCATTGTAGTGTTTAAACCACCTAAACCAATTTTTCAGCACACATCCAAGGATTTCAAATACATTGGCTCCGGTACACCGGTGAACTCTGGTATATGTTTAGTCCATATATTTGTCAAAAGAAGATTAGAAATAACGAGAAAGTTGTTTAGGGTGCTTGAAATTACAACAACGATAAATTTATCAGGTCCGAAGTAAAAAAAAAGTTCGGTTAAAGATGATCTAAATTCAAACTTGGTAAAAAGTGGCCCAAATGTAATTTAACTAGAAAAAACGTAAACAAGAAGAGTTAGCTAGGACGCAGCTAAGCTGGGCCCTAGGGAACAAACGAGCTTGATCATTATCCACAACAGCGTGCGATTAACGTGGTCTAGTGGCTAATTATGGGAAGGTTTAGTGGATAATTAAGTGAAGAGGGCCGTGGTGGCACTAAAGCTGGGCCCCACTGCGTGGCGTGTTACAGTTGTCCTGAGGAGGGTGTGGATCTTATCCGTTACGTGCACGCTGCTCCCGTGGGGCCCCGGAAACGGACCGGTCAAACGCCCTCCGATTCTCCCGGTCCCGGTGCAAAGCTCACGCCGACGCCGAGCCCAGCTGCTTCCTCCTCGGCTCGCTCGGCTCAGGTATCGGCTCATTTTCAAGTTTCAACCATGTAACACCTTGCTTTTAGAATCCATGGTAGTATCCAGGATTTTTATTTGGGTAGTCTAACTTATATAACTTTTTAATTGTCACAAATATAATATAAAATATATATAATATAATAAAAAGATAAAAATAATTAAATGTGTATTTTACATGTTTTAATAAATAATATATTATATTATATATATATATATATATACACATGTACTTCTAGGTGACATGGACTTAAACCACACTACTGATAGTCGTCAAATGGGTTGGAATGTTACATTCACCTCCTTAAGGACTGATGTCCCAACAGCTCACCATTTACACAGTATAGGCCTAGAACCCCACCAGAGCCCAAATCATATGCATTATAAACACAGAGATTTATGCTTTGATATCAATTATAACACTCCTTTAAAAATCCGTATCTGTCTGCTCTACACATTGAGCAGACTCATTCACATAATATCTTGTTTACACTTTTGTTCTCGTTTCATATAAAAGGGTTAACCTGAAGATATATGGTTAGAGCACCTAGGCTTATAAGCAATTTTCTTGAAAAAAGGCTTATAAGCAATCCCCTCACCCACCCAAGATACTACTACACATTCATTTATGGGTCACATGTGCCTAAACCACACTAAATTTTCATATATTTCCTTCACGAATAACATTGAGGTAATAAAATTTTAATAAGAAAAATTAGTACTCGAGGTACATAGAGCATAGAGCTAGAGTGTAACGAGTTTCTATGCTTGAAATGTGGCATATTTACGTCCTATTTCCAGGACGGTGAAAAGCTCCAACAAATCTATATGCAAGACAAGAACTTTTTTGTCAAGAAAAATGAGTACAATATATTTTTAACCAAACTATAGTAAAAACAAAATTTTAAACAATGTACCACAGATCTTTCATGTCAAATTGTACCACACTTCTAAAGATTTAACATTAAGTTTGTCAATTACTAGCATTTTTTCTATGTGTTGCAATAGAGTTTTATTAATAACATATCATTGATATGTTATTGCTATTTTTCTTTTTGCATTATATCATCCAATAATTATTGCATATATTTGTTACTAATACGTGGGTCCATTGGTCCCACCACCGTTTTTTCTTACCAAAACGAAGCCAGTGAAAATGGTTTACATGTGAATCAAATAGAGTCCTTGGTATGGTGGGTGATAGATTCACCAATTATCCCCTATGTTTTCCCTCCAAAAGTAGAACATAGGAATATTTTTTTGTTGTTTTCTTTTAACGCATTCCTTTGAAACGAATGTTGCTACATTATCCATTCCAATGGATTTCATATTCCTATTTTTTCCCTTGCACAAACGAACACGCCTTAATATTGAGTATCACACAACTACAATTAGTAATAACATTATAAAAAAAACTGATTTAGTATACCAAATCCATCATAAAAATACAAAATTTATAGCCCAATATATCACTAAGTTCAGGTATTTACCCTCTAAAATCTATTGTTTTTCGTAACATTTTTATTACCCATGTAGTTTACGATACTCTGCCTTACGTAGCTATATGATAAATTTGTAATATTGTGATATAGTATCTTTTTTTACAACTTGTCAAAATATATATAGTTTTTGTTAAATTTACTCAAAATAAAAGTATTGAGTTTATGGTTGTGCATCCACGGGTTCAACCGATTCAACAACTTAGCCCAATCATACTACTTCATAAACCGTTTTTATATGTGCGGTGGGAGTGTCAGCCGAAAATAGAGCATCTTCACATGCGGCTAGACACCCCATCCACCATCTGCAAAAATATATTTTTTTATAAGTGGTCTGTACCATGCACTGCCTGTAAATATGGATATTTCTAGGTGGTGCATAAAGAGCACAGTTTGTAATAATATTTTTTCACGATAAAAATATTCTAAAAAATCCTAAAAAGTTTTAAAATAATCACCTAATTGCTCCATCCAACGTCGGTCATCGGTTCGCTGTCGCCATCGACGGTGTCATCGCTTTCTTCGCCACCTCCGCCAGATCGGCGTAGCCGGATCCGGCTGTGTTGTCGTCGCTAGGTTCAACCGGTTTGAGTTGGTTCGGTTCGCTAGGTTCAACCGGTCTGAAACTCTCGACTTTGAACCCAGCCCATGAAACAGGCCTAACCGAGCTGAAGTTTAGCCGAGCCAAGCCGAGGCATGGAGACGGTAAACAAGAGACGAAAGAAAATCCACGATAACCACTGATCGCCCTATCCAAAATTACACCAACGCCCCTCATATCTCGGTGAAATCCTCTCCCACTCCACCCAGCCCTCTACTCTATAAAGCCCTCCTCCTCCCCGTCCTCCTCGCCTCCTCCAAGGGCCAAAGGTATCTCATCAGTCGCTTGCATCCATCCAAGAAGAAGGCCAGGAACGACGTCGAGTCGTCGTCGTCGACGACGACGACGCTGCTGCTGCCGCGCATACGCCTGGTAATACGTTCACGGAACCAATCGAACGCACGCACGCACGAACGGCCACCCACGGTCGGCAGATGGGGCTCCTCGACCAGCTCTGGGACGAGACGGTGGCCGGCCCGCTGCCGGACTCCGGCCTCGGCAAGCTCCGCAAGTACTCCTCCTTCTCGCCCTCGTCGTCCTCCCCCGCTGCCGCTGCCGCCGCGGCGGCTGAGGCGCCGGCGTCGTCGGTGACCCGCAGCATCACCATCGTCCGGCCGCCGTCGCTCTCCGTCCCGTCGCCGCGCGGCGGCGAGCACAGCTCCTCCGTGCCATCCTCCCCGGCCAGCGCGCCGGACTCCCCGTTCGCATCCGGTAGGGCTCCTACGTTTCATTTCTTGGCGCCCCCCCCCCCCCCCCTGTGTCTCACCCCCTTCCTCCCGATGGGAAGAAAAACGTATCCTTTTCCTGCTTTTCTTCCTCTGGATCGGTGCGCGTAGTAGGCGCTCAGCTTTCGCACTGTGCAACTCTAGATCTGCGTCGTGGTTGGGGGATTGGATCCCGATGCGACGAGAGCCCATGGTTGCGTGTCAATCTGGTGATGTTTCCATGAAAATGGGAGAGAAAAAATGTCATACAAATGGCTGCTTTATGCTTTTTATGCCTTGTGCCTTGAGTGCGGCTGATGCAGTTACCAGATCTACAGACATTTTCTTTCCGTGGAGTTTAATTATCCGCTCTTGTTTGATGCTATCTGTTCAGCTTGATTAAGAAATGGTGGATCGAGTGTGATGATCCAGTACAGGATTAACTAGTCTGATATTACTACAGGGTTAATAAAATTCAGGAAGAAAGTAACGGAACTGTTGCATGTGCCTGACGTATCTGAAATTTTTTTGATGCAGCCACTACGCCCAAGGGGGACAGCTGGAGGAGGCTTCGCCGGAAACCCAGGACGGCCGACGCCGCCGTGCCGGAGGCCGCTGCCACCGTCGGGCCGAGAAGCCCCACCGTCTACGATTGGTGCGCACGCTTCCTCTCTCTCACTCTCGCTGCAATCTTCTTGCTGCTTGTTCATCATCATAGCTGAATGGTCAGCAACAAGGTTACAGCTCGCCCATGGCTGCCTCTGATCTAACCTTGTGTGATTGCAGGGTGGTCATCAGTTCACTGGACCGATGAACTAGCACGATCCAGCCTGAGATGTAATAATCAATCGAGCAGGGGACGATATGTATGGCAAAGGAAGCTAGCTAGCTAACGTGCCTGAGGCTTCACGCATCCGTTGTGTTTCATCTGTACCTGTGGCTGCGTCCTGTGTGTAGTGAGGTGGTCTCCGGCGTGCAGTGTTCCTTTTTTTCCTATGTAGCAAAGCGCCAGATCACTGTAAAAATATGCAGTAGTAATAGTGTTAGTGGAGTCATAGGTGATCTAGCTAGAGAGATGTCAATCCACTTGGGGATGTAACACGAGTGCTCGCTCTGTTCTTGTATCATCCTCTGTAATTAAGAAAATGCAAAGCATATGTCTTTGCTTCTCTCGTTTGCTCGAGTAAATCTTGCTTCTACATGAATGGCCACTCGTGTAATGTTTTCATGCTAGTAAGATTCATATGCCTGGTGATACTTGCTGGATAAAAGATTCTGCAATGTAAAGTGGGGTTCCATTTTGTCTTCATCTGTCTGAACTATGAACAATATATCCCTGGTTCTATTTTGATTTCTCTAAAGACCTGAATCCAATGATTCCCAGGTGGGTAACGCTCCCTTGGATCTATGCACAGTCCATGGAACTACTCAACTTGCAAGTCCATGGAACTACTTTGCTAAAAGAAAAAAGTGAATGTACCAGGATCCGAATGGGATGGGTGCCTTTGTGGACTGTACTAGTAGAATCGTTATACCATCTGCATAAACGATGCTCGATGATCTTATTCTCTCTCGTGGGAATCCATCGGACTAAAAAAATAGCAAGAAAGCGAAGTTATCTTTGCCACTGATCATATATTCATGAGGTCAAATCAAATCGATAGGTTCGTCTTGAAAAGAGAAAAAATAACGATACGGGAGAGGTCAGCATTCAGGAAGACGAAGTAGCCATGGATAGGATAATAGGAAACAGAATAGACAACGGATTAGTAAAGCATCATGCTATGTTGCTTGTTCTTCAGAAATAGCCATGGATAGGATCGTAGGAAACAGAATAGACAATGGACCAACCAGGTGAAAAAAAAACAAAAAATGATGGCACCCTCCATCCGTACAAACCAGGATGAGTTTGCTCAAAGTAATACATATGGAGGAAAAAAAACAGATCGAATAATGTTTTCCTAACTACGGAATTTAGATTTCCGTTGACACGGTTTTTGAACTCATAAACGGTTCTTTTTGTGCAAAAATTTTCTATGTAAAAGCTCTGCATTTGACCTTTCAAAAATATTTTTTTAATTTTGTAGTAATTAATTCAGTCATTTATACCCTAAATAACTATGACAAAAAAATCTAAAAATGTTCCAGTTGATAGAAGAACACCGCCTAACGGAACCTGTTGAGCTGGAGACCTAATCCTCCGATTAGTTTGGGATTTATCTCTATCGGCTTGAGAGAGCACTGAATCCACTCTTGATTCCATGTGGACGTACGCTTTTGCATCGAACCAATTCTAGCTCTTGGAACATTCCATGTGAGAGGTAGGCTGACTTTTGCATCGAACCAATTCTAGCTCTTGGAACATTCCATGTGAGAGGTAGGATCGTGCAGCCTGCAGCCTCAAGGAAAGGTTGGTGCCGGATGATCCCTGTAGGCAAACCTGGCGTACCAATCAGGGGCAGAGCTCCCTTGTGCAAGGGGTTCTCACAAACCTGGTCGAATTTGTTAGCTAGAGTTTATTTATTTTTATTATTTATATATATATATATATGTCTCTCTTAATTTAAAATTCAACACTTACGATGATCTAAGGCCGCGTTCGGTGGTGGAGGATGCTAGTTAACTTACCCGGCGCGGAAAACGGAGTAATAGATTAGTACATGATTAATTAATTATTAATTATTAAAAAATATGAAATATATTAATATGATTTTTTAAAACAACTTTTCTATAGAAAATTTTTTTAAAAAGTACGCCGTTTAGCAGTTTGTAAAGCGTGCGCACGAAAAACGAAAGAGGGCTACGTTAACTTAGCTGTTTGGCCGAACACGGCCTAAGTTTGATTCAAAATATTAGAAAATAAGTAAGTGACACCCTATATATTTAATCCTAGCTCTGTCTCTGCATACCATCATGTCTCACGCTCTCTCGTGCCGCCCATGTTCGTGTTGCCAAAAGAACCTGTTTCTTGACGTATTGTTTCGATCAGGACGGACGACATGAACCGGTCTTCATCAACTATTTGATCAGCCGAAATTGTTCACGTATCCAGCATGCGTCGTTTTGACTGCTACAGCTAGCAGTGAGGTCCGTCAGGCGATGGATCATGCTGCATGGGGGGCAGCAGTGAAGGGTTAGTTGGGATGCATGGCGTGAAGTTTCTTGGGTTGCTGGCTAGTTGCAACTTTGGAACCTCTCTGATCTCTAGTATCAGTGTAACATGTCAGGATGGTGGCCTGGGATGCTATAAGATATTAAATGTTACTTCTTGTGAGCATCAGAGGGGACGTAGCTCATATGGTAGAGCGCTCGCTTCGCATGCGAGAGGCACGGGGTTCGATTCCCCGCGTCTCCATTTTTTTGCGGAAAGAAATGTTAGAACATTGATACTCAAGCCCCGTTCAGTTTTAAAAAATTTTCTCAAAAACATCACAAATTAATTGTACAATTATGTAAGAAATCGTGAGACGATTCTTTTGAGAATAATTAGTCGTGCTACAGTAACCTACATGCGCTAATGATGGATTAATTTGGCTCAAAAGATTTATCTCACAGTTTTTAGCCGAGTCGTGATATTCGTTTTTTCATTCACCTCTAAAATCCCTTTCTAACATCCAGTCAAACGTCTAATATGATATCCAGAAATTTTCATTTCTACACCCCCTTATATGATCGTCTGCAACGAAAGAATTTGACCTCCATCTTTCTAGGTGCCGTACGTTGTCATTCTCCACTCAATTCGGTTCTTCTGCGCCACATGGGTTCGGCAGCGAGAAGCCCGGGTGCTGACCACCCGGTCACGCAGGTCAGCTAGCACTAGCCGTAGGAAAGAAGGAAACAACACTGGCAGAAGTACAGAACCAGTTTTCCTCTTGGAAGAGCACACAAATATCCCTCCGTGCATTGCTTGGATTGGCAAGCCGCATCTGGGCCACGAAAGCAAAAAAGGCCTCTGTTTGTGCTCTCAGGACCCGCCCCGTCCCACGCGAAGCATCATCCATCATCACACAGGCCGGCACCCCGGTTCCACTCCAGCTACTCACATTTCGCCCCGCCTTGCAGCCGGCCGATCGATCCGCAGCCCGAGACCGACGCGACGCCACCCCGAGAAAACCCAATCGCACCGTCGGTCACGCCGAAGGCCAGGCCGACGCAGGCCACGGCCCACGTGATGACGGATCCAGCGGCGAAACACGCGAAAATTCCGGAATTTCTAAGTCCTGAAGCTTCTGCGGAGGCTGTAGGAACCCCCCTCCCCCCCGCCCCCCCCCCCCCCCCAGTGGACACCCTACATGATTCTGGTTTGTAGAGTCGGCCATTGATCAACCTAATCCAACATCGTTGGATGTCCTCTCACTTCAACGGCAAACACCGAAACTATTCCCTCTTAGGTTTTTTAATCATGAGTTAATTGCTTGAATATTTTTTTTTTCAAAAATATATCAATCCAACTTTTGTGTGGCTAGGATTTTATAGAAGTTTCGTGTCGCATACTTGTCAAGTATGCCTATCTGAGTCTATTCGCCTCTACCTCTTGACCCCCACAACTATAACTCGCACCTCCACATTGCTTCACAAACATATAACTAATGCCATGTCGTGATCCCTCTTGGCCTCCACCCTCTTATTCCACCTCATCCTAATTACACCCTCCCCGTCACCTCCTAGAGTCATTCCGCTGCCGTATCTTCAACTCCGTCTCATTTCCCTTTACCCTGTCTCTTCTTCCTTAACTTTGGTGGCTCACACTGCTCGATCTTCTGCCCTTAAGTTCTAATCTCTCCACCATTATTTTTAAGTCTGACGCCTACTTCATCTGCCTCCTAACTACTATTACAAATCTCGTCTGACCTCGAGCCCCATCCATCTCAGTAACCCCCATCGGTCTTCCACCACTCTAAAAATCCCTCTAAAGCCAACCACACCATCCTCGTGCCGCCTCAACCTAAAACTTTAATCTAGCAAAGCCTAGTAGAGTTTGGTGTTGTCGGCGCTATGGTTTATCGTAAGTCATCGCTGATGTCTCTAGTGAGTTGTCCCTCGACATGTCTCTTTCTCTTTCTCATGCCTTCCCTTGGCTAGAGGCACAAGATAAAATGTTCCACCTCATAGCAACAAAACTATTTTTCTACATCTTTGTTTGAGTTTACAAAAGAGTTTTTTTTTCTCTCCTTTTATAATGCGACATAAGCTATTATTATGACTAGTAATATATCTGTAAATCTATTATTATGACTAGTAATATATCAGTGCATTACAATAGAACCATATAATTGATAATTGATTGTCCAAGTGCACATACCTACAATAGAATCATTGTTATGTTTCTGGTTTTTGTGGAAGCCGATGGTTTTGGTGTGACGTGGGATGGGGAGGAAGCGGTGATTTTTGCGAGACATGAAGTGGGAAAGAGGGCATAGACTCCGCTTTTAAGCAGTAGAGATGTTAATGGATCAGTTTCTCACTGAACCTTCGAAGTTATCATTTATCAAAGTACTGCTTGAGTTAGATGAGATTTGTTTCAGTCCAATAAAAAATAATAAAAAGTAGCTCGAGGTACCGGTACCTCGCGGTACCAAATCATTTCTGATCGCTGGATCTAACAGTGCACTATAAGATCAAGAGTGATCTACATGCTTTTATGATGAACAAATTGGTGGTTTGCGAGATAAATGTTTTTGTGAAAATTGACCGGGCGGTCAGACCGCAGGTATATGGGCGGTCAGACCAGCAGGTCAGCCCCGAAAGTTTCAGCTTTCGGTTTTCTTTTCGGTTTCGGATTTGTTCTTCGTGAATTCGACTTCTAGTTGGTTTCTATACGTATGGGTACTGTTGTTTTGCTAATCATGGGTCAAGTTAGAGATAGCTTGGTCTCGGAATATGGTTTCTTTGTTTGATTCATGTGTAGGTGACTTGATGCCTCGGGAGAGTGTTGCCGGTGATGGATCGGGAGTCAACTTGGAGATAAGTTGACGTCCGGCGGTCGAGATATCATGCGGGATACTTAGGCTAGAGTTATATGCACGTGGTGGTGAAGATTCCATGTGGCATACGATGGAGATATTGTGTGCGTATGGGATATGGAAGTTGAGTTCGGATAGAGTTTGGATTTGAGAAGATTTGTTGTATTAGAGATAGAGATATGGTTAGTTACGGATAAGGATTGGTTTTCCACGAGATTGGAGTCCTAATTCGTGCTAGATACGTGGGCCTTGCTTACCCATGTCGAGGTTATAAATAGGTACCGAGGGGTATGCCCCCGGAGAGCTTTTTTGTGCCGTTTGAGAGAAAAAGTTAGGGTTTCGACTCTATTTCTATTTTAGATCAAAAGTTTTGGTTAGGAGTGCTTTCTATGCACTTTGTAAACACTGGTTGATCAATAAAAGTCGAGAGATTCAATCTACATCTTGAAGCTTTGTCGATTGGCGTTTTTTCAGGATCTCGACGGTCTAACCGCAGGTAGGCTGGCGGTCTGATAGGCTACACAACGTCAGTCTGACCGAGGTTATGTGAGTGGCCTGACCGGCCACATAATGGCCGGTCTGACCGGTGGTACATTCGCAGGGCGACCGGAGGGTTCGGTAAGGCTTTTGTGAAGGTAATCTTTTGTTTCCGTGAAAAGATTTGGTTTTTTGATCTAGCTACCATTCACCCCCTCTGATAGTTTTTTTACTCTGTTGTGATCCTACAAGTGGTATCAGAGCCTCGTTTTCTTCTTTGGATTTTAACCGATCTAGAGATTTTTCTTGGATTGTAACCGATTTAGAGTTTTCTTGCCATGGCTCACAAATTCACAACAAAGCCTCATGTTTTTGATGGATTGAATTTTCCTTATTGGTGTGATAAGATGCAATCTTATATTATGGCTGAAGATTATGATGTTTGACAAGAAGTTGCTCAGCCATATGAGATTCCTGAACAGATTAATACTCCTGCTTTGAAAATCGAGTTTAGCAATAATTGCAAAGCTCGAAATGTTTTATTGAGTGGGATTTCTCGTTCGGATTTTGATCGTGTTTCACATCTTAAAACTGCTAATGAGATTTGGAATGCTTTGAAAAATTTTTATCAAGGAACAACGAACATAAAGGAACTTCGTCGAGATCTTTTCAAAAAGGATTACATTAAATTTGAGATGAAACCTGGAGAAGCTTTGGATGATTATCTTGCTAGGTTTAATAAAATTTTGAGTAATCTTAGATCTGTTGATTCTGCCTATGATGTTAATTATTTTCAATCTGAGATTTCTCGTCACTTTTGAATGGTCTCGACATGTCTGTTTGAGAGATGAAAGTTACTATCATTCAAGAATCTACTGATATGTCTACTTTGACTTTGGATTCTCTTTACACAAAACTCAAAACACACGAGATGAATATCCTCTCTAGTAAAATTGATTCTAAATCCAGTGCTTTGGTTTCTCCCTCGACTTCTTTTGACATTGGTGCTTCACCATCTAATTCTACCGCTCTTGCTTTGATTAACGTCATGTCCGATGAGCAACTCGAACAATTCAAGGAGGAGGATTTGGCTTTGGCTGCTAACAAGATTTCTCGAGCTATGAACAATGTCAGGTACATGAGAAGAGGAGGATCAGCTCGTTGCTTCGAGTGTGGTGCGCTTGATCACATCCACTCGCATTGTCCTAAACTCGGGAGAGGCAAGAAGGAAGATAATGATGAGGACAAGACCAAGGACAATAAGCCCAAGTTCAAGAGCACATTCCAGGGAAGGAGGACCAAAGAGAACCTTAAGAAGATGCTGAATCAAGTCTACGCCGCTTTTGAGCCTCCAAGCAATGTAGATGGAGAGAGTAAAGATGAAGATAAAGCAAAGAACATATCTGGTGTCTGCCTCATGTCGCGTGGAGAATTAGATTCAGAATATGACGACAATGAGGTGAGTTCCCTTGAAGAAGCTATTCATGTTCTAAGTGCAAAAAATAAGAAGTGTGAGAAGATGTATAAAAAACAAGAGTTTATAATTGAATCTCTGAATGCTGAAATTTCTAGATTAAAATCTCTTATTCCTAATGATGATGATTGCAAAAATTGTGAGGTTTTGATGCATAAAATTTCAAAAATTAGAGATGTCAATGTTTCACATGATTTGAAAACTAGATCTTCTCTTGCTCTTGTTTTTGCTTTGCTTACACGCACTTGTGATGAGTTGTTTTTAACTAGAAAGATATTGAAAAAAATATCAAACTGCTTTTTATGCTAGTTCGATGTTTAACATGCTTTGTGCTAAAAGGTTAAAACAACACCGTAATGTTTTGGATTGCTCAACATGCACATCAAATATTATGAAGCTAAAATTTACTCTAGCTCGTGTTGAGTACATGGAAGAAATTGTGAAAACCAATGAAGTGTTGTCTTGTCCCAAGTGTCGTAATAGCAAAAGTGTCAAGATTGATTGCAAAAACTGTGCTAATCTTGAAAAGGAGGTTTCTTATTTGAAAAGTTCTTTGAAAAGATTTTCTGATGGTAAGAAACAACTTAACATGATTTTGGATCAATCTAAAGTGACTAGCTGCAACAGAGGTGTTGGTTTCAAGACTTTGACAAAACCAAGTAATGAAAAAACTGTGTTTAAATCTGCTGGTTTTATGTCCTCTTCTTCTGAAACACGGAAAGAAACAAAAACAAAAGTTTTAAAACCATCTATTTCTAAACAAAAATATAATTGCTCCTTCTGTGGAAAAGATGGACATCTTGTTGGTTTTTGTTTCAGATTAGCTCGTAAGCAGAAAAAGGAGAGAGAAATTGCTTTTGCAAAATCTAAGCTGCAAAAATCTGTTTTTTCTTCGAGGAAACCGGTCAGACTGCAGTAGGTTGCACGGTCAGACCGAGGACCGGTCAAACTGGCTACTGAGCCACGGTCAGACCGGACACCGGTCAGACCGGAGGTACAGAAGCGGTCAGACCGGCCCCCGGTCAAACCGGCTACTGCACCTCGGTCAGACCGGCCTCGCAGAGATTTTTCTAAAAATTCTCAAACTATTTTTGCACGATGATATATGCCTATTGGATCTACTAGTCGTGTGTCTCAGTACTGGATTCCTAAATTTCTTTTATCTAACCCCAGTACTGAGGCTTCGACATCCTCTCTTGTGTAGGCTTTGGTGGCGAGGAAGGAGAACGTGTGGATCGTGGATTCCGGTTGTTCGCGGCACATGACCGGTGATAAAAATTGATTCTCCTCCCTTAAACAGGCATCCAAGACTGAATCGATTATCTTTGGTGATGTTTCTACTAGTGCCGTTCTTGCTACAGGTATGGTCAAGGTAAGTGACAAGTTTGAATTGAAAAATGTAACTTTGGTTGAGGATTTAAAGTATAATTTGCTTTCAGTTTCACAAATTGTTGCTGAGTGTTTTGAGGTTCATTTTAAGAAAACTGGAAGTAAAATATTTGATTCTTGTGGTGATTATGTGTCACACCCTGAGTTTATCCCAAGCCTAAATTCGTAAAAGAAATCCGTAAATAATAATTGGCTTAATTAACTCAGGAAAAATCCCTCTAAAGAAAACTAATTTAATTAAATCGTGGTTCCAAATCGATTAACATGATTTAAACTTAAATTACAGAGTATAAAATTTTGCCAAACAAATTAATTTAAAACTCGGCAAAAGTGGGGCTTTCCTTTTTCACTCCTTTTTCTTTTCTTTTTCCCTTCCTTCCCAAATTGGGCCGAAGTCCAATTTTCCTCCTCACTCCTTTTCCTTTTTCCTTTTTCTTTTTCCCTTCTTCCTTCCCGAGCCGGCCTAGCCGAGCCGGCCTTCTTCCCCGCGCGCGTGCCCGCATGGGCCGCCAGCCGCCTTGGCCCAGCTCGCCTGCTCGCCCCCGCACCGCGCCTGCCTGCGGAGTCCATCCTCCCTCCTTCCTCGCGTCACTGATAGGCGGGGCCCGCCTGTCAGCGACAGCACCCCGCTGCGCCGGCCGCGCTCGAGTCCGCCTCCACCCCGAGTCGTCGCGCCGCCACGTCGTGGACGAGCCCGCCACCGCCTTTTCCGCGCCGTGGCCGGTACGGCCTCTAACCACCGCCTCCGCCCTAGCCGGCGCTCCTTCCCTATAAAACCCCCGCCGCCTTGTCTCCTCCGCCACCTAGCCGCCGCACCCCGTCATCTCGCCGTGGACGTGCGATCTTGCCCTCGATCACCCGTCGTCGCCGTCCAGTTGCGTCGTCGTCTCCGCCTTGACGTCGTCAACCCTCCGCTAGCCTTCATCGCTGCCGGTGGGCACCTCAGCGCCCTTCGCCGCCCCTCCGTCCCCTTCGCCGCCACGTCCGACCCCTTCGCCGCCGCATCCGATCTCGTCATCGGACGCCGCTCGTCGCCGTCCATCCACGTCACCCCTGCAGCCTCGACGTCGCCGACCCTCCACCGCTTTCGCCTTCGCCGGTGAGCAACCCCACTACCCTCTCCCTCCTCGTCCTTCCCCTTCGGTCGCCGTCACCGGCCCGCGCGCCGTTGCCGCGCTCGTGCGCCGCAGGTCGCCGCCTCCGCGCCCGCCGGGTGCCGTCTCCACCGCCACGCGGTCGCCATGCCGTCGCCGCCTCTCGCCGTCGCGTGTCGTCGCGTGTCGTCGCTCGCCGCGCTGCCACGGTACGCCGTGGCCGTCGCCGCCAGCCATGCGCCGTCGTCGGTCGTCGTAGTGTCGTTGCGCCGTTGTCGTGCGCCGCCGCTGTCGCCGCCCGTCGGTCGCCGCCGTCGGCCGAGCGTCCTCCTCCTCTGCTCTGGGCCGATGACGAGCGAGTCCCACTCGTTAGTCGGCGCCACCCCGTCCTCTCTCTCCCTGACCGACGGGCCCCACCCATCGGCCTCACCCTCTGTCCCTTGCCCCGTGGCCCATCTGGCAGCCGCTAGCCGGCCGACCCCCCTCTCTCCTCTCTCCTCCCCTCGGGCCCACATGTCAGCCTCTCCTCCCCTCTCTCCATCACCGACAGGTGGCTCCCACCCGTCAGCGTCTCCTCTCTCCTCCGCTGATGTCAGCAGCCCTATTAATTGCGCAATAATTGATTTATGACTTTTCTGTTTAGCTAAAAAAACCCAGAAAATTTCTAAAATTCATAAGTAATTCATCTAGTCTCCGTTTAGGTCCATTCAAGTTTCATTAAATCCAGTAAAATGCCAAGAATCCATTAAAAATAGTTTCTTTCTCTGTTTCAGTAGTTTTATAGCTTGTTTTGCTTGTTTTGCCTTGTTTGTCGTAGGTTTTGACCCTGTCGCAGTGCCGTTCGTTCTCAAAGTCGTCGCCGAAGTTCCTCGTGGGTCTAGGCAAGGCAAGTGGCACCCTTCTTTGATCATATTGAACCTATGTTTATAAAATTCCTCGCTTTACATTTAAACATGCATTGTTTTATGCAAATCTATTTACTTTATTTTCCTATTGGGCATTTACCTTTATATATCCGTTGATTCCCACTTATTATTGTAATCCCATGGTTAATTTGACTAGAATTAGGATTAGGCAATGCTTAGCCATGCTTAGTTCAACTAGCTCACTAATTATTATTTAATTATTGATTAGACTTTGATAGACCTTTAATGGTTTTGATCATGGTTAATCCCCCGATGTGGATTAATAACAACTAAAATATTGCTTATGGTGGACTGTGGGTGCATGGTTTTGAGAGTCGTGCCCATGGCAATTAAGGACCGGTTCTCGGAAAACCCTGGAAGTCTTACACGTACTAACCACAAGCCAGAATGGGCAACAGTGAGACTCATAATCTAGCTTGTATCTATTCGACGTACCAAGGCAAGGGTGAGCGTGATGCAGTATGGACGGGCAATCGTCGTGTAACGAAAGTCTCTGCTGCTTCCGGATTCACCAAGGCACAATAGGGGACTGCCCGACTTGCTGTAAAGGAGGGGTGAAATCTGAAGTGCGGTGCGATTGTCTAGGGAGGGTTAGGTGAAAGGTCTTATCATGGTTTTCGTACTGAGGTATCGTGGTGATACGTTGGGGCATGGTAACATACTTGGGAGCCATGTTTTGTAGGTAAAGTTGTACACCTCTGCAGAGTAAAACTATTCGAATAGCCATGCCCGCGGTTATTGGGCGAACTGATAGATTCACTGGGATTAGTTGAACCATTAATAACCTGATCAATCTTGGAACTGGTTTGACCCTGCGCAACGTGGTGTAACGTTGGCAGTGGTTTGGGTCTGTCGCAACGTGGTTTAACGTTGGACAAAGGGTTGACCCTGTTGCAGTGTGGTGTAACGCTGGACAGTGGTTTAGGCCTGTTGCAACGTGGTGTAACGTTGGACAGTGGATGATTATTTTAAATGTTACTTTACTTTTATTTCAGTTTATTTTATCTACTGTTTTGCTAAACTACGGCAGCTTTGTGCAATTTAACCTTAGCCTATCCTTGTTATCCTATTGCATTCATTATTCCCCCTGCTCTTGGGTGTTACTTGTTGAGTACGGTGGTTTGTACTCAGCCTTGCTTAATTTTTCCCCCACCAGAGCAAGTGCCAGAGCCTGAGTCAGAAGGTTGTTCCCAAGGTTGAAGTGAGGTTCAGTCCGCCGTCGAGAATGCCTGTGATGTGGAGCCGTCATCGCCAGCTGAAGCTGAAGATTAGATGGTTTAGTTTGTTTTCCTTTGCCGCTGCATTTCAATAGATAATTGTTTTTATTTGTTTTTAAGTCGTGGAACTGTGTATTGATTTGTCATAGTGTGTACTCGGGCTGATGCCTGGACCGAGATTTAATACATGCTATTGTTCAGAAATTTGGTGTAAATTTCTGGGCGTGACATTATGTGCTAAATATTTCTCGCTATGGAAAAGTTTTTAAAGATGACTTTAATAATTCAGTTTCACCTGTGATAACATGTCTGGTTGCTAAGTTTAGTAAAGATGTGATGTTTTGGTATCGTAGACTTGGATATGTTGGTTTTGATCATCTCACGAGGATAAGTGGTTTGGATCTTGTTCGTGGTTTGCCTAAACTTAAGAAGGATCCAGATTTGGTTTGTACACCATGTCATCATGCTAAGATGGTTGCTTCTTCACATGCTTCAATTGTTTCTATGATGACTGATGCACCAGGACAGCTGTTACACATGGACACTGTTGGTCCAGCTAGAGTGCAATCGGTCGGAGGAAAGTGGTATTTGTTAGTTATAGTTGATGACTTTTCTCGATAAAGATGAGGCTTTTCAACACTTTCGTAGTTTGTATCTTCGATTGAATCTTGAACTTCCTGGTTCTTTGAATAGAATTCGAAGTGATAATGGTGGTGAATTTAAAAATGCCTCTTTTGAACAATTTTACAATGAAAAATGACTTGAACATGAATTTTCTTCTCCTCGTGTCCCTCAACAAAATGGTGTTGTTGAAAGAAAAAAATCATTCTTTGGTTGAGATGGCTAGAACAATGTTTGATGAGTATCACACTCCAAGGAAATTTTGGACTGAAGCTGTTAACACTGCATGTTATATTTCAAATCGGGTTTTCTTGAGATCTAAACTTGGAAAAACTCCTTATGAACTTCGATTTGGTCGTCAACCCAAAGTTTCTCATTTGCGTGTTTTTGGTTGCAAATGTTTTGTCTTGAAATCTGGAAATTTGGACAAATTTGAGGCACGCTCTATCGATGGATTTTTTCTTGGTTACCCCACACATTCACGTGGTTATCGTGTATTTGTTTTGGAAACTAACAAAATCATTGAAACCTGTGAAGTTACTTTTGATGAAGCTAGTCCAGGTACTAGACTAGAAATTGCAGGTACATTGTCACAAATTCAGGGGGAGGATGGTCCTATTTTTGAAGACGAGAGCGACGACAACGATGAGGTTGGCTTGACCGGTCAGACCGGGCACCAAGCCAGTCGGACCGCCGACCCACCTCCGGTCAGACCAACACAGGAAGTGCGGTCAGACCGGCCAGGGTCGTCGGGTGCTGGTTCTGTTGATGCAAATCACAATGGTCCTCCAAAGGCTTCAACCTCGACCAGTGAGAGTACAGAACGCGAAATAACTTTAGAAGTCGCTGCTCCTTTGCACATTCAACGACGACATCCGTCATAACAAATCATTGGTAATTTAGGTGAGCGGACTACAAGATCTAAGGTAACAACCCATGATGTTTGTGCAAATTCTGAATTTGTTGCTTCTTTTAAATCCAAAGATGTTACTCATGCATTAACTGATGAATCGTGGATTAACGCCATGCATGAAGAACTTGAAAATTTTGAAAGGAACAAAGTTTGGATTTTGGTTGAACCACCTTCTGGTCATAATATTATTGGAACCAAATGAGTTTTCAAAAATAAACAAAATGAGGATGGTTTGATTGTCAGAAATAAAGCCAGACTTGTTGCTCAAGGTTTTACCTAGGTGGAGGGTTTGGATTTTGATGAAACTTTTGCTCCTGTTGCTAGAATTGAAGCAATTAGACTTTTGTTAGCCTTTGCTGCTTCCAAAGGTTTTAAACTTTATCAAATAGATGTGAAAAGTGTTTTTCTAAATGGTTTTATACAGGAGAAAGTTTATGTCAAACAACCACTAGGTTTTGAAAATCCTGATTTTCCCAACCATGTTTTTAAACTGTCAAAAGCTTTGTATGGCTTGAAACAAGCACCTAGAGCATGGTATGATAGGCTTAAAAACTTTTTGCTTGCGAAAGGTTTTCGAATAGGAAAGGTTGACAAAACGCTTTTTGTTCTTAAGCATGGTGATAATCAACTTTTCGTTTAGATTTATGTTGATGATATCATCTTTGGTTGTTCATCTCACGCTTTGGTTCTGGAGTTTGCTGAGACTATGCGCAGGGAATTTGAGATGAGCATGATGGGTGAGTTATCGTACTTTTTGGGGTTACAGATTAAACAAACACCTCAAGGTACGTTTGTGCATCAAATTGGTACTACAACTATGCTGGTACTACAACTATGCTGGATCCTGATGAAGATGGTGAAGAGTTGATCAAAAGGAGTATAGAAGTATGATTGGATCTTTGCTGTATCTAACTGCTTCTAGGCCAGACATATAGTTTGCGCTGTGTGTTTGTGTGCACGCTTTCAAGCTTCTCCTCGTGCTTCACATCGTCAAGCAGTCAAGCGAATAATGAGGTATTTACAACATACACTTGAGTTTGGCATTCGGTATTCTACATCATCTTCTATATGCTTGAGTGGATATTCTGATGCTGATTTTACTGGGTGTAGAATTGATAGGAAAAGTACTAGTGGAACATGTCATTTTCTTGGTACTTCATTGATTGCGTGGTCTTCTAGGAACCAGTCTAGCGTTGCTCAATCTACTGTTGAATTAGAATATGTTGCTACTGCTAGTTGTTATTCTCAAATTCTCTAGCTTTTATCAACTTTGAAAGATTATGATCTTACTTTTGAGAAAGTACCTCTCTTTTATGATAATACTAGTGCTATCAATATTGCTAAGAATCCTGTAGAACACTCACGCACGAAACACATTGATATTCGTTTTCACTTTCTGAGGGATCATGTTGAGAAGGGAGATGTTGAATTGACATTTTTGGATACAAAATTACAACATGCTGATATTTTCACTAAACCACCGGATTCTTCTCGCTTTGCCTTTCTTCATGGATAATTGAAAATAATTAATCCTTTTGGCATGGTTTGAGGGGGAGTTTTGCACCTCATGGCTTTATCAAGCAAAAAAAATATAACAATAAGAAATTGACAAAGAGAGTTTTGTTTTATACATATGGTATTTCATGTGCATGCTAGCAATACTATGAATGTTTATTTGTCTCTAGCATAGGCTGTATGTATTCTAGTCTTTTTATGAAACTTAGATATTGCTTTTAAGGGATATGATGCATGACACTTAAATTCTATACTTGAATTAAGAAAGTATGCAATATTGATGCTAGCATATGGTTTGATTTATAAATGCTTGTATATATGCTTTATTGATTTGTTATTCCTCAAATAGCTTTTAAATTGCTCATTGTGCAAGAGAATAAAAATATGAGAGAAAAAAATGAATACCGAATCCTCGGACAATCTTGACGACAAGGACGTATTCGATGTGTGAGAAAAAAATGGGTGCCAAATTCTTGAAAACAGTCTTGACGACAAGGACGTACCCGGAATAATTGAGAGAAAAATATGAGCACAAAGGCTCAAACAAAAAAAGTGTTAAAAATTCTCTTGATAATTTTGTGCTAACTCTAATTTAAGAAAGATTGATAAATGCAATAGGTATATATGTCGAGTGTTTATTCTTCAATCTATGTGCCTGTAACAGTGTTGCATTATAACTCGTTTGAAATCATGAATTTTGATTGTTGAGTTAAACTTAATTGTAAAATCTTTGGTTCATGGTTATACTTTAATACATGCTTGCTATATTATAGATGAGTTCATCTTATTTTTATTACAACACATGACTTGATATGCTATGTGTATGCTAAGCCCTTAAATATTAATGAACATAATTCTACGCTTGATGAAATCATTGTCAAAAGAGGGAGAAGAATTTTGGAAGAGAGAGCATGTTTTTGGAAAAAAATGGAAAAATGGAAAATTCTTTCTTTTCAAAAGTGAAAGATGTTTCTTTTAAATGCCTTTTGGTATTGCTTCACAAAAATAATAAACAATTTTGAAGTGTTTGCCAATGTGTTCATCAAGGGGGAGATTGTAAGATCAAGGAGTGATCTACATGTTTTTGTTATGAACAAATTGGTGGTTTGCGAGATAAATGTTTTTGTGAAAATTGACCGGGCGGTCAGACCGCAGGTATATGGGCGGTCAGACCTTTCAGATAACTGCGGTCAGACCGGCAGGTCAGCCCTAAAAGTTTCAGCTTTCGGTTTTCTTTTCAGTTTCGAATTTGTTCTTCGTGAATTCGACTTCTAGTTGGTTTCTATACGTATGGGTACTGTTGTTTTGCTAATCATGAGTTAAGTTAGAGATAGCTTGGTCTCGGAATATGGTTTCTTTGTTTGATTCATGTCTAGGTGACTTGATGCCTCGGGAGAGTGTTGCCGGTGATGGATCGGGAGTCAACTTGGAGATAAGTTGACGTCCGGCGGTTGAGATATCATGCGGGATACTTAGGCTAGAGTTCAATACACGTGGTGGTGAAGATTCCATGTGGCATACGATGGAGATATTGTGTGCGTATGGGATATGGAAGTTGAGTTCGGATAGAGTCCGGATTTGAGAAGATTTGTTGTATTAGAGATAGAGATATGGTTAGTTTTACAGATAAGGATTGGTTTCCCACGAGATTGGGAGTCCTAATTCGTGCTAGATACGTGGGCCTTGCATACCCACGTCGATGTTATAAATAGGTACCGAGGGGTATGCCCCGGAGAGCTTTTTTGTGCCGTTTGAGAGAAAAAGTTAGGGTTTCGACTCTATTTCTATTTTAGATCGAAAGTTTTGGTTAGGAGTGCTTTCTATGCACTTTGTAAACACTGGTTGATCAATAAAAGTCGAGAGATTTAATCTACATCTTGAAGCTTTGTCGATCGGCGTTTTTCCAGGATCCTAATGGTCTAACCGCAGGTAGGCTGGCGGTCTGACCGGCCACTCAACGTCAGTCTGACCGAAGTTATGCGAGCGGTCTGACCGGCCACATAACGGCGGTCTGACCGGTGGTACATTCGCAGTGTGACCGGAGGTTTCGGTACGGCTTTTGTGAAAGTAATCTTTTGTTTCCGCAAAAAGATTTGTTTTTTTATCTAGCTACCATTCACCCCGTTTAGTAGTACTTTTACTCTGTTACGATCCTACATGCACGTCCTATTCAGCTAAATCCAAAGGTGAGAAATGATTTGGTACCTCGAGGTACCGGTATCTTAAGTTACTTTTTTTTACTTTTTGTAGGACCGGAGCAAATCTCGAGTGAGATACATGGCCGTATTAAAGCTGAGCGACACAAAACGCACATGCGCATTTCTAAGGCCGAACTCTTGCTTCGATCCAAAGAAAACAACTCCTCAGCTAGACGAGTTCTTTCATTAAACACCGGCTGTCATTGTTGAACCGAAATCCTATCTGGATTAACAACTCTCTGATGTGCAAATTTTCGTTTTTTTTCAGGCAACCGGCTGGGAGCCATGGTGGCCACGAATGGTGGTGGCCTTGGGTGCCACGGCGCCGGTCTCTGTCCGTGTTCTCTTCCATTGCGAAAAAGAAAATGAACCATTGGATCCTATTGTCTCTTCCGTGCATACAGTTTGTGCTTTTTTCTTGGTGCTGATGGGCAAGTCCTCACCTACCAGCTCGATCAGGTCTTCCTTTCTTCCATGTTGACAGCTTCTTGGTGTCATATTTTGCATGGCTTCTTCTTGCCATTACACTGTGATAATTGACAATCATAGTGCTCTAATTAATCTTGCTCTCTTTTTCTTTCGAGGATGCCTTGGCATGCATTTAAGGTTCGTTTTATCTGAGTTTTGTTTTTAATTCGATTTGGTCTTAACATAGTGGAAGCAGGTGAGCACGGGGCATTACTATTGCTGACAAACCTTCGACCGGTCTACATGAGTTTGCCATGTTTAGTAGAGCTCACCTTTCTCTTGTTAGATCATGACCCCTGCTTACTGTTGACTTGACCTGTTGCTGTCGTTGCACTGTTTCCAGCTGCATCTAAACACAATTGTGAAGTAATTCTACATAGTAGACCGATTTAACATATGCTCAGTTCTTCGATGAATGTAACAGATATTTTGTAAAATTTCATAGCTCTGTGGTTCAGTATGCTTGAGCTGTGAACTCATCTGGACAGTGCACTGGCCACAGTTCCAGAATCCAGCAGAAACCAGAGGACCATTTGTCACTCGCCAGGCAGAATCTTTGCAACTTGTTCAATCAAATATCCTGGAGAATATAGTTCATGCTTACATCCAAACAGACGTCTGTTCGGACAGTAGAGGCGGCAGCAATCACGGGCAAAGCTCAAAATTGTAGCACATCTGCTAGTTTTTCCCCTTGAGCCGATCGCATGTTTGTCCTTCTGTTTGGCATCTACATTTGCTCATTTGCACACACACTGGACTGGACAAATTTCTGTGTCCACTGTACATGTCAACGTTGTGGTCACGGCCTATGGAGGCAGCTGGCCACAGCCTTTTTTTTCCTAGTTTTTTCTTCCTGTCCAATTGAATGAGCCAAAATCCCCATGATCGTGAACTATCTTGTATCTTTTGGGTTGTTTGTTTGTAAGACTGACTGCAGTCAAGAGTCAATCTTCGCATTGCCTGAATATACTTCAACCAAAGTGGTCGTTTTTGAAGAACAAAGATCAGCGCGTATTTTAAACCGAAGAGATTTGCTCCGGTTCAACAAAAAGTACCTCGACATACTGGTATCTCGAGATACCAAATCGTTTCTGTAGCATCGTAAAGAGTCTTTCCCACGTCAAAAGCTAGCCAATGAGGTGAGGAGCTCCCCCACTTATATCCTAGGTCCATTGTCCCACCACAACCAATGTAGGACTATTCAACAATCTCTCCCTTTATACATTGGTGTCCCTCAACCCTTCACCGTCCCTTCACCGTATCCGGGCTACCACCAGCCCTCGCAGGCACTCACGATCCATCAGGCATTCACACACTGTGTCCATCGGGCTAGAGATGTTAAACTAGCCAGGCTCTGATACCACTTGTAGGATCGTAAAGAGTCTTTCCCACCTCAAAAGCTAGCCAATGAGGTGAGGGGCTCCCCCACTTATATCCTAGACCCATTGCCCCTCCACAACCAATGTAAGACTATTTAACAGTTTTTCACCATGGGATCTAGCTGAGTAGGATGTGCACTATTAGATTCAATGATTAGAAACAATTTAGTACCACGAGGTACCGGTACCTCGAAGTACTTTTTGTTGGAGTGAAGTAAACCTCTTTGACTGAATGTGTGTGCTAGATTAGAGCAAGTTGGATGACTACTTGACTAGTATTCTAATAGAAATGCACCACTGCTTTGCACTGAGAGTTGGTTGGTAAATGTCCAATTCATCGGACCATAATATCAGCACGACATGGTGTTTGGTTGCTCTCTCTGATAGGTCATTTTTACTTCTTTGAACTGCTGAATCTGACCTTTATTTTTTTTCCTTTAAGAGGAGCTTTGCTATGGCATCAGTTAAACTTTATATATAAGACAGTTTTTACCATGAGCGTGATTTCGTATCATACATACATATCATGCAGTTTCATTCTAACTTTTTTCGCATTCTAGTCTGCTCCCAGCAAAGCCACAAAATTCGCATCAAAGGGGCACAAAATTAGATGGAACAGCCGTGTCATTCTCGCAATGGCATTGTTTATTCTCAACAAGAAAAGATGGATTTGTTTCGGTTTGGTGACATGACGATGAAAATGCTAAACAACAACTGCACTTGTCTGTTTCACTCGGGTGGACCGATGATTACTGCTGGTTGGTTCTGACTGGTGTCATCTTATCTTCTAGAGGCATAATAGTACATAACAAGAACAAACGACCTAACAAGGCGTACAAACCAAGCTTTTATCTCCCTCTGAATCTACTGCTAACCACTCTCATCACCAAGTCCCCAACAAAGTTGTTAAAGAAATAAAAAAGTTGAGATCCTCACATGAAATTTAAAAAAAAAAGAGATTTGCTTCAGTCCAACAAAAAGTAACAAAAAGTATCTCAAGGTATCAAATCATTTCTAATCGTTGGATCTAACAGTGCACATTATACTCAGTTAGATCCAACAGTGAGACACGATTTAGTAGCTCGAGGTACCAATACATCGAGATACTTTTTATTGGATCGGAGCAAATCTCTAAAAAAAAAAAAGAAATGGAAGAAAAGATTAACTGCTTTCACCTCTGAGAGCTGTGTGTGGCTGTTTTTTTTTAGATAATGGAAATGGATCGCATGCATGGCTGGTTGCAATGCGTTTTTCGTCAGTCATCAGCAATGGCAACGCGCAGCTTTCGACAACCACCGCGATTTGACTTGTTAAATGCGTCGTTGATGATTCTGCAATGGATATGGAGAGATCAGGTTGGTTCAGTTTCAATTAGGTGAGAGGTAGATGCTAATCAACAGGCAAGCAATTAGCAGGTGAAATTAAGGTAAGGTCTAGTGCTAGATGCGTCCTTTCGATATGTTAGATTGTTATTCTCCCTAGCGTGCCGGAAGTCTTTGTTGTTTTCTGAAAGTTTCAAGACCAGTTTGACGTGCAGATCGAGCTGCATCATTTGCATCCACGGACAGTGCAGTGTCTTGGTCGAATCAATCAGTGGCGATATTAACGTCGTGCAAACTTGATATCGGTTTTTTTGTGTCCAGATAGAATCATCGTGGAATCTGTCTATCGTTATTCAAATGTATAAGCAAATGCAGGAGTTGAAATCATGCGACATATACATATGCCCATAGCATCCATCATCAATTAATCAGTTCATCATCACTAGCTCGTCGATCACAGGACAGTAATATAGTGCCAACATAGGTGAAACAAAAGATCCATAAAAGAAACATATCCGGCCGGTCAGACAAACGCTAAGGCACCTAAACGATAGGGATTTATTTTGCAGCCGTCTGATGCATCAGTGATGTTGCCATGCATTAACAAATCTACATCTATATCAATGGTCTCCTGGAATCCGGATTGCTAGCTTAATGCATAATCAAACACAGGTATATGTGATATCTAATTTGACGTCTTCTGACAGCTATATCTCAAGGGAGAAGGCGGTTTGTCCGGTCACATGATTTATTTTTGTTTTTTTGATAACACGGTACAACGCAGACATATTTATTTTTGTTGGGATAAACCCAACGATTTATTTTTGTTGGGTTTAGTCCCACGTCCCGTGTTATGATAGGGATCATGATCTAGAAGATATGAAAAAAAGATATCGTCGTCCATTAGGCTATATAAGGCTAGTTCTGTGGGGTCATATTCAATTAATGAGACGTTTCTAATATATCTCTGAAATTTTTAAAATCTAGCCCTTTCCATAAAAAAAATTATAAATAGACCCATTCAAAAACATTATCTAAAAATAGACCTATTTATCAGCGCTAAGTAACGTGACATGAAGGTAAAACACGCCGAGGTGGGGTTGACTGTGCATGGTAGATCCTAATTAACCCCACTCGGCACCACATGTTGCCAAGCTATTATACCTTAGCGTCATATTACTTGACGCTAAGAAATAAGTCTATTTTTGGGCAATGTTTCTATTTGTAAAATTTATTTACAAAAATGGCTAGAATATGAAATTTCACTTCCAATATGTTATCATTGTTCCAGCTTCCTGGACTGGACTAGAGGTGGCCACTTTGATTTTGATTGTTAGTAACTCTGTTCCATAAAAAGCTTGATTTTCACTAAAATTTATAGTAAAAAATAAAGTCATTTTTAGAACAGAGGTACGATTTATAGCCTGATGTAAATGTACTCTAACTATCTTGTATGGCTCTTGAACGATTGTGTTCTAGGTGCTCTTCAAGTCGTGCTACAGATATCATTGACGTAGAGGCCAGAGGTGTAGGCACTCTTAGATAATAATCAAACACAGTCATTTGTAAATAACATAGCTGAACACATTCCGTAGAAAAGGGATCTTTAAAACTTTTTTCGGCGAGGTAATGGGTAAAACACCTCTTAAATCTTAATATTTTAGTTTGGTAAGCAATTACTAACTCAAGTTGATTGAGTGGAATCGTTTGATCCATCAATTTGCCCATGCAACTGTTTAACCATATTGTTTTGTTTGGTTGGAACTTTTTTCGTGAGTTCTATGTACACGGCAATAATAAACTATAATATGATGATTCTGCGAATCTTATTGAAGTTATTCAACTAAAATAAAGGTTTCCATGTAGTTTTTACACAGAAAGTTCTGACAAAAGATACCCTTGCCAAAAGGAATTGTGGCGTGATTAGCAATGTTGCTTTTACGATGCGCAAGATACTATCCAATGTCTTTTCTTTGAATGCCACCTTCTTGTTTCACTTGGTGATGTGCCTTTTTTTTTCCCTTAAAATGTCCCCCTTCACGAAATGACAAAAAAAAACCTTGGTAATGTGTTGAGGGGACATGGCCGTATCTACATATAGGAGTCCAAGCCTTCTATTTTGACAATCTCATTAAGCAAAAGAGTCACCGCCAACCCTGTTTATAAAAAGTCATTAAGCAAAAAAATTGTCACCATGGACTATATATAGGCTAAAGTTACACAAAGAGTAAAGTACATGGCCGGTACTTAAACTTGTAGTGCAGTACCATTTAGATCCATAAACTTAGAAAATACACGTATAGGTCCATGTACTTGTTTTAACGTCTAAAATCATGGATCTGGATAATACATTAAAACGAGTTTATGAACCTGGATGGTACATTAAAACAAGTTTATGGACCTGGATAGTACATTAAAACAAATTTATGGACCTAAACGTGTATTTTCTAAGTTTATGAACCTAAGTGGTACCTCACCACAAGTTTAAGGACCGGCCATGTACTTTACTCTTACACAAATAGACCGTATAGCCACTTTTTATTTAGCACTAGAATTAACATTAATGAGACATATGATTATTCAACGAAGTTCAAATCAAACTATCCTACCTCTGTTGAGGGACTCCAAGGAGATAAATCCCACTCGACCCCTTGTCCCTCTAAGACCACATTTATTCATTTGGTTTCCTAAGTCAAGTTCCCTCATTTTTGCGCATACGCTTCCCATACTAAATAGTGTGCTTTTTACGAAAAATTTCTATAGAAAACTTGCTTTAAAAACCATATCAATATATTATTCAGATTTTTTACAACTAATAATTAATTAATGATATGTTAATTAATTATGACTAGCAATACCATTCAAGGCCAACCAAAACCCATACCTACTTCCTTGCTTGAAAGCGTGAACTTGGCAGTTCTAAAAGAATTTTCCATAGTATAATCTGTTTGCTCTTAGGAGAGATGCACCGTCACACTACATGCAGTAGTTCATACAGGTTGCACCTTTCTTTCAAATTTCTCAGCCTATATAATATGACCATTCAGTTACCAGTAAGTATTCAGATTTAAAAATGTTGTGGACTGAGACTGAATCATATTTCTGAACCGATCGCGGAACGAACATTTAAGCCGAAGCTAATATAATCTGCTATATATTCACGTAAGCAAAACAATTAGCAGCAGGAAACAGAAGGGATCCATGGCTGACCTTTGCATGTCCATACTCCATACTACTCCCTTTTTTTTCATGCAGTTAACTTTTCAATATAGATCACTCATATTGTAGCTAGAGTGTTAGAAGGATGATCGAATATTTCCCACTAGAAAGAGAAAAACAGTTGTCAGAATTAGCTCTCCCTAATTTTTATATATTTGATGGCTTTTGATGCACATTTGACTACTCCTTTTATTCAAGATGTTTACGTAATTATTATGTGTTTTTCTAATTTGTTGTATTATTAAAAATACTTTAAAATGATTTATAATTTAGCATATTTGTAAAAATAATTCGAATAAGACAAGTGGCCAACCAAATGTTTAAAGTTATTGACATCAAATATTAAAAATCAAAGAGAGTATTACATGATCCTCTAGAAAAAAATGCATGGTTGAACAAAATAAACCATTGATAATCAGAATTTATCATAGCTCTCATATGTAGATCAAAAGACACACAAACAAATTTCTTGCATAGAATTTACTTATACTTTTGCTAAAATTAATACCAATAAGTCATAAGGTTATCACCGCGGTAAGCGTGGTAATCATGCTTACCACTGGGGTGCGGTAGCAATAACCGATGATTTCATTTGGATCAAATTAGTCTAAATTCAAAATTTTTGGGTTCAAATTGCATGATAACCGTGGCAAATTACGTGGTTACCCTGACAAAATCGTCCCTACCGTGAATTTTAAATTTAAATTTTAGAGGACAAATTCATCACAGCTTATCCTGTTATCACGCAGTGATTGCACTGCCTCTAGGAGAAGGCTCCAGTAGGCCAAACAGTTTCGGGAACCCTAGTTATAAGCCACTGGACACATGTTCTATGATCAAGCCATGAGGCAATCCATCCAAATTTCATTTATGAGGATCTATGTCGCTACAAAACTCAACTTCTTGTCTTGTCCGAGGAGACAAATTAAAATAGTTTGTGGGCAGCAGGTTTTGATAGAACTAGTTTTGGATATGCACATGGATGGATATTGGATATACATGCACGAAATTCCAGGATCTCATCACCTCATTGACAGGATATCTCTTGAGCATCTTTGCATTTTTTTTAGATTAGAAAATTTGCTTCAAATGTTTACATGGGTAAATGCTAGTCTTAATTTCCTTAATTTCCAAATGACAAATTATGTTCATATTCCATCTCTAAATATGCACGACATCAAGTTTTCTTTCAAAACACAATACAAAAGAGATGCTACTATACATGTGCGTATGCTCCTAAATAAACATGTATACTCTGTTGAAAATATTAACATTTTTTTATAAGACTTAATCAAGAAAGAAACAACATAATGGCTCTGACATAGACCATACGAATCAAATTAATCTCAGCAAAAGAGATGAACCAAATAAACGTGCACTATTAAAAAATAGAAAGAATGAGCATGTCTATATATGTCATTTGTGCATAGAAACAAAGTAATCAAAACTTTAACCATCCGAAAATGGGGAAGACTTACAGTGCAGCCACAACAAAAATAAAACTAGAACCACCCATTTTCCAGAGCCGGTGCAGCTCCGGTTATTGGTGTTGACATTGATATTGTAGCTTACCCCGGCGTAGAAAACGTAGTAATAGATTAGGACATAATTAATTAATTATTAATTATTAAAAATATAAAATAAATTAATATGATTTTTTTAAAAAAACTTTTGTAATAAAAATTTTTATAAAAAATATACTGTTTAGCAGTTAGGAAAGGTGCGCGTGGAAACGAGGAGGATTATAAGTTAAAGGGCGGCGAACGCGGCCGTAGTTGTTCATGAATTAGCGAGTAGTCTAAACCTAATTTCCTTCCCCTTCTTGGTGGAAGATCAGTGATGCGAAGGTTCTGAAGGCCAGCTCTCCTAGCGACACTGGTATGGAAAAAAACAATTAGCAACTAAAGTAGCGTGTATGCTTGTGTGTTCTCTCTCATGCATGGGAGATCTAATGCATCCTCCTTATAGGATCGATGTCAGAGGATGAAACCCTTTAAAAGGAGATCATGGGGACTCCCTTAAAGTTCAAGCTAGGGAGCGTGGGAGAAGGTGATGATTCATGTGTGACGAAAACCTAATATAAGTACCTCCAACAAAGATCGAGACAAAGTGAATATACAATTTCAGGTCGCGTGGAGGTGTTAAGCGTAACGCCCTACTCCTATGGTGTCATTTTTCTTAAGATGAGGCAAATTCCCCCCCCCCCCTTGCCCTCGGGCCCGATGGGGCAGGTCCCTGCCGGGGCTCTGCCTCGGACATGGATTTTACCAACCCTACAGATGGTTCGACTCTTTTCTTTAAAATCATATCAAATTTACCGATGACAGAAAAGAATATGTGCCTCATCTTAAGAAAAATGAGGCCAAACAAAATACTCAGTTAATTATGAAAAATTTGTGCTAAAACCCGAAATACACTGAACTTGATAGGTAGTGTTCTTTTTGAATAAATAGATTAATCCACACATTTCATAGACTTCTAAAGTATACCATTTAAAAATTATACATATGGTTTTCCTAGAAATTATTTCAAATTTATTTTTAAACTCTACAATAATAACTTATTTGTTTATACCATCAAATAGTTATCACAAAATCATTTTGCTATTCAGCCATTCCACTATTTGGCAGAATAGACCCCAAATTGAATAACAAGAAAACTAGCAACCTAAAAACACAGCAAATTACCAGGCATTAGTAAAATCCTACTGTCATCATTATCCTTGATTAGCTGACCCCGACTTTAATAGGAAGAACTAGAAACACAACCTTGCCCTCACTAAAGGCCAAGTCCATTTGAACCATGTTACCATTGTCATATATTATGCCCTACTAATGCCACTGTATTGACTCTATGACCACCGGCTTCATTAATGTCAGACAATTCGCATATTTTTCACTTTTCTTTACTCAATTATCTACTCAATATCCAGCACCACCTTCATCATCATGCCACCACCCTACACCCCTCTACCTCACCAATATTGTGTCTTGCGCCAATAAGGGTCATTAGACTAGAATCCACCCATGTTGGTTGGCCACTCCTCTCGCTAACTTCACCCTTCTTATCTTCATTCTCTGTATTTCTATTGTGTTCCTCTTTGATGCCCCTACACTGCCCCCTAATACACCGCTGCCGCCTAGCTGTTTCTTTCTCGATGCACCACTACTTTCACTACCCACCGTTGTGCCATAGTCACCTCATCAGCACCCACCGTAGGTCCTCTCTCCTCGACGTATCCTTCCCCTCCCCACTCCCTCTTCAACCCCTAACTAAACAGAACCATTTCGGTCATGCTCGTTTGAGAGGGATAAGTTAACTTACCCGACACGGAAAACATAATAATAGATTAATATATGATTAATTAATTATTAATTATTAAAAAAATATAATAGATTAATATAATTTTTTAAAATAACTTTTCTATAGAAAATTTTTATAAAAAATACACCGTTTAACAGTTCGGAAAGCGTGTGCGTGAAAAACGAGAGAGATAACTTAGATGGGGCAACCAACGCGGCCTTTGTAGGTCAGCTTAGTTCATGAGAAGCTGCAGAAGATAAGTTGGATATCGTTGGTGGATAAAACATGGAGCAAATTAAAAGGTTATAATATTTTCGTAGTTTTATCCCTAAATTTCTATCGGGTGTCAAATTGTTAAATCATGCACACGTACTCTGCTTCCAGGAGACTCATGCAAATACTCCTTCTAGGTCCGTGCTTCGTAGTAGTACTGTCTGTACTGATGAGAATTTGTGTGACTCAACTAATCTATTGTTCATGTGGTTGGCAAAAAGAGTATGCTTCAGGTTACAAGAAAAAAGACAGCTTTAGGCGTCACAGTTCTTCAAAATATGGTAAAAGAAAGGTATTTGAAATTTTTTTTTAAAAAAGAAGACATTTCCACGAGAGAAAAGAGATGAAAATGAGAGGGACATAATCCCATGATAGCCGTGATTTGCACGGTGCCTATGGCTATGGGGCACCTCGTTACTCAGTTAGCGTCAGTCCGTTAAACGGTGGTTTTCACAACAGAGACGTTAATCGTCGGCTCCAAAAGCGAAATCTTGCTGGCTTTTAGGTACAAGAGAACTAAGCCTTCAATAATCGGTCTATTTAACGTCCCAATTGCATCTTTTTCTTTGGTCGATCGTTTGGTGACTTAACACGTTGAAAACGGCATGTATTGAAATCCCAACTCCCTTAAAAAAACCAAAAAACCGTGTGTTTCACTTTTCAAATTCAAAGCTATGACACTTAACCATTAAGTTTGCTAATCGGATATTTATAAAAACTTGCAAGCCTGTGATATATATTATGAAATATTTTCATAACAAAATTAGCCATCCCATATTCATTAATACAACTGTTGACACTGAAAATAAGTAGGGATGTTAACGGATCAGATAATATCCGATCCGATCCAAATCCGCTTGAATTGAGGATGTGGCAGAGGTTTACAACTATCCGGTGGATACGGAGTCGGCTTCGGATAGTGAGTTGCGGATTCAGATACGGATGTGGTATTGTTAATATCCGGTGGACGTGGATTATCTGATTTTATTACCGGATTATCCGATAGACATTTTAGCAGATAATCTGACTTTTTAGCCCACAAAGCACTCAATCAAAACCCCATCAATTAAGTATTTTTAATTTAATATTGAATGACAATGTATTGACTACATGCACATATCATATCCGATCATAATAATCCGTTTCCGAGTTGACTCCGCACCGACTCCGCACCATTTCCGACATCTGCAATAATCCGCATCCGTATCCTCATCCGAAAATATCCGCACCCGCTCCGCATCCGCTTAAAAATTATGGTTTAGGATATGGTATGACAACTATCCGTCCGAATCCGCTCCGTTAACACCCCTAAAAGTAACCATCAACGGTCACACACGTAGGCCTGAGAATCAATCTTAGACCATTCCAGTGCAAGACCTAATTCTTAGAAATACCGAGCGTGCCAGTCAGTTTGATCCTGTAACTGACAAGATGAACAGCAAAACAAGTCGATCGGCTATCAAGTCGATAGGCGACAAAAGATCCAACCGATCGAATGTTGATGCTGTAACGGTTGGCCGATAGGATGAACAATCGGCTGTAAAAAGTATGGATCGGCTAGAAACACTAATAGAAATAGACTTGAAATAAATATTAGACCAACGTAATCCGTCAAGTTACTTATTAATCTTAGTCGATCGGACAAGCCTCTCTAACCAGATCGAACTAGCTGTACAGAGATTGGACTTAACCAATACAGTATGCAGTCTAGAACGATATAATCGTAGAAAACATGAAGATCGATAAAGCTAATAAACTGACGAATTACTTGGAATAAACAATGAATCGTGTGTTACGATTGGTTAAACCCAATTTGCATGTAATTCTCATAAGTTGATGCAACATAAACAACTGTCGATCTAAATAAATCAAGTCAATTGGTGTAGAAATAATGTAGTAAAACAATTGGCTACTCTATTGATGTAAATATGATAGCATGTAGATCGGCAAAAATCATCAGCTATAGACGGCGGAGAAACAACCAAGATCTATAAAATACCTAGCCCAGATTGCTAAGAATAATCATAGAAGATCGGACCTAACCGAGACAGTTCAAGATTAAACTTAGCAATGCCAGGATAGATACTAAACAGATCTAGATTGCTATCAAGCCAATGAGCCGATGACTGGTAATTTATCGGCTGGTACTCCGATAAAACAATAAACAAAATACATTGATCTGATATAAACCATCTGACAAATGCAGTCTACTAGATCGGACCGAACCGAGACAGTACTAGATTGAATATGTCAAGCGGCAAATATCAAACCCATGTAGATCGCCCAAAGTGGTCGATCAGATCAACTCAAAACACGAAAGTGATCTAAGTTGAAATTGATACGATAACTAGCAATCGCATAGCTAGATTAGAAGACCAGACCGAACCGAGACAGTTCTAATCTAGTTGAACGATTACGGTGTCCTGGTGAAACGTAGGACTTACCCCTTCGTCGGAGATCGAGACAATGCAACACCACGTCAGGTGCCAAAGTTCCGCCGGAGTTAAAACCTCAGAAGAGGATGGCGATGCGCCGAAAGTATTTGATCTAATTGATGTGTTGATGAAAAAAAATGACCCCGTGCATACATATTTATACTCTCGGGTTGAGGCTAGGCCGTGTTGGACACGACATATAACTCCTAATAAATAAAAAGAAATAATAAACTCCTACTTAGATTCTATCTCTAACATACAAGTCCCAATTAATTGGACTCTAACTTCCTTAGAGATAAAATAAAAATCCTAACTAACTCTAATTAATAGATAAATTTGCGCCGCCAAGCCCTGGGTCTTCACGATTCCTTCTCGAATTCGGCTTCTTGTGGATAAGATTTTCTATCGGTAATTGCACCTTTTCTTATTCGAATCCAATACGGAAATTTACCAAATTTTGATATTAACAACTTACAGCCGAGCTTAACCATGGAAAAATATCGAATACCATGGAGGAGCCTAATATCAATAATATTAAGAGGGTTGACTCTAGTGTATTTTACTGATAGTATAATTTAATTTATATCATTGATATATTTTTGTTGGACGACTATAATTATATTATACTACCAACAATATTATGTATAGTAGAAATTTAAAGGGGTAATATCATTATTTTTATTGGGATCTTTATTGAAAAAAATAAAATTATAAAATACTGCTAATCAAATAATTAACAAAGTATAAGTAAAATAAATAAGAGTCGAGCACCTGTGTTGGGAGCTCGACGGCGGTTGCCTTTGCCAGCCACGCTACCACACTTCTCTAGCGGAGCTTAACCATGACCCAATGAGTGAGGAAGATGATTTTTACCCCCTTCAATTCCATAATTCTTACCGTTTGAAAAAATATGGTCAAAATTCTAAATTTTAGACTATTAGTAACTTTTTAAAATATTTAGTTTGAAAATAATAAGTCAATTGTATAGGTGAGTTATAGATTGTGCTGTCATAAAACTAAAAATTGTATGTATTTTAATAGAAAATTATAGTAAAAATAGATTTAGAAGACCGTATATTATCCGAAACAATCATAATTATAAAACTAGAGAGAGTCCGGTGTAAAAGCATATATATACATACACACTAAAACTGATGACAGGAGGTCTAGCCGTCTAGGCAATAATTAGACTTTTCCATGAGTCAAGAATGAAGCAACTATATAGGTGAAACGTGACCATTAGAGAACTACCCTTAGCAAGTTGGGAACAGAGTGCTGGTTGTTTTGCTGAAATAAGCAAGTACAAAGTTACTAACTTGCACCAGCTCCATTTCATATTGTAAGGTGCTCTAATCCTTTTTCAAATTTATTTATACAGATGTTAATAAATTTAGACATATATGCAAGATAGATATATTATATAACCAAAACATCTTATAAAATAAAATGCGGAGGAAATAACTTGTTCACTATGCATAGCATAAACGAATGGCGAGGCAGAAGGGGCCACACCACTTAGGATGAACTCTAACTCTAAGAAGCCTTTGTCTGTCCATGACTGTACCAACTCTAGAACGACATGCCTTCTTTTCGAGGTGACCATCTTGCACAACCGCCCTCTTTGCGGACATGTTTTCTTGTGACTGGGGAAGCAAGAACACCGATGCAAATCAGATCACGTACTTGACCTGCCCTTTTTCCCAGTTAGATAGACACCACCATGTCGATGCTGCAGCGTGCTGGGCTCATGTTTTTCAGCTGCTTCTGCAGGCGAATCCCCACGCTCGAATACTCGATAGCAGATGCAGATGCAGATGCAGCCAACATGCGCTCAGCGCGGCGGAGCTGCAGAACTTGGATTCGGCTGGTGCGCCGATCCAGCTAGCGAACAACGCCGGGTTTGGTGATGAACAACCTCGATACGATATCAGAATTCAGACAAGCATCCGTCCAAGGGGTGTTCATGTGATCGATCCAGCATACGCCCATGTCCTCCTTTCCTAGTACACACGTTTCAGGTTTCAGAACGAGAGCCAGCACCCCGGTTGCAGCAGTGACATTCAGACATGGCAGTATATGCTGTGGTACTGAATGATACATGCGAGCTGCAGGTGATTTGTTTGTAAAACTTTCTTATATATATATGTACTCAGAAATTGGCCTAATCATGCTTCGTCAATGGTTGATGAGTGGTAACTGCATAACACTTTGAGCTCGCCCTCCCCACTTGCCAGAGTCGATTTCAATGTTTGTTAGCTTGCCGGCTACCATGATTGATTGATTATTCCGTAATCTCTAGCTAATCAGACCAGATACTCCCAACACTGAAGTAGGTAAAGAAGGAAAAATTTCCACAGGCCAGTAGCTGTAGCTCTCTTCTGTCACTCACTAGCGTTATAGACGACACGACTCTCCCATAGTCAATCTCGAAAGTAAAATTCCCATGAAACATTGGAAAAAGTCCCAGTTACACCTGAAATATTGGATGAGTACAACCACAAACTAAAATACCAAATATTTTTTACTTTCAACTAGCAATACCTTACTAAGAATCTCCTTACAAGGCTTTAGGACCGGTTTTGACTTAGATTAGGACACGTGGCTATCCAAAAATAACAACGTGTACTAATTTAACGTAAAACCAATCTTAAAGCCGCTCAGATGTCTCCATTTAATATTATCAGTTGAGAGTAAAAAATGTTCAGTTTTTTGGGTTTATGGGGTAATTAGTACTTACCAAATAGTTCAGGGTGTAATTCTGATCTTTTTCCCCTCAAATATAGTAGTAATCGATAACACTTTTACTATTTAACTATTATTAAACGTTTGATTTTTTGTTTTTTTTCAAACACGCGCATAATGCATGCGGGGGTTGAGGAAAAGATGTATATGAGATTTTTGACTTACATGCATCCTTCAAATTATCATCCAATAGAAATGACCAGATTTGATTAATGAAATTAAAATTTTTAAACATTTGATCAATAGGCGGACCGATCGGTAATGATTATTAACCACAAATAAATTGCTACTCCAGTACAAAAACCATCTCGTTTTTGTGATGGTTTTGTGCGTCGAGTTCATGCACCAACCAGAGCAGTTAATCTGAAATGCTTAAGCGTATTTGCGTGAGCAATCTGAGCCGTTGGATCACGCGTCGTCTCTCCCCGGATCACACGACACCCACCGTTTGCCTACTTTTATCTCCGTCCTCTTGGATGCGTCCGGGACTGCCCACACCGAATCCCAACCACCGTGTCCGTCGCCGCGCCGAGCACTCCACCTGAGCTTATACATCATCGCCTCAGCTCGGCTCAGCTCGCGAAATCAGAGCAGCAGCAGAGGCGAAGCAGAGGAGGTGATATGCTTCGAGGACGGGGAGGACAGGAGCAGCGAGAAGTGAGTTAGACGTGGAGGCGGCCGGCCGGCCGGCTGCCATGTGGACGCCGTCGCGCGGGTCGGCCAGTGGGCGGCGGACGGGGCACCGCCGCATCGCGGACTACCTCGCCGATGACCGGACCGAGGCGTCGGAGAACGAGTCGTTCAACACGGCCTACAGCGATGAGTTCTTTGCGCCGACGTCCGCGGGGGGAGTCGTCGGCGGCGGCGGCGGCGAGGGCGGCGTCGGTGGAATGCTGCCGGCGTTTCTTGCCGACCAGAGTGACCTCGTGGAGGTCATGCTGGAGCTCGACGAGGAGTCCATGGTGGTGCGGAGCGTGACGCCGACCGCCGCGGCGCTGTACGGCCCCACGTCGTTGGCGGGAGGAGCGGCCGGGGGCGCGCACACGCCGGGGAGCGGCCGGAGCCTGAGCAGGAGCTCGTCGACGTCGTCGCGGATACGCAAGAAGTTCGCTTGGCTGCGGTCGCCGTCCCCGGCCCCGGCGCCGCGGCACCCGCCGCCCCCGCCAGAGCAGCAGCCGCCGCCGCCGCGGGAGGCGGCGATGGCCGCCCGCGAGCGGCGCCGCATCCAGGCGCGGCTGAACCGCTCCCGCTCCGGCCCGAGGCGCGCCCTCAAGGGCCTCCGCTTCATCAGCCGCACCACGGGCTCCGCCGAGGCCGCCGAGCTCTGGCGCGCCGTCGAGGCGCGCTTCAACGCCCTCTCCCGCGACGGCCTCCTCGCCCGCGACGACTTCGGCGACTGCATCGGTAACAGAATCACTCCTCCCCTCTCCGCCCGTTCCCATGGCCGCCCGAAACGATCACGCCGATGACGACCGCCGCATTGGTGCGTGCGTGCAGGGATGGTGGACTCGAAGGAGTTCGCCGTCGGCATCTTCGACGCGCTGGCGCGGCGGCGGCGGCAGGAGCTGGAGCGGATCAGCAAGGAGGAGCTCTACGACTTCTGGCTCCAAATCTCCGACCAGAGCTTCGACGCGCGCCTCCAAATCTTCTTCGACATGTACCTCTCTTCTTCTTGCCAATCCAACCAAATTTCTTTCGAACTTTCGTGCATTTCTTTTGACGATTTGTCGCAGGGTGGATACCAACGTGGACGGGAGGATCACTAGGGAGGAAGTGCAGGAGGCAAGTAGACTTGATCACACTCACTATTACTCCACGATGATTAACTTCTAAATCACTGGACAGTTAGAAGCTTCCATTTTTGTACGCCTAACGACATTACTACTGCCGTAACTGTCACTCTCACTCACACTGCATGGCCACTGTCACGCTTGGCCAAAAATTATTAACTTCAATGCTAATCTCGTGATTAATTTTTACCGCAGTTGGTTAAAAGTTAAAACTTTTTTGATTTTTTTTTTACAGCTGATCGTTCTGAGCGCGTCGGCGAACAAGCTGTCGAAGCTGAAGGAGCAGGCGGAGGAGTACGCGTCGCTGATCATGGAGGAGCTCGACCCGGAGGACCTCGGCTACATCGAGGTGAGGATGCTCTTGGTTTTTTTGGGGTACCGTGTCCGCAGAGATGTAGTACGGTGGCTGACTTGTCGTGTCCGGCGCCGGTGGCGGCGGCATGCATGCAGCTGTGGCAGCTGGAGGCGCTGCTGCTCCAGCGGGACGCGTACATGAACTACAGCCGGCCTCTCAGCAGCGGCAGCGCGGCGCAGTGGAGCCAGAACCTCGGCGGCGTCGGCAACGGCAACGGCGGCGGCGGCGGTGGCGGAGGAGGAGGGCAGCAGGGGCAAGGGCAGAAGGAGCAGGGTGCTCCAGGGAGGAGATGCTGGAGGCGGCGGTTGAGCCTGCGGCGCGCGGCGGCGAGGGCGCAGGTGGCGGCGGAGGAGAACTGGCGGCGTGCGTGGGTGCTGGCGCTGTGGTTCGCGGCCATGGCGGGGCTGTTCGCGTGGAAGTTCGTGCAGTACCGGCGGTCGCCGGCGTTCCGCGTGATGGGGTACTGCCTCCCGACGGCGAAGGGCGCCGCCGAGACGCTCAAGCTCAACATGGCGCTCGTCCTCCTCCCGGTCTGCCGCAACACGCTGACGTGGCTCCGCTCCTCCTGGGCCCGCTTCTTCGTCCCCTTCGACGACAGCATCACCTTCCACAAGGTACGTACTTTCCCTCTTTGTTTCCCACCGATCGGAGGAGGGGAGGTCACCCCCGCCGGTCGTTGAGAGGTCGCCGTCGGAGGCGAGGCGAGACGCCGGCGAGTGAGAGGGAGGCGGGAGGAGGAGACGACGCGTCGCCACATGATTGGGCGTCTCTGCCTTGTGGGGCCCCCCAGCCTTGGATTTTCTGTGGCTCGGCCCATGTGGGGGAGATAGTACTTTAGGCGGTGTTAGGTGTGGCGTACTTTGGGCTGCCAGTGGGCCCCATGCGGGTGGTCTAATCAGGATGGCGTGGTTGGGGGACTGGCGGGCACAGAAGATCCCTGAGACCCCCGGGCCCGGTCGCCTCAGGGTCAAACCGCCGGTTCGGCGAAAGTCGCCCGACCGACAGTACTCCCACTGTCAGGTGGGCCACTGCAAA
Source organism: Oryza brachyantha (assembly GCF_000231095.2). Taxonomy (NCBI): domain Eukaryota; kingdom Viridiplantae; phylum Streptophyta; class Magnoliopsida; order Poales; family Poaceae; genus Oryza; species Oryza brachyantha. The sequence goes on from NC_023170.2 coordinate 13,766,116, forward strand.
AACCTGCAGCGCCACGTGTTTATTCATTTTACTCCAAGTCCGTCGTATTTTTAATGTTACAATTTTACATTAGACCGTATGCCTTATTCATATGCAAATTCGTGTTAAGTATAATTTGTTTTGTTTGATAATCTCTGTTATAAAATATAAGTATTTATTTTATTTAGCAATACCAATGTTATTTGAAAAGATTCTCTTTTGTTCATTTGAGTGAACATATTTATTTATGGAGTAGATTTCCTTTGCAAGCACCTTTTTCATTTAGCAATCATGGAGTGATTATCATACAAATCAATTAGAATAATATAAATCATCACATTTAATGATTACATCATAGGCACAAAATTTAAATATCAGATATTCTTATAGTTTGGTACAAACATAATATGTACCAAACTTTAAAATAAAATAGAATATCAGATATTATGTTGAAATAAATACCAACAATGGTGGCTATCTAAAACTAAGGGGAGTAATATAAGTCGGACGCACACATGTTATACATGGGCATCATATTTTATTCTAGTGGATTTTTTTTATTTTAATGGATTAAATTCTCCTTGCAAGCATCTTATTGACTTAACAGATATCGAATGACTAGAATCTTAAAGATCAATTAGAACAATAGAAATCATTGTATAAATGCTTATATTATGGTATAAAATTTTAATATCATAAATTCTTGTATTTTGAAACAGATGTCGTATGCAATAAATTTTTAATCAAATAAATTATCTGATATTATGTCCAAATAAATACCAACAACGGTGGCAGGGAGTAATACAAGTCGGAAGCACCCACGTTCTAAGGGCTGCATTTTTTAAGAAGATGAGGATGAAAGATTTTTTTTATTTTTTATGATAGTTATTTAATGACATAATCAATGGAATTAACTAAAATAGAAAGTTAACATGATGCTATACAGAACTCTTTTAAGAAATCAAGCCACATCCAGTGTGTTTGACACACGTCTCTAGGGGTAGAATGCTGTAAATTTATAATTGGGATGACAAGCATGAATATGATTTAGCACATTAATTGGAGATGGACTTTAGGCTAAGAAGTAAGCAAGTTGTAGTATAGAACAGGGGAAACAGATTTCCAGGGTCCCACTCGCTGATTTAGCACTTGTTAATGTCTTCAAAATCCTCATTGCGTCCATATTGCAAAAATGGTTCTAACTAGAATTAGTATATCGTGCTAATAAAATACCAGAATTAGTACCACATTGTTTTGATTAGTACTTGCTAACTGAAAAAAGAAAAAAAGAGATCATCTTTGACTCGCCTAATTGCAGATCATAGCGACGGCGATCGCGCTGGGCATCTGCATGCACGCGGGGAACCACCTGGCGTGCGACTTCCCGCGGCTGATCGGGTCCAGCGCGGAGGAGTACCGGCTGGTGTCCAGCTTCTTCGGGGCGGAGCGGCCGACCTACCGGAGCCTCCTCGCCGGCGTGGAGGGGGTCACCGGGATCGTGATGGTGGTGCTCATGGTGGTCTCCTTCACGCTGGCGACGCGGCCGCTGCGGAAGCGGGAGGGGCAGCGCGGCGCGGCGCGGCTGCCGTTCCCGCTCGGCCACCTCGCCGGGTTCAACGCCTTCTGGTACTCGCACCACCTGCTCATCGTCGTCTACCTCCTGCTGCTCGTCCATGGCTGGTTCATGTTCCTCGTCAGCAAGTGGCACCAGAGGACGGTAAGCGCCGGCTCACTCACTCTCGGTCGCTCTTAAATTATCGTCAAGTTTTGTCCTCTTTTTTTGCCTTCTATGCCATATGCCATCCGAATAGTTGCCATAAAAAATAGAGCTTGACATGATAAATCAATCTATAATATATCATTATACACACGTAAAAATTTTAATTCAACCTATACAGCTTGAAATGAAACAAATATAGCTATGATTAGTACAATTTAATCTTTTTTATAATTTGAATTTAAACTTATCTTTTTGTGGAGTGGTCTATATACTTATAAGATCTTATACACTTATTCTAATATACAATTCTGATCAAAATTGTACATTTAAGGCTAAGAAGAAAGGGGACGGAGATTCAGTGACATTCCACCGTGACATTCTCGATGACATTCTGTCACTGATACGCGGACCCTGCATGGGTCCAGGCACATGCAGGACCCATATGTCAGTGACAGAATGTCACCGAGAATGTCACGGGACAATATCCCTGAATCTGAATCCGAAGAAAGGGGGGAATCAAATATCAAGGGGTTATGTAAGATGCCAAACAACATATTTACAAACGAAAAATAATTTTTAAATAAAACTTTTATATATGTGTTCCTAGAGATCTAAAAGCAAAAGCTAAAAAATCAACCACAATAAAAGAAACTCTAAGATCAACTCTAAATAAAAGATTAAAAATTTAAATTTTGGTTTATAAGTATAAGTATAAATAAAAATATAAGGAAGTTGGTGTTTGGACTGAATGGTTACTCCCTCCGTCCAACCAAGACTTATAATTTCCAGTTCGTAGTAGGTACAAATGATAACTGTGTACCCCATTAATACTTGGTCACTTAGCCAAATTAACCTGAACTCTAGAGATTAAGTTTTTATGGAACAAATGTTATGCCCTATAAATCAAGACTTTGTGGATACAGAGAGTAGATTTTTTTTCCCAGTAGGATATCCTGACAAAATGTCGGTAACTGCCGCGTGGGGTAGCTTTCATGAGGCTGACATTTTCCCGGTTTTATCCTTCCAAAAGGTTGCAATTACACGTGTTTTTGTTCTAGCTAGCATCGTTTGGATGGATGGGTTCTCTTTCTGGCCCTCTCTTTTTCTCTTTTGGTGGCCTGCTTTTGTTATCCATTTGTTAGGGTCGTCCTCCCGGTCCTGGCTGTTTACGGTGATGGGAACCGGGCACCATGGAAAATAAGAGAAATTATAGTAGGAAATTAAGATTTTTTAGATAATAGATAACCCGGTCTTGACTTTAAATGAAGCTACAGCCAATTATTACATAGTTTATAGTTTAACGCACTAGAAAATTCAATGGTTTTAAACATGAGATAAAAACAAGAGAAAATAGTAGACACTATAAAATACCAGCCTTATTCAATTCTAATGCTAATTTGCCAACCAAAGTGCCCAAAAACTTGCATAGCCAAAAATCTTCAACTTCCGGCAAGTAGTAAAAATAGTTTCCTTGCAGTTGACCCTTTGGATGCTTGCAAAATCTTTGCAAGCAGAGATGTTGCGGAGAAATGTAATTGTGTAGGCTGAAAACCATGTTTAACCTTTACGCGGAGCTTTAGACCCTCTTTTCATGGACCTATAGAAAAAAAAATAGTGGGAACTTAGAGAAATTATGTGACCTAGAGCCGGTAGTGGAGGCTCGAGACCTCTGCCTACGGCAGATCTGCCGACCCATGGACACTACACCCGTTCATTATCTAAAAAGGATAATTAAGACATTGCACCAGAATTATTCAGTGACAATTCAAGTAAAGTATCAAGAATTCAAAGTTTATATTGTGTACGTAGCTACACTGGCACATCAATTTTTATTTTGGGTAGGTCCATCATGGGCATTGGACATGGGAGAAAGATATAGACCACCATTGCACTGCTTCACATTGCTTTCCTTTGAGAAGAAAGAGAAAAAACGACGTGTACATAAATGTGATCGGAGCCCACGTACACGTGGGTCCAGTATGTGTGACGATGCATCTCTATCTGTGTCCTAACTGTGTTCTGAGATAGTCTTGAAGCCACTGTTCAAGATGCTGTTGTGTTAGCATGGCAGGATAGAATTCTAAAAATCTGTCAGGTTTCCAAGGAAGCAGCTGGTGAAAAAGATCTTTTATTTTATTTTTTCATTATAAACAGAGGCTCAGGCTCAAAACATTTTGCCAGTCGATCTCCAAGAAATTAGACCCAATTCCTTCATGTAGATAGCGACCAATATTGTTTCTACTTCATACTGTTGTCTACGAAGAAGATAGAACCAATCCTTTCCCGTAGATAGCGATTCGGAGGGATTGGGTCTAATCTTTTGGTTGCACGGAAAAGTACATAATAGTGTATGGGTGATTGTCTCGATTTTTCGTGGAAAAAAACCAAACGACATATTTATAAATAGAAAATAATTTGTGAATAAAAAAATTATATATGTATTCTTATCAATCTAAAATTCAAAGCTGAAAAATAAATTTAAGTAAAAGATCCTAAAATTAACTATAAATTTAAAATAAAAATTTAAAATTTGGTTTATAAACATCCATGAGGCAGTGTGACTGGATAGACCGTGCTGTGTCCAATGGTCACGGGATGCTGACGCCGGCGCACACACCATTAATGTCCGGTTGGTGTCGCGTTCGAGTCAGACTGGAACTGGATCGAAGCATCATGTATCTGTCCAGCATCGAATGGGTTTGATACGCCAATTAGTCAATTTCAGGACCGTCCATACGCATCAATTGAGACGGATGGGGTCCGGTGCCAAGCCTAATATGTTGTGATCATGAAATAAAATATCATGCAAAAATTAGTCAGGGGGATGAAATCACTGTCAGATACTAGTATAATTTGGATCCACAAAGAGTTTATTAATGGATAGTATTAGAAGCTTGAGCCCATTGGATTACTCAATTAGTTTACAGTTATAGTGACAGGGGATTTTGTTAGTGGCATTCATTTGTAGATGATGGAGTGTAGTCTGGTAGTGGTTTTCTTTTTAAAGCATGTCTGGCATTGGTTGGTTTGAAGGCATACAGACTCCTAAAACTACAGGAAACTGATTTAATTATTTTGGCAGCATTTCCAATTTGAGCACATGTTGAACACCTATTGAAATTCAGCTTTATCTTCCATAATTATAATGGTTAGTGGCATTCACAAATCTGCATTGAAAGCCATGAACTTTGCCACAGCCTTTTGAGTAGTACTTCTATAAACCCTTTTAGTGTTTGTTCCTTTCGGAAAACCACATATTCCAAAGACAGGATTTTTTTTGTGATTAGTTTATGTCATGGCTCCAACCTGGCTAAACAGCAGATTTGATTAGAATATCAGTCACAAAGTATGATGAATTAATGTGGTGTACTACATGTTCATGATATCTACAGCTGACAGTCGATGCTTAGGTAGTGTTTAGTTGCCAAAATTTTTTGGCAAAAACATCACATTGAGCGATTGACCGGATGTCGGAAGGGGTTTTTGGACACGAATGAAAAAACGAATTTCACGGCTAGCCTAGAAACCGCGAGATGAATCTTTTGAGCCTAATTAATCCGTCATTAGCACGTGTTGGTTACTGTAGCACTTATGGCTAATTATGGACTAATTAGACTCAAAAGATTCGTCTCAAGATTTCTTCCATAACTGTGCAATTAGTTTTTTGGTTCATCTATATTTAATGTTTTATTTAGGTGTCCAAAAATTCGATGTGATGTTTTTGGAAAAAAAATTTTGGGAACTAAACAAGGCCTTAGAATGCTTTAGAGCAGCTTTCATTCACATTTGGTATCGATTTTTTTCCAACTCTATTGACTTCTGCTACCCTCAAATTCCTCAACACTAATAAATTCTGCTTGGTGTTTCTGCCCCTTCTCTTTCTGCCTGAATTCTAATTCATACATGTCCTTTACCATATGCATCTTGGCTGCACACTGATCAATCATTGCTGGCAACACAGGGCGTTAGTTGTACAGAGTCACGGATTTGGCATCTAGGAATCAGTCATTAAGAAAAGATAATCTAATACTGAAATGAAGAAGAGTACAATCTTTGCACTCAACATCTACAATTGCCATTATAAACTGCCAACGTATGGCAATGAACAATCCAAGCCAGCAATGCTAACTGGCTTAGTGGTTTATCTCATGTCTGATATGCCATATTCTGAACAGAAAACGCCAGCAGATTTAGGAGTTCAGTATGAATTATAAACTCTGTAATCTGATAACTTGCAGTTTGACCTGTTTCAATGTGAAAATTTGACAATCTTCACTTATTAGATAACCAGATGCTAACACAGCGTAATCTCTTTGGTGATGTTCAGACATGGATGTACATTGCTGTGCCGTTGGTGCTTTACGTCGGCGAAAGGACGCTGCGGGCCTTCCGATCCAACGCTTATGCAGTAAAAATCCTGAAGGTAACTGAACACCTGAACTCTCATACATTTTCTGAATGCATCAAGCATTAATCAGCACTCCTCCAATGAAAACTGGTGCTCTTAAAATTATTGGTTGGTTGGATGCCAAGCAAAAAGGTTGTCTAATTTTCATTTAGCAACATACGCTGATTAAGTCTGGTGATCCATTTATATCATGCGTCTCTTAAGGCACCAATATAGTATGGGAAATGAGAAGATTCAGGATGCATGTGAGCGGTCAGATAAGGTTATGGGGTTAGGTCATCCTGTCATTATGATAACTAAACTTTTATCTCCTTTAGGAATTTGCCATCACAGCCTATCCATCTCAAAAGTGATATCTAATGATGAAACCAAATGAGACAAAAAGAAGGATATAGAGTATAAACAACAAGAGTGGCATCCGTTATCATGTTGTTTACTAGTAACATATAAAGAGTAAAAATAAGTTAAGTTAGGTTCATGTTCTTAACTGAATTTGGTTCACTCAGGTGTGTCTTCTACCGGGAAATGTGTTGACCATCACAATGTCAAAGCCCTACGGATTCAGATACAGGAGTGGGCAGTACATTTTCCTTCAGTGTCCAACGATCTCTCCATTTGAATGGTTCGTGCGTCCTTTCATCCGCAGCTTCAGTCACCTTGCTCCCTGCTCTAGAAACTATCTGCAAATTTCAGATACAAGTAACTGCTGCTGCCTTCTGATGTGTTCTTTCTTGCCCCATTTGCTTCAGGCACCCTTTCTCCATCACTTCAGCTCCTGGAGATGACTGCATCAGCGTCCATATCCAGAGCAGAGGGGACTGGACGCAGGAGCTCAAGCGCATTTTTGTCGAGAACTACTTCGCGCCAAGTGTTCCAAGAAGAGCTTCATTTGGAGCCCTAGGCATGGCAGAACAGAAGAGGTCAGTGCACTCTGCTTTATCAGTAGAGCAATTTTACGGTACTTGAGAAGATACTAGAAAGAAGATACTAGAAGGTATCATTTTTTTCTGTGTAAATTTTGGCATCTCTTAATACCTGAGATACTAGGAGGTATCAAATTTTACACTAAAATTTTAATATCTCTTAATATTTTCTCAAAAACTGTAAAATTTCTCTTTATCAGTAAGATGTTCTGATCCATTGAGGGCTAGCCATGGAACTTACACTGTTATCACCTCTTTCTGCAGCCCACCAAGGTTGCTTGTGGATGGTCCTTACGGCGCACCAGCGCAGGACTTCAGGAACTATGATGTTCTTCTCCTGGTTGGCCTTGGGATCGGTGCGACGCCTTTCATAAGCATTCTGAGAGATCTACTGAACAACATCAAGCTGGCTGATGAGCTGATGGTATGGGGCGTTCTAACTGAATGATTGGATATATTTGCCGAGGAAAGAAAATTACTCATATGGATGGATTAAATATTATAAACATACTAGCTTAACAACAAATCACAAAGCTGATTTAAAAAGTTTTTGAAGAATTCGTACTTTTGAAAGCGTCGCATGGTGCTCATCTTTTGGCTTATAGGAGGAATAAGCAAAATGATATATTTACAAAGGAAAAATAAATAAATAAAACTTTTATATACGTGTTCTTAGTGATCTAAAAGTCAAGGCTAGAAAATAAACTAGATGAAAAAAATCTCAAAATAAACTGCAAATGTAAGGTTAAAAATTTAAAATTTAGCTTATATGCATAAGTAGAAAATGAAGGTGTACCTGCATCAGCTGTTTAGGACGAGCCCGATCAGTAGGCTAGCTAAACACATTTTCAGCGTTTTGAAAGATACATTGTATTGATGCCTCTTCCTTTGTCTGAATTTTTCAGGATTTGGCAATGGAGACCAGCAGGTCTGATGACAGCGCCAACAGCTTCAGCGTGTCGACGGCGAGCAGCAACAACAAGAGGAGAGCATACAGGACGAGCAGGGCACACTTCTACTGGGTTACAAGAGAGCCAGGGTCATTCGAATGGTTCAAGGGGGTTATGAATGAAGTTGCTGAGATGGACAAGAAGGTGACATCTCTGCTCCCTGATTACTGCTGCTCTCCTTGCATTTTCTTTTGATGTACTGATGATGAGGATGACCTGAATGTTGCAATCAGGGTGTCATAGAGCTGCACAACTATCTCACAAGTGTGTATGAGGAGCGTGATGCCCGGTCGACGCTGCTCTCAATGGTGCAAGCCCTGAACCATGCCAAGCATGGTGTAGACATTGTATCAGGCACAAGGGTAAATTCTATCTCCTTTTTCACTGATGAAGTTTGCACGGTGCATAAGCAATTTAGATAGAAACGACAGTTCAGATGGATGAACAGACAAAATTACTTGAATAAGATGATTGCAGATATAACATGTGCTCTGTACACCTTGGCAGGTTAGGACACATTTTGCAAGGCCTAACTGGAAGGAAGTCTTCGCAAGAATTTCTTCCAAGCACCCCAATTCTACAGTTGGTAATGTTCTGCCCCAATTTCCAACCTGTCAAACCCTAGTTGTTCTCAAGAAACCCAATTCTACCAAATGGTATCAAATGCTAGGCATCATGAAAAAAGAAAAAAGAAAAAGAGACAATCAATCAATCTTATATTATTCTGATCACAGGAAAGTTTCTTTATGCATGCAGGAGTATTTTACTGTGGGAAGCCCACGCTAGCCAAAGAATTGAAGGAACTGTCACTTGACATGAGCCACAAAACAACAACTCGCTTCCATTTCCACAAGGAGTACTTCTGATGGAATACAGAATACTCATGATTACAGTAGTAGATATTGATAAAGGAAACAATTTTTTGCATAGAAGCAAACTGACCCTCTTCACCATTTGTAAATGTACATAGTATATGCAGAGGGATAGTTAGAAGCATTTTTATTAACAAAAATTGAGAAGGCAAAATCTTCAATGCTCTCAGCCATCAATTATCATAGATATATACATGTAAAGCTTATAGCCACTCTGATGCCAAGCATACAAGAGATTGAGAGCACCAATCTAATCTGAGTGTGCATCATTTTCAATTTCAACGTTCACGTCTACCTGTACTAATTGGCGGAGTCATTTTCAATTTCATTTGGGCCCTGACTAATACTCAGAAAAGAGAATGCGTATAAACATGCCATGTGATCACCAGCACAAGTATATAACAGTGCTCTATAATTGTAAAAGCAATTTGCCTGCTGATCTTTATTGGGCCTTGAGTAATACTCAGGAAAGTGGATTCGTAAGACATGATCCCTAGTGCAAGCATATTAGATTACTCTATATTCGTTAAAACAAATGCTGCATAATTAGCATAACACCAGTAAAGAGTTGCTTAGGCTTTAGTTTGTGCTTTGAAGGCACTTTGTATAGCCTTCACTTCAGTGTGTTGTTCATCATACCACGATAGAACAGGAAGCATTGGTTAATATAAAAAAAAATTAATAAAGGAATGGATTGTCACAAGAAACAATGTACACCATATCCACATATCTATTGAAGCTATTAAAGACAAAAGAAAACATTTTAACTACTCACTAGCACTAGTCCCTAAACCAAGGTCAGAAGGAGAAACAACAGTCCTCAGATAGTACTTACACCTATATAGGGTCAAGGAACTTAATCCATCACAGAGAACAGCAAAAATAGATTTCTTTTCCACAGGAAGGAGACTAGAGATTAGTCATGAAGTATGCTGCACAAAGAGCTTCTTGTGCGGAAATTCTCTGCAGAAGAAATAAAGTAGAAAAGTATTAGTTTGTCTCCATTTTCAAGACCCATAGTTGCTTCTGTAGAGAGTACAATCGATTATCTTCATCATAGTATCAAAAACTGACACAAAGCTTATATTAGCTTTCATATTTAATTCCTGATACATCATACCAGATTTCAGAAATTTAAATTTTATTTATACTAGTATGATGCACGCATGTATCCCAAACTGTCCAGTTTAAAAAAAAGTAAATATAATTTACATCAGATCAATAAGCCGCCTGCACCAGTGTTTTGCAAAAAGGTTTCCTATAATTAACACATTTATGTCTACACAAATCCAACCCAGATATCTTTTGAACTGAAGTGAAGAATGTGGATTGTACAATCACTCCTAACTCATTTCGAGCAGTTAAACATGGACCCTTTCCTGAATGTGTTTAAAATGTAACAAATATGTTTAAAATAACATGAATTTCTAAAGCGCATATAGGTGTCGTTGACATTTTCGAAGGATCTGGTTGACATTCGGTGCTTATCAATGGTTCGGTTTTCAAGTAATCAGTATAAATGGATATCTTTGAGTTATAACAACTACTCCAAATCTTTACAAAAATTATAGTAGTTTACATCTATCATGGTATACGCGACCTAAATTGAGATGGCTCTCAAGTCTCAACATCACATCATAAAAATTCTTGTGCACTGGAACATAAGAAAGGGTAATATACCTGAGTAGGATTAAGGATCAACATGCGATCAATTAAATCCACGGCATGACTCTCAAAGCTGTAGAAGAAAGTTTTTAACCAAATTATTCCATCATTCTCAATCTCAATAGTAAAACAGTAAGTACTGTTGATAAACAGATAAGTGATAGCAGGTGGACTACCTGTGGAAAATATCTCTCAAACGTCGTTTGGTTGGGGTTGTAGGATGGATAGTCTTGTACAATGGCAGTTTGGATACTCCTGGCCAGTTTTCCTCATTTGGAAATCCACAGAGTTCAAATATTTTTGATAGTTGCTCTTGCTAAAACAACATACGAGCTTCTGTCAGAGTTTTATACGAAAACAGAAAAAGGGACACGAATTGGAAGATCGTAAATATACACAGGCATTAATATAGCTGAATCCAAAAGAAATACTGTACATCGCATTGGAATGCTTAGTGCCTACGAGAGAGTGATCATCCTTGGAAGTTGGAACCAAGGAAAGTATGAAACGTGAAATTAACATAACACCATTTTGCTAGGAGGAAACGTAACCAAAAAATGGAAATAACAGAATAAAATGGCAAAAAATAATCAATAGTTGCTCAAATTTCAAACACAAGGAATACAATGTATACACATGGCATAATTGATAGTTGTGGATGGCATTTTTTTCAAAAGAAACATATATCCTTCATAGATTTTCCTGATTATCTGTTTCAAGTGTACTACATTGTACATACTATATACTACAACTTTTGAAATGAAGGACAGTAGTAAAAGTAGAGTTTAACTGAAAAAGATTGGACAGATAAGAAACATCAGAATGAAAACATCATGTATAGCCAAAACAAGTTCAGTTTGCACATGAAACTAAAAGTCGTAACATCAGGCATTCAACATACATTATTCAGTGTAAAAACACATCAAAGTACAAGGTATTCAGCGATCTTATCCCAGTAGCAGTTACAGAAATAGGAAAACAAGGGAAAGCAAAGGAATGTATCATACCTCAGTTCTGCCAGGAAATAATGGTTTCCTCAATAAAAATTCTGCAAATATGCAACCAACTGACCAAATATCCACTGCTTCAGCATAATTTGTGGCACCGAGGAGCAACTCTGGGGGTCTAAGATAAGAGCAGTATCAAGAGGTTAATATCAGCGCAAGGAGATGGGGAGAATACAACAATACCAGCACAAGTTCTTATTTCTTTATTCGACTTACCGGTACCATAGAGTTATCACATGATTTGTGAAACTTCCGTCTCTAGTGAATGGCCTTGCAAGGCCAAAATCGGCGAGCTTTAACAGCTTACCACCACCACTTATTAGAAGATTAGCCCCTACAAATTGTATACAGTAATCTGAAGGTCAAATAAAAATAATAGTAGATATAGAAATTGAAGATACATTTAAATAGAAGAAACCTTTGATATCACGATGAAGTACATTGTTGACATGGCAGTAGTGCAATCCATTTAACAACTGCTCCATATAATACTACAGAGATGGAAAAAGGCATCAATTAATATGCTGTTCTTAAGAAGTTGACAACCAACATGTATCCTGCTTGGAGAAGCTTAATTTGTTCCAACAACTTGCATATAACTATGCAAGAGAAACTGATCGAGAGAAGTGACATGTGCTTTTATGCTCTTCAAGAAAAAACTGCATGGATATTAAAGCCCACGAGTGGTCGTGATTAAAGGATTTGAACATGATTAAAAGGGTAATTTCATCTTTTCAAGTAAAAACCAGTCTGAATCCAACCCCAGACACACGGCACTTGCTTGCGAGGGCAGCGCCATTGCCCCTTCCTCTGCCCACAGCCTTGTCGACAGGCGACAGCCGCATTGACCTCTTTCCTCCGGTGAGGAGCACGGGCCGCCCTTCCTCCTCCATGTTCCCTTTTTCCAGCATGCAGCACCAAGCTGACCCCTGCTCCCATGGCCATTACCTCCCACGCGGCAGCTGAGACAGCTCTGGACCATCACCAACTTTGTGTGGGCTTATCTTCCAGAGAAATGGCTGCACTCCCATGGCATCGCCTACTAAAACCTTGCCAAATCAATAGTACAGAGCACAGAGGCATCCGCCATCCGCACAGCCGCATCTCACATTGCAATTGTTTGATGCACCTGATGAGTTCATCACCTCATGGTGTTCTCTAACAGTATGGTTTCAGGCATTGGGCATTGGCCATGTCTTCGCTGTTTTGATTTCTGCTGAGAAATTTTTGTATTTCTTCCATCGGCACACAAACACAAGCCGTATAAATCATAGGAAATTTTGAATCCAGCTGGTTATTACAGTGACTAGTACAAGTAGCAGCACAGAATCTATACTGGGCTTGCTTCGCCATTAGCTGCAACTGGCAATACCAATTGATGGATCAGTGTGAATAGGATGAGGCAAACCATGTGCCTGCAGTCCTGCAATGCACCATGGCAGAATTCTAGGTCAGAGGCAGGGCAGAGGAAGTGGCGGCTGCGCTGCTTGGCATTGCTTGTGTTGCTCGGTGGAGCCATGGAGGAAACTGCGTCATGTCACAATTGAATCTGTTGCTGCAAACTCGCAAATTGATTGAGTATGTGTATGTGTGTTTCGTTACGGGTTGGACTGGATATGGGTTCAGCTCTAAAGGACAAAATTGCCCCTCCCTAATGATGTTTAACTTGTTAAGTATCTTCTAATCTGGACCACTCATTGCCTTTGTATCTGTGCAGTTTTTTCCCTGAAGAGCAACGAAGCATGTCTCATTCTTGTTTTGGTAAGGTTACCTTTCATCTTTCAATGTTAATCGTTACAGCAAGTTTGAATAAATTTATAAAAATAACTGACAACTCATATTTCAATGTTAAGCCCTCCTTGGTCACCATTGCCAGACCTGGCTTCGTGTATCTCCCTGATTACCTATGAATGTCACCATGGTCAACGGATGGTCTCCCACTCCATTGTCTATCCCACACAGCAGTGATGTGGAAACCCTTGAAACCAGGGCATGTTAGTTGTTTGGGGCTACTTTCAGCAGTACTGCTGATGAAGGAGGTGACAGGATCCATATCAAGGAAAAAGAGAGGTATTGATTTTTTTTTTTTTTTTGAGTTTCACAATATTTTCAGTATAAGCTACCAGATTTACAAGTTGAAACTTGATTGTTAGTAAAAAAACGTTAGAAGCCCATTTTTGGAATAACTTGAAGCAATTTTGGAAGTAATCCGATTTTCTAGTTAAAAGCTCTCAATTCTCCTAATGGAAGTTTATAATTCCAAGCTGAAAAATTCATGTCCAAGTCAATAGCTCATTTAATCCTAGATCAGAGTTTCCTAGACCAGTTTGAAAGTACGAGAAGAAAGGGATGATCCCTCTGATACACATGGGATCAAAGCACTAGTGCACTACGTATATAAGAGTACCTTGACTTGGGATGGGCTACTGTGGTGCAAGACTTTCTTCAAATCATGATCCATATATTCGAAAACCATATAGATATCTCCTCTATACATGTAATCATCTGTAGATGTTTGAATAGGTTAAAATGAATAATCTTGACATTGACCGAAACTAATAAAAATTTAGCAGAATGAAAATTTGTTGAACGAAAAAATAAAATATATCAGCATGAGCATAATAGAGAATGTAAGAAACAGAGAATAAACTAAACAGACCTGATCCTCCTGTTCCATGTGCCAAACCTGAAAAAAATTTACACTTGGTTGGAATATGCAGGTTTTGTACTCTTGGATATATTGAAATTGCTAGATAAAATTTGTTACCTGGAGATACTACAATCTCTTTCAATCTGATGATGTTCTCATGGTTCAGCTTTTTTAGTAGCTTAATCTCGCGCAAGATTTGACGTGGAAACTACAAAAGTATGGAGCAGTTCAGATAAGTATAATGTTCATCCATGAACATGTTTGCTTATTAGAAAGAGTAGCCTTAGCTTTGCTGATATCATAGAGCTTACCCCTTCTTTTCCATCATCCAGTTTTATTTTCTTAAGTGCTGCTCTTTCTCCAGTTATAATATCCATAGCCTCGAATACTTCACTGGGTTTGTTAGGAAAAAACACAACATGATCATTAAGAAACATAGAACCATGGTTGTCAAGTCGTAAAGTCGAGTCGAGGTACCCCTGGACCAACTTGTCGACTTGGCACGACTAGTCCACAACTCGTTCATGTAAAGACAGGGGATGCACTATATAGTCTTTACTACTATTATACTATACTGACCACTATATATAGTATACAACTATACACTATGGACTATGGAGTAGCCAACAAGACAATAAGTCAGCAAGAAATAGAATTAAAAGTACTAAACACAATAAGCCAATTAGTATGGTGAATTGGTGATTTACTATGACTAATCTACGCCTAATCGCGCGATTTGCTATTTGGTCAAGTCGTGTGGCTTGTCCGACTTCATGACTAATCTACGATTAGTCGCGTGACTTGATAATAGTGCATAGAACATTAAAATAAGTAAATGTAGTAGTAAAAGTAACACAATGCCAGCTTCAAGTGCAATAGTGAAGAAGGTAAGTCCATAACAAAGTGGTACCACATTTAAATACCTATGTGCACAGTTGTTATATATTGATCCCAAGGAGAAAAAAAAGGAAATCGAATACGTGCAAACTGCCGCATTTACGTTTGGCCTCAGTGAGCTGCAAACAGCATGCCATACTAGTGTGGCATAATCTGGACTGTTGCCAATCATGTGAAACCTCATTTCTTCTGCACACCCGAAAAAAGCTATATAGGGTTCTTTTTCCTTATGGAATATAGATGGAATTGCAAAGTCATTAGACCTAACAAGATAATATCCGAATTCACCCATTATTTAAATGGCTCTAACAGGGGCTTTGACTATTAAATTTAAGTACAAAATTCTTTACCTGTGCATAATGTACTACAGCAGTAAGATATGGATAATAAACCTGCTTTGTACAGAACAAGGGCCTACTTCAATTAAAAAAAAATGCTATTTCACGTGAAGAGACAAGATATTTGGAGAGAATCATTTAATTTTGAGAGTGTCGTAGCAAGCATTACGATATGCCCTCTTTTATTGTGAATAGGTCAATTAGCTAGCTGGAGTGGATAAATTACGACTTCTCATCATAACAGTTCAGTCAGCCTACCTGCCAAATACCTAAGGAATTTAGCAATTAATGGTAACTGAAATGATCCATTTGCAGCATTGACCAACGAAACCTAAGCAAATGAACGAACAACCAAATGTTTCTAGGGCTAAAATGGATAACTACAATTCTTAGGAAAAACAGGCCATACATGTTGCTTCAAAAACAAAAGTAAGCAGCCTGCTAATAATTGATTGATACAAGGCGTGCATTGACTTGATGAAGAACTGATTTCCGTCATTCCGTGGAACTACAGACCTAAAGGGGATAGCACGAACATGGCGTTACCACCCCGCCGCCGCCGACGCCTACGATCTCACGGCTAGACATCTACACCACGCCACGGCGCAAGGGGGACAGCAATCCAACGCTAGCGGCGAGATCGGTGGGAGGGCATCTCGTTCCCTCCTCACTCAACAGCTTTTGCTTACCCGTAGGTGCCCTCGCCGATCTTGCGGATGCGCCTGAAGCAATCGACGGTGCGGGCGCCGGCGGGGGCGTACTCGGCCAGGTTTAGCGCTCCCGGCGGCGCCTCCTCCCCGGCCATCACGCTGGCGGCGGCGGCGAAGTCAGCAGCGAGGGCAGCGACGGGACGGCCAAGGCAGCGGAGCGGCGGACTTGGGAGTTGGGAGTAAACGAGTCAGAAGCGGCCGACTTTTTTCTCTCTTTCGCTCTGGGCTTGGGGCGAACGATGCTGCAACGCCCTTCTCGAAGGCCCGGCCTAGTTATGGGCTTTAGTGGGCCTCGATCCCCAAAAACAAAATAACCGAGGCTTCGGCCCAAGGGAAGAGACTTTTTCTTTGTTACCAAATTGTTCGTGTTAATCCTGATGACTATGACATATGAGAACGAGACTATTTGAGTCAATAACAGTGGGTCAGAATGTCATATAATTGAATCTCAATCTTAGGAGCGTCAAAAAATCAAATCTATTTCTTTTACTTATAGAGCAACTCTAAGAGTTCACCAATTTCCGTTTCCCAAATCATGTGTTTTGGCAAGTTTGTAAATAATATGGCAAACAAAAATTGGTTTTATCTCCAAGAGTTTGGGATAATCCACTTGCCAAAAACAGAAACATGCCTCAAAACTGTTGGTAGTTGACATCGTGACGAGAGGGGGATCGCATCATGCGTCATACTTTTCTGGATGCTAAGTGAAATGACGACTCCCAAATATGCGCAAAAACGAGAGGATATGACAAATTGCTAAATTTGGGGAAGCCAAATGACACACTGTTGGAGACATGTATTTCAGTTATTTTTCAATTTACCAGAAAAAAAGAGATGGCACGTTGGGATAGGGAACTCTTGGAGTTGCTCTTATGAGCTAAAATTTGAATTTTAAAATTTAAATTTAGAATTGATTCTAGGTTTTTTCATCATAGTTTATTTTCTAGTATTTATTTTGAGATCTCAAATAACTAACACACACACATATATATATATATATATTAAAATATATGGACGGCCCTTAAACTTAAGATCGAGTGTCATTTAGGTTCATGAACTTGAAAATTGCACATCTAGGTCCATCAACTAGGTTTAATGATTCGTAGCAGGTCCAAGACGCATTTGACCTAGGCTGGTTACCAACGTGGCAATCCACCTAGCCAGAACATTTACAATATACCCCTTCCTTCACGATGAAGAATGAAGACCCCCCTCCCCAAAAAAATCCCTCAACCCCTCACCTCCCCCCATTCTTCCCCCCAGCCGTAGCAATCGAGGAAGGAAGAGCAGTGACTAGGTGTCGCCGGAGTTCATCGGCGGTGGCTACGAGAAGGGAGTGTTGGGCAGCGACTTGATGCGCGGCTGCGACGAGGGAGCGGGCGAAGGCGGCGTGGCTGCGCTTGTCGTGGAGGTATTGCTTCTTGTCACCTATGTGGTTAATTTATTGTCAATTGTCATTGCTGCCATTCAGCTTGAGATAAAAAGGGTGGGAATGTTAGATAAATCAATTCAATCATAAATAATAGATTACGAATTTAAATCCTAATCAATACATGATCACCGATTAATTCAAATGCGGAAAACTAAATAAACCTGCAGATGAAGCCATCTGATTCCCTTCTTTTATTTTCTTCAATTCCGTCTTCTTTCCTTCGTCTCCGGCGAGATTAGATCGCCGGTGATCTGTTTTGAATCTCCGACCTTCGGGTCTCCAACGGCACTGTCCTAGAATCGCCGCACGAAACCCTTCCAGCGCGTCTCTGATCGGGAGAGCTTGATTTCGAATTTCTGGTTGAGAGAATAAGCGATATGAGCGTCCCCGTGGACTCCTCTTCTTTTATATCGTACTGGTAGGCCTCGGGGGCTTTTCCTAATCCGATTCTGATCCGTACCCACCGATCGCAGTTACGGCCCATGAGGGTTACGAATTTCAGAGTTAGAGATAGATTATGAATAGGATTACGGTGGTTATATCATTTCCTAAATATCGGCTAACCGATAAATCAACCAACATTCTCCCCTTGATTTAGAGGTTAATTACGAGTCCATCATATAATATAGCTCCCTAAAGCAATGTGTCACAACAACATATCGCATCATTGAGACGACAAGACTTATAGTTCACAATATCATACAAATAAACCCTTGATTAATTAAGTGGGTGTTGATTGAACTTAATTGCCCCGGTTTACAGGATCTTTATTCAAGGTCATTACACAATCCCATGTTGGCCACATGTTCTTTGAACAAGTTGGGAGGTAAGCCTTTAGTTAACGGATCCGCAAGCATTGATTTAGTGTTTATGTATTCAATTTTGATTGTTTGATCCTGTACTCTATCTTTCACAACATGGTATTTAAAGTCAATGTGTTTGGCAACTTCACTTGACTTGTTGTTACTCGTATAAAAAACTGCGGCCTCATTGTCGCAGTATATAGTCAGTGGCCTTTCAATGCTGTCAACCACTTGTAATCCCGGGATAAAATTTTTAAGCCATACAGCCTGCCCCGTTGCGTGATAACACGCCACAAATTCTGCCTGCATTGTCGACGATGCAGTCAGTGTTTGTTTAGTACCTTTCCATGAAATGGCTCCCCCGCAAGAGTGAATATATACCCAGAAGTAGATTTCTTGGTATCTAAACACCTTGCGAAGTCAGCATCCGAATAGCCTATAACTTCAAGCTTATCAGATTTTCTGTATGTGTGCATGTAATGTTTAGTTCCTTGCAAATAACGCAATACTTTCTTTACTGCCTTCCAGTGGTTCATACCTGGTTTAGACAGATATCTGCCAAGCATCCCGGTTACAAACGCCAAGTCTGGTCGCGTACAAACTTGAGCATACATTAAGCTTCCGACAGCTGAAGCATATGGTACCTTAGTCATTTCTTTTTCTTCCAATTCATTTCTCGGACTTTGGAATGAACCAAACTTGTCTCCTTTCATAATTGGAGCAGGTGATGTCGAGCATTTGCTCATATTATATCTTTCCAATATTCTAGAAATATATGATTTTTGAGATAATCCTAGCACCCCTTTGGACCTATCTCGGTGAATCTCGATACCCAAAACGTATGATGCATCACCGAGATCTTTCATATCAAATTTCGATGACAAAAATTCCTTGGTTTCTCGCAGCAGATTCTTGTCACTGCTTGCTAATAAAATGTCATCTACATAGAGTACTAGTATAATGAATTTCCCACCTTTAATTTTGGTATAAATGCAGTTGTCCACCTTATTTTCCTTAAATCCGAATTTCTTGATAATTTCATCAAACTTAAGGTTCCATTGCCTTGACGCCTTTTTAAGTCCATAGATGGATTTCTTAAGTTTGCATCCCATATGGCTCTTTCCTTCCACAACAAAACCTTTCGGTTGAGCCATGTAAACATTTTCATTTAAGTCGCCATTTAGAAATGTTGTTTTCACATTCATTTGATGGAGTTCTAAATCATAATGTGCCACTAGCGCCATGACAATTCTGAATGAGTCTTTCTTAAAGACAGGAGAAAATGTTTCATTGTAATCAATTCATTCTCTCTGGGAAAAACCCTTCGCCACAAGCATTGCTTTGAATCATTCGATATTTCCTTAGAATATGACGGGTAACCGATAAAATAACAGCTCACAGTCTTGGGGTCTAGTTTCTTTAATTGGGGGTTGAATAATTTCACTTCTGCACGGCAGCCCCACACTTTCAAATAATTTAATGTTGGTTTTCTTCCGGTCCACAGTTCATACGAAGTTTTCGGCATGGACTTGCTTGGAACTCTGTTTAGTATGTGTGCAGCCGTTTTTAATGCCTCAATCCATAATTTATTTGATAAGTTGGAGTGACTAAGCATGCTCCGCACCATCTCCATGAGTGTGCGATTGCGTCTTTCTGCCACTCCATTTTGTTGAGGCTCCCTAGGCATGGAATATTGTGCAATAATCCCATGAATCTGAAGATATTGAGCAAATGGACCAGGACTTTGCCCAAATGGAGCATGTTTCCCATAGTATTCACCACCACGGTCTGATCTCACTATTTTAATTTTCGCGTTGTGCTGGTTTTCAACTTCTGCTTTGAATATTTTTGAATTTTTCGAGAGATTCAGAACGATCGCTTATGGGGTAAATATATCCATAACGGGAGTAATCATCCGTAAATGTAATGAATGAATCAAAACCATCTACAGATGTCACTAGGAACGGTCCACAAATATCAGTGTGAATTATTTCTAGTGGACTCGTGCTCCTAGTGGCTCCTTTCTTAATTGATTTAGCAAATTTTTCTTTAACGCAATCTATGCAATGATTAGCGTCAGAAAAATCTAAGGGGAGTAATAATTCTTCTTTAATGAGACGTTCGATTCTCCCCCTAGAAATGTGGCCTAAGCGACAGTGCCACAATTTCGATGAAGTCTCATTTTTATCATTGCAGACATTTATGACATTCATCACAGTGTGATCCAAAGAGAGCAAGTAGAGTTTGTCTCGCACGAAGGCAAGACCAATTACTTTATTTAGATGCTTAATGTAACAAGTTCTCTTTGAAAAATAGCAATCATATCCTGACTCTGCTAGGACTCTAATTGAAATAAGATTTCTTTTAACGGAAGGAGCAACTAAGACATTATTAAGTATTAAATTGTAGCCACTGGGAAGCTTGAGTGCGAGGTCTCCAACAGCCTCCACTTCAATCTTCGCTCCATCAGCTACTCTTAGGATGTGCTCCCCCTTTCTTAGCATCTAGACGTCATTCAATCCCTGTAATGAATTAGTGACGTGCACAGTGGCACCTGAGTCAACCCACCAAGAATTCCGGGAAAACTCAACATATAGGGATTCATTAACATTGGAAATTTCATTAATTTCATTTATACCTTTACGGGCCAACCACTCCTTGAAGCGGGGGCAGTCCTTGTGCCAATGTCCATCACTGTCATAGAAAGTGCAGTGAGGATTCTTGAATTTTGGCCCAGCTGAAGGTTGAGCAGTTGATTGAGCAGCCTTACTCCCTCCTTGTTTCGGAGGGTGAGGTGGCTTGCCCTTTTTCTTTGATCCAGAGGCTTCTCCTTGATGGAACTTCCTCTTGCCCTTAGAGTTGACGAGGTTGAGCTGGTCAATGTGTTTCTGCCTTTTGACCTTTTGACGCTCTTCCTCTTCCACTGCGTGGGAGATAAGCTCTGAAATGGTCCACTTTTCTCTTTGAGTATTGTAGTAAATTTTGAACGGATCATAATCAGAGTTTAGTGAGTTCAAGATGAAATGGACAAGATAGGCTTCCGAA
The DNA here is from genome assembly GCF_000231095.2 of Oryza brachyantha. Taxonomy (NCBI): domain Eukaryota; kingdom Viridiplantae; phylum Streptophyta; class Magnoliopsida; order Poales; family Poaceae; genus Oryza; species Oryza brachyantha. Next base: position 13,787,515 of record NC_023170.2, read on the forward strand.
ATTTCCATGTCCATCGTTTTTAGTTGATGAGCCATGTGTGACATTTCCATGATGTGTTGTCGGATGCCTTTCTTTCCATCATAGACAGAAGAGCTCATTTTCATGATAAGAGTACTGGCATAGGTTTTGATACACGTCTTGTAATTTGATTCAATGTTTGCCAGGTACGTCTTAACATTGTCAGAGTCAGCAATCCCCCCTATAATGGAAGAAGAGATGTTGCTCTTGATGAACATTAGGGACACTCTGTTTGATTTCTTCCAAGCGGACCACTTTTCATCGTAAGCCCACTTGAGATTGATGTATTCCTCATCATTCTCATCCATGAAGTTAGCTAATTTTGGTTCCACAGGTGGATCCTCTCTAAGTGCGAGATCATTTTCCAACAGCCCCAAATTCAGGAGCATGTTGTTTTTCCATTCAGCATAACTAGCCCCATCAAGTGGCTCAATCCTTTTAAGGTGTGACAAAGCTGCAGATGACAATTTATAATATAAAACATTTGATCAAAAAAATAAAATAATATGTGTATAATACTTCTCCAAATCTAATCACCGTTGGGCAGAAAAGACTTAGAAAATAATAAAATAAATCCTTAATTATATCACCGTTGGGCAGAAACAATCAAGGAAGAAATAATCAAATTTAAATTGACGTGAAATCATAAATAACGTTGGTCAATAAATAACTTCACATCATAAATTCTTTCTAGCAAACTTCCCGTTGGTTCCATTTGACTAGAAATAATTTTCTGAGCAATAAAATATATTTTATCAATTTTTTAAGCAATTTTAAACAGCCCAAACAAGGTATAAATTGATTTCTAAAATTAAAAATAATTTAAACAAAATTAAATTAATTTTTTGGCCCATCCAATTACCGGGCCGGCCTACAAGTGGTCGGCCCGTTAGGCAGCGCGCGCGTAGGGGGCACCGGCCCACGCGGCCGAGTCGGCCCATGAGCGTCGACGGCCCAAATAACGGCGGCGGCGGCCCAAGATTGATCACAGCCGTCCGATCGGATCGGACGGCTGAGATTCAACAAGACATGGACAAAAAAGAGCCGGCGTCTCCAAACCCTAACCCTAGCCCCCGAAAATTCGGTCTCCCCTCTATCTCCTCTCCTCTTCTCTCGCGGCGAACGACGAGCGCCCGGCGCTGGATGGCGGCGGCGTGGCGGTCCGGCGGGGAGGGCACGCGCCAAAAGAAAAAACGCGGCCCGTCGCCCGCCGGTTGGGGGGGCGAACGCGCCCGAAGGCAGCGGCGCCCAAGCCGGCCGTTTCCCGTCGGCGCGGAGGTCCGGCGACGGTGGTGACGCACGCGCGGCGGAGCCGGCGCGGCCGGAGGAGGAGAGTGGAGGCAGCAGCGTGCACGCATGGGCAGAAGCCCGCACGGCGGCGGCGGTCTATTTCCCTGAAGCGGAGGCAGCAGCAGCAACGGCGGCGGCACCGTGCAGTGACCAAGGTCCACACGACGGCGACGACGATTACTACTTCCACTCCGGTAAATTCTTCGACTCAATACATTCAATCGAATCGAATTGATTTTAGTGAATGAATTTTGGGGTTTTTGATCTAGGGTTTAGTTGATTTCTCGGATTGGAATTCGAATCAATTACACTGTATGTTAAACAATCAGTGTCATAAATTCAAACCCTAATCCGATTGCAACAATCAATTAGGCCGAAAATTGATTATATGGGACCAAGTACGAGTAGGAAAGCTCTGATACCACAATGTTAGATAAATCAATTCAATCATAAATAATAGATTACGAATTTAAACCATAATCAATACATGATCACCGATTAATTCAAATGCGGAAAACTAAATAAACCTGCAGATGAAGCCATCTGATTCTCTTCTTTTCTTTTCTTCAATTACGTCTTCTTTCCTTCGTCTCCGGCGAGATTAGATCGCCGGTGATCTATTTTGAATCTCCGACCTTCGGGTCTCCAACGGCACTGTCCTAGAATCGCCGCACGAAACCCTTCCAGCGTGTCTCTGATCGGGTGAGCTTGATTTCGAATTTCTGGTTGAGAGAATAAGCGACACGAGCGTCCCCGTGGGCTCGTCTTCTTTTATATCGCACTGGTGGGCCTCGGGGGCTTTTCCTAATCCGATTCTGATCCGTAACCACCGATCGCAGTTACGGCCCATGAGGGTTACGAATTTCAGAGTTAGAGATAGATTACGGATAGGATTACGATGGTTATATCCTTTCCTAAATATCGGCTAACCGACAAATCAACCAACAGGGAACTGTTTCTTCAAGCTTGTGTACCACTGTATTACGAAGATTCATTTTATCAACAGAATAAACGGAAATAACCTTTCTTTTTACATATTGTATTACAGCTTCACGCTGAGTACCTTTATTTCAAATCAAAACCTTTGTGGAACCAGTTCATAGCAATTAGTGGAGCTTAACTTGTCTGAAGCATGTTCCAGTTTCCATGCTGGATATCTCATTATCCTTTTCCTCCTCACGAACTTGTTTCTGTGTCTAATCCGGTCAAATGTGTTCTGAACATTGCAGAGTACTTTTGTTGATGACTCTGTATGGGCACACTCACCTGTTTGAGGTTATTCCCAAACCTCACTTGTTTAGTATATATGTTTAGAACAGCAACGTCTAATTTTTGCCCTTGTGTCTATGATGTGTACAGATAGTGAATCAGTGTGACAAGCTTGAAAACAAAGCTATTGTGCTAATCCACTTTTCAGCCCGTTATACCGCCGAGACGAGCTACCATCGCAGCCTCACCGCCTTCGCCCGCTCCCTCGTCGCAGCCACGCCACCTTTGGCTGCTCCCTCGTCGCAGCCACGCACTAAGCCGCTGCCCAGCACTCTCTTCTCGCAGCCACCGCTGATGAACTCCGACGACGTCTAGTCGCTGCTCTCCCTTCCTCGATTGCTACGGCTGGGGGCAAGAATGGGAGGGAGGTGAAGGGTTGGGGGATTTTTTTTGGGTCTTCATTCTTCATCGTAAAGGAAAGGGTATATTGCAAATGTCCTAGGTGGATTGCCACGTTGGCAACCAGCCTGGGTCAAATGCGGTTTGGACCCGCTACGAATCATTAAACCTAGTTCATGAATCTATATGTGCAATTTTTAAGTTTATGGACCTAAGTGACACTCGTTCTCAAGTTTAATGACCGCCCATGTATTTTACTCATATACATATATATATAGCAAAATTAGATCCTACTACTAGGTGTAGCTACTCCCTTCATGTCTAAGAAGCAGAAACACTTTCGTAACTGTCTCTGCTTCCATCCAACAGAAAGTATAGACATTATTAAATCTCATTTGAATTAAACAATATAGAGTTTTTATTTTCTGTTAGAAAAGAGCATAAATATGTATGAAAGTGTTTCTGCACCTTAGACGTGAAGGGAGTAGCTACACCTGTTAATAGGATAGAGACTTCCACATATATATATATATATATATATATATATATATATATATATATATATAAGTTTTATAAATTATTTTTTAATCATTTAATAAGTTGTTGGCTTATGCTTAACTTAGTTGCTCTTTAGGATGGCTTGCACGGAAAAATTTGGTTCTCACGTGCCGTTCACCATCATCAAAGGCCATGTAGAAATTGATGAGCGATGTTATTCCTCTTAATACACATAATACCTCTAAAGTTGTCTCTAAGGATAGATTGTCAACGTCTTCCCATTAGATCGTGTATTGTGTTAGAGTCCAGGGATATTCACACTGTAATGGTTAAAATGGTGTCCATAAAACTAAATGAATTGTCACATAGAATGAAAAATAATGTAGCAAGCGATTAACTGATGAAAAAGAATAAAACTATATAAGTCTTACATGAGACATGGTTTCTTATAACATCCAAAACATCCAAGACATGATATAGGATGAATAAGATTAAATTTATATGTGAATTAGAAGTGTTTGTATTGTACGGGCAGTGTCTAGTACTATTATTTTTATGACATAATTTTTACGACAGACGGAGTATAGAAACCAGAACAAGTGCCTTGTCTTTGGTCAACTCTAAAACCTTTATATTCGATATCATTATCAAGTTAGGGTTGGTTTTACTTCCATTGTTCTCTCGTTTGCAATTTTCGTCCCGAGGGATCCAGGCTTCAAACGGGACCCAGTTGTCCCTGAAACGTTAGAGTCGTGCTCGAGATGCCGGAGGTGGCGCGCTCGTGCGGTGGTGCAAGGGCGAATTTGTTTTATTTTTTAAACCTTTTAAATACATAATTTTATTACTAAACTTTAGAGAAAAATATTTCTACCGTATGCCACGCCGCTCACAATGCCATGACAAGCCTATCATGCCTACTAGGGTACGTGACAGCGTTGTCTTGCTAAATGCCAACGTTTATGATGTGACCAAAATGTTCACACAATGGAAATATTTTCATCCGAGATTTAGTAATTAAATTATTTAATAAAATGTTTAAAAAATAAAACAAAATCCAGCCCCTAGGCGGCCGGCGAGGAATATAGTGACGCTAGATTTGTCTGTCGACTGGAGGCAGATGAGTCCTCGGGCCTGTTTGGGGGAGCTTCTCCCAGCTACAGCTTTTCCTACAAGCTGCTTCTACCAAAAGCTGCCCCAAACGGTCCACAGCTTCTGAGAATCTGTAGTTACAGATTCTGAAAAATGAACTAAGAATCCAGAATCTGGAGAAGCTGGGTTTATGAGCTTTTCCAGATTCTCAGAAGCTAGCTACGAAGCAGCTGCTTCTCAGAATCTAAAGCTCCCCAAACAGGCCCCTCGTTGTAGAGGTCCTTAATGCACAATTGAGCTATACTTTTGATGAACTCAAAACTTTGGGAACTTTCACTTGAAAAATATATACAAACTTCCCACGATTATGCCCAATTTTCTGTGCATAAACTTTTGACATAGACTTTTAATATATATTTTTTAAGAATAAATTTAAAGCGAATTCAAAAAATAAGTCTAAAAAATATATTCTTTGGACCTTTTTTCATTCCTAAACTAGCCCAATTAAGGCCATGTTTAGTTTTTAAAAAAATTTGCGTTCACTAGTCACATCGAATTTTTAGACCCATGTATAAAGCATTAAATATAATTAGAAAATAACTAATTACATAGATTGGAAGATATTTGTGTGGCGAACATTTTGAACCTAATTAGTGCATGATTAGTCATAACCCCTATAGTAATTCACATGTGCTAATGATGGATTAATTAGGCTTAAAAATTTCATCCTGTGATTTCCTAGCACCCTACGTAATTAATTTTTGTTAATTAGTCACTGGAAGTCTTCCAACCTTTGATCAAACATCCGATATGATACCCAACCTAAAATTTTTCGCACACCAGACAAGCTCTAAATGATAGACATGAACTTACAAACATAGGGTCTGTTTGGGGGAGTTTTAGATTTTGAAAAGCAACTGCTTGGTAACCAGCTTCTGAGAATCTGGAAAAGCTCCTAAACACAGCTTCTCTAGTTTTTGGATTCTTAGTTTATTTTTCAGAATTTGTAACTATAAATTCTCATAAACTGTGGACCGTTTGGGTAGCTTCTGGCAGCTAGGAGAAGCTCCCCAAATAGGCCCATAGTCTCGCGTGAGCTTGTGCTGACGTAAATACATATCCCCAAGCAGTAACAAACTATAGATCTAGAACTTTGAAAAAAAGATTTCGAGTTTTCTTTTGATTTTTTTTATCGAATTCTTTTTTTTTCAAAATTGATCTTCATTTTTAAATCGAGATACTTCTTTTTTATGTTTTTTTTCTTTTCATTTCAAAAGGTTGTTTCCCTTATTTCATTTTTTTCTTGCCATTTTTATATCCTCTCACCTTTTTTTTTTCTCAATCCGAAAACAAGTGCATACAACAGTCAATGCCTCTAGATAGGTATCGACCGGTGTAACCGTGTAAGCCTTTGGTACAGCAACGATCCTGATCTTGGTTAGCTAGGCATGCTGTTTGGCAAAAATCCTAGCTACTCCACCAATGCAAGGAAAACGTACGAAATAGATTATCCCCTCAATTGCTGTAAACAAAATGTTCACAGCTTACGGCAAAAGCAACCAAACAAAACATCGTCCTTTTCACTTGAGATAAGCATAAAAAAATAATTTATGAACAAAACTTTTATATATGTGTTATTAGTGATCTAAAATAAAATGCTAAAAAATAAAACACGATAAAATAATCTCTAAAAATTAACTCCAAATTTAAGTTTTAAAATTTATTATTTTTTTACTTCAACTTTGTGTCTTGTCTAGCATCTGGGCAACACAACCAAATTAATTAATGTTCTGATCCTCACATTTTCGACATCGAGGAGCAGAGGAAGAATTCAAAGAAAATGGAAAGCAACCGAGATGTAACTGTCTATGATGTTGAAAGCACATATTATTAATTACCATTAAAGTTGTAATGGACATCAAACAATGTCGCACATGAACCATCCATATATACACACAAACACACAACTAACCACTGTTGTGGTCGCGTTGACCTATGAGTCTAAAAAAAAAAGAATGTTGTTGACATGTATACATGACTGACCTTCACCAGTAGTTAGTCCATGCGAACTGATAAAGTACGATAACAACTGCTCCATCAGAAATTGAAGTTCTTGGCAATCTCAGGTCCACGACATGGCCTCTCGATCCCTAAGCTCTCTATGGGGGTGTTTGGTAGGTGACCAGCACTTTGCCACAACTTTAACAAACAAGTTTGATTAAAACTTAACTAGTGTTTGTTTTGTTATCACGTTTTCGACATACGATTTAGTTAGCATCCCTACGGCCGGGTCCTTTGAAAATCGAAAAATTGTACTCACTTTATTTTTTAATACTATTAACTTTTCGATCTATGTTCGATCATTCGTCTTATTTAAAATTTGGGCAACTCTCCGGTGTATTTTACTGGTAGTATTATGCTACTAGTAGAAAAGGGGTATTTTAGTATTTTGTTAATTACTTGATTGAAAGTATTTTGTAATTTTTTTTCAATAAAGATCACAGTAAAAATTATGATATTACTCCTTAAAATTTCTACTGCACCTAATATTATTAGTAGTATAATTTAATCATAGTCGTTCAATAAAAATAGATCAACGGTATGGATTAAATTCTACTACCAGTAAAATACACCAGAGTCAGCCCCATAAAATTTTTATACAAATATAAAAAGTTACAATTCATTCTTAAAGTCCTTTAGTGACCAATCCAATCATAACAAACTAATTAATAATAATATAAGTTTTTAGATAAAATAAATGGTTAATGTATCATATTAATGTATCCAGATTTCCTCGTTTTCCGCGCGCATGTTTTCCGAACCGCTGAACGGTGTATTTTTTATAAAAATTTTATATATGAAAGTTACTTTAAAATATCATATTAATCTATTTTTAATTTTTTTATAATTAATAATTAATTAATCATGTACTTATATATTAATACGTTTTCCGCGCCGGATACCTTAACCCAATACCATCCACAACGAACGCGGCCGTAGTGGTATATTCATGTGTACTTCCTCTAATGGTATCTTGTGTGGTCCTTCTTGCATTTGCATATGTATGTTTCTTTGTAGTATTGGTTGATCGTATCAGCAAATGGCCGATACAGATATACAATCAGGAGATGAGCTAATCCACCGGTTTCATTCCCTAACAGGAAAATAAAAGAAAGGAATAAAAGATAATCAGCAGCATCCAACTCAGAAACCTAATCGATTTAGCCACTAGCTCACATGTAAGGGGTGAGGCGCAAGGAGAGAACGCCTTAATTTTGTCATTAATCCCAACCCCTAAAGAGTATGATTGATACATGCGCTGGCAGGGTTCATATGATTATCCGAAGGCAGTGCCGGTGGAGAACCGAAGACCGTCGTCACCCTACACCACTAAGTTAGGCCCCGTTCAATTTGCAAATTTTTTTTTACAAATCACATCGGATATACGGATACACATTTGAAGTATTAAACGTATTCTAATTATAAAACAAATTACAGGTTTCACCAAGAAAGTGCGAGACAAATCGTTTGAGCCTAATTAATCTATTATTAGCACATGCGGGTTACTGTAGTACTTATGGCTAATTATGCACTAATTAGGCTCAAAAGATTCGTCTCACGATTTTCCCCATAACTGTGCAATTAGTTTTTATTTTTATTAATTTTTAATGCTCCATTTAGATGCCTAAAAATTCGATGTGATGTTTTTGGAAAAAAAATTTTAGGAACTGAACGGGACCTTAATAGAATCAAGCCTATAATTCCATAGCAGGAGCTTCCTCTAAGTGCACGGTGCATCTAGAAACAAGGCAAGAAAGCAGTAGAAGAGGTGAAAACAAGGCATGTTGAATGACTTTACAAAATGATAGAGCGTACGTAATTGAACTTCCTTGTAAGCACAAGAAAGAGATCATGATTAGGCCAAGATTGAATTTCATGTAGTTAATTAGGCTCTAATTAACATGTAATAGAATTGCCCAAATCGATCCAAAATGTTCGAGGAAATAAGGGCAGGAGCGAGATTATGCCTGATATCCTTGATCCATTAGCCATTCACAAAGTGCATCATGGACTGATCATGTATTCCACTTTGAGTGCCTGCACAAATTTTGTCCCTCAATCCAATTAGATTCCCCAAAACTTGCCTTTTTTTCCCCTCATCACCTATAGTAACAATATTGTAGAGGCTGCAAAATGTCTTTATCTAGATCACCACAAATTAACTTAATTGACCAATCCATTATAACATGGATAAAGAGATACACTTTTTGCAATCAATATGCATGCGCGAAATTTACAATGACTAGCTACAGTTAGTTTGACATGTTCCTCTTCAAGAGAGAAGAGTCAGCTTGCTCTAACACTTGGAATTGTTTATCCAAGTCAATCAAAACGGACACAGTTAGGTTAAACACCACACGAGCTCGATCTGGTGAAAGGACCACTCATGCATTTCGGCCACATGCAACAGTGCACGGCCTAATTAAGCACATGTGTGTGCAGGGTGAGTAATCTAAATGAATTAATTGTGCTCTTTGTGAAGTGGTCCATGTGTGTGTTAGATTTATACATGCCCAGAGTGACGCATGATTCTTTTGTGGGGGATATTCAACTAGGCAGATAATTAAGCACATGCTGCGCAGTGCCACACGCTTGCTTTATGCATTGAAAGCTTATTATATACTTTATGTAACGTGTTCTTTTGGTTGACGAAAGATTATCTAATTTTTTATAGTTGTTTAATAGTGTAAATATAATTACTATAAAATTAAAAATCTACTCTACGGGGTGAGATGATGAACTTTAACATACTTTTTAAATACACCGTTTAATAGTTCGGAAAGCGTGCACGTAAAAACCAAGAAATAATTTGCCGTAAATGAACACACAGCCTTAGTGCCCTCTGTCTAGAAATATAGCTATACCTATCTGTTGTCATATAGTCAGAACCACCACCTATTTAAACTTTTCACATAATTGTTCCTCTCAACCAATCATAGTCACCTACCATTTTACTTGCATACTTTATTAGGAAAATTTAACTTTTTAAATGAGTGGTGATTGATAAATATTCAAAGCAGAAGCGAAAATAATATTAAATGGGTGGCGAAATATTAATAAGAATATTAAATGAGTAAAATAAGAATTTTAAATGAGTGGTGATTGATAAAACAAATATTAATAAGAATCTTGGCCTAGCTTGAAAAAAAATCTGAGCTTAACTCGGCTCGACTATGCACCGGGTCAGACCCAGGCCTAGATATTGAAGTCCGAACGACCAAAATTTATAAAGAGCGTGCCCAAGAAAGACTAGGGGTTGGGCCAGGCCTAGGCTTTGTCTTTTTTTTTTAATTGTTAGGCTCAGGCCAAGCTTCGGCCAAGGTTGTTTTTGGTCAAGCTTTTTCTAGGCCCGGCCCAAAGCCCATGTTTGAACATGCCTAGTGAATAATGTTGGAAATGTTTATATATTTTTTTAAATATTCAAACACTACTACAGGACCAAGCTTCCAAATTAGGCTATCCGTGACGGAGGCAAGCGGCCCGTTACAAAGATAGTCATCTTTGTCAGCCCGTGAAAAGCCTCATCAAAGATGGCCCAAGAGAGGCAGAAGTTGAGTTCTCACTGTAGGGCCCGTCACGTATGACCAACATCTGTGACGGGTTGCAATTAAACCCTGATTGGTGATGAGCCGCAAATAAAACCCGATGGTGATGTTAGTTTAGGCCCGTTAGGATGACCGGATCCGCATTAGTGGAATCCTAAAAATACTTATATTTTAGAATGAAGAAAGCAGATGATAATGGTCTATTAGGGATCGGCCTATGAAAAGAAGGGAAATCACAGGGATTCCTAACTGATCTGTTTGGATTAGAGCATCTTCAAAAGAATGGCTAAATTTCGACTCTCTAAATTAATTTAGCCATTTATTTTAGTTTTGGCAACTCGAATTCTTTGAGCATCTCCAAGAGACTATCTATCCACACTCTCCAAATCCTGGCAAGGGGAGGATGACAAGAGGATCTCACTCACGTGGGACCCACGGATAGCAATTGTGCTAACGGGAAAATGAGTTGCTAGATTTGGCCATTGAGAACGCAAGTTTAGCCATTCAAATAGCATGGCAAGTCAAACAACCACTCTCTTGGAGGACTTTTTTGTGCAAAATTGTTATATTTAAGTATAGCAAGTAAGATGGCCATTCTCTTTGAGATGCTCTTAGAACTTCTACTTCTAATTGGAGGGGGATCCATGTAGGGGTGGTATACAAAATTACCCAATGTCAGTTGTTAATACTATAATGGGGTTGCAAATGCGATTGATCTATAAGAAAATTAATATATCAATGACTACTTGATGATATGTGGTCCCGTTACAGGGATTTAATAAGAACAAAATTTGAAAAAAAAAATCATGCGTACGTTACGTACGTACGTATACCTCATACAAGTAGCACAACTATATGAGATGAAATCATATGAAGCTGCAAAGAAAAATGCCATATAAATATCTCCATTACACATGTGATAGACGAGGAAGAGATGACATGTATTGTCAGTATGCCATGGATTAATATTTAGCGTTTTTGAGCTACTCCGTACTAGTAGAAGATATATCAATGTCACGTGTAAATACATATGAGCTAGCTCTTTTAAGGTACTCTATATCTTAGCTCCTAAGAGGCTAAGAGGTAAGACCTCTAATTTAATCATCACCTTGATTATTAGCCCCTTATTTTGATAAAAGTACTGCTGAATATCTCTCCATCTATACATGACAACACACAAAGGAAATGATCAATGTATTAACTGCCTTTTCAAAAAGTAAATCATGTGTGTCGTAAATCGTAATAGCTACTCCTTCCAAAAGTAAATCATGCATGCGCTAATAATTAGGATTACTATTAAAAAAAATCCTTGCATGTTTGGTTGAAATTTGAATATAAAATCTCAGTTCGACCAAATAAATGAATTAAAATTCCAAAATATTTTTACTGCAAAATAGAAAACAAACATGTTTTCTGATTTTCTCAAGAGTTTGAATCTAGGTTTCGAGATCTTAGTACCAAATTGGAAGATGATTTGAAAACTTTTGATCTTAGGAGTTTAAATATATTACAAATTTAATGACACTATTTTTTGAACCTACGTTTATATTTTAATGGCATGTAATGTTATTTTGTTTCCTTATTTATGGTATATTAAATACTATTACCACCAATGAGACAAGAGATGTATGAACTATTGGATTGACTAATGAATGGTCCAAATAAGCTTGAAGTACTGTAAAAAAAAATCCAATACATATACTTCAATGGGAAGGATTCCTCTGCACAAGGATAGTGCCCCAAACCAATATGAAATATGAAATGAACTTCAATAAGTGGATCAGAGAAATAGTCAGACTCAACTAGGATCATAGTAAAAAATTCAGAGAATTTCTACGAGTTCCTTATAATTACGGAGGAACAATGGATAAAATAGACAAACTCACGAGGGATCAAAACATTGGTTGATTCGAGAAAAGCCGATAAGCCAACAAGCAAGCCAAGATAGCCACCATGATGAATGACACTAGAGTTAGGGTACATGTTTTTGTTGTTGGGAGTGAGGAGAGGGGGAATTCCTAAGGTTTAAAGAGATGTTGTGGGAGGTGGTGGCCTAATGGGGGTGGGGAGCTAGCTGCGGTACTGGTTTTTGGTGGTAGAGGGAGGGAGGGATAACAAAGCAAGTGGTTAAGAGGTAGGGGTTGAAGTGGTGTCTCTGATAATGAGTAGCTGTAACCTAGAGATGAGGCAGATGGTAGTGTGGAGACACCTTGCCCTCGACGGCTTGAGGAGGAGAGAAAGGAATTGAGTGGGGAAGGAGGGGGTTGTGGAGGAGGCCGAGTGGCGCTCGCTGGCACCTTGCAGACATAGCTTGGTGGTGGCGTAGGGAGGGGAATTGACAGCAGTGGCGGCGGAAAGGGAATAAGAAACGAAGACAAGGAGTTAGGATTAAATAGAGGGGATGCACGAATCTTAAAGCCGACTGAAGTCCAAAATTTTCAATATTTGGGGAGTTTTATGTTAAATTTACATTAATTAGATGGTCGCAACATAAGATGCACACTCGCTAACATCAGCATACTTGTAGTACTTTCGGTTGTAGGTGCAAAATAGTATCCAAATCAAAACATTGGCACATGCCCTATATCTCACCTAGCTAGCTAGGCAGTATCTAATATATATGTGTGTCCGTCCTGTGAAAGATCATCGCGGCTTCAGTTTAAATTAACATCATGCAGCTAGCCATGTTGCCATGTTGGACAGTACAATATTCTGAAATGTTTTTGCCACCAAACTGTCCGTTTCGATCGATTAGCTTCCATCAACCTCCTGCAGGCTAGTCTTTTTTGCTTGCTTGTTAATTTGCTCCTCTCCCACACACGGAGAGGTTGACCGGCCATTCCATACCATCGCCGTGTTATCCCCATCGCAAGCTGATTTCCAAGGTCACCATCGAAACAACACGGCTTCCGTGCACTATAAGTATAATCTCTCATGCATCACTCTCTCCCATGCTCCAAGCTTGCTTCGTCGTCGTCTTCTTCGATCAGCTAGCCAGCTAGGTGATCACACACACACCACTGCAATATGAATGATCACTAACTGATGCACACAAGATCAGTGTGTGTGTGTCTTGTTGTCGTCGTCTTCGATTCGATTCGATCGATCTCTGCTGGAGTACATTGATTGCGAGCTAGCTAGCGATGGATCGGGATGGAGTTAGTGGCGGCGGCGAGGCTCCGGCGCGGCGGTACAAGGGCGTGCGGCTGCGGAAGTGGGGGCGGTGGGTGTCGGAGATCCGGATGCCCAACAGCCGCGAGAGGATATGGCTGGGCTCGTACGAGTCGGCCGAGAAGGCGGCGCGGGCGTTCGACGCGGCCGCCGTCTGCCTCCGGGGCTCGCGCGGCGCCGGCTCGCTCAACTTCCCGGAGTCCCCGCCCGACGTCCGCTACTTCCCCGGCGCCGTGCTGACGGTCGAGCAGATCCAGGCCGAGGCGGCGAGGCACGCGAACAGCCTGGTGGGTTCAGTGGTGGCAGCAGCAGCGGCGGCGGCGAGCACCATCGCCGCCGCCGCCGGGTCGTCGCCGTACTCGCAGCACCCGGAAGCGGCAGCCCCCGCGCGGTCGACGACGAGCAACGACACGGCCGTATCAGTGCCGTCAACGGCCGGTGGCGGCGCTGCCGTGTTCGACGGCGATGATGATGTGATCGACTGGTCATTCATGGATGCGTTGCCGGTAATGCCGGCGTCACCGGCTAGGACCAATGCCGAGCTTGTCCCGGCCATGGATGATTTCATGTACGGGTTCTTGCACCCAGCGACGATGCTGCCGGGGGAAGATGGTGCGGAGGACGGCAGCGTGGATCAGACATTTTTCTCTGTAGACCTTTGGAGGTTTTGATCCTAGAATGCTAGCAACTGATCGATACCCAAGAACAGAAATACTTGGCTGCCTATTTACTGCAGTCATTAGCACTCACACCTGCATAGATACACAGCATAATACACAGTTACAACATTCTGCTATGCTCCGTTGTGCTTATTTTAAAGTTGATATATACTTATAATCCGTTGTAGATTTGTTCTCGTCCAACAAAACGTATCTCAAGGTACCGGTACCTCACGGTACCAAATCGTTTCTGATCGTTGGATCTGACAATGTCCGTCAAGATTTATTTCAGTCCAACAAAAGAGGTTTGTTCTGATCCAACAAAAAGTACCTCGAGGTACCAAATTATTTCTCATCATTAGATCTAGTAGAGTAGGATGTGCACTGTTAGATCCAATGATCAAAAATGATTTGGTACCACAAAATACCGGTACCTCGAGATATTTTTTGTTACTTTTTATTGGACTATAAAATTGCTCTACTTTTAAGCCGCCTGTTATTTATTATCGATTACAACATTAATTAAAAGAAGGCAGTTTCTAAATTATCAAATTAAAAAAATAAAATGCTTAAAAGTTGTTGCATCAAACTAGATTATCATAATCCACTGCAATATACGGAGTATTAAACAGAGCCTAAGTTGGGTTGCCCTTGTTGCAGATTCTTAATTATTTGTATAATGAAAATGGATGATTTGTTATCCTAAAATTGCCATTTGAGGATTTGAAATGTACTGTTTCGATCACTAGAGCATCCCCAACAGCTCATCTAAATTTGATCATCAATATCTTTATTTGGATGATCATATAAACTAGTTTCATCCTTCATATCTCTTTGTACTCCACTAGATCATCCATATATGACATCCTCTATATCTCTTTGGAGGATGGAGAGATCATCCAAATATGAAGATTCTCTCTCCTAGTATGGATGGCATTTAAAAATAGATGATACGATAACCGTTCTGTTAGAGCTCAATTTGTAGTCTCCATCCTCTATTTTCAGGATAGAGAATGGGATAGATTAGCTGTTGAGGATGCTCTTAACACACGGGGTTTCAAGACATGGAAAGCGATTCATGAACACACAGATGTGTATATATATATATATATATATATATATATATATATATATATATATATATATATATATATATATGCTAACTGAAAGATTATTAATTATGAAATGGAACAGAAATTAACCGGCGCTAGTTTAAGGGCATGTAGAATATGAAACTGAGGAGTACAGAGGTTAAAAGATATATATATTGGCCGTCGCTATCTTGAGCTTGTAAAAAAGAAAGTGTGAGCAGCAGAATGTTAAGCATCTGAAGGAAGTCCAAATAAACCACTTGCTAGCTGCTCTCTCTATTTCATAATATAAGATATTTGATCATTTGTCTTATTAAAAAATTATAAAAATATCATTTATTTTGCTTGTGATTTACTTTATTATCAAAAGAACTTCAATCATGACTTGTCATTTTTTTATTTGTACTAAATTTTTAAATAAAATGAATGGTCAAACGTTATAACCAATAAAGTCAAACATCTTGTATTATGAAATAGAGGCAGTAGCTAGATAATTACTTCCATCTCCTGATCTATCGAGATCGATTTGGCAAATTGAGATGTCTCCGCGGCTCCGCCTATGCTGATTATATCTAACAATAACCTCTTGACTCTGTCAGGAATCCCCTCCATGCATGTACAGTACAAACCATGGCAAATACCAAATAGACTAGTGGCGTCATTCTGTTTTATTAAAATTAAGTACAAGCGAAATGACTTATTAACGATTAAAAAATAATTTAAAGGTAATTTTTTATTTACGTGTTCTTAGATATCTAAAAGCATTGGATGAACAATAAACTACAATAAAAAAACTCAAAATCAACTTCAATAAATTTTAAATTTAGGAACTACTTGCATATGCGATTGATTTGATGGTGGTGCAAACTGTATGGAGAATAGGTAGAGGTGCTCAATAAGATCTCATAAGGTGAATGATGGCTTAGAATGATAAGTGTCTATGTTATAGAGGTGGTCTCATGAATCTGTGTGTTGTTTGGGGTACGGTGGGGGTTGACTCACTATATTTTCTTTAAAAAAACTAAAAGTTCTATTTTATTTATTTAATCCGAGATGGTCCTGACGCTTAAAGAAAAAGAAAGCGAGGCTAACCGCTAGATAAACACATATAAAATATAACCTGTTTGTGTGAGGGGTGAGCGAATGAAAAACTAAGCTTCCCTTGCACTGTATTGTATATGTCCTAGCAACTCTAACATCTAAATATTCCTCATACATACGTGCACGCACCTTTGTTCACTTTTTATTTTTGTGACTCTCCCACGTTGATCAGCTAGCATAAAATGCCAGGAGACAAAGACCCACGCCAGTCTCTTGTTTACTGATGAGAAAAGGTGTACTATAATATAACCGCAAATTAACCTAGCTAGTGCATGTGCAACGCGTGCGTTAATTTTTTGCGGTTTCAAATTGTTAAGCAGCAGGTACACCCCGTGGTTGTACGTTGGTGTTGGATCCTGATTAATTATATATATACAGCTCAAGTCCTGGTATCACATAATTTATAGGATTCAACAGCTTTGGCTGCCTGGGAAATGACCCTGTGTCAACAGGGCTGGGCCCTTCAGAGCAGGTACAATAGCAGACTATAAGCCAGCTATTAGTATATTTTAAAAAGATAAGAGAGGAGGAAAAAGAGAGGTGGGCTACTAATTTATAGCCAGCTGCACATAGGCTCTAAGACAAAATATGTGTATGACATGTGGGACTATGTATTAATGTTTTGTAGGTAACTTTGTATGAATTGGTTATTGGATTGACTATAAATGAATTGGCGCTAGTAGTTACCTATACTATTGAACTTGCTCACATGCATCAGCAAGTTTGATGTTTTGGTTCTTCGTGAAAACTTATTTTACAAATAGACCTCGAAAAAAAACTTATTGTGCGAATAAACTTTTTCAACCGCGTCAATGTCATTGGCACCGTCGTTGAATAGGACAACGTCAATATCGTTGCCGCTGTTCTCCGGCCACTGGCACCGTCGTTGAATAGGACAACATCAATATCGTTGCCACCGTTCTCCGGCCACGTAATATAAACATAATGACTTGGAGTATTGGCGTTGTCCTATTCAACGACGACACCAAGGTCTATTCGTCCAATAAAATTTTCTAGAGATTTATTTGTAAAATAAGTTTTTGAAAAGGACTAAAATATTAAAATTCCAGCCCGATGCAGTCTGAGAAATTAATGGTGGCTAGATCCAACATACACCCACTTAAACTACTTGTGATGAAAGAGATGGAGTAGATGCAAAGGAGGGCTAATTAATCAAATTAAGATGCAAAGCTACCAGAGAACACTAAAGAATAACACACGCATGCTAGCTAGGATTGCTAGCCTTTGGAAAGCTAGTCTAGCTGTGCAACTGCTCCAGTCACGGATCGAGCTCTTCATCGGTGTTTGTTAATAGTAAGACGGTAAGAGGCACCCATTGGTTAATGGCTCTGCATGACGAACGGAAAATAAGCTAATTAATCGAGTGGCATCAGGTTCCAAATGCTCTAGATCAACCGGTGCTAGCCCGTAGAAAAGGTACGGATATATGACCATATATATGAAAAATATCATACATCAATAAATAAAGAGTACCACAAATAACCTTAACATATGTTTTTCCTCCTTTTCTTTAGATTATTTTTGGTTTCATGGCCCCTTAAATCTAATGGCCACTGAGAAATTACATCAAGCAGAACTTGTACCATCACACATGCTCCCCCACCCTAGTTCATGTTTCTTCATCAAACCCAATAGGTTCCAGTTGGAAATGGCTTATATGTACTAGTTTTTCATTGGGCATCAAATTAATGGCACGGATATTAATGCATTTATATTGGTGCCGACTATAGAATTAGTATCAATATGAATTACTATGATTAAAAAGGATGGAGCCAACTCCAATAGAGCCGACCTGATGTGTTATTTACCATGATTTTGAAACACAAAAATTCAACACAAACAAAATGGATATTCATCCACAAGTTAACACATTACACAGTCAACATCCATACATCCATAGGAAGACTACCTCATAGATCCTCAAGGAGCAGAAACACCCCAAGAACACCGAGATATAAATATTTCATTTTTCCATGAAAATGAAATTCTAGCCTCTATACAACCATATATACTGATACGGAAGAACCAACGTCGATCCTCACCGAATCCAAAAGAGGGTGGCTCTAAATTCAAGAAGCTCACTTGAAATAGGTGCCATGGAGATGATAAGGTAGTGGAGGTGGTAGGAGGCCGGTGCCCATGGCCTCGACGACGACATCTGAGATACCCCACCTACACATGGTCACACAATGCCGCGAGGTTGTAGTCCACTAGGCGAAGCTCCGCCGCCATGACTGCCACCTTGTATGGTCGTGGCGCTACTGGCGTGGATAAGGCTGCAGCTATGGAGGCAATGGAGGAAACCATGAGCATGAGCACTCACTGCCCCAACCTTGTTCACTGTACCGTCGCGTGCCCACCAGACACCATGGATGAAGGGAGAGATAAGACAACTTTGTTGTTCTACTCTAGAGCAAGCGGATAAGGGGAGTATTAAAATGAGAGGAGAGAAGAAGATAATAACGAGGACATAAAAAGATCCCCACCAATCCTACTCGGTTTCTCTTGGTGTTTTCTTTTAAAAAACTGACATCTATAATATATTATAGGTGCTAGTTCTATTGATTAAACCAACACTAACATTATACATGCTACAACCTCCATCCCAAAATAAGTTTATTTTTTAGTTTTTAGATATAATATTTTGACTCTTTGTCTTATTTGAAAATTTTCTGCGTTTAATTTGTATTGTTACTAGATGATAAAACATGAATAGTACTTTTTGTCTGACTAATTTTTTTAAGTTTCTGTATAAATTTTTCAAATAAGACGAATGATCAAACGTTGGACACAGAAATCGAAAAATAAAATTATTATGGAACGGAGGTAGTAGATTTTTTTTTTAAATAGCTTCTCAAAGGTGCCAGTTATCTATTATTTGGTTCTCAAGAGGAAGGATAATGTTAATAGGTGTCAGTTTTTAAAGAGCTGGCACCTATAGAATGTGACATAATAGTTATTTGTAGTAGTGTGAAAATCTCATTTTTCTTTGTTATGAGCACCCTCTGTCATCTAAGTTTAGCTTCCCTCACCAACTTGGAGAGTTTCTACACTGTTTGAGTGGTGGGTTGACGACCAGATGCTTGGCTACCTGCAGGGGACATATTCCCAGTTAGTTTCTATATGATTTCAGATTGCCGCAACAATAGCAGCAAGCTAGTCGCATGGAGAATGCTTCTAGTATCTTGCCAATCTTGAACCATTTCCACTCGAAATGTTTTCACTAAGCTTGCTCCTTAACCTCACGGACATGGTCGACGCCCAAACGACCAGATGCTTGGCTCCTTAGCCTCTATGCTGTCTTGATCATGTCCATGCCTCCTTCACAATTAATGTCGTTTTTCGTGAGGGCACATAACATCTCATGTGGTACGGCCTGGAGAATGGTGGACAACTCCACGCAATCCTCCTGATACTCAGCATAGCCATGATCAACCGCTGTGCACAAACCTTGTGCTTGTAGGTTGACACGCATCAACAATGCCCACTGTAGATAATTCATCCGTGTCAGCATTGGAAAGCGACTAGTGTGATGAGTACGGCTGCGTTCGTGGGAGGGAGGTAAGTTAACTTATCCAGTACGAAAAACATAGTAATGGATTAGTACATGGTTAATTAATTATTAATTATTAAAAAATATAAAATAGATTAATATGTTTTTTGAAAACAACTTTCCAATAGAAACTTTTACAAAATATATTGTTTAATATTTCAGGAAACGTACACGTGAAAAACAAAGATATATGTTAACTTAGGTAGGAAGATGAATGCGGCCTAGGAGACCTCTACAATCAGCCCCACACTCCAACTGCACGCTGCCTCTGCCGCACCCACTGCCGCTCCTGCCGGGGGTCTTGGCGGTGTGTAGTGGCCACCGTTACGATTGTCATAAGAGCAAAGTATAATAGCAGGCTATAAGCTGTCTAAATGCTTATATAGAATAAAGAGGGGATGAGAGAGTGTAAGCGGATTGTAAGCTTGTAGATAGCTCGGACATAAGAACCAAAAAACTCTATAAAAATGACATGTGGGTTCTGCATTAATGATGAAAAGCTAACTACTGTATGAATGGGCTAAGAGAAGACTATAAAAAGTCTTATAGTCAACTTGTGGGCTATATTATTAGCCTTGCTCTAATACCGCTCTGATACCAAATGTCAGCAAATTTTTCTCTGCACTCACTCTGATTATTGGAAGAAAATGAAAACTCTGAACTTTTCTGATGATGAATAGTAACTGTCAAAACTGAAACTTCAGCAAACAAGGAGCGGGGCAGTTTTTTTTTTTTTTTTGTGATGCGTAATCCTGCAGCTTTTTGTGTTTTTTCTTCGCATTTATTCATGCCTGAAACGAGGTTGTTACATGCATAAGACTATAAGAGAAATACTGACTTCACTAAGCGACTGAACACTCCATCCCACGTTCCAGGCACAGCTCAATCAGCACGGACTGAAAAAAACGCTAAGTGCTGACCAAGCCATCCGGTTCAGACGTTACAATGCATGCCTAATCCCAACCTTAACTGAAAACGATAATAAACTACTACTAGACATGCACACTCTAGCACATGATACGCTATCTGTGACGGGCCTAAAGACACATTTATGACGTACAGGCAACTGGTCAGCGATGAGTGATCAATGATAAGAAAAAGCATCGCCGATGACAGTATCTCTAACAAGTCAAAACATTAACTCGTCACCGATTAGGACTACAGTCCGTCAGAGATATATCATCCGTGACGGACTAAAATATTAGCCTGTCACCGATTATCCATACGGCCCGTCAGAGATATATCATCCATGACGGGTTTAGAGTTACTGCTCGTCAAAGATTTTTGCTATATGCTATCAGGGATGAGCTCATGAGCAGATATAAGAGGAAGCGGACGACGCGCTCAGATTCTCGATAACTAAGATAAGTTGAGTTACAAACTTATACTCCCGGTTGACTCTGATCCATCGAGATTATTCTTAATAAGGTAAATTAGAATTTGGTAGTTTCGGTGTAATTATTAATTAGTTATATTTGATATTGCTATAGTATATCACATGTCTGTTATTTTTAACACTGATAATATAGCCGATTGATCTACTGTAGTGTTTCTGGATCGATCGACTAGTAGATCTAACCCGATTTAATTCTGGCCTTACCGTTTTTACAACCGCCATCGTAGTTTTCTTGAGCAGTCAAAAAACCTTCATTCACGTAAGCTGGGAAGTTTTGTCCAGTAAGGGCCTATAATAGGCCCAACACCAGTGTAAATTATGGACCGGCAATCTTTTTCGGGTATGGGCTAATAAACGTGTTTGGATGGGCCTTAACCGGATTAAATATCCAGTCGTTTTTGGCCCATTCCGACGGAAAAAGAATGTGGCAGCTCGGAAGGCCACGCTCACGTCGGCGTGGCACTGTCAGGCTGAATTTTTTAATATTTTTATTTTCTAAAACAGTGTTTTTATTTTACATGTATAAAGTTTTTATATATATAAATTATATATAGTACTGTATCCGTCTCTAAATGTTGACGACGTTAACTTTTTAATGCATATTTGGTCATTCGTCTTATTCAAAAGATTTACATAATTGCTAATTATTTTTATATTATTTTATTTATTGTTAAGTATACTTTATGCATATATATCGTTGTATATATTTTTTTTAAGAAAATTAAATAAGATGAATGTATAAAAATTTAATAGCGTCAAACATTTACGACCAAAAGGAGTATCCGTATCTATGCAGAACTTTAAATAGAGAGTTTATATAGATAAAGATATATACACGGGGAATAGCTCCTCTACCCTTGTGAAGCGATTGATGAAGCCGCCCTGGTCGCCATCAAAATAGTAGGCTCAGAACCAGTTTTTTCCTTTAATTTTTTAAGTCTATATTACATCGAATGTTTGATACTAATTATAAGTATTAAACATAGACTATTAATAAAACTCACTTATATTTTGGACTATTTCGCGAGACGAATTCATTGAGCCTAATTAGTCCATGATTAGCGAATGTGATGCTACAATAAAAATTTGCTAATCATATATTAATTAGGCTTAAAATTTTGTCTAATAGAATAACCTTTATTTATACAATTAGTTTTGTTATCAGTATATATTTAATATTTCTAATTAGCGTCCAAACATCAATGTGACGAGGGATTAAAAAAAATCACTGGATCCAAACAGACCACTTATTAGCGTAGCCAACCTTGCAACGGGTGAACGCGTGCATCTAGCAAACCCTGTCAGGAACTCAAAGACTGACCACTCCATCTTATTACAGCTTTGGATGATTGGATCGATTTCACCCAGTGACAAAAGCAATACAAGGTTATGCACTGTCTTCGCGACGAGCAGCTCCAAGATGGTACAAGCTTCAGCACCATTAGTTCAAGTTTACACGCTTGGTGATGAGAAATGGAGAGATGTTCGAACTCCACAGGCTCTAAGCTTTGCGCTGTGTGGAAATACCTGGAGCTCTCAACGTTGATGAGGCAATGTAACTGGCTAAAACTGAAGATGCGAAGAGTGTCTTGAAAACAGGCAGGTGTGGCCTTTGATCTCAGTGAAAACTTTTCCGCCGGTGGTTATGGCTCCCATTAGTTGATCACAAGCTGTATTTGTAATCGTAAGAGCCACCAAATTTAGTCAATGCTTGAAAATCTCACGTCCTGAAATGGGGATTCCCCTATCGTAATACTTTCAATTTATCTATTAATTTATTATTAAAATATTTAAATAATTATCATTTATTTTTAAATTATTAAACTTATGTCGTTGCTACAGGAACAACATTCAACGTTAACTGATGATAGCTCCTTATTTTGAAGCGTCTATTTTTCAAACGTACTATTCTAATTTTATATATATATACTATTTTTTAATTAGTCGCCAACATCTGTTTATGTTTAAATATACGATATAACATCTAACCTAAAATTTTTCGAGAATTAAGCAAGCCCTACAGCTCGCTAGAGGCAGCTCTTAGGTTTCGTTCTTTTTCCATGGGTTACTGCAATCTCCTTGACTCTACGGAGCCACTCTGGTAGCATCACGTGGAGGTGTTGTTTTCTCGTGATAAGAGCGAAGTTCAATAGTATTGCCAACTACTAGCTCCAATTTATCTATAATTAATCTAATAGCTAATTTATACAATAGTTATGTACAAAACATCAATATATGGTCCCACATATCATACACATATTTTGTCTTGTAGTACATGTGCAGCTGGCTATAAATTAGTAGTTTACATCTCTTCTCTCTCTCCTCTTATTTCTTTAAAATATGCTTATAGCTAGTTTATAGCATGCTATTATACCTGCTCTAATATCACGTGGGGGGCCACTCACTCACTCAAAGGATTACTTGTTGCACAAATCCATATCAAATTGACAGACAAAAGAACCATAAAAATTTCTAAGCAATTCAAAATTCAAAATTTAACCACGAGAGGAAGTAGCTTTTTAAAAAATATAATGTTTGCTCAACAACCTATAAATCCTTTTATTTTGGAAATAATGTAGCAGTTTTTTTAATCACCAATAGTAACACAGGCCACTACACTCAGATTGGGTGGATATAGACGACCTCACATTTAGGCATTGTTACAGTATCGGACAGTAGTATAGTAAAAATTAAAACTAACGTTATATTTTTACTTTTTAAGTGTATTAAGTATTTTATTTGAAACTTCGATGAGATATATTTATCAACTTATCTATTTCAATATAAAATATTATACACAAATTTATTATAATGTTATATATTTTAGTTTCAGTTTTACCCCTATAAAAATTTCTAGTACACAACTAACGACGTTGGATTTAAATACACAACTAACGACGTTGGATTTAAAGTCACGGCCGGCAAGATAGCTTAGAAAATCCTCACATTTAGATGAGCTGGTACTTTCCCAGTCCAGAAAACAAATAGAGAATGAATCTGTATAAAGTTTGATTATTATTTTTTGGATGGGGACAGAGGGAGTATACCCGTAGAGTATGAACACAGTTTGTTTAAATGCACACACGCACAAGGCCACGCCAAGCTTGTAGCGCTGTGACCGTTGCGCGCCCGACGACAAGGCGCGATGAATTCAAACCCAATCACATGAAAACCGCAACCGAAACAAACGGACAAAACGAAAATTGTGTGAGCCTGAGCCAGGCTAGCTATTCTGGCTGTCCCTCCCTCCCCAAGATCACACACCCGTGCCGCCGAGCTGAACCAGGCTGGGGCCCCACCTGTCAGCCTACAGGAATGTCGGCGACTCCGCTCAGCCGTCCCCTCCGCTGCTGCCTGCGTCGGCTGCGGCGCTGCTCCGGCACTGGTCAGCGGGCCTCGACTCCAGGGGGCCGCCGATGGTGGGGCACCCGTCGGCGGCGGAAGCCGACGGCAGCTCCATGCAGTTGTAGGAGAGGCACAGCGCCGCGGAGTCCGGCAGCGGCAGCGGCGGCACCGGGAAGCCCGTCAGGAAGTTGTGCTGCGCGTAGAAGGTCGTCATGCGGCCGGCGAACACGCTGCGGGCCACCGCCTCCGGCACCTCGCCGGACATCCGGTTGTTGTTCACGTACAGGCTCTCCACGGCCGCTAGATCCTCCGGCACCGCCCCCGTGATGCCGTTGTGGCTGACGTCCACCACGGACCACGGCGGCGTCGCGGCGCGCTCCGACGCGAAGGCCGGCACCGTGAGAGGCCCGGTGAAGCTGTTGCGGGACAGGAGAAGCGACGAGGCGCTCGGGAGCGCGAACACCCCCCGCGGTATTGAGCCCGAGAAGTTGTTCATGGAGAGGTCGAGGAAGGCCAAGTCGGTCGGAGCCGAACCGTTGCCGAATGCATCGTCGAGGCTCCCCTGCATTGAGTTCCCGGCGACGGAGAAGTAACGGACTGTCTGCGGCAGCGGTGGGAGCGTGCCGGTGATGGAATTCCGGCTCAGGTCGACGTGGAAAAGCTGTGAGCCAGAAAATTGGTCGGGTATCTGTCCGGAGAGGCCGCCATTGTTCGCCAGGATGAGCACCTTGAGGCTCGGCGAAGACGGCAGCAGCAAGCCGCAGGGTATGGAGCCGTCCAAGCGGTTGTTGCCGAGGTCGAGCGTGTGTAGATCCGGCAGCCCGGCGAGGGACTCGGGTATCTGCCCGGTCAGCTGGTTGCCGGACATGGACAGAAGCCTGAGGCGCCGGAGGCCCGACCCAATGTCCGCCGGAATAGCACCAGAGACCCGTCCCGGGTAGAGGACGAGGTCAGTGAGAGCGGTGAGGCTGGCGAGCGAGGCCGGGAGCGTCCCGGCCAGGCCGGGAGAGTCGGCGAGGCCGGTGCCCAGCGTGAGCACGGACACGCGGAGCGCGTCCGAGCCGGTATCCTCGGGCTCGCACACGACGCCGGCGTAGTCGCACGGGTTGGTCGCGTCGTCCCACGACTCGAAGAACCGCGACCCCGGCAGGTCCCGCAGCCCCGCCCGGATGTCCCTGAGCGCCGCTGCGTCGCGCTCGTGCAGCACGGCCGCCGCCGAGGAAGCCACCGAACCGAGCAGCACCAGCACGACGACGACGGCGAAGAAGAAGCGGAGAGGGCGACGAGAAGTGGGCAGCGCCATGTGCGTCGCCTCGGCCTCGGGCGAAGAGGACAAGCTACTCCGCAGAAGGTGGCGTTGGGGAATGGGCGAGTGGAAGAGCAGCGATCTGCCCTGGCCGCAGCAGAGGGTTCGCGATTTTATTAAGAATGAATAGATAGATAGATGGTGGGGTTGGGTTTTTGACAGCACTGTGGATCTCTGCTGTTTCTTTACCTATCGGTCGGTAGGTGCACCGTGGACTGGTTTGATAAAGGTGGTGTTTAGGTTGCGTTTAGATTAAGGAAATTTTTAGGAGAAATGTCACGTCAAATGTTTGATCGGATATCGGAAAGAGTTTTCGGACATGAATGAAAAAACGAATTTCACGGCTAGCTAAGAAACCGCGAGACGAATCTTTTGAGCCTAATTAATCCGTCATTAACATAGGTTGGTTACTGTATCACTTATGGCTAATCATAGACTAATTAGGCTCAAAGATTTGTCTCAAGATTTCTTCCATAACTGTACAATTAGTTTTTTGGTTCATCCATATTTAATGCTTTATTTAGGTGTCTAAAAATTCGATGTGATGTTTTTGGAAAAAAATTTTGGAAACTAAACAAGGCCTTAGATTGAGAAAATTTTGGGAGAAGTATCACGTCAAATATTTGACCAAATGTCAGAAGAGGTTTTCGGACACAAATGGAAAAACGAATTTCACGGCTAGCCTAGAAACCGCGAGACGAATCTTTTGAGCCAAATTAATCCATCATTAGCATATGTTGGTTACTATAACACTTATGGCTAATCATGGGCTAATTAGGCTCAAAAGATTCGTCTCAAGATTTCTTCTGTAACTGTGCAATTAGTTTTTTGGTTCATCTATATTTAATGCTTTATTTAGGTGTCTAAAAATTTCGATGTGATGTTTTTGAAAAAAAATTTGGGAACTAAACAAGGCCAAAAAAGCCTGTCCTTGCCCAGAGACGAGAGGGTGCAGAGCTGATTTTCATCCAAAAATTTTCATCCAAAAACATAATATCCAAATAGAGTATTAAATGTAGATAAAATGAAAAACTAATTTTATAGTTATGTGAGAAATCGTGAGACGGATATTTTGAATCTAATTAGTATGTGATTAGTCATAAGTGCTACAGTAACCAACATATGGTAATGACGGATTAATTAGGCTCAAAAGATTTGTCTCGTGATTTATAGGCCGAATCTGAAATTTATTTTATAATTAGACTACGTTTAATACTTTAAATGTGTGTTCAAAGTTTTAATGTGATATTTTTGCAAATTTTTTCTTAAACTAAACAAGATTAGCTTCTGCGCACGGTCAAGTCGGGAGGACGGAAAGCTGGACAGGGTGTCGGTGTGGCCCTGCCGCGGCCGGTCGAGTATACCTGTACCGATGTACGTAGGGATATGAGTATGTCTCTGGGTGGATCATTGTGCCTCCTCGCTTCGTAATGATGCATGGGTGGTGGACATAATGACGATGCGCGGGCGGCAAAGCAGCTACGGCGCTCCGTGTTTATGGCCGATTTGCGGGTTCGCTAAGATAGCACGTGGGCGCTGTGTGGTACGTCTTGCTGTTTGTACTGCTACTACGGTTGGATCAAGAGCAAGTTCAATAGTATTTTATACCCAATCTAATAGTCAATGTATACAATAGTGAGCTATAAAATATTAATACATGGTCTAATATGTCATACACATATTTTATCTTAGAGTCCATGTACAGCTGGCTACAAATTAGTAGCTCACATCTCTTCTCTCCTCCTCTTATCTCATTAAAATATGCTTACAGCTGGCTTAACTGCTATTGTACTTGCTCTGTATTCAATACTAGTTTCAATTCATCTTTCGTCAATTTAAGAGTCCGTCTAGTGATCAAATGTTTGAAAATTTTAATTTTATCAATTAAATCCTGTCACCGCTGTAGGATAATAATTTGAAGACATGCACACAAGTAAAAAATCTCATACGCACCCTCCCCATCCAGACGACTATGCATTGCACGCGTGTTTGACAGAAGAAAAAAACAAATGTTTGATTAATACCAAAAGGGTCAATCTAATAGCCAACTAATACGATAGTTACCTATGAAACATTAATACATAATCACTACTGTGTAACTGGCTATAAAGTAGCCTAGTTCCTTCTCTTTCACTCTTATATATATATTTATAGTTGATTTATAGCTTGCTGTTTACCTGCTAGGATGTTTTTAGACGACGTGGATTCAATCGTCAAATGGCGAACCCTATGTTGGGCAATAGCTTAAGATAATTAGTAAGAGAGTACATATGGATTTTGCTATCTAACCATTAATTAGTACCTCCGCTGCTGATTACGGAGGTGTTGTTTCTGCGGTTGAAGAAAATAACAAACTATGCATAACTGGTAAGACTTTAGGAGAAACAATGGTTGTGCATTCCATAGCCAACAATTGATACAGATCTATGTCTTTAGCATGGTATTTTTAGTATTTTCTTTGTCTATAATTAAACCGTTATTTTGTAATTCACAATTATTCGTTCTACATATTCTAGAATAATTAGTCATAGTTCTTTTGACGTATGGAGAGAATAAATTCCATTATTAAAAACATAACCAATAATTCCATAATCAATCTGGCGAATCAACCTACCAATCTAATTTAATTATTGCTTATGTGCTTGTATTAATTAGTCCATATTAAGCATTAACTTGTATGATTAGAAATGTTAAAATATAAATGAAACATCTTGAGCCTCATTTTTTCCCTTATGCTTGTTCTTATAAACCAAAGTTTGATTTTTTTTTAATTTTAATTTTAGAGTTGATTTGGGTTTTTTTTCATTATAGTTTATTTTCCGGTCTTTGTTTTAGACGTTGAGAACTCATATAAAAGTTTTATTCATAAATTATTCTTTATTCGTAAATATGCGGTTTGACTTTTTATGCAATATCTTTCATCCTGTTGGAGAAAGAACCCGTTTTGAACTGATGATTTTTCTCCTCGAGCCATTCCATGTTGCCTGGTCTTGTTCATTCTGGCTCAGAGCAGACCACCTCTCCCTTGATCCCCTCCAAAATATCAAGTATATTGAGAGAAAATTTCAAATTTTCATTACATGTTATGTAAAAGTTTCAATTTTTCAAATTATGCATTATTCAAAATTTTGAAACTCAACTCTTAATCTTTCATCACCCTAAGTACATTGTTACCATATTAATCTCCATCTTCACTCCAGTACCAGGTTAAAAGCTTGTGGCGTGATGGATATTCTTGTCTTCTTCAACAATTTCTCTCTAATTGAGCCAAAAATAATATAATATTGTTTGTGGTGTGCTAAAGCAAATCGCCTGTTTTAAAAGGTATCCTCCAGCCATGGCACATTTTTGCGATGTCCATTAGCAAATTACACAAATTTTTAGTGTACTATAGCAAATTTTCCTTTTAATATTTTTTGAACGGCCAGTAATATGCACCCAATCAATAAACTGTGATGGAGATTTTTTTTTTCTTCTTCTTCGATTCAAGTGGTAATGATAAAAGATGATAGATATATTAGCCAGGTTGTGGTTTAGATGAAATTCTTTAACTTGATAACTTTATTTGGCTATTAGTGAGTTTCATGTGAGGTGGGCCTTAATTCATCAAAAATCAACTTCCACCAATCATTTTCATTCTGGACCTTTTACTTCAGACAGTGGCATATCCTGGCCATACATAAGCTCTAGTCTGAATAGTCTCCATGGTTCTATGGCCTGCATATTCCTCTGTGCATTGACACGTTCTTTTTTGGTGGCCTACATATTTCCTCTCTAGGGGGGATAAAACTTACATAAAATCAATTGTGGTGAGAGGCATAATTGAAAATTTTCCTTTTAGCTATGTTAATTTCTTTATCTAAAACCTGTAAGTTAGTAGCCCCATCTTTTCACTAAATTTTGAGTTTTTAACGTTAAATTTGGATTTTGAGGTTTTTTTACCGTAGTTTACTAATGGTTAAATGTTCAACAGAAGTGGCTTCACATGATATTAATTGAAACTAATCAAATAAAAAGAATGATGAAGAGAATCTTTGTAATTTCTATGTGTTCAAATATACATATAGAAGAATATTCTTTATTTGAGAAGCAAAAATTCTGAAGATTCCTTCTCGTTATCTTATCAACCACGTAGCTTCGCATATGTTAATTGCTTATAAGCCAAAATTTAAATTTTACAACTTAAATTTAGAGCACATTTTAAGTTTTTTGTGTCATAGTTTATTCAGCCTTTTTTTAGATCATGTGAATGCATATAAAATTTTTACCCACAAATCATTTTAAATCATCAATAACTGTTTTACTTGTGCTTAATACAAGCCAAAATATGTCCTCTGTAGTAGTACTTGGGCCACGCATGCACAACACGATCCCCTTCTGATTTAGTATTGGGCCAGTTCCATTTTGGACAGGCCTACTTTCAATTTTTTTGACCTCATTTCTGTGCGGGCTGGGCATGCTGTTAGTTGCCAATGTGGGCCCATATATATATATATATTTATGTATTTTTGTCTTAACAAAAATATTTATATGTATGAAATTTCTAAATATTTACAGGTATAAAGTTTCAATACTTTATATGTACCAAGCATATGTGTACCGACTGTTTATATATATAACTTGCATGTATAAAATTTCTCTGTATTGAATCCAAATATTTGTATATACAAAGTTTCTATATCAAATATTTGTATGTATAAAGTTTCTATATTTTATGTTTTTTGTCCATAAAGAAATCTATACCGAATGTTTTTACATATATAATTCTATGTACTCACATGTATAAAATATTTTTTATATAAACGTTTCTAGGCCAATAAAATGCATATGGATTTTCTCCGTGGATGGACTCTGAATTCACGTATGTCAAAAGCGCGTGGATTTGGAGCGAAGCCTCGGAAAAAACATATGTGCGCCCCGTTCGTTCCCTCTCCTAATAACCCTAGATTTTCTTTTTTATATATATGCCTCCCGAATTGCTAAATGATGTGTTTTTTATGAAATTTTTTTACATGAAAGTTGCTTTAAAATTCAAATTAATCTATTTTCTATTTTCATAGTTAATAATTAATCGTATTTTCTGTGTCGGATATCTTATCTCCAATCGAACACAGCCGTGAGCTTACATCTCAGTCCACCGAGGCAGCAGGCACGTTCAAGTGGGTGGATGTAAAACGTTCACGCACCCATTAAACCACACAAACAGTTCGTATATAATAAAGTTTATAGAAATGTTTTTTATAATTTCTGTTTATATGTATAAAGTTTCATTTTTATAGTAGGAATTTTATGTGTAGAAAATTAATACATAGAAAAACTTATATCATATAAATTTTATAGTAAAAAATATATCTACAGAGATTATACACTACAAAATTTTATATATATATATATATATATATATATATATATATATATATATATATATATATATATATATATATATATATATAGCATGTACATAGAAATGTTATATATAGAGAGAGAGTGCGTGTGTGTTTAGCTACCATGAGTTGCAACTCACGGGCTGCTCCGTATGTCAGGGTCTAAAAATATATCAAATCACCTCTAAATTTCGATCTTTTATATATATATATATTTAAAGCCTCTATTCTACTTATCTACTAAGTGTGTATATATTGTCCATTAGACTTTTCGCGTGCAAACAGTACCTAGGTAGAGAAAGCGAGGTTTGATTTTTGTGTTTCATCCGGTGCCCGAAGTGTAGCCACGTTTAAACTGATTTCAGTGTTCAATAAGGGAATTTTGTAAATATATCATTGGTTTTTTCTAAATTACAAGATAGTCACTAGAATCATAGTTCTAGTGATATTTTTCAACTTTAGGGATAATTTTCAATAATATTTTTAAAGCAGTGATAAATTTATAATTGTCCCTCTTCGAAAACGAGAAACCTAAAGTAAAAAAAAAATCTCCCTATTAATCCTTGCGCCTATTCCGGCCCACGTGTGGGCATTCCTTGTCTGCCTCCTCACGCGCAAGGCCCAGTGGGCCTATCGCTGTTTAGCAAACGTTCGTGCGGAAGAACGCTTGTTATTTCTTTTGTGTCATATAACTCATTTTTTTGGGAAATTTTATCCATATAAAGTTTATATGTATATACCACTGATATATATGCATATAAAGTTTATATATTTGACACCAATTTGAACTAGGATTCAATTTCTAATTTTAAATTCATATATCAATATTTTAAAAGTATATTTCCAAAGTTTATATGCTCAAAGTTTATACATATAAAATTTATATGTCTAAAGTTTATATATATTATTAAATAAAATATTCACCCATCTGGCATCGGCTTTCTTCCATGAGACGTTCGAAGCTAATATTCCCTTTGTCTGGATTCATTGATGTATTAATGTATATATTTTATATATTTGTCTAAATTATTAGCACATAAAATAAATTTAGGCAATGTTAGAAAGTATAAAACAGATGGACTAGTATTTTGTTGGCTGTCAACTTGGGCTGTATTTGGGCCGTAGCAAGTTTCCTCGGCCTTCCTGAGCGTCCTCTTCCCGGCAGCCTGCATTGGTGCGAAAAGGCTAATTCGCGCGCGCTCGTGCGGAGCGAGCGCACGCGAACACTCTCAAAAACCAGTGCATTGTTCTGCTGCCGTGCACTGTTGGGCCGCCAGCCAAGCTTGTTCGGCCGCCAGAGCAATGGAGATTTGATGGGCTGAGAAAATTAAGGCCTACTATTTGCAAGGTGTAAGGTTTTTCTATTTTACAAAATAGAAATTTTATCTTTAAATTTATGTGTATAAAGTTTACATGTATAAATTTATATGTATAAAGATTTTTCTATATTAAGTTTATATATATATATATATAAAAGTTTACATGTATAAAATTTATATGCTGTAAGTTTACATGCATAAAGTTTATATATATAAGTTTACATGTCTAAAGTTTGTAGATATAATCTTATATTTCTAAAGCATATATGTATGTATGTATATATATATATATATATATATATATATATATATATATATATATATATATATATATATATATATATATATATATATATATATATATATATATATATATATATATATATATATATACATAAATTTATATGTATAAAGTTTACATGTGTTGTGTACATATATAGAGATGTTGTTGTACCTATACGTGCGTCAAACCTATCGTGCGGCGGGTGGCGTGGGCGGCGCATGTGTATATATATATATATATATATATAGTTTATATGTATAAAGATTTATATATAAAAAGTTTGTATGTATAAAATTTGTATGTCTAAATTTTATGTGTATAAAGTTTATATGCCCAAAATTAACATATGTATATATATGTATGTATGTGTGTGAGAGAGGAGCAGCTGGTGCACGGCAGCGGACAGTCCGGACGGTTTTGCTGGGCCGGCGGCGTGTGGGCCTACGAGAAAGGTAGAACCGTAGAAGCGATCAAGCGATGATCCGTTCGCTCGCGCAGTGCGTCCGCGACCAATCGCTAATTAGACCCACCCGCATTGGTGCGTGTGAAGCGAAGCGTGCATTCCCACCAGCTCAAGCAGCTTCGTCTTCCTTTGATCGCTTCCTGCTCTTGCTGCTCGATCGATGCAGGCCCCGATTTGCCACTCCTAATTTGGCAAGCCGCCTGCGAGCCAAGCATTGCAGGGCACATGCATAAAGCGATGACCATGGCAACGGACGCACGAGCTTTTCCCCTCTTCCCCCTTGGCCCCCGCCAAGCCTCTTTCCTCCGGCCGGTCACCGCCCTAGCTTCCTCGTCGTCGTCGGCGGCAGCGCCGATCGGTTGCATTGGCCGGCTGCGGCGGGAGATGATGGACGGGAACGCGGTGGACGAGCTTGTACGGCGGCTGCTCGACGGGAAGAAGAGCAAGGCGACGTCGTCGGGGAAGAAGGTGCAGCTGAGCGAGGCGGAGATCCGGCAGCTCTGCCTCGCCGCCAAGGATATCTTCCTCTCGCAGCCCAACCTCCTGGAGCTCGAGGCCCCCATCAATGTCTGCGGTGAGCGAGGCCAGCCCTGATGGCGTCGCCACATGATCGCGATCCGCCGCGTTCTTGATGCGGCGTCGGAGATGACATGATCGAATGCGTGCATGCAGGCGACATCCACGGGCAGTTCTCCGACCTGCTCCGGCTGTTCGAGTTCGGCGGGCTGCCGCCGAGCGCCAACTACCTCTTCCTCGGCGACTACGTGGACCGCGGCAAGCAGAGCATCGAGACGATCTGCCTGATGCTGTCGTACAAGATCAAGTACCCGGACAACTTCTTCCTGCTGCGCGGCAACCACGAGTGCGCCTCCATCAACCGCATCTACGGCTTCTACGACGAGTGCAAGCGCCGCTTCAGCGTCCGCCTCTGGAAGCTCTTCACCGACTGCTTCAACTGCCTCCCCGTCGCCGCCGTCATCGACGACAAGATCCTCTGCATGCACGGCGGCCTCTCGCCGGACCTCGACAGCCTCGACCGCATCCGGGAGATCCAGCGCCCCGTCGACGTCCCCGACCAGGGCCTCCTCTGCGACCTCCTCTGGTCCGACCCCGACCGCGAGAACGCCGGCTGGGGCGAGAACGACCGCGGCGTCTCCTTCACCTTCGGCGCCGACAAGGTCACCGAGTTCCTCAACAAGCACGACCTCGACCTCGTCTGCCGCGCCCACCAGGCAACTCCCCTGCACGCTTCTTCTTCCTGCCCACCCACCATTATTAACCCATCGAGCTCCGATCCTCGCATTCAGGTGGTGGAGGACGGCTACGAGTTCTTCGCGGACAGGCAGCTGGTGACCATATTCTCGGCGCCCAACTACTGCGGCGAGTTCAACAACGCCGGCGCGCTGATGAACGTCGACGCCAGCCTGCTCTGCTCGTTCCAGATCCTCAAGCCGTTCAGAGGCAAGTCGCAGGCGGACTGACGACGACGAAGAGGCCAGGCCAAGCCGGCGCGGCTGAACGCCGCTCGAGACAGATTTCTTTCTCTATTTTTTTGGATTTAGACCAGAGGCTCGCACATAGATTTGCATGCACAGCAACTACTTTTCCACCATTTTTGTTCTTGGATGGGTGAAGATGGTTTGAGGGACAGGCAGATGCATGATGATCCAACCTCCTATTCTTCTGAATCCTTTGCTTGTAACTGATTCAATACGTGTATATATAACCAACCATATAGTTCTTCTGCAACGCTCAGGCCTTTTTTATCTGTAAATGAGCAATCTCAATCTTAATTTTAAAAATGACCAATCTCAATGAGTGTTTTTCGGCAAAAAAAAAAAACTTTTAGATTGAGGCCATCCTGCCAGCCATGTAAGGTGATTTGTCTGACGAAATGAAAACTACGGCAAGACAACTACAAAATAGATGCTGATAGCAACCTACTAGATAACAATGCTGACCATGGCTCATTGGCCCTTAACTCTAAAATCAAGTGGTGTCATTGGTCCATCCTATCTTATCTCATGAAAAGGTTGATTGTTCTGCCAGTACTTCCCTTTCACATTAAAACAGAGAAAGATGGAACTTCAAAACAAAAAAAAAGAGATGTTCATTCAACGTAGAATGACTTCCTTGAAGAACAAAAAAACAGTCATATCTTGTACTACTTGTCCATTTTTTTCCAATGTTAGCTGAAAAATACATACTATCTCCGTCCCTAAATGTTTAACGCCGTTAACTTTTTTATACAAATTTGATCATTCGTCTTATTTAAAAAAATTTCAAAATTATTAATGATTTTTATATTATTTCATTTATTGTTAAGTATATTTTATGTATATATATATATAGTTTTACATATTTTTTTAAAAAAATTGAATAAGACGAATGGTGTCAAACATTTAGGGATGGAGGGAGTATTATGGTAGCAAGATTTGGTTATTTCAAATATCAATCTTCAGAAGTTGGAAACTTCCTAGATTGACTGTTTACTGATCACGAAGCTAATGCAAACTACTGCACTCTGCTTTCAACTATCATGTCTCTGTTATCATTGCACAGTGGCATAAGATTTTAAACACGACGCAAATCTGAAGAAGATTCTTCTATACCGTTTAAACAAAATGGCATGTGTGGTGTATGCTCAGTATTAAAACAAGAACCCGTTACCAAAAGTCAAATCATTTTACTCTTATCTTCCAGATATATACCTGTCCATGCGCTACCTAAACCTACATGCTGCAACTTGTGTGACAACTTAATTATCCTTCATTTTAGTAGTGCAAGTGAAATGCAAGACAACAAATTGGGGGCTATATTATAAGAACTGCAATCGGACAGCAAGGACAGTTTGTTTAATGTTCGCTCGTGCAGTCTAGAGATTTGCAACTTTTTGGTGTGATATGGGCTGCGATAACATAATGTGTGTCATGTAGCATTTCAAACAGCTGAAAGCATTAACAATATCACCAATTTGTAGTGGATGCAGCCTGCAGGCATGCACCCGAGCTCGCTATCCACGCTTTGGATGCCCACTTGCCAAATTGTTCCCCAATAAGCTTACCTGAATAATAATACTAATTGGTTAGGCATATATGTTCTGAAGAACATCGCATTTGTATTCACATTGGAAGCCATGTAGTTGATACAATCATGTACAATAATATTCAATAAATTACATTTTAATGATTCTTGCCTGATCTGATATTCTAGAAAAGCACAAACTTCTTAGCAATTTACTATCTTAGTCCTGTAATAACTTTATTTTTCAGTTTTTTATAATGTTTTGACTCTTATTTAAAACTTTTTTACGATTAATATTTTTATTATTACTAGATGATAAAATATGAATAATACGTGACCTTTTTTAAAGTTTTTTTTATAAATTTTTTAAATAAGATGAATGGTCAAACGTCGAACACGGAGAGGTAGTAACAATTGCTTTAACCAGAGATCTAGCAATCTAGCATGATGTGTCTGTCAGATAACGAGGTAAAAGTAAATGTGGTCAGAAGGGACCAGAATGCCAGCTGCACTGTTAATTAGTTGATAGCTATTGTGAATTCTCCAACCAGTTTTTCCCTCCCGTTGGTTACATTCTGAAAATTGATTTTTCTTTTTTCGCCGGAAGCTAGCGCTCTAAAATGAAATTCTGGAATTAGTTGAACAATGAAATTGGCAAGGCAGGAATAACAGCATAGTTCTTGATGAGTTGATGTGAATGCATGCAACTTCACCAACATATTGACATCGTTTTTCACTCATGCTTATGCTTCCAAGCCAAAATTTGAATTTTTAACTTTAGAGTTATAGTTGATTTTAAGGTTTTTTCACCGTAATTTATTTCTCAATCTTATCTTTTTTAGATCGTTAAAAATACATATATAAAATTTTTATTCACAAATTATTTTTTGTTTGTAAATATATGATTTGTTTTTTTTCATAAAGCAATCACCCCCTCGACAACAACAGTGCTGCAATGCAACCAAAAGTCTAACGGCTGAAAATTCAAGCAAGCATTTCTAGACGGCAAGAACCGGTGAAGCTGAATGATTGGTGTCGTGCTGCATGCCTCGACCAGCCTAATGCCCTGAACAGAATGAAACTGCTCGCACGCGTGCGTTCGTGCGTTTGACATTGCGTCGCCCAGCACGCACGCATTTGCAACGACATGGATCAGCCTGCCTGTACATCCTACCTGCCCTGTTGCATTCGTTCACACAGCACAGCCGATGACCTAAAATTTTCTCTCCTTTTTTTCTGAAGGAGAGATACTTCATGTCTTCCACATGTGTTGTGTATTGAAGAGGAGAATAATATTTTTGCTAATTAATATTCGTTCTGGATATAATTAAGAGGCTGCGTGTCGCTGTTGCCGGTCGTGGATGGGTGGCTG
Source organism: Oryza brachyantha (assembly GCF_000231095.2). Taxonomy (NCBI): domain Eukaryota; kingdom Viridiplantae; phylum Streptophyta; class Magnoliopsida; order Poales; family Poaceae; genus Oryza; species Oryza brachyantha. The sequence goes on from NC_023170.2 coordinate 13,825,112, forward strand.
GGGTCACTGATTTCTTGGGGGGAAAACTGTCACCAAGTGCTGCAACGTTGATTTACATCAGTATTCAGAGTTTGTAAGAACAAAAAAGAAACAATCAGAATTGACGCCATGTTTTGTGCCCTTGTGCATGGCGTTTACCTTTTGAGGAAGCAAAAGAATATGCTGAATTAGCAAATGTGTATATATGTCCCCTAGTCACTCACTCCCTTATAACCGTATCTTACTAGTATTTTACCGAGTTGGTTGATTAGGTCGCCCCATTTTTCTATGACCACGACGTAAGCATTGCACAGTTCATGCATTGCCAGGTGTCAGCAGGAAGCCATCTCAGAAGATTTCTGAAGTACCACACTGTTTCTGAGACTCTGTCCAACACGGTCGCACTCCTATCTTTTCGCTTTTATTTATATTTAGAAGCTAAAATTTAAAGTATTACCCTTAAATTTAAAGTATATTTTGTTAAGTTATGATCGAAATCCCTAGTATGAGAGGCCAACTTCGACGGAGCGAAGCGGAGGCCCGTCACCGGGAGGCTTGGGCCGGAGCCCCCGCGGTACGGACTCTATAGATTTTAGGGTTTCACCTTATATATACCTCTTGTAAGCTGTCGCGCGGCGTTGTAACCTCATCTCGAAATAGTGAAGATATTTTGTTGGCTGGCATTCGTGGTTTTTTCTCTTCTATCTTAGGAGGGTTTTACACGTTAAACCTCGTGTCTTCTGTGATTGATCTAATGTGTTCATCATTTATTTGCCTATAGTTATTCTAACAGACTTTAGGGTTTATTATCGTTTATTTTTCACTCTTTGCTTTTAGATTGCTAAAATCATATATATATATATATATATATATATATATATATATATATATATATATATATATATATATATATAAAGTATGAATTAACCCTCTGAATTATCGCGGTCAGCCGAATCTCCCTCTCCCTCTCTCTCTTTCTCTCTTGGACGAACGGGGTGAGGCCGGCGGGCGCTCGGCGCCACGGCGGATGGCCGCCGCCGGTGGTGGCAAAGCAGAGGACGACAGCGGTGGGTGGCGCCATCGATCTCGGCGCGTGGGGATGAGGGTGGGGGCGAGCGGGGGCGAGGATGGCGGATGACGGTGCAGGAGAGAGGACGGTGGACGGCGGCGCCGCTGACACCGGAGTCAGCCGAGCTCGTCGACCCACTGGCTCTGCGCGGCGCCGACTGCCCGCCCGCCTGCCGTCCGCTGCCGCCTCCCTCGCGCGCCATTCGGCCGTCAAGGAGGTTGCCACCTCCGCCGCTAACACCGGAGCCAGCCGAGCTCGTCGACCCGCCGCCCCGCGCAGTGCCGTCCGCCCACTGTTTCACGCCCACCTGCCATTCCCCACACGGCGCCGAGATCGGTGGCGTCGTCCGCTGCTGCCGTCCTGTCCTCCGCTTCGCCGCCGCCGCTATCCTTCGCCCGCCGTCCGCATGCCCGCGCCCGCCCGCCGTCTGGTCATCCCCGCGCAGCGCCGAGAGTGAGAGAGAAAGAGAGAAGGAGAAGAAGAGAGGGAGACGGAGAGAGAGGGTTATGACATGTGGGCCCCACCATTAAAAAAGAAAATACTGACCGGACTATCACGTATGACAAAACTACTTTGGATTGGGTTAAGGGGGTGTTGAAAGTTCAGGGTAAAAGATGTCTGATTTTCGGGTTTCGGGGAGTAATTCGGCCGACCCGATAATTCAGGGGGCTAATTCGTACTTTTTCATATATATAAAAATTTTATTCACAAACTATTTTGCATTTGCAAATATGTTATTTGAGTTTTTTCATCCCCAATATAATGTACCACTAGTAGAGTGTAGGGCTGAAATGGATGGACCTATACCAATCAGACACACTGCATGCCGATGCTAATAGCTTTGCCTTTTAAGCATCTGCACGATTAATCGACAACAATTACTTCCGCCTCTCTGAATCCACGAAGAGACACTTAGCAAAATCAGTATCCAGTTCACCAGAATATCGCAGCGACCCTCACCCGAAGCGAACGAATTCAAGGCAAGCTTCTCTTCTCCCCGCTCCCAAGATCGGGTTTGTTTCCAGGACGATGAGTTGTCACTTGTCAGCTCTGCAGGTATTTATCACTAAACAAATGTAGTAATCCCTGAGATAAGACCAGCCCTCAATAATAATTGTTCAGCGTTACTCGGTTCACTGGCTCACTGCTGTCTACTGCTACAAAAGCCCAGCTAAACAGCTATCGACACTCCATCCGCGGTAGTGTTTGATCTCGTATGGTCGTCCTCAACCTGGGGCCTGCAGGCTGCAAGTTTGCAACGACAAATGATAGCTACTGTACCATACAGTACAGTCAGTGCGATAGCTTCCTTAGGTTATGGCCCTCCTTGTTTGACACTGGGCATGTTTACCCAAAAAATTTATAAATAAAAATATATATACATGCTTTCAGTGAAATGAAAGTAAACGTATCGTTATGATACTTTTATCAGTAAGGATAGGAGCGCGCTAAAATTTAAATTTAACTATGTATTTTTATAAGTATATTAAATATTTTATTTGAAACTTCGGTAAGATATATTAATTAATTCATCTATTTTAATATAATATATTACACACATTTATCACAATGTTATATACTTTAATTCTAATTTTATCTCTATAAAATTTCTACTACACATACTACTGAACCAGCATATTATATAAGAAAATCATGTATGTTTAATCCAAAGTAAACAGAAGACTCCCAATCATTAAAGGGCACCTTGAAAAAATCTAAAGGAGGAAAATAAACTTTGATAAAACCCCTCAAAATCAACTTCAAATTTAAGGTTAAAAATTTAAATATAAAGCCGTGTTCGCAGGGGTATACCAGTTAACTTACTAACCAGTGTCCGAACGCGGTCTAAGTAAAAGCAGAAAGATGAGATTGTATAATCATATTATACACAGTTAGGCGAATGCACCCCTCTCGATCACGGCAGAAACGGCGAATAAACTACTATGCCGCCAATGCTGTCTTCTGCCTTGGGCGCGGGGGTTCATCGCTCCCGGCATATCGTCACGGCTGGCAATCGATCGCTCGCAAGACACGGGGCGGGACGGTGGGGTGGGTGGGGGGAGGAGGTGCATGTTCCTGTAGGTGAACAGCTGTAGATGCAGGTGATTGGTGCCGCGGCGTCGGGGTGCGTGGGTACAATGGCAGAGCGCACTGCATGAGAAGATGGCAGACAACGCGCACTTGGGGGGAGGGGTGTGCTCTGATGATGGTGTGTGAGTAGGACTGCTGCTTATTTGGGTGGTGTTTAAATTGAGAAAATTTTGGAAGGAGTGTCACGTCAAATGCTTGATAGAAAAATGAATTTTACGGCTAGCTTAGAAACCGCGAGACGAATCTTTTGAGCCTAATTAATTCGTCATTAGCACATGTTGATTACTGTATCACTTATGGCTATTCATGGACTAATTAGGCTTAAAAGATTTGTCTTAAGATTTCTTACATAACTGTGCAATTAGTTTGTTTGGTTCATCTATGTTTAATGTTTTATTTAGGTGTCAAAAAATTCGATTTGATGTTTTTAGAAAAAAATTTTAGTAACTAAACAAGGCCTTAGCACAGGATCAGCCTACCACTAACGACGTCTCTCTCTTCCCTGTCCGAACGAACGCCACCTCCCGTTGCCCCCCCCCCCCGGGACCATCGGTTGATGCCCCCCTAATAGTGGGATTAAGTTTGTTTTGAGCCCCCATAAAATGAACCATTTGTTTCAAAACCTTCAACTTATGAGTTTACCCTTGAAAATCAGTAAAAAAAGCAATATTATTGGGACTAATCAGAATAGTTTAGATGGCGTGTCTGATCTTATTCACACCAAACTTCACACCTCTATAAATCGCACGCGTATAGGATCCTAAAACCGTCCCATAATAACCTTATTTTTCGTTTTTTCCGTGTCCAACGTTTGACCATTTGTTTTATTTGAAACTTTTTTGCGATTAATACTTTTATTGTTACTGGATGATAAAATATAAATAGTATTTTATACGTGACTGATTTTTTTAAGTTTTTTACAAATTTTTCAAATAAGACGAATGGTTAAACGTTGGACACGGAAAAATAAAAAATAAAGTTATTATGAAACGGAGGTAGTATATATGTAACCGATGGGACACCCTACATATGCACTAATTAGTCTTAACTTAGCTACATCCTAAAATTCATAATACACATATACAAATAAAATATTCACTTAAATTATTTACCCGATCTACTGTCCAATTACACTATTATGTCAGCTATAATTAAATATTTATAATAGGATCTTACACAATTATATTTTGGTGTGTGTGTGTATATATATAATGTGTAAATTACTTTTGTCATATAGCAAATTATTTTCTACATTTAATTAAATTGCTTGTTGGATATTTATAATTTTGTGAATACTTTACTTTATTGGTTGATTTACTCGTTTTTTACCCACACAACAATTTTTTTTAATGCCAGGACAACTTACTTTCATTTTATTTCAAGTTACTTTTCTAATGTGTGTGCGTTGCTTTTAATCTTTATTGAAGTTACTTCTATAAATGTCTACGAGGTAATTTAATCAAATCTAAAATTAATTTATGTATGTTATAAAAGAATTTATAATATTTTATTAAAAATAAACATAATCATGTGAGATCTTGTTATAAAGATTTAATTACAAAAATTACAATGATGTTAGATAAATAATTTAAGAAAAAATATTTGAATCTTAGGTGGCAGAAATATTTTCCATACTTGATTTATGGGCTAGTATAGTGTGCATTGCTTAAGCCTAAATAATATGTGTGCACTGTTTTCAGCACTCATTTTCTAACTTAAAATCTTTGTAGGTGCCACTACACTGGAAGCGAGCTCATATTCTTTAATGTTAATGAGTTTCTCTAGATTTGTTCCCTCTCACGCGGTTCGTTCGATTTCCTTCTTAAGATGACGTCTCCCTCTATTTTTTTCTCCCTAACGAAATTATTCTATCATGCCTTACCTCTCTCATCTCTATCGCCTCTCGTCAATGGTTGGATCTATCGTCATCTTCCTGGTATGTCCTAGGCCGCGTTAGTTTGGAGGGCCTGTAAGGTAACTTATCTCGGCATGGAAAATATAGTAAATAGATTAATACATAATTAATTAATTATTAAAATATAAAATAGATTAATTAATATCATTTTTAAACAATTTTTCTACAAAAACTATTGTAAAAAATATACCGTTAAGCAGTTCGGGAAACGTGCGCGAAGAAAACGAGACATATAAGTTAACTTATCGGGGGAGCCGAACACGGCCCTAGTCATCTTTCCTTAGAGCAAGTTCAATAGTATATAACCAACTACTAACTCCAATTCATCTATAGTCATTCTAATAGTCAACTCATACAATAGTTACTTACAAAACATCAACATATGATCACATATGTCATGCACATATTTTATTTTAGAGCCCATGTGCAGCTGGCTATAAATTAGTAGCCCACCTCTCTTTTCTCTCCTTTCTTATCTCTTCAAAATATACTTATAGCTGGCTTATAGCCTGTTATTGTACTTGCTCTAACTTGCACTAGGGCCGCTTTCGGCGTAGAGTCGTTAGTTAACTCATGCGCTCGCACAGAAAACAAAGTAATAGATAAATACATGATTAATTAATTATTAATTATTAAAAAAAATATATAATAGATTAATATGATTTTTTAAAACAACTTAGATATAGTAGTTCTTCTCACTGTCTTGCTTTCATAGATATGCTTCACTGTGGGTTTGTGGAATGCGGTGGATTGGTGCCAGCAATGTGCGCCTCGAGGCAAGACTTGCCACACATAGACCAGAAGAAGGAAAACCACTTGTTGAAGGTGGAGTTCTTCGTCTCCAAAACGATATGCACTTGAGCATTCACAGTGGCCATGGCATAAGATCGAGGCGGTGAAGATCACTGTGACGATTGTGAGAGCCTCGGGTAGATTACTTCCACTAGAGATGGGTCTGGTGGCGATGATGATGGTCAATGGCATTGCTAAGAAAGTAGACAACTCAGTCAACATGATGCTAGGGAGAAGCGTGGTGTAACACGATCGCTAGGGAGGCGTGCACATGATGTTGTGAAACTGTCAACACGACGAGGAGTTGTGGTTAGGGTTGGAAAATTAAAAACAAGAAGGCACAACCAGATGATCAATTAGTTCAGACACTCCAATATCAGGTAGAGAATTGGAAAAACCACGCACCCAAAAGCGAAGAAGATAGGGTATTAATGATATGTATAAATAATATATAGCGTCTTTTACGTATTTTATCGGACATCTCTAATAAAAGTAACATATACAGGATAACAAAAGTTATATATATGACATTTTGTAATACTGCTCTTCACCAATTATAAGGCTAAGAAACATATATGACGGCGCCACCACCACACTACCCTTACCAAATATGCACTAAGGAATAAATATGGGATAATCACGCCGACAATATTTAACCATCCTAATTTTCCTAACCAAAGTTGATCATTGGATAAATACTTTGCCCATCACAAGTATTCTTTTTCACAATATAAACAGATAACAACCGTAATCTTAATTTGTATGTTATTGCGAAGACAAAACAGGGAAAAAATCGTTTTGGTAGTGTAAGAGCAACTCTAAGAGAATGACCATCTCATTTGCTATAGTTAATTTTGGCAATTTTACATAAAAATTATGCTCCAAGAGAATGACCATATGACTTGCTATACCATTTGAATAGCTAAACTTGAATCCTCAATGGCTAAATCTAGCAACTCATTCCCCTACTAACACAATTGTTATCCGTGGATCCTATGTGGATGGAACTCACTCTTTTCTTACCAGGATTTAAAAAATAAAGAATAGATAGTCTCTTAAAGATACTATATGAATTCAAGTTAACAAACCTAAAATGAATAGGGTCACTTCTTAGATATGCTCTGAAAAGCAAACGCTTCGCCTCTTCGCCGTCTCTCTCCCCAAAGTCCGGTCGTCGCCGAGTCCAAACAAAAAACAAACAAGAAAGAAGCTGAGCAACGCCTCGCTCGCCTGTCCCGCGCGCGCTCGGGCGCAAGCACAGTGCGGCGCCAGCTCGCCTTCCCCCCGTGCGCCATCGCGCCAACCCACGCGCGGGCGCGCCCACACGTGCGGCTCCCCGGATTCGCGCCGCCGCGGTACAAAGCGCCAGCTCGCGGGTGGGCCGGGACGACGAGGAGTCAACCCGCGGCCAGCCACAACAATGGACGGATCGGCGGAGCTGGAGGAGGCCGAGCGGGTGGTCATGCGCTGGGACTCCACCCCCGCGGCGGCGGACGAGCCGATGCTGTTCGACGGCGCCTCCGGCGACCGCGCGGAGGCCGAGCGCTTCCTCCGCGCCGTGGACGACCTGCGGCGGCTCGCGCCGCCGTCGCCCGCGGCCGTCGGGAGCCCCCGGCGGCTGTCGTCCGGGTCGTCGGCGGGGGGCGCGTCCAGCGCCCTGCAGGTCGCGATGGCGCGGCTCGAGGATGAGTTCCGCCACGTGCTGTCGTCCCGCGCGCTCGACCTCGAGATCGAGGCGCTCGCCGACCTCGGCGGCTCGCTCTCCATCTCCACTGACCGGTCGAACTCGGCCTCGTCCGTCGACCTCCAGGCCGTGGACGAGGACGATTCCGTGTCCTCGTCCGTTGGCCGGCGGAGCAGCTACCGCTCGCTCCCGAGCATCCGCGAGATTGACCTCCTCCCCGACGACGCCGTCGCCGACCTCCGCGCCATCGCGTCCCGCATGGCTGCGGCCGGATACGGCCGCGAGTGCGCTCAGGTGTACGCCTCCGTCCGCAAGCCGGCAGTCGATGCCTCCCTCCGCCGCCTCGGCGTTGAGCGGCTCAGCATCGGCGACGTCCAGCGCCTCGAGTGGAAAGCCCTTGAGGCCAAGATCCGCCGCTGGATCCGCGCGGCCCGCGCGGCCGTTCGCGGCGTCTTCGCCAGCGAGCGCCGCCTCTGCTTCCTCATCTTCCACGACCTCCCCATCTCGAACATCACCGTCACTGCCGCCGCCACCGCCGCCGCCCCCGCAACGCACGACACCCCTTTCGCCGAGGCCGTCAAGGGCGCCGCGCTGCAGCTGTTCGGCTTCGCCGAGGCCATCAGCATCGGCCGCCGCTCGCCCGAGAAGCTCTTCAAGATCGTCGACCTCCACGACGCGCTGTCCGACCTCCTCCCGGACGTCTCCGACATCTTCGCCGCGTCCAAGGTCGCCGAGTCGATATACGTGCAGGCCGCCGAGATCCGGTCGCGGCTCGCGGACGCCGTGCGCGGGATACTCTCGGAGTTCGAGAACGCCGTGCTCCGTGACCCGACCAAGGCGGCGGTGCCCGGCGGCACCGTCCACCCACTCACTCGGTACGTGATGAACTACAGCAGCCTCATTTCCGATTACAAGGTGACGCTCTCGGAGCTGATCGTGTCCCGGCCATCGGCCAGCGCGCGTCTCACCGCCGAGGGCAATGAGCTCGCGCCGTCATTGGCCGAGCTCGAGCTCCCCGAGCCTGAGAACCAGTCGCCACTTGCCGCTCATATTATCTGGATCATCGCTGTCCTTGAACACAACCTCGAGAGCAAGGCTTCACTCTACAAGGACACGGCTCTCTCACATTTGTTCTTGATGAACAATGTGTATTATATTGTGCACAAGGTGAAGGATTCACCGGATCTATGGAACTTGATTGGTGATGATTACCTGAAGCGGCTTACGGGCAAATTCACAATGTCAGCCACGAATTACCAGCGCAGCGCATGGTTGAAGATCTTAAACTGTTTGCGAGATGAGGGGCTCCATGTAAGTGGTGGATTTTCATCAGGGATATCCAAGTCAGCGCTGCGGGAGCGGTTTAGGTCCTTCAATGCTGCGTTCGAGGAGGCACATAGAGTGCAGTCAGGATGGTGTGTGCCGGACACACAGCTGAGGGAGGAGCTTAGGATCTCAATATCAGAGAAACTGGTGCCAGCATACCGGTCATTCCTTGGCAGGTTTCGACACCATATTGAGAATGGGAAGCATCCAGAGTTGTACATCAAGTACGCAGCAGAGGACCTTGAGATTGCGGTGAATGATTTCTTCGAGGGGGTTCCTCCTTCCCCTCATATCAGAAGGAGATCACATGGCTGAAATTGTTGTACATCAAGCACTCAACTGGAGTGCCATTGCTATGCATTCTTTGATTCTTCAGAGGAAACCAATGCCAGCATTTGCTGCCCTGGTTTTACTCTTTTGGTACTTAATTAAGGGTATAGGTGCCTATGATTTTCAATCGAATATAACATCTGAAATCATTTTGGGTTCTCGTTGAAGCTGTCAATCCCCTCCGTTCTTCCTCTGTAAGACAACTCATTCGCTTATTACACAATTATTATTATATAATTTTTGCAAGTTGCATGTTCATATAGAGGTACTGTAATTTTGGTTAGCTGGGAGACTTGGTATTTAATTTCATACATTGCATGACCTTTTGTTAAAATTATCTGGAGGGACGATTTGTGGATTAGAAGTAAAAAGGTTTGCATTACTCTCTTGAACCACATAATTTTGTAATGTGACACTACTATCTATTGGATATTCACATAACACTCTTTGAGGTGTTAAAACTGATAGGAAGTTACTAATCTAGCATCATAGATGCCTCCATCTGATTTTACTTCAATATTTTTTATGAAATTACTATTTAGATAAATGCATGCTATTCTGTTTTGGCCTAGGAGTGACTCAAGTATCTGATCAATTGTTCATTGTAGACTTGTACATACCACTAACACATGCAATTGTTTTTGTAAGCATGTGCTCCTATTTACTAGTTAAATTACTGACAATCCTTTTATGACACAATGAACCGCTGACAGATGGTAAAAGGGGAAGCATATCGGAGGATAACTTGATTTTGTTTCTTTTTTCTTAATAGGGGATGAACAGAAAAGGTATGCTTAGTGTAGAGGGAAAAATAAGATGCTAAAACTGAAAGAGAAGGAAAACGGTTGAGAAAAAAAACAAGAATATATTGCCATGTGTAACGGGTTACCACTTTTTTTCACTGCTCTAGGGGCGAAATGTCCACCTGAATATACTTCAAATATGCTTACACAGGGCAAGCTTTGTCTGCATACCACTGTTTTAGTTTCCTCTTGTTGAAAGTATAAGCACATAATGATTTAATCTATCACGTAAATAAATCATGACATTGTAAAGCAAAAGCATGGCAACACGTAGATCAACCAACATGTACAGATCTAATCTAAACATGTATGTGAAATAGTTACACACGAATAGATTAAATAGATGCAGAACTAGAATTGACCGAAGGTTGTTTGGAAGAGAATTGGAAGCAGCACAAACGACTCGCGGCGTAGGATGTTGACGCCACCCGGCCCGTGCCTGTGCCTGAGCCAGGCGAGGCGAGCGAGCGTGCGCGTGTTGCCCTATTTCCTTCTTGCTCAAGAGCCTAGAGAGCACTCTTCTATTTAAGTAGGTCTCACTCTTATAGAACTAGCAAGGTGGTACTAAATGTTCTCATGCATGCTTTCACGAGGTGGGCTTTTGTGATTTTCCTAGGAATTATTCTACACATGGGCCTTAGCCCAATTAATAATTCCAACAGCCTACCCCGCGGGTGGAGCCTATAAGTCATACTCCATGGTCTATTCATAAGCTCCCTAGAAGATTCATCCAAAATCTCCATAGACTACGACTACTAGTCAAGCTCATATAAGTGTGTTCTTTCAAGATTTCTCTACATGATAGTATCTTCGCTAATTAAAGCCAATAGAACACATTAATGCATTGTCAACCTGTCTTGTAGCAAGAGAGTATATGCATCTTCACTTAGAGAGGGTTTATTAATTAAGAATACTCTCCTCCAGTTAACTAATGGCTTGTTCTTCCTAGGTCCTAATTCACGGGATCTCCGATCACATAGGTTGGGTTGCTACCATAGATAACTAATATGGGTCTCATACTTATCTCCTTCGATGCAGTGTCTATCACATTTCATGATAGCCCCTTAGTAAAGGGATCTGCCAGGTTTCTAGCTGTTTGGATGTAATCCAACGTTATAACTCCGGAGTTTCTCAATTTCCTGACAGACTTCAATCGTCTCTTCACATGCCTAGACGATTTCATATTATCCTTAGAACTGTTCACCTTAACAATCACAGTTTGATTATCACGGTTCATTAGGATAGCAGGCACATGTTTTTCAACAATTGGTAGATCCATTAGTAGATCTCTCAACCATTCTGCCTCAACAGTAGCAGTATCTAGTACCGTAAGCTCTGCTTTCATGGTTGACCTCGTCAAGATGGTCTGTTTGCAAGACCTTCATGAAACAGCACCACCACCTAGTGTGAAGACATATCCACTAGTGACTTTGATCTCATCAGCATCTGAGATCCAATTTGAATCACTATATCCCTCTAGCACCGCGGGATAACCAGAATAGCAAAGTCCCAAGTCCATAGTACCTTTTAGATAGTGCATAACTCACTCGAGCGCTTGCCAATGATCATCTCCCGGATTAGAGGTAAACCGGCTCAACTTGCTCACAGCAAAAGAGATGTCAGGCCTAGTTGCACTAGCTAGGTACATGAGTGAGCCACTGATTTGAGAATACTCAAGTTGATTCCTAGTTTGTTTCTTGTTCTTGCGAAGCAACATACTAGGGTCATAAGACGTTGGAGAAGGTTTGCTATCAATGTAGCCAAAGCGATTCAAGATCTTCTCCACACAATGAGACTGCGACAGTGTAATCCCATCGACGCTCTTAATTAGCTTAATGTTTAGAATAACATCAGCTACTCCCAAATCCTTCATGTTAAAGTTTTGAGACAAAAATGATTTAACCTCTTTAATCACCTCAATGTTTGTCCCAAAGATCAGTATGTCATCAACATATAGACATAAAATAACTCCATCGCCCCCACCATGGTGATAGTATACATACTTATCTGCCTCATTGACTGCGAAGCCGGCAGATGTTAGTGTTATATCAAATTTCTCATGCCACTGCTTAGGAGCTTGTTTCAAACCATATAAAGATTTTAGCAACTTGCACACTTTGCCTTCTTGACCTTTTACTACAAATCCATCAGGCTGCTTCATGTAAATTTCCTCATCCAACTCTCCATTGAGGAAAGCTGTCTTAATGTTAATTTGATGAACGAGAAGACCATGTGAGGCAGCCAGAGATAGTAGTACTCGAATTGTGGTCAATCGTGCAACAGGTGAGTAAGTGTCAAAGAAATCTTCGCCTTCTTTCTGAGTATAGCCCTTAGCCACAAGCCGATCCTTATATTTTTCAATCGTACCATGAAGCCTAAGCTTCTTCTTGAATACCCACTTGCATCCTACGGGTTTGCATCCATAGGGTCGCTCTGTCACCTCCCAAGTCCCGTTAGCGATAATAGAGTCCATTTCACTACGGACAACCTCCTTCTAGTAGTCTGCATCTGGGGATGCATAAGCTTCTGAAATTGACTTGGGAGTATCATCCACGAGATACACAGTTAAGTCATCTCCAAAGGACTTAGCCGTCCTTTGTCTCTTGCTCCTCCTAGGATCTTCACTGGCATCCTACTCAATAATAATTTCATGTGTAGGTTTCGAATGTTCAGTTGGAGTGACTGAACTCGGCACCATATCAGAAGATTGGCTAGAAGTGTTATGTCCATCTTTCATTGGGAAAATGTTCTCAAAGAAAGTGACATCTCGAGACTCCATAATTGTACCAACATGCATGTCCGGTACCTCAGATTTAATTATTAAAAACCTATAAGCAATGCTATGATAAGCATATCCCAGAAAGACACAGTCCACAGTCTTGGGTCCCAACTTATGTTTCCTAGGAATTGGTACATTGACTTTTGCCAAGCACCCCGACGTACGCAAGTAAGAAAGTGATGGTTTTCTCCTAATCCATACCTCATATGGTGTTTTGTCCTTATTTCTTTAGGATTCTGTTACGTACATGATTCAAGGTCAACAATGCCTCCCCCCACCATGCCTGAGGTAGCCCCGCGGTATCTAACATGGCATTCACCAAGTCAGTGAGCATGTGGTTCTTCCTTTCGGCAACCCCATTGGATTTGGGAGAATAGGGAGGCGTCCTTCATGTATTATGCCATGTTCCTCACAGAATAAGTCAAATTCGTTTGAGAAAAACTCTCCACCACGATCTAACCTAAGTCTTTTTATCTTTCTGTCAAGTTTCTGTCAAGTTGGTTCTCAACTTCTGCCTTATAGATTTTGAAATAGTCTGGAGCCTCATTTTTCGTTTTTAGCAAATACACATAGCAAAATCTAGTAGCATCGTCAATCAATGTCATGAAGTATCATTTTTCACCCTTAGTCAACACCCCATTCATCTCGCACAGATCAGAATGAAGGAGTTCAAATGGCGCCAAGTTTCTCTCCTCGGCAGCCTTGTGGGGCTTACGAGGTTGCTTTGATTGCACACAACTATGGCACTTAGAACCTTTGACAATGGAAAATTTAGGAATCAGACTCATACTGGAAAGCCGAGACATCAAACCAAAACCAATATGACATAAACGTGAGTGCCAAACATTAGCCTCATCATCTACATTGCCACAAATATGGTTCACAGATTTATTGCAAAAATCAGAAAGGGAAAAGCGGAACAAGCCTCCACACTCATAGCCTTTACCAATAAAATATCCATGTTTAGACACGACTACTTTATTAGACTCAAATACTAACTTAAATCTGTCTCTACATAGACGGGAATCACTAACGAGATTCTTGTCGATAGTAGGGACATGCTGTACGTTCTTCAGCTGCACGATCTTTTCCGAAATAAACTTCAGATCCACCGTGCCAACACCATGAACAGAAGTATGCGACCCATTCCCCATTAGGACGGAGGAATCTTGGATGGCCTGATAAGAGGTAAACAATGAGATATCAGCACAAACATGTACATTGGCTCCTGTATCAACCCACCAATTAGTAGATTGACTGACTGAAAGAACAGTAGGAAAATTACCATACCCTGTCCCATCTTCAGTCTTGCCAATGGTCACATTGACAGAGTTAGAAGTCTGTCCAGCAGGTGTCTTCATGCCCTTGCGTCGTGGGCACTTCCTAGCCAGATGGCCAGGCATGCCACACACGAAGCAAGTCCTCTCTTCTTTGTTGTCATTGTTACCCTTCTTCTTGAAGTTAGTGTTCTGCTTGGCTTTGAATTTCCCGTTGTTCTTGTAAGAGGGCTTGTGCACCACATTAGCACTTGACTATCCCCCATCGCCTTTAGACGCAGCATCCTTAGCCCGAGCCTTCTCTTCAACATCAAGAGACGAAATCAAACCCTCAACGGAATATTCCTGACTCTTGTGTTTTAGTGCAGTGCCGAAATTTCTCCAGGTAGGAGGAAGCTTCGCAATAATGCACGCGGCCACAAACTTGTCGGGTAAGGCGCACTTTAGGAGTTCGAGTTCCTTAGCGATGGTTTGTATATCATGAGCCTGTTCGACCACAGAACGGTTTTCAACCATCGTAATATTATGAAATTGCTCCACGATATATAACTCATTGCTAGCATCAGTGGCACCGAATTTGGTATTCAACGCATCCCACAACTTCTTAGCGTCAGTCATATGCATATATGACTCTACAAGACGATGACCAAGAAGCTAAGAATGCCTCCTACAAACATAGTAGTGGTTTCCTCGAATTCTTTCTGCTGTTCAGCAGTCAGAACCCCTTTAGGTTTACCAGTATTAACCCAGAAGCACTTCATAGCCGTCAGCCACAGAGTGACCCTGATCTATCATCTCTTAAAGTGCACACCGGTGAATTTATCCAGCCTCAGTGCATCAGCAAAACCAGCCATCGAAAAATCAGAGTGCCTATAATAAGGTTTTTGGATTGTTGAAAGTATAAGCACATAATGATTTAATCTATCGCGTAAATAAATCATGACATTGTAAAGCGAAAGCATGGCAACACGTAGATCAACCAACATGTACAGATCTAATCTAAACATGTATGTGAAATAGCTATACACGAATAGATTAAATAGATGCATAACTAGATTAAACATAATTGACCTATACCGAAGGTTGTTTTGAAGAGAATTGGAAGCAGCACGAACGACTCGCGGCGTAGGATGTTGACGACGACGAGCCGTGACCGATCGACGGGGAAGACGAGTCGTCGTTGACGAACAGCAAGCAGTCGCGCAGAGCGCTTCCCAAAAACCTTATTCGCCTCTCCTGGTGCAGGACTTCACGAGGACGATGGTTCCGGAGACCTGCTTTCCCGATCGCTGGTGCACGCCGACGAAGGGGACGGAGTAGACGACAGTGACGGCGCAGCACAGAGGAGAGGCAAACCCTAGATTGTTTTCACGTACGTTGCAACGAGGTAGCGGTCCGGTATTTATAGGACGTGCGATCAGCACGCCAACCACGTCGTAACCGAACCGGATAGGCCGCGCATAACCTATCCGGACTCTACACTATCTCGCGCAAGAAAGAATCCGATATGATAAGTTTCCAAAACTGATCACCGGAATTTCCGTTTCACGCAGCAAAACAAAACTGCAAAAGGAAGCCGCATCTGCACAAGGAGCCAATTTTGGCGAACCATTCACGCGCATGTCGTGCGCGCGCGCCACCCGGCCCGTGCCAGGCGAGGCAAGCGAGTGCGCGCGTGTGTTGCTCTATTTCCTTCTTGCTCAAGAGCCTAGAGAGTGATCTCCTATTTAAGGAGGTCTCACTCTCATAGAACTAGCAAGGTGGTACTAAATGTTTTCATACATGCTTTCATAAGACAATCGTGCTACTACATTGCTATGGGCCCTTTTTCATGTTATTGTCACTTATTTATTTGTTCACTGATGATATAATTGAAAAAAGGTCTGTCCACTGTCCATGCATATTGTTGCACGACATTGTTCTTGTGGCATCTATGACACAAACTATATTGCATACTTTAGAATTAAAATGGTAACAGACAAATTGATCCTCTTTTTTTATCTACAAAGCATTCTTTGTCGGTTGCCATGCATTTGATTTGAAGAGCACTCCTGTTGTAAACTGAAAGGTGCAGCATTGCAACTTGCAAGCTTCATGTAATCTTATGAATGAACTGCCAGAAACTCGTTGCCTACTGTAGGCAACCAAACAAACTCATATCTGTATGGTACTGTTTCATTAGTTGTCAAGCTGTCAGATTTGCTGTAAGATCATTGATCATTGGGGGTGTCCTCAAATTCTTTGCTAAAATCATTTTTATGCTGAAGAGACAATAGTTTGCTATGGTGTTTGTACTGTTGTAACAGTGTGATACAACATAGGTTTATACTTTTGGCACTAGTAGACTTGTTGGTTCTTCGTTCTGTTATTTCTTCCTACGTACTAGAGAGCAGTTGCTGTTTTAACTTTCAGTGTTCATGAGGTACTCTAGTATCATAGTATGGTGATATCCTCTTCGTGGATTGGATCATCTTTCTTCTCGTTACTGTCGCATGAACATTGGTTTGTCAGAATAAACTCACCAGGCATCTCAAAATGGCATAAGCACCCAATAATTTGCGGGACTCTGAGCACCATGATTAAGCTATACTAGAGCTGAGCAAGCATGTGTTGTTCGCTGCCTTGCTGGTTGCCATACTCTGCACATGACGGTATCGTGCACAAACTAATTACAATACTTAAAAGCAACGGGATTTTGAGGCATCCGGAGAGTTTTGCGCTGGCGTGGCCACCAGCGCCGCCCTCGTCCTTTTCTAGCGATTTTGCAAAAAAACCCTTATAATAGTTGGTAATTTCTTATAAGTCACTAGTTATTTGTTATTAGTCCCTGTGAATACATTCTTATATTCTAGGTATTTACTTAAAGATTCTTTATAAAATAGAAAATTCTATGGGAAGGAGAGAAAAATCCGATAATAGGACCGCGAGTCTTGAAAACATAAATGAGAGAGGCCTTTTGGAAAATGATATACTCAAGGAATCCTAGCCATCTCACGGCCTCCCCCTGCCCTCCTCCCCGACGCCGCCTCTTGCTCGCCCCGCCTCCGCTCGTGCCGGCGCCGCCCCCGCCCCCAGTGGGTCAGCCGGCTGCCGTTTCGGCCGGCCCCCGACTCGCCGCCCCCGCCGCGCCGGCCACCCAACGCGACGTCCTCCCTCCACTATCCCACGCCGTCGCCGCCTCGTCGCTTGCTCTGGTGGGTCGCGTCCTCCTCGCAGTGCCGCCGCTGCCCCCGCTCTCCTCGCTGTTGTCGGTACGACCACTCTCTCTCTTCTCGCACTCAAATGAGTTGCATCGACGCAACTCCGCTTTGCCACCATGGGGCTAGATCTGGTAGAGGGGAGGCCGTGCTGGGCAGATCTGGTGGCCACAACCTCCCTGTTGGCGGATCCGGACGCCTAGAGGCGAGGGTGACAACTAACGCATGAGGCTCGTGGGCGGTGCTGGTGGCAGGAGGCACCTCGGTGGTGGCTGCCTCGACCTGACGAGCAAGGCATCGGCATAGATTTTCTTGCTATCAATGCTACTTTAGCTTGAAGCCCAACTAGCGACCAATGAAGCAAACTACTAATCTAGGTAAATATTCGTAACAATTTTGCTATGGATTTCATCTTCTCCTGATCTAGAAATTTTGTTTTTTCAGAGAAGTTAGAAGGACGACAAATGAGGTGTTGACAGTGGGGGGAGATGTTGAGGTGCTTGGCCATCAATAGGTAGTTTTTTTTTTGTCCCTTAGCAAATCAAGGGAAGTCATATCTTCTATTTTGTTCCATGGCCAGATTGGCAACCATCTTAGGTGTGAGAGGTCATCAATTTGATGTCTGGTGTCCTAGGAAAAGTGAGCTGCCTGTTAATCTGGACTTCAAATTATATCTGAAACAATTATCTCTGCAGGGTTATAGTTCATAGTTCCTAAATGTATATTTTTTTGTGCACCGAGAAGTTTATTTTGGTTTTGTTCTAAAATAAAACTTGAAAGTACTAATTAACAGGAACCTGGTCATACCTTGGAGAGGAAAACCAATCATAGACAGACTTAGTTCATCTTGATTAGTTATTTAGACTAAATTGTTGCACAAGAATAGGAAACACCAAAAGTGCAGAACTATTTTTCTTTTCGTTGTTTGATTAGAGATTTATTTTTCTTTTACATTATAGATTTGTTGCCTCTGGTCTCAGGCTTCTGAATGGATTGGAAAATATGAGGCCACCTAAATGTATATCTTTTTGTGCACCGAGAAGTTTATTTTGGCTTTGTTCTAAAATAAAACTTGGAAGTACTAATTAACAGGAACCCGGTCATACCTTGAAGAGGAAACCCAGTCACAGACATACTTACTTCATCTTGATTAGTTGTTTGGACTAAATTGCCGCACAAGAATAGAAAACACCAGAAGTGCATAATTATTTTTCTTTTCGTTGTTTGATGAGAGCTTTATTTTTCTTTTACATTACAGGTTTGTTGCCTCTGGTCTCAGGCTTTCGAATGGATTGTAACATACGAGGTCACTAGATTACCCTAATATGTTTGATGCCTGAGGAGCTCTGTTAGGTCTCTTGATTTTTTTCCTCTGCCCCCCAGTCTTTCCTTGCTCTTTTGCTCTGCAAATATGTTTGTGTTCTATTAAAAGATATATCTTTCGGTGTTTCAGTGTTGGTGGATACAATCATCCAATGATATATGGATATGCTGCTGACTTGTAGTGCTATGTATGATCTCGCATTATTTGAGTTGACATGGATAGTAGATGTGGGGTAATCATCTAATGTGTTAGGCGATTGCATGGTTGTAAAGGGCTATATTTTTTTTTGGTTTGTTTTTAACAACCAAATCTCTTATAGAATATTTAGGAATAAACACCATTTTTCATCTTTGTGTTGAGCAGCATACCATATAAGTATATTCCAGACTACCTCTTTGAGTATGTTACGTGACTATAGTTTACTACCTTGGATTGTAAGACTAAAGAGTTGGCTTTTGATCATTATTAATGAATATGCAACTGTTTTTATAAAATAAATTTAGAAAATAAGGTTTTATTAGTTTTGTAACAAATTTAAATTTTATGGTTTAACCAGTTGTAATAGGTCAGGTCCCAAACTCTTATTCTATTTTAGGTTCCCTAATCTACCATACATCAATAAGGTACATCTTAAAATGGATATCACTATTGCTTTGTGAATAATATGAGAAACTAGAAGAAAATGCAATGAATTTGTACAAGATGAAGGACCAACTTTCTTGCACGCATCAGTTAGAGTGAATAGGACAATAGGTTTGCATCCTTTTTGTTTCTACCTATCTATTACTATTACTGATTTGTTCTTGAGATTTAGTTTTTGATTCATCTTTAGCTATTGAGATTCATAAAGGTCGGTTGATACATAAAATCTTTATAACCGGAAAATGTCCTATTTTGTTGGCCTAATTGCAGATAGGTTGGTAGGGCGCATAAAGCGCGCCGTCCACTCTAGTAATCTTCAATTCCCTCGTGAATAAAGGAATGCATGAGTGGCTTTTGCGATGCATAAGCATAATACACCTAAAGCTTGACCATTCATCTTATTTAATAAATTATATTATTATTATTATTTACTTAGTTAATTATTTAATTGGTTTATAATTAAATGTTTAAGCCTGATTTGTATTTTCACATATTTATAAAAATGTATATAAGATGAATGATTAAATGTTTGTTTGAAAGTCAACGTCATGGGTACCTCAAGCTTGTTCCAAAAATTGTGTTGCGAGTTCTCCGACAATCTTCTGCAAGCAGCAAGCGTGTGTAAAAAATATCAACAGAAAAATGATTAGCTCCAAACGTAAACCACTTCTCTGCTTCATATTATAAACCAGTTTAGGTTTGTTCTTGCTTCCTAGGACAAACATCTTTAATTCTGATCAATTTATCGAAACATATAATAAAATTTTCAACACAAAATAAATACACCGTAAAAATGTATTAATGGTGGATTTAATAAAACTAATTTGGTATAGTAAATGTTAGCACACTTTTCTATAAATTTAACCAGCTTCAAGATGTTTGACTTATTATAAATCTAGAGTAAGTAATATGAAATGGATGAAGTAGTAGTAAAATACTTTTTAATTTCAAATTTAACTACGCCATGTTTTATGTTACATAACTAAGAAATAAAAAGGAAGTTATTGCTTGTAAAAAAATGTTCGATCAAAATCAAACCAAGATGTATAGTAATACATCCATCCTAAAATATAAATATTTTTAAATTTTCAAATAGAAATTAAGATTAGGAAGAAAATAGCATGTTACCCTTTAATAAACAAGGGATGAATGAGAATGTAATGGTTTATGATAATAAAATAAGAAAAATTTTAAATAGTAAGTAATTAGGGGGCAAGCAGTATATAAATAATAGTATAAACACTTTATATTTAAATATAATATTTAAACTTTACAAATATTTATCAAATCCTATAAAATATTTACGTTTGGAAAGTGAGGGAGTATTTACCGAATGAGAGAGCATCTCGAAGCTGTCAGCTGTGCCACCGGTCCACTTCTTGACTTCCGCCCATTTGTACTTCGCGGGCCCATTCTGCGTTGACCGGCCCAACAACCATTATGAGACGCCCACGTGACCGCCGGACAATCCAAAAAAGACACCGCCATCCAAGCTACTACCTCCGTCCTTAGATTATTTTTCGGTTTTTTATACAATATTTTGACACTTCCTTTTATTTAAAAATTTATTGCCATTAATATTTTTTTTCTTATAGATAATAAAATATAAATAATACTTTATATGTGACTAGTTTTTTTAATTTTTTATAAACTTTTAAATAAGACAAATTGTCAAACGTAGGTCCCGTTTGGCACAGCTCTAGCTCCTAACTCCAACTTACGAAGCGGGAGTTGTACCAAACGGTACAAATTCTATCTTTTTTTGGAGCAGAGCTGGCGGAGCTGCTCCTTAAAAAATGAACCATAGGGGTGGAGTTGGGTTTTTGCTGCTCCACAACTCCACTCCACACCAAAAAACCCACTGCTCTTTGTTATTTTATTATAATTACTCGAATCTGTCACTCAGGTAGAATTATATATTATTACTAAACATTTATATTATATGTTAATTGTCATATATGATTTTGTAACCATCGTATAGTTGTGTTGTTCAAATTTAAAAAATAATCAGTATTTAATTAATACGAAAAAGAAATATAATTAAATTATGGCTTAATCATGACTTCATATAATTCGCAAGGTTATTATTATCAATATACTCTATATTATCTCTTTTAGAAATTCTATAACAGATCAAGTTAGCCAAACAGTTTTGATCTATTTCTTAGCTCTTACAAAAACAACTCTCCCTGTTTGAAGTTAGAATCTGATATTCAAAGCTCTACCAGACCAGTAATTCAACTGGCCAAGCAATTACGGGGCGGAGGTTCCTTCCAACTTCCAAGCAATTCAATTGGCCAAATCATTCCACGCACACCCAAATCCAAACCCAAACCCAAATCGCCAAGCACCCCCAGGAACCTCGCGGCGGCGACCGACGCGGCGACCGGTGGGGGGTAGTAGGGAGCGGCGAGCGGGCCGGATCGGCCGTCTTGGGGGGAGCGATGGGCTCGGGCGAGATGACGGCGACGGAGGTGGCGGCGCTGCTGGATCTGAAGCCGCACCCGGAGGGCGGCTACTACGCCGAGACCTTCCGCGACGGCTCCGTCTCCGTCACCACCGCGCAGCTCCCGCCGCAGTGTACGTCCGTCTGGCTTCTTCCTCCTCGCGAGGGGTTTTAGGAGGAGAGAGTCCTCCGCGCTTGATTGATTCCGCGTCTACTTCTTTTTCGCTAACTCGTCGGATATAGCGCGCGATCGGGGAGGGTTGAATCGAGAGGCTTTTGTTTGTGTCCTCGACTTATCGTGTTTAGGCCATAGATTGTGGTGTGGTCTATGAGTGCCGTCTGACTTTGTTCTTCGCGTGTTCTAGTCCCAAATTCCATGCACGACGCACTACCCAATTATACTTATGGCAGCGGCGTGACTCTGTTAGTACAATTGAACCCGGATTGTCTTGAACTATCCCCAATTTCAGATGGGGTTTGAGGTTATGCTTGCAGGGTTGCAGTCTTGCATACCTTTTGATTTTGAACTAATGATAAGTAGTGCTGGTATATGCTATTAGCTTAGTGTTCCTGTAATCATGTATTCATGATGCATGCATCTGAGATTTCGAAACCTGTAATGTTTGTCAAGGTATTGTTGATGGGCTTTGGACAAATCTGAACAATATAGTAATTAACGTTGAAGTTTTGATTACAAGCTTAATAGGAGCTGTGATAATGTTGGTAGTAGCTACCTCTTGAAAACTGTAGCATACTAAATTATGCTTTATCTGCTGATCGTAGAATCAGTAATTGAAATGTAAGAAAACATGCATGTATAAAGATATTTGTATCAATCAAAATAGAATGTTTTGTGAAATGTAAAACACCGTTACTATTAGACTGGATAGAGGTTGGAACCACCACTTATACTGTTGCTCAAATGGCTAATAGGAACTGATCAGATGCTGGGAGTAAACAATTTGCATCAGTAATTTGAAAGAACATGTATGCATACAACTATGTTCAACAACGACCTTCGAATTGGGAATATTGTTCCTGCTGCTTTGGTATTCTATTTTTGATCGGGGTAATCTCACATTTCAGATGAGGCCTGCTTGTAGGAAAGAAACTAGATTATGCTTTCCTCGTTGAGAAATGGTCTTCATTCAAAACCCTTGCTCTCCCTCCTTCTCTTGTATGCGTGTTGGCATGTATTAATACTGGCAGGCGATTATCAAAATTCAGTAATTTGTGATATCGTTGTTTGACCTTTCAATAACTCAACATTAGCTAAGGGTGGGAGGGGGTGGATTTGACATGGAGAGAATGAGCACTAGCACATCTTACCACTCCTAGATGTACTGGCAGTTTTGACGTCCATTTTTATTTACTACTAGCTAAATACCCGTGGTTTGCTACGGATAAAAATGAACAATTCATGTGCTAGCATTGTTTGGAACAAGTCAAGGGCTTACTTGGAATGTAGGATAGGAAAAACATAGGATAGGAAAATTATAGGAATAGAAAAGGAATTTATGTGGAAAACATGGGAATGGAAAACACAGGAAACTGGAAGTAAGAATCATTCAGATGGACATGGGAACAGACATAGGCGATGTTCAGAGGAAATGAAAAAAGAGCTTGGAATTTTCCTTTGAAACCAATCGTGAGGGGAACTTTGATTTTCCCATAGGCAGTTAGTGCAATCCGAATGGCGGGAAAAGAAAAAATTCCTGTCAACAGTATTCCTTTAAAAATACAATGAAATCCTGTAATCTGAATAGGCCCAATTGTGAGATAATTCAAACAATTTCATCCTTATAGATGTCTTTGCATGGTAAAATTTTATTCTAGAGCTGAAATAATGTATGAATAATATGTAGAAGGATCTTTCTTTTTAACATTATAGGACATGGAGTAATTGGTAAATAAAAAACATAGGAGGTGGGGTGGCAGATTCACCACCACCATTGCCTTCTTTTAAAGGAGTGTAGATTTACTACTGTGTGGTTCAAAACAGACATGTCAATATGGTATCAAGCGGATAAATAATGTTGCATTTTCTTTTGTTTTGTGATGACCTGCAGACAAGGTCGATCGTGCTATCAGCACTGCTATCTACTTCCTGCTTCCATCAGGGAGTGTTTCTCGCCTTCATCGCATTCCCTGTGCTGAAACATGGCACTTCTACAAGGGAGAGCCTCTCACGGTTAGGATATTTCTTTCCCCTTGTTCACCCATTTGCTTGCTTACCCATGACAAAAGTTCAGCATCATATGAATGATAGCCTCTAATGAAGGTTGCCCTCTTCGTTTTGCAGGTCTTTGAGCTACATGATGATGGGCACATTGACCTCACTGTCATTGGTCCGCACCTGGAAGCTGGTCAGCATCCCCAGTACACTGTGCCACCAAATGTGTGGTTTGGTTCTTTCCCTACTCTGGATGTTGAGTCCTTCGCATCTGATGGCAGTGTTCTAGTCAAGTCTCGAAAGAGGGATCCTGAGCTTCATTACTCTCTAGTTGGTTGCACTTGTGCCCCTGGCTTCCAGTATGAGGACTTTGAAATGGCCAATTTTGATGATGTGAAGACAATAGCTCCCAAGGCAGAACCGTTCCTCAAGTACCTTATTCCTTCCACTGAGTAAAGCACGATCGGCGCTGCATGTTTCATGTTTGGCAGATTGCCTGACTGTATTGGGTGCCATTTATAGTGTGATTCCTTGGGATCTGTATTTTTGTCTTTGTACTCCTAAGCACACGCATGTGCTAGTGATAGTTTGTAACATTCTCTGTACCATAACAGAATAAATACTTTGAGGCAATGTTGAGATGGAATTTCCTTGTGCCAAGCCTTCCAGAGTTGGAAATGAGTATAGTGATGAAATATATATGCTCTGAATGACCAAATGAATCATTGCTAATAAACTAAATTGAAGTCCCTCAGAAATTTGGCTGAAACTTCAATCTTATGTCGATTTTTACACTCAGTTTTTGAGCAAACAGAAAGCCAATGTAACAACTTTTTCCCCCCTCTACAGCAGGATGTGTTAAAATCTCATGTGCCATAGACAAAAACATCCTCTTCGGATGGACCTGAAACTAGAGCGGTGGATGATTGCAAACCAATGTCTTGTAGTTTTTTTTTTTTTCTGTTTATGTTTATAAGAAAAAAAGTTAAACCTTAAATACAAAGTAGATTTTTAGAGTTTTTTAGTTTAACGTTGGCTTTAAGATCGATAAAAATATGTATTTACAAATTATTAAAAAAAAACAATCCCTCTCCTCATGTTGTGCGATCTCTGCGGCTCGAAGCGTTTTAAAGAGTTGTACGTCTCTCCCTCTGCGTGTGTGTTTTGTGCAGTACATATTGTACGTTTAGGAGTGTACTAGCCAGTACTGGTACTATCTGCCTCGGTCATTTCACGTCGTGAGCTATCTGCACTGTACTTCTGCTTCCTAACCCGGCGGATTAGCGTACTGTACTTCGCGTTTTGGCACGCACGCTGGTGCGTCGCTCTTAGCTAGGAGTGGCACCTTGACCTTCTTCCATCCGGTTGCGTCGTTGGTGGATCGTCGTAGGCCTCGTTCGAAACCGATCAACAGCTACACTTTTCCTCCTTTTCCGCGCGCGCGTTTTACAAGCGGTTAAACGGTGTATTATTTGGAAAAAAGTTTTATATAAAAGTTGTTTAAAAAAATAGATTAATCTATTTTTCAAGCTTATAAAAGTTAATACTCAATTAATCATGTGTTAATAGCTTTTTTCGTTTTACGTGCGCTGATTAGCATGTTAGTCAACTTCGAACGCTGCCGTAATTTGCATGGACCTACACGAAAACGAATGGGAAAAATCCATGTGCTGCGGGTGATTTTTGAAATGAAAGAAGCAAGTGATGATGCATCTATACACATGCCAGCTTACGCTTCCTGCTTTAGTTAATTACCATTGTCTCCGCGTCTCTGCGATCCTCGCGTGCACAGTTCGACGGTAATACATGTGCTCGATCGGCAAACAGGATGCAACAGACCTTTGTTTTTTACATTGCAAGAACCTTACGACAGAAACAACCCGATAAAATTGACTTATTAGAACAGAAAGAGTCAATGTCCTTACATTTTTGCATTTTCGTTTTTATTATACTTCCAAAATTTAAATTTTTAATTTTAAGTTTAAAATTAATTTTATTGTTTTCATCGATATTTATTTTCCAGCATTGATCTTAGATCTACAAGAATACGTATATAATATTTTTATTTGTAAATTTTTATTCGTTAATAAATATGCCGTTTGATTATCAGGATTGATGATCCAATGGCATCTATCCGTAATAAGCGTGTAAGATCGGGGGCTAGAGCTGGTCGTCGATGTCGTCGTATTAAACCCAGACCCGGAGCACGTCTCGCCGGTCGCCGCCGCCGACAAGCACCAGAGATCGAGAGGTTTGGTTTCTCCTCGCCGCCGCGATGATGCACATGACCTTCTACTGGGGCACGTCCGTCACCATCCTCTTCGACGGATGGCGCACGTCGGCGTGGCCGGGGTACGTCGTCTCCCTCCTCGCGCTCTTCCTCGCCGGCGCGCTCTACCAGTACCTCGAGGCCTGCCGCGTCCGCCTCAGGGCTCGCCGCGCGGGCGCCTCCTCCGCCACCGGGCCCCACCCCGCTGCCTCCGACGAGCGCGCGCTGGTGTCCGCCGCGGGGCGACGCTTCGGCAAGCGCTGGAACTGGAAGGCGCCCCCCGCGGTGGCTTCGGCGGCGCTGTTCGGCTTGAGCGCCGCGGTCGGGTACCTCCTGATGCTGGCCGTCATGTCGTTCAACGGCGGGGTGTTCCTGGCCGTCGTGGCGGGCCTCGCGTCCGGGCACCTCGCGTTCCGCGGCGCCGCGGAGGAGGTCGCCGACGGCGCGGTGGACGACGAGCTCGACAGCCCTTGCGCCTGCGCCTAGGGATCCATGGATGGTGCTACATGCATGGAGCTAGAGATGGACATGGTACGGCTGACTCGCCATTTTATCAGCTTCTTGGTTTCCTGCAGCTGCCAATTTGTGTATCAGTGCGTGTAGAAGTGATTAATAAGGAGTAGTGTACCTAAACAAATGCGCTTCAAATCAAACTTTGTGTATTTTGTGTGTGATATACTTCATGTGTAAATTCTCTAATCATGTGCATACCGAATTGATGAATTGCCACTGGTATTCTTTTCATGTGTGTTGTATTGTAAATTTTCTTTGCAATTTCTCATGCGAGCTTTTTAGGTGGGTACTCAAATTTACAACCATTTCGATCGAGATCTAATGGGTCCCTTCAGCAATCAGCAGTGTGCGTGTACTATGAGTGTTTGCATTTGCACCATGCTTCGCGTAACAAATATGTATCGAGTATCAACCAATCTTCTTCTTCTCTCCGATTCTACGAGGTCGAGTTCTTCCACACTTCTTCCTAATTAAACTATATTGTCCTATTTTCCACGCACATATTTTTCAAACTATTAAACAGGGTATTTTAAAAAGAAATCAGAAAAGTTACTTTGAAAATTATACTAAATCATCTTCAAGATTTTTATAACTAATAATTAATTAATCATACTAATGTTATGCTATATTTTTCATGTTAGGATAGTAAGTCCATAGGTTGTTTTAATATGGTTGCTGGATTGAGATTGTGCCAGCAAACGATTAATCAGAATACCGATGATTAATCAGAATTATAAAAAAATTAATGTTTGTGTTAACATATGTATGTATTTATAATACTTTTTCTTGTTTTGGAGATATTTAAATGTATAAGATTATATAAAACTGATGTGTTTATATCATTGTCAATTGAGCAACCATGAAAAAAATTTCAAGGTTACAATTCAACGGCAAGTAGTGATTAGTTTATTTTTTATAGATAAAATATTTAAAAAGCATGTACTAAAATATTAAATGATATTGAACATAGTCACAGATGTATCTATAATTAGTTTCACTGATAGAAATTTCAAGGATAATAAAATGTAATACTTTGAGTCTGGACATGCTAGTTGTTTGGTGTGAACTTTCCAAATTATGCATGATTAAACAGAAAACAGATAATTAATCTGTAAATACAGCAATTTAATGCTCAGATGATCGTACCACCGATACAAAATGTTTTCCATACCGTTAATGATTAATGATGAACTTAATAGCCAAGTAAACTCTTTTCCGCAGCGTTGGTGGGAATTTAGCCTTTTAACTTTGCTCGTACAATCCGTATGGTATTGTTCTTGATACAAAACAAACTTAGGTTAACATAGTGATCAAATGTTTGAAAATTTTAATTTCATCAATGAACTCGAGTCACTGATGTTGGATGATAATTTGAAGGCGTGCACCCAAGTCAAAAAGCCATACATTACCCTCCCCAATGCATTGCGCACGTATTTAATAGAAAACAAAAAATCAAACGTTTAATCAACAGTAAAAGTGAACAAACTTCTAATTTAGGGAGTAAGGACCCATGTTTGTCCATGGGCCAAGCCACTCCCATCCCTACCTATGTTCCACTAGAGTAAAGGGCTAGTGCTCTATCAAAGCAGGCCCATATAAGATGCAGCCCAAGATCCAAGGTGCTCAACTAGTCGAATGGGCTATGTGACCGTATCTTGCCCATCCAACAACATTTTCAGCTTTTCAACCCGAAACCTAAACCAGAAAAAGTCCAGAACCCAGCGTTGGCCACACAGTCCATTATGCTTCAATTGACCTCCAGTACATTGAGCCAAGTCGAGCCGGGCCCATTCACCCACCCTGGGTTGCCCTGGACACGGACCAAGTAACCCGTGTCGTGCGCGGTTGCGTTGCACGGTTGAATAGTTGCACGTGTGCCCGCTGCAAGCCCCGCACGTTCACGCCGGTCAGCATCCGAGGAGTGATAGGGGTGATTTTCGGAGCTTTTTATGAAATCCCAAACGTTATATTTATAAATAGAAAGTAATATGTGAATAAAATTTTAATATACATATTCTTAGCAATTTAAAATTACACACTAAAAAATAAAATAGGATAAAAATAATTTAAAATTATTTCTAAATTTAATCTAAAAGTATTAGCGTAAACTAAAGATAGGGCGTGACGGCATGGCTCGCCGCACGCGTGCCGTTCCGAGGGGAGCTCGTGACCGATGGCGACGGGTTGCTGCTGCTGCCGCCGCTGTCAACCCGCCCGGGCCCACACACGCACGCACCGCACGCGACACGCGCAGGCGGCAGAGGGCGCCGGCCCCGCACTCGTCACGTGACGCTGCTGCCGCTTTCCGCTGCGCCGGCTCTCTCCCAGGTCAGAAGGGTACGTAGCGCAGGCAGATCGGAGAGCTACTCTTGTGGCTGGAGTGGTAGTGATGGAAGGTGGCGGCGCCGCCGCGCCGGTGGTGGTGCGCTGCTCGAGCGACGACGCTGCTGCTGTGCCTGTGTGAGCGTGCGCGTGGCTCACTGGCTCCGGCCCCGAGCATCGCCCGAAGATCTTGGCCCGTTTTGGGTTTAGGGGGTAGTTAGCAGCAGAAGCTTCCGTTTGCCCGTAGGAGACAGCCGCGGGCGGCGGATAAACCATAGGGATGCATAAATAACTGGAAATCAGGAATGGTACGAGACACTGTATTGTTTGGCTTTCCGAGGAATAAACGAAACGATAAATTTGTAAACTGAAATTTATTTATGAATTAAAATTTATATACGTGTTCTTATCGATTTAAAAATCAAGACTAAAAGATAAAATTCGTTAAAAAAATCCTAAAATTAACTCTCAATTTAAAATTGAAATGTTAACTTTTTGCTTATAAACGTGACAGAATTAAAAACATAGGGGTGTGTACCGTTCGGAATGGTACTCCCAACCTCTCCGTCTCTCATGCGTCGTCTTTTACTCATAGCTCTATGTCAGCCCATCCAACTAGTACACCATGTATTTATCCCTTATTTAGTTTCCAAATTTTTTTTTCAAAAATACCATATTGAATTTTTAGACACCTAAATAAAGCATTAAACATAATAAATAAATCAAAAAACTAATTGCGCAGTTACAGAAGAAATGTTAAGACGAATCTTTTTAGCTTAATTAGTCCATGATTAGTTATAAGTGCTACAATAACCAACATGTGCTAATGACGGATTAATTAAGCTTAAAAAATTCATCTCGAAGTTCCCAGGCTAGCCGTGAAATTCGTTTTTTCATTCGTGTCCGAAAACCCCTTCCGACATTTGGTCAAACATTTAACGTGACACTTCTCTCAAAAAAATTTCTCAATCTAAACACCCCTTATTTCAAAGAGGAGATCTGCACATGATTAAGAATGAGCATATGTGTTATAGCGATAGGTGCTCACACAAAAGTGTTTGCATGCTATTTGTGTGTGGCCACCTTACTGGTGTTGAGCAAGTAAAGACCATCTACACCGCACTATCCGTCATGTGGTTGGACTTAGCGGCTCATGTATACCAGTGTGTAGATGCCAGGATATACTAGCCGCAAGTGAACTAGTACAAATGAAAAAAGAAAATCCAAAGATGAGAGCTAGTCAACTTGTATGGAACACTCGAGCGTCTTTAGGGATCATTGACTGTTGTTGACCATCCTCATCACCTTCGACGCATTGGGGCTAGAGATTTCCTTCAAGATGTTATCAGTGAGCTAGGACTTGAAGAAGGAACCATATTGTTGCTCAAAAGGCTCGGGCCAATTGACCCATGTTGTGGAAGAAATAAATCAGGAGTGACTTATTCAATATGTGATGACCTATCGAATCATTGGCTAGTCATATTAGGTATTATTTAGTTTTCAAATTTTTTTCAAAAACATCACATCGAATTTTCGGACACATAAATAAAGCATTAAACATAGATGAACCAAAAAACTAATTGCACCGTTATGTAAAAAATCTTGAGACGAATCTTTTGAGCCTAATTAGTCTATGATTAGCCATAAGTGCTACAGTAACCAATATACGCTAATGACGGATTAATTAGGCTCAAAAGATTCGTCTCACGGTTTCCAGGCTAGCCGTGAAATTCGTTTTTTTATTCGTGTCCGAAAATCCCTTGCGACATTCAGTGAAACATTTGACGCGATATTTTTTTAAAAATTTTCTCAATCTAAACACTATCTTATATTGAGCGAGATATCACCTCGATTATGGAGGGAGAAGCCGAGAGGAAAGGGTGGCTCCCTAGCGCAGTTGACATCTTCTGATGTTGTCAAGCGGGGGCGATGCACCGGGCCGGTGGTAGTGGCATCAACAAAGGCAGAGGCGAGTTAGATCTGTGGCTGCGAGCGATGGGGAACAAAAGTGACATGGTTACCGTTTTATGCACAAATGTTAACGCAATCTGGACCGTCTAAAAATTTGGTTGATAAGCAGACCCAAAAGAAACGGATTAAGATTCTCTGATGTAACTTTGCCTCTAATATGTGGGTCCTACTGCCATCGTGCCCATATGTCAGCGTTACGCCAGATAAGACTCGTCCTAAAACATAGCACAAATAAATAGGATAGACGAAACTACGGTAACCATGGTCAAATTTTTTGAATTGCTCAAACAGAGCACAACTAAAATTTGATCAAATTCAAAAAAATGGGATTTTTTAAAAAAGTATGGTAGATAATTATATTTAGTGATGTTTGGTGAAAGAAATTTATTAAAAAAACAAATTTAAACACTAGAACTAAGTGAAAAAATGGCTAAAATGTGAAATGCTTGTTTGTATGTAGATGTTAATTTTCAATCTAGCTATCATGTTATAATAATTGTTCGTGGGTATAAATTAGTAAAGTTAATGTTTTAGTATATGAAAACAATATATGCTGGTAAATTTTGGGTGACCTTACTATTATAATAATTGTTTGTTGGTATAAGGTTGTATGAAAAATGTGAAGAAATTGTTAGTCAATACGTGAATGGTAGCCTTCTAGGCATATGCTTGACGTTGTAGAGCTAAGGTTATATGAAAAATGAAAATTATAGTTGTTACTTGTCGAGTAATAGGTACTATGGAGATGTTTGTAGGAGAAATGAAAATGGTTGTAGTCGGATATTATGTGAATTATTTGCTAGTTATAAGATGCAGGTGATATATGAAATATGTCGTAGCTGTTACACTTATAGCATACTACTTATTTTCTATTATTGTATACTAGTTTTCTAAATTTTTTGAATGTTCTTACCCTCAGTTTGCAGTACCGTCGGTTTTACCCAGAAATTACACGGTTTCTGCACCAATCCGAGCGATTTTTGCCAACCGTAGTTATAATAGTTGTTGAATTCAAATTTTACGATTTTAAATTCATCATGGTTTGTATGGCAACTGCTCCATCGCACCGCCATTGGTTGATACAGAGGTCTCGGGCAGTTTCGGATACCCTGCGAATGAAGCCATGTTTAGTTAGAGAACATTTTTAGGTTTGGTTGTCACATCAGATATACGAAACACATTTGAAGTATTAAACGTTGTTGAAGCGTGAGCTCCTTAAGCAGAAGTCCATGGGACCCCCTTTGTGAGTTCGGCCCATGGGTGCGATGGCGGTAGACACAGAGGAGTTATACGGGTTTGGGCTGCCGGGAGGCATAATACCATGCTCTTGTTGCTTGTACACTATGAGAGTAAATGCGTTATAGGCTTCTGTGGAAATGTTCTTTCTCCTTGTTCTCTTGTTTAGGCTAGTGCCTCCTTCTATACTGCAAGGGGACACCACAACGGCTATCACTTTCTCTGCCTTCAACGAGCAGATAATCATTTTTCTAGGGACTGCTGTAGTGGCTTGCCGTTAGTCAACCCAATAACATGCCGCTCCTGTCCGTTCCCGTCTGTCAGTGGGCATGTAGAAGGGGGTTACACCCTTTGGGACCCAGCGGTCCGAACAGGCAACCGTTGCTACTCTTCTACGGTCGTCCGCCGCATTTAATGCTACGACGGCGTGAGGGAGACAGGCCATCCCTGCTGTAATACGGATGTCACAGCGCTTTCAGGGTGCTTTGTCCCCTCCCTTCTTTCATAGGAGCAGCGCAGGTAAGGGATGTGTGCCTGCGCCGCATTTAATGCGGCGCAGGCGTGTGCCCATCATGAGGGCAACGAGGCGAGTCAGACGCCCTCCCATCACATGAAATGCGGTAGTTGGACGCTGACGTTACATCTGACACAATGTGGCCCCCTAATAGGTGGTCCGAGTGCCGAGGGGGTAGGGAGTAGCCCAACACCTTCGGTGCCAATCCATAGAACTATCGTTTGGACCTGACCTTTCGGGGGCCGCATGGCTCTTCGGGGCCCAACCTCCCTGCTTCCTCCAGGAGTTTTGGTTTGTGGGCTCAAGGTCACCTTGCGCCATCTGAGCTTAGTGGATACCCCCGGGCCCACTTTTCCGACAAACATAGTCAAAACAAATTATATATTCCACCAGAAAACTACGAGACAAATTTATTAAGCCTAATTAATTTGTTATTAGCAAATGTTTAGCACCGCATTGTCAAATCATGTCGTAATTAGGTTTAAAAAATTTGTCTCGTAATTTACAAGTAATCTGTATAATTAATTTTTTTGACTATATTTCCTACTCTATAATTATAAGCAAACATTCGATAGGATAGGGTGGAAATATTTGTTCGTGTACTTGGCCCGAATCAATCGGCAAAAAAAGCCGAAAGGACTGGATTAATCGACGATCCAGCCCGCCGGCGTTCTACTTTACCCTATGGCTGACGCGTTCGGCGGGGCCGCCCCCCGTCTGCGATTCTGCGGAACGATGATGATGACGCGACTGAGCATTGTCTCGTACGACTGCCAACCGCGACACGCCCGCGCATCCCATCTCCCCCGCACCGCACCGCAGAACCCCCACGCCACCGCGAACCCCACGCCCCCCTCAGAGCAGCGCAGCGAAAAGCAGGGCGTACGCAACGTGCATCGCAGCGCGCCCCCAGACCCCAGTCGCGCACACCACCGTCTCCCCGTCCTCTCCAGGAGTCCAGCGCGCGCGATGCGCCAGCGTTTAAACCCACACCCCCACGCCGCGAGTCGCCTCGCCACCATTCGCTCGCTGCTGATTCGCTCGCCCTCGCGCATCATTATTGCCCCCCTGCCCCCGCCCCCGCGCGCGCTCCGTCGTCTGCCGGTGGCCACCGTGCGTACGTACGTGTAGGAGGCGCTGCTGCCGAGCTCACCCACCGTAGCGCATCGTCGCCGTCGCCCGTCGGTCGCCGCCTTCCTCGCCCAACTTAGGCAGGTCGCGCTCCCTCACTCGCCGCTCGCCGCGCTTAGCTCTAGCCTGCTCTGCTTGGGTGGGTGGGTCGTCTGTTGGTGTGGATAAGTTTGGCCTTGCGATGGGGGAGGCGCCGAAGCCCAAGTCGCCGCCGAGGTACCCGGACCTGTGCGGCCGGCGGCGGCTGCAGCTGGAGGTGCAGATCCTCAACCGGGAGGTGGGCTTCCTCGAGGTGAGCTCACTCACTCACTTCCCGGTCATGTCACCTCGCTTCTTTCAGAGCGGAGAAAAGCGTGCATTTTTGTTCTTCTTCCTATGGGGGGGAGTGCAGAGAGAGAGGAAAATCTCTGGACAAAAGTTGATGTGGAGAGCTCATCGGTTTGGGGTTTCGCGACGGAAGCGAGGAAGGAGGAGAGAGCTCGTCGCGAGAACCGATGCGCGACAGGCTCCCCTGTTCGGGACGTGCCCATGTTGTAGCAGTACGTACGGCTTTGTCATGGCTACCCCTGGCGTCTTCTTGCAGAGAGAACAAGAACGAAGGGCAGCCATGAATGAACCAAATGCCCATTTCACCTTCTATAGAGTTCTACTGCAAGATGTGTTTTTTCCCCCCTGCAAAACCAGGCATTTCAGAATTACAGAGGAGGATTGCAACTGCAGTTTAGGAGTAGTGGCAGCAACTTCCAAAGTCTCCTCTTTTGCATTGCATCTCGCGGATGAAAGTCTGAAACTATAGGCATGGCATGGGCTACTCGGGGTACTTGACAATGATAAAAAAGACTTCACTTTCAGATTTCTGCTTCTCTTGAGCGTGACATCACCTGGCAATGGCAATCAGTAGGTAGACGCTGCTGCTGCGCATTGCTCGTGTTCTTTACTGCTTCCATTCATGGCACATGGAGCAGGACTGTTGGTCTGTAGAAGCCATGTGCATGTGCCAAGGCCTGACTGGCTCTCCCTTTTTGCAGCAAGAGCTACAGGGACTTGAACGGATTCAGCCGGTCTCGAGGTGTTGCAAAGAGTATGCGCCTATCCCCTCCTTTCTGCTTTCCTCGTTAGCCTCGTTTCCGTAATCTTGTCATCGGCAGTGCTAGTGCTCCGCTCAGATCGGCAAGTAACAATTTTTTTTTGGTTGATTGCAAGTTTGCAACTTTCAACTGCGCATTACTTTATGTTGTAGTTATCACTATTGTTGTTGTTGTACTATCTATAAAAACACGATATTCCGTTAATTTCATGAGGAGAGCATTAAGATTTGTTTTTGTTAGTTTGAACAAAATAAGCTTGAATACAAATGATGAAATATGGTTCTTTGCTCTTAAGGTAGAGAAAAATATTTTTACATCGTTGTTTTTTAATTGTTGTATCCAACACATTCCTCAAGCCTACAGTTTTTCTTAAAAAAAAAAGGAAAATTCCCCACATGTACTGCAACATTTACTATACTTCGATTTTTCTTGAATGCCTGTTAATAATCTTTAGTAACTTCTGACATGGTGGTCCAACAGTCAACATGTGAACTGTTCATGCATGGCCTACATTTCAGTTTTGCTCCTTTTGGGACTGTACTATTTAACGTTCGAATGCCAACTTTGATTACAGAAGGGGTGATTGTTTGGCTTATTATGAGAAAAAATCAAATAAAAAATAATTTATGAATGAAACTTTTTTATACTTGTTCTTAGTGATCTAATAGCCCAGATTGAAAATTAGACTACAATGAAAACCCCCCCCCCCCCCCCAAAATTTACTATAAGTTTAAGGTTCAAAATTCAAATATTGATTTGCAAGCATATATAGAAAGTGAAAATATGGCTGTAAGATACTAATGCTATAATATCACATTTGGCAGTGTCAGCGAATTTGTCGGTGCAAAGTCAGACCCGCTTATACCAATGTATGAATATTTTGACTTATTGTTTTTCATTTCATTTTTCTTATTTTCCAAACTGTGCTGATGATCAGTGTTCTCTCCGTGACTTTTCTTCATTCCAGAAACAAAAGGAAGCACAGATCTTGCAGTCTTTATCGGTGGATCAGGTCCCTTGCTCTTCCCTTGTACTACATGCTTTTGTGTGTTCGGATAAAACATTCTATTTTGCAATATTCTTATTTTAATTTGAGAAGCTATTAAATTCAAGTCATGTTTTGTAGTAGTAATAAATAAGTAGGTAAAATTCTTTTAGTGCAAAGTGAAAATATGCCGGTGTCAGTTTGTTGCTGAACAAACTAGGTAAACAGTCACTCCTATGTGTTCTTCTCTTCTTGTCAAATGCTCAAACTGAATTTCACCTTATTAACCCATTTTATCAAATCCTCACCCAATTTGTAGAACCTCACTACACCAATAAAGTGATTTGTCAGATATGTCACACTTTAATACTACATGATAACTCGGGGTAGCTGCCTTCTTTTGATGAAAAAAGTATCTGACATCAGTTATGGTGGCATCAAAGCAATTTTTGCAATCTTTAGTGGAGCCTATACTGTTCTCAGCACTGTTTAGTGATTTACACGACAAATACCGCCCTTTTTTTTTCATTCTGAACATATTGCAAATGACTCACTGTGTCAATATCATACTAGCTCCCATGAAAAAAAAAATTAAGCATGTTGATTTTATCAGATCAAAATTGTGCACCTGCTTGTCATGTCTCTGCTGCTGGTGCCGGTGCCTCCCAAAGCCCAAGAAACCGAGCTGCTTCAGCTGTTCTTGCTGCTCCTGCTGCGACACATCATGCTGTAGACCGAGCTGCAGCTGCCTGAAGACCCCTTCGTGCTGTTGCAAATCTAACTGCAGCTGCTGCAGCAGCGATTGCTGCACCTGCAGCCTTCCCAGCTGCGACTGCGGCTGCACAGGCTGCGGCCATTGCCGACCGCGGTGTGGCAGCAGCTGCTGCTGCTGTCCACCCGGTGACTGCTCCTCCTGCGGCGGCTGCTGCAAACCATGGAGCTGCGGCACCGACCAATGCTGCACGGGGTGCTCGTGCTCGTGCCCACGGTGCTGTAGCTGCGCCGGCTGCTGCCCCGTCGCGAAGTGCTCCTGCGCGGCGCCCTGCACCGGCTGCCTCGCGTTGCTCCGGCGGTGCCTGACCTGCCGGTCGTCGTGCTGCAAGGGGCAGCAGCCGTCCTGCTGCAAGTGCCAGTCGTCGTGCTGCGAGGGGGAGCCTTCCTGCTGCTGCGGCGGCAAGGGATCGCCGTCGTGCTGCTGCGGCAGGTCGTGCCTCGGCGGCGCAGCGCCGTCGCCGTCGTGCCCCGAGTGCTCCTGCGGCTGCGCGTGCTCCTGCCCGAGGTGCAGGGAAGGGTGCAGCTGTCCGTCGTGCGGCAACCCGTGCTGCGCCGGCGGATGCTTATGCTAAAGTAGTTCGTTGATTAATTAGTTTGGCTTGTATTTTCTTTTGTGCTTATTAGATATTGGATTTGAGTAAAACTTTGGTCATATATGGTACTTACTTAAATAATTATACTTGAGCACCAAATGGTAAGGTCGAAAATAGTTCACTGTAGGTGTTATCAACTGTGAGACTAGTGAGTTTTGTACAAAATAGTCCACTGTAGGTGATATCCATTCTAACCTGTTTTAGGAAAAGTGATGGGCGTCTCTAATTTTGTCTGCGTATATCCGAGTAAATATAGAGACCGGGTAAAAATATTATTCTCAAAAAAAATAATGAAAAGAGTATAACTTACTGTCTGCCTCTAGTAAACTTGTCATAGTACACTCAAATAATCGTATTTTGTTTATTTGATCAATCGATTAGCAACCTTTCTTTTCTCTTCTGTGAAATTTAACTGTTTGCCAAGGTAAAAACGAGCGCTCTTTGTTTGCCACTGTTACGTTTGTTCCTACTCATTTGCCATCGAAGATAAAAATCTTTCAACTATTTATTATTTTTACCTATGTGACATGCCAATATGTACCACGGAAATAAAACGTCCATTTTAGCCTTCGTAACCTGAATGAGTTGACGAGTGACAGACGATGCTATTCACATTAGTGTTAAGTGATGATGCTGTTCACATTAGTGTTAAGTGCTACGTATTTATATTGGAGTTATGCCTTTAGACTACGTAGCTTCATGCAATTGTGTGGATGGAGTGCAAGAGTGTGCACGACAAGCACGAATAAGGTGGCCGGATGTGCCAAACTAGATTACTAGGAGGCAACGGTGAGTGGTGTGGAGGAGGGAGAGTGAGGGGGGAGATCGGAGAGGAGGAGGAGGGAGATGATGATGATGAGGCGCAATTGAGTGTCGTCGTGGTGGACACGCTGTAGTATTTTTTGCTGGAGTAATGGCGGTAGAGCAAAAGAGAACGGGGAGAAATTAAAGGACAATGGCCAATGATCTCATGTCCTGCCACAGCAGTCACCGGCCTCCACGTCCTAATCCCCTTTTCTAGTAGTAAGTCATTCTCGTATGGTATCCTATCCATCCCCAAACTAATCTTCCTAGATGTTTCATTGCCACAAACCATTGCCTAAGTTAAGAATAAGCATGTGTACATGGTCATCGTCGTAGGCATAGTAGAAAAGAAATGGCCAGGCCTGGTGGTTGAACCTATAAAAAAAACCTGGAACTAGTGCACTCACGGTTCGGGTTGCCTTAAAGATCGTCCATGCTATTGAAACGGTGCCAAAAAACCAAACCTCTTTTGTGAGAACTGACAAATTACAACGGTTTCTTTAAGAACAGGCGAATTACAACTAGATCAGCTCGGCAAAGAATGGGATAAATTTAGCCTAAGAAGGCCCATGGACCCAACAACAAAAAGTCCATGTATCATGTATTAAAATACGAATTGAGTAAATATGACAAATCTATATCCTCCAATGTCCAAACGGAGAAAAACAATATTTGTTAATTTTGAGTTTTGAAATTCTGAAATGCTAATATATTAGAACTCCAAAACTAATACGGTTAGCTATTTATTAGTTCCAAAATTGTAAGATATTAAATAAATTATAAAAGTTGATATATTACAACGTGTTCTGATTTTTTTGCTTATTTTCAACTATAAAAATTAAAATGTATAATTAAGTAAGAACTGGTGTGGACTTTTCTTTTAATCTAATCGGCTATAATTCAAAATATAGCCAACTTATTTGACATATGATTTATTTGAAATATCAGCAGTTATAGTATTACTAGTACCAATAATATGTGCAAGACACATGTTATTGACTACTTTTATGCTCCCCTGTCTCAGAATGATTTCATGTTTTTTCCTCTTCAGTTGGCTAATATATTTTTAGCGATCAATGGATTAGAGTTTAATCAGTGTCCCATGGTCTGCTCGACGCCTGACCATTTGCTCCAGCGCGCCTACCGATCGACGCTCGCATGCTAATCTTTTGTACTTAGAAGCTGATATTAAATTTTAAGTTAATTTTAGTGTTTTTTATATTGTAGTTTATTCCCCGGTCTTTAATTTTTATCATTAAGGACATATAAAAAATTTATTTATAAATTATTTTTTATTTAAAAATATATAGTTTGGTTTTTCTTTATAGGGCCCGCGGCTCGCACCACCAAATCCATTGGCGCTGCTGCTCAGATTACATTACCATAGCTTTGTTTTTAAGTTGGAATAGTAGGGTGTAATTGTTTGACTTTTATTTCAATCGATATATCTGTAAATAAAAAATAATTTGTGAGTAAAAATTTTATATATGCATTCTTGATGAAATAAACAACAGCGAAAATAATCAAAATCAACTTTAACTTCAAATTTAATGTTAAAAATTTAAATTTTAGCTTATAAGTATAAACAAAAGTTAAAAAGACACAGTAATATACCGTCATTTCGAGTGTGATGTCTGGGCGCAATCATTTTATTTTGAGTAAGCATGGTCTCGTGACGAACTCTTGAAAACTTCTTCCGTGTCCGGACTACTCCAGATTAAACAGAGTCAACTGTAGACGTCAACGGTGGACGCACCACCCGATCAATTCACCATTATTAGCGAATCGCGTTTTTTAAGTTTGCTTTGTTAATTTTAATCAAACACAGAATTTAAGATCCAAAGCGGAACGCGACGCAGTGCAACATAGCGACAATTTCAATCCTTCTTTTTTTATAAAAAAGTTCAAGGCAATCGACGTCGATCTTGTACACTACCATATTATATGACACGACAGGAAGCTCGCGAGCTTGCCGCGAGGCTGCCGTGATAGCTGACAGCTCCGTCGCGGCGACGACCACCGTGTCCAAGTCCACTCACGCCCTCGGCATCATCTCTTCTACCTTACGCGGTTGCATTCGCATCAGCAACCTTCTCAATTACAAGCTCAATTAAGCCAGATTCATTTGGACAAAATCGATCGATCGGGCAGAGCGGCGGCGGCAATGGACGTCCCGTTCTTCGTGGCCTTCACGCTCATAGCGCTCCTCTCCAGGTACGTCCCCTTCGCGCTCCCTCCCATGGCGCGGGACCTCCTCGCCGACAACTCCGCGGAGCCGGCGCGCGCCGCCAGGTGCGCCATGTCCGTGGCCGTCGCGGGGATGACGCTGCTGGTGTCCCTGCAGTGCGGCGCCGGCGGCGAGCACTACTGCCCGGACATCAGGATGGAGGGGAGGGCGCTGTGGCTCAACTGCGCGGCGCTGTTCCTCGGCGTGGTCGTCGGCGGCGTCGCCGTGGTGCTGCCGCCGTTCGCCGCCGTGTCGCCGCTCGTGCAGGTGATGGTCGAACACCTGACGG
The DNA here is from genome assembly GCF_000231095.2 of Oryza brachyantha. Taxonomy (NCBI): domain Eukaryota; kingdom Viridiplantae; phylum Streptophyta; class Magnoliopsida; order Poales; family Poaceae; genus Oryza; species Oryza brachyantha. The sequence goes on from NC_023170.2 coordinate 13,865,655, forward strand.
GGTTCACGGAGACCATCGCGATCAACGCGTTCGCACATGACTTCTGCATCTTCGTCAAGCTCGTGAGGTCGAAGCATTGAGGCAGTAAAGAAACGGAGGCCATTGCTCGTTCGTTCGTTTGTTTGTTTAATTTTTAGATATTGTACAAGAATGCAGCATTTACGCTGTAAAGATTCATGAGCTTCAATGAGGAAATGACATTCTTTTGTTCAACGCGAAGTTTACTTCGGCATAGGCAAAGAACCCGGAAAAGAAGGGGGAATTTGGTGTTCCATGAAAAAAAAGGCCTAACGACATATTTATAAGTGAAAAATATTTTATAAATAAAATTTTTATATATGATCTAAAAGACATGGCTATGTATGGCACTCCACGGTTGGAACCGTCCAGCTCTGGGTTCACCTGTTCTACTTCTGCATCAAGACGTTGTACAGCCAGTCTTAGCTGCTCGTCGTTTGGATTACTGTGTCGTGCTGCTGCGATTCTGTTAATCTCTTGTTGTTTCGTTCTTTGCGTCCAAAACTATGTATGGCAGTGAGTGGACAGGGATCGATCAAAACATGAAGTTTATACCTGTACAATGAGCATTGGAGTATAGTATCTGTAAGGACAGTTATTCAGTTGCTGGTGGCTAATTGGCTCATAATGTTAACAAAAGTATTTTACTGCTCATTATATCAGATTTCCAGAACAGAAACACGATTGATTTTGTGCAGTAGAAACAACAGTGCTCCATTGTGACAAATAATGTGACATGCTCCCATAAATTTGATAGTTGCTAGTGGCTAGTGGGTGACAACGTGGTATATTTGAATGCTAAATTTTTCAAGTACTAGTTTCTACTCGTGGATAACAATTATTTAGAAAGTATATATTACAATTAGACATCTTTGGAGGGTAAGTTGACATTTAAAGTACGTGGTAGTGTCATATAAGTAATATAAAAGAGGCCTTTTACATTCCATGAAATGTTATACCGCGTTTTCTAAAAAATAATAATGTAAAATTTTGATATCTTTAGATACTTTTTTATCTAGTTATGAATATTATATTTTATCAATCCAAAATATAGTTTCGTTTAGCAATGTATCTATATGATGTGCTGAGGATGTGATTTTTATTCCATTATCTTAAAAATATATATCTGATACTACATAAATAATCACATTGTTTAAATAGTTTTGATATGTTCGTGGACAATTTTACCATCCTTCAAAACAAACCACACTTCCTAGTATCCATTTTGGTATTTTGATAATATGTATCTCGAGCTATCAAAATTTTATCAAGACGTTAAAATTACCCTAAATTTACATGCCTATTTTTGTTCCTTTTAACTGAAGCAAATTAATGATTAGATCTACATCTGGACCTTAGCTTAAGCATGCGGAGACCTCAGAAAGAAAACCATTGACTCAGGGAGTAGTTGATCGAACCGTGTAACGACGCCTCGTAAGGCCGCGACGTATGAGCTAGAGAAGCAGCGTAAACTGCCGTACGTGTCTTGCCCCCACGCGGATAAACCACGTCGTCGCCGTCGATCTCCACGCGCGCCGCTGGTCGTCAGCTCGACTCGGTCTTTGCCGGTGAGGCGGTGGCCTCACCGCAGACGACGACTCAACAAGTCAACTGACGGACCAGCCAACACATACTATATACGAGCTCGATCACCCGGTCTGCAAGAACACACCTTTCCATTCCGTTGATCCCTCCTGGCCTCCGCTTCGCCTCGATCGATCGATCCTCTAGCTGCCAGCCATGGCGGCGGCCGTCGTCGACTTCCTCCAGGTGGTCCCACCGTGGGAGCAGCAGCCGGCTGGCACCGCGCTGCTCGTGGCGAAGTCGGCGCTGTTCATCGCCATCAACGGCGCCCTCGTCTCCCCGTCCTACCTGCGGTGGTGCCTGTCCTGCGGCGACGACGCTGCCGCCGCCGGCGCTCGGCACTGCCTCCTCGAGGCCGACGTGGAGCAGACGTGCTACCTGCTGGCTAGCTTCGCCACCGCCGTCCTCGGCGTGGCGCTCCTGGCTTTCCACGTGGCCTCCTCGCCGTCGCCGGGGGTGCTCCCGGCGAGGGCGTCGTGGCTCGTCTGGCTCACCAAGGTCTTCACCTGTGGAACCCTCCAGTTTGGCCTGAGTATTGTCCACTTCTGTCTCAGGATGATTTACTTCAGGTTGATGCCGAGACATTGGATTCTAATCCTCGGAAGGCAATGAGTACAGTTATAAATGAATTTGAAACGATTTGACTACTGTTTTTTAGAAAATTTTTACATTCTGATATTAGATTCAAATATCAGAAATGACTATATATATTTTTGGATGGAAGAAGTAAACGACAAAACACATTGGTACAGCCGTACAAGATCACCGATCTTGGGCCGCGAAATAGTGAGTTTGGGCTTCTTTGATGGCCCATCAATAGTTAGGCGAGGCAAGTTAACACAACCACTGGTTGAAGCGCAAAGCAGTGGCTACGGCGGAGGACTATGCCGCCGCCGTCGCCGTCGCTGCAGTGCGGCGCCGCCGTGTCCTGGTCGTCAGAAAGGGGCGCACCAGGCTGCTCAGCTATGGAGGATCAATGGTGGCCTCGTCGGCCGCTTGCCTTCCTCGCGGGGACGGACGGCGGAGCGGAAGCGTCAGATCACGGCGCCGGCGACGGCGCCGATCGCTGGCTCGATCTAAGCCGTGCTGGGTCCAAACGATAAACTATGTTTGCAAGGGCTCTGCTTATTTTTTTCTGATGGCACTCCTTTGTTTCGCGAAGTGGTGTTGGATATTTTGTGTGTGTGTGTTCTCTGTTCGCAGTTAAACTTGGTATGATGGCCTGGGTCTCGCTATATAATGGTTCCGTAGGGAAATGAGATTTCTCCAGTGACAGTGCAAGGTACATGAGTTAATTAAGGCCACGTTTAGCAGTGAAATAACCATTTATTAATTAATTGTTAGCTATAAAAACTCAAAAATAGATTGATATGATTTTTTTATTTTTTTTCAAAACACACATCGTTTAGCAGTTCAGTAGACATGGGGTGAAAACTAGGAAATTTAGGATAGTAAACCCATGAACAAATAAGGACTAAGTTGATAGAATTATGCTGCACAAGGCAAGGCACACATTTGTCCCCTTTTATTACCATGCCAATAAGACCAAAACAAGGTTTTCAAGGCAAAACAGGCAACCATTGGCCCATTCTATCTTTGCTCTTGATTAACCACGACGAAAAATCCAAAAATCAGGATCTTCATCACACTACTAGCACATCACTGCCAAGAACAGAGCACTACCAATGAATGAACAAATCCCACACCAAAAAACCAATGTGGTGGCTATGTGGCTTGTATCACATAACCCCTCTAAAGATCTATCTTAGTTATGTACAGATCTTAAACCTTTGTTTTTCTTTTTCCTAGCAGTACTCCTATATATTCACCTCTTTTAAGTCCTGACCGTGAATTTTATGCACCTCTCTCCTTGAAATAGCTTGACGTCCTCCGGTGTCGTCTCAGCGAAGTGGTGTATGATCCGACTAAACCGTCTCGTTGCAGCACGATGTCTGCGTGGATCGCGGAGTTTGGGTGCTTTTGTCGGTACCGGTCATGGTGGCTCTGGTGCTTCTCTTCTACCGTTGCCTCGATCTTCATTTCAATCTTCTCATCATCTTCCTTCTTTGTTTTGCTCTTGTCATCTTCTACAAGTGTGAACACAAATGGGCCAATTTGGAGGTAGTCATTCATGTCCAATATCGGCTCCAGGGCCTTGACAACCTCCCTCATGGTGGGTCTAGACTTCGGCGACGAGTTCAAGCACTTGTAGGCCACCAAAGCGGCCTCTTGGGCCCCTTTGTAGGAGTACTGGCCCTCCATAGCTGGGTCCATGACGACCCGGTGCAGCTGGTCGGGCTTCTTGAGGTACTTCCTAGCCCAGTCCACCAAGCTCTGCTCCCTATGGCGTCGAGACCGGTCCACCGAACGCCGGCCCGATAGTAGTTCCAGTAGCACCACTCCAAAACTATACACGTCACTCTTATCGGTCAGGTGTCCTGTCATGATATACTCTGGCGCCGCATACCCGTTTGTCCCCATGACACGTGTCGTAACGTGGGTCGCGTCGCCCTGCGGCCCATCCTTGGCGAGCCCGAAATCGGAGAGCTTTGTGTTGAATTCCTGAAACCCAATGAAATCAGATCAGGTTAGGCAGAGATCTCACAGCTAACCATTACACAGTGACATGCAGGAGGCAATGTTTCTGTCAGCATCATGCTATCTGAGCAGTGCCATGAACCGTGATAACGATGCAGCACGGATAAGCTGCTACGAATGTATTTTTTATTAGGTAATGTGTACGGTAGCCATCTAGAGAAGACAGCATGAGCTGGGATCTCTGAAGGCTGTGCAACTAGGAAGCTTCCAAGTTGCAATCATGTCTGAGTTGGCCTTGCAACGAACCCAGCCTACGATTTTGGAACGTGTGGCACGCAGACTTTGACAGTCTTGCACCATACGGTCAAATCTAAACTTGGCAACTGGTGTCGCATCCAATTTTCAGAAATTAATGGAAAGCAAAAAAACAAAAATTTGGAAGTATTTTTGACTGCAGGATGAATTTTAAATGGTACGGTACCTTTTTTCTTAAAGACTGAAATTTCTACTGCATTTTCAGTCTAACGACGGTGAAAGGAACAGTGGAAATCAAGAACAGTATGCTGCTTACCGAGTCGAGGAGGATGTTGGATGCCTTGAAGTCGCGGTAGATGACCGGCGTGTCGGCGTCGTGGAGGAAGGCGAGCCCCTTGGCCGCGCCGACGGCGGTCTTCATCCTCCTCATCCATGGCATCGCGCCATCGAGACCTGCACACAGAGAGGACGGCTCAGGTCAGCTTCCCCAGGTCTTCCCGGAATTTTTTCCGCTCTGAAAACTACACTAACTTCAGCGATGGCGTAAGCTTTAAGCGCCCAAATGATTTAGCTTAACCACTCGTGTAAACAGCAGTAATCTCCCGGGTTAATTAGGCTCGTGTGCTTACTTTTGAAGAGGTGCTTCTCCAAGCTCTGGTTGCTCATGTACTCATACACCAGCATCCGGTGTTCGTCTTCGTAGCAGTAGCCGATCAGCTTGACGAGATTCTTGTGCCTCAGTTGCCCAAGGAAGAACACCTCGGCCTGCGAGGAGAAGGGAAGGGTTCGTTGATTAGCACGGTGAGCTAAAGCTCGATCGAGTCCAACAATGGCGGAATAAGTGTTTGATGACGTACCAGCCACTCCCTGTGGCCCTGCGTGCCGCAGTCGAGGTCGAGGTACTTCACGGCGACGGCCTGCGCGTCGAGGCCGGGGCGGAGGTCGTCGCCGACGAGGCCCTTGTACACGGGGCCGAACCCGCCGGAGCCGAGGTAGTTGACGCGGGAGAAGCCGCCGGTGACGGCCCTCATCTCGGCGTAGCTGAAGGCGTAGAGGTTCGAGCCGGACAGCGTCAGCGACAGGTCCTCCGGCGTCAGAGTCCCCGTCGAGCTCAGGCTCGACAGCGACACCCGCGACGCCGACGACGCCGACGACGACGACAGCAGCCTCCGGTGGTGACCTCCCCCTCCCCTCCTCCCGTTCTCATCCGACGAAGGCACGTCCTCCTCGCCGCCGGTCACCCCGCCCACGCAGCAGAGCATCGACTTCCACGACCGCAGCTCAGCCATCGTAGTCGATCCAAATCACGCAAGAACCAATCAATCACCACGAAGCAGCAGGAACCAAATGCACGCTTATACTGTATCAGTTTGAGAGCTTCGTGTCGTATCCCCAAAGAAGAAGCAGAAGAGGAGGAAGACGAAGAGAGGATAGAGTTTGAGGAGGCATCTGCACCGGCAATGGCGGGTGATATATAGGCGCGGCCGGGCGTCCCAACGGGAGAGGCCGTGTAGCCGTGCGCCCTTGACCGTGTCGCGCGGCGCGAAACCACGCACGGCTGCGGCGCCCGCGACCGCGAGAGCTGCGGAAAACGGCGTCAAAACCGGGCCGAACCCAAAAATGAAAATTGCTCGAGAACGGAGTGGTTGAGCAGTAGCAACTGCTACTATTTCCGCGGCTGCATCGCTGGTTCGCTGCTGTAGAACGGTGAAAGTTACTAGTATTAGTTTCTTTTGGACCGATCGCGTAGACTCAACTGCTTTTTCACCGCGCTGCTAATACATGTTCATACTTGGCGCCCTTATCTTTTTTTCTTATACTTATAAACTATTTAAATTTTTAACTTTAACTTTAAAATTGATTTTGGTGTTTTTTCACCGAAGTTTATTTTTTGACTTTGGTTTTTAGATTGTTAAGAATATACTACCTCCGTTCCGAAATAAGTTCATTTTTCAGTTTTTATTTATAATATTTTGACTCTTCATCTTATTTAATTTTTTTTATTAATTTTTTTACTAGATGGTAAAATATGAATAGTACTTTATGTCATTATGTGTGAGTAATTTTTTTTAAGTTTTATACAAATTTTTCAAATAAGACAAATGATCAGAGCATTGGGCACAGAAATCAAAAAATAACGAGACGAAGGTAGTATATAATTTTTATTTACAAATATACCATTTGCAATCATCCTTGTAATTGATGATATGGGTAGGAAGAAAAGAAATAGTTTTTTCAAAGAAACCAATTGATTTTTTTAGTTGTTTAAAAGCAGTGTTTTTTACGTAATGCGTGATGGAGAGGAGAACAGAAGACTTCGGCGAGCAGTAGAGACATGTGTGTGTGACAGTGTCGATTTGGTCCATTCTTCGTTACCACGAAAGGTAGAATTTCGTTGTTTTGGGGATGGAATTAGGTGAGTCCGTCACAGTTTCTTCTGCTTAAAACGTGATGCTGACATCCTTGTAAAACAAGTGATCGAGTTTGTGTAAGGGAGAAATTGGGTTGCTTGTAGCGGAATTAATCGTGCGTGCTCCATGCAGATACTAAACTGATTATAACGGATTAAGCAATTCCAAGTGCTTCGACCGTGTGAAAAGTTTGGACAAAGTATTTCATTCTTTAAAAGTCGCTTCTAGTCTGGTGTTTGCCACCATTTTTCCCCCTTGAGGCTAACTGGGACTGCTCAGACTCAGGACCGGTTTGATCTAGAGGGTTGAACCGAATATTGCCGCGGATTATCTATTGGATTATAAATACAAATTAAATAGTTCAAAGATAAACTGAACGAATAGCTTAAAATATACGATTAATCAATAAAAATACGTTTTTTTTAAACGTGGAGCAAATAATCGGTTTCAATAAATCCATTCTACTGATCTGGTGAATAATCTAAACTGATCTGGTGAATAATCTCAAGAAGTCCAGATGCCAAAACCAGAGTTGTCTTGAGAGGTAAAGCAGCGGATGCGAAGAAGGTGAAGCCATGAGCTGCATCTGGTTGCTACCTGAAGCAGGTGGAGCTGCAAAACGAATCTGATCGCTGCCGGCTCCTGCCGCAAACGTTCTTGGCTCCCCCATCCTTGTTTAATCGGAGCAGTTTTCATGATCCTTCCACGCACGAGTGCGAATGCAATCATGCAATCAGAGACGAGACAACGGGAAACTCTGAACTGAACCGCACGCTCATGTGAGGTCTGAACAACCGTACAGGATGCAGACAAAAAATCTTCGCTGGAATTTACAGGCCAGGGAGATAGGAACATCCTGTCCTGTACTCCTGTGCTGCAGATCAAAGCATCTAAATTATGATGGTTTTTCTCTAATTCAGCACTGGTTAGAAACAAAAAATTAAGCAAGCTGGAAGCATCAATCTGAGCTGTTCGCTAACCGGTGTTTCAGCCTAGCTGTCGTGTTTAATTCAGTTGAGCTGCTTCTCGTCTTGCCCTTAATTTCTCTGGTATTACTTGTTTATGTGGGGGCACAGCCTCGCACGTTCGCGCATAAAGAATGTTCTGTCCGGGCTTAGCTTAGATTAGATCATTATATTCCCAGTCCGTGCCGTCCTGCTCTTGCTCCGAAGGTTAGTTTACTCCCGGTTCCTGAACTCTGACAATTCTCTGATAGGAATGGGATGAGATCAGCAGTTGCGATAAAAATGATGAGAAGTTCCAAGAAGAGAGGCACGAAGCAACAGTTTTCATGTTCTTACGGGACAAGAAATAGGAGGAGAAACGAGCAAACGAAACACTCCGCGTTGATCGATCGTGCTATTTTCTGTTTGTTTCATTAGGATGCGTGATGGGTGGGGGAATTTTTGTTAGTCTTTTTCATAGAAAAAAAGACAAATGGTATATTTACAAATAAAAAATAATCTAATAATAAAATTTTTATATACATATTCTTAGCAATATAAAAGTCAAAGCTAAAAGAATAAAATTCGGTGAAAAACCCTCAAAATCAACTCCAAATTTAATGTTGAAAATTTAAATTTTGGCTTATAAGCACAAGCATAGGTGAAAAATTAGAAGTGCGTGTCGTCGATCCAGCAGCGTCGAAATTTCTCAACATTTCAGTAAGCACTTATTTTTTTCACAGTTTCTCTCTCATTTTTTTTAATTTTTGGTTTTCAGTAAAAGAAAAGATCAGAAGCGTTCCCTGCTTCTTGTTCTTCTTTTTACCCTTTTTGACGGCAGCAGCAGCAGCGCAAGGAATGGGGTAAGCGAGTTGACAACATGGGCCGCCGTCGCCGTCCCAATACTTTTCCATTTGTCGTGTGCCCCTGCAGCAACATGCATGGGTGAGCAAGTAGCACAACGACGACTTCGAAGTTTGAACCGACGACGGACGGGTCAGCCAGCTCTCAAGTCTGTTTCGGAGTGTGATGCGCATCGATCGTAGGGGGAGTACGCTCGTCGGCTGGTCGGCGCCGGCGGCGGCGTCGTCACCGACGAGCGAGCTAGCCATATCCATGGCGCGCGGCAGGCAAAGCATGGCGCCGCGCCGGGCGCGTCGATCGGTTCGAGAGCGGAAAGCACAAGAGCACGCCGGCGTGGGGTGCTTGGCTCGATGCCGGCGAGCGGCAAAGGGAAAAGAAGGTGCTTTCGCAAAGGAGCAGCTCGTAGCCGTCCGATCGAAAAAAAGGGGTGGCTATGATTAAGCACACCGGTGACAGTGCTAGCAAGTTACTAATATCCCTCCGGTTCCACGGTTCTCGGCGTTTTAGACAAATATACGGTCAAAATTTTAGAACTTTAATTATTATTAACTTTTAAAATAATTAGTTTGAAGTCACCCATACATCAATATATAACTGAGTTATAAAAAGAAATTTAATAATAGTAAACATTTGCTTACCTTTTTTATATTTTATAAAAATCATAGTTAAAAGATAGACTTAAAAGACCACGTCATTGTCTAAAATGACTAAAATTTTCAAACGGTAGGAAGTACTGGATATGTTAGGTTTCATGCATCTCCATCTCGAATTCGGTCTTGACTCTTGAGAGTTTAGAAAGAGATGGAACAGGTGCAGTGCCTAGGGCACACAAGCATTTTGGAGGGAAACATAGAGCAACTAGGGCTTGAACCCTAGGATTGTCTCCTTGATCCATACTAAATATACTTAAAAACTTAGTTAAAATTCAAAGATTAACAAATTACATCATCTAAGTCATACTCTTAATAATTCTTTGTTCCGTCTCTGACCCCAAGTACTGCAGTACATGGCTAGTATGTGTTTTTTCCCTTAGATGTCTAGATTATCAGATAAATTCACTACCTGACATGGCGGTAACTAGGTATAAAAACGGTACATACATGTACCGACCGTAACGATTCTGTTTCCGAAAATAATAACATAAAAATAAAATCTTACCGACCATTACTGTTTTTATGATTTAACATTGTCAGTTTATATCTAAGCTTTATTGAATTACACACACTACTTCAATTCATAAATTTTTATAAATATGGAAATTTAGCTAAGTTTCTGAAAATATTATTAAAATATGATACAGTTTCCGACCGTTTTTATCCCTAGCCGATAACCCATACAGGTGGTAGTAGCGAATCTAGGGTTTTAGCTGAGTATATGTCTATTTAAAAATTATCATATATACTTTGTTAAATTCATCTTAACAAATCAGTGACAATGGTAAAATTGATAACATGAATCGACATACTTACACCAAGTAACACGTATTTGTATTTATATGATTTTTTTAAAAATACATATATATATATATCGAATATGTAGCGCACGATGTGTCATGACATACCTAGCATACCCTATAGCTACGCCCCTGGCAGGTGGTAACAAGGCATGCTTAGATCGGGTGCATGCATGTTCAGCTCGACAGACATGCTCAACCTACCTACCTACACAGTGAGCACCGCTGTCAATCGTGGGGTCTCCCATTGGCGCACGTACGTACGTGCACGAACCCAGACACAGGCCGGGTGCATGCACGAATGCGTTGGTGTCAAGATGGCAGCAGGGGCCCTGCACTCCCTCCTGCTGCCCTTCCTCGTCTCGTCAGAGAGGAAGGTGCATCACTACTCACGCACGAGTACGACGCGTGATCGATCGATTGCTTTTGCTTGCGCCGCTGGCTGACCTGACCATGTCCATGTCCGAGATAACTGCTCCATCCGTCCTAAGTGCCCGAATAAAAAGACGAAGGAATATAAAAAGTATAGAATTTTGATAGGAATGTAAACGTAAAACAGAGAATTGCAAAATACAGAAAAAAACGTATGAATGACCGTTTGATTGGACTACAGAGAAAACACAGGAATTTGAGGAGATATTAAGACTCATAGAATTTTTTTCCATAAGGTTTTACCTCTTGTTATATTTTCTCCAAAACTTGCGTAGGAAGAGGCAATCTATAGAAATTTCATAAGATTTTATAGGGTTTATTCCTTTGATTCAGATGGATTTGTAGGAAAAAAATCCTCTAAAATTGCTATAAATTTTCTTTAAATCAAAAGGGCCTAAATGTTTGACGCTATTGATTTTTTATGCACGTTTGACCATTTGTCTTATTTAAAAAGTTTTATAAAATATGTAAAACTATATATCGAAGTATACTTAACAATAAATAAAAATAATATAAAAATAATTAAAAATTATGTATTTTTTAAATAAAACGAATGGTGAGAAGTGCATAAAAAATAAACGGTATCTGGGACGGAGGTAGTACGAAGTACACCATGCATGCACGCGTCATGATCGATCTTCTCCAGGTGATGGGGAACTAACCTGGACTGGATTTTGATCGACCTGCTGCCTTGTAAAAGTGCAGAAAACCGCCAGCGGATTTGTGTTGTGTTTTGTTAATTTGTCGTCGGAGGTGTTTGGACTCTCTCCGAGCGGCGTAATGCCTTCTGCATTTGACCAACGCGCGTGTACCCGCCCGCACTGATCGTTCCTCCCCGGTCAAAATATGTCTACAGATTTCACATGTTCTTTTCAACTCTTATTACTCATGGGTGACTGTCTTTTGGCTTATTCAAGAAATAAGCGAAACAGTATATTTATAAACAGAAAATAATTTATAAATTTTTTATTTATACATGCTCTTAGCGATTTAAAAGCCAGAATTATAAAATAAACTACGATGAAAACTCTAAAATCAATTCTAGATTTAAAGTTAAAAATCTAAATTATTTTACTTATAAGTATAAACACAGGCGAAAAGACGAGGCGCTGGATATCTGTTTGGCTGATCTTTTCGTGTTATCATGCAACTGCATATTATCATACTCATCTTTCTCGTGTTATCTTGTTATTGCAGATTGTAAGACATATAATTATTTTTTTATTTTTGCTTATGCTTATAAGTTAAACTTTGAATTTTTTATTTTAAACTTGAAGTTAATTCTAGCATTTTTTTCATTATAGTCATCATCTTTTTAGATATTTAAGAACTTATTTATTAATTATTTTTTACTTACAAATATATCATTATGTTTTTTTTAAAAAACAAAGATGGTGACCACATATGTTGATGTGTGGAGGGATGATCGAGTCGGTTGAGAAATCATTGTTATGTTGAAGAATGGATGGAGGCGTCCGTGAATTTAAAGTAGCTGGTTTTGTTGAGGAAATCTGTGCGCTTTGGAGACGTCTGCAATGCATCGACAATCTTTGTCAACTGTTTATGCTCACAAATATCTAAAAAGTTAACTATTATGTGAAGCATGCGGAATGGCATGCTGGGGTCAACGCCTTGTTGGAAATTCCGTACTGCCGAGGACGTTGCCAATTCGGACAGGTTTGGGCAACACAGGCCCTCATGTTTGGTTTTTCCACCTAAATAACTAAACGACATATTTACAAATAAAAAATAATTTATTAATAAAACTTTTATATAAAAGTTGTTAACAATCTAAAAGAAAAACTGAAAATTAATTCAAATTTTAGTTTATACACATAAGTATAAGAAAAAAGATGAACAGTCATGCCTCGAGATTTATGCTGCCAATTACGAAACCTGTAAGAGCAGGTACAATAGTAGGCTATAAGCTATTTATAAGTATATTTTAAAAAGATATGAGAGAAGAGAGGTGGGCTACTATTTTATAGCCAGCTGCACACGGACTTTAAGACAAAATATGTATATGACATGTGGGACCATGTATTGATGTTTTATAGATAACTATTGTATGAATTGGCTATTAGATTGACTATAGATGAATTGGAGTCAATAGTTAGCTATACTATTGACTCTAACACGTCTCTACTACTTTGTGCAAGGGTTCGTCATAGACCAGTTGCCCCGCGAAAATCATGACACGGACTAATCCTCTTGAGAAAATTCATAAAAAGAATAAGTGACTGATTTAAAAACTCTCCCTTTCATTCATTTATAGGGCTATATTAAAAAAATACTCATTTCTCGTATGTACCCATGTAGCTCATTCTCACGATTATATAGCTTGGTTACGATGCACAAATATGTTAATAGAAAAAAAACATGGAAAGATCAGTCAGTCATTTAAACATATGAAATAATATATATTCTTGCTATTGCGTTGCTGCCGAGTGCTGGCGTTCTCCTTTTTTTTTTCTTCTTCTTCACTTCGTTTATATGAAAGCAATGTGAAGTCACGAGGTAGACATTGTATTTCTGAATTTGTATATAGAAAGGATTGGTAGAAAGCATATCTCAAAGCAGATTGGCTTTTGGGAAAATTTCTACCTTCAGAAGAAAATTCTTCTTCATATTTCTTTTTTGTTTGAATTTGTAGTGTTCAGGGTAGTTGGACAAACTTTATTTTTCTGTAAAGAAAACCGAAGAAAACCATGTCTTACCGTGTTTTTTGTTTTCATGAGCTGTTGAAGGTTTGAAGCAAACATCTATCTGCATTATACCATTTCCCTTATCAAAGTTTCTAACAAAATTCACGTGTTAAGTATTTTTTCATTTATTTATTTGGATTTGCGGGGTTAGTTGGCGAACAATTCTCAAAGTTATACTGAATAATCAATTTGAAGCCGAGCATGCTGCAAAGCTACTAACTAATCCATGATGTCATAGCGTGTGTTGAAGGAAACATCGATTCACCGTTAATCCAAGCATGCTGTATTACTCCCTCAATCCCAAAAATATAACAATTTCTAGTTCAATTTTTTTACTTTAAATACTGCTATATTAGAGCGGACAAACTAATTAATAGCCACACTTCTTGAATCTATACTTTCTATATAAGCCTATAAAACTTAACATGCACCCATGTTATCACCCACTCATAACCATTATATTTAAAGCTTATGCAAGCATGTCACTGCAAGCATTATATTTAAAGCTCATGCAAATATGCTACATAAGCTCAACATGTAAACATGACATGTCATAACCCATTAGCAACTATTATATTTAAATTTTATGTAATCATGCTACATCATATATAATTTATTAGATTCTAAAGATTAATATAAAACAATATCAAATCATCATCCTCTTTGCTATTTTCATAATAATTTTTCATAATACTTGAATGTATATTCATCCATTATTTTAACTTATTTAACATGTATTCATCCATGTATCTAGCATTAAGTATATTCATGTATTGTTTTAACATATTTAACATGTGTTTATCCATATGTTCCACAGCAAAACGCGGGGTATCATCTAGTTTCACGGGTAAGTGACGGCTTAATTTTTATTGTGAGAGCTAACTTAAAAAAAGTTAACACCAACTAGTAATTCACCCTGTTCTCTTAAAAACCACTTCTAAAAGCATATTTGAAATTTATTTTGATACGGATTGGTATAAAGCATATCTGAAGTCTGAAAGCATAAACAACAGGTTGGCCTCTGGGAACGTTTCAACCTTCAGATGAAAAATTCTCCCTTCATATTTCTTTTTTGTTTGAATTAGTGGGGGTTCAGAGTTAGTTGGACAAACTTTCTTAAAAAAAGGAACTGAAGAAACCATGTCTCACCTTTTCATTTTGTTGATCTGTTGAAAGTTTTAAGTAAACATTTGATCTACCATGTTCCTTTAGGAAAGTTTCTAGCTATCTTCACATGATAGATTTTCTTCACGCATGTTTAGGTTAGTTGGGCGAACAATTCTGAGGTCTCTATTACCAACTAATCCATGATGTAATTATCTAAAGATAATAATCCATGGTGCCATTACCATAGCATGCTTGTTAAGCCTCGCGGATTAGTGATGGACACCTGATTTCTTGCTTTGATGTTAACCTACAAAATTAACATCTCTCACCCTGTTCTGCTTAATACAGTAGGCATAGAGGAGATTAGCAGGACTATATTACTGAATTAGTGGATTTTCTCACGAAATTTCACACCGGGCTAAGTTGAATTAAATTTTATATCCAACTCTTAGCTCTTATTTGTATATATGCAATTATATTTTGTATGCAATAGACCTTAGATATATAATTGGATTTATATAGAGCTCTTATTTATTGTTTCTATAAATACGATATTTGTATGGTGTAAACTTTGCTATCAATCTAACGTTATAATTTGGTGCATGCCTATCTCTATTGGTGTAAATTATTTCCTAACTAACACGTTTATTTCTAGACACACACATATATATATATATATAGCGAATATAGTGGCTTACTTTTGAGGTATCTTTATAATATAATAAATCACTACTACTAACTATGGAGCGCAAGTCATGTTCGAAACAAATTTCATAGTGTGTGATTTTTAAAAGAAACTTTTCTCTACTGTGATTTGAATCTTAGTCGGGGAGTAATGTACCTACGATTCCATCAACACTTCAGCTATGCTTACTTTCGTGCCTTGCACTGCATTTCCATGAAAAAAAAAATCCTCTCAGTTTCACGTTACAAGACGTTCTGGTCTTGTCTTACTAATGTATATGATAATAAATCTAGACACATATATAAAACATATATATTAATACCTGAATAAATCTAGATAAACTTGATAAACTTAGAATGTCTTATATTACGGAACGAAGAGAATACTATCCTCTCTGTTTTAAATAGACAACGTGGTTAACTTATGCATATGCAGTTTGATCATTCCCTTATTAAAAATATACGATTACATTTATTTTGTTGTTGGTTATTTTATCATTATTTATATTTTAACCAGAGTAATAATTTTTTATATTTATACTAAACTTTTTAATAAGATGAATGTTAAATATTATGTTTAAAAGTCAAGAATATCACCTATTTAAAACAGAGGGTAAATTAGTACATAGAATTTATCAGGGGCGGAACTAGGCATGGGACGGCTTGGGCTTAAGCCGCATGCCTGGCTAAAAATTACATTAAGAGTGTATTAAATTTTAGCTAAGATTTATCCAAACAATTTATAATCTATCATTTGAGCTCTAGGTTTAGAAAATTTTCTAGTTCCGCAACCATACTTTCATTGTTGAGACGTTGGACAAACTTAATTCCATTGGACAGTGCACAACTAGCGTCATCGTCTTCACACATCGCAATCAAATTGCAAAAATATCTAGATTGTTCTGGACCAGGACAGTCACAAGATACAAAGAAAATTAGCCTGAGAAGAAAACGGATAAAGGGACAGGAATTCGCGAGTTGGTGGAGCCAAATTCTGTGGGTGCATATTATCAAGCCATGACCTTCAATAGAAAGGACGTTTTAGTTGTCTAAATTATCCTCCGAGAAGACACATGGAGTATATTCCCACGCTAAGGCTCCGTTCTTTCCCCTACGGCTAACCCATATTTTCTTGTTTTTCTTTCCGAACTGATAAAAATTCTCTGTATAAAAGTTTCTTTAAAAATTATATTAATCTATTTTATAATTATTTATAATTAATAATTAATTGATCATATAACATATTAATATGTTTTTCGCACCAATAAACAAACCTCAGCCAAGCGTGACCTAACTCACAAGCTTTGGCCTAACCGTAAGTCAGCCATGTCAGAGCTGACGACAGAGCCATAGTTGGCAACGAGACAGATCGAGGTTGGATTAGGCTAGGTTGCCACCGTCCCGACCCCTAACATTTCTCTCTGGCTTCAAAGTAGAGATCAAGGAAATCATCCCTATCCATAAACCCCATCGGACCACTCACCCAGATCAGGGCCCTGAAACATAGACCTCACCACCAGCAAAGTAGCAACAGTGAGGTGAGTGAGGAGGGAAAGCACGCCGGTGGTGTGCCGAGCTCGCGTGGAGGAGGCTGGAGACGTGGAGGAGAGGGCGACAACATGAGGGGGAGGGCATGGGGCACTGTTGTGGGGGAGATGGAACGGTGGACAATTGGAAAGTGGGGAATGGGATTATGACTACTGTATAGCCGACTCTCTCAATCGCCACGTAAATAAATTTGGTGATATAGAGAAAATAGAGGAAAGGAGAGAGAAAAGTTGTTACCATGCATGACAACGATTTAGATTTGACTCTTAACATTTATTAAAGGAAACTTTTTTGCATGCGAATGTATAAAAAGGAAACTAGCTTAATAAAAAGTATTTTATTACATTAATGAAGAAACCACACCTAACTCTACCTTTGTACGTATCATTATAAAATAGACTCTTGTTGCTGACGTGGCTTAAGATAGAGCCCACAACGGGCTCTACCTTTGATCATGCCCTTAGGGTTCATCGGGTCTATCTACGAGGCATTTCACTGACCTGAGTAACATCCAAGTCCTAGATTTAATCTCTATAGAAGGATGAATTTTAGATTAGATATTTGAGGGGCTAAGTTCCCTAATTAGGCTAAGTTTATAGAATAAATAAAAAATGGCTGCATATATCCGAGTTGATATAGAGACCGAGTAAAAATACTCTTCTCTGAAAAAAATCATTGAGGCATTTGGACTATCTATTGACTAAGGCCCTGTTTAGTTTCAAAAATTTTCCCAAAAAACATCACATTGAATTTTTGGACACCTAAATAGAGTATTAAACATAATTGAAACGAAAAACTAATTGCATGGTTATGTGAGAAATCATGAGACGAATCTTTTGAGCCTAATTAGTCTATGATTAACAATAAGTGCTACCCTAACCTATATGTGCTAATGACAGATTAATTAGACAAAATATTCGTCTCGCGGTTTCTAGACGAGCCGTGAAATTCGTTTTTTCGTTCGTGTTTAAAAATCATTTCCAACATCTGATTAAACGTCTGATATGATACCCAAAATGTTTATTTCCCCAACTAAATAAGATATACATTTCAGGATCCTATAGGTTCCATGCAGATGATACTCACTCTCCATCTCTGTTTCTGGAAGAGTCAGGGCTCGGCCCTGCTCCCCTATGAGAAAAATCTCCCTTGCCCCCACCCCCGTTGGGTCGGGTTCCCACCGGGTCACTGGCCCAGTGGAAAAATTGCTACCCCTGAGAACGAAACTTGCAGGTTAATCGACACCTCACCAAGTTTCTGATTTCGAAATTAAATTAATTTTACAGTATTTGATGATGACAACAAATTACCGAAACACCTATTCTCATGAGTACTTCCAGGCACCTGATATGTAAACTTGCACACACAAACCTATGTAATGGTATAGATTAACTGCTTAAATAATTTGCAAAATATGCTGTTTTGTTACACGTATACCTTCTCAGCACACAAACAAGAATTGGGAGCCGAAGAAATGGAGGTCCAAATTGTTTTATTTCTTTGTTCTTATATGAAAAAGTCAAACGATATATTTATAAACAAAAATAATTTATAAATAAAACTTTTAATATGTATTCTTAGTGATTAAAAGTCAATGCTAAAAAATAAAATTCAGTAAAAAACACCCAAAATTAACATTGATTTAAGGTTAAAAATTTAAAGTTTAGCTTATAAGTATAAACAGAAGCGAAAAGATAGAAGTGATGGGTTTTGAGGTTTAATTGGTATTGATACGTGAATGCTTTCGTTCTTCATAGCCTGAATGCTTTCGTGATACGGATACCTGAATTGTGTCATCAGTGACCCGAACATAACCATTCAGAAACTACTCTGAAAAGTATTAAGAAAGATCACTGATGCATCATCTCTGATGCAATATTAGACAACCTTTTTTTTTTCAAAATGGATAAGGTAACAGAAATTCACCAGTTGGTGGAGCCAAATTCTGTGGCTGCATATCATCAAGCCATTACCTTGACTGGAAAGGACGCCTTGTCTAAGGTCTTGTCTAAGGTCTTGTTTAGTACTTAAATTTTTTTTAAAAAACATCGCATCGAATTTTTGGACACCTAAATAAAGCATTAAAAATAGATGAACCAAAAAACTAATTGCATAGTTATGTAAAAAATTTTGAGACGAATCTTTTGAGCCTAATTAGTCCATGATTAACCATAAGTGATACAGTAACCAACATGTGCTAATGACGGATTAATTAGGCTCAAAAGATTCGTCTCGTGGTTTCTAGGCTAGCCGTGAAATTCGTTTTTTCATTCATGTCCGAAAACCCCTTCCAACATCCGGTCAAATATTTGACGTGATACTTCTTCCGAAAATTTTCTCAATTCAAACACCACCTAAATCATCATCTGAGAAACTCAAAGGCTTGGCCTATGTCAGAGCTGATGACAGGGCAGTACTTGCAAATTAATATATCACAAATTAAAGTTTATGTTGTCAAAACGAAATCAATTTTACAGCGTGTGACGGCGACAACGAAATATTTAGGATACATGTCTGAGGTAGATCTATTTGGACGCGCAAACGTAACAAGAGATCAACTGCTTACATAAATAAGGGTGTGTCTAGTTGGCGAAAAGAAAATTTTTGGGTGTAACGTTGAACGTTTAATCGGACACCGGAAGGGATTTTCGGGCATAAATATAAAAAACGAATTTCATAACTCACTTAGAAACCGTGAGACGAATCTTTTGAGCCTAATTAATCAATCATTAACATATGTGGGTTACTGCCTCAGTTATGGCTAATCATGTACTAATTAGACTTAAAAAATTCGTCTCACGATTTCTTTCATAACTATAATTAGTTCTTTATTTTATCTATATTTAATGTTTAATTTAATTGTCTAAAGATTCGATGTGATGTTTTTAGGAAAAAAATATTAGAAACTAAACATGGCCTAAGCCAAGAGAGGAACATAACGGGGCAGTATGGAACTACGGATTGATGTCAAATTTTGCTCTACCAAAATATTGGTAATGCCAAAACCTTGGCAAGTTTTGACACTACCAAATTTGTTAGGTACAACTTGTACTAGTATGGATAAAGATTGGTAACATTTCAAAGATACATATGATGGTGGTAATCGTTTGGTTCTTTTAGGAAAAAGCGAAACAACGTATTTGCAAATAAAAAATAATTTATAAATAATTTTTTATACACGTGTTTTTAGTGATCTAAAAGCAAATGTTGAAAAACAAACTATGATGAGAAAAACTCTAAATTAACTCTAAATTTAAGGTTAAAAGTTTAAATAAATATAATCAGAAACAAAAATACGATGTTGGATATTAGTAAAGTTGCCAAAAGTTTGGTACGGCAAAACTTTTTTTTCAACCCAAACAAGCCCAACATTTCCAAAGCATGCATTCTTGTAACACGTATGCCATTCTTACCTTGTCAACCAGGCAAACAATAACTGGTTGATGAAGAAATGGATGTCCAAATTGTTTTTATTTCTCTGATCTTATAGGTTTGAAATCTTTTTAGTACTAAAATTAGTGTTGATAATGATAGGTGCATGCATTCTTTCGCATCCGAGATTGATCCTTGAATTATGTCATCAATGTCCTGAACAAAACCATTCAAGAACTACTCTGAAAAGTATTGTGGGAGATCACTTAAGCATCATTTCTGATGCAATATTAGACTGCCTTTGTTCTTCCTTTTCAATTGTTCAAGTAATTCTCCAACAAAATTACAGGTCTATTCAGTTTGAAGAAAAAAACAAAGAAATTGCTTTTCTGATAATTAATTCATATGAAAGTAATTCGATTCATAAGAATGAACTACAAAACAACCAACTTTCCTTTCCTACCAATTGTGCGGAGAAAACATTGGAAATTTTTTCTCCCCTCAAACATTTTAGAAAAAATCCTATAATTTGATACCCTTGACTTTTCCTATTTCTATCCTTTGAAATTTCTCAACCTTACATGTCAACCTTATGAACCGCTATTGCGAGCTGGCAAACGTATCATACGAGATAGATTGACTATTAGATGTGAGTAGTCAATGCAGCCCAGGATTTTAGTTATCTTTTCATCTCTCTTACTGAGTCATACTTACCTCATGCTTTCGCGATGGCCATGAGATAGATAAGTTATGTACTGATGATAATACAAATCTGGAACCAGTTTTAAATTAAGAATGGAAAGTAATGTATGTGAAACTTATGGTCAAGTTCTTCCATCCTCAATTTATTGTGTGTGAGAGGCAAGTAAGCCTTTTTTTTCTTTTTAACCTTTCAGATTCATTGAGCAGAATTTTATATGAAACAGTACGAACAATTCTTCCTTTGTCTGGTACGTTTTCGCGTTGTTCGATAGCTTGGATAACACATTTAAGAATTGTATGGTTTTGTTCCAGAGGTTTGTACAACTTTGGTCACCAACTACATACCTCTCTGAAATAAGATGTGTAGATGATGTAGTACGATGAAGAAGTACAGATCGCTCTTTTTCCGAGGAATGAAGAACAGAAGTGAAAGGGTTTGAGGGTGAAGCCACACATTTGGTGGCGTATCTCATTCGTATATATAGCAGGAGAGTACAGCCTCATAACAACCAGAACGAGAGACTTGGTACGGTACGTATGACTAGGTACAAGTAGTTTAGGTTGATTGGGCTGCTATCTATCCATGCAAAGCTATACAAGATGTACAGTACCATGCAAAGCAATACAATATGCTTAACAAGAAGTAGTACAGGTCTCCAATTTGAGTTCATACTACCAACTTGCCAAAAAAATCAGATAAAATTGCCAAAGATATATGGGGTGATTGTCGAACGACATATTTACAAATAAAAAATAATTTGTGAATAAAATTTTTATATACGGTATAAAGCCAAAGTTGGAAAATAAACTTCGATAAAAAAACCTTAAAATTAGCTTAAATTTTAATGTTAAAAAATTTAAATTTTGTCTTATAAATATAAACAGAAGCAAATACGGATACATTTTACGTGTATCAGCTCATCAGCATATGCATCGTAGTGTCTTGTACACGCTGCTCGTTTTGCATGTGCACCGCGGTTTGCTTGGAGCATAAGTAGCCGTGGTTTCATGTGAAACTTACACTGCAGTTTATAACTAATTTTCTTGGTTAGTTAATTACATGTCATGTATGTAGTTGTTGCTTACTTGTATGTTTTATTCTGCATGTCATTCTTTTTCAGAAATGAGTAACACGCAACCAAACACCGAGTAATAATTAATCTATATCTCGCTAGCGGTTGCCCTTGACATTTCAGCAGGAAGCAATTAGTTTGTTAATCTTCTGGATTAAAAAAACACACACACACGAATACACAATCAAGTCATGGCCACTCGCTTGCAGAGTTCATCGCAGACATGTACTACGTGCCCAGCTCTCTTCAGACTTCCATGGCGGCAGGCCAGCTTGCTGCCTCTGCCTTGCCTGCGTTTTGCCCGACATGGCAGCATCGCGTGCAGCCCAAACTGTTCATGATTTGCTCGCTGATTCGCAGCCGTTGCATCCGTGCATCCAGCGATCGAGCTCATCCAGCTGCTGTTAATAATTCAGCAAGTTTGCTGCTGGATTAGGGAAGTTGGGAACAGACAGACGTACACGAAGGTACCTAGCTTATGCAGTTACACGTGCAGTTTCCTGACCAACAGGAACAGCTAGCTAGTAATACGTTCAGTAGATTGTAGATTTTAGAATCTGTATCTAGCAATCCAAAATAATGGAGTGTTGAGACAGTGAGAATAAAATTTCAGGGTTCAGTAGTGAATAATTGCCAGACAAATCAGGATGCATGGGCTTGTCGATCTCCTGTACTGTCTGTTGGAACTGAACAAATAATCTTGAGACAGGACTGATGTACATGCTTATCAAATGATGGCTAATTATGGTCTAAATGATATGTGGACAGCGATTAGTAGCCAGTGTGTGTGGTATGTACAGAGAGGATGAGTGAATAGATAAGATCTTGAAGCTGTTCTGCCCCAATAATATGCGAAGCAGGCTGGGAGCACTGGGAATGTTCTGAAACAGCAGCTAGCTGGAAAAAAAAAAACAGAGGTCATGTTGATCTTCTGTACAGGTTAATTAATTAAGTTTATGGTGTCATCCTTCATCTTGTTTACTGCCTATAAATAAATGCAAATTGCATTGGTATATAGGGTTGTTAAGGTTCGGCTTTAATTTCCGGGTAAATCACTATCAAAGGACATCAGATAAGTCATCAACTAGGGCTTATCAAAATTACAAGTTTTTTTTAAGAGAATCAAAAGTACAAGTTGGCCATGGAAAAAATTATCCAAGGAGATAAACAAGAACTGTCCATGTCTTCTAGACTCCTAAGACCTCTTTCTTGCTAAGCAAACGTTTTGTTTTCCCATCATTGTTGTGATGAGTGATGATAGCAAGTCTTGTATTCAAAAGTTGCCTTTGCTAATAGAGATGATGCTGCATGCATGCATGCATAACCTACTACGGAAACATATCGAGATAGCCACTAGTTTTAGTTGCTTAATTAGCTTCTTGGAATGAAAAGTTACGAGACAGTCATCCTATAGTGACCTGTCTTTTTCTTTTGAAAAAAAAAGGTGCCTTCCATTTCCCTGGTTGGCTGGTTTTGCAGCCTATGTACACTTCAGGTCTTAACCTTCCATCACTGCAGATTCAAACTTTGATCAAATTTTCTTTGATGTTATTATAACCAATTATATGATCGAACTCAGAACGGAATCGTCACTCCAACGGTTTAAACTAACACCCTCTTCTTTGCACTCATGTTTATACTTATAAGTTAAAATTTAAATTTTTAATCTTAAATTAAAGCTGATTTTATTATTTCCATCGTAATTTATTTTTCAGTCTTGACTTTTATATCGCTAACACAACACAAGTTTTATTCAAAATTTATTTTTCGTTTGCAAATATATCATCTGTCCTTTTTTTCCGACAAAGCCCAACAATCACCGTAAGTGGATGCGTAGAGGATGCACACCCATCTAGAATGTGGACGTGTTTTCTCAATTGAATGACATAAATGGTTTGTGATAAAAATTAACCACTATAAAATTAAAATGATTTTAAAATAGTATTTTTTTCAAAAGAATAATATGTAAAAGTTATTTTAAAAAATATCATATTATTTAAAAGTTTAGAGAGCGTGTGCATTCATCTATTCATCCATCAAGCAGAAAAGAACGTGGCAGAAAAATATCTTGTCTAATAATAAATGGGTTGAGAAATTATTTCTTGGCCATGAGCACTAGCAGGGCGAAAAGCACTAACACCAAAGGCCCATTTGGAATGTTCAATCTATACCTAGACCCAATGCCCAGAAAGCTGATCTTGGGCCGGTCGGTAGTTAGTGCAGGGTCAAATTGGCCCCAAGAATAAACTAGTATAGGCTCCTCAAGTCCTCATGGGCCAGGATGGCACCCCACCACCGATTCCTCTCCACCATCGTTTCGCTTTTGTACCAAGCGAAAATTTAAATTTAAATTTAAAGTTGGTTTTAGATTTTTTTAATTTTGTTTTATTTCATGATATTTTTTTAGTTGCTATAGGTATATATATATATTTATTTTTTTTACTCATAGATTATTTTTCGTACATTCTTTTTTTCTTTAAAAAGGGAAACGAAGAAAGCCTTCAACTTTCAACCATCGCCGTGCAACAGCACCAGCAGATGAAGACGACATTTGTTTTGGTTTAGATATTGGCCTTTCATACAAGGACGGACTTCCCTTGTGGTAAGAACTCTTCCCTATCACTATCAGCTTGTGCATGGCTGTTGAACTGCAGTATGCAACATGCAACCTTCATGTTTTCGCTACTACTTACGTTTATATATTTACATTTAAAGTTAATTTAAAGTATTTTTTGTCATAGTTTATTTTTTAATCCTTATTTTTGATAATAACAGACGTTCATATATAAACTATTTTTTATAGCCCTATAAAAAGAAATAGTGGTGACCCTCACTATAGTTTTACAATTTAGCCCTCAAATTTTTTTATATTAAAAATCAGTTAGATTTATACCTACATATAAATTCAAATTAAGGTAACTATTTTATATAAAAAATCTAATAATATATCATAAAATTATATAGGAAAGCACGAATATTTAACCGGTATTTACAAACATATCACCCTATGCCGTATCACTTTAGGCATCGTGCTCTACTACAGCACAGTGCAGATGTTGGACGCATCATCTGCGACCGTGAGACGTGGCCACCCCGGCGCCGCCGCTGGGCGCAGCGCGCGCCACGCAGCCCGCTCGCTACGCCTACGCGCGTTCCCGGCGAGGAGCTCGCGGGGGCATTCATCTGCCGACGATTTCGACCACGGGCCGCTGCGATCAGTGGCTAATCTAGGATTTTAATTAAGAGTATGTTTGTCTAAAAATTATTGTATATAATTTATTAAACTTATTTTAGCAAATCAGTAATAATAGTAAAATTGACAACATGATTCAATATACATACATTATCTAATACATATTTGTATTCAGATAATTTTTTTTAGAATACATATATATTGATATTGGTACATACCAAGTATAGGCTGCAGGGTCTACGCCCCTGGCTGCAATCGTGTGTAAATCCAATACGTACTACTACTAGGCACGTACGCGGGCGTCCTATGCCACTCTATGGAAAGCCCTGTACATTGCAATCTCTTTTGAATCTTTTAAAAAGGAGATATGTTGTCATCTCATTTACATTACATATCACCGGTTTCTCTACCGAACTACTACTATGTAGGTAGGGTCACTGTTTTATATGAGAACCGTAAAAAACGACGCGAACCGTCTTGAAGCTACAGTATTTTCACGGCCCCGGTGATTACGGTGGGAATTCCCGTAGCGATAAATCTAAGTCTTCCGTTTTAATCCAACGATACTAGATTATTTCAAATTCACGATACCGTAGCTCTTTGCAACATATAGTACTATGATTCTGTTCCTTTTAGTGGCTATAAAAATTTAAAAGATTTAACAAGATACATTGATAATATGTGATATCGCTACATAACATGCAAGATGACACGATCGCATTTGACTTTTTACATGTTACAACAAGAATAACAAGCATTTCGTCTTTTCGCTTTGCTTATGCTTATATGCTATAATTTGAATTTGTAATGTTAAATTTAGAGTTGATTTTGATGCTTTTCACCGAAGTTTATTTTGAGAATTGAGTTTTAGATCGCTAAGATACTTATATAATTTTTTATTTACAAATTATTTTTCAATTGCAAATATGTCGTTTGGCCCCAAATGTTACGATAACCAAAGTTTAATTTGTTTTTTTTTAAAACTTGGGTCAAATTTAAACTTGCATTTTGTATAGTAACATAGCACAAATTAATTTTTTTATTTTAAAAATAATTTATAACTATTTAAATAATATAAAAATGTGGGATCATCCCCTCAGGTAATTAGAATCCATTTCCAGAATAACGCCGCTCTGTTGGAGTATTTCTTTTTGTTAGATGAAGTTATACATTTATAACTTTACCATCACACCTCTATTATTCCTGATGAGTACCACTCGAGACTTCCGAGTTTAATCAATGACGTACTCTCTTTAGTTCGTAATATAAATCACTCTGGATGTGTCCTATGTCAAATGTAAGTTTTATATATTAATTTAGTTTTATTAAATCTATAATTATATATGATATTAATTTGGACAAGGCTAACGTTAAACTTTTTTAAAACTTTGACTACCAATAACTTTTAAAATATTTACTTAGAAGTATATAGACAATGTGAACTTGAAATTAATAAAATCATGTTAATATATATTAGAAACTATTGATCAAAGTTGTTTTTTTGGGAGATCTTATACTCGTCCAAAATGACAATTATTAGTGATATGGATTTGAGGTAAATTTATATATTCCAAATCATAGTAGAAATATTATTTCATCTGTCCTAAAATGAAGTTATTTTTATCACTCACTGTTTGTTTCAAAATTACGGTTGTAAATGGTATGGAAAATCCCATCTTTTTTTCTTTTTTTACTGTTTAAGTCGGTATCGATAATTCCCAATAGAAACAAAAATGGTAATGTTTAGAAGAAACGGCAACGGAAATGGGATAGATCTTTTTCTGACCGTTTTGTTGGCAACTCTATTCAACCGATAATTTCCAAAAATTTCTGGCAGATTTCCGAAAGTGCTTCTACATTCTTCGATCGAGCCTATCAGTTATATGTCTTCTTCTCATAAGATAAATGGTATGAAATATTTCTTTGTCTATCTTCTTCTCTTCGGTGTTACATTTATATACTCCTGTGTAAGATCATAGTCATCATTTATATTTCGTGATGAACAATTGGCTTGTAAATTGATAGATTTAGTTTAGAAACAGTTATTGTGTTGGTGTGTGTGTGACTAATGTAGATCAGGTTACGATATATGTGCCCGGAAGCGGTTGGTTTGTCTCTGTGTGTGCAGATGACTTAAGGTCAACTGTGGTCAATGGCTGGTGAGGACTATGACTAGGTTCAGGGAAGAACTGAGGTCTGGATGGTCGGGATGCGGACCATGACTAAGTTCAGGGAGGAACCGAGGTCTGGATAGTCGGAATGCCATGTGACATGGTTGGAGTAGAGTCGTGATTCTCGGAGGTTAATATCAGTCAACGGCGGTGGGATCGTGACTAAGCTCAGGGAGGAGCTGAGGTCCGGACGATCAAGGATGGCGCATGACGATGTTGAATAGAAGATGGCACATGGTGGAGGAACACCGTGTGGGATGGAGTCGTAACGGGCTTCACATGTTGTATGTGTAAGCATCGGGAAAATCGCGAAGTAAATCGGATCAAGATCGGATGAGAAAAGGCGAAAAGGAGTTGGTACAGTAAAGTCGGGTTAATGTAGCCTTGCGGGTTACTGTAGCGAACACGGATTACTTTAGCGTCGGACTACTGTAGCGACCGCGCACTGTTCATGTTCGGGTACTGTAGCACGCGAGTACTGTAGCGCAGGGACTTGATATTGGAAAGTTGGATTCTAATTAGAGATAATTTTTAAAGATGAGTCCTACTAGGATAAGGAGTCTGATTCCTAGTCAGAGATAGATTTTGTTGATATAAATAGGTACCGAGGGGTATGCCCCCGGTATGCTTTTGTGAGATTTAGAGTTAGAAAATTTGAGTTAAATAGTTGTTGATTCTAGATCAATAATTTTGAGAGGAGCGTTGTTGGTGCGCTTTGTAAATACTAGTTGATGCAATAAAGTCAAGTTCATTCGATCTATGTCTTCGGCTTTCATCTACTAGTGATTTTCTAGATTCTGACGATCTGATCGGCGCTGGTGACTTTCTGGATTCCGACGATCTGATCGGCGGCACAGCAGCGGCGCGATCAAGGTAGCGGTGGCATAGGAGCGACACGATCAAGATATTCTTCGACAGAGGTAATCTTTTATTCCACGAAAGATTTTTGGGTTTTGGTTTTCTCTACCATTCACCCCCCTCTGGTAGGTCTGTTTAACTCTGTTTCGATCCTACAAGTGGTATCAGAGCCTCGTTTACTTCTTTTTGAATTTTTATTCGATCTTCAGTTGCCATGGCTAATAAATTTTCAACTAAGCCATATGTGTTCGATGGTACTGATTTTCCCTATTGGTGCAAAAAGATGAAAGCTTATATTATGGCTGAGGATTATGATATTTGGTTAAAAGTTGATAAACCCTATGAAATTCCTGATCAGATTAATACTGCTGCTTGAAAAACTGAATTTGAAAATAATTGCAAAGCTCGCAATATTTTACTAAATGGAATATCTCGTTCTGATTTCGATCTAATCTTGAAACCGCAAATGAGATTTAGACAACCCTAAACAATTTTCATCAAGGGACTTCCAATATCAAGGAAGTTCGCAAAGATGTTTTTAAAAAAGATTACATGAAATTTGAGATGAAATCTGGAGAGTCCTTGGATGATTACCTTGCTCGTTTTAATAAAGTTTTAAGCAATCTTTGATCTGTTTTTGCTTCTTTTGAAACGAACTATTCTCAATCTGAAGTTTCTCGACACTTTTTGAATGGTCTTGATATGTCTATTTGGGAGATGAAAGTTACATCTATTCAGGAGTCTGTGGACATGTCTGCTTTGACTTTAGATTCGCTTTGCACTAAACTCAAAACTCATGAGATGAATATTCTATCCCGTAAAGTTGAGTCTAAGTCTAATGCTTTGGGTTCTCCTGCATCCTCTTTCGATAATGGCTCTTCTTCATCGGCACTTAATGTTTTTTTTGCTTTTAACGCCATGTCCGATGATCAACTCGAGCAACTCGAGGAGGAGGACTTGGCTGCGCTTATTAACAAGTTGTCTCGAGCTATGAATAATATCAGGTTCAAGAAAAGAGCAGGTCCAATTCGTTGCTTTGCGTGTGGAGGGATAGATCACATCCGATCTCATTGTCCCAAGCTAGGGAGAGCGAAGAAGGACGACAATGGAGACAAGTTCAAAGATGATAAGCCGAGGAGTTCATTCAGAGGAAGGAGGTCAAAGGAATCTCTCAAGAAGATGTTGGATCAAGTCTGCGCCGCCTTTGAGCCACTAAGCGATGTAGATGGAGATAGTGAAGAAGATGAAAATAAAGGAAGGCACATCTCCGATGTTTGCCTCATGTCGCGTGATGAATCAGATTCAGAGAGTGAGAACAATGAGATAAGTTCTCTTGAACAAGCTATTCTTATTTTAAGTGCAAAAAATAAAAAATGTGAGAAGATGTATAAGAAACAAGAGTTTGTAATTGAATCTCTTAATGCTGAAATTGCTAGATTAAAATCTCTTGTTCCTAATGATGATGATTGCAAAAATTGTGAGGTTTTGATGCATGGAATTTCAAAAAATAGAGATATTAATATTTCACATGATCTGAAAACTAAATCTTCTTTTGCTCTTGGTTTTGCCCTGCTTACACGCACTTGTGATGAGTTGTTTTTAACTAAAAAGATGTTGAAGAAATATCGAATTGCTTTTTATGCTAGTTCGATGTTTAACATGCTTTGTGCTAAAAAGTTAAAGCAACACCGTGATATTTTAGATTGCTCGACATGCACACCAAACAAGATGAAGCTAAAATATGCTTTAGCTCGTGTTGAGTACATGGAAGAAATTGTGAAAACTAATGAAGTACTTTCTTGCCCCAAATGTTATAATAGCAAAAATGTCAAGGTTGATTGCAAAAACTGTGTTAATCTTGAAAAAGAGGTTTCTTATTTGAAAAGTTCTTTGAAAAGATTTTCTGATGGTAAGAAACAACTTAACATGATTTTAGATCAATCAAAAGTGACTAGCTGCAATAGGGGTGTCGGTTTCAAAACTTTGACAAAACCAAGTAATGAAAAAACAGTTTTTAAGTCTGCTGGTTTTATGTCCTCTCCTTCTGAAACACTGAAAGAAACAAAAACAGAAAGTTCAAAACCATCTATTTCTAAAGAAAAATATAATTGCTCTTTTTTGGAAAAGATGGACACTTGGTTGGTTTTTGTTTTAGACTTGCTCGAAAACAGAAAAAGGAAAGAGAAATTGCTTTTGCAAAATCAAAGTGGCAAAAATCGAGTTTTTCTTCTCGAAGTACGGTCAGACCGACGTTGTACCAACGGTCAGACCGACTATCGGTTAGACCAAATTTACACCCACAGTCAGACCGACTTCAGGCAGTTTCTTCCAACCGAAAACATGTTGAATTTTCTACTGGTTTTGCTTCTGTTGGTTCTGGTCGTGTGTCTCAGTACTGGGTTCCTAAGTTTTTATTGTCTAACCAAGTACTTAGGCTTCGACATCTGCTTTTGTAGTAGGCTTTTCAATTGCCTATTTTCATTGAGAATTTGGAGTTATTCGTCCTTTTGGCATCAATTGAGGGGGAGTTTTTGGCTCTTTGTTGTGTTTCTTTTTATTTTCTTCTTTTTATTTTGTTTTTGCATACATGGTGAAAGGCCTTGCATGATGTGATATGAAAAAACAAAAAAATTAAAAAATTAAAAAGAGAGCTTTGTTATATGCTTTAAGTATATTCTTATGCTTGCTAGCAATACTTGTTAGGTTTTGTGGCTACTAGTTTAGCTTGTATATATTTTAGTTTTGATATGAGTCATTGCTTTTACATCTAAGTGATATGATACATGACATATAATTTTTTTATTTGAATTAAATAAATATGCAATGTTGATACTAGCACTAATTTGGATGATTGGCGTTCATATATATGCTTGATGATTTTTGCATTCCTCCTATGCTCTTTTAATGTCTCAAGTGATGAAAAAAAAGGAAAAAAAAGAAAAAAATGAATACCGAATCCTTGGACAGTCTTGACAACAAGGACGTATTCGATGTGAAAAAATAATAGGTGCCGAATCCTTGGAAACAGTTTTTACGACAAGGACGTACCCGAAATATGTTTGTCTTGAGAATAAGCACGTCAATTTGAGAAAGTGTGTTTTAATCTTTTGGTCTATATGTGATTGTCATTCTTTCCTTGTTAGGCTAGTAGATATGTTGCATTATAAATCATTGAAATCATGAATCTTTAATGTTGATTTGATCTTAATTGTAATAGATATGATTCATGTTTAAACTTGAATGCATGCTTGATAGCTAACTAGTCATTTTATCTAACTTGTTATTGCAATACATGCTCTTGAATTACTTTTGTATATTGCAAATGCTCTTAGAAAAAAAAGAGTTCAAGATTAAATTGTGACAAGTTTTAAATATTGCATGACATATACACTTTCATGTTTCATATATTTCCTTTTGAAATTCTTGATGAATCATTGTCAAACGGGGAGAAATATACAAAATGCATCTCGAAAGGGGGAGAAACAAAATTTTGCTTCAATTTTAAAAATAGTCGATTTTATGCTTTTTGACATATTTATTTGTTTTTATTTTTTAAAAACAAATTTGTATTTTTGGAGTTGCATTTTGGAGTTATTGCCAATGTGTTCATCAAGGGGGAGATTGTAAGATCATAGTCATGATCTATATTTCGTGATGAACAATTGGCTTGTAAATTGATAGATTTAGTTTGGAAATAGTTATTGTGTTGGTGTGAGTGTGTGTGACTAATGTGGGTCAGGTTGTGATATCTGTGCCCGGAAGCGGTTGGTTTGTCTCTGTGTGTGCAGGTGACTTAAGTTCAACTATGGTCAATGGCTAGTGAGGACTATGAC
This sequence comes from Oryza brachyantha, assembly GCF_000231095.2. Taxonomy (NCBI): domain Eukaryota; kingdom Viridiplantae; phylum Streptophyta; class Magnoliopsida; order Poales; family Poaceae; genus Oryza; species Oryza brachyantha. The sequence continues at coordinate 13,897,400 of NC_023170.2, forward strand.
TAGGTTCAGGGAAGAATTGAGGTCTGGATGGTCGGGATGCGGACCATGACTAAGTTCAGGGAGGAACCGAGGTCTAGATGGTCGGAATGCCATGTGACATGGTTGGAGTAGAGTCGTGATTCTCGGAGGTTAATATCAGTCAACGGCGGTGGGATCGTGACTAAGCTCAAGGAGGAGCTGAGGTCCGGACGATCAAGGATGCTGGATGACGATGTTGAATACGAGATGGCACATGGTGGAGGAACACCGTGTGGGATGGAGTCGTAACGGGCTTCACATGTTGCATGTGTAAGCATCGGGAAAATCGCGAAGTAATCGGATCAAGATCGGATGAGAAAAAGCGAAAAGGAGTTGGTACAGTAAAGTCGGGTTAATGTAGCCTTGCGGGTTACTGTAGCGAACCCGGATTACTTTAGCGCAGTCGGACTACTATAGCGACCGCGCACTGTTCATGTTCGGGTACTGTAGCACGCGGGTACTGTAGCGCAGGGACTTGATGTTGGAAAGTTGGCTTCTAATTTGAGATAATTTTTAAAGATGAGTCCTACTAGGATAAGGAGTCTGATTCCTAGTCAGAGATAGATTTTGTTAATATAAATAGGTACCGAGGGGTATGCCCCCGGTATGCTTTTGTGAGATTTAGAATTAGAAAATTTGAGTTAAATAGTTATTGATTCTAGATCAACAATTTTGAGAGGAGCGTTGTTGGTGCGCTTTGTAAATTCCAGTTGATGCAATAAAGTCAAGTTCATTCGATCTATGTCTTTGGCTTTCATCTACTAGTGATTTTCTAGATTCTGATGATCTGATCGGCGTTGGTGACTTTCTGGATTCCGACGATCTGATCGGCGGCGCAGCAGCGGCACGATCAAGGTAGAGGTGGCATAGGAGCGAAACGATCAAGATATTCTTCGACAGAGGTAATCTTTTATTCCACGAAAGATTTTTGAGTTTTGGTTTTCTCTACCATTCACCCCTCTCTGATAGGTCTGTTTAACTCTGTTTCGATCATACATCCTGAACCTCTATCCATTTTGATTACTTTTAGCGATCCGATGTCGTTAGCATGAGAGTACTCTTGAATCCAGGTGAACGAGCACTGCACTGCGTTTTTTTTTTCAAACAAAAAGGTGAACGAGCACTGCCATGCAGGGTTTCTGTTAATACCGGTAACCGCCTCCGTTACCGGGGTAACGGGTACTCTTGAATCCATATTACAATAAGCCGATGAGCTGATGTCCGGTTTAGTTCTAAAAAGATTCATGTTCATTAGTTATATCAAATATTTAACATATGTATAGAGCATTAAATATAGTTAAAAATAGATAATTATATAGTTTGGAAGGAATTTACCAGATGAATCTTTTGTGCCTAATTAGTCTATGATTAGCCATAACTGCTGCAATAACTAGTCTGTGCTAATTACAGATTAATTAGACTTAAAAATTCATCTCGTGGTTTTCTGCACCCTATGTATTTAATTTTTTAAATTAGTTGCCGAAATAGTCTTTAGACATTCGGTGTGACACCAACCCAAAACTTTTCGCGAGGTAAACAAGCTCCGATAACTTATCGACTGGAATACGATAAAACAATAAGTAAGATACATCAACATAATGTAAGCTAATTGATAAAACAATCTAATATATCAAAACTAACCGAGATAGTATTAGATTGAAGATACCAAATTTAAATATTAAGTCAACATAAATCATCCAAAGTGATCGATCAGATCAACCATAAGCTTAAACTGATACGGTAGATCAGACTAAACCGAGGTAATTGTGATCTAGCCCATATGACTACTGAGGCCGATGAAACATATGACTTACCCCACTGCCAGAGATCGAAGCAATGTAGCCCTCATGTCAAGTGCCAAGTTTCACTGGTGATGAAACGTCGGTAGAGACGGTGGCAATGCACCAAAATTTTGTATTAACCCATGTATATATTTATTCTCATGGGTGAATACTATTTCATATTAGACATGACACACATTTTCTAAAAATTAAAATAAAACACACAAGTCCTGATCGAACTCTGAACATAATCCCAATTAGATGTGATACATGTTTTCTGAACATAAAAGGAAAGCTAGTCCTAATTGGACTCAACATGTATTTCTTAAACACAACAGAAAACAAAGTACTAATAAGACACAAGACAAAACTTACTACAAATAAAGAAAAATTTCTAAATCTTGCATAATAAATAGATAGCATTAATCTGTCATCTCTGATCTTTACGATTCCTTCTTAAACTTAGACTCTTCTAGATAAGCTTTACCGATTGAGTTTTTTTCTAACTGAATTCACTAAATAATCTTACCAAATTTGGCATAAACAATTGCCAGTGCCTTTATGGATAGAGTAGAAAATAAGGTGTGTCCTAAATGTAAAAATAATGTGAAAACATTATTCTTATGGGTAGTCTGTATGGCTATGGATTACCTTAACAATTAATGTTAAGGCAACCGAATATAAATATTTATTGTATAATGGCTACTTTTATTGCACATTGTGGACCCCTTCGAGGGTGAGTCATTCCCTCTCTTCTTTATCCACATCACAAATTAATCCTATATGATATATTGGAAATTGTGTTAAGAGACTTATTATACTACTCCTTTCTTCCCATAAAAATATAACCTAGCACTAGATTTGACGCATGTTAGTATGATGAATTTAAACTAAATTTATTTTGTATGGGACCGAGTACTTACGCTAAGAGCAAACCGGGAAGATCATCTATCCTAAAAATAGATAGATGATTTGAGAGAAACAAGGTTTTAGCCGGTTATCTACCCTATCATTAAAAAATAAAGTATCATTCATATTAAAAATAAAAATGCTAAATACGAAGGTTCTACTCCCCTTCATATTTCAATATTCAACAAAGTAATAATGATATGAGAGAATGTGGTAGTAAAAAATGATAAAATATATATGGATAATATAATATGGAGGTTATGTTAAAGTGATAGTCGATATAAATAGAAAATATATTTTAGATGGTTAAATAGTAATTTGGACGATGAAACTTAATAAATAAACGAAGAATGGCTCTAATTGAAGCCAGTTGCCTCGTCGGTCCTGGCGGCGAATTCGATACGAATAAACAAAGAGAGAAGAGATGATTAGCCTGTCACGCCTGGAAGGAGCAGACCCCTATCCATTCCATCACGAAAGCCTGAACGGCTGAAGCGGATGAGCTAAAATAACGCTAAATTCCCGCGAGATTCTTGCCTGGAACGGGCAATTCCGACATTTCCACAGCCCCACGCCCCCTTTCCGCTGCGGCCTATTGTTAGCAGGACGAGCCACCCAGATTCTTCTCCCACTTCTCGCACCCGAAATCCACACAAACCAACGCCACGCCGCTGCAGAGCCGAGCGCGAGCCACCCACAAGAAACACGCGCAGGGCAGGAGGGGGGGCCGCTTCCCCGCGAATTCGCCGGGGTTAATCTGGATCGCCAAGATCGAGTTTTTCTGCCGCTGAATTCGTGCTCTGTAGCTTGGGGTTGCCTATAGAAAGGAGCGCCCTTTGCCTCTAGTAGCTCGGATTGATTAGCGGTTGGTCGGTCAGTCGATTTGGTAGCGTCAAAATCGAATTTTGGAATCGAACCTGTGGGTTGGTTTAGTTTGGTGTGTGTGGGGGGAGGAATTGCGGGGTTGCGGAGTTTGATTTTGGTGGCTTAGAAGGTTGGGGGGAGGTCACGGCGAGCGACCATGTCCGTGCCGGCGATAGCCGTGTACACCAGCCCGCCCGGCGCCGTCTACGCGCCGTCGTCGGAGCTTGAGGCGAGCTCCCGGGGCTCCGCGCCGTGCGCCACCGCGGCTTCCCCGTCGCCAGGTAGCTCCTCCCAACGCCACCAGGCCATGGCTGGTGGCCTGTCTTGTCTCTTCTCCTCCCCAACCGCCGCGCCTCGCGCCGCGGCTCAGGACGAGCTGGGCGCGCTGTGGCACGACAGATCCGGCGAGCCGGCGGCTGTCGGCGGCGGCGGGGGTGGGGGCTACTCCTACCCGCAGCCGTCCTCGCCGTTCAAGTGGCGGGACATGCTCCACCACGGCCCCGTGCCGCTGTTCCACAGCCCGGCCTCCTCGCCGGCGTCGCGGAGCCCCTCGGCGTCCTGGCTCGCCGGCCGCGAGCGCGAGCGCCTCTTCTCCAGCTTCGTGCGCAACGCCCTCGGCTCCTGCATCGACTACGCGCCGGTCGCCACGCCGCCGCTTGGCGTCTCGGCTGCTGTCGGTGTCGGTGCCGGCGAGCTCGCCTTCGAACTCGACGAGCACCTCTCCGAGGCGGAGCCGTCCTGCGAACCGTACGCTCGCGACCTCCTGGCCGGCGCCCAGGCTCGCCACCGCATCTTCCACGACGACCTCGTCGTCAAGGCCTTCTTCGAGGCCGAGAGGGCGCACCGAGACCAGGTGAAATCCCAATTCCCAACAACTCGGACAAGACTCCAATGTTAACCTCTTTGTTTTCTTTCTGCAAGATGTATTATATATGTCCTTAAAATCCAGTGCCATTTTGTGCTTTGCCTGTGTGATCAGACACGGGCGAGTGGTGATCCGTACTTGCAGCATTGTGTGGAGACCGCCGTGCTTCTTGCCAAGATAGGCGCAAACGCGACGGTTGTCTCTGCGGGGCTTCTGCACGACACCATTGATGATAGTTTCATGGACTATGATCAAATCTTCCGGATGTTTGGTGCCGGTGTTGCTGATCTAGTCGAAGGGGTATGTGTTTTGTTTACTTGATCTTGAACATTATTTTAGATGGATCAGAATAATTTAGGAGTCCTCCCGTTTTAGTTAATGAAGTTTTTGGCTAGTTCCATGGCTATGATTGAATTATTATCTATTCTATCCTTGTTGATTATTCAAAGTCAATAGGCCATGTGCTCATCTTGCTTAAGCTTCCAACCATATGAACAACTTTACACTAAAGCGCTCAACCATTTGGATAGCTTTAGGCCGCGTTCGGCAGCGGCGTTAGTTAACTTATCATCTCTCGTTTTCCGCGCGCACGCTTTCCGAACTGCTAAACGGTGTATTTTTTATAAAAATTTTCTATAGAAAGTTATTTTAAAAAATCATATTAATCTATTTTATATTTTTTAATAATTAATAATTAATTAATCATGTTCTAATCTATTGCTACGTTTTCGTGCCAGGGCATAAGTTAACTTATGCCATACCCTGAACGCGGCCTTACTAGTACTAAGTAAATGAAATGTTTAGTTGACCGAAGCACCAAAGCACCAAAGCTTAGTGTTATGACAAGCAGCTCTTGCTGCAGCATGATTCAAGGGCGCTAGGTGCTAGTTGGGCGGCTGGGTGGCACTGCCGCCTAAATCATACCAACTAGTCAAATCCAAGAAATTGGTTAGCATATACATAAAAATTAGACTATATACCACTAAAATAGCAACAAAACACTACACAAGGTAGTTCAGCCGCCTAGTCCACCATCTAATGCCTAATTGCGGTAGCTAACCAGCACAAGAAACACTGTGCTGCTGATTTGATCTATTACTCCTAACAATCAATTAGTGTAGTGATACAATTTCACAGTTAAGAAGATACCATATTTTTTAATCGCGTATGCGCTGTTGTTTCTTTTTTACATTTTTAATGCTTTGTGTGACCATTCTTGGAAAAGGTTAAACATCTGAAGTAATTTGATTCTGTCTTTAAATGTGTTTCCTTGTTGTAAAAGGCAAGTCTTTTTTAGAAACGCATTACCTAAACCGTCTTCTAACTAATTTTGATACACCTAGTCCAACTTTAAAAGCCATGGTATTGCAATTTATGCTTTATTCAGGTCTCGAAGTTAAGCCACTTGAGCAAACTTGCTCGAGACAACAATACTGCAAGCAGAACAGTTGAAGCAGACCGCCTGCACACAATGTTTCTTGCAATGGCTGATGCGAGAGCCGTTCTGATAAAGCTAGCAGATCGTCTACACAACATGAAGACAATAGAAGCTTTGCCTTTGGCCAAACAACAAAGATTCGCTAAAGAGACTATGGAGATATTTGTGCCGTTGGCTAATCGGTTAGGAATCGCTAGCTGGAAAGACCAGCTGGAAAATATTTGCTTCAAGCATTTGAATCCAGAGGAGCACAATGAGCTTTCCTCCAAACTTGTGATATCTTTTGACGAAGCACTTCTTACATCTACTTTGGATAAACTTGATAAAGGTCTAAGAGATGAAGGTATTTCGTATCATAGTCTTTCTGGGAGGCATAAGAGCCTGTACAGTATATACTCCAAGATGATAAAGTATGTCAATTTTCTTAATTTACATTATTGAAAACTGAAAATTTTCATCATAAATGGGTACTCACAGCAACTAACTATGCATGTGGTGCTCCAGGAAGAACCTAACGATGGATGATGTTCATGACATTCATGGTCTACGTCTTGTGGTTGATACAGAGAAAGATTGTTACCAAGCTCTTGATATCGTCCATAAGCTCTGGCCCCAAGTTGCTGGACGATTTAAGGACTATATACTGCATCCAAAAGTGAACGGGTATGTAGAATAAATGTTTGATTAATTTGTTAAAATCTTTACAAGAATCACTGCTAATTGACAAGTTACAGGTATCGATCATTGCACACTGTCATCATGTGTGAGGGGATCCACCCATTTGAAATCCAGATCCGAACAAAAGAAATGCATCTACAAGCTGAATATGGATTTGCCGCACACTGGAGATACAAGGAAGGTGGTTGTAAGCACTCCTTTGTACTCCAAATGGTGGAATGGGCAAGATGGGTGCTCACATGGCAATGCGAAGCAATGAGCAAAGAGCGGCCCTCAGCTTTAGTCCGCTCTGATGCCATGCCACCATGTCCATTTCCCTTGCATTCGGAGGACTGCCCTTATTCTTATACCCGCCAGTGCAACCACGATGGACCCATATTTGTGATTATGCTTGAACATGATAAGGTATTGTCTCCATTCAAATTTTCCCCAACCAGTAATATCAAAAATTTAAAATTCTGTGATGATATAACTTTGGCCATTTCAATTATCTGACAAAATTATGTTTTTGACTTTAGATGTCTGTCCAAGAGCTCCCTGCAAACTCTACTGTAGTCGATTTGATGGAGCGAGTTGGGGCCAATAGTCCAAGATGCAGCCCTTACAGCTTCCCACTGAAAGAAGAATTGCGCCCAAGGGTTAACCACAAGCCCATAAGCGACCCTAACAGGAAACTGTGCATGGGAGATGTGGTTGAGCTGACGCCTGCACTCCCACACAAGTCGCTTACCGAGTACCGGGAAGAAATCCAGCGCATGTATGAGCGAGGCGGGTTCGCCCTCGCCACCACCCGGGATGGCCCGGCAAGCTGACAGTGTCACAACTACCATGTTAACTTCCTGTTGTACAATGCCCTCAACCTCTATTTTCTTCCTTGTAAATATCCCAGACACTAAATTCTTGCATCAGAGGAAACACAAAGAACACACCCAGCTGAATTGTCAAAGGTGTGGAGTTAGGTGTTCAGTGTTCTGATCCAAACGCTGTCTTTATAATATAGTTCACAAGCTGGTCAAATCTGTCTTAGAAATTCAGTTCTTCCCAAGATTCAGGAAGGGAGAGCATTCACTGTATTGTCCCTGTGTTGTTCTGATATATCTACTGTACACTGCAATTGCACTTCTGAACATTTCTGCTTGGCTATGGAAAGCAGCCTCCATCATGGACTGCTAGATGTCCCCTTCTGAAACCTTGTGTGCACCATGTGGACCAGGATGCCTGCAGTACAATATTCTGGCTGAAGATTTGCAGGGGAGGGTTTTTCCTGGGCACAGATTTTTTTGGACAGAATTTGTACACAGCTGGTTGATGAGCCTAGGATTGCTGGCTCTGGAGGTGACAGCTCTCGAGGCAAGATTTGTGGACAGGAGGCGGTAGTGAAAGAGGAGAACGCCGACGAAAATTCTCCGCTGTTCTGCAGAAATCGCCGGAGCAATCCAGGCAGGCAGGCAGGTGGAGGTTGATGCCTCGAGTGCACATCTCAATCACAGTCAGGTTGGATTGGACTACCCGGATCGGGATGGGCGGATGGATGGATGAACATGGAGCGGCCAGATCGAAGGCATGGTCGGGGGAGCTCGCTTTCCGTCGCCTTCCGCTCCGGCGGTGCAGCTCTGCGAGATCGAAGGCATGGATGGAGAAGCCATGGCAAGCCCCATCGGCGACGAGGCGGCGGTGCCGGAGCGAAACCAGCCGCGCTATAGTTGGCCATAAGGCTCGAGGCCCGATATAAGGCCTATAAAAAGTATGTAAAATAGACTTATTTTAGCCATATATATAATACAGCCCAAAGAAGAGGGAATGAAAATAGATTTATTTTAATAGTTCAAAGAAGTGATGGGGTGAAATATAGACTTATTTTTTAAAGAAGAACAATGGGCCATCGTGCCTGCGGGCCGGGCCGGCACGGCCCAAGTGGTATTGGGCCGTGCCTGGGCCATCGGTGCCGCCCGTGGGCCGGCCCGGCCCGCCCATTTGGCCATCTATACCAGCCGCCCTCTCCAGCCAATTTGGGCCCCACCGCCACGAACAAATCCAGCCCGATTAATTCATGCCAGCAAATTCGGCCCACAAATGAACTTGGGCCCTCCCAGTTTTCCAGCAACAAATTCGGCCCATCAATAAATTTTACCCCATTCCGTATGAACGAATTAGGCCCTGTTAATTCTACCAACGAATTTGTGGCGTGAATAAATTTAGCCCATCTGGAGCCCATCAACGATTCTGGGCCATCTCATCCGTCAGCAAATTTAGCCCAGCGAATTCCACAAATGAATTCAGCCCATATGTTTCTCGCCTTGATTTAGGCCAATCTACCCTTGATTGGGCCATGCAATCTGTCTGGGCTCAACTAGGCCAAAATGGGCCGCATCACAGAAACCGTGACACGCGGAAGTCTACAATAATAATACCAACAAGAAAAAAACGCAGACAGCACACTCTTTTTTAAGAAATTAATATTAGCCATTAGATTCACACAGAAAAAAAATACAATAAGAATATGATTAATTAAGAATTAAATAATAAAAGTTGAAAATAAATTTGTTTGACTTTCAAAGAAACTTATATAAAAAAAGTTTTCGTAAAAATATGTGCCAGTGGATATTAAGAGAGTAGCTAATCTTAATAGGCAGTAAAGAACTGGGCCTTAGAACTAAAGTCATAGAAGGGAAAATGACACCGACCATGCGGTCCTGTCTCTGAAAAACTAGAATGTGAATCTGCTTCAAATTAGTCTGTGAATCTGCAAAACCAAAATGGAGAATCTGTATCAAATTAGTATACGAATCTGAAAAACTAGGATGCAAAACTGTTTAGGATCTTGAGTGCAAGACAGAGCTATCAAACTTTAGTAAGAGTTAGGCTGTGTGCGCTGAACTAATAGCCAGCAGGGGGAGGGGTTAACTGTGGAAAAAACGGAGCAGGAAAGGATTAAAAGATATAACACTAGGCGATCAGGTTATCACAGACGTGACGTGTCTTAACTTGTGGAGGAGACAGTTGCACACAAACATGTTCCCTGCAGTTTCATCCTCTCTCTCTCTCTCTCTCTCTCGTTTTGACTAACAAGCAAGCACAGGCACAGCCAACTGCCAAGAGCCCAAGACCGAGGTGTCACGTCCAAATCAACCAAATTTTTAGCAAGAAAAAGGCTGGAATGACTGTGGAAGCTTACAAGAAAGTGCTACTGCACACGCAGCAGGATAAGATAACCATAGCTGGAAATAGGAAACCAAAGCTGATCAAAGTTCAGAGGATTTCTCCATTCAACTGTTCGTTGATATCTTGATTTAGCAAAACATGATATGCCTGTGTCGTCTGTGTATTTGTGTAAAGTGTAAACATCTCCTGCATTTAACCTCAACCAACACAAAAGTTGCCTGACCATTCAGTTCAAAAATTGACCAAGCATGTGAAGAATGAAATTTCTGGATTTCAATTTAGAATAGGAATAAGGTGTGCATGATTTTACAATAAAAATGTCACAGAAGGGTTTAAGCAAACCAGCAATATCAGCTCTCATCGTATTTGCTAGCTTATTAGCCACAACCAATATTTTTAAAAAATAAAATCTACTTTTGGAGTTGATTTCTTGGTTTTTTTTTCTTGTTTTTAAACTGCTAATAACACTATGTATATATATATAATTTTTGCCGATAAATTATTTAAGTATTTCTCGTTAAATTTTCAGCGTTAGCTCAAACTATTGGGAGTAGAAGAGCATTGTTTACTTTGTGATTCTTTTTGTTTGTCGAAACAAGACCAAATTACACATGGCAAAGTAAGGTTAAATTGTAAAGCATTTTATCTCACAGGGGCAGAATTTTTAATCTGCCATTAAAATATCTTACGTAAATTTTTTATTTATAAATTATTTTTCGTTTGCAAATATGTCATTTATTTTTTTTTCACGCTAAAACCAAAAGATGAGGCTTTTAATTATAAAACCTCACCTCACATTTGGTTGTAAATTCTCTACTTTGCCTCTACTTAGCACAGAGTAACACGCGGTAAAACCTAACCTAAGATTTTCTGATCACACACAGGAAAACGCATTAAACGATAATCCCTATCAGTTTACATATCACCATCAAAAGCAGTAACTCAAAAAACTTAATTATAAAACCAGAAAGCCATCAAACGATCGCTCCTCTCTCGCCCCTCGCTCTCTCCAATTCCAAACCTGCGTGTGGCGATCGGGGGCGTTCCGGCCGCGCGCGATCAGAACCGTCGGCTTCGGGCCGGCCGGAGTGGCGGATGCCGGCGGACGTCGCGGCACGCGAGGCGGCGATGCCGGCGCCGGCGCCGGCGTGCAGCTCGTCGTCGATCGGGAAGGACAGCGACGAGTGCTCGCCGCCGGGGAAGGAGGAGGAGGAGGTGCAGAGTGCGTACGGAGGAGGAGGAGGAAGAGGAGGGGACCTGGCGGGGTTGGAGGCATTGGAGGAGGCGCTTCCCGTTCGGTGAGCTGAGTTCTTGATGGTTTCGTTTTGTTCTGCTGTTGTGATTTGGACTCCAAAGGGAAAAAAAAATCGGTTCTTTGGGGGTGTTCTTGATGTGTCTGGGCTGCTTATTTGTGTTGGATTGTTTTTGCAGGCTAGATCTGGGTAACTTAATTTCTTGGAACTTAAGGGGATAACTTTGTGAATTTGTGATTTTCATTTTGTTGAGATGATTTGTAGTTTTCGGACACTGGTTCTGTTGTTTATTCACAGAGACAAAATCAAATTCGAAGTGATATTAGCTTCCTTGATTTATTATATACTCTGGAATCATATAGATTTTGCTGTTTTAGCTGCGGTTCTGGTCTAAATGGCAAAGTTTGCTGCGGGTGGAGTGCTGGTGAACAGGGCATTAGTTTGACTCTACAGTGCGGGATGAGCAAAAACATGCCCATATCTCTGGTGGACAGTTCCTTGGTGCTAATTGAAGAAGAAAGGATTGCGGCTGTGATATATTTTTTGAGGAGTTGGTAGATTAAGCTAATGAAACTGAACTTTTGTGCCTAAACCTTATTGAACGTCCCCTGTTTAGAAACCACATCTGAAAGTTTACTGTTCAATTAAGATAGCTTTCATGTATCATCCAATTATTTCAAAATGAATTAAGCTAGTAAATCCCTTTATGAAAAAAAAACTCGCGGGATTTCTAGCGTGGGAAATGCATGCTGTCAATCATCGCATATTTGGTTGAATTAATTGAAAAGGACCTGCTTCACATGGTAGCGACCAGTTTTATGAAGCAACTTTAGAATGAGAAGGACTGCACTTGTTTAACAGGTAGAAAACATCAATTATTGTCTAATTGAGGACCCATGGTGATAGTATCATCCTTACTGTGAAGTATATAAATGCATTTTTTTAACAGTCATGGACAGGGATGGATTGTTCTGTGTTCATGCATCCTACGCATTCCCTTACTATATTTGACTTTGCTGATTGGTATAAGCATCTCATTGTTCCCCTGGTACAAAAGCTTGGATGTTTATCTAGTATATTTCTATTGTTCTTAATTCTCTATATCCAGTGGTATTTTGCTATCATGCTGTTTTTCTTCAAACAATCATACAAGTAGAATGTCCTTAAAAATCTTTCGGTTGTTTCATTCTATTCATTTTGAATTGTTCGGTCATAACTAATATAACTTTATATTGGCTAAAGTGATGGCGCTTGTCAGTTCAATCATGTTATTAGCTTTTACACTGTGGTGTTCATCACACTGCAGGAATGATATGATGCTTTTTGTATGTTTCACCTCTTTAAGATCCACATGTTTTCATGAACAGGCGTAGCATCTCCAAATTCTACAATGGTAAATCAAAATCATTTGCGTGTCTCAAGGAAACTGCTTCATCTTGTGGCTCTGCAAAGGACATTGCTAAGGCAGAGAGTGCATATTCCAGAAAACGGAAGAATCTCCTTGCGTACAGCATCATGTATGAAAATTCACATGACACAGCAGCAGAAGTTTATGAAACTGGACCTCCTAAGAGGCCTGCTAGTCTGAGCAGAAACTCTTTGGCGACCTTGGCCAGTAGCAGTTCCAGGAGCAGCAGCTGTATCAGCATTGAAGAAACCGAGCTACCTGAGCAGCTTCTTTCTCCTCTCTCACCTGCTAATTATGAAAATTCTGCGGATTGTTATGTTCCAGCACTACAACTAGGATCCTGCGATCCTAAATCATCATCTGTGCCTATGAGGTCATTCTCAATGATGGATTTGCACCTTCTGCATAGGCCAAGATCCTCATTTCGTCCCAAAGATCAGAGAACGATGGACTAGTGCAATATTTATGTTGTTTTACCTGGAGTTTTCTAATGTCTTTCTGTAAGGTCAGTATCAAGATGGATTCTTGAATAAACAAGGGGAAGTGGGATGGTGTTGTCTATGTGCCTGCAAGATGACTGGGGCTACTGTGTTGTAAATTAGCATACTAAGTACTGATATTGATGGCCTAAGCGCTAAAATGATGTATCATGTAAATTAGTCATTTGTAAATTAACCAAATCTTCTAAACTTGTACTATACGTGCTTCTTGATCGGCTGACTGTATCCTTGTTGTGTTGTCCTTTGTTAGGGAGCATGTGCCATCTGGGGCACTATCAAACCAATAAATTCAGTGCAATATGTACATTGATTTTTGTGGGGGGCACAATTGAATTACAGTGGAGAAGTTTTATGGTTCTTGAGATAGTCCTTTAGATACCGGTAATTGAAGGTAACAATTTCTTACACTACTAACTCCGTTTTATATTGTAATACTTTTTAGTCTTGTCTAAATTTATCAATCGATGAATATATGTAATTTATATATATGTCTAGATTCATTAGTATCCATATGAATCTAGGTAAGGCTAGAAAGTCTTGAAAGTCTTATATTGTGAAACAGTGGGAGTAGAAAATATGATATCTAAGCTCATTATAGTGGAAATGAACACATAGTAGGATCTATAATAGGCTACCATCTGATTTAACTCTCGAATGGTTTTCAATGAATGCATTGATTACCAACAAACTATCTTTTGGCATGAAGCGAGTGAGCGCGAGCAATTGACTAGTTTGAATTACAGTTGAATCAAAGAAGGAAGAGCCTGGTTTGTAAAAAAAAAGAGTCAGGACTGTGGTTTATTATTGTTGTTGTTTGAAAAAGAACCATTCCAAATCCTGCGTGGTTTCATGTTGATATAACAAGAAAAAAAATACAAGACTAAATCCGAGAGGTTATAATCAAGAAAAAAAAGAAGTAAAAGACACATTGTCACCCCACACCGACAACGGACACATACATCAACGAGGACTAAAACGAGAAATATGCTAGCTTGCCGTTAAGCATGACCGGTATCTATGAGACTATAGAGCCACAGTTGTATTCCTTAGCACCAACTTCAACTAAATGTAACATCTACCTAAGCCTTGACATCCCTAGGATGAATTGTTATGGAGGGAGAGACGTGAGAGAAGAAACATTCACTCATCTTTCACACAAACCCACCACCATCTAACAATGTCACCCAAATGCTTGAAGGCGGACTTCACAATAATGTGATTTCTAGGCAACGTCGCGCTGCCTTTGCATGTCCATGAAATTCTGTACATGGATTTTACCAAGTGGATCCCACCAGGGAGAGGAAGGCATCTTAACTAAGAGTACTATAACCCCTAATGGCCAAGTTTTGGATGGTTGATACAAGGGAAAAAATGAGAATGGCTGCCATCAGCCACAACATCTCATTTGAATCTTCTCCATCTTGTCCTTGACATTGCCTACTGCGGCTTAGTTCCCCCTCAACTGTCAAATTAGCTGGTCGTCTACTACTGAAACTATTGTCGGTGTCAAATCTAGCTGGTCGTCTATTACTGAAACTATTGTCGGTCTTAAATATGGCAGACAGACCCACATTGTCTTCCTCGATCTGGCTATTATGCCTTTAAGAGCTCAAGGGTGTTATAGTAAGGGAGAGAGATTTGGGTGAGCTCTTCGATCTTGGTGATAGGGAGGGCAAAGGTTAGTGGAAAGTAGCTTAAGGAGGAAGTGGTGGCGAGGTGGAGATCAAACCCCCATGGGCAAATCTCATAGAAGAATTGGAGCCAGTTCTTGGGTGAGCTTGAGGTGCTGCCACCCACTGTGACAAAAAAATGGCTTCCAACATCACACTATCGTTGACACCCACTAGTCCGGTGGCGACGACTTCATGGGGGAGGGGAATGGAGAGGGAATATTTTTACAGTTAAGACTTAAGGAATGTCAATTATACTTTATGATAGTTGAGATGTTTAAATCAAGCTTACCCTAACATAGATGTTCTAAACCTTGTTATACGTGCTTGTGTCTTGATCATAGTAAGGAACATTTTCTCTAAAAAAAATCCCAACATTGATCAGTAAAATGGTGTGGCGAAAGCAGATGAAATCGACGCCTCTCACAAGCGCCAACGGTCAGCTGTAGCTAGTGGAAATGGAGTGACAGACAAGCGGGCAGCATATTTGTAAACGAAAAATAATTTATAAATAAAATTTTTATATACATATTTTAGTGATCTAAAACACCAAAATTAATTCCAAAATTAAAGTAAAAAAATCCAAATTTTAGTTTATAAGCATAACCAGAATAAAAAAGATGGGGCGAAGGGAAAAGACATGAGCAAGAGATAGAAATTAAAACATCTCATAATTCAGTTTCTCTGTCTCATGCATCTAAGTCATTTGAGCAATTTTACTGTCGTTGAGAATGTACTAGAATGTAACAAATTTTTAGTAGAAAATTTCGTATCTCTTGGTATCTTTCCAGGTACTGTAAAATTGCTCAAAGTCATTTACCATCGGACATTCTTCACGTGCACAGCTGATGTGGTGAAGGAATGCCACAAAAATACTCGGGTTAAAGAGAGTTGTAATCTGCATGGAGTAGCACCATATCTAAAACAGAGGAATTTGGTAAAAAAAAGGTGCACATTTATGTCCACGAGAATGGAGGAAAAATCACATGTTCGGAGTACTTGCAACACGATTAAAAAGCATGGTTTATCGCAGAGAGTTCACATCCCTTACTCTCCAATCTCTAGCTTAACTAGAGCTAATTTATTAGCCGTCCGCAAGACTACCAAATCACTCGCTACCGTCCATGTCTTCAAGGAAGGCGAACTCGAAATCATTCTTGTTGTTCATGAGGATGTCGTCCAGGTCCAGGTCCCAGCCGCCCTCCTCTCCGTCCAGTGAGCCGCCGGCTGCATCGCCGGTAGCTGCACCGGCGTCCTCCAGAGGCAGCATCGTCGCATCATCATCGAGCCCCAGCCCCAGGAGAGATTCCAGCGAGAACATGATGATGTCGTCTTCACCATCTAGCGGAGCAAACGGATCAACCGGATCAGGCAGCACGACGAATGGCTCGACGACGCTGTTTGGTGCTGCTGCTTCCGCCGTGGCCGCCGCGTTCTCCTCTGGTTCGACGACGACGGCAGCGCTGCCGCCCTCGCCGGCCTGGGTCGCCATGATTGGGCTGGTGATGCTAAACACGGGCTGCATTGGTGGAGCCATGAAAGAAGAGCCAGCGGCGGCGTTGTTCTGCGGCACACCTGCTGCTCTAGGGGCTCCGATGGATGGTGCGGCACCGCCGTAGTATGCGGTTTCTCCGTCAAGGAGATCATCGACGGGCTGCCCAAAGGGAAGCTCGATCAAGGGGGCCTTACCTTTATCCATGGCCGTCGTGACCCGCGGCGGGAACGCATGCAGCAAGTCGATATGGTTGTGCAGGGTCGGTGGTGTAGGACCCTGGTAGGAGAAGGGCCCCATGAACAGCTTCTGCGGGGGAGCACCCAGCTGGACACCGCTCGGCGGCTGCTGTGCCCTCGCCGGCGCCGGCGCGGACACCGCCGGAGCAATGTTGTTGAAGGAGATAACCGCATTGCCGTTGCTGCCGAAGGGTTGCTGCAGCTGCTGGTACGCCGGAACTTGAAATGGTGCAGCTGCGCCGCTGCCAGCGAAGGCCGCCGGCGGCGCCTTCACTGCGACTGGTGCAGCATTGTTTACGAAGGAGATCACCGCGTTGTCGGCGGGTTGCTGAAACTGCTGGAATGGTGCGGCGGTGCTGCTGCCGCTGCCGGCTACGCTGCTTAGCCCTGCTGGAGGAGGGTTGAGCGGCGAGAGATTGAGGCTTGGAAGGATGGCTTTGAGGAACGGGGAGTCGGCCGGCTGGAGGAGGCGGCGATCGTCGGCGTGGACCTCCTTTTGTTGCTTCTCGCGGTATTCCTGTGGAAATGGTGGACAGAAATTCAGACATCACATATTAACATACTCCCCCTGTCTTATAAAAAAATAAACAAAATACTGTATTTGATACATCCCATTGTAACGGATTTGATCAGAAATATAAATAGATTCGTAGGACTATAATATATCACATCGAGAACTAGATTGAGTTTTTATGAGACGAGAGATATCTGATTGGATGATTATATGTCTAGAAAAAATACCGTCCTTTAAATTTTGAGTGATTACCGGTCCTTGACAAGACAGATGAAAGTAAATTTGGAACACCTTAGCACCTCTCTTAATGACAGTAAATTAATCTTCTCATTTTTAAAGGCTTATTTAGGAGCTATGCGATGGCATAAGTAATTGCCATGTTTTATTGAGGAATAGCATTAACATTTGGAATACTGCAATCCTAATCCCAAAAACACTTTCATGCAGTCACTATAAGTTGTTAAAATACTCCTATTTTACCAGATACTGTTCATATATGAACATAATTTGACTACTATTTTGACAGCGGGATTATATACAACCAGTTAAAATATAGCATGTTATTGTCAAAGTACAATTTTACATATAAATTTCATTCATCTTTTAGTGAGCAAAAAAATTGAAATAGATACACTAGCCAACACCCACAAGAATTCAAAGCGGAGGAAGTATGCATTTTGGAATGTAACATGACTGGGAAAACCGTTTTTAGCACACGGGTGGACATCCACCCGTGTGCTTGCATCTTATGTAAATAGTCATAAAAAATGTGAAACAATTATGAATGTGTGTATATTTGGCTTCAGTTTTGTTTGTTTCTTTTGCTACAATTTTTAGAAGTTGAATTTAAACTTGCATATTTGTGGAGTGATATAACTCATATTTATCTATCTTGTTAATTTTTTTCATAATTTATAACTATTTAGATGACATGCAAACAACGGATGGACACATAAAGTTGCTAAAAAATTGCTTCCAACATGACTGCATATAGAACCTGGCTATAGTCTACTGGTAGAAGAATCCATGGAGAGATAAAGCAAAGCTCTAATAACTATAGCGCTGCATGCATAGTATATATCGCCTCAGAGGACTATATATATAATATTGATATTATATATATATATAAGCATTCATGATTTGGTATTATATAATGAAAGTCTCACCATATTGCAGTATGCATGCATATCGAAGCAAAACTAAAGAGGAAACGTCCAAAATTTTACAGTTACAAAAAATTGAAATTGTTGGTTTTTAAAATGAAGGTAGTGAAAACAGCTAACAGTCAAACGTTTGTGGAGGAAAGTTGGCACCTGTAAGTGGCTAGATCCATGCTGCCTTGACAGCCCATTCTCGTTCACCTTCTCCAGGATATTGGTTGACTTGGCACCTGCCAAAATAAGCAGGAGAAGAACTTAATTAACTATTTGATGAAACAAAGTTTTACCTAGCAGTATGACTTGAAACTGCGTACAACATGACAGTTCCTAATCTATATTTACTAATTATTCTCACTTTTCTATGCAATATAAAGTAGTGATTCAAAGTTGAAATTAAAAAAAAATGTTTCTATGTTTTGCTTCTACCAATGTACACACACAGACCATCCATACACACGAAGCTCTCTTTTACTCCCACATGCTTTTATGTATATCATGCTATGCCATATGATATGTCGAACCATGTATCAACAATCTTAAACATTTAAGAATAGAGATAACTTCGTGTGCATGGATACATAGTCTATACATATAATGCATGATGCATGTTCCGAAATGTCGTACCGCACCCTCAAACTTGTGCTTAAGGGCTAAGGCACAACAACCACGTAACCCGGTGTTTCTAGGGTTTAGAAGAAACCTGCTTCGCCGCTGCAGTTGGCGTTGCTGCCATTGTTGCCGTCGACGTCGATGATGGTCAGCTGCCTCTTTCGGCTGCCGCCGGGCCTCACCGTCTTGTAGTGGACCTGTGGCTGCTCATCAACGATAACAACACCATCGTCGTTATCACCATCTTCGTTATGAGCGCCGGCAAGAGCGTCTACGTTGGCGACGCCGCCGCTCGGAATTCTATCTTCTAGGCAGCTCCTGCGCCAAGCCACCACCCTCCACACATGGGCCATCACGTCGGAGCTGAGCGGCTTCCTGACGACGTAGGTGGCCGTGTCCAGGAGGAGGTTCAGAAACTCCTCGTCCTCGCCGGCGACCGTGTCCTTCGTCGACAAGACTGCATTACATCACACTAATTTACGTAGATGCAAACAAACATATGCCAAGTAAGCAACCAAGATCGATGGCTTGATGCCATGATATATATATATATTCATTCATGTGTGGTACTCTGAACATTTAAGCACTGGTTTTTTTTTTCCTTACTGTAGATGACCGGGATGTGGAGCTCGGTCTCGACGACGAGGCGGAAGTCGAAGCCGGAGGAGACCACCTTGTGCACGTCGCAGAGGACAGCTTGGACGTCTGCCACGTTGTTGCTGGACAGTGCACGTAGACCGGCACTTGCTGTTGCGTACGAAGCCACCACTGCAAGAGCAAAAGAAAAATAAATTCAGGGAGAGTTTTGTTTTGTTTTATATGGTTGAAAGTTACTTTACAGCTTTGAATAGGCGACTTGCATGTAAGTAGTTCCATGGATGTTTTGTTGAGAATTTTATAGCAAAAAAGAAGGCATGCATCCCAAATCGGGATTTTTTTTTTAAGGAAGGGGATGCCAAAGAGATCTCAACAGGTGTGTTCATATATAATCAAGAAAATTCAGATAACAACGAATTTGAAGGTTTTCAATACTACAATAAAAAAATCTTCACAGATAAATAGGAAATATTTTTTTAAAAAGTATATTTTGGCGCGAAGGAAGCATGTGCAACCAAGTAATTTAAATCTCAAGAAGAAACAACATGCAAAATCTGCAAGACAAAAGGCTAAGAGCAGTGGTTCAAACAGTCGTTTCAAACAAAATATGCAGAATCACCACCGAAAAAACATCAAACATGCATCATGGTCAAATTTACATTTTTTAGGAAGCGACCAAGATGAGTTACTGACGACCACTGTATTACTCCTTGATTATAACTGACCAGATATATAGAAAAGGGGGAGAAAACACCTTCTTGAAAATCAGAAAAAATACACTTCAGATTGTTGGGTTTTTTTTACCATAGTTGAGAAGTACTTTAAGGTACCAAAAAATTTTACTACAAAATTCTGGTATCTCAAAGTACTAAATTTTTGCACTAAAAATTGTGTTACCTTGAGATATTTTTTTTGAATGTTAAAAAAGCTCTCAGGTTTTATTTTATCTCAAATCAGGGGATCAAAACATCTAGACTAGAAGCAAGAAAGTACCAAGACGCCGTTCTAAGAAAAATCACAGACGACGAGTGAACCACAACCTACTACATAAACACGTACATGCAAAGTCACAGACAGAAAAAAAAAATCCTCAAGAAATCCCCTAAACAAAATCAAAGATTACTACACAAACAAAAAAAAATCCCCTCAAGAGTCAAGACATCAGATTATACAAACAAAAAACACAAGATAATCTACGGATCTATCTATGTATAGTACACAAAAACTAAACATACTGAATCAAAGACACATCCATGCAAACTTAAAGCTAGCAGCAAAGCCATATTTTCTTTACCTCGGCAGCGCAGGCCGGTGGACGACATCGCCGCAATCGCGCTCCTGACGGCCTTGGCGTCGTCGCCGATAAGCATCACACGCAGGCCGCCGGGGAAGAGAGCAACCATTTCTTGATCCATCGCGAGAGGGATTAGCTACACACTTCCTACGCTGCTTAGTTGTTCACTGTTTGCAGTGTAGGTTGTTATGGGACTGAACCCTGTTATTTATAGCCTGGCAATACCGGGGGGGGGGGGGGGGGGGGGGGGGGGGGGGCGGTTTATTCTTGATTATTTTGTGGTAAAAACTGGCATTGGCTTTGACGGTTAAAAGTGGCTAAAAACCTTGTGTTTACAGTGTGTGAGTTAAAACTGTTGCATTTTACCCGGAAATGACGAGTGGTAGTCCCTGCTGAAAGTTTGTGTCGGAGAAAAAAAGATAAACATTCATTTTCTCCCATCTCTATCTATTTGTGTTAGAGACATTTTTCGTTTATCTCTTATGACGAGTACGTAGTGCAGTGCTTGCTTTTAATTTGTTCATATGTATATAAACTAGACTTTTTTACCATCTTTAAAAAATATCTCAAGATATCAAAGGTATCAAGAATTTTAGTATATTTTTTTAAGTACATCAAGATGTAATGTATCTCGAGGTACCGTATTTTTTACATAAAAAATATGGTATCTTAAGTTATTTTTTTAAAGATGGTAAAAAACTCATATAAACTCTGTTTAGTGACCAATGCAAGTTGCTTTTTTCTTTCAGTTCGCATACGCACTCGTTTCGATGCCTCCTCCATGGAAGATTGGAAGCTGCTCTCTTTGACTGATTTGGACTGTTCTACCATCTACATCTGCATGTATAAGGGCTGCCCATATATGTATCGACGCATCTATATCTGCAGATATAGATGCACTGTATGCAGCACTGGAGCGTTTCTCGTCTCAATGATGCCGTCGCAAGCGCCGCTGTGGCGGCAAGCAGTAATATATATGTCGACATTTTCCGATCGAAAAGTACGTGGGATATATTGGTTTTATCTAATAATTGATATGAGGTTCGGCTAACGAGTAATTTATGATCGGCTATAATTTAAATAAGTAGACTAACTTATTGACCTATGCCTATTTTTAGTATTATAGTCAGTTGTCGCGCCCTTTCAAACAAGCCAGTTGTCGCGTCCTTCCAAACAAGCCAATAGATTACATCATGGACAGGGACATCGAGGTTGGAAACTGACAATCGAATGATTTAGTTTAGTTTCTGTTTCAAAAAATAACATTTTTTGTTAGCAACAAAAATAGTGTATGCGTGTCAAAATAATTTTGTTTTTAATATCGACTGTCATATACACGTGTATGGAATCTGATATTTAAGTACCATAGGTATCCTGTTCTGAAACGTTATGTCATTCATTAATCTTTCTCTATACATAAATGTCATTGATTTTAACCGTGGCACATGTATAAAGTATATACAAATAAAGAATGAATAATATTGGTATGTCGTGTCTGATGGGTTAGTTGTTACGTAGCAACGGAATCATAAATTTATTTTCTTTTTACCGTAACTTGTGAGAGTTGAATATGAACCTGTATGTTCGTGAAGTAATTCACGACATATTAATCTGTCTTATCAACTTTTCTTCAAAATCTTTAATAACAATTTCACTGAGGAGGGAATTTAGAATCCATGGTGTGTATACTAGTGCACCTACCAGCCATACACCCAAAAAATAAATTTTCGTCTATCCCAATTCAAAATTTTCATCCCCCCTAGCCATGCATCCGCCCGGCCATGAACCACCCATCTGTCGAGTCGAAACAAAATGAACTTACGTACACCCCCGGTTGCAACAGCGCCCGGAGAGGGATAAGAACAAAAATCTCTCTCAAAACGATTAAAAAAGAGGGGAGGGGGTCCCCACGGCGACCAAGAAAGGCAGCGAGCGAGCGGCCGGGTGCCGCGACCGCGCGGACGAAACGGCCGCAGGGCAGGCATGCATGATGCATCATCGCATTCGGCAGCTAGCGAGCGCCAAAAGGAGAAGCGCGTGAGACCCGAGCGAGGGAGGGATAGATAGATGGATAGCAAGCGCGCGTCACGGTTTGTCGCGCGCCAACTCACCAAACCCTGCAGGCCCCGCCCGTATTTCCTCGAGCGTTTCGCCCGCACGGCGAAGGGGTGGGGTGATGGCTACGCACCAGCGGACCGACGGAGGAGGTGCACTGCACGCGGTGCTCGCGCATGCAGCTTGCTTCCACACGTCACGGTACGCGGTGCGTACACGGGGGGAGCGGAGCCCCGCGGAGGAATCCTAGAACGAGTATGTACGTCAGGAAAAATGGATTGGAGTGTGCTTGTATCAGAGCACCGCGAAAGAGCTAGCTCCGTTTTTTCGTTTTCGTATTTCAGCGAAAGCAGCTAGAATAATAATAGGGAATAGATATGGGCTGTGCCATATTTGGTTTCTCATTGAAATTAAGCATAAACAAAACAATCAGTTAATACTTAAAAAATAATTTATAAGTAACTGTTAGACGTCGGAAATAAATTACTATAAAGACTCCAAAAAATTATCCTTAAATTTATGTTTTAAAATTCAAATTTAACCTATAAAGCATAAGCATAAGTAAATAATAATAATAATAATAATAATAATAATAATAATAATAATAATAATAATAATATGGAGTGGAAACAAACAACTACCATATATAAAAGCAAACGACTTTTACTGATCAGGTGTATCCACACAATTACATACGATGTGTTATTACCTTAGCTGATAGCATGACACTCTTTCGTATATGTTTGCCCTTTTAGTAAACCTCTCCTGGAAACGGAAACGGGATCTCTCAGCACACCCTGTAGTACATGCACATGTTAACCACTCCCTCCATTTCATAATGTAAGATGTTTGACTTTTTTGTCTTTAATATTTAATCATTTATTTTATTCAAAAATTATAGAAATATCATTTATTTTGCTTATGACTTACTTTATTATCGAAAGAACTTTAAGCACGACTTGTCGTTTTTTATATTTGTACTAAATTTTTAAATAAGACGAATGGTCAAACGTTGCATCCGAAAAAGTCAAACATCTTACATTATAAAACAGATTAGTACTTGTTTTGTTAACGAGCTAATCAGCTGACAATGCACCCTTCCTTTCAATTTTTAGACTAAGGCCACGTTTTTGTGCATGAGTTAGGTAACATGTGCGAAAAACTTAGTGATATATTAGTGTATGATTAATTAATTACTAGTTATTTAAAAAGTAGATTGATATGCCTTTGTAAAGCATCTTTTCTATATAAAATTTTCGCAACAAACACATAGTTCGGGAAGAAGTGCGTGCGCATAAAATGAGTGACTCAAGTTTACTGGACCCATGAATCGGATACAACCTGATTATCATTTCCTTCTGAGCACTACTTATATTTTATGTAAACACATACAATCTTCTCGTCCATGACGGGGTCAAGATATCGCACTTGCCGACATGTGCATGTGGCACAATTCATTTTTGAGCATGTTGCCTTCGGTATAATATATTACGACGATGATACACATGCTATTCGTGTTTTTGAAAATTTGATTTTAGAATTGTTTTTAATAACTTTTGAATTTTAAGACCATTTTATCCTCTACAAAGCTTACGAATATAAAGTTTTTACTCCAGATGAAAGTTTAGAGTTTTATGGTGTAAAGTTATTTTTCTCTTGTAGAAAATGGCTAGTAAATTGTTTCTTTAACTATTGTTGAAAGTCTATGTATAAATATTAATGTTATGTAGAGAATTTATAAATGTATATTTTATTCACGTAGAAATATATAACTAGAAATCTTATCAAAATAAGTATGATGGCCCATGTAGATTTGATGTCTAGCCTCATTATAAAATTTTATCTAAGAAAAAATGGAATGTAATTCTCATACATAAGAGTAGAGGGAGGGAGAGCAGGGGATCAAAGCTCTTAGTGGAGAGGATAGATGCCTTCATCAATACCTTGCCTAGGATGGCCTGGGTAGAATCCACCTCCTTGTTGGTGCATCAGACTCTCTGGGAGTAATTAATTAGCATATATTAGTATATGATTAATTAATCACTAGTTATTTAAAAAGTAGATTGATATGCCTTTGTACAGCATCTTTCCTATTCAAAATTTTCGCAACAAACATATATTTCGGGAAGAAGTATGCGCGCGAATAATGAGTGACTCAAGTTTACTGGACCCATGAATTGGATGCAACCTAGTTAATTATCATTTCCTTATGGGCCCTACTTATATTTTATGTGAAAATATGCAATCATCTCGTCCAAGACGGAGTCAAGATATCGCACTTGCCGACATGTGCATGCATGGCACAACTCGTTTTTAAGTATGTTGCCTTTGGTATAATATATTACGACGATCATACACATGCTATTCGTGTTTTTGAAATAAATTGATTTTAGAATTATTTTTAATAGCTTTTGAATTTTAAAACCATTTTATGCTCTACAAAGCTTACGAATGTAAAGTTTTTACTCCAGATGAAAGTTTAGAGTTTTATGGTGTAAAGTTATTTTTCTCTTGTAGAAAATGGTAGTAAATTGTTTCTTTAACTATTGTTGAAAGTCTATGTATAAATATTAATATTATGTAGAGAATTTATAAAATTATATTTTATTCACGTAGAAGTATATAACATCAAAATAAGTATGATGGCCTGCGCAGATTTGATGTCTAGTCTCATTATAAAATTTTATCTAAGAATAAGAAGAATGTAACTCGCGTACATAAGAGTACAGAAAGGGAGAGTAGGGGATTAAAGCGCTTAGTGGAGAAGATAGATGACATCATCAATACCTTCCCCAGGATGGCCTGGGTAGACTCCACCTCCCTTGTTGGTGCATCAAACTCTCTGGGAGTAAACCGTGTTCAAGCTAATTTATTTATTAAAGATTCTAGCTAAGTCATGCATGGCTAAGATGCTAATTTATTTCTTGAAGCTTCTAATTAACTCATGCAAGGTTAAGCCTCTCTAATATTCATGAAGCAAGTATCAAATAGTAGCTAGAAAAATGTGGAAATCTCTAGAAAATATAGTATTCATATGTATGTTCGTGTCCTATCTAAGGTCTAGAATAATCTAGTTAGCTGCAGTTAGTTGTAGAGTAATCTAGCTTACTATCTAATGTGTTGTATGATGGTCTATAAATAGGCAACGAAGGGTGTGTACAAGGATGATGTACTCCTATACATTGAAGTGAATAAGAGCTAGCACACAACATACACAAGCTTCCCTCTTTAGAAAGACACCGAGCAAAACAACTCTTCTACTTCGATTGCTCACAACCAATTCTACAAGATAATTTGCACCAACAAACAGATGGTTTTGAGAAATACGGCTTGGCAACAACAAGGATACCTAGGTCCATCAATGCAACGGCCAGCAGGGGAGCTCTAGCTAGTTGACCATGTGGCACCGATGAGACGACCAACTGCTCCATGGTGGATCAGTCGGAGTGTGGGATCACGAGGGGAAGGGCCTCGGAGGCATGCCTCTTCTTTGCCTCACCCTAATATGTGCCGATCGTTGACACCACCTCCTCGCTCCAAAGCGTCGCCACCTACCGCATCCGAGCACATCACCATCATCATTTTTCTACAGAATCGGCAAGTGAGGCACATTGCCGCCATTGTCGACCTCCGTTCAACGTGCCACTCCTTGATTGTTGGCCACCACATGTTGACGTGTCAAGGCGCTAGATCTAGATGTGTCTATGCATGCTCCAACTGTATTGTCGAATGGGTGTCACCGGGAGGTGTTGGATTCAGTTGACGGAAACACGACGATCTTAGGGTGACTAGGGCGCTCCAATCCTAGGAGATGCAGTGGAAGCTCAAGGTCTGGAAGGATGCATTGTGGAGGTTGCATGGACGATGCCACTCTCCTCGTACGTAGCCAAATCAATAAAATTAGGAGTAACAAAAAGAAAAAGTTAGCAATTATATGTGGTCACAAGTGAAATAGAATATAAATATGAGAATATTTAATGATTCGACACGCTTAAATGTAGCAATTAATATATGTATCTATAACATGTGGTTTTTAAACTCATATGAGATTGGCAGATAAGTTAATAAATTCTTAAATATGTTATTATAGCAGTGACAAATAATTAAATACCCCATAAATATATGGTCCAGAATAGTTCTCTAGTAAAAGATTTTGTCTTGTTCGGAGTTATGTTAAGATGTATTTCTAGTCCCTCTCTAAAAATTGAAATGTATTGATACTTGGGCTCAAATATTTCCTTTTCCTCTTATTAACATAGGATTCTATACGGTTTTTCAAAAAATAAAATAGGATTCTATACTGTGAGAGGAAACACTATGGATCTTTTTTTCATTACTTTATTAGCATAGTAAATTTATGGTATATGAACGTACGTAATTTCATATTGAATATCAAAATCCAACCCTCCAGCACCATATTATCTCATGGGGATGAGGTGTAGCACTGCACCTTCCAGCTGTATAAAAGGTTCGCTAAACAATAAATCCTGGTCTATTTCACTTCAAAAATTTCACATCTAATTGCAACAACAAGAAGGAACGGAATAAAAAAATATCTCAAAACATATAAAATGAAATGCTCCTACGTTGATCAGCCATCCAGTGCATGAGTGTGATGACCAGACAAAACTGACGCCTATCTGTCACAAGTGCCAACGCCCAGACAAGAAGCTTTTAACTTTTTGCCAATCCCCTCGCACAACGCTTGTGAGAGAGATTAAACTCTTTTGTAAAACGTGGCAACAAGTTAAAAGCCACTAACCGATTTCCATGTATGGAGTACTTGCAACTTGATTAATACCTGCAACATTAGTAAGCAAAAAGATGCACATTTCTGTCAACAAGAATTAATTAATGAAGGAAAAACCACGCATGTTTGGAGTACTTGCAACACGATTAAAAGTTGGTTTATCACAGAGAGTTCACACATCCCCACTCTCTAATCTTCTCTACCTTAACTAGAGGTAATTTATTAGCCATGGCTGATTACTAATTAACTACTCGCTCCTGGTCTCCTCCTCCAGGAAGGCAAATTCATTCTCGTTGTTCATGAGGATGTTGTCCAGGTCCAGGTCCAGCTGCCTTCCTCTCCACTCGGTGAGCCACCAGCTGCAACGCCGTCACCAGTAGCGTTGGCGTCAGCCACACCGCCCTCTTCCATAGGCAGCATCATGTCATCATCGTCTAGCTGGCCCATGAGAGATGCCAGAGAGAACGACACGGTGTCTTATTCAGCAGCAAACGGAGCAGAAACTTGATCGGGCACCATGAACGGCTCTGCCTCCACCACTACCTCCGCCACTTTCTCCTCCGATGTGACAACGGCGCCGTCGGTGCCGGCGTCCTCGCCATGGGTCGCCAGACTCGCCATGATGGGCTCAGTCAGACTGAACGTCGGCTCCACCGGTGGCGCCATGAGAGAGCCACCCGCACCAGCAGCTCCGATGTGGTTCTGCTGCGTGGAAGGTGGCGGAAGACCTTGGTAGGAAAAGGGCCCGAGGTACAGCTTCTGCCCCATCGCCGGCGCCTGCACGGCTGCCGGCACGACGTTGTTGTTGAAGGAGATCGCCGCGTTGCCGATCAGGGTAAGAGGGTTGCGCGGCGAGGCATTGAGCGTCGGAAGGATTGCCTTCAAGAACAGGGAGTCCGGGACACGGAGGGTCGTCGGAGGGCGCTCGTCTAGGTCCTTCTTATGTTTCCTCGCGCGGTATTTCTGCGGCGGCAACGACGACCAAAAATTTAGGCATGTTAATTATGGCAGACATATATATCCATATTCATGTGATAAAAATACATACTACAAATAAGTTATTTTACTATAGTTATGAAGATTCTGAGGGTGCTAGGCTACACTTTTATACTCTAAGGTGATTGTTTTTCATGTAAAATGTCAAACGTTATATTTGAAAACAAAAAATTATTTGTGAATAAAATTTCTATATACGTATTTTTAATGATCTAAAATCCAAGTCCGAAAATAAACTTTGGAGAAAAAAAAACTCCAAATTTAGCTCTAAATTTAATATTGAAAAACTTCAAATTTAACTCTAAATTTAATGTTAAAAATTCAAAATTCGGCTTATAAGCTTAAGCAGAAGCAACCGGACGAGAGTGTCTAGATTTTGCCTGATCAGTAGCTCATAAAACAGTAAATAAAGTTCTCAATTTTTTGTGTGTTTTATCTGGTTGCTATGTAAGAGTATAATAGTAAATCATCATGCATATTCATCGATCAATAGCATTAACTTTTGGCAGTAATGCATTCCAATCCAAAACAGAACTTATAGAACATAAGTTATTAACTAACAGAACTTATAGAACATAAGTTGTTAACTAAAGAACTAGTTAATCATAAAAGTAATTTGACTATTGCTTTAGCAGCAGATTTATTTACTAGTTAATCAAAGCATATGTTTTACATGTAAATTTCATTCATCTATTAGGGATCAAATTAAAATATATACTAAGTTAACACTCACAACTAATCAAAGTGGAGGGAGTATATGCATTTTGGAATCTAGCATGAGTATATATGCAGAGATCGATGCTACAGCCTACAGATGGCGTCACATACTCGCTTAAGAGAACAACATAATTAAGCATCCATAATTGCTAGAGATACACTCCTCTCCTACAGTCCCACTATGCCAGTATTGCATGCATAGTTAAAGAGGAAACATCCAAATATTTTTGCAGTCACTAGAAATTTAAACATTTGGAGCGTTTGAAATTAAGGTGCTGAAAACAGCTAGCATGCACGGTCAAACGACTATGGAAGAGAGTTGGCACCTGCAAGTGGCTGGAAATATGATGCCTCATCAGCCCTTCCACGTTCATGTGCTCCAGTATCTTTCTTGGCTTCGCACCTGTTGATATCAAAGGAATTAGTAATCTTAAAAAAGTTGTTTAACCTCACAGTAGGATTTGGAACTAACTGTGTACAATGAGTCGTGATAGTTGATGATTCATTCACTATTCTTTCTCACATTTACCTTTTATGCAACTAACATATATTAAGTATAGTGACTGGAAGTTGAAAGTAACTTATAACAATTAATTGCATCCTTTGCTCCTACACTATAGTATGCACGTACCCACGCCGATATGTTGCACCGCACGCTCAAACTTGCGCTCGAGGCACGGTGTCCATGTAACCCGGTGTTTCTGGGGTTTAGAAGAATCATCTCCTTCACCGCTGCCACTGCCACGATTGCTGTCGTCGAGGTTGATGGTCAACTGCCTCTTGCGGCTACCACCAGCCATCATCGCCTTCAAGAGGACCTGCGACTTCTCGATGATACTAATGTCGTCATCATCACCTCCAACAACACCAGCATGAGTTGCCTCGTCAATGGGTGGAACCATGTTTGTCAACTTCAGAGAGTAGTTGCGCCATGCCACCACCTTCCACAGCTGGGCCATCACGTTGGAGCTCAAGCTGTCTAGTGGCTTCTTGATGATATAGGTTGCCGTCTCCAGAAGGTTGTTACGGAACGCTTTGTCCTCATCGGCGACCATGTTATCCATCGAAAGAACTACATATGAAGCATGCAAGCATCCAGCAATTAAACCAGATTATAGACACAATGACATGTACTTATATATATTTACGACACTCGAATATTTGACCCCTTTGTTAAGTATGCTTACGGTAAATGACAGGGATGTGGAACTTAGTCTCAACGAACAGGCGGAAGTCGAAACGGGAGGAAACCAGCGTGTGCACGTCGCAAATGACAGCTTGGACGCCCACCATCTTGTTGCCATGGAGGGCTCGCAAACCGGCCCTTGGGGTGAAATGTGTTGCCACCACTACAATGACAAGGAATAAATGCAGTGAGAGTTTTGTGCTGAAGCTAGGGGATGGGGTTGAGACCTCAGCAGGTGTGTCATATATATATAGCAAAATCAGACATTAACAGTGAAGTAGGAAGGGGCAAAAACTACAATAAAAAATTATCATAAATAAAAAAACAAGTTTACTTAAAAGAAAAACTATTTTGGCGCGAAGCAAGCGCGCAACCGAGTCATTTGAATCTCAGTTGAAAGAAGGGACTGCATAATCTATGTCTATAAATTATAAAAGGGTCAGATCTGTGGTTCAAATAGTCGTTTCAAAAATAGAAATTAATAAGCATCACAAAGAACATACTAAATCATGCACGGTCAAATATATTTTTTCTAGGAATCAGCCAAGACAAGTAACTGATGACACTTCTATCCTAGCACATATCCGATCCTATGTACAGAAAGGGGGCTCAAAACACCCAGGTTTAAAATCAGAAAATATTCAATTCACTCCTTTTCCATCAAAACAATCAGAGGATTGTAAACAAAATACTACAGAACGCCTAGAAGGGTAGAACCAAAACTAATCTTCTCGTAAACATAATCCTATGTACAGAAAACACCTGCACAAACAGCAAATTCATTCTCAAGAAATCTCCGCGAAGATCCACAGATTACACAAAATCAAACAAAGATCCGGCTGGAAAACGCGAAAAACAAAACAGTATCTGAGATCTACCTGGGTAGTTGAGGCCTGACAGCTTCGCCGTTGCGATCCTCGCTGCCTTCATGTCACGGTCAACAATCATGACCCGCAGGCCACCAGGGAAGAAGTTGAGCATAGTTTCTTCCTCCATCTCCAGGCACCGTCACTAGTACTGACCACTTACTTGTTCGACTAGAATGGAGGAGACTAGCACTGTATTTGTAGGCTGGCAAAGGGGTGGTTGGGTGGGGTTCTAGATGCTTCTATGACATACTTATCCTCTAACCTGAGTCAATGACATAGGGATCCATGAGGTAAGTGGTCCACATGCTAGTCACTTAAAGTTAGACAACAGTAAGTTAGAGACTTGGAATGGGGTGGAGGGGGAGGGTGTTGTTGGTGCAATGTATAGTTAACATTTTTTCTTTATTATTTTTAAGAAAAAAGTTAGGTTGCATCGTTACATTTGACGATCAATTAACTTATGATGTGAGAGGTGATATGTGTCCCTCAATTTGCATTTTAGCGGAAAACTATGAGTGCCATTTCCTGCTCAGGGTTGAAAAAAATATTGTTGATCAGTCTCTGAAGTTTATATCTGCATTATATAAGTATGGATTGACCAGTTAAAATGCCACCCCTATAACACTAAACAGATTGTATAACCAGCCTCAATTTTTCCAATATGTTTATCCTTATAAACCAAAGTTTGAATTTTATAACTTAAACTTTTGAGTTGATTTCGAGGTTTTTACACCATAGTTATTTTTCAGTCTTTTAAACTTCTAGATCACATGTATAAAACTTTTCTCTACCATAAATTATATTTTAATCGTTAATAAACCATTTTGCTTACGCTTAAAACAAATTAAAATTAAGATGAGGACCTATGCTCATATACTGTACTATGCTTTGAGAAGAAAATAAAGTAGGCATGTGCACTCGTATCCGCATCTCCTCCGTTCGGACGTACTCGCTTCAATGCATACACTGCACGCATGGAAGGGGTGTTCTCTTTGACTGAATTGGACAGTCTATCACCTACCTGCATGCACGTCTTGATGATGTACTCGCAGGCGCAGCCAATTTGATCCAAGACTCCAAGTGATACATACGGTGTCAACATTTTCTTTGTTCGATGTATCCATAGGTTGTCACGCGTCTAGTGCAACAACCGGCCGTGGGGTGCTGTGGACAGTCATCTGAGATGTGGAGGATATACTCGACTTCCTAGTAAAAAGAATATTTTTTGTTTTGTTACATATTAAACATAAGATTTTGCCTATCAAAATAACTGTGTTTCTCATGCTCCGCCTTTATATATAATTGGTCTTTCGACGTCAGCCGACGTATTTATGTAACCGTTGATTCTATTATGGCACACGGGCAATCCAGACAAAGAATCCTATAATGGTAATGGTATCAGAATATTCCATGCTTACCATCGAAAGAGTATCTATTGGCGTTTCCGCTACATTCAACGTCATCTTTGATCATTACTAGCATACGTGCATGCATTCAATCATTAATGTCGTCATACTATATCCATTTCGTACTATTTGCCAAATTTCGTATCATTAATAATACCCGCCCAAAACCCTCCTCCTCCTTATCGTCATTTCTATGCCATCAATCTATCATTCAAAATTTCCATTCCCCTATAACCATCCACCACATGGACCATGGGCTTGAACTAGCTTCCTGATTTTTGACACGTGGAGAAAAGATAAATAGGATGACGTGCATACATCGGTTACAACCCCATGCTTTTACTGGGACGTTTCTATGTACTTGGCTTAGGCACTGAGCCCCCTGTCTTGCTCCAATATGTGTAACCGGTGGCTCCGAAAGCAGAAGCTGATCAACATGACTTGCTTTCCATATTAGCTTCTCACACTTCTCTTGGAGGGAAACGCCTCTACCACCACCTATCTTGTTTGTCGCAACCGTCACCGTCTTCCTCTCATATGTTGCTGCCTCCTCCACTTCCTCTTCACTACTACAAGAAATCAAATAGTGCTGGTTGGGAACTAACAAAATTGTTGGATTCCCAACCAACAACCCCAAAGATAACACAAATGGTCATAAATCATTGGTGCCAGCTCTACCGTCGGCACATATAAGACGTCTTATAGGTGCCAGGTACATGACTGACATCAATGGAAAGGAGACAAAAATAAAGATGGAATCAAGCTAAGTCGAGTCATCGTAAAGGAATCCACATATCAAGAACATCCAGTAAGAGGTGATGTGTGTCCCTCAGTTTGTAATTTAGCCGAAAACTACGAGTTCCATTTGGTGCTCAGGGTTGAAAAAAATATTGTTGATCAGTTTCCGAAGTTTATATTCGCATGATATAAGCATGGATTGACCAATTAAAATGTCACCCCTATAACACTAAACAATTGTATTACCAGCCTCAGTTTTTCCATTATACTTATCCTTACCAACAAAAATTTAGATTTATAAATTTAAATTTGGAGTTGATTTCGATTTTATTTTTCAGTCTTTTAAACTTCTAGATCACATGTATAAAACTTTTTACCACAAATTATATTTTAATCATGAATAAACCGTTTTGCTTACGCTTAAAAGAAATCAAAAGATGAGTACCTCCGCTCATATATTGTACTATGCTTTGAGAAGAAAATAAATTAGGCATGCATATATGCACTCTTCCGTTCGGATGTACTCGCTTCAATTCATACACGCATGGCATGGAAGGGTGTTCTCTTTGACTGAATTGGACTATGGGTCTGTTTAGGGGAGCTTTTCCTAGCTGCAGCTTTTCCTAGAAGCTGCTTCTGCCAGAAGCTGCCCTAAACGGTCCACAACTTTTAAGAATCTATAGTTATAGATTCTGAAAAATAAACTAAGAATCCAAAATCTGGAAAAGCTGGATTTAGAAGTTTTTCCAGTTTCTCACAAGCTGGCTACCAAGCAGTTGCTTCTCAGAATCTAAAGCTCCCCCAAACAGGCCCTATGTAGGCCGCGTTCGGCAGTGGGTTGAGGGAGGGTTAGTTATCCGGCGCGGAAAACGTAGTAATAGATTAATATATGATTAATTAATTATTAAATATTAAAAAAATAAAATAGATTAATATGATTTTTTAAAACAACTTTCCTATAGAAAATTTTTTAAAAATATACCGTTTAACAGTTCGGGAAGCGTACGCGTGGAAAACGAGATGAGTTAGATATCTAACTTGGTATGTCGAACGCGGCCGTAGTCTATCACCTACCTGCATGCACGTCTTGATGATGTAATCGCAGGCGCAGCCAATTTGATCCAAGTGATACATAAGGTGTCGATATTTTCGTTTTTTTAGATTTTTCCCTGTCAGGAACTGCTCGGAAAGTCGGAACTAGGAGCCATTACAGACATCTGTAACGGGTGGTGAATCGTTACAAATGTATCTCTACATCAGTGACCAAAACTCTAATAGTTGTTTTAAAATGAAAAAAAAGCAGGATCACCATATTTAGCAAGAACATCAAACATGAAACATCATGATTGAATTTAACAGAGATGCGTTACTTACCGTCACTTTACACCTGCATAGAAAAGTGGGGCCTAATACCTTGTTAATAAAAAAATGTATTACACACCTTTTGTGTCCGAAACTTAGGCATCAAAATATTTAAAAGCATACGTAAATACACACGCCACATTGTTTAATCACCAAAAAAGAAAATATTTGAAAGCAACTAAAAATCGTGCTCAAGGGATGAAGGGATCCCCGACCCCTATGTGAAATCTGGTTTTGACCGTTTTTTAAACAATTTTGTAGTAGTGTGTGCACACTACAAGTGCATACAAGTGAGTGTGCCTCTTAACACACTTGAAAAGATGGAGATGTAGGATCGAACAAGACCAACTAAACAAAGAGGAGGTTGAATGGTAGGAAAAATCAAAAAATCTTTTGTCGAATAAAAGATTGTCTCTATCAAAGAAATTGACGAAGCCTTATTATCATTGGTCACACCGTTCCTATGCCGTTGGTCAGACCGTTCGAATGCCTCCGGGCATACCACCTCCTTGCCTACGGTTAGACCATCGGGACAAAAAAAACACCGGTAGATAAAAACCAAAAATATAGATTAAACTATCTCGACTTTATTACATCAACTAATGTTTAAAAAGTGTATCAATAACACTACTCTCAAAACTTTTGATCTAAAATTGAAACCTAGTTTATAACCACAATTGTCTCTAATCTAAGTTTCGCAAAAGGCCTGCCTGTAGTCTACTGGAAGAATCCATGGAGAGATAAAAGCAGAGCTGCAATAACCATACATATACATACATAAATACAACATGTGTGTGTATCTATAAGCATCATCCATAATTTGTAAGTATGTATTGAGACTATTTTTGCCAGGTAGTTTTATCTCATATGGACGTATCACATCTTAAAAATTTATAACACCGCTAGTCTAATATATATAAGTCTAAATTAGCTTAAAGGTGACACAATTATACAAAACTAACCAATCATAGAATTGTAGCATCAGTCATAGACTAATTTAGCTATCAACTTTATAGTGTGCTTATGAAACCAAATAAAGTCGAATCGTCGTTGGTTACCATATATATTTATAGTAGGGAAATCAATGAGCAAATTCGAAGAGGAGGCTGCAATGTTTTCCTTTCCTTTAGCTTCATGGTTTCACAAGAGTAATTTACCCAATTCCAATCCTATAATGGCAATGATTTATTCACTTTTAGTTATTCACAATCAATTTATCACAATTCATAGGTACTTTGGCACTATATGAATCACTGTCCGTGGAGAGCTGGAGGAGTAGCTGGAGGAGTGGAGGGCAAGAGCTGCTGAGGGCTTTCGCAGTGCAGGCCCCGTCAGTGGCTTTAGCACGCCACATATGAAAAAGGTAAAAAAGACTTTACTCCTTCTAATGCAAGTGGTTTCATAGAAAATGGCTTCAAATGTGCCCACCTAATTCTGCAGCACTCCTCCTCTCCTTTCTCTCTTCTCCTTTTTCCTCTCTTCGGCGGACGGACCACGAAGCGAGGCTGCGTGGGCAGAGCGAGGCAGACAGGTGGCGGCGGGCGGACGGACGAGCGGTCGGTGGCCGAACGGGCGGCGGCGGATCTAGCCAGGACAGAAGGGGTTAGCCAAAGCATGGGGTGGTGGAGCTCGGGACGGAGGGCGGCGACGGGTGGACGGACGGGCGGTGGGTGGCCGAACGGGCGGCAGCGGATCTAGCCAGGACAGAAGGGGTTAGCCAAAGCATGGGGCGGTGGAGCTCGGGACGGAGGGCGGCGGCGGGAGGAAGCGGGGGTCGTGCGGCAGCGGGTGGCGCCAGAGCCTCTGTCAACTCGTCCTCCTCCTGACACTCCTCTGACGGAGACGCGCGTTCATCTGTCGGACACCGGTGGCTTAGCAGGGATGCTCGATTTTGAGCCACATTAGATACATGCTGAGCTGGCTTGGTTGAGCCACTCGACACGTGCTCCAACTATGAGAGCCCTGAGAAATGAAGCATGACAGCAGCGCCTAGGACATGGGTGTCCATTGGCGGAGACAGAGGGTGGTACCGGAACCACTCAAAAAAAATCTTAACTTGATCTGTGCATGTATATATGTAGTAAATATAAAAGAAAATTATTATTATTAACATATGTAAAATACACTTTTGATTAATTTATATTTTTATTATATATATCGTATATTATATTTATGACAATTAAAAAATTACGTAAGTTGGACCACCCAAATAAAAATCCTAGATACGCCACCGTGGGTTCCTATCTGCTAGGTCCGTCACCACTAGCCAGGCGGCCACTGAGGCCGAGTGATCGAGCGGCGAGCGTCTACTGATATGCTTATGCACTTGTTCAGCTATGCCAGTCGTGCGCCTTCTGCCGCCCATGGAGAAGAGGACTAGCGTTGACCGATGTGTTGGGGGGGGAGAGCTAGCAGCCACGGGGCACAACCAATTGGGTAGGCACCAGTCGACAATACAGTTGTGTGTGGCCGCAAGACTAGCAGCACTCAGGGGATGGGGCGAGTATTGGGGCTAGCGATGTGCAGGCAACAGGCTTAGCGATGCAGCGAGGCAAGCGGCGAGCGCTGGCTGAAGCGGGGAACAGGGAGAGGTCACGTGAGTTAGAGGAAGGAGAGAGAGGAAAAATAATTATAATGTTTTCTGGATTCTAGGGTGTTGCATGTAAATTTTGGTACTTCAACATCATTCGATAAAATATAAGGAATAAAATAAATAATGGTCAATTGGTTACATGAAAAATTAAAGTCACTCACCAGACCAATTGCACTGTGGATGAAGACTCATATCTCCAGTCCACGTGGCACGATAGGATCACTTAAACGACTAGCTTGCACCGTGGGTGGCCTAACCAAACCCCATGTAATCCTCGACTGCGGTCAGTGCACAGCTAGCTTCCACACGCGCGTCACAGTAGTGCCGAGCGTACGTGCAACGTAGGAATTTTGGTCTTAAGAAAACATTTCTTCGATCTGTCTACGATCGAGAACGAAGGAAAACGTATGTACTGGTCAAGAGTAGGGGGAGATGTAATTAACATCGTGGCAAACGTGTCCAGCAGATGTAAAAAGCTCCATTTCTCGCTTACGTTGCTACACGCCACAGAAGCAGGTAGGTATCAAATAGTAAAACGCAAGAGAGAAGAAACGAGTTGTGGTCTTGTGGAAACAGCTTGCCCCTTCTCTTCAGCATATATATTAATTAGGCTTAGTCCTCAACTTTTGTTAGCACGTTTTTTAAAAAATAATAATAAACAGCATACTTCGTGAGCAAACTTTGTTGTTTTTTATAATAAAATATATATTTATTTATTTTAATTTTTAGTAATTAATACTTAATTAATTATATACTGATTATATTTATTATTGTTTTAATCGTGCCTAATTGGCTAATCGGAACCTCTCTTTGCAACGGGGCCAAAAGCCAACGGTGAATCATCCAGCCGGCGAGGGCGACCACGCAGATAATACTGACGCACACCTATGGATCGATCACCAGCGGCAGCATAGCAAACGGAAAAGGAGAGGTGAGGTATAGCAAGAGAGAGAGCCAGCGTCACGATTTGTCTCCAAGTCACTAACTATAGCAAAACATGTGTCCTCGAACAGTGCGCGGCGAGCGTGACACACGAGGCACCCGGCAATGAGGGCTGACCGGCTGAGCCTGAGCGGTTGAATGCTGTGTTAATTTGAAAATATTGCGTCACAGTATCGATCACATCTGCAGCGTATAGGAATTTTGTTGGGAAAAGTTATGTCTACGAGAAGGAAGGGAAGAGAAGAAACGTATGCATGTGATGGGAGGACACGATGCTGCACGCTGGTTCAACGTAAGGGCTGCGGGCTGCCCAAATTCACACTATTATACATGTTACTTCCTGTATTTGACGGCGATGTCTTCTTCGTGTTTCGTGTTGTACATGTTACTCTTGATTCGTTATTTTTTTGTTGGGTTTAGTCCCACGTACAACGATAAAGGTAATAGAGGATCCATGAATGAACCAATTTAAAAGTTAGATGTAGTCCTTACATATCATACTAGTATTTTGGGTTGAGCAAGCCTAGGACCTAAAGTTGAGGCTCCGATTCAGTCTATAGGAAGGTAGGCCCATGTGGCCCACGGATAGTGGGTAGACTATAAACTTGTTATAAGTAATATCAAAGCCAAGGTTTGAAAATCACATGAAACAATTTTCACGGTCCACACAATTGGGGAGCCCGATAAAAAGTCTTGTTGGAGCTTCGATTGGACCTATGGGACAATAGGCCCATGTGACATGGGTGGCCTATGGTTGGTGGGTCGAGCTATGCACTTTTTACAATTAGAGTTAAGCAGTGACTTGACATTGAAGAGAGACATCACATCCCCACTAGCCCTAACA
Source organism: Oryza brachyantha (assembly GCF_000231095.2). NCBI lineage: Eukaryota > Viridiplantae > Streptophyta > Magnoliopsida > Poales > Poaceae > Oryza > Oryza brachyantha. The sequence continues at coordinate 13,936,309 of NC_023170.2, forward strand.
CCCCTATCCCATCATCATCCTCCTTCCCAGCCTCAGCAATGCCGAAAGACAGCAGTGGCCCACTAGACCACCACCCTCCCATTTGCACTCCATGTCTCTCCAAATCTACTCCCTAAGTCCGGTGGACGAAGGGTGACCCCGCCTTAACTGTCTTCCTGTCTTTAGCGACTCCCATCACTGGTAACGTCACCATAAACACCGTCTCATGACCAATATGACTTTCATGCCCTGAAGCGCTAACCCAACTCACCATCATTCTCCAGACCCACGGCTCCAACAACACACCCCGTCATTGTTTCCTCACCGCCTACCCACCCATGTCCGCCACCTAAGGCCATGCCTCTAAGTCCATTAGCATCGCCTCAACCCTCCTCCAACCCTAACCTCAAACCCTAAACCTTAGGTTCTTTGTTGGAGTTTTAGTGCCATTGCCATTGTTAGAAAGTCATTGTCGCCGGTGAGTTTTCTCCTCTCTCCCTACTTCTCCCTCTTCCTTGGCTCAAGCTTCAAGACCGTTCAAGGACAGATGAACTAGCAAGCCTCTCTTCAAATTGATCTGGTGTCAGTGGGAACATATAATGTTTCAATTCATCCATATTGATTATCACGACCGCAACACATCCACATAGTCATTTTATTATTACATGAAAGACATACACGCACAATACATGCATAGAGTGGTGTGGTGAGTGCACATCTAAACACACCCCTTAATGAGATGAAGGTCAACACAAAATATGTGTTAGCATCACTAAACTTCTACTAAACTACACTTATGTATAATTAATGTATGGTAGCACTAGGATTGAATTCATAGTTATTTATAGCCCTTTTCGTGCCTAAGGGTTTTGTGTATTATGTGTCTATGTCCATGTGTGAGTGGGGTTGGTTAGAGATAGATACTGACGATACAGAAATGTTGGTAGAGGATATGTGAGATACACTATTTTTGGTTTCCCATAAAACCGACCTCCTAGTTGCAATAACATGTGAAAGATACACTATTTCTGAAGCAGCTTCAGAAGTGTCGCACATGTGTGTGCGCGCACGTACTTTAGAATAATATTATGTGGAACTAATGTATATATTATAGCTATATGCATAATATTTTTATATATGTAGTTTAAAATATTACCACAGGTAGTGGCTTAAGAGGTCCACGTAGAGAAATCATTGCATAAGTGTCGTGCAAAATACTTTCCTGTAACTCATCCCTTGCAATTTGTAACCCCTATATCTTCAACCCGGTCTATAGTTGACGTTGGCTGGTCAACGTTGCCTCTCGCTGAGCTCATCATGCATGCCGTCGTCCGTTCCTGAGCCCACCAGAGTCGACCTGGCCGGACTCACCGTCGGCGTCCTCCAACATGCCACAAGCAAAATTTGTATATGCTAATTAATTACTTATGAATCTTCAAATTTGATTGGGAAAAAAACATAAATTGGTGGAAAGAAAATAAGATTTGGTACTCCCTCCATATTATTTTATATGACGCCGTTGACTTTTAGGTCCACGTTTGACCATTCGTCTTATTCAAAAAATTATATAATTATTAATTATTTTATTATAATATGATTTATTATTATAGGAACTTTAAGTATGCATTATAATTTTGTATATTTAGATATAAATTTTGAATAAGACGAATGTTTAAACGTAATCCTAAAAGTCAACGGTGTCATACGTAAAATATAAAGGGAGCAGTAAATTTCTACATATGGGTATCAAGTCGAGCATTCAAGATTAAGTCGATCTCAACCGCCTCTAAAAATATGGTTTCGTCGACGAGGAGATCATCCACGGGCTGCCCATATGGAAGCTCGATCATGGGAGCCTTGCCTTTCTCCGTGAAGGAGTGGGCGCTCGTCAGTTGGTCTTTCTTTCTTGTGTGCTTCGCGTGGTATTCACGGAAGTTATGGCACATATATACATATTGGCTTGATGTCCGTTTTTGGCTATAGATTTTAAATATATATATCTATAATAATGTCTAAATTAAATAATAATATATTTTATCAAATGTTTTGTATGTTAATCTGTTTTTCTTAATATTAAGAAGCTCAAGTAGTAATTTGTAAAGTCAAATGTTTTACACATTTTTAAATTAAATCCACCCTAATTTGATTTTATATGTGGCTAGCCACGTTGATATGTTCTATCTGGCTGCTATGTGAGTTTCTAATTAATTATCATGATTCCTGGAGCAAATGAGCAATAGCATAAACTTTTGGCCATAGTTGCATTTCCAATCCAAAAATAAAACTTATAGCGAGTACATCGATCAATTCCTAAAATATGGTTTGGTGATATATACTACTCAGATCTAAACATCAATTTCCCTAGCCTCCTTGCCACATCTAGCCTTCCAAAAGCTGATGGGTGCGCTGAGGATGGCGAGGCGGAGAACGGGATTAATCCCATGCTAATACTTCATCGGCAACATGACAGCGAGTGCATCAACAGTACCAGCTTCATCGAGCGTTAGCTACATTTGTCTTTTTTTTTTGGATTTTCCTTATTAATAATTGCTTGTAGCTAGGAGTTGTGGTGAATCTTAGGAACCAATCGCCACATCGGTGGTCAAAACTGTGTAACGGCAAGGTGACCTATTTAGAGGTAGTAGCTTTGAGCCGTTACAGAGAAAGAAGGTACTCCCTCTCTGTTTCGAAAAAAACCAATTCTCTGGTTTTTGTGTCTAACGTTTGATCATCCGTCTTATTTAAAAAATTAGAAAAAAAATTAGTCACACGTAAAGTACTATTCATAATTTATCATCTAATAAAAACAAAAATATCAATCATAAAAAAAATTTAAATAAGACGAAGAGTCAAAAAATATAGGTAAAAAGTGAAAAATTGGTTTATTTTGAGACGGAGGGAGTAGGATGTGCTAGCAGTGTTTTGAATAGTTGCTTTGAACATAAATATGCAAAATCGTCATAGAAAATCGTCGAACATCATGGTCGAATTTATTTTTTTATGAATCAACATAGTCGAGTTACTTTCTGTCACTTTACTCCTCACGTAGAAAAGTGGGGCCAAAAGCCGTCTTAACCCAAAAAAATGTAATACACACTTCTATCGTGTGTGAAATCAGGGGATCAAAACATTTAGAAGAAATATAACACATAGAGTGGAGTACACCAACGGTTTCTAAACTTGTGTGCATATGTCATCTAGGTCCTTGAACTCTTAAATACATTTTTGGTCCCCGAACTTGTCCGGGGGTGTCACATAGGTCTAATCGGGCTCCGACCCGCTCCATCCGTTGACGTGGATGCCATGGTAGCGCCTACGTGTTGTTGGGCCATGTGGGTCTCACATGTTATTATCTCTCTCATCCTTATTCTTTTCTCTCTCTTCTCGTAAGCGTCAGACATGCCACGTCAGCGGATGAAGCAGGTCGGAGCCTGATTGGACCTATAGTCAACCTCCGAATAAGTTCAGAGACCCAAAAATACATTTTGAAAGTTCAGTGACGTAGATGACACATGCACATAAGTTTAGAGACCGCTGGTACACTTTACTCTAACACATATATACAAACAACAAATTTTCATCCTCAAAAAAATCCCCGCAATGATCCACGGATCGATTACACAAACAAAAACCCCAGCAAGAAAATATATTACACGAACAAATAAATACAGCATCTATCTCTTCCTCGCTTGCCACAAAAATGTATTGCTAAGCTGCTCGATCGCTAGTTCACTGTTGAAGTGATGAATTGAATGAGCTAGGCTATGTCTTCTTTCGCTTCTACTTATCCTTATAAACTAAAATTTAAATTTTCAATATTAATTTAAAGTTGATTTTACGGTTTTTTCACCGAGGTTACTTTTTAGGCTTAGCTTATATATATATATATATATATATATATATATATATATATATATATATAATTTTTATTTATAAATTATTTTTCGTTCGCAGATACGTTGTTTGGATTTTTTCAGAAAAAAGCCAATAATCGCCCCCTGTATTCGTAGACCGGCCAAGACAGAGTGCTAACGCAATGAGTGACGTACAGTGACAATATTATTTTTCTTTATTATTTTGGGGAGAGAAACTGGCATTGCCTTTGACGATCCAGAGTGGCTAACACTTGTTATGGTGTTGGAGTGCACTCTAAACAAGAGTGGCTAACACACTCGTCATCATATGGACTGTGTTCATGGATATGGTCTGGAGGTTGGTGGCAAACGTGCGAAGGGCACATCGGGTGTCATATCAAACGTACTAGCTCAATTAGGATGTGGTCTACATAGTTCATGATTTCAGGGAAGCTCATTGCGCATGTTTAATTCCATCTTACTAGTTTATTAAGGATAGAACTAACTTATTAGATATTATCCTCCATCGATATCACTTCTGGAATGATACTTTTAGAAGAATCGAAAATAAAAGTGTAAGTGAGATAATACATATAAGTGGGTCCAAAGGCTATGTGGTTCTAGAGGCAGGTTACGGTCGCGTATACGGATTAGTGTATATTACGTCTACACATATTAACAAAAATATTTATGTGTGAGACATAAAAATGTAGTTTGTGTATGATTGTGTATTTGTGTTTTTATCATGATACGTAAATTAATACCAGCAAAGAAAGAATATTCCAATGATATTGGTATCAGAGATTCAGAATGCTCGACAAAGATCACCCATTTTCATTACTCCTATCTACTAACCGTCATCCTTCAACCAGATTATATGGGTGTTTCCATAAATTTGATGTCATCATCCGTATCGTACCCTTCCTTCATATCATATATTCATATATCATCAGTCTGACGTCAAATATCATTTTCACTCATCTTGTCATCAAAGTAAATTTAATTGAGCCGGCAAAGTACTTATCCGTCACAAAATACGTTGCACTCAAGTGCTAGTTTATTCCTAGTGTTAAGCCCATATGTGAACCTATTAAGCTGATCACCTGAAGACAAGCATTGAGCTAAACCGTGCATAACTATGGCACACTAATTTCCGTTGGTCATAATATATTGTCCATACTCAAGAGTTCACTTACTTGAATTTTGTGTTAATATAATTTTCTTTCATTTTCTTCTATCCGAAGGGTGGTCGCCATGTCCAATTAAGTAATAAAACTGAGATCAAATTGCCATAACCCGGAGGATACGAACAAAATCATCTCAAGAATATGAAAAATGACTCAGCTGCCAGCGGATGTGCATCGACCATGCAGACGAAACGGACGTACGCACCCCTAGCACTGCAGCTAGCGCAAATGGACAAAGGATGGAAGTGTGGTGAAGTGCACTGCCCACACGTAAGGTTAGACACATCGGCTCGCGGATAATTCATGGCCGACTAAATAAATAAGTTATAATAAAATTTAGTTTATTTATTTAAATTAGAGTTAGTTTGCTTCTCAGAATCTAAAAGCTCCTCTAACCAGGCCCTATATAGTAGGAAGTTTTTATTAAAAAGTTGGCTCAATCATATGAATTTAATATTTTTTTCAAGTGAAATTTCCAAAAAAAAATCTAGTGAATTATTTGTTTACATCTTCGGGTTAGACGTTGATGAGCAAAACTAGCGATTACTTCCCTCAATTCTCTACAGCTTCAAGGAGATAGATAGGTTCCCAACTCACCAAGCAAAACTAGTGATTACTTGGTCACGACTAGCTATTTCGAAAGTTACATTAAAGTGTGTTTCCATGTTGTCAAACCTCATTAGGGAATATTAGAATAAAATGTCTTTTGGGCAAACAAATTGACTTGTTGAATGTTTCTTATACCTCACCCGTGGTCGTTGTGGTTTGAATTCAGTAATTTGGTCAATATCATTTGAAGAGATATATCTCTTCTTTGGCTTATGGGTTTGAAGTTACACAAGTCGGCAAAAGTTCCCAAGGCTTTCCTCTCTTGGTAAGAGACTATAAAGTCAGCATATGTTCCTAAGCCATTCCTTTCTTGGTAAGGAATTGGAATAATGAGTCTTTTTTTTTCCAAAGGCATAGGGTTCGTGAGTAAATTCTACTTTCCTTATTTGTTTATTTGCTTATTTTCAACTACTCAAAGCATTCTGTCATTTGCTACACTCTTTCTCGTCTCAGGGTAACTAGGTATCCACCACAAGTCTTTCCTCTTTTAAACCTCGTCACTAACATTAAGGCTATCTCATGCTAACGTGCTACTAAATGAAAGGATGTCATCAATATCCATGAATAGAGAGAAGGGTGTTTTCTCTTCTTAACCTAAAATGAAATGGGTAGGGAGATGAAGGATCATTTTGGGGTACCCCAGAAGAGACCCAATGGAGACAGGATCAACTTGTAGCTCAAAGAATTGGAGCATGTGGCTATAAACTACGCTGTCAGGGATTCAAATCCCTCCTCGCCCCAACCTTTAAAAGTGGAAGGGTCTTTACTTTCCACATGAGGGTAGGTCAACCATCTGAAAGGCCTAATGAATCTATGAGAGGCAACCTAGTGAACTAAAACATCTTAATAGGAAAAGAAAGTAAAATTAATTCTCATAGTAGCGTGAGCAAAATTGGACCAACCAAAACAATGTGAAATATGATTGTGGATAAAATTAACAGTATTTTATTGCGGAGAAAAATGTCTTTATTCCAATACAAAGTTTTGTATTGGCATAAAGCTCCGAAGAAAATATCTATTTTATTTAACTTAAGAAAATTGATTGTTCTAAGAAATACTATTTAGATCTAAAGTTTTTTTTACATTCATGTATAAATCAACCAAACATAAAATTTATGTGCACAAAGGACTCGTTCACGACCGCTTATGACAAAAGTAAAGGTGGCAATGGGTATCACTCACTGGATATCACGACCTCGGACCCAGCTCCACAAAATTAAAATACACCCGGTAGATTATTCAATTACGTTATGGGTATAATTTTTTCTCATACACATACCTACATGGGTATTTCTTACCCACAGGTAATCCACACCTAATTATTATCCACGAATGAAATAAAAATAACAATACATGATCGATATTAATATGACTTATAAATTTAACGGTAAAGAATAAACATAACCAGAAGTTTCACCACATAACCAAATAATTTATTTTTATTTATTTTTAATGGGTACCATTGGGTAATACAATAATGTGTATAGATACTATCTACTCATACCCAAACCTAATAACCCATCAAGTGTAAAAATTTCTCATTAAAGTATCCATGTATATAAAATCTAACTCTTTTATCCACCCTAATGGGATAAATACCCATCAGGTTTTGGGTAATAAGTCTCCATTGCCATCTTTAGAGCAAGCTTAATAGTATAGCCAACTATTAACTCCAATTCATCTATAGTCAATCTAATAGCTAACAAATACAATAGTTACCTACAAAACATTAATATATGGTCTCACATGTCATTCACACTTTTTGTATTGAAACCCTGTACGACTGGCTACAAATTAGTAGCACACCTCTCTTCTCTAACGTCTCTTATCTTTTTAAAATATGTTTATAGGTTTATAGCCTACTATTGTACCTGCTCTTGGACAAAAGTCTCGTCAACGCACATAAAATAAAGAAAGTCATTACCACATGATTAATCAAATATTAACTTTTGTAAACTTCAAAACTAGATTAATCTAATTTTTTAAACAATTTTTATATAATTTTGCCACCGTTTAGCATTTTAAAAAGTGCGTGCATGGAAAAATACACCGTTTACTAACCGACTAGTGCACATCAAGAGCACATCAAGAGAGCGCGTACGCGGAGACCGTTTGTACATGGCTCCAATGCACGCGCAGGAGCTAGTAGATGCGTTCGCGCACGTCACGGATAAGCGAACATTCGCGTATTAGGGGTGCCCAAATATGTATATGTACATATGACCGAAATGATGGTTATAGTTTGGGAATGTAGAGATGGAATTTTCCATGGCATGAACGAATGTTAAGACATTCAAACGCTAAACCTCTGTAGGAGCATCTACTTGATACAGAAGACAACAGGGTAAGCTTGCAAAAATATTCCCTGCCAAAATTCTACAGCCACCTCCAGGGGCTTGACTACTAAAATTCTAGATGGCTAGACCCACCGCTTGCTCAAGTACTTTACCCTCTATCCCGATAATTGTAACCAGCGGGTTTGAGTGGCCCTTCAGGAAAACATCTGTGATCTGGAAAGTAACAGCAGCACATCAAGTTTGTTCCTTATTCTGCGTTAACTGCTTACAGATTGAAAGCATTCAACATGAACTAAAAATATTGAGCCTTTATATTAGCATCCTAGCAGTGTCTCAGGAAAAAAAACATCCTGGTAAGTATGAAACACACTCAGGATAGCAGAACATTAAGACGCATGAGTTTAGGTTTGGTGGAATGTGTGGAAGGAGAGCCATACTTTTCAAAACGAACACAGAAGTGGAGCCCAAGTAGGTTACTTCAATCACCTAGATTGGAATCTAAGAGGCAGCAATTTGTCTATCCACTAGCTTAATAGGAAGCCACTATAGCGTGTTGTACTAGTATAGCAGTCTAGACTTCTGTGTTTCTGCTTGCACCTGTTTTCCTTTAAAAATACTCCTGTGTTTTTTCTGCTCCCTTAATTTAATAGGCGGAGGTGCCATTTTGTTTCAGAAAATATTAACGCTCTAAACTTAATGTGCTGCATAAGTTAACGTACCTGGGTACACCCAAATAGTTTGACAATTCTCAATGATGAGCAGCTATCAACAATCAGCCCCAACGCTTCGTTTGTCAGTTCACGGCAAAAGGAAAGATCCAGAACCTCCAAGTGTGTGGAACAGTTGCGAGCAATTGCACATGCAGTAAGGTTTCCAGTCTAAAGTAAAAGCAGTAGGTATTATTGGTATATGTTAGAGGTGAAAGGCATCATGGAACAGTTCAAGAATGCATGAAACACTACCTAAGATACAGGTACAATGAAACAAACAAATCCATAGGAAATGAGGGAGCAATAGTATTAAATATAATAAATAATTTAGAAGTCAGCAATTATGTACTAACAGAGGGAATAAATGATTATACGTCAGAAGTAAAACATCAGTGACTCGGTAATAACTTTTGCATTATAGGTCAGAAGTAAAATAGCAGTTCAGTGAGTCAATAACACATTTCAACAAAGAGAATCTACTGTAGAGCAAGAATATTATCATATCCTAGGTTAAGCATGAAAAGAACTCATTAGATATCCTAATTTCTATCAGCACAATGCTTAGACAGGCAAACAAACATAGACAAGGAAGAATGGGCAGAGTACCTTCTCAACATTGTTCAGGCATAACTCAATTAGGTATCCTCCACACTGTTCCAAAAACTGAGATATAGCTTCATCACTGCGGTTACAATCGAGATGATTACAGCTCAGAAATAACTTCACATGAACACATTACGCAAAAAATCATGTTTCATGCAGATGAATACAAAATAGTAACACCAAGTATTAGTAAAGAGTCACGCTAAAATAAAACAAAGTTCCACAACATTCATCAGTGTTGACCTCTGCTAATAACTTTGGGATGAGGCAGCAAATACTCTGGAACTGTAAAAATATGTGGAGTCTCTTGTACAGATTGCTAAGCAGGGATCCATTCCTGCTGGTTTAGAAACCAAGGAGATTCTTTGAGACTGGAAACCAATCTGAGTTCCAGCTTGACTCAAGCGGGGTGTGTTATTCTTTGTATTCCATACTCCAGTCAGAAAAGAATGTTTATTTTAGGATGTATGCAGGCAATAAGTAAACTTTTGTTTATGCAAAAGAATTAGGTAGTCAAAGTCATATGTATTGTTCACTCTGAAAAGTCCAAAACAACTTTAGTTTGGTAGCCCAAAACAACAGTAGTAATTTAGATGTTTCCTTAATCTACAAAAGTACATAGCAGCTCAATTCTACCAAACAGAACAAAATGTCTCATGATTACAGATCTCACATTCTAGCAGAATTTCTGTTAAACGGGCATAGAGTCTTTAAGTCTTGACGGCATTATTATTAGAGCAAAGTAATCCACATTACATCACAAAACTATGTTATGTACTTGTTTCAAGCTGTAAGTAAAATCAGGGAGAGAAGCGTAAAAGGCTGTAAGCACTTCACACTACAGAGAAGAAATTCATTTGAAAAATGACAACAGAAAGAGAAAGAATCACAAGGCAAAAAACAAAATGATCCGTAGACATCACAGTTAAGTATGGGCAGAAGCAACCCCATGGCCAGGCTGTTCTAGACAGCTAGGTTCCAGTCAACACAGAAAACTGCGGATTTGTTTCAAAAGCAGTAAATTCAGGATATGAAAATGAGCACAACAAAAAAGAAAGGAGAAATATTTCAGCTGCCTTCTACACCAAACCAGGGTTGTAAACAACATTCTTTACATAGAGAAAGTGAAAAGTCATGCTATATTATGAAATAAATCTTATTGAGAAAGATAAGTGTAATGCAAGTGAAAAAGATAAAACTCAATTCGATGATCATTATCTGACAAAAAAGAATGAAGTCTTGGATGTCATATCAACAAGATTTGCACCACATCAACATGAATGTGATCCTGCTAAAGAATAAAACACTTCAAACAGCATCTGAGGAGAAATACCTAAATGTATTCCTTTGAAGCCTTAATTTCTTTATAAGCCGACAACCATTGCGAAGATGTGTCATTGCTGAATCACGCAACCTATTCAAGTTGCGAAGGTCTAATGAAGATAACTGTGGGCAGTTCCCCCCAATAGTCTTAATGGAAGATGATGTCAGTTTCCTACATTTAGACAACACAAACATAGTAAGTCAGAAATGTGCCCTGAATCATGCATCTACACCTGTATAGCATGTCATGGTTAATCATATCATGAGAACGCAAATTTATGGTATAAGACGATTGTGACAAACAGGGTCTATAGCATATACATAAAACTTTTTATCAATATGCTCTCAAATGTGACACTTAAATAACAATGATAAAGGCAGTAGCATGGCGACTCGAATTATCAAATAAATAGTTCAATGGGGTTGAAGTTTTCAAGAAGGCACCAAAGCTATTGGCAGCCTGCACTATCACGTTAAGGTTTCATTTTGAGCAGCACTCCCACCACATTAAAACGTGAAAAATCACATTTAAAATGTTGGCACCATATTACTACACTAAAAGATCAGAAATGCAAAAGCCCCTATATTATCCAGGCCCCTTCAATGAGAAAATGGGTGCTATATTAACAACATAGTGCAGTTGCCATGTACTGACCTTGAGATACATAATTGGCTTATTACTTTAATGTAGACCTTCCAGTTACATTAGAATCAGTGATTTCAGCTTTGGGCTTATGTTCTATACGGAAACTTGTTTTGTATATACCTGGATTTATGGTGTGGTTTTGGACATGAAAGTGTCAAATGCAAGTTGTAATCTAATACTGAGAAACCATAGTGCTGATAAAGTAATAATCGCTCCATCCAAAAATATAAGAATATATGGAGGCTTTGGGGTGGGGGATATTAAGGTTGAAGTTAGGGAATTAAATTATGAATGGTTATGACTGGTTGAGATGAGGAAGTAGGTGGTGATGTCCTAATATTACTGGACAAATTTAACTCTAGATGTCCTTATATTTCTGGATGAGGAAGTGATGTAAAGAAGATATTGCTCATATGTAGAAAGCCATGAAGACTTACAAGCAACCAGCAAATGCTAACTCCTTCAGATTTGAACAATGTACAGGAATGAGCTCCTTGACAAACTTATCACAGACAGATTGCACGCCAGACATCGATAAAACCTCTAAATGCTTAATCTTCTGTAGGGCAGGAAGAATCATCATGGCATCCACATTTAAGCAGTCATCAATATATAGTTCCGTAAGGACTGAATTCAACTTGTTAGCAAGATTCTCAATTCCAGTTGAAGTAAGAAGAGAGCACTCGCACAAATTTAGCGAACTCAGAGAAGGTGCTGCAGAGATTATTGTGTCTAACCCATTATCAGAAAGACGGTAATTTCCCTTCAGAGATAATCTTTTCAATAATGGCATGCAGTTAGGAACCCTTGCTAAGGTAGCAGGCAACATGTAGTCAGGCAGGCATCGCCCAGATAAGTCAAGCTGCAAAACCTTCAATAAGAGCAACAAGGAAAAAGAATAAATCCTCAATAGACAACTTAAACAACAAGGCCAAAAGTATGTTAGCAAAATATCAGTGATCAACCCAAAGTCCCAAACCCTATTATGATCACAATCTGAAGCCAACAAGTTTAACAACTTGTTTTCTAATGACAATGCAAAATATAACATGTATACTTATGAAATAGTGCTTGTACATATTAATATCTTATTCCACTCTAAAATAGTAGTCTATCATGGAAAAATCTATGGTAACGAAATCGTAAAATATACCTAGGACAAATGCTAACCTTATGATTAAAAATGTATAAAGGTGTCATATGCTCCCTACAAGAAAAATATGAAGGATTATTCAAAGTAGAAACTGTTCGTTTTTTTTCAAACATCACAACATGTAATTCCTTTTTTTGGAGCAAGTTTGCCCATTAACCTTGTCTGGCTTCCACGGCTTCTTGTCAATGTAACTTGTGACCTTTTATTCCTTCAATCTTAATGAAATTTGTTGGCCTCCTTTAGCCAGCCCAGAAAAATAAATAATACATTTTATTCATAGCAACACACAGCCAATTAGCGAACAAAGAGTAGAAACTCATTACCTGCAAGAATTCTGTCCTGCATTTCCCAAAAGTGGTCTCAAAGACTTCCTCACTCAACCATGAACACTCACAGAGCTCCACTTCCACAGGATTATCACACATCAATTCACCAAGAAGATGGGCATTCATCTTTCTAGAATGGCATAGACTAGTTAAGAGCCTATGTTTTAGCTCATCTGGAATGCCTGCAAGTGATTCAATAGCTTCAGCATTATTTGAGAGAGTTTGCAAGCACAAGCTTGTAAGCGATGGAGCAGGTCGCAGTGGAGATTTCCTATCTTTGGTAGGTGTCCACGAAATAACCTTATTAGCAGGCTTGTCCAAGTTAGAAGATTTCAATTCCCGAGCTTTCAGTTTAGATTCTCTGTCATCAATGATCCTAATTGCAGTAGAAACTGGACCTGGCCAGTGCTGAGGATTAGCAACTGGTTCCAGCTCTTCTTCAACATCGTCATCATCATCACTATGTCCATCTTCATCTGTTTTGAAGAATGCAAACCTAGGAGCCAATTCAATAGCTCTCTGTCTTGCTCTTTCTTTCCGACGAGGCTCCATATTATCTGTTGACAAACTCTGCATCCCTTCAGCAATCACTGGGTCCAAGTCCATTACATCACCTGAACTAACATACAATGGATTCTCTTCTGCATCCATCTTTGCCTTTCCTTTACTATCAGGACTAAACCTGCCGGTCATGGTACCAGCACCAGAATCATCGTTCCCCAAAACCAGTTTCCCTTTTCCTTTAACATCATATCTAGCCTTGTTCTTTATCTCCTCTTCTATGAAATACGTATCTGCATAGTTTTCACCTAATGCACTTCGCATAGGTGATGCTAATGGCTCAATAATCTCACCAATTGCTGCCTCTGCTGAATTCTGTCCATGCATATGCTCATCAATTGAGATGTCATTTTCCTGAATACTAACTCCTCTAGTTTCCTCTTTACCTGTCTTCAGAGAGTCGCACATTCTCCCTCCATCTCTCCTGCTGATGCTCGTTGTGAACATATTCGGTTCAATCCCATTAGGAGCAGTGCATAACTGTACCGGATTCCTCTTGCCATCCTCCCCCAGCAGTATGCAGCCACCATCATCATTGTAACTCTCTGAATCAGGCACGTATTGGATCTCCATTCCTCCATCTAGTACGCTCTTATGACGCTTTCCCGGACTATCCATATTCCAGTATGGCATTTCATCAGGCACCTGGCCACCAGCCTCGCCTCCTCCATCCAATCCAAACCCCATCCCCCCACTCATTTGAACACCCGGCTCCATCGACCGCTTCGCAACCCTAGACAACGATCGCAAGCATAACAACCTCCACACACGGCGACGATCACCGCCACCATCGCCGCCCCAATCCCTAGCATCCCCCACGCCGCCGCCATCGCTCCCCAACTCACCACCGCTGGTCGGAGCAGCAACAGGGGCGGAAGCAGGCCGGGGGCTTTCCTTCCTCTTCCCGGACGACCCGGAATCGGAGCCATGGGAAGCGCCACCCGGCCCCGGGGGAGCGGACGTCGGGGTGGTCGGGCTCGCGACGCCGGGCGCCGCCCCGGCGAGGCGCAGGCTGCGGCGGCGCGGCGCCGCGACGGGCGACTTGAGGGATCCGTCGGGGGCGGGGCCCTGGCCGAGGCCGAGCGAGACGGAGGTGGACGGCGACGGCCCCGGGGTCCCCGACGACGACCCGCCCGCCGTCTCCGGCGGCGGCGGCGACGGTGGGACCGCCGCGGGCGGGCTCCCGGTGTCGGCGCCCGAGCGGAGGCGAGGCATCGGGATGGAGGCGGAGGCGGCAGGGGTGCGGTTTGAGTGCGGCGTGAGCGGAAGAGGGTGGGGTGAGGGGGGAAGCTTGCAGGGGAAGGAGGCGCGGCGCGTTTGGGCGGGCGGCGGCGCAGTTTTTTTATGGTTTTTCCCGCGCGAGCGAGAGATGAGGTGTTGGGTTGGGTCGTTTGATGGTGGTGGTGGACGCGGGCGGGCTGCGGCGGCTGGCTGGTGGGTCGTGGGTGGTCGAGGCCCGAGGCGTCGTGGGGGGACGTGGGGCCGGGCCCAGGTCTGGTCAGGTGAGCCCGGTGCACCGTGCGCCCAGCCGTGACTCCTTCCGGCGTATGGGATGGGTCTATGGATGGTGTGACGAGATTTTGTTCGTGCCATTACCGGGAAACGGAATTGTTGCCGCTGTGTTTGTGTTTCTTGTTTGCTGCCGGGGAGGTTGTCCGTAGTATACGTCAATAGTTTCTCCGTTGGATTTTAATGAAGAACCTAAGTTATATTTCAGTTAAAAATCACAGCTATATTCAGAAGTACGACAATAAATTCACTGTTTCCTTTCCAATGTTTTTCTGACTCTATATTCTTTCGGATAATATTGGTTCTTAAAAGTTAGATTAGGTCATTCTCAGTGATCTTTTTTATTTCACAGTTTCTAAGTGTGACATGTCGGCATTCTAGTTTTATTCCCTGAAATGAGAGGACATATTTCGATGATCTCTTTCATTTTATAGTTTTATAGATCTGATAGACTATTAAATTCTTATATGAGAGTATGCTCAAATATGTTATGCAAATTGCTGCAGGAGAGGAAAATAGGAAGTGGACCCCGCGTGAGATCTAGATGAAAGAAGGGAAAGAAAGGTTTGGCCTCATTGGACTTTTATTCGGCTTTTATTTGTTTGAAAACAAACGCCACGAACCTTTCGCTGGGATGAAAGAGTTTTTTCTCTTTTCAAATTAAATCTTTGTCATCTCATCAAAAAATCTGATGTGTCACATAATTAATGTCAAGTGAAAGGGCCACTGATAATGGCCTTAATATAACCCCGGTCCATAGGGTAAGGTTTTTTGATTGATTTAGGAATCCTTTATTGTTAAATTGATAAGAGCATCTCCAAGAGATGTCTAAAATTGATTTCTAAAACTAAAATTTAGAAATTGAAAAAAAACATACCTCCAACAGGTTTCTAAAAACATTCATAATATTTACACATGCCTTAAATTAACTCACATGTGTACTAAATGGCTAAATTTGGGGCAAGAATACTTGTTTCTAATACAAGTTATTCATTTTTAGATTTCTGTCGAAGAAGTGCATAATTTTTATGCGTAATATTTTTTTTAAGATGAACCCAATACAAACTTTTAGAAATTAAAATATTAGTAATTTCTTGGAGATGCTCTAATGAAGATGTAAAAAATACAGCTAGAATTTTCTCAATAGCAAGATTAATATCCGGAGTCCCATGTGGGTGGAACCCTCTAGTCTTCCTCTCACTCGCCAAATTCAGAGAGTGGTGATAGAGAGTCCATTGGAGTACATGTTAGTTTTGGAGTTACCAAACCTGTTACGAATGTGTAAATTTAGATCTGGAAAGTCACAATTTAGCTATTCTCTTATAGATGCTCTTAGCTTATCATTAAATGTTAGGTCCAAGTGACCAATAGGAGTTGATTAAATAGGTAGAGATGAAATAAATTACTCTTAGTAGAGTTTTCAATCCAATTTCATAGTCTAGCTATCTTAATAGAGTTTTCAATCTAATTTTCTAGTCTAATAACTGTGTACAGAAAGTTTAATTCCCATCAAACGCTCATAGGCTGACGCGCATCAACTGTTCGGCGATATGCCTGCCCTGCAACCGGCAAGACAATGATCAGCTAACAGGTTATTCAGCTGCTTGAGCAGTTCATCAATCTATCATCCCAGCTGCGACGGCTGCTGGCTCAGCTGCTCATATCACAATCAAAAAACCACTCTATTTTGCTCCTGTCAATTGACGATATTCAGGACAAAATTCTCACGGTAAAGTTCTTTTTCTCCGGATGGACAAAGTCCTTTTCTGATCTGACCAAGTTCCATACTGATACAACAGAGCACTTGCTACACAAAGCTCATTCCATGGAAATGAGCATACGAATCCAAAGGATCTTACAAAGTTACAGTCTCAATTATTTTCCAAAGAGTACATTTATATAAATACACTATAAATACAACAGACGAACAGACCGCACAGGTAGTTCGTCTCATCATCTATAAGTGCAGAAAACAATGTTTCTTAATCCTGACAGAGTTCAGCTGCTAAGAGACAAAAGAATAGTGCGGCAGCAACAACAGAGTGTTCTACTGGTCTTCTGAAGCAAAATTCCAAACCAAGTCCAAGATGAGCAAAAGAATGGTGCAATGCAACAGGACATCTCTACTTTAAACTCACAAAGCCAAAGCACAAGCCGCAGAGAATAGTAGGGCAGCCACCAGTCTCCAGGTACCCACACCGATCGAGACTGCAGCATTGGCGCCCATGCAGTCGTCGTTGTTGCCGCTGAAGCATCCTGGACGGACGGACTTGGGCACCCCACCATCTACCTTGAAGCTGGTGTTTGGCTTCCCGCTGCTGAACAGGACACACCAGAAGTACGGCCCGCCACCGGAAGTGCCAGTGACAGCTGCTCCCACCTCAGTGTGGTTCTTGCTGTGCAGTACTTCGAGGCTCTTCGCATCATTAACCAGGAAGTCGAAGGCCTGGCCTGGCGTCGCGTAGTTAGACTGGCACGCCAGAAGCCTCCCGGTGATCTTGGAAAGCGTCGCGACCTGGACGCCACAGTTTGGGGCAAATGTTTCGGCGAAGCTGGACTCCATGGGCTTCTTGCTTTGCCCAACCTGGTTGCATTGACCCTCGTATGCTTTAATGTACTGCAGAGCAATGCATCCTAGGCCTTGGTTATCATCAAGAGAAGATGCCTTGCTGGCAGTGCGGTTGCTGTTGATCAATGACACAAGCTGGTCGGCAGGGTTGTCTGGAAAGGAGTTTAGTTAGAGGATGCCAGGATGGAATTGGTACAAAATTCAGGATTTAGGAGGCAGTGAAATACAAATACAAACACATTGGACTGTGATTGGGTGGTTATATGATTACAAGCGAAAATCACAACATTGGATCAACAAATGCATGCTAATAGCATAAATGTATTGCTAAAGTTGTCCACAAGCCTACAGTAAGACAAATTATATCTGCCATGGTCAATATTCCAGACATTTTCCAACCAGCGATGTGCAGGTGGAGCATGTTCATGTCATAATTAATGTGCCTATTTTTGGGACTTCTTTATTAACTACATTGCCAGACTGCATTATTGGCAGCAGTGTGTATTGACGAGCAACATTGTTTTACAACTAACCAGTGTTACTTGCAATAACATCTGTGATTAGCCCAATGGTGTATAGATGAGTGGCACAAGCACTACCTTGTGCTAATCAGATTGTACAACGCTGTCAAAAAAAAAATTAAAAGGTCACCGCAGAATCCACCATGCTGAAAGATCTACTGGTATGAGGGATAAATTTGATGATTTGATATTTTTTTCGTTGTCAAATTATTTATGTTGACACTTGTGGGTACGTACGTTGGAAGCAAGCATCTGTATATCTGAGTCAGAATCAATGACAGACAGTGAGCCAGGAATAATTGAAACACAATTTGTGGAGTAACAAAAAAGTTCAAATCTCTGAATAAGGCATCTCATGCCCCCCGCCCCCTGAAAAAGAAACAACTCCCGTACATGTCAAACAGAGAACTAGAGGAGCTCGCATCACTGGATGCTTCCACAGTGATCTCCAATTCTCCATGGCCCAAGGGCCAATTGCGCCAGATGGCAGGGAATCTGACCCCAGTCCCCCCAAGATCCCAATTCGAGCTACCCACACGCACTCAGGCCCCAGATCCAACCACCAGCGCGTTAGACAGCAAGCACCGGCCCCAAATCAGAGCACGCGCAGGTAAAATGCTCGGAAATGCAGCAACAGGAGGAGCACAAATATAATTTACTACTGTAGTAATTTGCAGAGAGTACGGAGAGAGAGAGAGAGAGGGCGGTGGCCGTACTTTTGCTGTCGGCGGCCGAGGCGGCGGAGAGGAGGAGCGCCGCCAGCAGGGAGGCCATCAGCGGCCGCGCGAGGGTCGCCATCACCGCCATTGTCCGCTAGCTCCGTCCGCCTCGCCGGTCGTCGCCGCAAGTACGTGCCGGATCGACGAGGAGAAGCTGGGGTGGTGTGAGGGTGGGGTGGGCCGCGCGCGCGCGTGTCGGCGGCGACAGCGAGAAAGAGAGAAGGATTTGGGGCTGAGCTGAGCGCTGGGTCGATCTGCCTCGAGGTCGATCTCGCTTTCTTTAAAGGCTTTTCTCTCCTTTCTTTTTTTTTTCCCTCTCTCTCTCTTCTCGTGTTGTGTGTTGAGTGTGTTGCGCCTTCGGTTGCCGTTGGTGGCGTGGATTGCCGGGAATGCCCCCGCCGACTAGTTTCGGTTAGAAGGCCGCCTTCCTTGGTTTTACGTGTGAATGGCTAATTTGTAAAATAAAATTTAGTTTATTTATTTGAATTAAGGCCGTTCATAGGGTATTTATAGGCAGAACTAGATCTGCATCTCCAGCTTTTTTTAAGTAGAAATAATGACTTTCGGTTGAGATGAAATTTATTGATATGTTGGAGTGTGGATAGGTGGAAGTATGAGAATTCGGCCAATAAGACAATAAACCATAGAAAAATAAAGCGATAAAAGTTTTAAACTTTTGTATTATCAACATTTAGTATTTTAAAAGTCAAGAATTACAAATAAATCTGGATGAAAAAGCCCTAGGTTTAATTCTAGGATTCACAGTAAAACCTTTTTTTATACTAACTGATCGAGCAATGAACGACGATGAGAACCTTTATTTTGTAAAATTGCACCTTCCACCGATTATGAAAATGGTTGGAGCATGTCCCTTACCATTTTCTTCTTAGAATTGGGAGTGAAACGGTGGAGCCAAAAAATGGTAACAATATTGCTACTATCAGAACATAGAAACATCAAAAACTTAATCACCCGAATAAAGTATCACAGAAACAACGTATTATGGGGCATGCAAATCAAGGTCATGTTGACATATTATAAATAACATCACCTTTCTGAAATTTTATAGTAGTAAATAATTAATCTGAATAATTCATAACAATGTTATAGAACCAACCCTTGCAACGCATAACGGTTATGGATAAAAAGTTACTTTGATGATGGTTTGTTGGTACTATACGATAATGTTTTTGAACGTATTTTCCCATAACGATCCGATACAACCAGTACGACATTGCAGTTCCATTTCTGCACAGTATGGAATTAATCGGAGGAAAGCAGTCGATAAAAACAACGAATTATTTAGCTTATTCAAAGAAAAAATTAAACGACAAATTTATAAATAAAAATATGAATAATATATATATATATTCTTAGTGCTTTAAAAGTTTAAAATAGAAAATAAATTATGATTAAAACCTTAAATCTATTTTAAATATAAGATTAAAAATTTAAATTTTAAATGGTAAGTCGATGCGAAAAGATAATAGATTCCGTAGCACTTTACCCCCATCATCATTATCCGGAAAAAGCACTTTTACCCCTGCCTACTACTACCAGAAAGGCCCAGACCGTTCTAAATCGTGGAAGATGGGTGGTAAATTATTTTGATTTTGACAAAATTCTTTAAAAATTAAAAACATGATGTTTAATAGCAGTAGTGCTGATAGACAGCCCTACAACTTGACGGAGCTAAAGTCAACCCATCTCATTTTTTAATTGTAATTATTATCTGTCACCTCGCCTACTCTTATTATAAATTTTGCATATTATCTTCCAAATTATTAATATTAAGAATCAATTAAATCCCAAATATAAGTGCGTACAAAATTAAGTCAGGATGAATATTCCCTAAAGATAGATGGAAAACATCTTTCATGAAAAAATATTTTTATTTATTTTACAAAATATTATAATTTATTTATCCATAGTAAAGTAGGGTGTTAGGCTAGTAAGTAAGCAAAACAATCTGTTAGTAATTAATAAAATAATTTATGCCTAGAAATTTTATATAGTGTTCTTACAAATATAAAAACAACCTATGTGACATAAAGTGCAATGAAATTTAAGTCTCAAAATCAACTTAAAATCAAGCTTTAAAGTTTAATTTTTCGCTTATGCTTAGAAGTTAGCAAAATGATGAGCGGATGGGGTAAATAAAACTAAGCATACTGTGTATATTCCAATTTTCAATTATTTAGTCTTTTCCGATGCCAATAAAGTGCATGGGAAAACTTTACTCGCTCAAGTTCCAATATTCATATGTTTTGGACAAGTTCCCAGTCCAACTTTTAAAAACTTGACCGTCAATACTTATAAATTTTAGTTTGAACATACTTAAAATAACATATATACATATATAGAGAGAGATTAGTCTTAAAAATACTTAAATAAAATCAAACATTTATTATTTTTTTATTATACTATAATAATAAAATATAGTGAAATATAGATTTAAACACGGTACAGCGCTGTCTAAAACTACACGAATTATCCAACCACAGTGAGTCGATCTGTGAGTACCTTGCTCCTGATTGCATGATTCCCACAGTTGTCGGTGAAATCTCACTAGTACTGATTTTAATTAGACTAATTAACTGCACTTTATGATGTGACGTACTGGCGTGTCTTCACCGAACGTTCAAGGATGCCAGCTCTTTTACATTGTTCTTATAATAGAAATAAAAGAATGATGGTATTTAATCACGGATTGTCGCACAATATATTAATTAATATGGTCGCGAGAATCATGAGGCATTTTTTGCTCTTCAGTTACACATCTTTAGAGGGGTTAGAACTTAGAACTTACGGAGTTACTTCCTCCGTTTCCTAACTAAAAATGTTTGACATTTTTCTTATAATGTTTGATTAGTTGTTTTATTTGAAAAATTATGAAAATATTATTTATTTTGTTTGTGACGTATTATCAAAAGAACTTTAAGCACAACTCGTCATTTTTAATATATATAATAAATTTTTAAATAAAACGAATGGTCAGACGTTATAATTAAAAAAGCCAAATATCTTATATTATAAAACGGAAGTAGTATTTCTCATGTTATATATCTGCATGGAGCTTACCTGCATCAGCTATAGTCAAATCCGTTATCCTCGTAGCATTTTGATGCAATTTGCAATCACCTGCCTTTAGCTATGATTTGAAACACACCGATATATATTTTTTTCAAAATAAGGACCAATTGTTAGGTGCATTGCCATGTGTCGGTTCTTAAAGAACTCAAGCACTGGAAAATTAAACGGCGACTATCTGCAGTAATCTCGCATGCAATTAATTATAAGCTTAGCACATGGCAGCAATAATAAGAGTTCTTTTTGTCATGTTTATGGTCTTACGGACTGCGAGATCCGAACAAACGTGGGCCTTTTATGAGGATTTAATTTGTCCGTGATGCTTGACACTTGACAGCCTAACCAATTTCACCGACGACGGTAATAAAGTAGCTGAACCGTACGTGTTTGCTGTTACCAGTTTGGCACTACGAGGGTGCAGTTAGGGAATCAAATAATAAATGACCAACCAACGGACGCTGTCATGTCACCTCTCAATCCTTCTTTGCAATGCAAGAAATTTGTAAAAACAATACATGGTAATTGAATCAATTTCTGTGAAAATCCTATAAATAAGTTTTTACATTGCAAAAGAACACTGAAGTCACTTGGAAGGTGATTGTTTTGTTTTTTGATGAAAAAAAGACAAGCGGCATGTAATTTGTCATGGAATGTCGCCACGAGCAGCATGTATGTCATTTGTGTCAAGAAAGTTGGTGCCACGAGTACAGCTAATTTACATGTTTCTATTCATGTTTAACACTCCGGACACCACCCATGGTTGTCGGCACCGATCTCGCCGTCGCCGGAGCAGCGCCGGCGCCCTGCCACAAATTAAACCCTGCGAGCATCAACATGTCGTCTTCCTGCGCAGAGCAATCACGTCCTTGGCTGCTGGGCGCGCTCCAGGAAGAAGCGGCTCGGCATCCACACGCGGCGGCGCCACCGCGCGGACCGCATGATTGAACAGGTGCCGCCCGCAGTCGGCGGACAGCTTGGGAACCCGAACCCAGCCCGCGCCGCCGTCCGGCATGACGCAGCCCTCCTGCTCCGACATCCACGACCGGAACGGCGCATCCTGGTGCAGCGCGCAGCCGGGTGAGCCAGGCTCGAGCTCCGGTCCGGCACTGGCACCGCAGGATCGTCGCCACATGCGATGGCTCCGGCGTGGTGAACCTCCGGTGCAAGATGCGGTTCGCCATCGTCTTGTGATCAGGCGGCGCCGCCGACGCCTTCGTCTTCTTGCCGCACCGCTTTTTGCTGGGGCGTGGTACATCGGGCACGTACGGGTGGCAGAGGCTGCGGCGTCATCTGGACCTCCGCATTCTCAGCCTCTTCACTGGGAGTGGGAGGTGGCGGCAGCGCTTTCCTCTTCTTGCTGGGGCGCGGTGCATCGGACGCGAGTGGTGGCGACGGCGGAGTCTGCGCCTCCACATTCTCGGCCTACGCGCCGGGACGAGGCGGCGCCGCCTTCCTTCTCTTGCTGCTCGCCATTTTACTGGGGCACGGTGTACCACGTTTGAACCGCGCCGCCGCCGCCGCCGCCTCATTCACCAGGCCATGGGAGAGCCGATACGCGTTCTTGGGCTTCATACTCGAGCATCAGCCACTGGACTTCCTCCTCGTTCAAGTACAGACTCGCGAGGTCGCAGCCGTACCTCGCGAGGAAAATCTCATTGAACGCATCCACGGAGAGCGTCGGCGCCGGCCGTGGCGACGTGGCGGCACCGGACGCAAGCGACAGAGAGGAAGCGGAGTGGCAGGAGGACGCCCTCCGGCAGATCGGCGACGGAAGCGGCATGTCGGAGACGCGTCCACTGCCGTCGCCATGCTGTCCCGCGCCCCGCCGGTTGCTGAGGAATAGCGCCAGCGCGTAGGTTCGCCCGCGAATGCATGCCATTTTTCTCTGCGAAACATTGTATGTAACTTGGAAGCACATGCCCAAACAGTAGACGAATGAAGAGATGATATCTAAGCTTTTGTTGAGTTAATGATGTCACATAGGATGATTAATCTGGCATGGATATATATATAGACAACTATCATCTCACTGTTGTACATGCTCTCATGCGAAGCCACATGGGAGACCGGCCAACTGCTTTCCTTTCCTCTTCTGGGTTTTAGATTTTCGTGAACATGTTTCTTAAACTTCTGAATTATGAATTTCAGGTAAAAATTGTATGTAAAAGTTTCCTATCAAGCATTTATAAAGTAAGATTATCTTAATTATATCATTTATTTTATATCTCAAATAGATCTAGAAAAATCATATAACTCTCGATCCTAAAATATTGCTCCCTCCATTTAAGGATATAAGTCGTTTTGACTTTGCTCTAAGTCAAATTGCTCTAAGTTTGACCAAGTTTATATAAAAAAGTAGTAACATTTATAACCCAAGACACATATTATGAAAATATGTTCAATTATAGATTAAAAAACTAATTTGTTGTTATATATGTTACTATATTTATCTATAAATTTAGTTAAATTTAGAGTTATTTGACTTTGAGAAAAGTCAAAACGGCTCATAACCTGAAACGGAGAGAGTGGCTATCTCAAACATCACTAGAGTTAGTGACTTAGGTTAGGGTTGGGGTGTGAGTAGGGTGGGTAAGCCTGTTCAAATCGGGCCTAGCCCAATCGACTTGACATGACCCGGTCCCATAATGCATCAGGTTGGGCCTAGATCTAGATATTGAAGCCCAAAAGCCCCGAAGACATGGAATTTATAAAAAGCCCAAAAAAATCTAGCCCAACCAAAGAAAACATAGGGGTAGGGTTGGGTCTGGTCTTTTTCTTTTGTTAATTGTTGAGCTTGAGCATGAGTTTTTTGGTCCGGCTTTTTCTAGGCCTAGTCTATAGCTTGACAAATAAAGGTTATTCATAAGAGTTGGTTGAAACATTTCTTACCTTTGATATATCCAGGTATTCCGTATTCGTCCCTCAGATTGCTCCAAGATTTGTGTTTTGATTGCCACTAGTTCTTTATGATGTCGTTGATGATTCCTATAATGAGATAGATTGCTATTCTGTTGCGGTGGTAGAAGATGGGCGGTTGACGGAATACTAACTTGTAGAGGAAGGGGATTTAGAGAAGATGAATCATCAATAGTGCCTATAAATTTGATGAGCTGGTGGAGATATGGTGGATAAATGGCTATAGTGGCGATAGTGGCAATGATTGCCACAATGCTAGGATGTAGAATTGATATTGTAAAGTGGAAAATATATACGCGATAGTTGCGAAATATATACACGATAGTCGGTGCAGGAAGAATGGATCATATATCGTTGTTAATGCTAATTAAATAATGCCCTACAAGATAGTGTTCATACGTGTCAGCCAATCATGTCTATAACATGTATTGCACTAAAGATTTTATTGGTATCTTTTTAAAACATTCCATACTTGAATGAGAATTGGCTGATGCTCGTAAAACCCCTACGTCGCCTGCGCATAGGGACCAAGGGGTGACAAAAACCCTAGCCACCATGCCCCCTCACCCCATCCTTCCCCTCCTCACCATCGAAGCTAGCCGCTGAAAGCCGCTTGTCTAGCTAGGAGGGTAGCGACGGGGCTTTGGTCAGCCTCCCATCTAGCACGTAGGAAGGATGGTAAAGACATGGCCATGGCCTGGTTCACGATGGTGATGTTAGTTTTTGCGATGGGGAAGCGGGAGGATATCCCACCTTGAGCTCAACGGACTTCCCAAACGTTCCCCTCTTGGCCACGTCCGTGTGTCTAGGCCCGGCCCAAGTGCTATGCCGTGTCCCCGCAGGGCCCACGCGCGCCCGTGAAACCGCGAGGGTTGTCTCTGATCCCCAACCCTAGGGTCCCTCACACATGTCTTTTCTGCGCACTTTGTGCTCCGGTTGGTCACCCATCCCAAGATTGCTTCAGGTCAAGCACACTTAACCTTAGAGTTCTCTCGAGATAAGCTTCCGGAAAAGAAGTTGCAACTTATTGGTATGCGTATCTATCAAATCCTATTAAGCCTTGGGCTGGGATGTTGCATGCTTGCATGGCATCTAAATAGTCATAAAAAAATATGAAAAAATTTGACAAGATAGATTAATATGATTTATATCATTTCACAAACATGCAAGTTTAAATTCAACTTCTACAAGTTGTAGCAAAAAAAACAAACAAAACTGAAACTAAGTATACGCATATTCATAATTATTTTTATTATTTTTGCTACAACTTGTAGAAGTTGAATTTAAACTTGCATGTTGGTGGAGTGATATAACTCATACTATAATATCTTATTAATTTTTTTCATAATTGTTTATGACTATTTAGATGACATGCAAATAACATGGGTATATAACCCGTGTGATAAAAAAACTGATTTCGATGGTTTAGGCCTCTGGATCTGACAACTCACTCCACCGTCTCCAAGAGGAGAAGAGGAGCACGCATGGGGAGAAATGCATTAGCAACATTGGAAGAGAAGACCGGGGAAACGAGAGGATAAGGTATTTAGGTTCGTCGTTAAGTATCCCGTCGCTGGGATGGAATACTGTACGATAGTATTTCACATCCAAACATGCCTATAAGTCATTTATACATAAAACCTTACCACACCAAGCAAGTGCCATGACATATGTAAAAACAAGATCATATCACCTCTATAAATATAATTAGTTTTCAACCGACCAAACATCATAATATGGAGCCAAACGATATATTTATAAATAAAAAATAATTTGTGAATAAGTTTTTATTTACGCATTTTTAGTGATCTAAAAATAAAAAAATAAACTTGGAAAGAAAACTCCAAAATACAATCCAAATTTAAATTTAAAATTTAATCTTAGCTCACAATCATAAAAAAGAAAAAGTATCTCACGGTATTATATTTTAGTGTAATTTTTTGGTACCTTATATATCTTGAGGTATCATAATTTTGTACTAAATTTTTGGTATCTCAAGATATAAAAAACCGAAATAAAAAAGATGGTCGTTTCGGACCGAACAAACCTCAGTCCTGGCCACACTAGAGCCTGTTTAGTTGTTAAAAACTTCACCCAAAAATATTACATTGAATGTTTGGATATCTAAATAAAGAATTAAATATACATGAATATGAAAACTAATTACACATTTATAGAGAAAACCGTGAGACAAATCTTTTAACCCTAATTAGTGCTACCTTTGTCCCATAATATATAAGATTCTGACTATTCACTTATAACTTTTGACCATTTATCTTATTTAAAAATTTACTACAAATATAAAAATTTATAAGTAATACTTAAACTATTTTTAATAATAAAGAATGAATAAACAAAATAAATAATACTTTTAAATTTTTTAATAAGACGAGTAGTCAAACATTATAAACAGAAAGTTAAAATCCCTTATAATCTGAAACGGAGAGAGTTTATGATTAGCTATAAATGCTACAGTAACCAACACGTGCTAATGATAGATTAATTAGACTCAAAAGATTTGTTTTGCGGTTTTCAGACGAAATCTAAAATTTATTTTATAATTAAACTATATTTACTATTTCAAATGTGTTACCATACACTTTAAATATAACCCCTCTCTCTCAAAAAAAAAATTAATTTTTGCAGACTGTACGCAGCCATATGCACGAGACTCACATGCCGAAATCGACCTCTCGGGGACGACCGGCCAACACAGTGGCGGGCCCCACCTCAGTTACGCGCACCTTTCCCCGATTCCCCTCTCGCCTAACTTCTTTTTTTTTTTTTTTCCATTTCCCTCCCCCTCCAACCAGCCCACGCAGCATCGCCATTCCTCCCGTCGTCTCGCACGCACTCGCACAGGCACAGCCGCCGCCACCACCCACCACCCTTCCCCCCTTCCCCGTCTCGATCCAGCGCGCGGGGAGATCGGAGATGGATCGGCCGCCGCCGGACAACCAGCAGCAGGCGCCGCTCCTCTCGCCGTACCAGATGCCCCGCTTCCGCCTCAGCCACCGGTGAGCCCGCCCGTGCGTCGGGGTCTCGCTCGCTATGAATTCGTTGGTCTGGTTGGTGTGGAGGCCTCTGCTTACGGGGTGTGTCTGTGTGTGTGTGGGCGCGTGGAACAGGGTGGTGCTGGCGCCGATGACGAGGTGCAGGGCGATCGGCGGGGTGCCCGGCCCGGCGCTGGCGGAGTACTACGCGCAGAGGACCACCCACGGCGGCCTGCTCATCTCCGAGGGCACCATCGTCTCGCCCGCTGGCCCGGGGTAATTTCGTCACTTCATCTATTTCCTCCTTTCTGCGCTTTTACGATCTGTTTGCACATGCTTGATGCTCATGCCATCGTGTAATTGAATATATGTTTTGTGACCCCTGCTGGGTCTTACTCAGATCGTAAAAATATAATGAGTATAGATCGTATTCTCGAACAAACTTAGCCTTTTTTGGATGATTTGGCACTGGTTAATTGGCAGGATATTGAGTTTTCATCCAGTAGAATTGGAATATTCTTATTTTTATCAGTGGGTGACCAGGTGGTGGGTATGGCCAACACAGAGGAGTGCGCTGATTATAGTTTTGATTTGATGTGGGTTATTTTTCACATGATACTCGGATGCTGGGCTGGGTATTACAAAATGCAAAATTTGATTCCTGTTGATCCCAACTCAAGAGCGTTGTTGGAGCATACGTATAATGTCATGATGAATGGCCAAATTGTCACAGATAGCAAAATCTAAATTGTAGTTAATCTGGGAAAGATGCACTAAATTCACTAGTAATATTAGGGTCCACAGCTGCAAACTTGAGACATATCCTAGACACATTCCTGAAAAATAAAATAAGATATCTCTCACCGTCTTAAGCCAATGGTAAGGTCCTATTTGTTTCTGCTTAGGATTATTGTAATATAGATTATTACAAATATCTAAAACAAACAAATATATTATTATGACAAATTTTTATAATCTAGATCCCAGATTATTGTAGTATGATAAGCTCATCGAAGAGTGTTTTTTTTTCTTTCAGATTATTGGGTGGCTAAATACTTACTACCCTAGGATACTTTAAAGTAATCATACACCTTACCACCCATTACCTACGTCAACTTATAATAATCTAGCTTATGTTAATCTGGCTTAATAATCTAGATTACAATAAGTGGAAACATGGCATAAGTATTTATACTAAACAAGATGTGATTATAGGATCAATTGACCAACCCATTAGTGTATATCTCTATGATATGTTGTCGTTCAGTATATGTGTAAAATTTTGTAGTTACTCTCCTTTAATAGAAGACATTATTGACTTTTGAACATACGTTTGACTATTCGTCTTATTCAAATAATTTGTGTAATTATCATTTTTTTTCGTTGTGATTTGGTTTATTATTAAATATATTTTAAGCATCTTTTACATTTTTTCATATTTACTCAATATTTTTTGATGAGACGAATGGTAGGTATGTCTAAAAGTTAACTACATCATCTATTAAAAGCCGTATAGAGTATTCTGTTAATACTGTGCTGCTGAACTTTTGAAGTATATGTCACTTTTAAAGTGTCAAATCAGAACCCAGAATTTGCATATTAAGTAGAGAATGTTGTTATTGAAGGTTTCCTCATGTACCTGGGATATACAATCAAGAGCAGACTAATGCATGGAAGAAGGTGGTGGATGCTGTTCATGCCAAGGGAGGCATCTTTTTCTGCCAGTTATGGCATGTAGGCAGAGCTTCTCACCAAGGTATGCTCCTTGTATGTTTGAATGATAAAGCAGTTCCACTAAATTAAATTGTCCTATGCCTTGGGGAGTTTTAGTACTACGTCCTACATTCGACATTGACAAGAGGCCAGTTTTCTACAAATTGTCATCATCTAACTCGGATTCTATAATTTGTAGAACCCGAGTTGGATGATATATATTTGTTGAACCAGTTGCTTGTTAATGGTAAAACCTAGAATTTCCTTACTACAATCTCCGTTTGATTTTTTTATGTAAGGTGTATATTTAATTTCAAAAAGTCTTCAAGATTAAATCTGACCATTGATTTTTAATAAAATGTACTCTCAATAACTATAAAACCAGTACTTTGTGAAGGCATTGGAAATAGGAATATCTTGGTATAATTTTTACACACTAGTTGTACTTTTAATTTGATTGTTGGTAAAATCCCACCTTATATAAATCAATGGAGGGAGTACAGTATTCTGAAATCTGAATTAATGCTTGCTTTGTCATGTGGGAAAGGGGTGTATTTTGTCCGTGAATCTGGAGTAACTTTGTTCCCTGTTCTTCTCTGAGATTCACTTCTTCTCAAAGGGTCAAGGAAGAAAGGAAGTCAATGCACTACCAAAAATAGTTATACTATTGCGTAATCAGATATATAAGATATGCTATTTCCCTTTTCATCTCCTTCAAAAAATAGTTACACTATTGTGTAATAAGATAGATAAGATATGCTATTACCCTTTTCATTTCCTTCAACAAATTACAGTCTACTAGGGGACAGCCAGTAATAGTATTTATTTATCTTTATCAGATTTCATATAAATAATATACACGGATTTGAATGTGTTATTCTTCACTTCAAATATTGTTTTTAGAACAATTTTCCCATCGTTGAGGAGGTACACTGTTTTCTATGTAAAATTTGGTATCTCTTGTTATCTTAGGTACTAGAAAATACCAAATTTTGTATAGAAAACAGTGGTACTAGAAGGTACTAAATTTTATATATAGAAAACAGCGGTACCTCATGTACCTCCTTAAAGATGAGAAAAATGCTCTTGTTTTTAACAAATTCACTTCAAATATTGACCAATGCTTTTCACCTTTCAGTATACCAGCCAAACGGTGCTGCACCAATATCTTCGACTGATAAGCCAATATCAACAAGGTGGAGAATACTGATGCCTGATGGCTCCTATGGCAAGTATCCTAAACCTAGGCGCCTGGCAACATCGGAAATACCTGAAATTGTTGAACAATATCGTCAAGCCGCCATTAATGCCATTGAAGCAGGTAATTAGATGCAACACATAAACTTGTTCTCCAACCATAATCCATCACAAATCCCACTGATTTTCTCATGTGGAGATGAACCACATCTGCAGGTTTCGATGGCATTGAGATCCATGGTGCTCATGGCTACATCATTGATCAATTCCTCAAGGATGGAATCAACGACCGGACTGACGAGTATGGTGGCTCACTTTCCAACCGCTGCCGGTTCCTACTTGAGGTAACCCGGGCCGTGGTTTCTGCCATTGGAGCAGACCGAGTCGCAGTGAGGATATCACCAGCCATCGATCACCTCGACGCCTACGATTCAGACCCCATGAAGCTCGGCATGGCTGTCGTCGAGCGGCTGAACGCCCTCCAGCAGGAAACCGGGCGGCTCGCCTACCTCCATGTCACCCAGCCGCGGTACACCGCCTACGGGCAGACCGAGTCCGGGCAGCACGGCAGCGCCGAGGAGGAGAGCCGCCTCATGCGCGCCCTGCGCGGCGCGTACCGTGGCACGTTCATGTGCAGCGGTGGCTACACGCGGGAGCTCGGGCTGGAGGCCGTGGAGAGCGGCGAAGCCGACCTGGTATCCTACGGGCGCCTGTTCATCTCCAACCCGGACCTGGTCGAGCGGTTCAGGCTGAACGCCGGGCTGAACAAGTACGTGCGCAAGACGTTCTACACGCCTGATCCCGTCGTGGGTTACACGGACTATCCGTTCCTTGGCCAGCCTAAATCTCGCATGTAATGTACTACGAGATTAGTAAATCAAGACTACGGTTCTGTATTGCATCTAGGAAAATAAAGAGAAACTGTGTGGGGGTGATTTAGCACATATATTCTTGGAACATAATTTATGGTAATTTATTTATTTTTGCTGTGTGTGATAGGAACTATTGCTGATTCAGTGGTTACAGTAAGCCTGTATAACCCTGATTCATAGTACAGATTTGTATCAGTGATCTCAAACTGGGAAAAAGGTGTATCTAGTTACGTATCACATATTGCTTGATATGAGGTTTCTAGCTCTATTCATCGGTACCAGTAACTACTCCCTCGATCCCACGTTATATGAGATTCTCATTATTCATTTATAATTTTTATTTATTCATCTTATTTAAAAATTTAGTCTAAGAATAATTTTATAGTCCTTGAGAAGATATCATGAGGTACCAAAAATTTAGTATAAAATTTTGGTACCTCATGATACCTAGGTACTATGAGATACCAAATTTTATACTAAAATTTTTGGTACCTCTCAATACCTAAGTACTATAAAATTGCTTTTAATGCAAATATAAAAATTTATAAGTAATACTTAAACTATTTTTAATAATAAACAAAATAATTAACAGAAAAATAATATTTTTAAATTTTTTAAATAAGACGAGTAATCAAACGTTATCAACATAAAGTTAAAATCCCATATAATATGAGACGGAAGGAGTACTAACTGTTGTTGTGATGGGCAAAATCAACCAAGCTTCAGGCTTCTTGGCCATGATTACAGCATGCTTATGTTTGTGATCACGATCTGATCACATCATGGTAGCAAACTCTGGAGCGAGTACTACTGTCACACACCGGGTTCGAATCATAAGCTCACAAAACGTACCGAGTCTCAAATTTACCTCTTCCATACTTGCATAATTTGTTCTTACATTTACATTATCTTACACTACTATACAGCACAAGTACCAGTAGAAAGCCAAGCACAAAATCAGCTCGGTTGATGAGTGGCGACTGATACAGCGATCAACAGGCAGGCCGCGTGGGAGCTGATGGAAAACGTGGCCCAATCACTGCAGCGACCTTTGCTGTTTTGCGCTACTTAATTCTGATATGTACTTGTGGCATGAAGAATTGAAGCATGCCCAATTACAGGATAAGCAGCTATAGCATGGCTCTATCCGTGCAGTACCGACATAGATGGCAAAAAATGCCGTTGTTAAACAGGAAAAAAAAGTCACATCTGATGATTTTTGTTTCCGTTCAGCTGAAATCTAGCCATCGAAATATTCGTCATCATTTAGTAATTGGAGGCCGTGGTACGTTCAAACGTACGCCATGGAATAGTTCAGCGGCAGGAGAGAGTAAGAATTCACGAATTGAAGTACTTGGTTTGAAAAGAGGAGGAATTGGAATACGTCCGTTTATCTCGTTTTTTCTCCCCTCTTAGCCCAGTTTATCTCGTTTTTCGTATGCACGCTTCGCGAACTGCTAAACGGTGTATTTTTTGCGAAAATTTTCTATAGGAAAGGTTCTTTAAAAATCACATTAATATATTTTATAATTTTTTATAACTAATAATTAATTAATCGTGTACTACTCTATTATGTGTCGGATTAAAAAACTTAAGCCGAGCGCGGCCGTAGGCACAAAAGAACCTTGCAGACTTGCAGTAGTGTTGCCCCGATCACTGGCCACCGATAATCGAAGGTAGCTTAGACTTGCAGATGTAGCGTTGCAAACAGTTCAGAAACTTTTTGGATTCTGATCAGTTTTCAAAACAGAAATCGCCGGCCGTTTTTATTTTCAAAAATTACTGGAAACGAAAATGGGTACATTAAGAACACTACCACCGATCAAGAATGAGAACTGGTCAAAAAGTTCCTAGAATTTTGTTTGACATTTCCATAGACCCATATATGATAAATCCATAACAGTAGTCCTAATAGCCCAGCCTACTTCATTAAATTAACCCTATGTTTTTAACTAATTCCTCCTTCCCATAATATAGGCAAAATTACCACTAACAGACAGACTATCTCCTCGTTTAGATTACCTAGATACATGTATGCATGTATGTAACGTGGTTGAACGTTTTGATGGTGAAGAATTTTAAATAAATCAAATTTAGAGAAAATATATGTGCTAGTTAATGTATGCTTGCATGCATGACTTATATTATGAGACTGAGAAAAAAAGTAGTTATTTATATTATAGGACGGAGAGAGTAGTTAACACTTATATACATAAATACTTTACTTTGCAATAACCCGTATGATGTGTGCTTAAACTTTGTAATAATCTGTGATATACTTTAATTTGTAATAATTTGTAAACGGTGACTTTTACTTGGTATTGAGACATCCGGTGACAAAGTGGTCAATGAACTGGTATTATTAGTTGCTAAAATTTGGATGTTTTTTTAAAAAAATTGGAAGCTCGGTTTGAAAGTTTTTTAATGCGATAAATTCATGTTATCGTATTCGATAATATTCGATTCCGTTTTCATATTTAGAGTTTTCAATTCTAATTCCGAAAAGTATATGGAAACCAAAAGATAGATATGGTTTCCGTCCGTTTCTGGATTATTTTCGTCCCTACTAAGATGTAGTACGTAGTGGATTTGTGAAGTACCCTTATGTTAATTTTTTTTTAGATAATAGATAATCCAGGCTTTATTAAATAACATGAAACTATTAAGTGGTCCGCTCTAAAAAATATCTTTGTATGTCATATATTATTATTTTTATCTATTTTGATATATAATGGTTACATATAATTGATGCTAGTATAATACGATCCGATACTACTCGGAGAAAACAATCCTAGCTAGCGACCTTGGTTATTGGTGCACTTAAAATTGTGGCTTATCTTTTGTTTCAATTTCTGTAGATACTACTCGGAGAAAAACAATCCTAACAATCCCAAGAGATATTCCATTCAAGTTGCATCATGCTCGATAACATTCTTATACAAAATTATGTTCGTTATTAATTATTTATTGGTACAATGTTTTCCAAATTTGTGTTTTTAAGGCAATTTTTGTTTGGCTGATATGGTATTTATGCTTTGTTGTGCTGTTCGTGATATATGGATGATATGCTTTTTCATTCTTGAGGAGATGGGTCAACATCATGTTTCTTGCATATAATTTAAATAGTTATATATTTTTAAGAAAAAAATAATAATATAGATCAATACGTTTATATCACTCCACGACCATGGAATTTCATATGATATCTACCCAAATTGAAACAAAAGATAACAAATTAAATTCTAGTACAAGCGTAGTACTAATCAGTATGTCCTCAATCGTTGCCAGTGCATGCCCCTGTCCACGCCACACCAAGTTACTAATTTTGCATGGCATATTTTAGCCTTGGTTTGCACCGAACAGCTTAATTAATTTGCATCAGGAGGCAATTTTGTTAAGTAACATATATATTATTGTCCACCGAAACATTCCGAGACGAAGTTAACCTGAACAAACACGCATTCATGACTACTCAGAAAGAAAATTATTGCCACACCAAATTAACCATGTCGATCTGTGTGTGAGATGAGAGTTAATTAATTAGCCGCTGCCGCCGAACCGAGCCTTGAGCTTCCTCACCTCGGCTTCGGCCAAGAACGTCCCCTTCACCACGTCGGGCGTCGGCAGGTTGTTCCCGAAGAGCGCGCTGTCGAGGATCTGCAGGCCGGGGTCCGGGCTGCTGTACGCGGCGAACCCCACCGCCGTCGTGTCGCCGGTGTTGTACTGGAAGTGGAGCAGGCCCTGGGGGAACAGGTACAGGTCGCCCTTGCTCAAAACCTTGGTGTAGACCTTGTTTGAGTTGGAGGAGATGAAGCCTGCCTTCATGGTGCCCTCGAGGACGTAGAGGAGCTCGGTGCCGGCCGGGTGGGTGTGCAGCGGCACGACACCGCCGGGGAGGATGTCGACGCGGGAGGCGGAGATGCCGAGCCCGTTCAGGGCGGGGTACTGCTTGACGAAGGCCGAGGCGAGGCTGGTGTTGAAGGGCTCGATGAGGATGCCCGGTTTGGCCAGGCCGCCGTTGTAGAAGTCCGCCGCGGTGACCGTCGCCGGCGGCCTGCAGATGTAGCCTGCCGGCGTGTCGCCGCCGCGGAGTAGGTCGGCGACGCAGAAGTCCTGCGTCAGCGCGGTGGTGGCGGTGGAGACGGACAGGAGCACGATCGAGAGGAGCACGGGGAGCAGCACCATCGTCCTGGTCGCCATGGTTACAGCAGCTCCTAGCTAGCTCAAGGCCTCAAGCCTCACTAGCTAGTAAAGCTTCTCGTGGTGATCAGTGATGTGCTCTTGGGCTATTTATACAGGAGAAGCTAAGCCTGTACAGGCCATGCAACGTGGGCGAAATTGACGATGCTTGCTGCTTGCATGCGCGGAGTAAAGCTTTCACCTTTTTTTCAGCCGGATGCACGGCACCCACTCGTGCTGGCCGGCGACTCGGCGGCGGCAAACCGAGGAAATTTTCGGTGGCCCGCGGCGGAGCCATGGATGATGATGATCAGGGGACGCTTGTTAATGTTAGCAAACTCGAACTGAGGGAGGATGGCTATAAGGAAGATATGGGCTCACAAGTTGGGCTGTCAGTAGGGAATCTCCCAGGATGACTCATCGGGCCAGAGACCTCACCTGAACCCCAAGCCCCAACATCAAAAAAAAAAGTCCACTGTAAGTCCCTTATTGTTGGTTGAGTTTTATTTGTGTCCCTCAGCTATAGAACCAGGTATAGATCATCCTTAACTTCTAAGAGCAATTTTACCATCCTTAAGTAGGTACCAAGAGATACCACTATTTTCTATATAAAATTTAGTACCTCTTGATACCTTAAGTACTAGAAGGTACCAAATTTTATATAGAAAATAGTGATAACTCTTGGTACCTCCTCAAGGATGGAAAAAAAGCTCAACTTCTAAAATGTATAAATGAAATCTTTTGGCAATAAATGTGGAGCCTACTTGGCTTCTTGGCTTGTTTGACTTGGTCTTAATGCTTTGTGGTGTTGACGCGCTTAGGTGGCAATAGTAGCAAAAATAGAAAAACACCAATAGGACCTACATGTAAGTTAGTACCCAATCAGAAAAATATACCACTTTGACCAACGTGCCATCACACCTCTCTTTCCTAACAGTGGAGGTAGATGGAGCGTAGGTGCCAACGCTGGCACGCCTTTTCTAGACATATCAAGCTATACTCTTCTCTCCCTCTCCTATGCTCGCTATTTACTTCTTGTCTCCATGACCGATTGACCTTCGCCTTGAGCTCTCCTCCACCATGCTCATCCACATAGGAAAAGGTGATTGGCTAACACACTGGCATTCCCCAAGCTCTGCCAATGCAGTCGTGCCCCACCTCATCCTGCTTGTTCGAGTGCGCCGCCAATACGGCTCCATGAATGATTGGCCGCCACCCTGAGTTCTCATCCACCGTGCTCGTTCATATAGGAAAAGGTGAGCGGCCAACAGATTGGCATCCCCCAAGCCTCGCCATATAGTAATCGTGCCTCTCCTCATCTTGGTTGCTCGAGTGTGTCACCAACAGGGCAAGCTAGATAGTCTGTCGGTGTCCTTCCTTGCCCGCATTTCCTCTTGGATTCTAATAAAATACAAGAAGTGTCATCAGCTTGGGTGAGCTAGATGGCAGAGCAGTGTTAGCAGATGTTGCTAGAGGAGATGTGGTGCCTTCTGGGCGCCAGTGAGGCCACCCGGTGGCATTGAGAAGGCTTGTCAGCAGAGGCAAAGGGCCTCAGTGAGTGGTAGTTCACAGAGATGACGGTGTTGGAGGAGTTGAACTAAGGCACTTCGCTGCCAATAGGTGAAGTGGTCATGGGCGAGGTCAAGGACAGCAGGGGTGAAGGCATTGGTGAGGTTGAGCGGGGGGGGGGGGGGGGGGGGGGGGCGCTCATGTGGCAGTGATGACAAACGTGACCCTATATCTCAAGTTCCTCCCCAGTGTTGTCGCTAAAGCAAGTAGGACCCAACTGCACAGTTGCCGCCTCCATTGTCTATGTCATGTCGCCGACTGCCCTGCCACCCTCCACTGCCCTTGTCTTCTAGATCACTCTGCCCATTTTCACCATCGGGTGATGGCCTCGAGAAACAACCTTCCAAAAGAGACTTGGAAGATAGTGCAGGAGGAGAGAGGGAATATAGGTCCCACCGTTCCATTATTTTTCTTAACTCATAGATGAGTCTTACTAGTTTTATAATTAATTTTGTTGATTGGATGGCCACATAGGATGAAAATGTTGTCCTTTGATGATTATAGTACCATGTAGTACAAAACCACTATTCAAACCACCAACGGATTTGATTTTCCCCATTAAAGCACAATGAGTTGTGATGAATTAATCAAAATGTCTGAATCACACGTTAGATATACAGCATGCATGCATGCGCAGTATATACCATTTCCTCATCAAATCTTCTATCAATGGTTGTGGTTTCTGATGGACTCGTTTAGCTGGAGTAGGGATAAGGAAGAAAGAGGATAGGATCTTCCTGGCCATAAGCAGATAAGCTGGAGTTTGCTTTTGCAGTGGCGTTCCTATCTGCAAATTGCCCTCGCCTGCTGCTTGCCTGCTTTGCTTCTGCCTTGTTGAGCCAGGCGTGTGCCGTGCCCAACTGCCTACTGGAGTACAACCAATTAATGTCTCATTACATTGTGCTGAACTAATCATTCCCGTATTTAAATATATTAAACTATTAATTTTCTATTTGGTCTTTGTGTATAACTTTGACCCCTGATTTTCAATTGTAATATAATGATGACATCTAGCAAAATTATATGTACTTATAAGAACAAGTTTAATACTCCTATTTAACAGTAGAGTCGGCTACTCACTACCAGCTTATATTAAAACTAACATGTATAATAGATTTAACTATAATGATCTAATGCTTTTCCATATCTCTTTCTATCACTATGTGTTGAATGCATCTCTGTACGTTGAAGCATGTATAGAGTTAACTGTGGCATTAAAATCAGTTCTCTTCACTTCTTATTTTATTTCTCGTTCACATAGGTTTATAGTCGGCTTACAATCTATTATCGTACTTTCTCTAACAAAATCTATCCATATATTCTTATGTTTTCAAACTAAATATTTTAAAAATTATTAATATTCTAACTATTAAAGTTTGACTGAATAAGCTAAAAAATATTATATATTTAAACACGGAGGGTGTACTAGTCTTTCTAGTAGACTATGAAGATCCAAATTGCACTACACTTATAAGATGAGCCCGTGTGTACTATTTTTGCAATTAATTTGGCCAAAATTGTTGGGGACAAAATATTGCGAAAAATCTAGTGTTCATTGCATTCATTAGAAAAATCGTGGTCACACTCAAAACGGTTTGAATTATGTTGCATCGAATGAGGAGATGTTCTAAGCTAATGGAGATTTGGATTATTCATGAAAGGACTGAATGACAACTCAGACCGAATTAAGTTAATTAATTAGTAAGATGCAATAGTCTTATGTTTCTTGTGTGGAGAACATTCCTCTGTCCTTTCCACATGTGGAATGCAACAGTTCTCGTTTGCAAAAGAACCACAACAACATTAGAATCCACTGTACTAGTATTCAATTGTCAAACGAAGCTTTCAACTGACAAAAAGAATGACCAATTGGATCGATGCACAGTTTTGTCTTTTCGTTCCAACAAATTACAGCGACACCTAGAGATTATCGAATCAACACTTAATCTGAATGAAATTGACACGAGCAAATTAAGCATAACATGAAAAAGAAAGCAGAAATTCACATGACAGGAGTGACGCGTTCGTGCATGCAAATTAATCACACGGGATGACCACGACGGCGAGACCACGACGACGCCGGCGACCAACTCGACGTCCGAAGAGAACTTAACCGCTGCCGCCGAGCACGGACTTGAGCTTCTTCACCTGCGCGTCGTCCAAGAAGGTGACCTTCTCGACGATGGCGGACGGCAGGTTGTTGGCGAAGAGGGCGTAGTCGGTGATCTGCAGTCCGGGGTTGGGGCCGCTGAAGGCGACGAGCGCCACCGCCGCCGACTGGCCGGCGTTGTATTGGTAGTGCAGCAGGCCCTGGGGGAACACCATGATGTCGCCGGCGTACAGCGTCCTGGTGTAGACGGTGTTGGACGAGGACGAGATGAAGCCGGCGGCGACGGTGCCCTGGGTGACGAAGAGGAGCTCGGAGGCGGCCGGGTGGGTGTGGAGCGGCACCACGCCACCGACGGCGATGTCGAGCCTCGCGGCGGAGATGCCGAGCCCGTTCACGCCGGGGAACTGGCCGACGAAGGCCGGGGTCACCGCGGCCTTGATGAGGTTGCTGGTGTTCCCAGCCGCGGCGAGGCCGTGGTACGCGAAGTCCCCGGCGCCGACGCCCGCCTTGCACGGGTACCCTGCCGGCGTGTCGCTGCAGGTCAGGTCCGCGACGCAGAAGTCCTGCGTCAGCGCCATGGAGGAGAATGGCAGGAGGAGGAAGGAGAGGAGCACAGGGAGCATCACTATCTTCGCCATGGCTAACACAGCTACGAGCTCAAAGCAAGCTAAGCTAAGCTAAGCTAAGGTGTACGTAGTACTAACTGCGTCTTCGTAGTACACATGCACGCCGGTGTTTATATAGGCGTTCCGGTGTAGTAACAGATTGGACAGTGTAACGTGGGTGAATCTGGTGGTGCATGCGGAGGTCGATCGAGTAGTTCACGTGCGAGCATGCGGCCGCTAGGGTTTAGCGGGAGGAGGCCGGCGAATGGACAAGCTTTGAGCAAGCTGTACTACGTGGTCCAATGAAGAGGACGGCTATGATGAAGAAAAGGTCTCGAATTGCTGCATTATTAGGGAATGCCGAGACAAGATGGGCTTTTTTTTTTAACAAGGGGACCTCGGCTAGCTGTACTTTAGAACACACTATCTATGCGGTGAAAATGGGCACCGTGCCGGAAGAAATAATCAGGGTCAGCGGAGATCGAGAAAAAAATATTAGAGGAGGCTGATGTCTTCTTCGGCTTTCATATAAACGGCTTTCTGATACTTTCAATCGTTCTTACCCTTAAGTAATGACAGAAATTTCATTGAGATAACTAAGGGGCTCCAATAGCGTGGATATGGTAGGAGGGGCTCTAGCCCATCGAGCATGGGTGGTAGATCTACCCATGACCAGGGTGCCAGACGTTCAATCAATTTCCCCATAGAAACAAAATGTCCATGTATGGAGGGACATCCCCACAGTATTGGAAAGTGGTTATAGAGAGGTTGTACATTAACCTAGTAGTAGCAACGTAATAAAAAATAGTCTTGAATACTGTTTAAAATTCGGAAGAATTGCGTAGATCAAGCATTGAGCTAGCTCAAAATTAAAAGATCAAATTCGATTACAGGGTTTGAGGGTTGAACTAAAGCGGGTGAGTATCAAATGAATGAGAAAAAGTAAAGTTGATTGATGCCACTTATATTAGTTTGGAGCAATTAAAAAAATCTAAAAGCAAAACATTTCATCAGTTTGGGGAAACAAAGGGCGATGAATCAGGTTTATAACAATGTGTTTTCTAACAAGCCATAAAAGGAGACAGAATTGTTTCAAACTTTCCATACCAAGTTATATCTCTTTCTGAGGCCACGTTCGGCACCCCGGTCTATTTATCCAGATTCTCTTGTTTTTCACACGCACGCTTTCGAACCGCTAAACTGTGTATTTTTTGCAAAAAAAAATTCTATACGAAAGTTGTTTTAAAAATCATATTAATATATTTTATAATTTTTTATAAGTAATAATTAATTAATCATGTACTAATCTATTACCATGTCTTTCTTACCGGATAACTAACCATCCTTTTTAAGCAGCCGAACGCAACCTGATTTGTGCTAATATTGACATTCTTAGGGCCATAGAATGGAAGAGATAATTAAACAATTTGTACCTTGAAGTTCTACTTTCCTTTAGAATTTTTTTGAGTGAACTTTCCTTTAGAATTTAGGCATTATTTTCCCTTGAGTCCTAGAAAATAGTTATGAAAAACATTTCACACTCTTGGTGTTGGTAGAATTAATATGTGTCGGGAAATTGTTTTCATCCCTCAAGGGGACCTCCTCTTGTTTTCTTAAGTAGTCATCAAAAAAATAAACAAAAATAATAAGATAGATTAATATGAGATATATTACTCCACAAACATAAAAGATCAGTGATTTCTATAAGTTATAACAAAAATAACAAATATAATTATGACGGTACAGTTGAATTTAAATTTGCATGTTTGTAGGGGTAATATATTTCATATTAGTCCATCTTGCCTTTTATTTTAAATTTTTGATAACTATTTAGGTCACATGCAAGAAACAAGGGGATGTCCCCTCGAGGAATGAAAATTCACTTCCATGTGTATATAATACCATAGAAATTTTAATGGTAAATTCCTTATACACCCTCAAAAACTTACTCAATTCCTTTTATATCTCTGAAATTTACATGATTCCTTCTGTACCTCTGAAATTTTAAGTTGATACCTTTACATTTTTCTTCATTTCGCTGTTAAGTTTGTTGGCAAATGTCTTTAACGACCTTAATGATTTAGTTTTGAATATAAGCTTAAAAACCAATTGAAAATTTTGTTTGAGTGCACGATATGTTCATTTTATGTAACTAATGAGACTAAATAATTAGTGCACAAATTTTTTCATAAAGTTTAAAAATAAAAATGTAATAAATTAAAATTTTTATTTGAAATTTAATAGGATAATAGATTTTTTATTTGGGAGAATTTTGAAAAAAATTATTGTGAGCATTGGTAGTCCTGCCTTTGCATGAATGCTCCTCATTTTCATGACTTTTTTAAAAATAAATAAATACATATTTTTATTTCATTATATAAAAATAAATTTTATCATAAACAATGTACCGCACAACAAACTCATAACTATTAAAAGTCATGCAAAAGGTAATTCTATATAAGAGATTAACAAAAATTTTACGGGTATACAAGGGATTTTTCTTAAAATTTAAAGTTTTAATCCAACCGGCACATGGAAAAACTAAAAGGCAATTCTATGTGAACAATGCACTTCAATTATTTACTACTGTAGTTGTCCTTTTTTGTTACTTAGTAGATCAAGAGTTTATAATTGTTTTTTTTTGCGGTAGGTGTCAATTTACTCTACATTGTCCTCGTTCTTTTTTTTTTCAAATTTTCCTCATAACTATTTCAATTGTATTTAAGAGGCAAAGGTACCTTCAAGGGGGTAAAAACCACCTCTAAGTGTAAGACCATTTTGCTAGTTTGTTGTTTCCTGTTAGTGCTAGTAAATTAAACTTAAACTTAAGAGCTTTTCTACTATTATTGAAAAATGCACTGAGGTACTAAAATATTTAATGCAAAATTCTGATACCTTAAGGTACTAAATTTTCACGCTAAAAAATTTGGTACCTTAAGATGCTTTTTCGAAGATGTTAAAAAAACTCTAAACTTAACAAATGCTTGGTAATTGTGTGGCAGGCTAGCTAAGTTAGTTTGGAATTTGGAACTCCTTTAAGTAATTTTCACAAAAGGATAGGTTTTGTGGCATCAG
The DNA here is from genome assembly GCF_000231095.2 of Oryza brachyantha. Taxonomy (NCBI): domain Eukaryota; kingdom Viridiplantae; phylum Streptophyta; class Magnoliopsida; order Poales; family Poaceae; genus Oryza; species Oryza brachyantha. Next base: position 13,979,194 of record NC_023170.2, read on the forward strand.
AGCTAGAAAGCCATAGTTTTGGTGGTTTGTCACAAAACACTGGGTTTGGGGATAAACTCTGACAAAAACCAACTGATCGGTCTTCCATCCTCTCATTATAATTCCTGTCAACTGACAGGGAGAGTGATAATTTACAGATAGGGTTTGCTCAGCCGTAACTCCGCAGTGCTGCGCGGGAGCCGGCACATCTTTATCAGCCTCATAGTTGATTAAAAATGAGAATCAAGTGTTGACAGGGAGAGTGAGAATTTGCACATACCCCTAATTGATAGGAGTACAAAATAAGAGGCTTTGCACGGTGGTTGGTGGGTCTCTTTCTTCCTAATCTAGAAAGATGTTACGTTGATGGAACAGTTGAGGCTTGAGACCAATAGGCTTCCATATACTTGAGAAAAATGGATATTTCGATGATCATGAGTATATATATTTGTTAGTTTTAATCCAGAGTAGGCATGCTTTAACCATTACTTATTAAATAAATTTGAAGTAAACAACTCTTATAGGGTATTTTGATAGAAATATAATGATACAACTTTCATGCTACATAATTAGATTAGAAAATATTGTTCATCAAATCTTCTTGTTAACTAAGTCAGAACTGACAACTGCAAACAGAGTCCATACCCAGCCCAAGCCAAATGTTTACAGCTGGGTTGGTTTGATATTAATGCCTGGAGTGACCAACTCTCTGCTTAAATTAACAGACTGACAAGAGTAATTGTTTGGATCTGATCAGGTTCGTGACAACTACACAACAATGTCCTCATTTTGGTTTTTATCATATTCTCTGTCATGACCAGTCAGGTTTGGGAAGCATAGAGCTGTATTTGTCTGTTCGTCCTGCACTCTGCGTGTGGCTACTAGTGCATGCGTTGGTACTCGTATATCCTATAGTTGGTTGTTGAAGACATTGCTTTGTTGTTTGCAGAAATGCAGGTGGTGTTGGCAGCTAATAATTAACCCTTTCTCTTATATTATTGAACAAACAAAGTCAAGAATAAACTTAAGGTTATGTGCCTAACGAAGGCATAGGCCTGCAGCTAGAGAGATGTCTCTCCGGGAGATATGAGAAAGGAAGAGGATGAAACTGAAGCCAATTCGTTCTGCATTCATGAAAGGATGTGGAGGACATCTGCAGGTAAGTCACAAGTGGCATATCCATGCACCGTCAATAATCTTCCGACATGGCTGGAGTTCATCCTCCCATCCTTTTCTTCAGAACCAAAAAGGAAATAATTAATGGAGTGATAACTATTAATAGTGTCGACGTCACTCAAATGGAAGCTAGCATATATATGAATAATGCTAAGGCTTGATGATATGATGTCTACGAGGGAAAGGAAAATCTGGAACCACCCAACTAATATATGTACAGATATAGTGCATATTCCATTGCTATCTCAATCTACCAGCTGCCTCCAGCATGTAGTACATTGTATGTGTATGTTTACATTTCTTGCATAATTCTTCAAATAGTTATGAAATATTTTTGTAAAGAATAGAAAATACAAATATAATGAATATCCTACATGCACAATAAATATGAGATACCTACCATACATGTGCGTACATATCCTGGGGAAATACCACATACCATATCCTATATGATCAAAATAAAACCTCCAAAAAATAGGAATAGCGTACAAAACAGATAATATAGTGGTCCCAAAAAGGAAAGAACGATATAATCATTTTGGACCTGACTAGGACTGCTCAGAGTCTATCCTAATTTCCATCTCAGTTAAACTTAAACAATAAGATATCCGAGCTTATAAATACAAGACCTCCTAGGAGGAGGGGAGGAACAAGCAGAGAAAAAACCAATTGAGAGATAATACGAGCTATATGTTTAATTTCACCGAGTCGATTGGATGAAGAGAATTTGCTTTACGTACGACGAAATCGTACGAGCAGTGTACAATTTCAGCCATCGTCGCCGTGATTTGCCGCTGCGCACAGATACGCGCCGCTACGTGCGCTGCTATGCGCCACTGCGCACCTGCGCTACCGTTAATCGTACGTACGATTGTCATACGGATAACACTGCTCGAGTCGATTTTGGAGGAGCGCGAAGACTTAGAGCAAGACTAATAATATAGCCAACAAGCTGGCTATAAGCCAGCTAAATGCTGATGTGGAAGAGAGAAGGGAGAAGAGAGAGGAGAAGTTGGCTATAAGCTTATAGCTAGCTCAGGCACAAGAACCAAGACACCATGTGAGAGACATGTGGGTCCTGTATTAAAGATGAAGAGCTAACCATTATATAAGTGGGCTATAAGAAGACTATAAGGAGTCTTATAGCCAACTTGTTGGCTATATTATTAGCCTTGCTCTTACAGTCCACTACTCCTCTCTCCTCCCCTCTCTCCACATAAGCATTTAGTCAACTTGTAGCCTGCTATTATACTTCTTAGTGGCAAACTAGACTAACTAGCCGCTAAGCACCATACTTGAGCTCTATGCTGACCTTAATTAATGGCAAACTAAATGAGGATTTAATTTCCATCTCTATGCTTTTACCAATGGGATTGATATAGCGAAAGTTAATGGCTTCTTGTCAAACAGGAGTATGCTATTAGAGATTTGCTCCGGTCTAACAAAAAGTATCTCGAGGTACCAAATCGTTTTCTATCATTGGATCGAGCTAAGTAGAATGTGTACTCTTAGATCCCATTATCAGAAATAATTTGTTATCGCGAGATACCGATACCTCGAGGTACTTTTTATTGGACCTATGCAAATCTCATGCTATTAACTATCAAGAGGCTCGAAAATTGAGTAGATACAGACGGATAATACCCGTGCCGTACTGCCATGTTCGTTTCATGTTGTAGATATACGGATACATAAACATATACATATAACTCAAATATGAAAATAAATACAGATTATTTCAAATATAAATACAAATTGAATAAGTTCGGACATGAATATGAAAACAAATGTTTCTCAAAACATGAAAACCACTCAATTGATCATTTATAATTAGCAAATTAGATACAAATATTTAGAACATGGACTAAATGATGTCAACTGATTTTAAAACATATGACATAGCGGATGTAAATATTGCTCTACAAACATACATGGTTAAATGCTTAACTCGATCTAAGTACATTCATATTTGAAGTTAAGTTTGTTATTTTGTACAAAGAATTTGATGTTATGAATTCAACAAAGGGTATCTAACCTATATAATAATCTCCATTTTTCAATTTTTATCAAAAAATTATAACTATTTAGAAGGCATAACGAGGACATATATACTCGGGCCTTAAAATCCATTGCCAACATTGTTATACTGCTAAAACAACTTGCTACCACAGAGAGCCAACCGCTGGCACATGTCAAGGCCGCGTTCGTCCGACCCGCTAAGTTAACTCTATAGGTTTTCGCGCGCACGCTTCCCTGACTGCTAAACGGTGTATTTTTTGCAAAAAAATTCTATAGAAAAGTTGTTTTTAAAAAACATATTAATACATTTTATATCTTTTTAATATTAATAATTAATCAAATATATATTAATATATTACTACGTTTTCCATACCGAGTAACCTATCCCCTCCTCTATCGAACGCGGCCTAAGTATATTGTGCATCGATCTTCGCTGCCATGCATACCCATCGAGATATGCATGCATTGCCGGAACGGATCATCAATTCCTGGAAGGAATATCCTCATGCAGGTTCGAGCCAAGCTAACCCTCTCTCCATCCGGCGTGGTGACAAGGGCATCGATCGGCTTCTGGTCCAGCAGCTAGCCCCCCGGCCGCGGTACCTTTCGCTGGGCGCCACCCCCATCACATGCACGCACACGCGCGCATCAACGCATGCCCCGCCCCGCCCGCCCGGCCGGGGTGAATCGAAAAAACCGGAGACATGCATACACCGCGCGGCCGGGGTACGTATAACGACGCGACGCGACGCGACACCGAGCGCGCGCGCGCTTAGCCGTGACAGCTAAAAACGAGCGCTTGCTGCAGCCGGGTCTCTCCGCGATTTCGGCAGCGAGGGGCGGGCGCTAACGTCCAGGCGTAGTTGCCGATCACCCACGGCAACGTACACGAGACGATCGATACGCGCCGCGCATCAGGGGAGGGGGGGCCGGGCGCCGGCGGTATCCAATGGCCGCCAATACGCGCGTGACGTGACAGCCGTCGGACGCGCGCGGCACACCAGCGGCAGGGGGTTCATCGTTCACAGGGACGGTTTCATTGGGTGTTTTATGGACAATAAATAGGTAAAGTGAAGAGAGAGGTAAAATGAGTTTTGAAGATAAAGTCATGCATGACAGTTACCTAGACAGCTTCTATCTTACCTGTAACCTAGAAAACAATAATAAATAAAACTATGCATTGAGAGATATGTTTTATCTTAGTTTTAAACATTTTAAATGACATGTCACTCTAGATAATTATGTCTATGAAACTTACATTGAGAATGACCTAAGGACATTTACGCTACGCTTATGTGGCATTTGGCCTCGCATGCCATGGTACCGATAGGAGGAGAGTTTTCGGTTTTTGCAAGTCCTGCCAAGCCCCGCGCGTCCTAGCCAACGTACGCGCGCCTCCACCTCAGGCCTGAGGCGCGTGGTCCCTGGGGAGAGAGATGAGCTCGGCATGGTCCCAGAGAAGAGAGAGGAGCTTCGGACTTCTGTCGCCGCCGTCACCCCATGCTCCGCCAGATCCCGCCAGAGGGAGGGAGATGCCGGCGTGGGAAAGGAGCTTCAGCTGATGGTGGAGAGAGTGCAGTGGGTTCTATTTAAAGCTGACGTGAATCCTATTTTATGTGACTTCTACTATAAAATGAGTGATTTCGTCTACGTGGTATAGGAGGGTATACCCCTAATGTGAATGGCCTAATTTATTTGGTGACGCACGCCTCATCGCTGCCTGTCTCGATATCTTTAGCTATCAGAACGGTACTGTGTTTTAAGCCGTGCTGTGGAAAACGGTTGCTAAGTAGGCCGTTTCTTTTGGATTCGGCGAGCAAACCACCACGTCGAAGCTAATTAATAATTTTGTTGGTCGTTTCCATTTAATGGACATCTTAGTTAATAAGCGTTTGATGATAATGACGTTGCACTTGTTGAGTTAGCTTAACCTGATTTTTGTCTCAGTACCTACCAAATATGTTGTACCCTCTCAAATAGGAGTAATGACCGTATTTAGTTACCAAAACAAAAATTTGATCGTTGTCACATTGAATATTTGACACATGCATGGAATATTAAATCTAGACAAAAAGAAATCAATTACACAGATTGAGTGTAAATTATGAGACAAATATTTTAAGCCTAATTACGTCATGACTTGACAATATGATGCTATAGTAAATATTTGCTAATGATGGATTAAAAAGGCTTAATAAATTTGTCTCGCAGTTTTCTAGCGAAATCTGTAATTTGTTTTGTTATTAAAATATATTTAGTATTTTAAATATGTGACCGTATATCCAATGTGACAACCAAACCTAAAAAGTTTTCCCAACTAAACAGGGCATATGTTTCCTTTGAATTGACCAGGTTAGTTCCAAAATACAAGTATCCGCACGATTTAAATCTTGTGTAATGATATAAGCTTTTATGACGTTATATTCATGGTACTACTCCCTGTTCGAATTCGTTTTATTTTATTTTCACATACCTTCTCATCCGCATTCACTTTTAATTCAAAAGAGGGTAAGATACTTTTTCTTCTCAAACTTAAGCCATACCCTTTCCAATACCTCTAGTTTTATAATTCTAGTCATTTTAGACAAGATCATTGTCAAACGTTTTAAACTTTTACTATTAATATTTTTAAAAAAAACACCAGGATAACATGTATAGATGAGTCTTGAAGAGTATTCTAATAAAAGTAAATATTTATTAGTTTTTATATATTTTAGTAGAAACTTATAGTCAAACGTATATAAATTTTTAAAACAACGATAATTATTAAACTAAAGGGAGTACAAAACAACCTATAAATATTTATATTGTGTAAAAGAGGTACAACGGTTTCGATCTGCATATTGATCTGGAGGACCATATGTATGTACACTATGACAGTTGGTACTTGCGTCCTCGCTTTACACGGAATGCGACCTTTGGGATGCTGCTCACCCTTGTGACACAAATCTGAACCACAATGAAAAGCCCAGAATCTAAAACCACTAGACCTATTAGGAAACAAAAAAGAAAAAAGTTTGTTATGCTTCCCTTAGTTATAGGCTAACTCAATTCACGTCAGTCAACCACAAAAGCATGCTTTCTTAAATATTACAATCGGGTTAATTACTCCCCTGCACATATCCTCTTCTGCTCCGTCAACCCCACCATTAGGATCAAGCTATAGCGTCCCCATCTCCTTCCGATCCCCCTCTGCTCCGCCCCTCTCAGTAGATGGTGAGGGAATCACCGTGGTCACAGGACGACAACACCAGATGGTGAGCTCATATTGTCAAGCGGTTGTGATTGAGTAGGAGCTTGAGTTGGCCTCTTTCACCAGGACTGACAGACAGGGGTAGAGAGGAGTGAGATATTCTTTTATGAGCTTTTTTAACATCTTTGATAAAAGTATTTCAAGGTATCATATTTCTCAGTGTAAAAATTTTGTACCTCGAGGTACAATATATCTGAAAGTACCAGAATTTCATACTAAAATTTTTTGGTACATCAAGATACTTTTCAGGGATGGTAAAAACACTTTTCTTTTATACTCTCATATGTCGGTCCACTAAATTTTTATTTTTATTTGCTGATTGTAAATGCCCCATAAACATCACGTCACACATACTACAAAGACGATGCAATGTTCCATATAAGTGCCATGTACGATAAAAACACTCTCTGTGCTGGAAAGCTTGACCACAACATATAAGGCCAAGGACCTCACCGGTGCTCTCGTTGAGCAGAGAGGCCATGAAAGGAGACGGAGTTAAAGAGCTAGGAAAGGAAGTGGAGGAGGCGACATGGATGGTGGTAAATTTACGTCGATTTGCTGAGCTCGCCTAGCATCACCGCCACCTCCACCATGCTCCACCATCCCAATTTGCCTTGCGGATGCCTGAGCTCAATAGTAGCGACATGGGCGATAGTGGAACCGCTGGTAATGGCGCCACCATCCACACCCTCTACCTATAGCGTGTGCAAGATGCACGGCGATACATAGCACCACACTTGGTCTCGAGCTCGAACTTTGGTGCCATCCCTTGCTCACACCTAATGCCCCCAATAGTGATGGTGAGCTCCCATTAGGCTATTGTCATCGTTGAAGGACCATCTTAGACTATTGTAGCCAAAAGCATCGCATGGCGTGGAGAAACTCATCACTGTTAGGGAGAACCTCCTCTAGATTCGCTGTGGTCCTGCTGACGAGCATGGTCCTATGCTCAGTCTAGCAATAGTGACAGCGGGTTGCTGGCCATGGTTTTTAGGAGATAGATGGAGATAAGATAGGAACATGGGTGGAAAGAGGGAGAGAAGAGGGGGAAGAAAAGAGACTTTTTTAATTAATTTTTGTTAACTGTTATGTAACATGAGCAACATGTAGGCGTCATGTAAAACGAAAACCAGGTCACCATATAAGCACTACGTAGGATAATATCGACTAACAAATGGCTATAGGAGACTGATTAACCTAATTTTGAATAACTGAGGAAGTATACATATATCTCGTTTTATGGTTAAGGGATACGAATCAGATTGAGATTATAGTCGAGGGAGTGAAGTGAACTTTTTCTAAACAATAAAGGAATGAACTCAGGGAGAGATGCTCAATTGCTGCTCATGGGCCAATCAACCGAAGACCTCCAATGGGCTACCATATAGGACAGCCCAGACTTCCGGCCGGTCAGTGAGAAGTCCATGGGCCGGAAGCCAACTTCTCCAACTGAAAGCATATTAGATGTTTGTCTCTCCTCTCTCTAAAAAAAGATGTTCACTCTGTCAGTAAAGCCTACAATTAGTATACACACAGCCGGTAAGAGCAGGTACAATAACATACTATAAGTCACCTATAAACGTAGGTTAAGGAGATATGAGAGAAGAGAAAAAGGTAGCGGGCTACAGATTTATAGTCACCTGCAACACGGACTCTAAGTCATAACGTGTGTATAATAGGTGAGACTATGTATTAAAAGTGTAGTATATATTTTGTATGTAACTATTGCATAAATTGACTATTAAATTGACTATAGATACTTTGGAACTAGTAGTTAGCTATACTATTGAACTTGCTCTAAGATGGCAGGGAGAAAAGAGTTACAGATCTTAGCAGGATGGAGCTGAGTCCAATTTATCTACAATCAATTTAATAGTCAATTCATATAATAGTTAACTACAAAACATCAATACATGGTCCCACATGTCATACACATATTTTGTCTTGGAGCCAGTATGCAGCTGGCTATAAATTAGTAGTCCATCTCTCTTCTCTTTTCTCTCTTATCTCTTTAAAATATACTTATAGCTGGCTTATAATCCTACGTATCGTGCACGAAAAAAGCGGAGGATTATGCGTGGGTTATGGCGCCAATGTGGAAAGAATGAAATCCTAAAGCCAAAACCGGGCTAACTGAACTGAACAGCTTTCGTTCTCCGCCTTAAAAAAACCGATCAACTCGGGGACTCGCGCGGGGGTGGGGCATCGTTTCCTGCTAATCCGGTGCAGAAATGCAATCCGGGCAGGAGGGGGAAAAAAGCTAGCAGCGGGGATACGATCTCGCCTTTGCCACCGGATAAAGTCGACCGCTATCTTCCGGCGAGCCACCCCGGGAGCTGTGCAGCGGCTTCTTTGCAAGATTCTGCATAAGCCAATGGGGTGGTTTTTTGCTGGTTTATCTTAGCAAAGAGATGCATGGGGGAGGGTGATTAATCTATGCTGCCCAACGGCACTATGGCATGCCCCCCCCCCCCCCCCCCCCCACATCATCTCTCAGCCCTTCTCCTCCTTGGTCTCTCGAGTCAAATTTGAGCTAGAGTTTCACCGAAAATTATTCATAGTGGGAATAAGAAATTTAAAGTCATCTCTGGTAACTAATTATAATAAAAAACAGGTTCTACCATGGGTCGAACGCATATTAGCAATAGGTTTCCAAAACCCTGTATAATTAGATAAGGTTGAAAAGTATATGATTAGTAAGTAGAAATTCGCACAAAGGGCAGAGCTTGATCCTTGATTGCATAGTTGAAATCAATAGCGTTACCAGGGAACATGCCATGCAGAAAAGTTTTTGTGGAAGAGACATTTCGACCGGTGTCTATATATCAGAAAAATAATATTTGATTTCAATATGGTTTATGACTGAAATGTCTGTTCTTTTGGATAATATACTAAGGCCCCATTTGATTTGAAGGAAAAGCATAAGAATTTTAGAGAATTCAATTCCTATATAATTTTTTGCCTAAATGGCTCTTTGAAACAAATGAATGGACATTATGGAATCCTACCAATGCTTCATTCCATATAAGTTTTAGAGAAAATTTAACACAAGGTTCGGTCTCATACTCCAGTGAAAAATTTCTTTCAATCTTTATCTCTTCTCAAATCTTCGTGTTTTTTTTTGTCCAAACAAATGGCCATTTATGTTTTCCCCCCTTGTTTTATAATCATCTGCTTTATAGTTGCAATTTCCTATTAACCTATGTTTTCCTATTATTTTGTTTTCTCGATCATACTATGTTTCAATGAAGTCTTGAAAATTGGCATGAAAGATGAACCGAAGATGTAGTGTAACTTTACCTGAATAGGGTTTGTATTGATGGGGAATAGAATTAACTTTTGTGTGCTTTGCATGGGGTGCATATACCCAGCTGCAGAAGCCAGCAGTGCAGTGCAGAAGGAAGGAAAGAAAAGAACCAGACTGAGATCCGCCTCGTGCCAAGAGCAAGACAAGTGTTATTCGGGCAACAACAGCCTAACCTTTTGGACACAAACAATGAAACAACACACACTCTCTCTTAACATAAACAAAAGCAAAAGAATTAGCACTAGTAGGATACTGTTGCTGTGTTGTTGGGAAGTGAAATCATGGGGCTATAATTGCATGGGGAACCTCGTCAGACACACACACACAGAGGGAGAGAATCCAATAGGGGTTTCTTCCTTTTGCAGCAATCCTGGCTACCCTCCTTTTAAGGAGAGGATCTGCTCTGTTTGGACTTGTTTACATTCCCCTTCTTTTGCAAACCTGCTTGCAACTTTTGCAGTGCAGGGTATCTCTTTCAGTCTTTCTGCATCTATGTGCAGCATCTCAACTGCTCAAAGCCTCCTGAGCCTAAAATCTTAAAATCTTCATCTGCCTTCAGAGCATATAGGCAGTCAAAGTATTATGCAACTTAATTATGCTGGATTTGATGCAAACCAAAAGATCCTTTCTTTGTTATTTTTTGTTTTGCAAATCCTTTTGTTTAACTATTTATTTATGCAGTTTTTTTTGGTCGGAGAAACCAGCCAAAAAAAGGATTTGCAGACTTGCAGCTGTGGGCGCGCACAGATTCAAGTACTATGTGGCATTGCGTTGCATGCATGGAGAATCAGATGCTCTGGCCATGAAAAGACTCTAGCCTAATCTATCTTTTCCTTTCTTTTGCATATTCCATGTGGGTGAAAGAAAGCATAGGGTGTTGAGTTGACATTTGACTTTGACCCTTTTGACCCAGGTTCATAGCAAATGTTCTGAAGAAAAAGAAAAGAATGTGCCACATTGGCCCAGAAAAAGGCATCTTTGTTTATCTTAGATTTTGCACAAGTATAGTAGGGATAGATGCTCTAAGGTACGCATGAAGACAAACACATTGTACCAGTAGTGTTTTAACTCCTTTAATTTGTGTCAGATTTACAAACAGCAACTGAGCAAACCTGGCCCTCATCTTTAACTATCGTGCTGTTCCCATAAAAAGTGCATGTATGTATCCTATCTTTAAGCTTCTACTTAGGTTTGTAAGCCAAAATTTAAATTTTCAATCTTAATTTTTTTGTTATAGTTGATTTTGGTTTTTTCACTAAAGTTTCTTTTTCAACATTGACTTTTAGACGATTAACAATACGTATAATATTCACAACTTATTTTTTCTCTGCAAATATGTCGTTTTACCTTTTTCATGAAAATCCAAACAATCGCATCCATAGTTACTTAAAATTAATTGTAAACACCCCTATCTTTTCTCTTATGCTTATGCTCATAAGCCAAAATTTGAATTTTTAACCTTAAATTTGGAGTTTATTTTTTAGCCAAAGTTTGGGATTTTTACCAAAATTTATTTTTCAGCATTGACTTTAAAATCACTAAAAATACGTATATAACATTTTTACTCATAAATTATTTTTATTTATAAATATGTCGTTTGGATTTTTCTATAAACAACCAAACAATCACCGAGGAAAACAATTTATCATGATATACTTGATACTTTTGTTTAGAGTGATACCATACCAACTAATACTGTCTCAAAAAGACTTCATTTTTAGCTTCTATTGTTTATCCTATAATCTTTTCTATTTTGAGTAATTATGTATCAAAGTTTGGTTAAGTAGAAGATAAATGTTTTGAAATTTGAACAAAATGGAAGACAAATGCATTAGGGTTTGAAAAGGTGAAGGGTTTTCTATAGTTATATGTGAGATAGCTAAAAATAAAATCTTTTTGGGATGAATGAAGAATAACTGATACGGTACAATTATTCATTCAAGGCCATTTTAAGGTGCACTACCTTACCTTGGGGGGGGGGGGGGTAAGAGTTAACGACGAATCATAACCATTGATTTATTTTATTTAATTATCTACTACTAAATATAATTCCATCTTTTAATCGATAAATCATAGCAATAAAGGATAACATGAATGCCTATAATTTTTAAATTTAATCACATATGCAAAGGAATGTACATAAGAAATTTTGTAGTTTTCAAAACAAATATGCTGAAGATTTCAAATTTTCTAAAATTTCAAATTCTTAATAGAAAATTAATTAGAAAAATATTTGAAATTTTGAATTGTCCCAAGCATCGAAGGGATCCTTTGGAACAAAGGAATTTTAGAGAAAATTTTTAGGGTACGAATCCTTTGGAAAAATTCTAGATATTCTCCTTTGGATCGAAGGAATGATCCCATTCCATTATAATTTCTATGGAATGAGTTAAAACATATGAATTTGGAGGAAATTTACCATGAACTCAACCGATTGAAAAATTTCCTAGCTGTCACTCTCTCTCTCTCTCTAAAATTCTGTATGATTTTGGCATTCGATATGATCAAGTTGACATGACATCTTAAATAATGTGTTTTTACTATTCCTGTATTTTCCTAATCCTACGTTCCAAAAGAGCCCTAAATGCATATAGCCTAAATATTGACATTATTGTAGTATCGGATTTGAATTTTGCAAATTTAAACATACATTTTTCATTTTTTATCCAGATTGTACATACATATGGTGTTGAAGATTTCGAAGTAATTACAAATTCTGATTTGTAAAGAAAATGACAAGCAATATCGTGCATTTATTACCTACTTTGTTGGCACCAATAGTTTTTACACCAGGTTAAATAATTTTATTTCTTTCCTCTTTTACCAGGTATTAACGGTAAAATTAATGATATCCGTTGGATTAGTCTCAAATGGACGGTCTAAACTAAATTGGGCAACTCTCGAATGCATTTTACTGGTAGTATTATACTACTAGTAAAAAAAGAGTATTTTTATACTTTGTTAATTATTTGATTAGCAGTATTTTGTAATATTGCTTTTTCTGCAATAAAGATCACAACAAAAATAACGATACTATCCCTTCAAATTCCTACTACATGTAATATTTTTGAAAGTATAATTTAATCGCACTGTCCGATAAAAATAAATCAACGGTATGAATTAAATTCTATTACCATTAAAATGCACCGGAGTCGCTCTGAAACTAAATTTGATGCCCTGTAAAAGAAGTCCAAAACAGAGAAAGCTCTTTCTACACAACCATGAAAAGAAACAGTCCACCTGAACTCTGGAATCTGAAATGAACAGAGAAAGCTCAATGCCTACTGTGAAAAATTAAACTCTCTCTGAGTATCACGAGAGGGGGGGGGGGGGGGGGGAGAGGGAGAGCTGGGGAGACGGGAAAAGCGCGCATCTTTGATATGAAAAAGCTTTGATCTTTCTGAGAATCACATACATATCCATCCATCTGCACCCACAACAGCACAGCTGAGCACATCAACTTTGAACGGCCAAAAGGAAATCTGTGTAGGCTTCGCAGCTAGCGCAAAGCCGGCACTGTCAGCACCATATTCGCCATGCCATCCCCGGGGACTTTGAAGAAGTGGCAGGGAATAACAATGTTATCCAGGGAAAGGCCTCACAATACACTTGTTACAGTTGTACTACTACTGCTACTCTCCTCCTCCTCCATGGCAATTGGCAACAGGCAGCAGCAGCAGTCACTGCAATAGTATCAATGCATGCATGGCAAGGCATGGCCGGGGCCAGGGCTGCATATCGGACTCGATCTGCCGCGGAATCTTTGCTTTATTGACATCGCTGCCCGGTTTGTTCTGTACTCAAAACCCAAAAGCATTTTGACAGAGAGAGAGAGAGGAGAGCAGAGTGAAACACTGAACAGTAGCACCAAAGCAAGCAAAGCAGCAGCCATGGCATGGCAACAATGGCACGCAGGAACCAGACGAGCTTTTGCTTTGCTTTGCCGAACAGCCTTTCCTTGCATGCATGCGTGCGTGGTTTATCTTCTCTCCGGCTCCGATCACATGCAAGCTATGTATGAAGCAAACAATGGCGACGGCAGTGGCAACATTGCTCGCCTGTACGCCGGCACATGGATGCTGTGCGTATTCTATTGCCTGACGATTTAACTATGACCAACAGCCCAACACAGCATGTCTAGCTGCGTGCCTGCCGAGATCAATCCAACAGCGTACTGCTGCTGATATCTAGGACCTGTACCCGTCCATGCTGCAGGAGTATCTACTGGAAATTTTTAACCTCTGCGTGCATGTGGGCCGTCTGCATGGCGACCGAGCACAGAATCTCTCTTGTGTGTTTTCTTCTTAACAAAAGAACAATTTGATTGCACAGAGCAGAATCTACTACTAAACTGGCCATCTTAAAGTGCTAAAGCGAGATTTACAGCCACCGTGCATGCCATGGCTGCATTCGCTTGTGGTAAAGTTTCAGCGGCGAATCTCCTTGGAAGGAGTGACCTAACGTTTTGCTGCGACGAGAGAGATACGGTGGAAAGCTTGGCTACTTCGATCCTCTCACCCTTTCCGGAGGGCAGAAACCTTTGGTTTTGAGCTCAGTTGGGTGCTCATGCAGTCATGCTCGATCAATTGCTTGTGCACCCAACTAGCCTGCCTCTTCAAGGTCATTCACAATACAGCCACTCCAAGTACTACAATTCTTGGAGAAGAGAAAATGTGTGCCAGGTAAAGTGCAGACCATACATCCTCTTCCATAGAGTAAAGTGGCTTATGGTAGCTTCAATTTTCCATGTTAGACCCTAACATTTTATATTTTAGTCCTTATTTTTTTCATCTTATATTTTAGACTGAACACCCAAATCTAGATACATGATAAAAGACCACCACACCTGCCTCCCCTCTCAATCGTTGTTAGACCATCTCCAAGAGTTCAGTTAAATTCAACTAGCCAAATGATTTTATGTCCGACCAGCTAGAAAAAAATTAACTAGCCATATTTCTTATATAGTCCAAGAGACAAGCCAAATATTCATACTATCCATTATTCATATCTATGAGTTGGTCCCTATAACAAATTAAGTGAGTGGAGGTGGAGGATGACTAGATAGTTTGGTTAGCCAAACTTATAACATCTCTAAGAGCATGACTAAATTTTGCCTCTTCAAATATGAATTTAGTCCTTTATGTCAAAATATTGTATCTCCAAATTAGTATGCACTCCAACAAACTTGTCATCCCCACCCTCCAAATCATAATAGTTAATTTCACTATATATCCAAAATTTGGAAACTCCCAACACCTACAATGGACTCTCCATATCCACTTTCTATTAAGTACACGCCCATCTATATGGGGCCCATAGATAGCCATCCAACTTAGTGAGTGTGAGGCTTGCCAGATTTAGCCATTAAGGGGATAAATTTAGCCATTCAAATGACATGACAAGTCATATAAATAATCTCTTGGAGGTCATTTTTTAATATAATTACTAAAAAATAGTATACATAGTCATTTGATCATTCTACTAGACATGCTCTTAGCTAGCTAGCTAGCCCGCTCATTTGACTAGTGGAATAGCTTGTTGGGTCAAATGGCCAGTCTCTAGGAGTATGTTTTCTACTAGGTTAGCAATAGTCTTGGATGACTAACATGATAACTAGTCTCTTGGAGACACTCTTACGTCATCGCACCCCTCGCTGTACGTTGATGTGGCCTATCTTCCCCGCAGGCATTGCCTTCCTCCGCTCTATCGGCACCTTCTCACCCTCCTGGCCTCCTCTCCTATGCAAATTAAGTGGAGCAGCCTATGAGCTTGAGGGAAGACACAGATTCAAACAAGTCGAGGTGGGGGTTGTTGCCGCCCTTTCCTCCTTTCTCCAACAGACGGTGCAATCGCGTTAGCACACCACTGCTACCTCCTCTTCATCGCTTGGATATCCTCGTTTGCAGTGGAATACCCGTGCTTTCACAGAGATGTGAGAAGCTTCATAAGGGCACGACCAATATCCACATGGAGGGAAATCTCCTAATTGACTCCATGAAACCATATCATAGATCAAGGTCACCACATCGTAAATGCTCTATGTCTGGTTGCTTGTATGAGCTACCAAATATGTGAATATTTGTCAGGGGAGGATTCAATGTGGTTGCCAGTGGAGCTCAAGCCGCCTACCTGCTGGATCTCCACAGAAAATAAGAGAGAGATAGGGGAGAAAAGGAGGGAAGTAAGAAGAGTAGGGGGCTGAAAGAGAAAGTAGACAATTACCCCCTCTTTTACCCGGTTAGATCCACTCCTGATATCTGTGATGTGTATTCAACTGGCACCAGTTTAATTTGCTGTTTGTAATACTGCAGGTGAGAGATACCAAGCCAGGAATTTTTGTCTTTGCGTTGAGGAGGCATGCTGGAAGATGTGTGTATCATCTATTCAGATTTTCTTTTTCAGACGCGATAAACCATCAGCGATCTCTTGAAAAATCATTAAAAACTCTGCTCTTTTGGGCTTTTTTTAGACGTACAGCACTTGTGAAATTGGCCCGCTTGATATGACGATGTTGGGCTATAATTAAGCCTGAGCCCGGTTTTATTTGTCAGAGGAAAACTATTATTTAGAACAAAATTATCTCCAGGATTGTTTGAAATAATAAAATTCCGAGCACTAATTTTTACGGTCGTCGGTGATAGAACTGCTCTACAATTTATAATACCACACGATGAGATATGAGAATATAATTCACAAATACCTCCTGGTTAAATGGATAGGTTGCTAGATAAATAATAAGGGTCTCTTTAGAACACATGAATTTTAAAAATTTTTAGAGAAAACCGTTCAATTCCTATAAGTTTTCCTCGAAAATCCTTCCGGCCAAAGAGGCACTAAGAGAGAAGATTGAGCTCTTTTTATGAATGACATAGACTTTTTTCCACCGGAATGTCATCAACTCTGCTTTAACTTACAGTGATCTATGCTCTACAGTAGAAACGGTACTCTCTGGTTCTGACGCCGACCGTTCAATTTATTTAAGAAATTATTTAATTAGCAATTATTTTGTTGCAATTTTATTTATTACTAAAGGAACTTCAGGGGCATGACTTATAACTTTCATATTTGCATAAAAATTTAAATGGTGAAACGTACGTATCAAAGTCAATTACATCTAGAAGAAACGCATTAATACACAACAATACAATGTTACTGGATACTTATACCTCTTGATTCTACTACCAGCAATTGATTTAAGTAGTACAAATATAAGTGCCACATATTTTACATATGTTCATACTTATAAGCTAAAATTTCAATCATAAAGTTAATTTTAGTGTTGTTTTTGATGTTTATTCATCAATCATAATTTATTCTCCCGCATTTGAATTTAGATCACCAAGAACATATATATAAAAGTTTTACTCATAAATTATTTTTAATCATTAATAAGTTGTTTCGCTTATGCTTATAATCAGCGAAAAGATGGGGCTGATACTCCCTCCGTCCATAACTTGTCACTGTTGACTGCTAATGTTTCAACTTTGATCATTAATTAATTTTAAGCAATTAACTTTTGGTTAACGAAATTTGAATTGCCGTTATGTCACAAATGACAAACCACAATGCTAATAAGGATATTTTTAAGAATATATAAACTTTTGAAAAAAAAAGAACATTTAAAACTAGCAAGTGAATAGTAACTAACGACAACAAGTATGTAAAACTGAAAAAGCAGAGAGAGTATACAAATTTCTATCCGACGGAGATCATCGTAAAAGTAGATGGTATTGGAGTGATGTTGCTCTTTGTTTAAATGGAGGTTGTCACCTATATTGTTTACGGTGACAATGCTACTCCCCGTCTCTAAATATTTAACGCAGTTGATTTTTTGACACATGTTTAACCATTTATTTTATTCAAACTTTTTGTAAAAATATGTAAAACTAGATATATGCATAAAAGTATATTTAAAAATAAACGAAATGATATAAAATAATTAATAATTATATAAATTTTGTTAATAAGACGAATAGTCAAACATGTATTAAAAAGTCAACGGTATCAAATATTTATGGATGGAGGGAGTACTAGTTAGGTTTTCGGAGGATATATGGATTTTTCACACCCTTTAAGAGACTAATTTATTTTCTTCGCAACATTTGTCGAGAACATCAAATTTCTGCTGCTGATTGTTTTGTTGATGGAGAACATGACACAATAAACGACATTTATAGATCTAGAAGGGATCAGTAATTGTGTAAAATTTCTATCGTTGATTGCTCCACACAAATTACATGGTGCTATATTGTCAAAGTGTGAACTACTCGAGACGGAGATCATAGGGTTTGGGGTTCAGCCAAAGGAGCGCAGGAGAGATCACTGGTTCAAATGCGGTGAGTAGTGTAGTAAATGCGTGGAAAAATCATACAGACAACGCAAGTATACAAGTTTAGGCCACATGAAGCCATAATACCTTGCTCTTGTGGATGTTCTTATTGATTGTATGTGTATGACACAAGCGATGAGAATAACAGGAGCTCTCTAACGATGAATGAAAGTTTAATTTTGTAGCTCCTTAATACTCTTGACGAGGGGTTACTACTCGCTATATCATCTTCTATGCATTTTGATTATCTTTGGTTGGTTTTTTTTCATCAATCAAGCTTGGCACTCCTTTTGCCAAGGGGATACCACAGTAGCTCGGTTATAAAAAAGAAACATGTCACTGTAGGGACCTATCTACTTTACCTTACACTTTCTAGGGTAACCATTTAGTACACGTGTTTCATCCCTTTTGATAGGACATTTGACATGACTGGCAATCCTAGAAGTTAGTGGGTACCCATAAGGACCTACAACCCTCCACACGCCACATAGCTGAGGTGGAAACAGAGTTGATAGTCCGTAGGTCACACCATCGGGCCTTGACTGGTGGGTCCACCAATCGATGAAGGGGGCGGCAGGTGGCCATCATCCAACCTGTCGGCATTTGACAACCATCGTCAGTGGGGATGATGAAGATGACGAGATTGATATGACCAAATAGGGGGCACATCTATTTTTTCACGCCTGCCCAAGGAAAACAAGCATCCTTCTATCGCTTTTCAGTACTGTTGCATGGAACATACAATACCAGGCGTGCCCGACATCGTGCGTGCCAGACATTAAATGTGGCCGATGAGGGGTTCCTTCACCTCACAATGTTCTCCTGACCCCCCCCCCCGACCGGTCTTTGGTGGTATGCCATGCAGGCGGTCATTGGGTATCGGACTGTCTAGGCACCTACTTGCTCTCTGAGAGGAGGGGTTGGAGTGGCTTGACCCTTCTACAGGGAGCACGTCCTAGGTCCTGAGACATCGCGACCACTATGAGGAAGCTCTAGTTTCTATAACACTAATAGTAGCCCACCTTTACGCAAGACCGCCATCAATTTGGAGGCGGTCGGGGTGAAGGCCCATTAATTTTGGCAAACTGGTGCTCAAGGGATGTCATGGTATCGCGTGTGCCTGATTTTAAATGTGATTGATGAGGGGTTTCTTTGTCTCACAGTATTCTCGTGATGGCCCTCCACCGGTGTTTGGTGGTATGCCACGTGAGTGGGTGTTTGGCACCACGTTGTCTAGACAATGGTTTGCTCTCCAAGAGAAGGGGTTGGGGTGGCTCGACTCCCAGCAAGAGGCATGTACCAGATCCTGAGGCACCGCGAATCATTGGTGAGGAACCTTAATTCCTATGGCACCGATATATATCTCTCTAAAACAAATATAACCACCCAAATATATAGACAATCCTGGTAAGTTTAGGAAGTCGGATGGTTCCAATGAGGTGTTGGAATGGAATTTTTTTCAAGTATGCTAGAAAACGTTCACTTAATATGTTCAAGCTTGCATGCTGCTCTCTGTGAACGCTTAATTTGATGCATATCGATGAACAGCTGGGAATCCACACATGAGCCACGGAAATACGACAGTGTGCCTTCATTCCAATAGTTTATCACGCACTAGAGCGAGAACCAACCATGCATTTTTTTTCTTTCGGGAAAAATCATGCATGGCATCTCCCTCCACAAAGAATACTGCTCCTGTCGGAATTATTCTTAATTTGACAAATCCCACTTTCTTTTTACTAACTAATGAGCACACTACAAGTGATCGAATGGGATGCCCAAGAGCTAGCAGAGGTCAACTCCACAAAAGGCAGCTGGCCCCTTAGTGGTGTAGGACAGGGTACGAATTTACCAGATGAGAAGTTATGCTAGCTTTAGTCTTGTCATAAGCCCTCCTAGACCAGGATTGGAGTGTTTGTGTCATGTATTCCATTTGTCACAAAACAAACCAATCTTTTACTTTTTATCTATAATGTTTGACCCTTTATCTTATTTAAAAGAAAATTGTGATTAATATTTTTGTTTTTATTAGATGATAAATCATGAATAATACTTTACGTATAACTAATTTTTTTATTTTCTTAAAACTTTTAAATAAGACAGATGATCAAACGCTGGATACGAAAACCGAAAGATTGGTTTGTTTTGAGACAGGGTGGAGTACATATGGTTCATGATTGCATTGTCATTGCTAAAAGTTAGTGGTAGTAAAGTAGTGCTGGTTCTTTTATTTACTGTGTAGAACATCAATAAGAGACTTTTCAATACCCACCTTGGACCATTAATTTTTTCTAGTCGCATTCATTCTCATATAAAGGAAATCTTTTGTGAGTACAATGACATGCTTGAAAGCATTTTACATGGAAATTCTATTAATGTCACTTCCAAACGACAGAGCTTGATATTTCTGCTTGTACTTAATTAGCCATTAGCACGTGCATTTTCACGGCCTGGATTATTCTTTCGTGTTAAACGCTGTGTTGAAAATCCACCGCTTTGATATGATAAATCATGAAGGGCCACTAGACATTAATTAATCCGCCAAATACCCCCATAACCCACATATTAAGTATTAAATGTTTTTACAGTAATACCTTTAATAATTGAAATTGGTATACATCCATAAATATAATGGATATTATCCTCTTTTAGAGAAATCAAGGATGAAGAGGAAACATTATGATGGTCCTATTAAATAAGGGGTGGTTTAGGGTGGGAGGATGTTTGGGATAAGTTAGAAAGAAAATAAAATTAAAATTGATCGATGGAACAACACTAAAATCACTTATATTTGTGGATAATAAGTAAGAGGGGATAAAATCTTTTATATTTGTGGATAAAGGGAGTAATGTAAGAATATTTTTATGGTTGTCCCATGCATGGTGGCATTGTTAGACAATATTCACGGTCAAATAAGAAATCATGCATTCTAACGTTTTGGAATGAATGGCCACACCTTGCACTCCAATTACACCATTAAAGCGGTGTTACAACCTACAAATATGCTACATCTCTGTTTTTTTACTTATTGTTTGGGACATCCACATACACTATCTTTTTGCTAGTTCTTATGTTGATAGGCAAAAATTTGAATTTTTAACCTTAAAGTTGGAGTAGATTTTAGGGGGTTTTCATCGGAGTTTATTTTCAACTTTGGTTTTAGATCGCTAAGAACACGCATATAGAGTTTTATTTATAAATTATATGTTTACAGAAGTTGTTGAAAATATAACTAAGAAAGTTATTTTCATAACAAATATTCTAATACCATTTTCTCATATCGAATTATAAAATTTAGGTATTAATTAATTGTTTAAGGTTTTGAGGTTTGACTGCACCCATTTTAGAAGGGCATCTATTTAAGAACCCATTTTAGTGGCTTGCACCCCAACAGATCAAGGTGGTGCCACCAACTAGATGGTTTATTTTCAAATGTAAGTTACTGGATTTTTTTATGTGTTACTAGATTCTATTTGTTTTAACAAAATCTTCACAAAGAAAAAATAAAAAATCCACGGTACAGTGAATGTTTCAATTGTGCGCGAGGGAAAAGCACAGAACTGAATGGGTAGGGCATGATCTGACTTTTTCCTAGGTACCTGAACACCAGCTCTCAGGGTCCAAGCATGTGTAGGGGCCAAAGCAATGCTTCCATGCTTATCAAACTACTGTGCACTATAATTGATTGATGCAAGTAGAACTGCTGCTAGTGAAAGCGTCCCTGCGCTCTATGTGGTTCTAATATTCCCACTACTTGCATTTTTTTTTTGCCAGGTTGAAATTCCTCGACATATCTTTGTGCCAGCTACAAGAGGGAATATAAATCTTTAAAATATCACCAACATAATGTTTATGTATTGCAAGTCAGATAGAATTTACGAAATGCAATTTTATATATTTATTTATTTAGCTAGCTAATACTAGCCTAGGTTTGGCTGTGTAAAAGGCAAAAGTTGGAGATGTAAATCATTTCCATTGTTAGATCATGTTGAACAGTCCATCCCTCTCGTACTCCATCTATAAAATAGAGGATGATGGGTACGGTAAAGGATATAGTCCAACAGTTCATCCAACACATTCAGTCATCATCCATATGGGGAGAGAAAAATTCTAAATTTAGAGTTTCTGTCTCCTTGCTCCAAATGGGGATGTAAGACTATTCTCAAGTAAAATATGCTTATGTGTAGTTGATATATATTAATAAATATAATTGGATGTGGTATGAAGGAATCTCTTTGGATGTTTATTCAAATATAGATATAGAGGACAAAATTTGAATGAGATGTTAAGCATGCTCTTAAAAACACTAATGATAGCATAGTACCTTACGGCAAGGTCACGCTTTATTTGAAAGCATGAATGATAAAATACAAGAATAAGAAAATATGGGATTTTTGTATGATATAAGATAGAAAATTATGAAGTGTAAGGAAAAAAAATGAAGGAATGATTGGATAAACTAAAAGGAAAATGTTCAAAATAGTGAATATCATGTTAACTTTCCTCTAAAATCTCTATGCAATGAACCTACATATAGAATTTTATGGGATTTGGATAGTTCTAACCTTTCGTTGCAAAGAGTCAAATATAAATTTGTTCTGC
The DNA here is from genome assembly GCF_000231095.2 of Oryza brachyantha. Taxonomy (NCBI): domain Eukaryota; kingdom Viridiplantae; phylum Streptophyta; class Magnoliopsida; order Poales; family Poaceae; genus Oryza; species Oryza brachyantha. The sequence continues at coordinate 14,001,859 of NC_023170.2, forward strand.
GAATTGATCTGAATCTAAAAGTTTAGTCTACAAATCGGCCTTTATTCTAAGGAAAATTTACAACCATGTCATTATAATTTTATAAAGTTAGAGATATGTCATTGGTATTTCACTAATATATGAGATACACATGAGTCAATGACATGTGGGTCAGAATGAAGTATCTCTAATTTAGTAAAATTATAATGACAACCTTATAATTTTCCCTTATTCTAAAGGGTCCTCAGTGGTTAGGCCTGGTTTGAAATCTAAAATTCTTCTCATCTTCCAGAGCCACCACCAGTCTAGTATTTAAAGAACATTGAACCTACATAATTGATACAAGTATTACTTCTTATTTATCCTCTGCCCATAGTCCTCTCCTCAATTCTTATGTTACCCACGTCTTGTATCGACTCATCATGAAAAGTTGATGTTTCTCTTTACACATATTCTCTCTCCTCCACGTCAACATCACAATTATATAACAGTATTATATACCGGTTTATTTATTCTATTTATAGATGTTCTTATACAACTCTATTTAATGTATAGACAAATTATCAACGTAGAGCCACGTTAAAAGTTGGAGGAGGCACTGAAATATAGCTGCAGGAAGACACGCAGGTACAGAACTCTGGTCATGACATGATAAGAATCTGAATCTGTAGCATTAGTAAAAGGAAGCACAGAGAAGACTTGGGAGTTGGGGACTTGGGGTTCATTGGTTCAATCAATTAGGCCATCCACCACACATGCCGGAAAGAAAAGCCGGACGAGAGGACGAAATTAAAGGGCAAGATAAAGATATTTCAGGCATTGTGCAGTTTGTAAAATCTTTTTATAAAAACATCACATCAGATATACGGATATACATTTGAAGTATTAAATATGGTCTGCTTAAAAAAAATTACAGATTCCACCAAGAAACTACGAGACGAATCTTTTGAGCATAATTAATCCATTATTAACACATGTAGGTTATTATAGCACTTATGGTTAATCACGTACTAATTAGGCTCAAAATATTCTTCTCACGATTTTCCACATAACTGTGTAATTAGTTTTAATATTTATATATATTTAATGCTTCATTTATATGTCTGAAAATTCGATGTGATGTTTTTGGAAAAACTTTTAGGAACTAAACATGGAGTTGATACGCCTGCTAATTCAGCTAGCTGGCCGTCTCCCAGCGATCCAGCGATCGATTTCACGATCGACAGGTATACGACGACACTACTAGAGCAGAATTGCATCGATCGATCGCTGCACTGACTACAATCATCGTATCATCTCGTCCTGCGACAGGATGAATTATTTGGCGCGTTACGCTGCCACTGTCGATAGATCACTAGCTTAATAGCTTAGCTAGCTCACTCACTCAGAGCTCGGACATTTCAGTTGCTAGCTCCACTCTCCGGTGAATGGCCGAATGACACGTACCCTGCAGGCCACTGGGCCAGGGCATATGTGGTATGTCTCTCTCATCACTTTCGCAAAAGCTGTGGATGTGCATCGCTCTAGCTCAACTCTTGCTGGGACTGAACGGGGCTGATCGATGGTCGTCGATCGTCGAAAATGGGGTTCATGGTCCTTCAGTTTTTGTAACGTGCGAGTGAACGGCTGCTTGCCATTTGTCGCCGCGAACATTGCACACGAAAAGGGCCTTGCAAGAAAACAGTTCCATCGATCTTTTTTTAGTGGGGTTTCGCTTGGAACGGGAACTACTGTGCGCAAGCTGGATTTATCGCTGGCATATGTGCTCGGTGTGATCTTTATTTCGCATCGATGCATCTTATCAATTTTTTTTTATGCTCGTAGACCAAAATTTATATTTTGAACCTTAAACTTAAAGTTGATTTTGTGGTTTATTATCCAAGTTTATTTTTTCAGTATTAGCTTTTAGATCGCTGTGAGTATATATATATATATATATATATATATATATATATATATATATATATATATATATATATTATTGGTAAATTATTTTTCGTTTGAAAATATGTCGTTTAACTTTTTCCATAAAAACCCAAACAATCACCCCTATTGCACCCCTATTGCACTTGTGCTTCTGGTTAGAGGTGAAAACAAAGCTGTCTGGCTCGTATTGGACTTGGTTTGAAGTCATAACTATAATGATTGGGGCCAGACACAAATGATTGTTTGCGTTTTTTATGCTAAAAGCCAAACGATATATTTGTAAATGAAAAATAATTTATCAATAAAATTTTTATATATGTATTCTTAGTTATCTAAAAGCCAAAGTTGGAAAATAAACTTCGACGGAAAAACCTTAAAATCAATTTTAAATTTAAGGTTAAAAATTCACTTTTTGGCATATAAGCATAAGCAAAATGATGGGAAATGGTTCATCAGTGTAATTTGTGTCTGAATACACTGGTATAGTTTTACATACTCCTTCCGGTTTTTTATTTGACGTCATTGATTTTTGAATCTACATTTGACCATTTGTTTTATTCATTTTTTCAAAGATGCAAAATTATAAGTCACTCTTAAAATTCCTTTAGTTATAAATCAAATCATAACAAAATATTTAGTAATTATATAACTTTTTAAATAAGAAAAAATGTTCAAACCTAAACCCAAAAGCCAATGACGTCAATTAAAAAGTGGGGGAATATTTTTAGTGTCATCTTCCTTTTCTAAATTAACTATGGATTTTATTGGAGGTGGTCCAGATCGTCTAACTCCAACGGAACATTGTATCTCCCTCCCTGAAATCGAATTGAGAGCTGAGGTTTTAACTCATAATCTTAACAAATCAGCTTGCGAGCTAGACATTTTACTCGCTAGTACAAATGAACCCCCTACCTTTCTTTATATACTTAGTGTTGTTAACTCGTGTTTATTCATTTAATTACATCTAACTATTTGTATTTACTAGCTAGTATTTATTGTTATGAATTATACGATAAAATGATAAATTTAAAATTATAAAGTTGATGTAATGAGATATAGCTTATTAACGAGTCTAAATGAACTAGTTTACAAATCAAATCAAGTTAAGTTAGCTCATCAAGATAATGATGCTTAACGGGCCAAGCCTTAATGATTTGAGCTAGCTTATTATCCAGCACTATCCCTGATGCTGCAATTTTTACATTTTGGACCTTTTCAAAAATTTATTTTACAAATAGACTCCTAAAAAACTTATTGCACGAATGAACTTTTTTGACTACGTCAATATCATTGACACCGTCGTTGAATAGGACGGCGCCAATATCGTTGGTGTCGTTTTCCGGCCACGTGAGCATAACATAATGACTTTGAGGATGGCGCCAATAATACTGACGCAGTCTAAATAGTTTATTTAGGAGTTTATTTGTAAAATAAATTTTCAAAAAAGACCAAAATATCAAAATTGTAGATCCTTGTTGACTGAAAGGTTTTGTGCAAGGCAAATGCCAAAGCATGTAAAATATGCCTAAACAAATTGTAGCCCTAAGGTATCTGGTGGATATCGCTGGGACCTTGGTCAGTTAGGATACTCGGATGGTTTTGTGTAAGTAGAGCATTTGTTGATGCATGCGTGTCGGATACTCGGATGGTTCTTTTACCCTTTTATGTTATAAAAAAAGGATATTTTGCATACATCTGAGTCTTCCATTGAGAGAAGAAATATCTAGATAGCATATTGTGGATTATTAATTGCTTTGATATTGTAATCCATGCGACTTCACTCATATCATTTTATTTCTGGTTATACTTATAAGTCAAAATTTAAATTTACCGTTAAATTTAGAGTTGATTTTTAGGTTTTTTAACGAAATTTATTTTTCTTTCTTGGCTTTTAGATCGCTAAGAATATATATATATAAGTTTTATTTACAAATTATTTTTCTTTTGCAAATATATCGTTTACAAATTATAAAAGCCAAATAATCCCTCCCTTTGTTTTGGAATGTACTATGTGGTATTGTGGTATAGTATGAAAATTGAGAAACAGTGATATAATTCGAAATACTTATGTATACGCGGAATTTTTTTTTTGCCGCCAACTGTTGTACGTCTCGTTGACCGGTAGAAAATGACATTTTTAAGGACGCAATGACGTAATAGATTAATTTAATAAGTGAGAGGCCACAAAAAATATTGACATAAACGACACCGTGACTTTTGTTAGCAGAAAAGGCAAACAATTTCCTTACTGAATTGAATGTTTTGGCATGATTGAATTGTCGAGATACCTATAGCAACTTAAAACACCCCATGTCAACAAATGTTTGGCAAGACAATTCCAGTACATATGAGTTAATTAATTTGAAATAAATATACAAAAAGTTTCAAAAAAAAAGGCATACTACCCCCATCCATAAACATAAGGGTGTCTGGGTGTCTAGCTAAATCTATTACTCTCATCGTCTCTAAATGTTTAACGTCATTGATTTTTTATACATATTTGACCGTTCGTCTTATTTAAAAAATTTACTTAATTATTAATTAATTTTATATCATTTCGTGTATTGTTAAATATATTTTTATGCATATATATAGCTTTACATATTTGATAATTTCTTTTGAATAAAACGAATAGTCAAACGTATAAAAAAAATCAATGGTATCAAATATTTAAGAACGAAGATAGTATATCTTTGAACGGATGTGGTATATAACACCCATTGTCTTACAGCAAATAGTCTGCACTAATAAGGAACTCCTAACTCGAAGGGTTAAGATGGGACGTGGAGTCACCATCACCGTCAAGCTCTCAATATATATTATACATACCGATGTACACATATGATTTCAATTCATATATCCATGCTGCTGATGTGGTTCCTGCTAAAATATTGTACCGATTTATAAAACACTGAGAAAAGACAAAGTTGTTCAAGTCAATCCAATGAAGAGCAAAAAAACAAACTTAACACATGTTAGCTCAAGTCAAGCCACTATCTCTACAAAAATATTATCTTCGACAGTAACACATTCCTCTTGTTAAATCTCTTTGACAATTCTTCCCTTGCTTCTTCTCCTAGCCGCCGTCCTTTTCCTTCTTCGGGAGAGTGATTAATTAAACAACTGAGCAACCGGTCGGATCGAGCTCAACGTTGATCGTTCTCCGTCGCTAGCTTTGTACGAGCCGGGCCCAAGTGGCCGGACCACCGGTAGCTAGGATCGATCAGATCTCGCCGCCGGCCGCCTCTTCTTTTCATTATTATCTTAGCTGATGCCAAAAGAAAAAGAAGAATGGCTCAGAAAAGATGGATGATATGGTAGCTGAACAGCTAGCTTCGACACTACTCATGGATGGATAGATTGCGTTGTCAGAAAGTCACCACTTGGACTAGTATAAAACGCCCGGTGTCATCTTCCCGGCAGATCCTTGATCCTCTTTGCCGATCTCAAACCAGCCATCGATCTCGATGGCTCCTTTTCTTGTCACCTAAAAAGCTCAGTTCGGGTTGCAACTTCTCCATAAACAAAGCACTGGACTGGCTGATAGTTTTTCCTTTCTGAACTCTCTCTCTCAGTTGCAACGCACGCAGACAGTGATGAGTGTGTAGATGAGAGCTATATATACTTAAGCTAGCTCGAAACTGATGGAGTTAGATTTATCCAAGAGTCACCCTCATGTACCTAATTCTAGCTGCAAGGGGATAAGTCTCTGAATTTCACGGGACAGGAAAACTGTCAGTGCGTCATGGTAGCATGGGACCAAAAGCATATGGAGTTGATCTCGATCGACTAGGATCATCGAACGGCCTCGACAGTGTCATTAGCAGAGGCCTGTAGCACAATAGCGATCCCTGCGACTGCGAATACTGCTGCAGAACAAGCTGGGATCGATCGAGCTCTGCTTCATCCGATCGACAGGAAAACTTTTGTTCAGTTGCGGTGATGACTGACATCGATTCTCGTGTCCACAGCAATCGACGGGACAGCGTATGCTCTGTCCCCGTATGAGACAAGGGCATGACAGCCTGGAAACGTAATCCTATCCCCCTAATCACAAGGTACTACCAAATTATCCCCCCGCCCTTTTGTCCTCAACGTGATCACAAATTCACAACCCAATCTTTGATTTCATTTTCTCACCGAGTTAAGGAGTCACGTTTGCGATGTATTTCCTCCGTCTCAAATTAAGTTCGAATAATAATAATAAATAATAAAAAGAGACGTTTCCCTCCGTTGCTGTCGCTGTGCAGAGGTTGCTAACACCAGCGCGAATCTTGTCGCGGGAGAAGAATTTTAGAATAGTATCGTGCCGTAGCGGCAGCAGCAACAAACATTAGTCCACACACAAAATTCGCGGGGCCAAAGCAAAACGCGCGCGCGCACACAAAAAGGAAAGAAAACCCCCAAAACGACACGCACTGTTGCCCGTCACGTCCGATGTGGCCGCGGCCGGTGTCCGGTACCCCCCGGCTCGCGACCTCGCGCTCACGTGGCCAACACCGGGCGAGCGAGCACGCACGCACGCCGGCGGCGATCGGTCGACAGCGGCGAGCGGCGTCACGGTCGGCGGCAGCCACCGGAAGAGGCCGGGGTTGCCATGTGGGGGACGGGGACCAGGGAAGCCGAGAACGAAAGCTACGGCGAAACAGAATAAGCAGAGCAAGCGAGCGAGCGAGAGGCTGCAAGAGACGGCGAGCGTACGTACGCATGGCTAATGGACGGCGAGGAGGAGGAGATGCTAGCACAGATGGCAACAATTACAAGTGGATTTTTGGAAGAAGGAAAAAAAAGGTTTTTTTTTAACCCAAACGACGAGACGAGATGTGTGTCACCGTCGAGAGCATCCCAATCTCACCAAGGGGAATGAGGAGAAGAAAGAATGAGCAGGAAAAGGGTTACATCTTTCGTTTTCCTTCGCCACTCCTGCAGCAGAGCCCCTTGATACGTCCATCCGATCGAACCACCACCCCTTTTGCACCCAATCCCCCCAATTGTACCTAATAATGACCCTATCATCATCATCATTGTGCTCGTCGCGATCATCCTCATCATCATCATCGTCGTCGCCATCATCCAGAACCAGCAACAGCATAATCACCATCATGGATCATCGATCACCGGCCGGCAGCTTACACGGTCACGGCGGCGGTGGTGGGGGCGACGACGGCGGAGATGGAGACGGAGGAGGGGGTCCTGGGGAAGATGTTCTGGCCGGGCGACAGGATGGCGAGCGGGTCGTACCGCGCCTTGCGCTCCACGAACCGGGTCCACCTGGCGCCGAAGTGGCGCGCCCAGTCGGACTGGGCGCGGTAGCTCGGGAAGTATATCTTGTAGTCGTAGCCGTTGGACCGGCAGGCGTCAATGATTGCCTTGTTCTGCGCCACCAGCTCGGCGACCGGCGGGCCACCACCAGGGTAGGGCCGGCAGAATCGGAGCAGCGCTACCAGGTAGAAGATCTCGCCCTCCGGCAGCGCCACCGACGTGGCCGGGTCCCACCTGTCACACGCAAAAACGTGCGTACGTGTTAGGCGTTACGAGCTCGTGTAGTACGTAGTACGTTTGGCGGCAAACTGAGGAAGAGAAGAAAAAAAATTGCATCAATCATAGCACCTGAGTTTAGTGGTGGCTCCTAAATCCTAATGAATGGCGGCAGATGACAAGGCGAAATCCAAAACAGAACGGGTTGAAAACGGAAGAACCAGAAACCCCGTCGTATTATAAGTAGGGAGGCGAGCAGCTTGTGATTATCCGTGTTAAACAAAAACCTCTGCCGTCGCCACGACACGACAGCGGCTCAAGACAAGCAACAGGAAATAAACAAAGTCGTTTGGGGTGTACTAGTACAATACAGTATATATATATATATATATATATATATATACTCTAATACTCACTTGTTCTTGAGCATGGGGTAGATGAGCATGGGCCCGTCGACGCCGTCGGCGAGCATGCCGTTGAGGACGGCGCGGTCGAAGGCGGCGATGTCGCGGGAGGAGATGAAGAGGTTGAGCCAGGGGTGCGGCGCGGCCCAGCTCCCGTTGCGGCGGGCCTCGTCCTCCACCCGGTTCACGCGCGAGAGGAACTCCACGTACCCGACCCCCGCCGCGAACTCCAGGCCCCGCACGTACTTGAGCTGCTGCATCATCTCCCCCACCCTCTGCAACCCACAGAGAAAACGGCACCACACGCGCCACGACCACACCACCATCATCATCATCGTCATCGACCGGCACACGGGACGGGACGAACGAAACAGAGCAAAGAAAAAAAACGGCAGCTACGTTGCGTCACCGCCGCGACAGAAGCGTGCGCGCGCGCGGGTGTTGACAAAAGAGGGGATCCGCGTCGTCACGGGCGTGCGGCTGGGGAGGATCGCGTCACGGCCCGTCCGCCCGCCCGCGCGCGAGAGAGAGGAACTACTTGTACTGCATTGTACGCGACGCAACGCACGCCCCGGCTCACGGGAGATCGCGCGTGATCCGGCGGGTGAGCGAGCGTGGGTTGGCAGTTTGGGGGGGGGGGGGAGGAGCAGACACGCACCTCCCCCCCGTCACAGAATCCAGCGGGAGATACACGGCGACGCAGATATCCGCGCAGAAAAGTACACCAAAAACAGCGGGCGTGTACGGGAGGAATGCGCCCCCGCCGCGCGCGTGCCAAGTACGTACCTTGTCCATGTCGTGGTGGTGGTGCTGCTGGTACAGGGCGACCTCCAGGCAGTAGAGCACCGGGCCGGCGCCGGCGGGGAGGAGGGACGGGTCGAAGCGGGCGCCGTCGGGGATGGGCACCGATGGCCAGCCGTTGACGGGGTCGTCGCTGCGCACGAACGCGAAGCCCTCAACGTAGTCGAACGCCTCGTGGGCTGGCCGCGTCACCAGCCACTCCGCGTCCGCCGCGTAGTCCGCGAAGCTCGCGTACACCACCCGCGTCCACCGCACCTGCGACGGGCAGCTCGCCGGTCAGCGCCGCCGGCGGTTTTGGTGGTGGTGGTGGTGCCTAGTGCTTACCGTCTGTGGCGCCGGGGAGAGGGGGATGCGGGCGCGGGTGATGACGCCGAACTGGCCAAGCCCGCCGAGGACGGCGAAGAAGAGGTCGGGGTCGGCGGAGCGGGAGCAGACGTGGCATTCGCCGTCGCCCGTCACCACCTCGAGCTGGGCCACGTTCGACACCTGTGGGCCGTAACGGAAGGACTGCCCGCTCACGCCGCCGTTGGAGAGCGTGCCGCCGACGGTGAGGCGGAGGTAGTCCGTCCAGGAGGCGGGGGCGAGCCCGTGCTTCGACACTGCCCAGTGGAGCACCTCCTCCCAGAGCGCGCCGCCGGGGACGTCGGCGAACTTCTCGCCGGACGGGGCGACGACGAGCTGCATGCGGCGCGGGAGGGCGCGCATGTCGAGGACGAGGCCGCCCCGGGCCATGGCCTGCCCGGCCACCGAGTGGCCGTTCCCGCGCGCGGCCACGGTCAGGTGCGCCGTGCGCGCCGCCGCGCGGATGGCGCTTGCCACGTCGTCCGCGCTCGCCGGGCGGACGACGGCGGCAGGGCGGGCGCTCACGAGGCCGCCGAAGTCTCTCGCCGCCGCGCACTCGGCCGCGTCGACGGCGGCCACGGTCGGCTCGGCGCCGGCGTCCGGCTCCGTGGCCGCGGTGGCGTGGTCCATGTACGCGAGCATCATCTTGGCTCGCCCCTGCGTTTCTTGTTTGTCTCTGCAGCTGAGCTGAGCTCGAGCAGAGCTTTGCTCTCTCTGTACCGTGATGTCACTGTGCCGCTCGCTCGCTTGCTCTGCTGCCTCTCTCGTGGTAGTTTGGGTCCGGGAGTTTATATCGAGCGGACACGCGGACCTCAAAATAGCCATCACGTCTTTCCAAGACAAAAACAAAAACAAAAACAAATGGTTCAAAGTTGAGTGTTTTGCTTCAAATTTCCCTCGTTTCTTTGCTGCAAATTTCGCTTGTTTCTCCTCTCGTTTCTTCATATTTAAAATTATAAAACCTCTGTATGAAAACTTTTCTTATGCTACACACATGCCCTTAAAAAGACAGTATCCGTAGCACGTGCACTTATTTCCTCCCTCTGTTACTTAATAAAACTTTCTCATTTAAAATTTGACCATTTGTTCATAAATTTAGACCAAAGTAAACCGCTGATGCTTTTATATTTAGGACATACTCCACTTTAATAGCATGGTATCATTTATATTGTTGGTAAATATTTAACAAAAGGGACGAGCAATCAATATCCGGTATCAATTATTAAGAAAGGACGTAGTATTTATCAAAAATTCTTTTCAGAAATGAAACATCTTTTTTGCTTTTTTCGTTTGCCAAGGATGATTGCAAGTCTGATGTTAATGATCGGATCTAGCGTTTGCTTGTCTGCCACTATTGTGCGAATGACTAGCTGCTACCTACAGAGGAGGGGTGCAAATGCAATCCATGCATGCACCTGGAAACCGACGAAAAAAATTCAATTCGGCGGCGTATTTTACCGATCAATCCAGTCCTACTTTCGACTCAATTGCATTTTCTACTTGCGACTAAAACACAATAATCATTGATTAGATAAAAAGATTAATAAGTGATATATAAACCATTGATTAATTAGATCGCCGTAAGTTAGATGGTTAAGTCGTATGTATAACAATTTTCTTCGTCCATCGCTTTTGAGTTTGAGATCGAGACGGTTGTTTTCTCTCTTCCGGATAGGCAGGAACACGGTCACATGGCGTCTCCTGCTCTCGCCCAGATTTGCCACGGCCGCCAGTTGATTCGGGGGAGGCATGGTGCTCAGGCCCCACTGCTTCCTTCCCCCTCTCCTGATAAAAACTGAAGTTTCCATGGCTCGTTCAGCCATGGCCACCAGCAAGCAAAGCCATCGCAGCTACAGTGCCCAGTAGCAGTTCTCCGTCTGGGAACACGAGGCCGGTGTGTGCATGCAGGGATTGCTGTGGGCTGCTGCACACACTGCTCCTGAATGAATTCGTTTCGTTTTTTCGTCCAGCAGGCAGGTACTGGTCCAACCAAAGGATCATTCAACAGTAGTAGTCCGCAGCTTGCGTCTGACCGTGTCGTTTTCCCTCCCGATTATAAATCTTTGGATGCCTACCTCATGGCTGCTCGGATTAGCACGCAGGGATGGGGGGATAACATTTTCGCTTGGGGAAATGGCGACCTGAGAGGAGAAAACCCGGGGGCCCATGAGCAAAACCGCGAGAGCTCTCCACTGAGATTCAAAATTAAAGATTCGGAAATGGAAGTTGTGGACAGTGGAGTGGACTAGTCAGTCGATCTCTCTCAACTTCCCTTTCCTTGCAACAAGTTGGAGTATTTACGAGGGCAGGAAAACCAAAGGCTTATTGCTCAGATATGTACTGGCATTTGCACATGTTGAAGAACCCTAATTAATGTGCAGGAGTCAATGGTTTGTCCTAGCAAAACAAGATTATGTGAGAAGTGATGGTACTTGCAAAAAGAATGCGTACCGTGAGTACGTACGAAGAGATATGCATACTCAAACCACAGTTTAAACTTCTGCTCTGTCTGTAACTAGGACGTTTACTGATTAACTCTGAATCTGATTACAAGTTTCAGTCTTTCAGAAAGTTCAGAACACTATTAAAAAAACGAAAGGTTTTGTAGCTAAAGATAAAGTAAAGACTAACTATAAATGCTAACAAAGCTGGTCTTCGCGTTTAGCGGAGAAACGGCTCAAGTTGCAGTGAAGACGTCAGGGTCGACGGGACCATCAAAACCCTGTAACTTGTCTCGATCAAATCCGGGAACGGCGAGCGAATCGTATGCCAGCTTGTAGCGTTACGCCACTGTTGCATGCAATAATTGTTGCACCGATTACGGTTGGGTTTTCGATCGCTTTTCGATTTGTCTGTCTGCACTGCACGGGCCTGGAAAACTAATTCCAGGGTCCTTCAGAAAATGTTCCAGAAGGAGCCAGTGCAGGTTGCACTCTCGCTCATGTCCTTTCTTCCTCTGCCCCTCTTGTGGATGGATGGACAGAGAAATGAAGCGAAAATTTTCCAAGAATTTGGTCAGTACTACATGTCGTAATTCTGAACTGAATATTCACCGTTTGAATTCTATTCAGGACTGAGCATAGCACATCAAGTTAGCTAGTATTAGGTTCCAACAATTATGCCGCAAATTGGTATAGAAAAAAACAGTTTTTTTTTCAGTTTGGCGTCTTCTGTTCACTGTGCAAAAATGCAGAAAAAATTGCATGGATGTTTCGATTTCCCCTTGGCTTAATTTGTCGTTGGTTGCATGTCAGCATGCTCATCCGCTGATTGGTGCAAAATGTGTTGTCGCACAGTGCGGTTTGTACCGTATGCGAAAATGAAATCCTTTCTTGCCGTTTTCCATGGACACGAAGGAAAATTCTCCCTGATGGCGTCGTCGCCGTGGCATGTAGTTCAGATCGCCAAGACGAAAATGATTTCGCAGATTCCCCAGCGTATTCTCTCTTCCTATGCGTGGTGACCGTGATCGTTTCATCGATCTTGTATTTATTATGCTCGCATCAAATGCATTCTGAATTTCTAATATGGACTGCAGGGGCAATATTCAGATCAACCTGCAATATCTTGCTAGAACAAAAGATCCTATTCCTAAAGGGGATAGCTTGGTCACAAGAAAATATGCCAATTATCTGTTCAGATTGGCAGAGAAAATTGTCCCTGCTCATCAGAAGGAAATGGATGTGATCCCTCTCTATCCAAACAAAGCCTAGGGAATATGTAGGAACTATTCAGTGGTTCATACACTAATGGAACAGCAATGGCATCCTTAGAAATGCAGGAGTTTGTATATTTGGATGTGTAACAGTGTAAGGCACATGCAAAGCACAGTACTTGCAATAGTATGAGTAATTTTGGATCATTCTTCTTAGAGAAAAATAGAACGGAAACTTTACTAGAAGAGATCACTCCCTATCGAGCAAGTCAGGCAATAATTCCCATGAAAAGACCTCCTTTGATGAAAGGTCCAACTGAGGTAGAGCACAATAATTGTTCAAGAAATGTCAGTTTCAGTAGGCTTAGCCCTTCTTTCTTCTTTCCTTTTTCTCCTTTTTCCATGAAACTTATTTGTATGTGTGTTCAATAATCGTCCCACGACAATGAGAATTAGTCCAGAATTGCTCTTTTGGTGCTCTGATATCTCAACTACTATTAGTGTTTGGCTCTGTTCAAGATAACAACATGGTGAGCTCATCATCATCGGTACAAGGCTCCATTTTGAGGTGACAGATTGACAATGTGGGCTTGGTGTAGAGCTGGCTGCTATCTCCGTCTCAAAATAAGACCATTTTTCAGTTTTTATATATTGACTCTTCGTCTTATTTAAATTTTTTTACGATTAATATTTTTATTGTTACTAGATGATAAAATATAAATAGTATTTTATACGTGAGTAATTTTTTTAAGCTTTTGTACAAATTTTTTAAATAAGACGAATGGTCTGAACCGAGATCGAAAATGACGTTATTATAGGATAAGCAAATGACAAATCACGGTATCAAAATCAAAGAATAGGATATGAGTTTTGTGAAGCACATCGGAATGCAAAAAAACAGAACTTTGGTCAGTATCAATCATTCCATATGTACCTGCTCACTGAGTGCTCACTGATTTGATGGCGGCATATGATTCTTGCAGTTGCAATAGAGCTCGTAGAAACTGCCTCAGGTTGAAATTTCAGACATTTAATTGTGCTATTGCAGCTGCATGATGAGAGTGTCTCCCCCTGTCTCTCCCCGTGTCATAGCAAACATCCTGTTTCAGAAGCCGCAACAATCAGAACAGCAAGGTTACTTCTAATAACAGTTGTTCTTAGCATTACGGGGATACAATTTTTGTGTCCTTTCTTGAATAGACTAGATGAAATTAATGGAATTTGCTTCAGTGCTCATGTTTATGGCTTATGATCGAAGTAGTATTGTTTAAAGTCAAGATGAAAATGATATATTTTTTCCAATTTTAGGTCAAACTTATTGAACGTGTGATGTGCCCTAGAAGCTTACAGCTCCACAATCCTCCTAACAGATAGATTATGCGATCTTCAGTCCATAATTTTTTTTAGCAGTTCCTAAGGTAATACTCCCAGTGTTCGTTTTGACAAGGAGTAATTTTTTTCAGTCTTTTAAGACTAAATTTTGACCATTAGTACCTTATAGGATATGTTTCTAATAGCTAGGGGTGAGCAAAAATAACCGAGACTAAGAAACTGAAATAACCTAGCCCAACATTTTGGCTAGTTAGCCTTTCTCACTATCCGAAATTATAATACCTTCAACATCCTCGATTAACCGAAATGACCAAATGAACTGACATTAGAAAAAAAAAAAGGTCAAATAGCTATGTTAATCTTGGTGATTTGGAGCATCAGTTGCAAGTAAGAGCCATTATGCTTGATAAATTATTGCACTATATATTGCTTTTGTAATTATCATGTGCTATTTAATGAGAAGCACCACCAAAAAAATTTATTGTAATTTGCTTGATTTTTTTATCTCCTCAAACTATCACATATTTCTATCATGACAAAACACTAAACCGAACTAATGGAAACCGAATTACTTGACATTTGAGTTTTTTTTTGCAATATAATTTGGTTTTGAGTTCTAGATAACTGGATGTCCTCAAAGATGGAGCAAAATAAACCGAATATACCGAATGCCCACCCCTACTAATAGCTATAAAACCAATATTTTGTGGAATTACTTTGAAGTTGAAGATGAATCTAAATACTCCACTGTTACATAATGCAAGACTTTCTAATTTGCCAAAAGTCACATGTATGCTAATGAATCTAGACATATATAAATTGATCAATGGATAAATGTAGACACGAACATGAAGTCTTATAATATACTACCACTGCTTTATAATATAAAACTTTTAGTATTGCCTATATTTATATGGATGCTAATATATATATATATATATATATATAATAATATATATATAATATTAATATATATTAATATATATATAGGCATAGCCAAAATGTCTTACAATATGAAACTGAAGGAGTACGACGCATGGCGTATAAGTTATACAATAAATGTATTTGTATGTTAACAAATTATTGGTTAAAATCTTTCAGGTTTGACTTTTTGAAATCAAAATATGCCAAATAAAAATGAGCGGAGGGATTATCAGAATAATTCTTTCCAACAAAGGCTGTAGCTAATATATTAAGATCCGGAGTATTTAGCTTCACACAAATAAAATTGTAACCCCTTGATGTTAATCCACTCTGCACTGATACAATGGGGCGCAACTGACAGATGGAATTCAGCAAGTGATATTAGTTCGCTCTGCACTGCATCCTCCCTTGTTCATTTTGTCAAAAAGAAGCACACAGTTCATCAGGAAAAAATTGCAAAAATATGCCTCCAATCGTGGTGTTTCGCAGATTTGTCACTGGACCCATATTTCATAGACACAGATAGATCCACATGTCATGCACTTGGAGTGTCAAATTTACGAACACCGTATGTTTGGAGGTCCATTATTAATCAGATATGTATCTACACTGCTACAGCTTGGTCTTTTCGGTGGTTCTCGGCAACAAGTACATATTTGAAACTTCAAAGTTGTCCTCAGCTTCCACTGAAACAACTTAGATTGAGCAACTAGTACTTTGTGTAGAACAGAATATGAACATTTATGCCATGCACATTGGAAAAGATTTAGCACATTTAGCACTAGATCGCTCCAGAATCAGAACATTTACTGACTTGCGAATTCTGCACCCATTTAAGATCTGACCTGAGATGAAGCTCTCTTGGATACGCCTGCTTCTGCCATTATTACTCCATATGCAATCTGAAATAAGATTGCTAGCTACAGGTATTCCGTTTTGGCTGGGACACAGTGGGACTCCAAGGTCAGCTATATTCTGATTTCTGAAAGGAACAGTCTTTCTCCATTGGCGCAAGCACTCCTTTGATGCAGTCGAGCCGCCGGCGAGCAAAGAGGCTATTCTGTTCCATGGATATAGCCGGTGCGGATTAAGCTGACCATCAGATCGGATATACTACTCCGTACTATCTTGCAGAAAACTCACGTATTCAACCAGTCATGAAGTATATTATGTCAATAGAATTTTCATGGCATCACAAATGCATAGGGTAGTGAGATAATCCATTGATCAGAAAACGATGAACACGAGCATGCATTGCTCCCAAGTTGAAAACCTACTACCAACATCACAATTCAGGAAGAAGAAAGATAAACAGATTACTAGGAATGAACCTACGACTAGCAAACATGGTCTGCTCCAGATCTGCACGCGCAGAACCATTGACAGGATCGGCAGGAGAATCTGTTGTCGTCTACCAATCTCATACATGGCCTTCTGGAGAATCAGCAGTTCAGCACTAACATTGGCAGCATGGTTGACGACATGGCGCTCTTTGGAATCCACATCTGCATTGCCAGCACCGTTGACAACAAGATCAACTGTAATGTCAAGGTTGACCTACTAGGTTGTGTTAATTAAATAGTTTCTATCACTTTGTGCAAATCTTATTAATTTGATATGTTGTTTTTTTTGTTATCGTCAATCTAATACTATCTCAGTTAAGTCCGATCTACTAGGTTGTGTTAATTACATAGTTTCTATTAAGTTGATAAAATATTCTCATTCTTTCATCAGGGGTTTAAGCGATGAGCTATCTGGTTATCGTATAAAATATCAACGTTGACTCACTATACTGATTATTTGCATTGATCAACTAATTGCTTGGTTTATCCTTATTAATCATAATTTTATAGATTATACTGTCTTCGGTTATGTCCGATCTATCAAGATTATTTTTATTAAACTAGATTAAGTATTTTAGTAGGTCTCAATTCATCTTCAGTTAGTCATATCCGATAGTTTTTACCGCTTTTGTTTATTTACCAAAATAATACTGGAAAATGTAGTTGATTATGTCATAAATCTCGCTCCAATAAGAGTGGGCAGAAAAATCGAAACCAAAAAACCAAACCGAACTAACTAAAACCAAATTTTTCGGTGACTAGTTTGGTCACTAGTTGAGACTAACCGAAATAATTTCGGTTAATTCAGTTATAGCTATTAGTTGACCAAAATAACAGAAAAACTAAACTAATATAAACAACAGTACATCAAAGCCATTAGCCGTGAAACCCATAAAATTATGCAATTAGGATGCTATGGTTGAAGATATATTTGTGGTTTGGTGTCATCTTCGGTTATTGAAATTTAAAAAGAATATATAAAAGAGGGGAGGTGTTGCCAATTATTTTCAAATCCTATCGTTTTCTGTTACAACCTCGATCTGTCAAATTCCGGTCACGACCGAAACCGAATTGCTCGATCCTGATTCTTCCCAAACTAATTTTGTTCTTGACTTTCTAATAACCAAATTTCCCCCGTAACCGAACTAACTGAACCAAAATTATTGAACTAATCAAATGCCAGCCCCTACGCTCCAATCGGCTTTGAAGCATTGTATGATCAAATTGACTTGCATGCCTCCAACCTCAAAGAACTTAGAACATACACTAGAGCTAAGCAAATATCTTAGGCCTTCGGTGTGTTGGTGTGAATTTTGTGTCAACAAACTTCTTGGTGCGCTTGGTTGGACCATATTTCCTTGACAACTCAACATGTCTGGGAGGGAATAAAAATATATTGAATTTGGCAACATGATCCCAGTATTGCTTGAAAATTTGATAGAAACACAAAGGCAACAGGTGGATCAAAGTGTTAAACATTTCTAAAAGCTATTGAATCATGTAGTATGACATGACAAAGGGCTATTCAAAAGATGCAATTGCCAAAACCAAAATTATTGGGGAATCAATCCAACCTGCACCTAATAACCCTTAGAGAATGTTCCAATATGCAATCAATGAAGTTGTGAAGTATTCTTTTACTGATCAGTCTAGGTTATTGGTAAACACTCTTCAGAATTTGACCAAGAAAACAGTGGATGGATCAATTGCCCATGAGCCTTATCAAGGTTTTGTTTATTTCCCACAAAAAACTTATCCACCATTATAACCAATAAAAACAAGAAATGCCTATCTAGTGTAAATCCTTATTGGAGTCATCAATCAAAAAGAGAAGGACCTGAACGGAATACACTAAGGAGGGAGATGCTTGAATGGAATGTACCGCAAAGGGATGAATATGATGCTCAAATTCAGCCTCCGCAACCATATCCCATAGATAATGTACGAGATGATGAGTGGGCTAACAAGATAGCCAAAATGCTAAGGGAACATTTTCGGTTTGAAACATAAGGATCAATTTTTTATGTATCAATGACCATATCTTGATTGGTTCAATCGAGTTTTGTTGTCTCACCGAGTGTTTGATTTTTCAAAATTTTCTAAACAAGATAATATATCTATAATGGAACATGCTAGTTGATTCTTGGCTGATGTGGAGAGGCATCGGCTAAAGTGACAAAGAGTCAGATTATTTCATTTATCATTATCTAGATCGACTTTCACTAAGTTTTCTTCTTTGCCACCAAATTCTATTAGAAGTTGGGTCGATCTAGACGAACAACTTTATAAGTATTTTCTTTGTCAAGATTCATGAGATGAAGCTTACGGATTTAAAATCGGTAAGATAGAAGATAGATGAATCAATGCTTAAATATATTCATAGATTTCGTGATGTACAAAGTCGATGCTACAATTTAACTCTAAGCTATGACCAGTTGGCTAAATTGGCTTTCCAAAGACTATTCATTCCCATTAAAAAAAGTTGAGTTTTCAAGAGTTGGAGAACTTTGCGTACTTGGTTCAAAAGGCATAGACTCATGAAAACCAATTCCAAGAGGGAAGAAAAGAAAACATGCAGAGAAAAATAACCCACATATAGGGATTTTCATCATACTCTGATCAAGAAAATTCTCATATGGAAATCAGCTTGGCAGAGTGGAATAAGAATAAAATAAAGGTAATTTCATTCTCATGGATCAAGGATAATAGAAAGGAAGAAAGATACGACTTTGGTATCAACAAAACCGAAAGAGATATTTGACTTCTTTCTTTAAGGAAAGCATGTTCAGTTGCCTTCAAATGATGTGATCCCATCGGCTAAAGAACTGAAGAAGAAGAAATATTGTAAGTGGCATAATTCAAGTTCTCATCATACCAATGAGTGCAAAGTATTTCGGCAACAAATCTAAGTGGATGTGGAACAATGGAGGATTAAGTTTGATGATACAAGAAAGTTGATGAAGATAGATAGGCACCCTTTTTCAGTGAACATGGTGGCTGGTGGATGCTGGCAGACAAAGAGATCAAGCCAATGAAGATAGAGATATCGGATGAATTGCAGTTATGGAAAATCAAACAATACTTTATCATGGCTGATCGAGAAACCTCAAATATGTAATATGAAAGGAAACGACATGCCTCACCATACAAAGAAGAATCTTGATATAATACACATTGGTATTGCTCTTTTTTTCTTAGTTATGTTGGATTATGGGATGAGATTGTCATCAATCAATAGTTGCCCAGAGTGCGGTTACAGCCCATCACAATACTGAGCATGGGAGCTATTCTCGTAGGCAACACAGGAGCATGATCTGCCGAAAAGAAAGCGAATGCCAATGCATGATCTTCTAGGGCCGATTCATGAAGAATATTTTCAGGATGATGAGCGATTTGATGAAGAGTTTAACGAAGTATTCAACGAAGGAGAGCAAAATCAGAACCCGTAGCAGCAGTGTCCTGGTGGAATTTTTACCAAAAGACAGAAAAGGAGAGTTCAACGGCTGCGGCATCGGAAACAGATGGACGATGAAGCTAATCACTGGCCTAAAACGATAATGAAAGAATGACGTACTAAGCATAAGGTATTCAAGGGTGATTCATCAACTACCGTTAATATTAGAGCAATTTTCCCACTTTAAGAAGGCATAAGAGTTACCACTGTTTTCTATATAAAATTTGATACCTCTTGATACCTTACATACTAAAAAGACACCAAATTTTACGTAGAAAACAATAAAAAAATGCTCTTAATATTATATTTATTTTACCATCAAAATACAGGATATCTCTAGCTGATGAAGTGGAAGAGGAATCAATTGTTTAGTTGGTGTTGCTACCTCAACAGGCTATATTTGACAAGCCAGAATAATTGAAACATCGTCAGTTAAGACCATTATACATCGAGGGGCATGTTGATGGAAAGACAACAAGTCATATTTCAATAGAAACCATTATGTAGAAATATAATTGGTTGTCACATATAACTCTCAACTTCTATTTATATTTATATAAGGTTTGAGTTTCATATACAACTATTAGACTCAACGACTTTTAGCTTCTATTTCTATAAATTTTAGATTTCATGTACCATTCTTATATTGTATTTCTATAGATTTGGATTTAATTTCATATACAGCTTAAAGATTATATTTCTATAAATATCATCGTATTTTGTATACAACTATATCGATCAATCTATACAGTAAGATCTTTTCTTTTTCTTATCCGTAGACTTGACATTATCACATTAACTGCTAGATGATAACAGTATAGATTGATTGATATAGTTGTATCTGAAATACAATTATATTTGTAGAAATGTAATCTAAAAGTTGTATATAGATAGATAGATAGCGAGGATATACAAACAATGTATTAACATTTCTTATTGTAGTATAGGCAAAAGTCAGACGACATATAAAAGGCACGTTAATCAACTTGCAAGATTGTGATACAAAGAGGATGGAATGCCCCATCTCCAGTATATATGCAGATTTTTCCACCAAATCAACCGAAGCTGAGCGCTGTAATTACTCATGCTTATTCAAGAGAAGACTTTCCGTTGAGAAAGATTATGAATAATCACGCCATGATTTTCTAAAAGCATGTCTGAAAATGTACCGAGGGTATGAATAACTCCGTATAATTGGCGATGCAAAACTCCTGTGCATCAGGCCGCAAAAGTGCTCTTCTGAGTCTCCAATTCTCGATACTCATGGGTACAGCCAAGTATCCTGTCCAGCAGGGGGGAAAAAATCAGATCATGATTTTCTGAAAGTACTTACAGCAATACAAGAGGGTAGGTTAAAATGGTATATTCAAATATTTGATCATACTATAGATTATTAAAGTAACAATTAGGTGGCAAAAGGTGGGATAAGATTTTCTACCTTGAAGACCCAGCTAACATGACATCCACACCAGCATGGCCTTTGTGTAATGAGATTTATTTCAATGTGCTAATTTTAAGACATGATATTAAAAAGTTTTTTCTATCATACAGTACAGATACATATGAGAGAGCAATGGCACTCAATCTCGCCAGAGACCTAACGATCACAACATGCCTCTACCTCCGGTTGTGTCACAGTTCTTGTTCCACATCCTATTGGCCAGCAGAACCACTGCAGGTGATGGAGGCAGAAATCTGGTTTGTGGGTTTGACTGCTTTTAATAGCACTCTGGTTAGCTATCATAATTGTCATGGCTAAATTTTCTAGCTAACAAAAATATGCGTTCAATTGGTGGCTAGAGAATGAGTGCATGACATATGGACTGTATGACTAACAGAGTGGGACTACAATTGTGGAAATAAAATGAACACATGACATGAAAAGTCTAAATTGTCTAACTTGAGTGGGAAGCGCTGGCTGGAAGTAAACACAAACAGGCTCTGATAGTTTTATGGCTAATGAGTTATGTGTACATGCTGCAAAGTTTAGGGCTGTAAAATGGACTCATTCCTTTTAGATAATGATATAGCAGCTACTACCTAGTAAACAGTTCTTGTTATATCCACTTTAGCAATAAATAGTTTCTGCTTAACTAATTGATTCTTGCATCCTAATTCCCAATTAGAAATAGAGAATGCACGGTTTTCATTTTGACTGCCACAGAGCATGTCAAAATGATCTGAGAGCATATAACACAAGCCAGTATATGGAACAGGACTTTCAAGAGGTGAGGCTATGAAAAGGCTTAAAAACAATCAACAGGTATTAACAGGCTACTCACCTCCATGTCCCTGAAGAATACCATTGCCTTTGGCGATGCTCTTTTATACTTTGCCAACTCATTAATTGCCTTTTCTCTAGGCTCCGAGTATGAGCCAGTATCATCATGATAAATATAAAATTCATGAAGGACTCTTGCTTTGGATAGAACAAATTCAATAAAACACATTTCATTTGACCAACAAGTGGCACTCTTTATGCTAACAAAATCAAGATTTGCAAAAAGACTGTTGGTCCACATTGCATCAAAAAAAGTTATATCTACTTCGTCGCTCTGATTCTCATGATCTGTGATCTGCAAAAATCAAAGATGCATTTTTACGGGTTCATACCTAAAGAACTATCAAGGGACATCATCAATCAAGAACAGAGAATAGCATTAAATATTACCTCGATTTCCAGATGTTTGAGATTGGGAGCTCTCGTGAGTAAACCAAATGTAGATAAAATGGTAGATGCTTTGTAGAAGTTTGTATGAAGAATTAAATTCCTTAGTTTCTGAAAAGAACAAGAAATTCCCTCTAGAGCATTGCCATCTGTGGACTGAGAAAACATAGCCATTAGTCCATACGAGAGAAAATTTTATAAGAAAAAAAATTCTAGAAACATTGGCTAGCAACATTGCAGGTTTTGCATTACTTGGCCACGAGAAGCACTTTAATTCTGAAAAGCAACATATATGTTTGGCATACTAGCTTCGTGGTGGGGGTAGATTGTTGCTTAAATGATGAATTGTGTAAAACGCCCTTACAGATTCAAACTAAAACTTATCTGGAGCTTCTAAACAATCACATTAGAAATATATCTTTTATACAGAGTTAACGCAAACGGTATACATTAAGGATCAAGCTCTTATTTACCACTTTCGAGAAAAACCATATAAATCATAAATTGAGGTTAATAACTAATCAACTATAGCTTGTTCCCAGCTAGTACCAGCTTTCAGATTGAACAAAGAAAACTGCAGTTGTTAAAAACACCCCTTCCCACACATGGGTCAAGGCGTCAAATTACCACTGGTTCCCAATCGTCACAGGAGTCAACCTAGTAAACTCATGCACGCAGTAGAAACAACATGCAAAAATTTGTTAGTACAATGACAATAAAGGCATGATACAGGTAAGCTAACTTATGCTCACGATGTGCGATTCAAACATAAAGAAAGAAAAACTACCATAGAGTTTACCGGAATAAGAAACTCGAGCTGCCTGACTTGGGCCAAACACGTGAGAAGCTTGACGAAATCACGATCAATAGAGTAGTCCTCACTATTGATATTAGCTTCTTGTATAGATGGAAGCTCCCGGATCTCCCATCCATAATCAATATCTGAAATAATAGTCAGCCTCTCGAGATTCGGCGCCTGAATTATCCAGTCATCGAAGTCATCATCAGTAACCTCAACATTGTTGAGCTCCAGTGAGACGAGCGACGGGGACATGCGGATCATCGCCTCCAATTTCTTCTCCCCATTCTCCGGAAGGCCAACGTAAACGAGGTTCAACGTTGTAAGATTCGGGAACCCTGCGAAACCCTCGGGCGCGGTCGGGAGGAAGCAGCGCTCGAGGTGGAGACTGGTGAGCTGGGCACAGGCGAAGATGGCGGGGTGGAGGGTGTAGTACTCCACATTCACATCGGTGTAATCCCAGAACGAGAGGGTGAGGCACTGGACCCCCTTGGCGGCGAGGAGGGGGAGCCACTCGTCGATGTGGGGGAAAGCCTCCGCACGGATGCCCCATGTGCAGAACCGGCGGACGTCACAGGAGTAGCGCGCGAGGACGGCGCAGATGGCCGCGGGGCGCGAGCGGCGGGGCCAGTAGTGGCGGAGGTCGGGGGTCGACTCCCACCGGCGGCTCCAGGAGCCGGAGACCGCCGAGGTGCGGACGGCGTCGCGGAGGGGGAGGCGGGCGACGATATTCTCGAGGAGCTCCTCCGGGAGGGAGTCCAGGCCCGCCGCCCTCGCCGCCGCCGCCGAATCATCCGGACCCCCCTCTGGCGACGGCAGGCGTCGTTTGCAGCGAGGCGGCGAGGTCTCCATTTCGCCCTAGGGCGAATTACGGGTAGAGGTGGAGTCGCCGAGCGGGCGGAAATGGGAGACGTGGTGGTTCGGCGTAGCAAAAGGGCCTCGCGGGTTCGGGAAAAACCCAATGGGCTAATGGGCCAAGGCCCAAAGCTACTCACAGAGCGCGAATATATTTGCTATTTGATCAATTCAGCGGATTGCAGTTATCTTAGGATGCTTAATCACTCTACTCATAAGTCATTAGCAGTTCTTGTAGGGCCAACGTGTCCAAGTGCTTGTAGATGATGCTTCTTGCGCAAAAATGGCGATTTACTACGCCAATTTCCATTAAAACTTGGCCATAACAATCAAAGTTTTCTTCGGACATTTCACAAGGGCATGCTTTTAAGGCCCTCTTTAGTTTTCAAAATTTTTTTCTTTATCGAATCTTTAGACATCTAAAAGAAGCATTAAACATAGATAAACTGCCATGGCCTATGGATGGGATATTGCAAAAGCACGAACTTAAAGCAAATCGAAATGCATAACGATCCAATAGGATAACAAATGGAACAGCACAACATCACCGAGTAGTGCCTGACTGGAAACGTGAAAAAAGCAAACGGGCCTATAGACTAGTGGTTACAAAGGTCTTAGTAGCAATTGAGGTCCGGGTTCGACTTCTCGTTGCAGCGAATTTTCTAGGATTCAAACGTTTTGTGCTTTTATTGAGAGACGACGTGCCCGTCGTCAGCGAGGTGCCTATAGTGACTTCGTTATTCTGGAGTTTGCCGGCGGTCTTTGGAGGTGCTCATAGGGATAGGGTTTACGTGCATGCGTTCTCAAGAGAAGTATGCGTGTGTTGTGAGCGTCTGCGTTATATGTTGTGGACGATGTTCATGACATGTTCCATCCACTGATCGGCCTCAACAACATCCACCCCACAAGCCGATGACGCCGCGACTTGGGCGTCCTCTGCCACATGCGCCCCTCCAACGGTCAACAGCACCGCTGCCATCGCCCACGCCGGCCGGCCACCCTCACTGGCTGACTGCCCTCTCAACTCTCCTCCTGTCTAAGCCTGCCATTGGATTGTAATTCAATCAAATCCGCTCCGATCTATTTCTTTGCTAATTAGTCTATTAAACCAACCCGCACCAATTATTTTTCATTGGGATCCAATTCAAACCAATCTAACTTTAATTTTAGTCCAACTCGCACCAACCCATTTGGTTAAAATGGATTCAACCCACCCTTGCAAAATGGATGCACCGTTTGATATGTATAAACTCGGACCTAAAATTTTAAAACTCGCGTTCACACTATAAAAGTTTATCAAATTTGACTGAAATTTAGCGGGATGATCTGTTATGTATAAAAGCAACTTTGTGCAAATTTTAGTTGATTTCTACACGTGAACTCCATGTATGTCTATTATCTTATCCATTAGCTATCTAGTTAAAGGATCCATTTATCCTCCACGAGTTAAATCCATTTAGAACCTAAAATAACCTAACCAAATCCAGTCCATACCAATCCATTTGTCTCTATAACCCAATCCAATCTAGACCATTTGAAGTTACAATCCATTTGCACCCAACCAAACATAATCCAAATTAAAACCAACCTATTTAACCCATTTCCATCCAACCCATTAGCAGGCCTACCTGTAGGTACTATAAACGGTACAATTTCCTCTTTAAAAGTTTTAATATAAAAGTTCATCGTTTTATCACTATAGATTAGGGCAGACCCAAGCCAACTTTCGTAGATTAGGGAGTCCCTATAGATTAGGACTCCCTATAGATTAGGGAGTCATGTTTGATGCCCAAGCCAACTTTCGTAGGTGGCCCAGACCCGTTCCCGGCAGTGGCACACTGCCTTCCGCCGGCGTGACCCCAGCCCTCGGCAGTGATGCTCTCCCCGCTCTGCGCTCACAGGCGATAAGCGTGTTAAACGTACGTCAAGTCAAGGCAATCATCCCGGTCACTCTCGACGTATCGGCTGCCAGCTAGCTACTCCCGGTGGCGCGGCCTCTTCCTCGAGGCCCTCGGCAAGTGTACCTTGATGGAAAATGTCCTCTTTGATGGCGTCCACCACGATCGCACGGATTGGGCTCGGATGGATTACGTCGCCCTCGGTTGGCCATATGCTACCATCTCCAACGATCTTCTTCAAGAATATGCTCGGATGGATTACGGCAGTGGCACGTCTAGCGATCGCTCGAGTATCAATCCCTCAGCAATCGCGAACATCGTGCGTGCCCTCAACCTCCAAGCAGAGTTCTACTCTTTCCGTCAAGGCGACCTCCTTGTCGCGGACTACTGCCGCGAGCTGAAGGCCATGGTTGATTCCCTCGACAACCTCGTTGAGCCCATCAACGACCACACCCTCCTCCTCCTCTCCACCCTCAACGGCTTGTTTAACAAGTTCGGTCATCTCAAAACACTTGTGCTTAGGCAACGCCCATTCCCGACATTCACTGAGCTCCGTTTTCAACTTCATCTTGACTTGAGGAGATCTACTCCAAGCGGCCTTCCTCCCGTTGTCAGCACACATAAGGAAATGACCAACTCACTTTTTCTAAAAGGAAAAAAAGTAGTGTTTGACCTACAATAATAATTAATAGACGATATACGTAAAACATGATGGTAATAATGGTTTTGTAATGGTTTCATAACATTTTTTTTTTGACTAAAATCATGTTGCAACGAATAGACAGTATCATAGCATATAGTTGACCTATAGCCTACTATAAGCATTGCAAGGGAGCTGACTGTGGTCGTTGATGTTAATTCCTTCCTAATTGGTAGTCACTGCATCTCATTTGAAATGAACAATGGGTCAATGATCATCATCTGTAGTTGACGTTGCTCTTCCTTTTATATATTAAAATATTAGCGTTTTATATTCTTGATTTTGATAATACCCTATTTGTACATAAACATTTAAAGTCTAGATATGATTATATGAAATTTTGATACATAAACATTTAAAGGATCATCAATATTTAACGTCTGGTATCGAGAATCTATGAAATTGACCAAAATTTTCCACCGTAATGCCTTGTGCTTATGACAAATTTGCATTAAGCTAGCCTAGGCCTCCTCCAAGCTAGGTCCTCTCCAAGCGAGAGCGGTGTATGTATGTGCATCTAAAATATTCAAACAACAGAAAGTTTATCATCCAATAAGCAGTACCAGGTACCACACTCTGCACCGGCCGATGAGTACGATCCAACGGCTGGAGTGGAAGGTACTGTAAAGCACGGTATATTATTCTGGTTGGTGTCACACGCATTTGAGGGCAACGATGTAACTTCATGATGCGGCCCATGTTTCCTAGGACTCGAGATTGGATCTGGAAGCGGCGGCGTGCGGTGCGGGAGGCGGCTGCCGGGCTGGGGGTGCAGACGTGCGATGCGGCAGCTTTCGGTGCAGCGGCGGGCAAGAGACGCAGCGGCGCGTAGGCAGGTGACGCTCCGCGGCGAGCAGGCGGCCGCGGAAGGCAAGCGGTGAGCCGGCGAGGGGAGCGCGCAGGCGCTGGCGACGCAGCAGCGACGGCATGCGCAGGTGCAGGTGGCAGGACTGCACTAGTGCACGGCACAACGCTGCTAGTGCAGGCAACAATCGGCCAAGCAGGGCGTAGGCAGGCTTGACTTGTAAATTTGTGATTTGATATAATGATTTGAACATTTGTGATTTTATTTACTGATTTGCAAATGTTTGATTTATTAATTGTTAGGTTTGATCATCGAAGAAAAGGCAGACGACGGTTACAGCACTGACACCGGCAACGACTACGGCGGTTGCGGCTGCGGCAACACCTGTTGTGGCGATGCCTACGGTGACGGCGGCTGCGGCGGCGACGGGTGCAGTGACACCGACGGTCTTGCGAAATGGTGAAGATGTTGTATGTGGCTGTTAGTTGCAATGCACTCATTGGAATAGCGTACCATAGGGAGATGGTGTGGCTATTAGCTGTACTAGTCAAGACACACAAAAAAAACCAATCGTACCCCTTGAGAATGAACGGCCGGATGAGTCTTTGTACCATCACGTATTGGTACCGGCAGCTATAATTTATTGGACGGAAGAAATGCTCTTCAAACAAATATATTTACACTTTACTTTTAAGAGCACCCATAGACAATAGCAATACCCTATTTCTCAACTTAGGGTACGAGAACAAAAGTACTCAAAATATGCAGATCAGGAATAGACAGAGCACGTATTCATAATTTAGGCCAGGAGCCCTAAGCAAGGAGGCCCTAAATCTCTTCCTCAGGCCTCAGCCCCGTGGGTCTTCCTCCTAACCCTACTCAATAATTGGGAATGTTTTGCACACATGGATCTCGGTTGTCCTCGAGATCTCCGGAAATTGAACATGGTCGTCACGGGAGTTTTGTTTTCTAGAGTTCACAATTTTAAATTTTATATCGGTTAGAGTTTTGATATAATAGAGGATGATGGATGGTGTGAGAAATATAACTATTGCTAGAGTTGAATACATTGAGAAAATGGCGACAACCCCAATTCAGCCTTCGGGGATATAAACTATGGATATTGCAGACTTCAAATTAGGTGTATTGCTCGAGATCTAGTGAGTATATATATTAAAGGGGTGTTGTTTTCTTCATCCTAAAAAAACAAATGACATATTTATAAAAAAATTATAAATAAAATTTATATTATATATACTCACTAAAAAATTATAAATAAAACCTATATTATATATAACGATTTAAAGTCAATGTAAAAAATAAACTTTGCTGAAAAACTAAAAAGTTAACTTCAAATCTAAAGTTAAAAAATTAAATTTAGTTTTATAAGTATAGTAGAAGCAAAAGGAAGCGAACGTCGATGTGCTGTGACTTTGATGTTGGATTGCATTAAATTGATTAGTACACAAGTACGTGCGCCCCCCGTGTGCGTTTCATGCGGATCGGATCAGGGCTTTATCTGCTCCCGCCGTATACTTGCTGGCCTCGCTCTCTTCCATCAATCAGTGGGGGGCTCATGCTCCTGTGCCAGAGTCCCGGAACACACACGTGCCAGCTCAGCTCGGAGGCGTACGTCCGTCCATGGGACCGCCACTGCAGCAAGCGAACGCGTGCGTGACGCTGCACTTCTGCGTGCACGAAGTACATTAGTAATACTGTTTTGTTTTTGAAGGAAGAGCCGGATTAATTTAGGACCCATTTTATTTTTAAAATTTTCTCTCAGAAACATCACACCAAAACTTGGACATATAAATGAAAAAAAATTACACAGTTAGGAAAAAATCGTGAGACAAATCTTTTGAGGTTAGTTAGTCCATGATTAACCATAAGTGTCATAGTAACTTATATGTACTACTTATGGATTAATTAGACTCAAAGAGTTCATCTCGTAGTTTCCATACGAGCTATGAAATTTATATTTTTATTCGTGTCCAAAAACCTTTTCCAGTATTTGGTGAAACGTTTGACGAGACATCCTAAGATTTTCTTTTTCAAACCAAACAGGGCCTTAGTATCCCTACCTAGCTACCACCCCCTATAATAACTAGAGTTCAAATTTAAACTTTTGGTCATTATGTTACAAAAATAATAGTTATTAATGTTTTGAATAGTTTTCTTTGATTTTTAAAATCAACTTCTATATAATTTTTTTACAAATTAGTTCTAAGAATATGCTAATAGGTTAGCTCCAAAGTTAGCTTTAATATTTTTTCTTATATTTTTCAGTCACTTATGTATTTAATACATCTATTTTAGCTAGTTCTTATCTAGAGCAACAACTGTACATGCTCTTAGAGCATCTTCAGCAGATACTTCGTCACATCATTCGTTCTAAAAATAATAGAGTATGCGAGGGAAAAATGTTACATCGACGCATACTCTATCCCATCATCCAAAAATAAAGTACCATCTATATTAAAAAAAGAAACTTCAAATATAGAGGTTCTCTCCTCCATCCATAAAATATTAATAAAATATATATGAATGATATAAAATAGATGTTCTATTATAGCAGGTACAATAGCAGGCTATAAGCCAGCTACAAGCATATTTTAAAGAGATAAGAGAGAAGAGAGATAAACCACTAATTTATATCTAGCTGCACACGGGCTTTAAGAGAAAATTTATGTATAACATGTGGGACATGCATTAATGTTTTGTATATACTATTGTAAAAATTGGCTATTAGATTGATTATAGATGAATTGGAGCGAGTAACTTGCTCTTAGAGTGATGATTGATATGAGTATATAATTTATTTTAAATAATCATCAATAATAATATAAATAATAAAATTTAGATGAACGAGCCCAATTAGTTCGAAAAGAACGGGCCCTCAGCAACGAAATTAACAATTGAGACGAGTCGTTGGGAACTGAACGTGTTGACTGGTGCGTCTACATGGAGCCATGCCAAATGCCATTTCTCTTTGTTTGGTTTCTTCTGCACGCTCGTCGATGGCTTATTAAACATTTCGTAGCACACGGGCTATTGTCCTGTGATGCCCACTTTGTCAGCAACTGCAAACTCGAGCAGTGACTAGATTTAGATCTCTTTTTTTTTTCTAAAAAAAAGAAAAACACCTGGAGAGAGAGCACGTAGTAGTACGGACGTGCCAAGTCTTTCACTATTAGCGGCCGTTTCAGATGCAGAAACCCGATGTATAGAAGGGCATGTTTAAAGGTATAGCCCGTTGTGTTACTTTATTTCAAGTCATGTCAGTAATAAGAGTTTATTTTATAATGATATGTACCAATATAGAGTTATGTGTGGTTTCTTCATTAATACAATAAAATATTTTTTATTAATCTAGCTTTCTTTTTATACATTCTAAAGTTTCCTTTAATAAATGCTAAAAGTTGACTTTAAGCCGTTGTCATGTATGGCAACAGCTTTTATTTGCTTACGTGGCGATTGAGAGAGTCAGGTCCCTTTGTACGTGCCCTAAGGAGGGCCTGTACTGGATAGCTGTTATCTACTCACTCCAATTTTTTCTACTACTAATTGACACGGTTAACTTTTACATCTACTTGTTTCACCATTTATTTTATTAAAAAAAAATATAATTATTAATTATTTTTATGTTTTGATTTATTATTAAAGTAACTTTAAGTATGATTTATAACTTTGTATATTTACATAAAAAAATTAAATAAGATGAATGACAAAGGCAGATAAAAACTAACTACGTCAAATTAAAAATCTGGAGATTTATTATAAAAATAACTAAACAAACAATATACACAATTGATTATCTATACCATATTAAATACATCATTTTTATGTTTGTATTTGTTGCATGCAAAGCAATGCACAAAATCAGTCTGAGATCGTATGCCTAAACAGGAGAGGAACAAAAAGACGAGACAAGGGGGTGATTATTCGCTTATTCAGTCAAACTAAAATTTTTATATACGTGTTTTTCGTAATCTAAAAATCAATGCTGAAAAATAATCCACGATAGAAAAATCATAAAATCAACTCTAAATTTAAGGTTAAAATTATAATTTTGGCTTATAAGCAAAAGCAAAAGCAATGTGGCTTAAGTTTTTTTGGTTAATGATGTCAAAGTAAGATGATTAATCTATATGCATACATAAAGAGGACCGATGTCAACCTGTTGCATAT
This sequence comes from Oryza brachyantha, assembly GCF_000231095.2. NCBI lineage: Eukaryota > Viridiplantae > Streptophyta > Magnoliopsida > Poales > Poaceae > Oryza > Oryza brachyantha. Next base: position 14,033,410 of record NC_023170.2, read on the forward strand.
GCCCTTTAACCCATTTTACGTATACCTACCATGTTATAAATGACTTTTATTTTTTATATCCCAATACATTTGTTATATACCTTTTAAAATCTTAATGCATCACTAAACTTTAATACAATATTTATTTAAAAATGATATCTTAGGATAAACAATAGAAGTTACCAATAAAGAGACGATTGTTACGACATATTTGTAAAAAAATATGAATAAAACTTTTACATACGTCTCTTCGCGATATGAAAAATCAAGACAGAAAATAAACAACGACGAAAAACCCATAAATCAACTCTAAATTAATATTAAAAATTTAATTTTGACTCGTAAGCATAAATATCGTGGAAGAGACGAGGTAAAAGTTTTTCTTTTTCCTTTTTTACACGGAAGTAGTACTGGGAACCTCCTCTACACGTGTAGATGTGGTGCGTACGTGCCGTGCGCATCTCGTGATGTCAACTCGGATGCTTTGCTTTTAATTTTAATTTTGCAGTACGTGCGGTTTACGCCGAGCTTTGCTTGCTCTCTACCAAGTCGTCTTTTGGATGGAGCAACTTGCGTTTCTGTATCGGTGTATGTATCCGATCCATTTGCTGTACGAACTAGGGATTTTAAATGTGATTGCAAGGCGATGGCTGTTGGTTTCTTTTCTTGGTTTTGCTTTTACTTGAGAGAGCTCCATGCTTTGCCGATCTGATTCTGTCCGCGATATACGTAGTACGTTGCTTGGCCCGCAGTTTACATTTCCATTATATTCTTTGTGACCGATCTTAGTTTTTACAACCATTTCTAGGAGAACATGCAGAATTTGTAAGGGTCATGTTTTGGTTTTTTCGAGAAAAAAAAGTTAAATGATATATTAGCAAATAAAAAATAATTTATAAATAAAACTTTTATATATGTATTATTATAAAAAGAAAATACTAAAAAAATAAACAACGATGAAAAAACCTCTAAAACAACGCTAAATTAAGGTTGAAAAAAATAAATTGTAGATCCTTAATTATAAGCAAAGCGAAAAGATAATGGCGCCATGACGGTAGACTTTTATGTAGTGTTGCAAACTTGCATAAGGTCTTCTTTACCAGGCAAAAAAATTCATAACTTTCATTAAAATGATAATAGTTTAATTAGATCATTTTATCCATAGGAAAAAATATAAAAAGTTAGGCATTTCAACCTTATTACGTAAATTTGTACAAAGGCACTTAAAACAAAGAATGGAAACATATCCTTTCCTGGATTGGTAGAGATTACTCTAAAGTTTAATGTTTCTCATGTATGCCAGTAAAACGAGTAGTTTGATTCTTTCCTCTATCTCTAATTTATACAGCAATTCAACAAAACATGGCATTCTATTTTTACTTTCTTCCTATTCATACCATTATTAGAGGAAGACCACGGAACAACGTACCACTTCAGAACGGGATGTACATACATATATGTAACACGTTTAATACACATATTCTTTTTTTTTTTACTTTCTTCCTATTCTAACGAAATACCATTTTGCCGCATTTCTGTTCTTAAAAATCCTCCAAATTCCAGCAGTAGTACTACTAATTCTAAAATATTTCATATTTAACTTCAAACAAAAAGAATAAATTAATTATGGGCCGGAGTAAATAATTTACAAAGAGCCCGTTGAGTTAAAAAAAAAAGAAAACTACTACTATATCATTTTTTGTTCGTCATACAGTACGCGCAGCCGAGCGGCTGAGCCACGGGGAGGAGTAAAAAAATAGTGAAGCCTCGTCGGCGGCTCTGTCCTTCCACGCCGAATCCTAACCCACCATTAATGGCCTCAGCTCGAGCTCGAGTACTCCTAGTAGGAGTATATGGCAAGGGGGCGGCACGCGCGAGCCGCCGTTCCTAAGATTGCGCGGCTTCCATCTCCTCCCGGCCCGAGGATCCGAGGGGACGCGCCCACGCGGGAGAGGAGGAAGCGGCGGCGGCGGCGGCAATGCTGACGTGCATCGCGTGCTCCAAGCAGCTGGCCGGCGGGGCGCCGCCGCTGCGCGAGCCGCGCGATGACGACGACGACGGCGGCGACGGCGTCGCAGTCGCCAGAGGCGCCGGCGAGTGCGCCACGCCCAGCACGAGGCAGGCCATCAAGGCGCTCACTGCCCAGGTGGGTTACGGCGTCTGGGTTTGGGAGTTCTTGGGAATGTCCCCTTCGGATCGGGTTATCGATTCCTTGATCACAAGACAAAACGGGAGTTGCAAATTTTTGGTCTGGTATTTAGTTCGTGAATTGGCTTCCTCTTTGATAAAAAAATATCTTGTTTGGTATGGGACAATCAGGAACTGAAGCGAATTTTATTTTTATCAACTTCTCGCCAAAATCTTGGGGTTTCTGAGAGTGTTGATATAAAGTTTGTGACTTGATTAATCCTCCCCATAGTTTTGATGATTTTAATCTGCTGATTGAAAGAAACTGATGCGGGATTTTTCTTGGGTTCAGATCAAGGACATGGCGCTGAAGGCGTCGGGCGCGTACCGGCACTGCAAGCCGTGCGCCGGCTCGTCGGCGGCGGCGGCGACGCGGCGGCACCACCCGTTCCACGCGTACGAGGACTCCGAGGTGGCCTCCGGGTCGGAGCGCTTCCACTACGCGTACCGGCGCGCCGGCAGCGGCGGTTGTGCCGTTTCGAGCGGCGATGCCACCCCGTCGGTGAGCGCGCGCACCGACTTCCTGGTCGGGGATGAGGAGGAGGAGGAGACGGCGGCGGGCGGCAGCGACGACGAGGAGGCGAAGGAGTGGGTCGCCCAGGTGGAGCCCGGTGTGCTCATCACCTTCTTCTCGCTGCCGCAGGGCGGCAACGACCTCAAGCGGATCCGATTCAGGTGAGGTTTTGTGCTCATCTCTGACAAAAGCTTGCATCCTAGTAGAACAGTGTGATTTCATTCATTTTTACAAACAAGTAATGCTTGGGTTATTTTGGTTCAGATTTTTTATGTGCCCCCTTTATATGAACGGCAAATCTTTTGTTTATTTAACATCAGTTGAAAATTTTCACTATTTTTCATTTGTCTTCTATTGAATCTGCTTGAGCCAAATGTTTGGAATCATTTATGGAAGAACTGTTGCAGAGAATGAGAGAAATAGTTAGAGATGAAAATGATAGCTCCAAAAGCAATAGCAGCTAATTGTGGTAAATGTTTCGTAATTTCTCAAAAAGTTCCATTCCATATCCTACGAAAATTGAAGAACTTGTTTAATACAATTTTGATTGTGCCTCCGTAATATGCCTGGTCAAATGAGACAAATATGCACTTTATCTTGCTTTTGGTCACTGTTCTTTTTTTTCTTTTACGCCTTTGCTTTCAATGGAAGTTTGGAATTTGACAAAAAGAGCATCCAAGTCACCAAGATTTCATGGAGAAGAAAATGATAAATGCATATCATTCTTTAAAACAGAACAGTTAAAAAGAAACTGCAATTCATAACTTTCTGAAACAAATGTCCAGAATGCAAATCACTTTAGGTTTTTATGTGATTACATGGTTTTTTTTTGTGGTGTTAAACTTGAACTGGAACTAGAAGGAATTTTTTGAGAAGTGCACAATATATAGATTTCTAAATTTGGGTGTACTGTGCGAATCTCAACATCTTCAAGTTCTGTGTATCGCCCACAGGCCTTCAGCAATTCCAAGAGATCTCTCTTTGAATATCTAATTATTTTATGTATTCTTTTCTTTATTTTCATAGAGAAGATACACTTCTATGGTCAGCCGTCAGCTGCCACAAAGAGCCATTTAGATGCTTTGCCATGCAGTTTAGTGCATTTTTTCTATCAAATATGCAGTTGAAACTTTATGCCGCGATATTTGAATTGCTTGATGCAATGGGTATGAATATGATTCCCATGAAGTGCATCCAGTTAATCATTCACATGCTGCTACAGGACTAAATCTGGATCTGTCTGCCTGTATGCTACAGATTTTATATAGTTGTGCTTTTAGACCATGCATCTAGAGGAGTAAAAAAATACATCATTCACCATTGATACTCTACTAATAGCTCTGTAGTAGCAGCTTACATAGTGCTTGTTGTATCCATCTCATGTATTTTAGTAGCTCTGTTTTTCCTCCTGTAGGAGGAGATTATAGGGTTTATTGACTGGAGTGACCCACCACCCCACAACATCTCCTCTATTCAGTAAAATTTGAAGTGGGAGACAATTAAAGAGAACTGCAATTTTTTTTTTGGAACCAACTGGTGGTGCTCTTTCTTCTTTGCCCTTTTATAAGAGAGAAATGGTACGGTTGCTTTGGTGTCTCAGTAGTTTAATATTGTTGGGTCCCTCCACCCCCTTCTTATCTGGGGAGCCATCCAAACTGGATCTTTTGGTTTAGTTGCTCGTTCTTTGAAATTTTATTCTATTAGTGCTGCCTTTCTATATAAATCTGAACCAAGTACTCTTTAAACCTTATATACACATGATAGAAGGAAAAGATAATGCTAGTAAAATGTGTTGACAGTAATCTGTTAATATGAATACAGAGTTTGTAGAATTATTTGTGAGATCTGTAGGCATATAATATTGTCATAAAGAACTTTTTGAGATTTTTTTGCCATGTTGCTTTGATTGCCTGTCAGTCTGCTGGTATGGTAGCCTCATGGGGAGGTAGTGTAAGTGAGGGATTTCTTTTATATGGAGAGAAGACAAGCTTAGTTCTGGTGTATTTCTGGTATCTTATGTTCTAGATCTAGGCAAGGAGGTGCTTTTTAAGATAGGATAAATTACTCGTGTGCCAGAAAAAAAAATTATTTCCCACTCATTGTTCCTTGAGTGAGGCATCGGTGAGGAAAAATAAGTAACTTCTTGATATTTCCATGAAAAATAAGTAACTTCTTGATATTTCATTGACAACAAAAAATCAAGTGGGTATTAGAAAGTTGTGAGAGGAATGCATGTGTGATCGAATGTCCTATTTGTACTCCCGTTCTGGTAACTTCAGTCACAACCCTTTTAATTTGCCAAGCTATTGCATGTTGCCGCTAGAGAAAAATGAGAAACTACTGTTGTACATGTGCCATGGATATCCTATTGTTGTTTCTTTAGATGTAATCGGTCTTTCTTTATCCATACTTATGGAAGTTAGGTGATTTACCCATGGGTATACACAAAATTTTCCAAGGAGTGTGTATGTTTACCGAGGGAATATTTAAATGATATGATTTCGAAATCCCTATTAGTGTATTTGGAGCTAGAGAAGAGGAAGCTGAAGATAACATGTTGTGGCATTTCAATAGGACCTATTGTGCCTCTCTTTCTAATTTTTGTCTATACTGTCTTTGCCTACTTGTACCAACTCTTGATGAAAAAATGTGTTTCATGTTCTCTGGATTGTTTGACAATGTGTGTGCTCTTGATGCATGATAGCCGTGAGATGTTCAACAAATGGCAAGCACAAAGATGGTGGGCCGAAAATTATGAGAAAGTCATGGAGCTTTACAACGTTCAGAGGTTTAACCAGCAAACTCCCCTCCCTACTACTCCAAATTCTGAAGATGAGGTAAGAGATCCTTGTGATGTAACTGACCTTTCTGGTTATTCTTGTGATTTAAAACACGCCTTCTGATCTAGTCCACTTGCTGTGTGCATGCCATGCAGGTCATACAGAGCTTGAAGGAGGACAGGCCAGCAACACCACCTCTAAACAATGAACGTTTACCCCACACATTGCACAGATCACTAACTGCTGGTAGAACAATCGGGTATTCGCGATCAGATTGTCTTTTGCATGAGCACAACCTTGGTAATGGTCATTGTCGACAGCGCCATCACCAACATACTGGACACCAGTGCTGTGCTTCAGTTGGGCTGGCATCAACCCCCAAGTTATCAAGCATAAGTGGAGCAAAGCCAGAAACTTCATCGATGGATGCATCAATGAGGACAAGCTCATCTCCTGAAGAGGTGGATCGATCTGGTGAACTTTCAGTCTCTGTTAGCAATGCAAGTGACCAAGAGAGGGAATGGGTAGAAGAGGATGAACCTGGTGTATACATCACCATTCGGGCTTTGCCTGGTGGTATCAGAGAGCTCCGACGTGTCCGGTTCAGGTTTGCCACTTTTACTTATCATTGATTTTTTGGTCAGACTCACTGTTTTTAAGGGGTTGTTTGGTTGAGTATTCCAATTTGCCTAAGCTTGCCTAAATTTTTTTGGCTAACTTGGCTAAGTTGTGGCTAACAAAACTGGAGCCACACTAGCTCCACTTTAGCTAGCACGAGAAATTCTTGTTGTACCTTTTGTCTCAATGATATGTAGTACCTACATAATAAGGAAAGGAATCCTGCCATAAGTGTGGTTATAAACCAAACAATCACCTAACTTAATCAAATTTGTGTAACTTGAGGTGTGACAATTTTAGGCAAGTTGTGGAAACCATCCAAACAGCCCCTAGCTATTCTATTTCTATTCTTCAAGGCTTATGTCTTATGAAGATATTGCAAGTCGAGTACTCAACTAGCCAATTAATTTGGTAGTTCAACAACACTTTCAGGTTTTCAGCCAGAAATGACTAGAAAGATTAACTGGGTATGCGAGTAGTAATCCACCCCTAATACAGCGTAGCTTGGATCCCAAACATTCCAATGACAAATTGGAGGAGAGAATCATATTCCATCTAACTGATGAAGTTCGCAAACAACAAAATTTTAACTGCACCAACGTTAGCTAATCAAAATTTAAAAAGTGCAACATGTAACCATAGTAAAATGGCTCTGGAAACCACAATAGCAAAAAAGGCAAGAATCAGTTAGTTGGCAGAAATTTATTAGCATCTGCTCATTTTGTTTCCGCAATATATTCAATCATTCTCTAAATATGTGTATATTTAGCCATTGATGGTCATTTTTCATGCAGCCGGGAGAGATTCAGCGAAATGAACGCCAGGTTATGGTGGGAGGAGAACCGGGCGAGGATACATGATCAGTATCTCTAAAAAGAAATGCCAACTACGTTTCAGCACATTCTTTACCAGTTCAGTTCGTTGCAATTTGGGCATCTGAGTGCATCACTTTCAGCGGTGCAGCTGGATAATTAATTGTCTTGCGGACACCTTCAGATTCGAAGTGCTTCTTCCTTGACCTTCCTCCGGCTCCATGTACATCAAACACTAACATCGTATCACCAGGAATTGTTCCCAGCCTGCGCAACAGTAGCCCGAGGAACAGTGCTTGCATGTGTGAACTTTTAGGGTTCATTCTTGATGTCTCCAGCTTATGCGGTAATCCGCGTGTTTCTCTTCAATGCATTGCCACAAATTTTACTATACAGTTTGATATAACTGCGAGATGATTTAGTTCGCAGAGAAAAATAGAAAAAAAAAAGCCCTTTTAGAAAGCAAAGGCGTTCATGCCATTTGCTGATGATGCAGATTCTGGCTTCTCTTTCTGAAGAGCTAATGCCATGTGTTTCATAGTAGTAGTTGCTTTATCCTCGTATTTTTCATAATCTTACAGATTGACAACTGACAAAATGAAATCTGCACAATTATTATTCTGCAATAGGTAATAGCTTGTTGACTTTTCACAGTAACAGATTCCAGATCGATATCGAAGTAACAGTCTTAATCAAAGGTATCAGTAATTATTCTGGTATGGAGTTATTGCTATACACAAAGGACATGCTATTTTTAATTAAAATGCTTCTTAGATATAGCGTTTCAACAACCATCCAAGATGTAACTAACAATCATATACCTGGGTCTACTTGACAGAAGAATGCACTGTCAACTGTAGCAATGCATATATGCAACTGGGTGCAGGAAAAGGTAGCGCAACAAAAACAAAGGGAATTCTGAGAACACAGGTGCTTTAGAAAATAAGCAAAATTTCAGAATGAATTATATGAAAACAAATTTAAAATTTCAATATTCAGACTGTGAATACATTTAAAAGACCAGGAAAAGAAAATGTACTCCCTTTGCACTCTTATAGGCGTATTTTTATTTGAGAAAGTCAAACTTGATATATTTCTACAAATAATTAGTTAAAATACAACTATAGAAGTATATCGTGCTCATCTTTTCACATCTGCTTATTTTTATAAGCCAAATTTTAAATTTTAAATTTAAAGTTGATTTTAGGGTTTTTGTCATCGTAGTTTATTTTATAGTCTTGGCTTTTATATCACTAAGAACTTGTATATAAAAGTTTTATTTATAAATTATTTTTTATTTGTAAATATGTTGTTTGGTTTTTTCCTCAATAAGCCAAGCAATCATCTCCTTATATTCATATTTCAAACTACATTCACATAATATTGGATTTTTAGTTATTAACACTAATTTTAAGCTAATAATGGTCAAAGTTTAGTCCTAAAGACTTTCAGAAATAATTTCCAATATAAAAAATGAACAGAGAGAGAGTAATCTTTAAAGGAAAATTTTTATTTATACCACAAACTTTTGAGCGGTACCAAAAAATATCACAAAATTTCTCACCTTTTCAATAATACCATAAAAGAACGGAAGTGGAACCGGACGGCGGGGAAAATAACGTGATAGACATATTTACCCCTCTCTCAAACCCCGTTCAAAAAAAAATCATCGAACAGAGCGTAGAGAAATTGGATCTGGGCGGCGATGGTCTTGGCTTGGTGAGTCGATCGCCGACGCTCGCTGCCCCTGGCCGACGCCCGCCTGCCATCCGCTGTCCAGCCCGCCGGCCGACGATCCGCCCGACGGCCAGGCCCCACCTGCCGATGCTCCGTCCGGCGGCCGATGCCTCGTCTGCTGTCGCCGATGCCCCGCCTGCTGACAACCTTGGCCCCGCCGGCCGACGCTCCGCCCGGCGGCCGATGCCCCGCCAGCCAGCCGCTGGTCGACGCCCAGGCTGCCGGCCAATCCTGCTCGCCCGGCAGCCCAACTCCCCCCTTCCTCTTCTCCACTAAGCATATAGGGGTATTTTGGTCCTACAAAAATGTGAACCCTATTTTCCGTTGCATTCCGTTTCACTCCCATTGAGTTTTATGGTATTGTTGGGAAGGTGAAAAATTTTATAGTATTTTTTGGTACCGCTCAAAAGTTTATGATATAAATGAAATTTTTTCATCTTTAAAACCTCTGTGCACTCCCAGAAGTTAGAAGAAAATGGAAAGCGTGTGAGCCATTGGAATCAGGACACCATCAGGTTCCAACCAAACTTGAAGGACAAAACTCATGTCAGCCAATTCTTTCCCATTTGTGTGCAATTCAATAATTCACAGGACAAATGCAACACCATTATTGGAAAGAACGAGGAACCCTGAACACTAATGCATCCATCCCCATCAATCAAGTGGCGTAGCCAGATAAACACTGTTATTAATTCCTCAGGTACTTCTACCTAACATTCTCATCTTTAATTTGTCAGTGTCATGCTCCAGGGAACATAATAAGCTCCGAGCTTATGATTGCATTCACTGTCCTGAGACAAGAGTTCATGTGACATGGACATGTACTATATTTTTTCAATATCAACTGGTATTATTTTATCCAGAAGGCAAAACAGAAACCGACGGCCATCTTCATGCAATGGCAAGAAATCAGCTGTGGTGTCCAAATTCAACTGAACTGTCTAAAACCAGCGGCACGGTTCAGAAAGTGAAAAATTAATTCAGGCGACCAGTAGTCCAACACAAATGCTTTGATGAAAAAACAAGGGTTATAATGGGAAAAATAATGCAGAATTCTACATTTATACTAGTCAGAAACAGATATATGACCTATATTAGACTTTGACCAGCAGAGGAGTCAAGAAACATACCTGCAAAATAAGAGGAGGTTCTGAAATTTATTAAGACCATTTGTCCAGCTGTTTAAGAATATAAGTCCAGAGCCACAGCACACAAGCTTAGCCAGGTGGGTAAACTAAGGTACTTATGTTTGGAGATTAGGACCAAAGAAATTTCCACTTGATGATGCATCATCATCATCATATTCACAAATCACAAGTAATCAAATCAGGTGACCAGTTGACAAGCCACAATAACCTCAAGTTTACAAGTCGCCAAGCAATGCAACTTCCAATATATTAGTTTACACATTCTCCCTTCACTTTTTATACTTCACATTTACATTTCACATGAGCATCCTAGAATTTGTTTGGATTGGACCTAACCAAGCCAATAATACACTTTTCTGAGATATGGAAGATTATTACATCGCTTATTATGGCCTCACGATATCCAAAGGCTTACGTAAGACGTGACTGGTGTTACCTTTCCCAGCCTCCACATCGTTGTCGCCGCCGTCGTCGTCGTCGTCGTCGCGGCCATCTCTCCTGACCAGTGGCACGTAACGCGGCTCCTCCCGGTACAGCCTGCATAGCCGAAGGTAGAGCGCGACGATGAGCACGACGGTGCCGGACAGGTACCAGCTGAACTCCAGGTTGACGAGCGCCTTGGCGCGCGCGAGCGCGGCGCCGCCATCGTCGGTGCGGCACCGGGCGACGTCGTGGCCGTCCTCGTGGCTCAGGAAGCACCCCTTGGGCAGGAGAGCCGGCGTCCACAGCATGACGCCCATGACCAGGAACCACACCCCCTGGAACACCAGGCTCGCCGATCGCACCAGGCTCACCGCGAAGCTCCTCGGCGCAGCCACGCCGATCACCGTGGCCGCGAGCGTGACGGCCACGACGCCCTGCAGCAGCAGGTGGTACTGCCCCTCCACGCCCGTGTGGTCCGCGGAGTGGAGGTGGAACAGCACCAGCTGCTGCGCGAACGCCACGGCGGCGACGAGCAGCGACACCTCGCCCGCGCGCGGCGCGCGGGCCCGGTCGAGGTGGATGGCGGCGGCGGCGTAGACGAGCAGCACGAGCGAGACGGACGCGTGCTCGAAGTTGTGGAGGTGGTCGGCGGGCACGGTGCCGTCGACGTCGAACGGCTGGTGCCTCGCCGGGCCGACGACGAGCTCCATGAGGATGGATGCGACGGAGCCGGCGATGACGAGGGCGAGCTCGAGGTAGCGGGCTCGCCGGACAGGGAACCAGACGGGCGCGACGTAGGAGCTCGGCCTGAGCAGGAAGAGCCTGATGTGGTTGTAGAGCTGCCACAGGCCGATGAGGAGGAAGCCGGCGCCCGGCGCGACGTGGCCGACGAGGGTGCCCATGGCTACCTGTGCGAGCGTGCGACTGCGTCTATGGAGGAAGCGAGAGGAGAGGAGAGCACAGGCGCGCGGCGACAAAGGGGCTCGAGGTTTTCGCGGGTTTTAAGATGGGTTTGGTGCTTGGAAGGCTTGACGATCACTCTTACGTTCTGTGGGGGGCGGCGTCTGTGTGTTCATCATGGTCAGTTTGGGAAAGGCATTTCACGCTTCACAGCTATAAGCAAAAGTCTATTCACGTTTCATAACTTGTGCCATGCCATCTAGAAGCGTTCTTATAAACATAAGAAATTCTAAGAAATACCGTCGTATATTAATGTATCTAAGTATCGTTGCTAAGGTTCCATCGACCTCACGATGTCAATCTGATGACATTTTCTATAATTGCCTAAAGTGTCATCTTTGTCATAGCGTCTTAACATCTCCATGCTTCTATCTATAACCCTAAAAAAATCCAAATCGATGGAACTTTATAATTTATAATTTCAGCGGGCAACAACATGAATGCTCAACCTAGTGATGGCAACGGGCAATGGCACCACGCTTTCGAACAGAGACAACAGCAGTATGGTGTATGCTTTGAAAATGGATTCTAATTTCTTGGGATGATGTCAACAACATGACACTTGCAGACATCGGCGAAGCACACTTTCAGCCTGTGGCACATGACGATTGCCCCTTAGAAATAGGTATGAGGCCGCTTTCGGTCCCCCTCTATTTAACTTATCTCTCACGTTTTCCGCGCGCATATTTTTCGAAATATTAAACGGTATACATTTTGCAAAAAAAAAAATTTATAGGAAAACTATTTTTTAAAAAAATCATATTAATCTATTTTATATTTTTTAATAATTAATTAATCATATACTAATCAATTGCTATATTTTTCGCGTCAGGATAAGTTAACTTACTGGCACTTAAACGAACTCGGCCTAAGTCGATCTACATATAATCTTGCCGTTTGTAGTTCTAATAAATAAACTAAATTTCAGTTTTAAAACATCGAATCAATAGCCCAAAGTTATTGGATCCGTTGGCCTAGAGCATGTGGCAACCGGATCGGTCTTCGTGCGACAGCGGTGGGCGGGGGCATAACTCAATGGCAGCAAACGGAGTCCAAAAGTTGCAGGTGAGAGCGTGGCAGCGATTTCTTTTTCTTTTTTGCTTGCCTAGTGTATAAATAAGCTGCGGACTTCGGTGTATTCTGTCAGTAGAATTTAATCCACACCGTTGATCTATTTTTATCAGACGACTATAATTAAATTATACTACCAACAATATTAGATGTAGTAAAAATTTAAAGGAGTAACATCGTCCTTTTAATTGTGATCTTTATGACAAAAAAAACTTCAAAATGCTACTAATCAATTAATTAACAAGGACCCATATAAATAATGAAGCTTTATAGAATTATTGACTCTTTCGCCGGTTCATCTTTTATATATATATATATATATATATATATATATATATATATATATATATATATATATATATATATATATATATATGTGACAGCTGTGGGAAATTTGTTTGGCAGCTCAGACGAAAATTGTGTGAAATTTGGGTATATGAAATAATTTGCCTCAGAGTACTCTTGGCAAAGTATCAAAACAACTCTCATGTTGGACAATACATTGCATGCTCCTCACGTGTGCAAAACGGTATTTTCACGTGGGCTAAAGGATCGAGTGGGATTGATGGAGTCCTGACACAGATAATTTTCCTTAGATAAATTAACTTATATAATATATTTTATAGAACTAGCATTCTTTAATGACAAAACATACATTACTTGTCGATAACAAAACTTAAAACTTATCTACGAACATATACAATCTACACACCATGCAAAAAAAATGGATATTCATAACTACAACTATGCATAATTTTTTTTAATACGCATAGTGAATATAGAGGACTGATGATATCTGAATATATACATCACTGGATATTTTTTAAAATTTTCATAACTATTTGAACGCGATGTAAGAAGCATGAGCTTTGCTCTTATCCTTCCTTTTGTACTGTGCGAAACTAGTATCCCGAGGTACTAAAATACTCATTCGTACTATCCATCTCATATTCAAGCTGATACTAAAATACTGACCGTTGAATATGATAAATTGATCGGTCATGATTGTATGATATCTCGAGGTACCAGCTTGGTTATAGGATGAATAGCATAAGTGAGAATATTAATACCTCATGTTACTAGTACCTCATGCTATAAGAGAAATAACCGAAGGAAACATAGACATGTCTTTAAACTGTACATGCAAATACATATCCATCAAGCATTAAATCTCCAAGTACATCACTGAAACAATAACCTATTGTTCGCTAGACCGCAGTAGGATTACAGTCAATGACGACTTAGTTATCAGTAATATTGGACAATAAAATAGAAAGATAGCAAAATTTATATGATATTCCTATATTCCAAATCATCCCTTTAGCTTTATCCTCATGATGGGAGTACATCCACCTACTTGTTAGCTTAGAGCAGGTACAATAGCAGCTATAAGTCAGCTGTATTTTAAAGAGATAAGATGAGAGAGAAGAGAGGTGGGCTACTAATTTGTGTATGACATGTGGGACCATATATTGATGTTTTATAGATAACTATTGTATAAATTGGCTATAAATAAATTAGAGTCAGTTGACTATACTATTGAACTTGCTCTTATTCTTGGGATAGGTCTATGCAATCTAACCATGGAATCGCTTACTCGAAAGCAACGTCTAGATCAATCCAGGAATTTTTTTTAAGTTAATCTAGGAGAGATTTAGATGAGGACGCTAACACTTTCCAAAAGCCTCTAGCTAGTTAATTTGTCTAGATAGGTCTCTAGCTTGAAACAAGATTCTGTATTTCTGTGTGCTGCTCAGCAGAGACACCGCGGTTTTGCTCACCATTTCCTTCCCATTTTCACCTGATGAACTGCTGCCTTTTCTGAATAAGATTGGCCGCAGCAGCGTGAACTGGCTGCCATAGCTACAGCGCGATCTGCAGGCAATTTTAGGTTGCAACAGTGCCAAACTGCCAAAGTAGTAGCAGATGCATGGATCCAAAATACAAACCCCTCTATCCTGTATGTCCATTTAAGTGGAACGGAAAGCGCTAAATAGGTATATGCAGGGAGCTACATAAAAAAAAATGATCTCTTCTTATCTTAAAAAGTAAAATGAGCATGTAACGTTGTAGCTCGAAATTTCAGTTGGGTTGCTTAGAGAAAGTTCAATAATATAGCCAAATACTAGCTCTAATTTATCTATAATCAATCTAATAGTCAATTCATACAATAACTACTTAGAGCAGGTACAATAGCAGACTATAAATCAACTATAAACATATTTTAAGGAGATAAGAGAGGAGAGAGAAGAGCAATGAGCTACAGATTTGGAGCCGGCTGCAGCACGGACTCCAAGACACAATGTATGTATAAGTGTATGACAGGTGAGACATAATAGTATATGTTTTGTAGGTAGCTATTTTGTACGAATTGACTATTAGATTGACTATAGATGAATTAGAGTTAGTAGTTGGCTATACTATTAAACTTGCTCTTATAAAACATATACTACCATATCTCATCTGTCATACACACATTATGTCTTGAAGTTTGTACTGCAGCTGGTTTATAGTTTGCTATCGTACCTACTCTTAGAAAGATCTCAATGGAAAGACTGTTGATCTCCCTATGTAACATAAGAGTTGAACTACTTTAATGTGTGTTATTTTATCTACGCAAATATCCATACCACTTTAAAATATCTTATAATATAAAACAATGCCATTGATTTCCATCCTCAACAAAACAAACGGTCACATTGGACAAAAGGGTCACAAATCCAATTTTATTGTGATGTAGGAATAGATTACAGAAGGCCCATATGACAAATGGCACCGAATCTGGGGGCCCAACAAAACATCGGCCCACCTTCAGCCATACACTACGTACAAGCTTTGCTGCCGCCACGCGACATCTCCTTCATTTGGCCCTCCTTGAGTCCTTGCTACACGTTGTCCGAGACAGGGAACACGCGTTTCTGCGTCGCGTCCCCGTCGCCGGCGAGCGCGCCGACGTCGCTGCTGCTAGGCGCCTGAAGCTGCCTGTACTCCATGCTCCGGGACTCCCCCACCCTGAGGCACAGGTAGGCCGTCACGACCCACACCGCGGCGAGCACCCAGCTGAACTGCAGGTTCGCCATCACCACCGCCCTTCGCGCCGCCTCGTCCGTCGGGCACGCCACGGCGCTCCGCATGGCGTCGCCGTCGGACGTCACGCCGTGGCAGCCTCTCGGCACGAGCGCGGGGACCCACAGCGCGAAGCCCATGACGATGAACCACAGGCCCTGGAACAGCACCGACGCCGACCGCACCACCGCGACGGCGAAGCTCCTCGGCAGGACGACGGTGGCGGAGGTGGACACGAAGGAGGCGGTGACCACGAGCTGCAGCAGCCAGTGGTAGTGCCCCTCGAGGCCGGCGTGGTCGGCGGAGTGGAACCGGAGCAGGAACAGCTCCTGGCCGAACACCGACGCGGCGAGCGCCGCGACCACCTCCCCGAGCTGCGCGCCGTGGTGGGAGGACGCGACGGCGTCGGCCGCGAGCGCCACGGACGCGTACAGGGCGAGGTGGAGGTACATGGTGGCGTGCTCGAGCGCGTCGGGCTGGATCGAGAACGAGAGCAGCGGTAAGTCGACGAGCTGGTCGACGATGGCGAGCACGGAGAAGGAGAGCAAGAGGTAGAGCTCCAGGTGCTTCAGGCCGGGCAACGGCGACGGGAAGGGGAACCACGCGGCGGCGCGGAAGCCGGAGGAGCCCTTGAGCTTGTAGGTCTTCACGGTGTTCAGCGCGTGCCACATGCCGAGGATGGCGAAGGCAAGGCCTGGGACGAAGTGCCCTAGGAATGTCCCCATGGCTGACCTAGGCGCTCGTGTCGTGTCCTCGTCGGCGCCCGTCGAGGTGAGGCAGCGCACTGGTGCTGTGCAGTGACTTAAATAGATCACCACCATGGCGTCGATCAGAGTTACAGGTTGTACGATGTTTGGATTTTCTCCATATTCATATCAATAACAATAGACCTAAACACATATATAAAACATATAAATTGGTTAAAAAAACTATGCTACGGAATATCGTATAATAATGATACAGTTTAATGAAATTGACCAAATGGGCGTAAGAGAAAGGTGTTTACCGTCTTCGTGCTCTGGCATGCCCATGATACCAGTTAGATGATATTAGTATTATCTGCTTCGTAACATGTTCCATTCAGATGGGGTCATATTCTCTAGTTGGCATGTAAATTGGTTTATAAATGAATTTGAAAAACTAAAATATTTTGTAGCATGAAGGGGAGTGGGATTCACATCCTGGATTATAATGATATTGCCATTATCACCACTAATATATGTGTTCGTAAGAAGGTATTAATCATATGTTAGTGACTATAAAAGCATTAGCATAATAATGCCAGGACATACGTACAAGAGGGCGAATAGGATTTAGGACAAGTGTGGTGACGGTAAAGCATCCATGCAGACGTGTTTGGAATTTGGACTCCACTACAGGAGAACACTAGGATAAAGCTAGTGATTGCTTGCGAGGAAACAAGCTGCACGATAAATTAAAAATCGACATCAGTTAGTGACAAGATCGACCGATTGCTAATTACACAGAGCGAAACCATTATTTTAAGTACAAAATACTGGTTACATTTTGGGGTTTTCATATGCGAGGATTAAACCCTGCAGCTAGTTTCAATCTCTTCTCTCTTTTTTTATTTCCTTATGAATAGTGGCCATGTTATACTATATGTGGAAAAATTCAGATAGTGTGCATCTTATATCTCTCTCTTTTAGTTTTGATATATGGCACTCAATGGAGGAGCATTCTCCATGAGATGTGCGAGTTAAAGAGAATCCATCGAACCAGCACACAGATCACTAGTGCTTTAAACACTTCACCTAATAAAATTACTAATCTTGGTATGTATAACTTCCGTCCTAAAATAAATTAATTTTTAGTTCTTAGATGGAATGTTTGATTTTTCATAAATTATAATTAATATTTTTATTGTTATTAGACGATAAAACATAAATATTATTTTACATGTGACTAATTATTATTTATTTTTTTATAAATTTTTCAAATAAGATGAATGTTCAAACGCTCGAAACAGAAATCAAGAAATGCTCATTATTTAAGAGGGAGTAGCACTCCCACACACCTCTTCCGTTTTACTCCCTCCATCCCAAAATAAATCAATTTTTCACTTTTAACCTATAAATATTTGACTCAAGTCTTATTTGAAAAATATTATGATTAATATTTTTATTTTTATCAGATGATAAATCGTGGATAGTACTTTACGCGTGACTAATTTTTTTTTTAATTTTTTGAATTTTTTAAAATAAGACGGATGGTCAAACGCTAGACACGGAAATGAAAGAATTGGTTTCTGTGGGACAGATAGAGTATTCCGCAGGAATTGACAGAGGCAGAGAGCTAGCTAGACGACGGTTCAAAACTTCATAATATTAATGATCACTATGCTTCATTATTAGTGCTTGGACCTAATATTGCAGGGAGGTTTCATCGAGTAACTGCGCACTAGCTAGTCAATGGTAGTGCTAGCTGCGTTCGATGCCAATTTCAGACAACCGTTGATTGATCAGTCAGTGCAGTCATTAACGTTTCTTAGAAGTAGCAGATAAATAAAAAGGTACCTTAACTTTTTTTGGCATTCCTTTCCAAACAACTTTTTTTTCGTAAACTTTAGTTGGGCTTCATTGAAAAGTTTGTTTATTATGTCGTGTCGTGTGGAAGACAATATCCTATGCATCTTCTGATACACAGATATGCGTCGTTCAATTTATAACCGGACCTAACCGACGGTTGAAAAAAAAAACAGGAACAGATGATTTTTGGTGGTCTGGTTCCGCTCAAAAACCGTTTATGATGCAATATTTTATTTTAAATATTTACAAATCTACACCCCAAGTTCTTTGGGATGGTGTGCTGTAAAAAAAAATGCGACGTTTTCTTAGTAACGTGGCGGACAGTCGTTTGGTGGAAGTTTATGGTTGAAGGATGATGTGGGTGGAACTATGTAGACTTATACACTTCCCATCAAATATATTTCTCATTCGCTCAATAAAACTAGAGGAGGATGGACTCTGTTTATATAAAAAAAAAAACACTCTGCCACGAAGCTAAGGGAGCCGCTGCAAAAATCCACATGTGCCAGACTCCCCAACATCTCCCGTCTACCTCCCCCAACGCCATAGAAAATGCTCTTTGGGATGACGTAATTACGTTTCTATATTTAAAAAACTCCCGCAAAATATACAAAAATAAAAAGTTCCGTCTATAGGCTGTTTGGGTTAGAAGCCCAATCGAGCCTTGTGTTGGGTGAGATACTGGCCCATATTTGTGTCCGGACCACAATGGGGCTCTTGATTCACACCCATATGGCCATATCCATCCAACGAGGCCTCTCCCGGGCTCCGGCGGGGCGACGCACGCGCACGCCGCCGTGCCACACGCCCACACGGGCACGCCGGGCCGGCCAGCTAGCTAGCTAGAGCCACACGCCCACACGGGCACGCCGGGCCGGCCAGCTAGCTAGCTAGAGCCGGACACGCCCACACGCGCACTCCGGTCCAGCCCCTGCCGGCGCCGACGACGACGACGCCGCCGCCCCCACGTAGTAATGCCCACGGCCGAAGGGGAGGAGGGCCAGGCCGGCCAGCTAGCTAGAGCCAGGCACGAACGGAGCTCTGAGCTCGGGCTCAGGCTCAGCCTGGGCCAGCCGGTCCATGGAAGCATTCATATGCATGGTGAATTGGTGATGGCGCCTGACGGTGCATGGGTGACGGGGCTGACCTTGTTCGATGCGTGCAAGTGGCCGGGGAGGCCTTTGCCCTGCGTGGCCTGGGCCACGTACGTACGGCCCCGACAAGAGTTATACCTGCTGCCCGATCTGCTTGTAGCCTTGTTCGTCGAGGTAGATTCCTCCTGCCAGATGAGGTAAAACGTTGTGCGTACCTAAAGAGTTACTTATAATAACTGACCAAGAACCAGATCGATCGATCATCGACCTCACCTAGACATGTACTTGTACCCTACCCGGTTTAATTTTGAAGCAGTTTCTCCGGTTGGCCACAGCAGCATGCATGCAGTTCAGTATTGGACCTATTGGCCCCGCATCTGCTTAATATGGATCTCTGCCACCGGCTAGAGTCATTAAATTAAATTAACTTTACAGTCTATTTTCTATATATCAAAAAGTTGGTCAATTTATTGACGGAATATACGGGAAACTCAGATACTATAAAGCTTGTTTTCAGGAGGCAGATATACACGTCTTGGAGGGGTTAAGTTTTAAATGTGATAGTAGGTAGTTATTTACTTATTTGTTAGAAAGAATCACTGGATAATTATGATAAGACAAGATAAGCTTCATGTATAAGGGTCCCTTTAAATCACAGTAATGAATAAACGAAGTAATAGGAAAAACATAAGATTTTGACAGGAATGCAAATGTAAATTAGAGAATTGCAAAACACAGAAAAACGTAGAAATGACCGTTTGATTAGACCACAGGAAAAACACAGGAACTTGAGAGGGCTTTACCTCCAAAATCTCTATAGGATTGCTCAATCCATAGAAATTTCAAAGGAAAAGATAGAATGTAATCCTTTGTTTCAAAGGCTCTCATAGGAATATTTTTCATAGGATTAAAATCCTCTAAACTTTCTATATTTTTCCTACAAATCAAAGGGGGGCTAAAAACGCTGAAAAGCTAGCCCAAGGACGACCTGCTCCAGCACGCACGTTTAGCTTCACCTTTTCCCACCAATCAAGGATCATATTAAGCTCAGTCAGCTACAGCTACAGCTACAGCTGCTACCTCCGGCGGGTATATGCTCCAACTCCATCAATCTCCCGTCCAATCCAGCGCAAATGAGGGAGCAAAGCAAACCAACCGCTAATGGCGTTTCTTCGCACGAGCTATAGCCACTTGTCGCCCTCATAGCAAGCCAACACGCGGCCTCTGCCTCTCTCGATCGGTGAATATATATGCCACCACCGTCGCTGTCCACCCCAAGATTTCACGCACAAACGCGAACAGAGGCCGTGTCTGCCATGGACCCCCTGCTTGCTTCGGGCCACCCGGGGAGTCGACGGCGACGTGCTGCTCCTGCACAGCACTGACGAAAGCCTCGTCGACAATACCGCGGTTGGGACGTACGTCGTCGTAGCCATCGCGGAGGGACGCCGCCAGGAGGCTTCA
Organism: Oryza brachyantha; assembly: GCF_000231095.2. Classification (NCBI taxonomy): domain Eukaryota; kingdom Viridiplantae; phylum Streptophyta; class Magnoliopsida; order Poales; family Poaceae; genus Oryza; species Oryza brachyantha. Next base: position 14,053,812 of record NC_023170.2, read on the forward strand.
GCGCGCGTCACCTATACCTCCTCTCGTTAGCTAGCTACATCAAAGTCATGCCACAGAAATGGCAGCCTGCACTGATCTGGACAGTGGCCGCATGATCCGGTTTTACGATGTTATGGCGAAATCAACCGTTCCAGTTTTCGTGGTGCAGGCTGGCTAGCTCAGATTAGACGGTGCAGGGGAAAAGGCAGGTTAATTGGGATTCGGGGGCAGAATTGAAACCAAGCCTGGCCAGTGCGAGTGCCGCCATGAAAACGGGTGTGAGTAAATTTGAGTGTGTTTGGTTTCGTTAGGGTATATACAGTGCAGGTCACTCATATGAGTGGTCTCGGTATGCCTATATAGGATAAGGATACTATCATGCTACTATATCCATGATACAAGCTCCCCGCTACCTCTTAAATATTCTTTTACCATCTCTTCAACTTCTCTCTCCTCTCAAATCTCTCTAGCCTCCTCTCTTCCACCCTCTCTCCTTGACGATCGAGCTCGTGCGGTGACGGATGAACCTCGCCGACGGCGGACCGCGGACCGGCTCCAACATGCGGCGGATCGACCTCGCCGACGGCGGACCGAGCCCGACCACGGTGGATGGAGCTAGGGCGGCGGCGGGTCAAGGTTAGCGACGCCGGCTCGACCTTGGTGGCGGTCACGACGGCGCGCTCGGCAGAGTCAAGTCACCCTCTGCGGCGACGGGTGAACCTCGGCGGTGGCACATTGACCTCGGCAGAGTCGGGTCACCCTCGGCGGCGGTGGGCGGACCATGGCAAGGACGGCGGACATTGGCGGCGGTGGGCGAACTTAGTGGGGACGAGCGGACCTCGGCAGCCGCAAGCCGACCTCGGCGCCTTTCTCGGGGGTGGATGTGTCCCGACGATGGATCTCGGGGGCGGCGTATCCCGGCGACGCCTTCCCCACGGCAGACCTCGCCGGCGGCCACGTCCCGGCGGCGGAGCTCCGTATATCTGGCCGGAGTTTGGCGCAACTGCAACATGATTCGCCACATGGCGCCTCTCTCCTCTCTCTGCAGCTTTTTGGCCTAAGCACCCGTACGCTTTGCAAGGTCCGTGGAGCCCGGTAGAAACACGATTTATACTGATGTGGCGAGCAGGCTCAGACTTGGTGGGCTAGAGCCATTCGTCACGTTAGAGCGCTGTGTATGCCCTTATCCTTCCGGTCAGGACCAGGAGGGAGTGGCGCGCAGCTTTGCACTGAATTCCGAAGTAGTGTGATACTGTGAACTGTCGATTGATATGTACAGTGTAAGGTTGACAGTTGACATTGTTGCTACGGAAAGGGTTGACAACGTAACATTGCAACATACGTACACGGGACTAAGGATAGCGATCCGGCATGGCGGGTACGGGTACTAACTACCCATACCCATACCCGTGGAAAGAATTTATGCCTGTGGGTATACCCGTTACTCCGTCACAGGTATAAAATCTGCCCATACTCGTTACCCGCGGGCGCCGTATACCCGCGGGCATACCCGTTTACGACTTTACATAGACAAAAGATACCCGTGGGTATACCCGCCCAAAACATATATCCAATACAACCATAACAAATTGCATATAGTTCAACAATCCACAATGACAGCCAAATAATCATGACAGCCTGCAAATCATCGTGACAACAAATCAGCTAAAGTAGAACGAACAACCAAACAACCATGCCAAAAAAATTTCAGCCAGCACCTCGGTCGGCGGCGGGGACGGGGGCAGCAGCGTCGGGCGGCGGCGGAGGCTTCGGCGGGGACGGGGACGAGGGCGGCGGCCTCGAGCGGCGTCAGACGCTTGCGGGGACAGGGATGGCGATGGCGGCCTCGCCCTCGGGCGACGGCGGCGGGTACGGGGAAGGCGCCGTCTGTCACGCTCAGAAATTTACACCAATTTCTGAACAATAGTATGCATTAATCTCGGTTCAGGAATCAGCCCGAGTACACACTATGACAAATTAATACACAGTTCCACGACTTGAAAACAAATAAAAGCATTTATCCATCGAAATGCAGTGGAAAAAGAAACAAACTAAACCATATAGTCTTCAGCTTCAGCTGGCGATGACAACTCCACACCACAGGCATTCTCGACGGCAGACTGAACCTCACTTCAACCTTGGGAACAACCTTCTTCTGACTTCTGACTCAAGCTCTAGCACTTGCTCTGGTGGGGAAAAAAATTAAGCAAGGCTGAGTACAAACCATCGTACTCAACAAGTTACACCCAAGAGAGGAGAATAATGAATGCAATGGGGTATCAAAGATATGCTAAGGTTAAATTGCACAAAGCTGCAGTAATTTAGCAAAACAGTAAATAAAATAGACTGAAATAAAAGTAAAATAAATATTTAAAAATAAACATCCACTGTCCAACGTTACACCACGTTGCAACAGGCCCAAACCACTATCCAGCGTTCCACCACACTGCAACAGGGTCAACCCTCTGGCCAACGTTAAATCACGTTGCGACAGACCCAAACCACTGCCAACGTTACACCATGTTGCGCAGGGTCAAACCAGTTCCAAGATTAATAAAATTATTAAAGGGGTTCAACTAATCCCAGTGAATCTGTCAGTTCGCCCAATAACCGCGGGCACGACTATTCGAATAGTTTTACTCTGCAGAAGTGTAAAATTTTACCCACAAGACATGGCTCCCAAGCATGTTACCATGCCCCAACGTATCACCACGATACCTCAATACGGAAACCATGATAAGACCTTTTACCTAACCCTCCCTAGACAATCGCACCGCACTTAAGGTTTCACCCCCTCCTTTACACCAAGTCGGGCAGTCCCCTCTTGTGCCTTGGTGAATCCGGAAGCAGCAGAGGCTTTCGTTACACCACGGTTGCCCATCCATACTCCATCACGCTCACCCTTGTCTTGGTACGTCGAATAGGGACAAGCTAGATTACGAGTCTCACCGTTGCCCACTTCGGCTTGTGGTTAGTACGTGTAAGAATTCCAGGGTTTCCTGAGAACCGGTCCTTAATTGCCATGGGCACGAATCTCAAAACCATGCACCCACAGCCCACCATAAGCAATATTTTAGTTATTATTAATCCACATTGGGAGATTAATAATAATTACAACCATTAAAGGTCTATCAAAGTTTAATCAATAATCAAATAATAATTGGTGAGCTAGTTGAATTAAGCATGGATAAGCATTGTCTAATCCTAATTCTAGTCAAATTAACCCTGGGATGTCAATAATAAATGAGAATCAATGGATGTAAAGGTAAATGTCCAATAGATAAATAAAATAAATAGATTTACATAAACCAATGCACGTTTGAATGTAAAGCGGGGAATTTTATAATCTTGGGATCAATATGATGAAAGAAGGGTGCCACTTGCCTTGCTTAGACCCACGAGGAACTTCGGCGACGACTTCGAGAACGAACGGCGCTGCGACGGGGTCAAATCCTACGACAAACAAGGCAAAATAAGCAAAAACAGACTATAAAACTATTGAAACAGAGAAAGAAACTATTTTTAATGGATTCTCAGCATTTTTCTGGATTTAATGAAACTTGAATGGACCTAAACGGAGACTAGACGAATTAGCTATGAATTTTAGAAGATTATCTGTGTTTCTAAACTAAACAGAAAATCTTAATTGATTTATTGCGCAATTAGTTGGAGGGAATGACGTCAACGGTGAGAGACACAATGACAGAGGGGACCCACATGGCAGCAGGGCAAAGGGAATGACAAAGGGGGCCCACGGGGAGAGAGAGGTTGGCCGTGGGGCCACAGGCAGAGAGAGATGGCTGACGGAGTAGGGCCCGCGTGTCAGCGGCAGAGAGGAGAGGGGGAGGGTCGGTGGCTGACGCGTGGACCCCACGGGTTGGAGAGAGGAGGGGAGGGGCTGATGGGACGGGCCCGCTGCCCAAGGAGACAAAACAGAGAGGGGAGGGGAGCTCAGCTTCGGCCGAAACAGAGCGGCGATGGTGCTCGGCCTAGCGGCGGCGTAGCGGCGAGGCGAGCGACCGACGTGACGGTGGAGTGGTGGTCGGCAGTCGGTGGCGAACGGCAGAGGTGACGCGACCAGCCGAGGGGCGACGCGCGGCGACCGATAGGGAGGCGGCGAAAGCCGGCGACGCGGCGCCAGTGACGAACGACGTGACCGAGACGGTGGCTAGGCGTGGCGCACGACGGGCGGCGCGGCAAGACTGGGGATTCACGGGCGTCGCTAGCGACACGTCGGTGATGGCGAGGCGGAGGCGATCGCGCCGGGACGGCGCGTCGGCGGTGAACGGCGGCGCACGCGCACGGCGTGGCGAGGAGCGGCGCGGTTAGGCGGCGGCCAAGGAAGGGAGGAGGCGCATGGCCGACGGCGGCAACGGCGCACGACGACGATGGCGAACGGTGCGCGCACGAAGGGGAGGCGGTGCAGGCAAGGGCGTCGGCGTGGCGGTGCAGCGACGCGGAGGCGAAGGTGGTGGCGGGCGGAGGGGCGGCGACGACGACTGGAGCGCGCACGTGCGTGGCGGCGGCTTTGGCTTGGCAGTGGCGCCCGGAGGGGAAGAAAGAGGGGAAAATGGATGGCGGCGGCTCACCGGCGACGAGAACGGTGACGGCGAGTCGGCATGGGGGACGCGGAGGTGGCGACTGGGTTGCGCGGCTCGGAGCGGCAGCAAGTGGCGGGATCGTGTGGTGGCGACAGCCGAGGGAGAGAGAGGCGGCAGCACGACGACGGTGCCCGACGGCGGCAACGCACGAGCACGGTGATGCTCCGACAACGGCGGGGTCGCGTCGGCGATGGCGAGGCGGGGGTGACGACCGGCAGAAGGGCAACGACGATGGCCGGAGCGCGCGAGGGCACGGCGGCGGCACCGGCTCGGCGTCCACGGGCGGAGAGGAAAAGAGGGAGAGGGAGGACGGTGATGACTTACTGGCGACGAGGACGACGACGACAAGTCGGCGAGGGCCGGGGACAGGTGGTGACGGCCGGCGACGAGGTAGATCGGCGGTGGCAGAGATTGCTCGGCGGCGCTATCGCGGCGTGGGAACAACGGTGCACGGGCAACGAGGACGGCGAGGGCAGCGCTCCGCAGTGGCGAACGATGACGTCCCGAGGTGGCGACGGCATCGGGAAGACGACGACGGCGTGCTGTGGGCGGTGCGGAGAGGTGTGGCGCCCAGCGGAGATCGGCGTCTGACGACGGACGACGACGCAAAGCGGCGATGAGGGGCGAGCGCAAGAGAGGCGAAGGAGGACGGCGCTGTGACGACGTCGGCACGGCACGAGAAACGCATTGCCGCGAGCAACATGGCGGCGGTGGCGACGCAAGTCGACAGCGCGGCGTAGGCGGCGGCAACACGCGGCGGCGCTCGACAGCGGGAGACGCGCGTGGTAGCAGCGGGGGTTATAAAATGGGAGGCGGCGCTACCGGCGCGGGCGGCGAGCGAGGCGGCCATTGCAGGCGGCGGTTAGTGCGACGCGAAGGAGGCGAGGCGGCAGCTGCAGATGCGTCGGCGCAGGCGGCAGGTGCGGGGATGGTCGTTGGCGCGGGGCGGACGACGCGCGGCGGCCGGAGGGATCGGGCGGCCGTTGCGAGCGGGACAGGCAGAGCAGGGAGGTGGTGGCCGTGGCGAGCTAGCTGGAGGAGGAGGATTACCCCGACAGGTGGGCTCCACCTGTCGGCGGCCGAGAGAGGGAAACCAGGGGGATGCGAAGTAGACTTTCGTGAGGGGGAAGAAATAAGGCCGGCGACCCAAGGGAGGGAAGAGAAAGGTGGGGGAGGACCGAGCGGCTAGGCAGCTAGGCCGTGGCCTTTGGGCCGGCCCAATGCGAGGGAGAGGGAAGGATGGAGAAGAAGGGGAGACGGGCCGGCGGGCTGGGCATGCGGCCTACTGGCCGGGAGGAGAGGGAAAAGGAGTGGGCCAAGGGAGGTGATGGGGACTTTGAGCGCAAGTTGGGCGTGGCTCGGGAAAATTGCGAACAGAACATGTACTCGCAAAACAGAACTAAAACATGCGTGAATATATATTCGCACGACGAATTAGATTCGAAACGCGAAACCGTGCACTGTTAGCGAAGCAACGACGGGAATTAACGACCCGTTAAATTGAGATTTAACGACTCGCTAAACTAGAAACTAAACGACTTTAACGTAAAACCATTCTACGTGTACGAAATTGAACTCCGCACTGTAGATCAATCTCACGCTAGCTAATTAGATTAGGAATTCTAAGCAATTAAACAGTAGATTAAAAATAGATTGATTCGCATGAGTAAAACGTATGCGAACCTGAGGTTTGGTGGAAAGATCAACGACGGATTGCGGTTGTTCCTCGCTGTTTAGCTAGTAAACCTAAACAATTAAACGGTAGATTAATTTAGATTGATTCGCAAGAATAAAATATATACGAACCTGAAGATCGGGGGAAGGAAACCGGTGAATGGCTGCACTACTGCTCGCTGCTGGACAGGAGGCGGCAGGAGGTGGCTCGAGGTGCACGGGAGTGGGAGACGGGGAAAAGAGGTGAGGCTCTAGGGAGGTATTTATAGGGGAGAGCTAGAGATAAATCTAGTTATCCATCCCCTATTAACAAGGAATAGATAAGGTTTCAAAAGAGATAAGAAATAGAGTCCTAATTAATTGGAATTGATTATTTTTTTAGGTGAAGATAGAGATGGGGTTGGTTGTTTGGCCGTGGGGGAGGGAGTTGGGCTGGCTCACGGCATGGAGGAGGAGAGGAGATCGTAGGGGAGGGAGCAGGAGGTGCGACCAGAGAGGAGGAGTTCGGCCAGGGAGGAAAAAAGGAAAAGAGAAAAGAAAAGGGAAAAAGAAAAGAAAAAGGAAGGAGAGGAAAAAAAGAAATTGCCTCTAATTTTGCCGATTTTTATTAAGTTTATTTGAGCAAAGTTTATTCTCTGAAATTCAAATATAAGTCCGGTTAATAATTTAAAATGCTTTTGGGACACTTTAGAATATTTCGAAAAGCTTCCAATTAAATTAAATTAATTTATACACTGGGTTTTCTCCTGAACTTTAATTAAAAAATTATTTTTAATGTATTATTTTATTGAGTTTTAGCTAGAATAAAACTCAGTGTGTGACACCGTCGGCGTCGGAGTGGAGGACGCGAGCGGCGGCGGCGGCACCGTCGGGACGCCGGCGAGCAGCCTAGGGAGGCGGCCGATAGGGGCTAGGACACCGGCGAGACGAGAACCGGCGGCGCTGGCGGTGAGATCTCGGTGGCAAGCTCGATAGTGTGCTGGCGAGATCTGGGCTTGCGGCGGCTGTCTGGTGACGGGTAGGAAAATGGAGAAACCCTAAAATTTTCTATATATATATATATATAGTTGGCCACTCGTCAGTCTCAGATAAACGGGTAAACGGTGAAGCGGGTATGGGTAGTGCCTACCCATACCCGAGCCCGTTTACCCGTCGGTACCAATTTTGACCCAATTAAATACCCGCGGATATTAAATAGAGAACAAACCCGAATCTATTAGGGTTTTTACCCGTGGGTAAACGGGTATAATTGCCATCCCTACACGGGACACGGGGGTGGCGAACGGTACTAAGTTTTGCCATATCTTTCTTTTTTCTGAAACAGCTTAAGCTGTTCCTATTTCAAGATAAAAACCAAAATATTTTTTCTTTGCAAAAGTTAAATATACATTGTCAGTGATGAGTCGGAAGTTTTACCCTACCAGATCAATAATAAGATACTTCCTCCGACCCTAAAGAATCCATTTTTAGGTTTGTCTGTGCATCATTTGATCATCTGTCTTATTTAAACAATTCATTAAAACTATTCTAAAGAATTAGTTACATGTAAAATAATATTTATGTTTATCATCCAATACAATAAAAATATTAATCATAAAAAATTAAAATAAGGCGAAAAGTCAAACGTTATATCTACAAAGTGAAAATTAGGTTTATTTTGGGACGGTGGTAGTAGGTGATACTAAGAAGTACTCCACTCGTCCCAAATTAGTCATCATATAAGAGAAAATAAGAAATCTTAAATTGATCATCATATAAGGGAAGAGAGTCTATGATGCATTAGTTGGAATGCAAACAACTCTTTTGTTCCCACGCATATTAAATACTTACATGCATTCATCCAATCAGTTTTGATGTGATTTATAAATTTTAATTTTATATGTATATAGGCATCTTGGGATTTGTGACTCTTGTTCAATGTTAATTAAATAGATTACTAGTCTTTGTACCTAGACCTTATATGATGATCAATTTGAAATGGACAGAGTAGAAAGTAACAGTATATTTAGTATCTAGTATTACCAATAAAGAAGCTTGTGTCGACGCGGACCTGAATACTAGGTAGGAGCACCTAGAAGCTCTAAGATGTTCTTCTTAAAATGCAGAATAACTGATGGGTATTTTTATAAAAGCACAATAAAAATGCACATGTACATGCATACACACATGCGTGGACACTCACCCCTATAAACATACACATAGAGATACTACCTCTAAAAGCACGATCGATAGACTGGACCAGTATTTATAAGAATTGAGATTGACAAAGTCACCATAAATATTCCTCTTTCAAGAGACACATTGATACCACTAAAAGAATAATGTATAAATTCAAGCATCCATATTGAGCCTAGAATTTGAATTGAAGTGGACAAATTTCACCATAAGAAAACTTAGTAGCTAACTTGTGCTAAGTTCACAACTAAGTTGAAAAGAGATATCAAATAAACTAAGAATGTGTCCACGTGGACTCGGACACCAAGAACGAGCACCTAGCACTTCAATATATTAGGCTACAATGACGTTTTTAAATTGCTCGGCAACTTAGAAGTTCATGCGAAATACTCCATCCATTTCTAAAATAGACGACTCATGGACCCCTAAGAAAAAATTGGCAGTGGTAGCAAATGAATATAATGCCCTCAATAAAATAGTACAATCATTGTTTAACAATTCACCTCCACTATTAGAGCAACTGGCACGCAACCCTTTGTTGTCATTGCTGGCATCAGATCTTTTTCCATTATTCAGAGAAGCCATCTACTTCGCGAGATATAGAATTTCAGTAACTTTAGTTGCTATATATATAGAAAGAGGGGTATTAAAATTTTATATAAAAAAATGTACTTCCCTAAATATCATAGAATTTCTCTCTAAAGATATGTTTTATCGGAAGATTAATTTCCACCGGATAAGTTTCCCGGTGCACAAAGGTAAACTACCAGTTTCGGCTGAAGCGGAACTGGTGACCAATGGACGCCATGACCATAGCTTCCAATGTCGTTGTACTGGCAGCTGTTCCAAACTGTTCCAAGGACTTTCGGCCATGAATGCCTCATCCGGAGGCCACTGCACGGCGCGCTCCCAAAACAAAACAAAGGCCGAACGACGGACGAACTGATCGACTCACGCACGCACGTACGGGACCAATGCATGCTGCGTGCATGCAGGTGTCTCTAGCTAGTACAACGAAGAGACACAGGGGAGTTAATAGCGGCAGCATTGCTCATGTGATCCCCACCTTAACCATGTCCACCAACCCATCGCCGCCGGTCATCTCGATCGAGCGCGATGCGATCCGCCGGCCGTCCATGGCGTACGTACACCAGCAGAACGCTTCAATTCTGCCATATTTTGTGCGTATATATACCGAGTTACAGACTTACAGAGATACTGGACCATCGTCGACGCCGATCTAGCATTCGAGCCTATGGATCGAGGCGCCTGCACGCAGTGGGGGCGAAGGGCGTCCTCTCGGTTCCTCGGACTGGAAACATCTGAATCTCTGATGGATCGATCGATCGATCGATCGAATCTCAGCTGGCCTTAAATTCAGCCATCGTTACTGTTCGTCGATCTGCATCGGCGTGCAGGCCTCTGCATCTCAGCCTCTGCTAGCTGCAGCCTGCAGCCAGCCAGCCAGCCAGCCAGCCTAGCCACTGGTCGTCGTCGTCGTCGTCCCGTACGTCGATTCGAAAGACGACAGCCATGTACGTGCGTGGGTCTATGGTACTGCATCCATGTTCCACAGTGTTGCACATAACGCTAACTGTCCGTATAACACGCATGGAACAGTAGCCAGTACGTACGTACGTATATCTGATATAGCAGTAGTAGTTTTATCACGAGACTGGTGCTGTATCTGTACCTGTGTTTGGGTGTAGATCTGAATAACAAGAGAGTACCACATCTACAGTAGAGTTTTTTATTTTATTTTAGGGCTGGACAGCAGTAGACCCGAGGAAAAACAGAGCATCCATCTGAGCTGAAATAACATCAGGAAAGGGACCTGTCCGGTACTCAGGCCAGGGACAATCAAGAGCACTATTAATTGTCTCAGAGACTTATTTACAGCCGTAATGTCGTATGCACGCAGTGTGGTAAAAACTGGCACATTCTCTTGTCAAAAGCGTGATGCAGTTTTGAGTTCTTGCACTCACACGGATGCGTAACCAATCCTACATATATGAAATACTACTATATACTGTATATAGCAGTACATCGCTATTCGTAATTAAACAACATAAGCTAGCTATTGGAAGTTAAAATTGACATCGGCCGGTCGGTTGGATGTCTAGCAGAGCGGCAGAAGCTTCTGCATGCAGAACAAGGGTTGACAGCTTTGGATGCGCCCACACATTTCGACGTCGCGGTGTGAGCGACAAAACCTGGTTTAATTTATCTATGACACATGCTGTGACCCGTCGGATGGTTACCGTTTCCCATCTCCCTAACGCGAGTGACGATCGATCGCGACAGGCTGCGTTCTGTTCGCAGTTTTGGAAGCTTTGGTGGCTCACCATGGCACCACGTACGTATGTTTCTGCGTATACGTACACAAACACAATTAATTCTACTTGAATAATATATTGATCTCAAAACTATGACAAGAATTAATTATGTTTGTGTACGTATACTTGCCATCCGACAAAGCACCCGGCCCAGATGGTTTCACAAGTCGTGCTGGCCTGTGGTCAAGGCAGAGATCATGGCAGCGCTCAATTCCCTCTGTAAGATCATAGTCATGATCTATATTCTGGGATAAACAATTGGCTTGTAAATTGATAGAATTTGGTTTGGAAACAGTTATGGTGTTGGTGTGAGTGTGTATGACTAATGTGGGTCAGCTTACGATATTTGTGCCCGGAAGCGGTTGATTTGTCTTTATGTGTGCAGATGATTTGAGGTCAACTGTGGTCAATGGTAAGGACCATGACTAAGTTCAGGGAGGAACCGAGGTCTGGATGGTCAGAATGCCATATGACATGGTTAGATAGAGTTGTGATTCTCGGAAGTCAATATCAGTCAACGGCGGTGTGATCGTGACTAAGCTCAGGGAGGAGCTAAGGTCCGGATGATCGAGAATGCCGGATGACGATGTTGAATACGAGGTGGCATATAGTAGATGGATACCGTGTGGGATGGAGTCGTAACGGGCTTCACATGTTGCATGTGTAAGCATCGGAAAAATCGCGGAGAAAATCGGAGTTGGGAAAGGAGACGCGAAGAGGTTATTTTGTGTTGCTACAGTAACTCGGACGTGTACTGTAGCGCGTTTGGTGTCTCGTGGCAGGTCTGTGGCGTACGTGAGCATGCCGCACGGGCAGCGTGATGGATTTGGTTTCTGTCCAGGTGATGCGCACGCGATGGATTTGGTTCGGCTGGCCGTGCTGCGAGTAGGAGTCGAATTAGAAATTCGAAAAGTAGATATCGAGGGGTGTCCTGGTGTGTGTTTTTTGAGAGATTTAGTTGTTGATTCTAGATCAACGATTTTGAGAGTGCTGTTGGTGCACTTTGTATATACCAGTTGAAACAATAAAGTTTAGATCATCCAATCTATGTTTTGTGTTTTTATCTATTGGTGATTTTCTGCATCTCGACGATCTGATCGGCGGCACAGAAACGACGCGATTAAGTTAATCTCAGAAGCAGCATAAACAGATTGGCAGTGGCATAGGAGCGGTGTCATAGGTAATATCAGGAATGACGTAACCAGAGGTAATCTTTTATTTCCGCTAAAAGATTTTTGGGTTTTGGTTCTACCTACCATTCACCCCCCCTCTGGTAGACGTGGTTAACTCTGTTTCGATCCTACACCCTCGCCTTGGCTAATGGTCAAGGGTTTGACCGTCTCAATGGTGCTCTTATTGCCCTTCTGCCTAAAAAGGAAGAGGCAATCGATGTGGGAGACTTCCGGCCGATCAGCCTCATTCACAGCTTTGGAAAACTTTTCTCCAAGATCCTCGCCACCCGGTTGTCCCCTCACCTCGATGCCCTAGTCGAGGTGAACCAGAGCGCTTTCATCAAAGGCCGCTCTATCCACGACAACTTTCGCTACGTTTAGCTCGCGGCCAGAGCCCTCTACGCCAAGCGCACCCCCAGGCTTCTCCTTAAGGTGGACATTGCGAAGGCCTTTGACACGGTCAGCTGACCCTTCCTTTTAGAGGTGCTCACCCACCTAGGGTTCAGCCAACGGTGGCGCGACTAGATCTCTGTCATCCTCGGCGCCTCCTCTTCCCGTGTTCTGATCAACGGGGTTCCCGGCCCCCATTTTCCTCACCAGAGGGGCTTCCGCCAAGGGGACCCCCTCTCCCCCATGCTTTTTATCTTGGTCATGGAGGTGCTCAATGCGTTGCTCCGCAAAGCTACGGAGACAGGCGGTCTTCTCCCGCTCAATGACCGGGCAATCCGGCATCGGGCCTCCCTCTATGCAAATGACCTAGTCTTGTTTCTTTCCCCCGTTCGTTAGGACCTTGAGTTCGTTCAAGGCATTCTCTCCGTCTTCGGTTCTGCTTCGGGCCTCTGCACCAACTTCTCCAAGTGCTCAATCACTCCAATCCGTTGCTCAGCCAGTGAGCTTGAGCTGACTCGCTCCTCCTTCCCCTGCAGGATCTCCGAGTTCCCTTGCACCTACCTTGGCATTCCTCTCTCAGTCCGCAAGTTACCGAGGTCAGCCCTGCAGCCGCTGGTCAACAAGGTTACTCGTCGCCTTCCACCCTGGAAAGGTCAGCTCCTCTCCCTTGCTGGACGGACCGTTCTTGTCCAGTCAATGCTCTCTTCTATCCCGGTCCATGTGGCCATGGCAGTCGGCTTGCCCAACTGGGTGGTGAAAGCCATCGACAGAAAGCGGCACGCCTTTCTTTGGACGGGTTCGGACTCAGTCCATGGTGGCCAATGCAGAGTGTCGTGGTCGAACGTCTGTCGCCCTAAGGTGTTTGGGGGATTGGGCATTCCTAACCTACGTACGGCCGGCTTTGCTCTGCGCCTGCGCTGGCTCTGGTTGCAGCACTCAGGGCACCCCTATTGGGCGGGCCTCAAAGAACCTCCTGAACGTTGTGTCTCTGACATGTTCGCCGCTTCCACTTGTTTCTCGCTTGGCGATGGGGAGACTGCTCTTTTCTAGTCAGACCTATGCATTGGTGGCCGTTCAGTCGCCGCTTTGGCCCCACTTCTGCTTTCCCTAGTCTCCCATCGAATCCGGACCCAATGTTCAGTCGCCGCGGGCCTCGCGAACAACGCTTGGATCTCTGACCTCCGCAGGGCACTTACTGTTCCGGTCATCGGTCATTTTCTCCTTCTCTGGGATGCAGTACACAATTAATTCTTGTCATAGTATCGAGATACAATGCAACATATTATTCAAGTTAGTTTTATTATATCTCACATATCATGGCTCCGGCTTATCCCTATCCATAACCAGTTAATTAATATCTTCTACGTAGGGTACCCGGTATCCATATCATCCACATTACCTTTTATTTTATCCATGTTATCAGCTCATTAAATAAAATGTATCACATACAACAAACCAACGCTATAGTAGCTCTAATACACTAATTTCAATCATTTATTCTTACATGAGGGGTAGCCTCTCCTCTCTCTCTCATTTCTTCTCTTCTCTATATCATCATCTATTCCTACTCCTTGTAGTTTGATATTTTTTGTTATCTAGACAATGAAATGGTCTACCAAATATATCTTTGAATGTGATTTTCTACTAAAATATATACAATAAATAAATAAACCGTTAGTTTTATTAAAGTAATCTTTTTTATGTCTCATGTATACATCTTATAGTAGTTCCTTCAAACTAAATGTTTTAAATATCATGAATAGTCAAAGTTTTAAAACTTTGACCATACCTTCAAACCAACAAAAATTATAGAACTAAAGAGAATACAATACATGGTATATTCGTATCTTGAGGCTTGTGTTGAGAGGTCCATAGTAATTGTTGTTGGTTCCATATTATTATTGTTGTCGAAACTTTGGGATGTATTCTCCACACCTGACAATGCCTAGTGGAGGAAAATACATGATAAATTGAGAACCTAGCAAAGTTTCACCAAATGTATTTACTACTGACACTAACTAGCCTTCTGTTCTTAAGTACCGGTTCCTCTGTCTAGTACATGTTCCAACAAGAATCTAGCTAGCTAGAATTCTATATACAAAAGACAAAACAATACTACTGACACTTAAGACTTATTTGGATAAAAAAAGTCCTGCGACTTCTAGAAAAAGGTCTGTCTTGTTCCAAACAGGAGGAACTTTTTTCTGTGTAGTCCCTTATAAATTTTGTAGTCCCTTTATGAGAAAATTCTAGAAAAAAATCTAGGGACTACTAAAAGTCCCTCAATTCAAACAGGCTCTGAGTTAAACATGACTAGTACTGCATTTCCATATATGTTAGACTAACGTTAATCCTATGCTTTAAGCGGGCCAAACTTGCTGTACTGGTGCTAATCATAAGCGAGATTCGATGGTCCCTGCAGAACCAATAGTCCAATGCTAAGCCCCAGATCGGGAGCATCGAAGACATGCATGCAGCGGCAACAGTTGACACTGCACTCTGCACTCTCCAACTCCAAGAGAACTCGATCCGTGCATACATACGCTGCTCTCTGTGGGGTGGGGGGAGGAAAATGAAAGGGAGAAGAAAAGGCGATGGCAACAACGCTCGTTGAGAGTACGAGGCGCAAGTGCCCCAACATGTCATCCGCACAGGAAATTCCTCTCCCTCTCTCACGCACTCGCACTCGCACGCGGCGGGGGTAACGGCTTCTCACTGCTCCAGAAATGGCGGCCAGAGGGTCTTGTCGATCGAGCGGTGAAAAGGCTATGGAACAGGGGGCCGGCTCTTGGGAGGCGCGAAAGCAAAAGCAGAGGAAAGGGGAGCATACTTCTTAGCATCAATCAACATATCCGCTGTATCTCGTTGCTACGATGCGGCCTGTCGTTTCCGGTGGGAAGAGCATTTCCAACCGAAGACTCTTTAAGCTAAATTTTAACCATTTAAACCAAAAAACGAGCTCTAACTAAATGGCCAATCGGATGGTCAAGCCATCTGGCTAGCCAAAAGCGCTCTCTCGTTGGTTAAATTTGGCCAGCCTTTGTCCAAACCTAGAGACTTACCAAACAGTCGGTCCCACATACTACTACTACTTCCGTCCTCCCGTCCTACTACTACTACTTCACGCGCCGACCACCGCCGCCGTCCGCCGTCCACGGCTCCGCGCCGACCACCGCCGCCGTCAGCCGCGGCCACCGTTCGTGTCGACCACCGCAGCAACACGCCGCCGCCATGCCGTCCTCTGCCAACCGTCGTCGCTGTACGCCGCACGCAGCCTCTCCCGTCGCCGCCTCGTCTGAGCGACGACCTCCTCACCAATTTGGCCGGCGGCGTTGATTCAGGACCCCCGCGGTTCTGCACCCTGGCGGTGACGAACTCCGTGCCCCGGGTTGACATCGAGATTGTCGTTAACAACGCCGTCGTCGTAAGCCGCCGCTGTCGTCTACGGCGTCTCCCTGAATCCCGTTTGTGTCCGGTGGTGTGGAGTGGAGAGAGAGAGAGGAGAATAAAAGAAAAGGTAGAGAGGATGGGTGAAGAAGAAGGGTAGAGAGGCTGATATGTGGGACCCGCTGTTAATAGACTTAAAATGGAGAGTGTAGATGGAGGCTATTGGAGTGGGTATCGAGTTGGACTTGCTAAATCAGATGGAGAGTTGGCTATTTGGGTGTTTGAGAGTGTAATTTAGAGAGACTGTTGAAGATGCTCTAAGGTGTAGCGCAGTCTCTTCGTTTATATTTCTGCTGATAAACTAAATTTTTTTAAAAAGTTAAATATTATTTTTTATTATAGTTTATGTTCTATATTTGTTTTTTGATAAATTAATTTTTAATCGTTAATAAGTTCTTTTTACTTATACTTATTTTAAGAAAAAAAATGTTGCTATAAATTTTTGTTTATGTGAACTCTAGTCAACGTGGATTAACTAGATCAGTGTTATAAGGTCAATCCAACATAGGATTTTTTTTTTTTTTGATTTTAAGAGTACCATGACACGTGAAATGTTTTGATCGATAAATCAAACATCCCTCCCTAATGCATAAGATCATTTGGTGGTTTCATACGACGATGGTAATATTTAATGCACGATGGAGGATTGTCGGATAAAATGAAACTTTTTGTCCCCAATGCAGTGAGGAACCGTTTCCAAGTTTTGGAAAGAGTATACAATCAGGGTCACCTGCATAAAACCCACTCAAAGGGAGTGGCGTATCCAGGGGTCATTACGGTGGGTCTAGAACCACACAAAAAAAATTAATCTAACGCATGGATGTATGTAGCAGAAAGAAAAATAGATCCTGTGGAGAGAAAAAAGAAGACCTTCCTTAATAATATATGATGGTGATTATTTTTATCAATGTTACATATGTATTGTATTTTTACCAATTTGCATTTATGGTATTTCAAAAATTATATAAGTTGTACCACCCGAACTTAGAATCCTAGACTACGTACTAACTCCGTCCCAAAATAATTTATTTTTAACTCTTTTCGCACATAGCAATAAAAAGTAAAAAAGACTAATCTACCCTCTACTTTATCAAATCTTGGTGCAGTTATCCTTCACTTTATCTACTTCCAATGCATCTATTTTCTACTTTACAAACTCCGATGCAATGATCACTAAAATTAAACTTATTTCCGGGCAAAGAAGATAAAACAAAAATGATATTATTTTACGACAGAGGTAGCATGTCACTGTTGTGTCATGTCATCAAATTTATTTAGGTGACACCTTATTTAATGAAAATGATGCAATTGACCTCGGGTCATGCATAATGCACACCACTTCTATGGAGTGGTCTTAAATGTCGCGTATGTCAAAACCACTTATGTAAACAAAGGTCTTTCATGGTGCAATGGTGCAAGTAGTTTTAAGTGGTGTCTTCAAAATTGCATGTAAACAAACGCCCATGCACCTGCTAACATGGATGAACGTACACTTTATATGCACAAACTTTTTATTTATATATTTTATATATACAGACTTATATATAATTTTTTAGCGTATAATCCTTATAGTTATAACATTTTAAGATGATACATTCAAAGTATACATTTTTATACTTAATTGTTTACATGTTAAATTTGTTTCTATGTACAATTTTTTATATAAACTTTATGTCTATAAATATAAAATTTTGTACATACTAACACAAGGAAGAAAAGTTTATATGTATAAACTTTTTAGGTATGCTGAGATATTCGTGTGGATTAATGGGTGCATGGATGTTCGCCCATTAGACCGCCCTCTCAAAAGCAAACAATGGTATAAAAAAATCCTCCAACAAAACACCAGATACAACTAGATAGGTCCATCTATTTTTTACATTGACAAGCTTCCTCCCAGCGACAACCATGAGGAGTTTTCTCTCTGGCGGCCGGAGGCCACGATGACCTCCCTCTCTAGCTAGTGGTGGATGACACAATGAACTCTCGCTCCTTACTCCTTAGCGGCGGTCCACAATGAGCTCTCCCCGCGATGTAGATCAATGGGAGACAACCAGCCGAGCTTGGGCGGCGCCGATCGAAGCAATGGGGATCAATGGAGCTCGGGACAACTATATATGCTCTAGCTAGGGAGTGTAGATAAAAGCAGCAAGGCTAGCAGAGCACAGTACAATGCAAATTGATACGGTGACTGGCAATAGAGCTTTGAACACGATTGATTACGTTTGCTTAGGAAGATTTCACTCAGGAGAAGGGAGAAGCATTCATGCTCAGGGGATACATATGACTGATTACGTTTTCCAGGTGGGCTACACATGACTTCTGTAAGCCTCACACAGCTTGCAGAAACCACGCACCCCGCACCTTCTTTCCTTCAAAAAACAATCGTTTGACATGGCATTGCGAGACCACTTATTGCATCCTCGCTTTGTGCGTGGCCTAGCCGCTGCCAGCCAATTTACTCAAAAACTCTCATGCCAGTTGTCGTTAACTCCCGTCACTGTGGTAACGCATACTCCTCACGGATACACTTGCTAAACAGGAAGCGCGGTATGTTACTCTACTTACGTCATATATATCGTCGATTGAAAGACAACCGATCCACCCATGATACGTGAAATTAACATACGACGATGTACGCCATCAACGGCGCATATCAGACCGCGCGCGTGGACGCGGCCATTAATTCTCGG
This sequence comes from Oryza brachyantha, assembly GCF_000231095.2. Taxonomy (NCBI): domain Eukaryota; kingdom Viridiplantae; phylum Streptophyta; class Magnoliopsida; order Poales; family Poaceae; genus Oryza; species Oryza brachyantha. The sequence goes on from NC_023170.2 coordinate 14,072,279, forward strand.
CCCATAGGTACGTACGTGCGTACACAATCGAGACCACCAACCGGTCGGCACTCGCAGATTCAACAGAGAAACACCTCGTGCACCGCCCCCCGCTCCGCCCGAGCGAGCGAGTGACCACACTGACCACCCCACGCGCTTGCTTGCTCTCGTGACAGCAACCTCCGCGGCCCACGCCCTGTCCCCCGCCGCGACGATCGACACACGTACGTACTGCAGCCCCCTCGCCTCGTCGTCCTCAACCCACGTACGCGCGCCGCACGGCCCTGCTCCCCCGCGCCTGCCCCTTTTCTTTTCCGCGAACCCACCCAGAGGCCACACGCCACTACGCCAGCAGCCCCCCCGGTTCCGGTCCGGCCCCGCGCGCCAGCCACCTATCCCACCCCGGCCCCGCGCGCGGCACGATGGATGGATTGGAGGGAATATGCAGGAGCGGCGCGGCGCAAGCACAGCACAGCACGGCCCGATGGATTGGGGAGGCAGAGCGCGCGCGCCAGGGTGCATGGGACGGGGAAAACGTGGCGATTCCGTGCGGGTTGGCTTAATTTTAGGTGCGACGACACACGGCCGCGCGGCAGCGACCTGGGCGTACGTGCTCTCTCGGGGTCGCCGCGCGGGTACGTACGAATCGAACGAGCGATACGATAGATTCTCCCGACCGCTGCCTTCAGGTGATGGATGGATCGATGGGTACGCGCGCGCGCGTGCGTACGTACAGGACGGATCGATCTTGACACGCGGGCGCTCGCGATCTGCAGGCAGGTCGTGTTCTATCCGTGAACTAATATAGCCAATAGGAGCGTGTCATGTCAGCTGGTCGTGCGGCTGTGTGAACATATCTTTCTTTCTTTTTTTCCACAGACAACACGCGGTCGCAGATATCAGAGAACGTGATTGCCGCTTCGTAGATCTCGTAATCAGACGTGGTTATTGCTACCAATATATCTTCATTTCCATACAGAGATTCGCTGTATATGCGACTTTGATTTACTTCGGTCTATATGACATCTGAGTGAGCTGAGGAGTATTCCTTTTCTTTTTAAAAAGAATTTATATAACTCCTTACCAGGCTTATTACTAATGGAACCCATTCATAAGAACGACTCTATGTCACTGAAAGTGGGCTAGAAGTTTGTTTTGAACTTTTATTTTATTCTACGGTGGGATGAGACGAAAGAAAGACAATTATGCTTTTAATTAGTTAATAATAAGAGTGAAGTGTGCTTTAGACCACCCTTCATTACCTTTTTTTTTTACTTTGGACATCCTTAAACCTGTTTTTTTTCATTTTAATCAACGCAAATTTATAATTGTGGTAGTTTCGACCACCCAAATGATTATCGGGCACACATCAAACGACCTCAAATACATCAGCTCAGTATACTAGTAAACTCTTATATATCTACAATACATATATTCGCCAAACGAAAGATTAGACATACCAAGAAAACCAAACGAAAGATTAGACATACCAAGAAAACTGTTTGAGGTGATCCAAACCACGACAATGGTGAAATTATCATGTCCAAAGTGAAAAATGTAGGTTTAAGGACAGTCTAAAGTGAAAATTAGATAATAATAGGTGATCCAAAGTATAATTTACTATAACTAGCTGAATGCCCATGATTTGCTATGGATAAAAGAAAATATATTAATATTTACTAAAATAAATAAAAATATTTTCCCATTAAATGTGTTATAAATATTTTTATAGGAAATATTCACTTAATTTGATATTATATCTAGCTATTTATTTAGATTTAATTCTTTTTAATATTAATAAGTTTAGTGGGTAATTTGTATAATTTATAATGGGTGGGTGGGGTGGCAGCACTGTCACTACCACTTTCTTCTTTTAAAGGCATTTTTACGATTTGAATTTTATGCCAAAATATAATCATATCTATGATTTAAACTTTATACCAAAATATAATTATTTATGACATTATTCATGATATTATCTATCATATCAGTCACTTCTTATTAAAGATTTTTTTATATTTTCTCTGTCTATCCTCTCCTCCTCATTTATTAATAGAAATTATTGTCTTTTTTGTCAATCTTAGTACCTGCTAAATAACTCAAAATATTTAGATTTTGGTATGAAGGTAGTATAACTTATGTATCAATATTTTTATTTTTTAATCATTATTACATAAGACTAATTTAAATAACGAGATATAAGAGTTTAACCAAACAGTCCTGGAAATTTGAAAATATTCTCTAATGCTGATAATGGTGTCGTCTGTTTATGACTATAAAACATAAAAATAGAGTAAATGAAATTAGCTACTAAAATGAGCCATTTTAGCTCAGGGGTAAAATGAAAAAAAAAAGAGGTCTAATTATGATCCAAAAAAATAATTGGAAGGAGTAAGCAAATATTAGAGCCCAGCCGGCAATTAAAACAGATATATCAGCAATTAATTGGGCTGATTTTCGGGAATGGATATAACATATAGAATAGTTTGAAATTTGAAGCATGCCACTGCCAGAGATTCGCAAAATTAACACACCCTACATGCTACACATAATTACATGGCAAACACCGAAACTGACGCGGGGAATAGGACCAAGAAACAAACACCTTCCTTGTCAACCCTACATCCCAAAAAACAGCTGGTCCCAATTAAACGTCCCCCACTGCCCACATCCAAAGTTAAACCGCTCCAACTCCAATACATCACGCTGCGTTTGTTCCATATCCCCTTCTAAACCTTTACCTGCCATCATCTCAATTCATCACAAACCGAAAAAAAACCTCAAAAAAAAAATCTTCAATAGTAGTGGAGACTGGAGAGCTAGCTTTCTCCTCTCATCTTCTCCTCCCTCTCTCTCTCCCTTCTTTCTCCCCCCAATCAAACCCTAACCCTACTAGGCCGCGGCATCGATCGACAGCGCGCGCGATGAGCGATGAGAGAGATGGGCATGACCAGCCCAACGGCGCCTCCACTGCCAGCATCGACTCGTTCTCGCAGCTGCCGTTCATCCGCCCGGCCCGCGAGAAGAAGCCGCCGCCGCCGTCCGGCGGCTCCAGCCCTGCTGCGGCTGCGCCCATCCGGCTGTTCGGCTTCGACGTGCCGCCGGATGCTTCCACCGCGGCCTCCACCGCCACCGATGTGATTGAGGACAACAGAGATAGAGCTGCCGTCGCTGCCGCTGCCGCCGCTGCTGCTGCTGAGGGGACTAAACAAACGGCGTCTGGTTCGGAAGCAATCGGCGGCGGCGGCGGCGGTGGGAGCCGGAAGTTCGAATGTCACTACTGCTGCCGGAACTTCCCGACGTCGCAAGCGCTGGGCGGGCACCAGAACGCGCACAAGCGGGAGCGTCAGCGCGCGAAGCACGCGCAGTTCCAGACGGCCATGGCCATGCACCACGGCCACGGCCAGTACTACCCGCTCCCGGACCCCTACGCCGCCTTCGCGGCGTACCCCAACCACCACCACCGCTTCGCCGCCATGCCGCCTCCGCCGCACTACCCGTCATGGGCTGGCTCCAGGTACTACAGTGGTCCGGGATCCATTTCGCAGCCGATCAACGGAAACCCGGTGGCGCCGGCAGGGATGTGGCGGCTCCCTGCCGCCAACTGCGTCGGCATGGGGGCTACGGCGCCGATGCCGGGCCGTCGGCCGGTGACAACTCCGTCGCTGCTCGGAGGAGAGGAGCCGGTGGTGTTAGGAGGAGCTGGCTCCACCTCGTTCTCGCCGTCGACATCCTCGTCGTCATCGTCAGCGTCGCCGCATGAGCGGCGCGCAAAGCCGGTGCATAAAGAGAATGTGAGTTTGGATCTGAGCTTGTAGCAGCTGAGGAATTATGGTCGGTGTCAGCCTCATAATTGTTTCTTAATTACAAAACAAAATCAAGTGTTTTTTTTCATTTCACGCTTGGATTTACTTTCACCTACTAATATAGTAGTAACTTCTCTTTGCGCAAAGCATAATTGCACCTCGAAATTGTTCGAATTCTTCAAATTTTGCTCGGTCGGGAGATTTATTTTTGTTTCTGAATTTTCCATTAGTTATGGTGAAACGAGTATGTGGATATATAGTTTTTGTTCTTATAGTTGTTACCATTTCATTGTCTCAAATATCCCATTTCTCCATTTTAATCTTTCCATTTTGGCAAGCCAATATTTTTTTATGTTTTATTCCCAGAAAGGAAATTTTATGTGTACTGCGTCTTCTGCTCCCCCAAAATTAACTTAGCCAAGCCTTTTTTATTTCGGTGTCTATTAGAATCGGCAGTTTTATTTGTCTAATATATTCCACCTTACAAATTTGCATACTTTAGGGCACCGCAATTCTACACTTCTTATCATATCTAGCAGCAGATTAATTAAATTGCTTCTAGCACAGTAAAATTGCAGTGCATAAATCCTAGTTTGATGATTTTGAAAGTGTAGCATTTTGCCGCATCACAGATACACCATCAAAGAATTATTTTCCCCCTTTTCAAGATAATCATAGACCCATTAATTCCGCCATTATAATATTGTGCTTTTTAAATGTGCATGTAAAGGTTTCCAAAGTTCAATCTTGTGTTTAAATTTGAAAAAGAAAAATATTAGCATGGCTCGTCGCTTTGGGATTGGTTCTAATCATATATAGGTGGTTCTTTCTAGTAGTAGTACTTTGTAGCATGTACTATATGGTTTAGTATTTAACACACGCATCTCATAAAAATGCATTTAACGCAATCTGTACGTTCACTGATTCACTCTGCCAATGCCAGCCGTTTGGATCATTCCCTGTATTCTTGTGCCATCAATCTGGTAGTCATTTTAACCATTCAGATGAGAGCCCACCATATAATTGCCACATTGTTTCCTTCCTACTAGTTATTTTAATTCATTATATATATGTACAAACTCGAATGTGGAGTACATAACTTTAATTAACTGCCCCTACATAGTGATTTTTTTGAAAAAAAATTATCTATTTATACTTCAATTCTTCCTAAATGAGCTAGAATGATATGCTTATTATCTTCTGGATGGAAATAAAGGGGACCACGCCAATGAAATATGTACATAAATTTGAAGGATAATGTATGCATGCTACAGATCTGAATTTTTCCTGTTGCAGGTGACCACTAGCTATGAACATTAACTGAATTGGCATGCCTGCTGCTGTGTTACCATGCACTATATATATATATCCTTTTGTTATTGTCAATATAGTACCGTTTTTCATAAACTAGTGTACTTTGTCAACTGGCCTTAACCCTTTTTTTCTAAAATATGATTCCCAAATCTTAAATATCGCGTTATATATACTTGCTCCTATTCTTTTATGGTCTAATCTTTTTGTCTGACAGTACTTCTCTGCTTAAACATGAAATGACACATTTTCATAGATGGAGAACATAAAGATTAACATGCTGCAATTCACATGCCAACAAAAAAAAACACTGCAGTCTGACTTATAATTGTAAAAGGCTGGAAAGCTGTTCTTCAATAATTGCATATTCCTTAAAAAAGTGTGCGTAGTACTACTATAGTAGAATAATCATACCATTCATCATTATAAAAAGGTTAGGGAGACAACTTTAAAGTGTTTTGAAATGATAATATGTTATAGTACAGCATACTAGGTATCACTCACTTAAACAATGCTTATACCTGTTTACTCCATAATTTATAAAATTCTAGTAAGTTATTCAGCTATGGGAGTTACACTACGAATTCAATCAATCTATTTTTAATTAGCCGAGGAAAGAATGCCTGATTGCCAGGTCTTATGCATTGCTTAGTCTATTCAGAGGTACCAGATTATTAGAGTTCGCTAACTAGAAACATATGGGACGCTTGACGTATACTACTAGCTTGTTCTCATCGATATAAATTAACAAACAGATGAGACACCACTGTGCTCTCTCTACTGGTACTATTAGTATAATCGAATTGTACCGTTGGTTTATATGGGTAAAATAATTTACTAACACAGTGATTATGGATAATATTGGTATTTACGATTTTATCTATTCTTTGTAAGAGATTTATTCATTCATCCTATCGTATTAATACCTAGCATGTATGTGCTCGATGGCACATTTTTCTGCATGCACGCAAATGTATGATTTTACCCCTCTAAGCCTATATTTTTTTTGGACAAATTATGTCTAAGTGATGAGATGGTAGTAAAAATAGATCAAAACCGTTCGATAAAAATATATCAATAGTTTAGATTTATTTTTGCTGCTAGTAGAGATCATCGTAGTGGGACTAACAAATAACGATAGTAATATGAATTATGTATGTCCACCCTTATAAGGTTAAGGTATATGATTCCCAACTATTTGAGAGTTAAAATAATTTAACCGGTTTGAGCTGATTAGAAGATAAGTTTATAGTTGGCATTTGGCAATAGCAGGGCTAGTCTAGTTCTTGGGAGGTGTAGATATGTATATATTCCTCATAGTGATATACAATATAGTCGAGAGGTATATACCACTAGAAACATATATAGATAACCTATGCCTATCAAAAAGGTAGAAAAGTCACGAACATATAAATGTGATTTCTGTTAATCCTATTCTAACCTTTAAGGTTAGTTTTGGTACCTCGTTTCACAAAGACGTATCTCATAATTAAATCTAAGAAGGCACATGTACTCTTGTAGGATGGGAGAAAAACTCACATATGTAATACGGCTATAGCTAATTGCCGTTGAACTAGCACTCTAGTTTGCATGCAAAATTATGGATGCACAGCAGACACAATTTGTGAGGAAGAGGGAAGAACCTATATACAAATATCTATATCTCTCTGCTCTGAAAATCACCAAGTTTTTCATATTTGTTTTGAGCCTGCATGTACAGGGGGCTAGATATCTTAGCTCATAGCATATGCAAATTGCAAAGGTGCACAATAATTCCGGTATATATATGGCCTACAATGTCATTCATGGATCAACTCTAGCCTCCTTGCACGCTAGCACACACCAGTCTGATCCAGTTAGAACTCAGGCGTCCATCCTTTAATCTTGTACTGAGTTATGGCCCATTTGGTCAGGGAGTGTACCTCGTCCGATCTCAATGAGGAATTCATCACAATTGCATCATCAATCGACAAATATATCTGTGATAAAGGAAGAGATCGAAAAGACCGGGGTGGCCGTCCAGAGAGTTCCTCTCAGCCCACCTCCAACAATAGAGATATCATACTATCTCTAAGCATTTTAAAAGACAACTTATTTAATGGTTTAGCTCTTAGCAAATAGCTCATAATACAAATATAGTTCATTATCATTTGATATTAAAATATGTGCAACAGACTATCTCTTAATTAAGAGTTTTTATCTTTTTTCTATTAAAAATTATATAATATATCTTAGATACCTGTTGTTATAGATACCTGTTGGAGTTGTCCTCGGACTCTCCCCAGCTGCGGCTGAGTCATCAGCTCTGCACCGTCACGCCGCTAGCTTAGCTTGCATGATGATGGCTCGCAGGAATCGCCCATGCAAACCACCAAAAGTTGTTGAAACATTTGCGCGCGGACGTACGACACACAGAGCTAGCATTACTCAGCTCATCAGCTGCTAGCTAGCTAGCCTGCTATACTGCAGAAGGGCATTGTTCCGTTCGTATACTCCTTCTGTCTCATAAAAAAAAAAAGCTACATATACGATTCTTTTAATCTTTAATCTTGTTACGATCAAATATAATGGCGTGGATGGCAGGGGAGAAATGTAACGGCACTTAAGGATCTGTAAAGCTCAATTAAGCTCAATTAATAAAATAATTGATAAAATATAAAAATATCCTTTTTAGTATGAAAGCAATGTACTGGTGAGTAGATGTTAAAGGAATATATTAAAAGGATAGGAAATGATTTATTTTAGGAGCGAGGGAAAGAAAAATGGGGTTGACTCTAGTGTATTTTACTGGTAGTAGATTTTATTCCACATTGTTGATTTATTTTTATCGAACGGATGTGATTAAATTATACTACCGACAATATTAGTTGTAGTACAAATTTGAAGGAGTAATATCGTCCTTTGTATTATGATCTTTATTGCAAAAATATAAAATTACAAAATACTGTTAATCAAGTAATTAACAAAGTATAGAAATATATTTTTTTCTCTTGATAATATGATACTACCAGTAAAATGTATCGGAGAGTTATCCAAGGAAAATAAAATACCCCAGCCGGTCAGAGACGGCAGTAGCAGCTTTAGCGCTAGCACTCCGCTCAATGACGCATTGCTAGTGTTACTGTACGTGATATCTGCTCCCTACTGCTGATCTATTCCAGTAAACATATCGACTGACGTCTATGTTCTATCTAGGGCCTCCACCACATACTCCATATGCATGCATGCATGATGCATGGACAGCCAGTGCCTGCAGTATCTTGCTGCCATATGTCTCCTGCAGGGCTTGGCTGTGCTGCAACTGCACACCGCTGCTTGCTGCTGCCTGCATCCATGGCAGCCAAACGGGTCGAGATGAGATCGGCGGACAGCCAGGCAGGTTGTGCTTCTTCTGTAGCCTGTAGGGGGGCTTATCCACACATCAGCGTGTGCAGCATCAGTGCACACTGTATACGCTACGAGTGGTTTGTGTATAGAGATCTGTTGGTGTAGGCACCAGGCCTTGGAGACAGGCCTGAAAGATGCTCTCTGGCTTTGAAATTAAGGAGAATGGTTCAAAACATACGGAAGAAATGCGTCCCGTCCTGCTGATGATTGTGGAGAATCCATGAGATGAAGAACTCTCAGGTCACGGCAGCTTTGCCGGTGCCGGCCGATCGGCGATGATCCCGATGAGGACTAAAGGCGGATGAAGAAGATGCCGGAGAGGCTACGCTGGCCCACCCTCTGCACGGCGGCTGCTTCTTCACTGGCACCGGCCGATGATGAGTCTAGATCCTCTATAGTACTGCTCACTAACATGTAAACTCCACGGTTTATTAGGTCTATATGTTAGTAAGCAGTACTATAGAGGATTTTGTTTAACCGGCAGCAGCGTGCTCCCTCTCCTCTCTGCTTCACGCCCAGGAGCAGAGGGGACACTGGAAAAAGAAATTAGCAGGCCCTGGATAATATATATTTTATTTCAATGGGCTGAAAACTAGCAGGCCCGGGTAATTCACGGCCTGTTATAAGACGATTGGGCCCATGAAGGACTGAAACGGACCGGTTTTGTGCAGTGCAGTGAGATGACGAGATATATTCGGGCACCCCTAATCTCGTCCTCACAAGCTGCGCCGAGCGAGAGGCGCGACGAGGAGAGGACGAGAGAGGTGAGCAGCAATGGCTGGCGTCGGCTGCCACTTCCTCCTCCCGCCGCCGCTCCACTCCAGACGCCGCCACGCCGCTCGCGGTGCCGACGCCGGCCGCGGCGCCGCCCACAGCCCTGCGGCCAAAGGTGAAAGTTCTTGCCTCTTCTCTGACTCCGAGCTCAGTTCCAGTAGGTGCTGTTCCTTTTGTGATGGGGAAATTTGGAGGGTTAATTTGTTGGCTGTGGGGGGGAAATGGGATTTCTCCTGGATTTGGGGTTAGTGATCTAGGGGGTGATTGGAAAAAAGCCAAATAGTAGTATATTTACAAGCAAATACATTTTTTATATATGTTTTCTTAACTATATAAAAAACAATGCTAGAAAATAAATTTTGGTGAAAAAACCTCAAAATTAGCTCTAAATTTAAGATGAAAAATTTAAATTTTGGTTTATAAGTATAAGCGAAAAGATGGGCTGCTAATTGATTTCTCTATGCTTGGTGTATATGGTTATGTTTCAGTGCGATCCCATGTCAGCTGTTGCTCGAGACACGACGGTGCAGAGGAATGCGCAAGCAAGCCATCAACCAACGGCAAGGTGGTTGTGTTGCCTGCTCTTACCAAAGTTCAATTGAATCTTCTTCATTGCACATCTGAAATATACGAAATGCGTTTGCACTAGCATTCGTTCGGTTGTTCACCTTAAAGCTGTTCCAAATTTCTGACCAGTGTGATGTCATGTTGAGCTCACTTGTAGACGCAAACGAGATGGGAGTGTGGTCTCGCCTTTAGGAGTATTTTGACATTCTTTCTGATCTTGTCATCATAACTTATATTGCCGGGGGATAAACAGTGGAAGAGCATAAATCTGCACGATATATGATTGTAGATTCACTATGCAGAACAAACACTAAATCATTGTGGAAATGTTAAACCTTCACCAAGCATAGAACTTGACTACCCTGTCTAAATAATAATGTGTATTCCATCACTTCCAGGTTATAAAATTTTGTAGCTTTGTCTAGATTTACAGGTGTGCAATCTAAACACATATACAGAACATATATATTAATATAGGTATAAATCTAGGGGCAAACCTAAAAAATATTATAATATGAAATAGAGAGAGTGGTGTCCTGTCAGATCAATGTCTCGACTTTGAGCTGTGAGAAATAGTGTTTTACTAAAATATTGGCAGTTTTTCAGTACTGAGATGCATGATAATTGGCAATTTTGTGTTGGATGTGACACCTGGGAGAAAAATACTTTTAATCGTACCATTTTGCTTCCATGTGTTGTGATATATCTTTTCTCAAGCAGGAGGAAGAAGAAACCAATGCTTCCAGACGAAAATGTCTTGCTTGCCTATGTGCTGTGACACTAATCAGTGCATCAGGTCCAACAATGCTTACACCAAATGGACTCGCCTCGGATATGATGAACAAACCTGCAGTATGCCGGAATTGCAACGGTAGCGGTGCTGTGTTATGTAAGAACTTTGCTCAACTCAGTTTTCTTGCCATGTCTTTGTTACAATTTACAATGGTTTTTAACCCATCCTATGAAGTCATGGCATATCGATGTCTGATTATATTTGATGTCACTAGAACGTCAAGAAGGTACTGGTAGTGCATAGTGCTGCATCTCTTCAATATGTTGGAGCCATAATTCAACTTCAGCTTGGTATAGGTGACATGTGTGGTGGCACTGGAAAATGGAAGGCCCTCAACCGAAAGAGAGCAAAAGATGTCTACTTGTTTACGGAGTGCCCAAATTGCTACGGTAAGATTCCCTGATGTTCTCTGATGATTTACCAATCAAACTTCCAGGCTTCAGACCTCCAGCATGTAGCTTTGTACACCTTGTTAGCTATTCAGTTTTGTCTGTCAGTGTTTGGGCTAGTATTAATTGGTAAAGCCTTGAAAGATTTATTCATTTGATTTCTTTAAAGCATGTCTACATAGAAAATTTTTGTTTAAACGGATTAAAAGTGTGCTAACAAAAATTAGGAGTACTAAGCCCATTTTGCTGTTTAGAACTGGGCTTAAGTGGCTAAGTGGGCTAAATTTTGCTGGCTTCTGATGATCTGATGCACTGCTGCAGGTCGCGGGAAATTGGTCTGCCCTGTTTGTCTAGGAACCGGGCTGCCGAACAACAAGGGGCTTCTCCGGCGGCCGGACGCCAAGAAGCTGCTCGACAAGATGTACAATGGCAAGATACTGCCAGACTAGTAGATCGTTCCATCATATCCAGATATAGGATTTGGTATGAGAGATACACGTTAGTCAGTCCCGGAAATTTCTCCTGTAATGTTAAATGTAGATTCCACGCTAGTAATTACATTTTTAACAAATTTATCGTGAGAGCACTGTTCTGATTATAAAGCTTACCAGATACCAGTTTATCTTGTTATATAGGATATCAGTTTGGTTCGACTTGACTACATTATCATGTTCAGCAAAATCATTCCGTCCAGCACTGGAGACATCCATCAAAACAATGCAATGGCTGCTGTCACACGACGAGTAGATAAGAATCGAAACGCAACGAGCAAAGAATCGAAAAGAAGCAGTTCAACACAAAACAAAGAGACGAACAACAAAGAACTTAAACATATAGACGATGGAGTCAGATCTGATAACATGTCAATCAGCACAGGTCCGGAATACGGATCCTAAGACTGGGGCGACAAAAAATCATATCATCACGCTCCAAAGCAGCATCTGCACTGTAGACATCATACTTGAGGCCTTCTTGCATGAACTGAAAGCTTTGGTAGAACTAGATCCGGCTATGATTGGCACTTAGAATTTTTTTTCTACTCGGGTAGAGAAGTGTAGGACATCGAGATGCACACGCCGCACGAAGAGACGGCGCATGCATGATAACTTATTCCGGGCTCGCTGTCGGCAACGTACAGCGCTGAAGACGCTACGGGATTTGAGCGCATCAGAGACTCTAATTTGTTGCCTGAATCTCCCATCTCTACCACGGGATGACCATCTAGCAGCGTGATCGAGACCAAACAGCATAAGACCAATTCCGAAATCAGGCGAAAAGAGAAAGAAAACAAAACCAGATCGAGGGCCTCATAGATAAATTGGCAATTGTGAAACATCAAGAATCTCAGATGGTACGGACAATTGGTCTCAAATCACAGGCCCGAAAAGAGAGAAGAACAAGAGAAGAACTGCGTTGGCACAGGGAGGAAGAACACGGATAGATGCCCACCCTTCTCGCGAAACATTTCTCGGCGATGTGGCCTCGGCGGCGGTTGGAGGAGTTGGGATTGACGGAGAGAAGAATGGGTGTGGTGCTTATTATATAGTGGTGGCCTCTTAACCCTAGGGCTCAGCCGTGTGTGGGCTGGTGGGAGAGAAGGCAGTTTAGCAGGCCCATAAGCCCAGGAACAAGAAATAAAGGGCCCAGCCCATGTTATACATGCTGGCTCACATCACAGGACAGAACACCACCTTTATCTCGAAATGAGTTAAGAACACCACTTGTTACCGGTGTAATGTAACTATTGGCCAATGGAAATTTTTAATTTTTAAATTTTTTAATAAAAATTTTATAATTTTATTACTAAATCTTGAGAAAAAAACATTTTCACCGTATAAACATTTTGGCCACGCCATCAACATTACGCAAAGTATTTGGTGTGACAGATGCCACCGACAGCTGTCTTGCCACGCCATGCCAACAAACTTACGTGACGGTGGTGTTTTGTCGCACCATCACCAAAAGTTTACTACCGTAAAAATATTTTTTAATTTTAATAATAAAATTATTTATTAAAAAGGTTTAAAAATAAAAAGATCTCGAAAAGAGTTAAGAACACCACTTGTTACCAGTACAACTATTGGCCGTTGGAATTTTTTTATTTTTTAAACCTTTTTAAAAATAATTTATTACAAAACCAAAAAAATATTTTTACCATATTAATCTTTTAGCTCGTCGTCAACGAGTATTTCGCATAACAGAGACCACCAACATGGCGTGATAACTATTTTTAACGCCAATAACAAGTCTGTCAGGCCAACCAACTTGCATGGCCTACGCTATCGTCAAAAGATTCCTATAATAAAAATATTTTTATTTAGTAATAAAATAAATTATTTATAAAAAGGTTTAAAAAAATAAAAATAATCTGGCCGCCACTGTCGATCTTTTCGATTGGAATGAACTTTGAAATGTCTATACTTATGATGACGATTATATGGATCACTTGAAAATTAAATTCGTTTGGTTCTGGAATGTTTTTGTGTTTTGTTGTGGATCTGTAAATATGTTGTAGGACGGACACCCGTTTCCAAAATACACCCAAAAAATTGCACACTTGGGTAATTTGGTCCGATCAAACGCAAGAGGCCAAAAAGTGCAAGCTCAGGACACTGCAGAAGTACCAACGATCAGCCCACAGGCCAACAGATTGGAAATTACTCGATCATCAGTTGCTGATTAACACTTGAAAACATTGCAGACGCATTCCAGCGTGATGAATTACAGATGTTTTTCTAGACTGCCCCATAATATGCAGAGTTTGTGTGTCTAACATCGAATAAAATGCGACAGCAAAACAGGGGTAACTGTGATAAGGTAAGGCTTGACTTCCTGAAAAACAGAAATCCAGCTCAAGAGTCAAAGTACTTCTTTATATCCCAAAACCAAACACCCCACGTATCCTCTGGAAGATTAGTTCTCTCCAGCCTCGCTCCGTGTTCTCCACCACAGTTGAATTTCCATATCTGTAGTAAAGTGATAAACACACAAATTTTAGGTTAACCGAATTTACAGCTTACCATAGAGTAACTGGCATGGCATAATCTAAAAAAAGCGACATCGAATACCTGTCCTCCTCTGGAACATCAGTTTGTTTGAGGCTTATGACAGTAACTCCTGATTCGGGCTCATCAAATACCAACCTAACCTGCAGAGTCAATTTTTCGCTTTTAGACAAGCCTGATTCATCGATTAGATAGAGGCAGTGCCCACAGATGAAAGACATTGGCTTCTACATAAGCAGATCTATATATCTCAAGTAACTTTCTACAGAAACTCACAGTAAGCAGAAACTAACAACTATCACAAAGCCAGGAATCACACTGGTCTGATAAATCACCAATGTTATAGAAAAGAAATATACTCCTAATGATAACATGACTTAGGCAGTGTGTTTTTTGCCAAAAAGATGTTCTATACGAAAGTTGCTTTAAAAATCATATTAATCCATTCTCAAGTTTTTTAAGCTAATACTTAACTCATCATGCACCAATGAGTCGCTTCATTTTGCATGCTCGGGAGATTAGTTCCCAATCTAGAGAAACAAATGCAGCCCAATATAAGGAACTTTTACAGCATAAGAAGTATTGTACATGTGAAAACATTCTGCTAGCTAGAACTCATATATCTAAAAGTAACTCAGCTGGTCCAAGGATTATTATAAATTATACCTATATGGACAAAGTCAAAAACACCCGCTTCTAGGTAAAAACTCATGTCCGACAATACAAGGACTAACTTGTACTATTCCTTGGTCAGCCACATGTCACTAGCGGTAACAAGGTCTGCAAAAAATCCTCAAATAGACTAGTCTGGCAAGTAGTATGGCAACCCGGTTTTTGGAACACTGGTAGAACTTTGAAGAGCTGCGTGTGGCTCCATGCTACCAGATGAAAATACGTGATACCAGCCTAGAATTGCAATCACATGCTTCCACAATGTAAACCGCTGGCTGAAATGTTGCAGAGTCACAGAAGCCTCAAATGCTCAAATCAGAAATGATATGCTCAAAAATGGAAGTCAGTTCCCACCACCATCAATGTTCATACATTTTGGAGTTCAAATGGAATTAGGAGGATAACTAACAAATTCAACACCTAAGACTCAGAATGTTGGGATGGGAACCTCACAGCAGGTCATTAGTACTATCGTATGAGATGCTCAAAATGGGAATTTGACAAAGTAGGTTATTATCTGCAACATTTCACATTAGGGGTTCAAACAGAGTTGCGAAGAGAAATAACAAATTTACTGCCTACGAAGATGCAATGTTTCATATTTTAGGAGTTCAAACAAATTTATGAAGCCACAATGTTTCGTATTTAGTTCAAATGGGATTAGAAAGAGAAGCAACAAATCCAGTACCTAGTACCTACGATGCTAAGAATAAGAATGTTGGGGATGGGACTATCATGCGAGATCCGCAGCCCAGCCTACCGATCAGCCCCATTATTGTTCCCCCACAAAACAGACTGACACTCCCTAAGTGTAGGCGTATTTTTGTTCAATATCTAAGGCTAATCAAATATCCAGAGTTTCTAAAGAACATAGGCCTCCAACATTTGTCAGTGGTTTTCTCTTGGATATAAATTTAGCATCCGAACATTCCTATCTAACCCTACATACATAGGAGACTAATATGAACTAGATTCAACAGCAATATTAAGTGATCATGTAGAGCATAAGTAATTAATCACCAACAGCATCAGGCTCTTACCGTGGAGTGCACGCCGTCAGGCCAGCTACCAAACCGCCACTTCTGCACGATCAACTTGCCTTCCTGCAACTCCTCATTGACGCCGCTAATTGACCCATCAAAGAGGCTAAACTGCCCTCCAACCTCTCTGCTTATCCTTGCATTGCTCTGCGTGAACCCCTTCCATCTGTTATCATCCATCAAGATCTCGTATAGGTCCTTGGCGCGGCAGTAGAACTTCTCTGTCATCTCGATCGTCTTGAATCCTTCCTTGTCCTTCCCCTTCGCCTTCTTTTCCTTCACCGCCGGTGCCTCCTCCTTCTTGGTTGCAGGCGCAGGGGCGGTGGCCGTACCACCTGCCGGTGCCGCCGCCTTGGTAGGTGTCTTCTTGGAATCGAGCTCATCCTTAGCCGGGCCGCCCTTGGCCATCGCGGCGACATACTCCCGGATCTTCTCGAGCACCAGAGGCTTGCCCTTGGTGAAGAAGGCATCCTTGGCGCGGCGCGCGAGGGGCCCGTCCTCGCCGCGGACGGTGACGCGCAGGTCCGGGTCTTCGTCGGCGTTCTCGTCGGCGAGGTAGGGCACCTCCGCGGCGCCGGAGACCTTGACGACCCCGGACTCCGTGGTGGCCTCGGCCTCCCAGGAGAGGGTGAGGGAGAGCTCGTAACCAGGGATGACCTTCCCCTTGCGGATGTTGACGTAGGCCTCGCCATCGAGCTTGTCGAGCGTGGTGGTGCGGAGGGTGAGGCCACCCTCGCCGGTGAGGACCGGGAGGCCGGCGAGGAGCGAGGAGAGGCGGGCCCGCGACCACTCGAGGCAGTCGCGCTCCGCCCAGTGCCAGTTGTGGACGTTGGTGCCGTCGGCGCGCTCCTGCACGATCCACCGCGCGTCGCCCTCGCCGTACTTCGCCATGGGAAGGGAGGGGAGGGGATTAGGGTTTGGTCGGGCTCGGCTTGGATCTGCGCGTGGAGTGGGAGTGGAGATGGATGGGTGGGGATGCTTCTTTACAAATGGGGCGCCGGCTGCTTCTGGATGGTTCGGCTCGGTCCGTCGGTCGTGGACTGGAATACTCTGGAAGTCCAGGGGCAAAACAAATGCAGGGCTTCTGGTTCTCGGAGGTTCTACTTCTGCTGGGTTTCATGTTCTCTCACTAATCATCGTGAGGAACAGTTCAGGTGAACAATTTGACTAGAAAAATTAGAACTAACAGCGTAAAACCATTACTTTGAAAAGATGTTGAACAAAGAAGTCCCAAGTACAGCATATGACAACAAAAAAGTCATCACTAAGGATCTACATGGTGGTATGACGAAACGACTAATTTTATGAGCCTTTTTTTTATTATGAACATCATTTAACAGTCTGCTAATCCTCTTTGGGGATCACTATAAATCTTAAAGTTGTTTTTAAAAGTTGTTTTGAGCCAGTAGATTTTAGCATCAAAGAATTTCTAGTTTTCTACATAGTTTATTAGGAACACAGACTGCAATCCTGAAAACTAACAAATATGCTCAATGTGCAACCCAAACAATAAGTCTAGCATCGTGACCACTGCAAAACAACTTTTGGTCCAGTTTTCCATCCAGCGAAAGAGCTCTAAGAGCATCACTAACTAACAGTTCATCTAATTTGGTCATTCATATCTTTATTTGAATGATTATCTAAAATAGTTTCATATTTTATATCTCTTTGTACTTCAGCAGATCATCCATATATGATATACTCCATATCTTTTTAGAGAATAGAGAGGGAACATTTAAATATGAAGTTTTTCTCTTCTAATATGGATGACATAAAAAAAATAGAGGATGAGATAGATGTTTTGTTAGAGTTCAATTTTTATCCTTCATTCTCTATTTTTAGGATGTGGATGCTCTAGCTAGAGGTTTTGGTTGCCACTACTAAACTTTTGGACAGAATTCAAACATTTAGCCGGTTGTTCCACATAAATATGGAACTTTGTTTCTTTCACTAAAGAAAGTGTCTATTTGAACACGGCTACAGCCTAAAGCATGAGCCCTTATTGATAATGCGTTTTTTCTGGATTGAGATCCGGTGCAGTCCTTAACATGTAATTGGCATTAGGACTGTGCACCCGATCTCAGCCGTCTATTTTTTCAACCAAAGACCAGATCTGATGTTGCAGTGCTCATGCAGTACTCATGCTGCAGTATTGTCTACAGTGTTTTTCGTATGAACAGTGCCATGAAAATTTTTTTGGGACGTTGGATTGGGATTAGACAGCTATAGTCACGTGTGACTGCATAAGTTACGATCACACTATAGACTGTATGGGATCCAAATCTGTTTTTTCTAGATCCACCGCCATATATTTGACGTCAATGACAAACAAGACTCATTTTGAGGATCTAACTACGAGAAAAGCTTTACGCTAGATTAAACTATACTACTTAAGGGATTGGAAGAGGTCTAATCTCTCATCCACACCATCCACTATTACGGCCCCTGGAAATATAGGAAAAAAGGGGTCAGGGAAGATATTTTTCCTACCTATTGGTCACCTCTCAACGGAGTCCAACCATAACAAGCTAACTTTTCACTGTTTAAGAAGCTTTAAGCTAGAGTAAGGAGTAAATTCAGGTTACTACTCCCTCCCTCAACCAACAAGTAATATATTTTGGAGGATGCAAGTTATTTTAGTGGCCCGTTTTGCTCATGGGGCGATTGTTTATGTCATATTTATAAATAGAACATAATTTGTAATAGAACTTTTATATGCATGTTCTTAGTGATTTAAAAACCAAGGCTAGAAAATAAATTATGATACAAGAAAATTCTAAAATCTACTTCAAATTTAATGTTAAAAATTCAAAATTTGGCTTATAATCATAAGTAGAAGCAAAAAGAAGGGCTTATGTGTTATGATAAAAAGAAGTTAAATCTTGACAAAAATAGTTTTAAGACATGTTAGATACTCTCTTCATATTGCAAATACTCATTTTAGACTAGACTAAAACTTTTTATAACTTTGATTACGAACAACTTCTAAAATATTGTCTTTAGAAAAATGGATACCATCTGTGTAGATTAATCATGAAAAGTATTTCAAAGAATCATATATTCTTGGTATTTCTATATCTTATTACCTTTATTTTACATTATAATATGTTATAGTCCTCCCTATATTCATATGAATGATAATAAATCTAGATACATATGCAAAACATATTTATTAATCCACAAATACCCAAGTAGATCCAAAATATATTATAATATGGAACAAAAAGTGTACGATAGAAAAAATGGTTAAAATATTTCTTAGACATGCTCTTGTCTAAATTATTTGTAAACTAACACGAGTATTAGCTTAAAAATCTTACAACAATATGTGGGTTGGGTCCATGTCACAGAAACTATATTCCATTCAAAACAAGTGAATTTTTAGGAACATTAATGTGTATTAGATTATTTTATACATGGTTCTTGTTTTCAAGATCAATATCAGATGTATAAAAGAAACTACCATTAAGTCGATCTGAGTCCTTATAAATCATGGTTGGTCATGGCTCATCGAGTCACAAACAAATCTCAATAGAGCTGCTTTTGAATAAAGCTAGTGGAGCATAGCAGTGTCAAGCAGACTCTTAACTGCCATTGTTGGCCTACGAGTGTACTTCACGCACGACAGCTGTACCGAATATTATTTACTGGTAATATAAAATGTGTGAACTGCGGCTTGTGAGCAATAAAACATCGGTCATCAGTGCCGCTGTTTTATTTTTTATCCATTGGCATCGCACATGTAGATGCACCGATTCTTCAGTTTTTCACCGACATCGCTGACCCTAGTATGTGGCGTTGATGCCAAGAGAAGAGGTGAAATCTTTGCTACCAAACTCCTAATTAAGCGAGGTGAAATGAACTGGACACCAGAGTCTTTCCCGGTTTGACACCAGAGTCATATGCCGCCCATTAGTTTCGTATTAGCGAATGCAAGAAATTTCTAGTTTAGTTTTATAATATGGAGCAACTTGAATTTTCTAAATGTTTAGTTTTATAATAATAAGGAGCAACTTGAATTTGTTATCTTGATGTCGGAAGCATCATTTCGTTTTGTAACGATGAAACAACTACTTTAGTGGTTGCATTGTGTAAACGAAAAAACTCGAAGAACAGACCGATCGGGAAAAAAATGAAAAAAAGAAACGACGCCTGAGAGATTCGAACTCTCGCGGGGAAACCCCATGTACTTAGCAGGCACACGCCTTAACCACTCGGCCAAAGCGTCGTTTGTGCCTTGTTGTAACGAAATGTTCTACAAGGTCTTTTTCAAACCTTCAGCATTTTCCAAAGGTCTTCCACAGCCAGCCCAGTACGAAGTTTATTTATTGTACAGTATTTTACGGTAAATCTGGATACATCGCCCGTAGGATCGGTCCAGCCGTCCAGGTACGCGTAATGTTGGGCCCATGTCCCGCGGATCCCGTGTCTAATACTAGGATTCCAATCCTGAGCCCACGCTCTCAGCCTGTCAGGACTCCAGTCCTGCTAATCTCTGTCACGGGGCAATCACGTCAGTGGTTTTAGGCTTTTAGCACGCCACGGTAAACAATATTTTTCTGCCTTTCAATGCAAGTAGTTTCATTGCAAATGGCTTCAGATAGGTCAAACTTGTTCTACAGATGACTCTTCCGATCCGATCCTCTCCCTTCTCGCTTTTCCTTCCCCCCCCCCCCCCCTCCCCCCTCTCGTCGATCCCAAGCGACGGCGGAGCAACCGGGCGGCACAGCGAGGCCGGGCGGTAGCTCGACCAGACGGCGACGGAGCAAGGCCCAGCGACGGCAGCTCAAGCGAGCGGGTGGGCGGCGGCTCGACCGGGCGACCTTCATATCCAGATCAAGCGGGCTTAGCGGCGGGTTGAGGTGTGGTTACGACAGGCGGAGCTCAGAGAGGGTGGGTGGTGGATCAAGGCGTGATGGCAGCGGTAGGAGCTCGGAGCGAGCTAGCGACAAGGGGCGGCGAGGCCGCCATGGCGCCGACAGACTGGGGGGAGCTCGGAGCGAGCACGGTGGAGTTGGGGCGATGGGCAAAGCTTGAGGCTTTTCTTGTCCTTCCCTGACGAAGGCGCCCGTTTCTCTGCTGGAACGCAAATGGCCTGGCAGAGGCTGACGATTTTGAGTCAGCTAGGATGCATGCTTAGCTGGCAGCCTTGAGCCACTTAGACTTGGGGTGTTAGGGGAGTATTTTGCAAAGTGTCGGGCACACGATCTGACCGAGTTAAAAATGTGGTAATTTAGGGTGCTCAATACTCGCGTGAAGAACGTGTATTCATATCTCCAGATAAAATCTGGGCTGGAGAGCGCAAATGCCCATTGTTTATGATCAATTAGTTATTTGGCATTAACGTTTACCATTTTGGGTTTATGACACCGAAAAAATAGGGATCGACGTGGTTAGCTTGGATCCAACTCCTCTCGTGTAACTAGTACAACTCTATAATGTTTACTCCCTCGGTAAGAAAAAAAATAAATGTTGGGATGAATCTCGACACCGATCCATCAATAGAGTTTGTTTTCTATAGGACAAATATAGTACCCAAATAGGGATACCGGACGAACAACCAGTGACTGGTTTAAGCTTAGATTTGGAATACCACGTGTACTCTTTTAAGTCAAAACCAGCCTCAAAGCTACTTAAAAGGATTCTAAGACTGTTATTACCGGTTGATGGTGAAAAATATTATGTTTTTTTTTGGTGGTAATTCATACTTGTCTAATAATTCAGGTAGGCCTGTAAGTGAGGCGGGCCACACCACAATACCGCTGGGCTAGCCCACATCATTGTCTCACCTAAACATTTACACAAACCCACTAGATTGAAAGTGGGCTTATGCGGCCGCCCACCTCTTCCCGGCGGCACAAAAACAACCCACTAAAACAGCATCGCTTTGATCTGTCTTCAAGATTGGATTAACGCAGAAGTTACTTCAATTTTTCTTGTGTTATAATAATTTTAAAACTTCTACTTTTGTGAATAATTGTTGTTAATTGCATTTTGAAATCTCTCAAAATTTTAGACACTGTTTTAGGTTTTGAATCTGGTGATACCGAGGATGATGAGAACGATATATATAATTGACAGGTGATCTTTTTACTGATCATTAATTTTTTATTTAAAGTCTTCTTATTATTATGTATGCTCTATTTTAAGAAAACCTTGGAGAAACAACTTTTATTCCTAATAAAAATTAGTTAGAACCCCTGTAAGTGCATTTCTTGTTTATCTAGTGATATTTTGAAGGACATAGGCCACGTTCGGCTGCCTACACTAGTTATCTTATATCTCTCTTTTTCCGCGCGCACGCTTTTCGAACTACTAAACAGTGTATTTTTGCGAAAATTTTCTATAGAAAAGTTGT
This sequence comes from Oryza brachyantha, assembly GCF_000231095.2. Taxonomy (NCBI): domain Eukaryota; kingdom Viridiplantae; phylum Streptophyta; class Magnoliopsida; order Poales; family Poaceae; genus Oryza; species Oryza brachyantha. The sequence goes on from NC_023170.2 coordinate 14,094,360, forward strand.
TTTAAAAAATTATATTAATTTATTATATATTTTTAATAATTAATAATTAATTTATCATGTACTAATCTATTACTACGTTTTTCACGCCGGATAACTAACCCACCCCCTCACACCTAACGAATGGGGCCATAGTCAGTTAACAGAAAAACAGTAAGATTTAAAATATATGGCTGCAATGTTAATTCAGCTTTTAGTTATGCCATTTTTGTTCTATTTCTTACGCAATATCACATTGTGCTATTTGGCTCTTGTTTTGTCAACCTGCAGATTCTCAGGAGTGCAAGCTTAACGCTTGTTTGTCATAAGCTATTCAAGCTGAGTTGAGCAATTGCAATGAAAGTACTTGGACATGTCATACAAAGCATCATGAATAATTCTTCTGTTCCAAAGTATTCAAGAGCACATATATTAGTTTTTAATTTGTCAACGTTAGTATGACATGTTATTGTATTCACATTAATGCTAATTCAATGAGAAATTTATGAGCTTTATGGTTTGTGAGTTGCTTGTATGGATGCAAGCCTGCAAGTCTAGTCGGTATATGGATGTGGGTCATGTGGCAAACCAACAGATTTTTGTGGGTTTATATGTGGGTTCAGTTGGCACTGCTAGGATGTCGCAGATGATGCAGGCACGGGGCGAGCACGCCACAGCCGCGCCACTTACAGGCCTAAATTCAGGGGTTTATGTCACGCCCAGAAATTTCTTACACGAATTTTTAAATTTAATTGTGTATTAAAATCCTGTCCAGACCAGCCAGGGTACATAAAAAGACAATGTTGATTACATAACCATCGTCCTTAGAAACAACTGAAAATAACACTTATTCTAACGAAAAATGCAGCAAAAAGAAAGGTAGACTAGCTCCAGCGGGTGCGGCTCCAGTCCACAGGCAAAGCTTCGACGGCAGATCAACTCACTCCTGAGAGTCACCTCCATCGAATTCCATTTCTAACTCTGGAGGGAGAAATTAGGCAATGCTGAGTACAAACCACCGTACTCAACAAGTAGCACAGAAAAGAGGGTAATAAATGATGCATAAGGATCATCAAGGACAGGCTTAGAGTTAGTTGCAATAAAGCAGCACTTAAATAAATAACAGAGATTAAACCGAATAAAGGTAATTAAGTACATTATAGGATAAGTAAATAACAGTTGTAAAATACCACAACACTGTCCAACGTTAGATCACGTTACAACAGGCCCAACCACTACTCAACGTTACACCACGTTGTAGCAGTCCCAAGCGAAAGCCAGTTCACCCAGGTCATTAAAGGTTCAACTAATCACAGTGAAGCTGGCAGCTCGCCCTTAACCGTGGGCACGGCTATTCGAATAGATTTTACTCTGATCAGAGGTGTACTACTGTACCCACAAGACATAGTCCCACTACACTTGAACGTGCGCTGACATACCACCATGGCATACCGGAAAGGGAACTATGATATGACCCGTCGCATAACCCTCCCTATTCAATCACACCACACTTCAGGTTTCGCCCCCTCCTTTAAACCAAGTCAGACAGCCCCCTCTTGTGCCTAGGTGAATCCGGAAGCAACATAGGCCATCGTTACACCACGACTCCCATCCATACTCCATCACGTTCACCCTTGCCTGGGTACGTCGAATAGTTCGTAATTACACTCCAAATCCCACTGTTGCCCATTCTGGCTTGTGGTTAGCACGGAAATAACTTCTAGGGTTTCCTGCGAACCGGTCCTTAATTGTCATGGGTGCGACTCTCAAAACCAAGCACCCACGACCCACCATTAGCAATATTTTGGTTGGAATTAACCCGAACCGGGTAATGAATCATTATTATAGCTATTCAGAGCTAATCTTGATTATTAAATGATCCCATGAGCTACTTGATCTAAACACGGCTAAGCATTAACCTAGGCCTAACTCTAGTCAAGTTACCCCTGGTCTAGAATGAATAAAGTTGGGTAAACAACGGCATAATAATAGGGATTACTCGAAAAATAAATATAGTAAATACTTTAATTAAAACAATGCATATTTGAACAAATAAAGCGGGGAATTTACAATAATAGGTTCAATATGATCAAAGATGAGTGCCACTTGCCTTGCTCTGGCCCCTGGGTACTTCGGCGACGATCTCGAAATAAACCGGCTCTTCGGCGGAGTCCGAATCTAAGCGACAAAGCATAAAAATAAATAAAACAGACACAAACTCTACTGAAACAGTAAAAGAAAGTATTTTTAATGGATTCTTGATAATTTTATGAATTTAATGAAATTTGAATGGGCCTAAACGGAGACTAGATGAATTACTTATGAATTTTAGAAGTTTTCTGGGTTTTTAAACTAAATAGAAAAGTCCTAAATCAATTATTGCGCAATTAAATGGGGCTGCTGACATCAGCGGAGGAGAGAGGTGGCGGTGCCGACAGGTGGGGGCCACCTGTCGGTGGGAGAGAGGGGAGACGGGTGGATGACAGGTGGGACCACGGGGAAGGAGAGAGGAAGGGGAGGGCGGCTGTCCCGTGGGCCCCACGGGAGGAGAGAGGGTGAGAGGGTGGCCGGCGACTGACGGGTCGGGCCCACCGGCCAGAGAGAGAGGGGACAGGGAAAGGAGTTCGGCCGGGAGAGGAGGGAAGCGACGGCCGGCTGAGCGGGCGGCGGTGGGCGGCGACGGCGGGAACGAGCGGCGACGGTGACGGCGATGACCCGGCGAGCGGCGGCGCGACAACCGTCGACGGAGACAGCGACCGCGCCGAGAGGAGGGCGGCGTTGGCTCGGGGAGGGCGACGTCGGCGGCGCGACAGGAGGGCTGCGGTGCTACGGCGACGACAGGGTTGCGTCGGCGACGGCGAAGCGAAGGTGGTGACGGGCGGAGGGGCGGCGACGGCCAGGAGACGGCGCGTGGCGCCCGGCGACGACGCGGTGGCCCGACGACGATGGCGGGTGGGAAAAAGAGGAGGGGAAAGAGATGCGGATGCTCACCGGCGGCTTTGAGGGCGGCGGTGAGACGCCATCGAGCGGGAACGGGCGGTGACGGCTGGCGGCGCGCGAGAACGGCGACGGCTCGCGAGATCGATCGGCGGTGGCGACGTTGGGCGCGGCGGCGGTCGGTGGCGGAGGGGAAAAGGTGAGGGGCGGCGCGAGGCGGCGGGGTATTTATGGCGCGGGGGGAGGCTGGCTAGGGCGGGGCGGCAGGTGGAGATCGAGTAGGGCGCGGCGACGGATTAGGCGGTGGTGGTTGCAACGGCGGCGCGCGGAGTCCGGCTCGTCTCCGGCGGCGGCGCTGGCTCGGTTCGACCGGGAGGGAGGCGAAGCGGACTTCGCGCGGCGCGGTGCGCGGGCGAAGCTGGGCCGAGGCGGAGGCGGGCGTTGGGCCGAACGGCGGCCCAGGAGGAGGAGGGGGAGCGCGCGCGGATGGATGGTGGAGGCTGGCGGCGGCTGGGCTGGCCGAGCGGGGAGATGGGCCGGCTCGGGAAGGGAGAGGGGAAAAAGAAAAAGAGAGAGGAGGAAAATTGGACTCCGGCCCAATTTGAGAAGGAAAGGAAAAAGAAAGGAAAAATGAGGGAAAAAGGAAAGCCCCACTTTTGCCGAATTTTAAATTAATTTGTTTGGCCAAATTTTATACTTCTGCAATTTGAGTTTAAATCCAGTTAATCGATTTGCGAACCTCGATTTAATTAAATTAATCTCTTTAGAGGGATTTTTCCCGAGTTAATTAAGCCAATTATTATTTACGAATTTAGGCTTAGGATTAAACTCCGGCCGTGACAGTTTACTTCAGATTTTCCCTATATAATAATATAATAATAGTACTGACTGTAGTGTGTGTATATATAGGTTTAAAATAGGACCTCAAGATCTCTATCTTACCAATAATTCTTCAATGGACCAAGTTAAATGATAAAGGTCACCGGTCTTAACTTTTAGAAGGCTTTATCTAAAAAGAATATAGATTCAAGCATTATTTTTGCCTTTTTGGTAATACCATTGAAAACAAAAAGAATATAAATTCAAGGATTATTTTTGCTTTTTTGGCAAAGCCCTCCCCCCTGTGTAAAATATAAATCTCCCCACCGGGGCTTTAAAAAAAGGAAAAATTCGTTATATAGCATAGGTGGGATCCTGAATTCAAGAAATACCACAAAAAATTGCGGTTCCATTCTATACCACAGGTCACACCATTTTCTTTTATTTATGCCACAACCGTGAGTTACTGTCATTTCTTCCGTCTAAGATGAGCAGGGCCAGCGGCTTGATCTTGCAAAATGTCCACACTAGCCCGGCAATAGCGGCAAATCCGACGCAACAACGACGAGCCTGTTGCCGCCGGTGATAGACAGACTAGGAACATACATGGGATGTCTAGAATGGCGGTGTTAATCACTGGGCGACAATGCAAGAGATCGACGGCGTTGGAAAAGACGAGAAGCATGCTGATGGGTGCATGAGTAAGCAGCTGGATTAGATTTTCTCTCTGGTAATGGTGTTGTAGCCAACAAGCTCTAGACGATGGATTGATGGCTTGAATAAATCAATAGCAAGGTAATTTTGAGCGTTCAGCTGTATGCACATGTGATCTAGATTTGTAGCAAGACAATGAGGACCAACGACTTCGTGAGTGGCCTGGAATCTGATTAACTTGCAGTAACGCCGATGAGCTTGAGCTGACACGCAGCATGACGATTCCTAGGAAGTCAGAACCTTGTGTAGCCTGATGAACTCGTGAGACATGGATTTAGAGATTTTGGTCTAGGCGCGTTTGTAATTGGAAGATGAAGATCTGAAGGGTATTCTTGTCCAACGTAACACCGTTACTAGGGAAAGTGACAGTTATGCTATAAACCAAACAAAAGCACAACATACTGTGGTATAGGACGAAGTTAAAAAATTGCTGTGGTATTCCATGATTTTGAGCTTTAAGTTGTGCTATAGACCAAATTTTCCCTTAAAAAAAAATTCTGGGCCTCAAAGTGTTTTTAGTGAAAAAACAATGAAGGAATAACTCACAAATATGAAACATAAAATTTTGACATAATTTTAATGGTGACGCCCGCACATTGCACATGCTACTTTGCTAAATAGTTGTTTAAAATAAGAAAGGCAGTAGAGAAAAGATCCTAAGAAAGGCACTACAGTATATATTATGAGCAGAGTAATAAACTTTTTTCCTAAGAAAATAATAGAACATCAATATGCACGTCTCGATGAGTGATTTTTAAGTTTGCCTCTATTTTCTTACCGAAGTTTCAATTTTGATACCTTTTAGCTCCGATTTTCCCTACGAATCTCATTTCCTTACCCTTTTTTTTCACATTGAATCGCTATTTTCTCAAGATTGTTTTTATCCTCGGGTAAACGTAAAACATTAGCGTAGAAGACAATAAGAGTGTGGCCGTGGAAAAGATTGTTGAGGCATGCTGAATGTGGAATCTGTTTGGGGAGCTTTAGATTCTGAGAAGTAGCTGCTTGGTAGCCAGCTTCTGAGAATCTGGAAAAACTCCTAAACCTAGCTTCTCCAGATTCTGGATTCTTAGTTCATTTTTCAGAATCTGTAACTACAGATTCCCAGAAGCTGTGGACTGTTTGGGGCAGCTTTTGGCAAAAGCAGCTTCTGGGAAAAGCTGTAGCTAGGAGAAGCTCCCACAAACAGACCCTGAGGCAAGGGAAAAATATACTTCCTCGTTGACTTATCGTTGACTTATGGATGGTATTCATTTTTAACTTTTTCAAATATATAGGATTATAAATCAACCTTAAAATATATTTGGTGGTAAAACAAATCACAACAAAATAATTAAGATTTTCTCTTTTTTTAATTGGACACCATTAATTTTTAGAACAAGGCTTGACTTTCATCATTTTCTTTTTGTAAATACAAAATTATAAGTCAGGCTTAAAGTTACTTTAATAATTAAATCATGACAAAATAATTAATAATTATAATTTTTTTGAAATAAGACGAATGATCAAATAAATATCAAAAGTCAATGGTATTAAATAAAAAAGAATCGAAGAGAGTAATTATTGAATAAGATGAATGACCATAAAAGTCAGTGTTGTGAAATAAAGAAAATAAGAGATAGTACTATTTATACAGAACAAAAAATACCTAGAGTCTAGTAATAAACTTATGTGACAACTCACCCGATTTTCTTCCAAACAAGGTACAATTGCAGGCGCTAATAACCTGCATGTATTGTCTCCTCTATCAATATATACACAGACACACGTTCAATTGGTTCGAACATCTCGAAAGATTGTAACGATATATTTTATCTAATTCATATGAACATCTGCAAAAAGTTGTTCCAACATGTATTACAATTAACAAAAATCAGCACGAATGTCTTATGGTTAACGGATATGTCTGCCACAATTAGTCCAACGTTACATTAACTTACGAATAAAGAACTCCTCATATACACGTTACTAAATAATGATCATTTATTTGAAAAAGTTAAATGAAATGTTTATAAACAAAAAATAATTTATAAATAAAAATTTTATATACATGCTTTCAACTATCTAAAATAATAATGACTGAAAAATAAAGGTTGATAAAAATTCTAAATTAATTCTAAATTTAAAGTTAAAAATTAAATTTTGGCTAAAAAGAATAAACAAAAACTAAAAGAGGAATCGTTACGACGGGATAATTAAAACCACGCATGACCATCAATCTCTCTCCCTTATCTACGTTTCTCTCTCGTGGGATTTTATTTTCTTTCATTTTGGTGGTTTATTGTTCTTGCCCTACCCTGTCCTACGTCGCTGACGCGCCATCGCATCGTCTGGATTACTTGTCGTTCTCCTCCTCCTTACCGGTGACTCGACTAGAAAACCATATGATACTGTCTGATACCACCTGTTATCATGTGGTACCTACATCCTTTGAGCTGCTATTTGTCACGAGGTACAATGATATCAACCGGTATCATCTTGTACCATATAATACCGATTGGTATTATTTGATATCATATCGTGATATGATCTAGTATTAGCTACGCGTGATGACGCAAGATACATAGAAGCATGGAGGCGGGAGGCACGCGGCGTGGCGTCGCATAGCGGGACGTCGCGCAGAGGCAGGCGACACGCGACAACGGACGGAGGCGCGAACATACAACTTTTGTTCGTTCTATTTTATGTATTCCGTTTAGACGAAATGCTAATAGTTCTTAAAGAAAAAAACTGGTGTGTAGTCTGGAGGCCGATTTTAGGGGCCACGGAAGGCAAGGCTCACGTGTCTTTTCACAAGCCAAAGTAGCATTTATATTTATTTGTAGCTTAGAATTATAAAATTTTATAATTTTAACATATCATTTTTTAAGACCCAGCTCCTAAATTTATTACTAGCGCACGGCATTCTGTCTTCACGGAATACATAAATCAGAATGCTGTACAGTATAGATTTGCTGTTTTGCTTTTCGCCAGCCGTCCTGCAACCCGCCCCCACCACAGCAACCACGCGGTCCAGCCGATGCACGCGGCACGCACTGACGCCCCGGCTCAAAAAGCGAAGACCACGGCCCATCCAGCCGCGGTGCAGCAGCAGCGGACAAGGCCGGTTTAGCCTGTAGCAGCAGCTGTGCCGGTCCCGCCGCGGCGGCCGAAAGGGAAGACGAGCGCAACAAATCCCCTCCCAAAAAAGGCAGAGAGGAGAGGGGGGCGACGGGCGAAGCGACGACCCGCGGACTGGACTGGAGGAGGCGGAGGCCTCCAAGCGGGAAGAAGCCGAGCCGACGAGACGGTCCGCCATGTCCGCGTCCTCCTCCCCTCCCGCTCCCGCTCCCCGCGCCGCCGACGCGGCGGTCCCGCTGTTCTACTGCTACGAGTGCGAGTCCACCGTGTCGCTGCCGCCGCCGCCGCCGCAGCCGTCGCGGCGGCTCGTCTGCCCGCGCTGCCGCAGCGACTTCCTCGAGGAGAACCCTAACCCTCCGGAGGTGTCGTCCCCTCCCCCGCCGCCTCCCCCTCCGCCGGGGTTCCTCTCCGACTCCTCCGACGACGACGAGGAGGACGGCGGCGACCTGGACCTCGGGGTGGGGCTCGACCCCGCCGCCACGCGCGAGTACCTCGCCCGCCTCCTCCAACGCCACCTCTACGACGAGCCCGTCGACGTCGCGTCCGCCGCGGCCGCCGCGGTTTCCATGCTGCAGCAGAGCGGCGGCGGCGGCGGCGGCGGCGAGAACGCCCCGGCGCCCGCCGCGTCCATCGCCGCGCTGCCGACGGTCGAGGTGTCCGAGCACGCCGCGGCGTGCGCCATATGCAAGGACGACCTCCCCCTCGCCGCCGCCGCGCGGAGGCTCCCCTGCGGCCACCTCTACCACTCGGACTGCATCGTGCAGTGGCTCGAGATGCGCAACTCGTGCCCCGTCTGCCGCTCCCGTCTCCCGTCCGCCGACCTCCAGCAGGCGGCGCCCTCTGACCAGGACCCGCCGCCCATGCGGATCACGATCAGGCTCTCTACCAACCGTCGCCGCGTCCGCACCAACAATGATGCGGTTCCCCCGGTTGCGGCGTCGCCTACCCAGCTCGCGCAAGCGGTGACTGGGGAAGGAGGTGGGGGGCCTGCGAATAGCACGGAGACTGTATCGTCTGAGTGGCCACCGCCCTCTGAATCCGATGCCGTCATGTCAGATGTCCGCGAGGGCCAGAGATTCTTCGATTGAACCAGAGCTTAGAGATGCAGGTATGCCAGTTGCAACATTTTTTTATGCCTAATTTTTGTCCTTGTAGTTGAATTGGATTGCTTACTGAACAAATAGCTTGTAGTTATGCCTAATTTTTGTCCTTGTAGTTGAATTGGATTGCTTACTGAACAAATAGCTTGTAGTGAAGCTGGCTAGAATATGCAGGCAGGACTGCTGCAAAATTTGAGTGATCTTCGTGTTTGACATGTTACCTGAAGCATGAATTGAATTCCCTAGGGAACTGCTTAATTTTAGTGAAGCCCATTCCACTTTTGTAGCACCTTTTATTGACTTGAAACCTGTTCGTTTTGTGAGGATTTTATGCTAGTAATCAGCAATAAGCTTGAATAACTTGCTGTCTTATATAGCACTTGCATGATTGATCATAATAAACTGAATTTCATGGGTGCTTCGAAATGAAGTTATCATAAATGAGGCGATTTTGTTTATTATATTAGCCAGGTGCCTTTATCATGGAAGATTGGGCTCATGTAATAGCTGGAATTGCTGTTACTTTCGGTTTGTTCGTTACGTTGTTTTTATTTGGATTAAAGATCTTTTAACATCATTTTGATTATGTGTTGTATTCTCATTTTTATCCAGAGTGCAATTCAGTAGTGATCCTGAGCTTTTGACTTTGCACCTTGAAACATAATGTTGCTAGCCACATTTGGTTAGTCCTACACTACCAACTGGTTCGTAATAGAGAGTTTTAAAAATTGTTGATTATGCATGTTTAAGGACATGCTTTGGCTCTTTGAGTGGGTGGCAAGATTATTTTTTTCGCCATAAACCCACACATTGTTAGTCAAGAAATGCTAAATGTCTTGGACGTTTTTAATCAGCATGTTAAATCATGAATATTTTGGTTACTAATGTCTTTGTATTGATACTTGCAAGTCATAATTGTTATCATGGTTATTTGTAATCACTGACTTGCCATGACTAAAAATACTGAGCAAGTCATATGTTCAGATTTTTTTTTTTAGTTTACCTATGGTCCCTGTGTATAAGAAAAAAATGGACTTCCTTATTTTCTAGTCCTTGATACATAATACTCAGTGTTTTAATATATCAAAGACTTAAAATGTAGAAATTCACTATTGGTCCATAAACTATTTGTTGACTTCAATTTTTGCCCTATACTACTCAACACTATATCCTATATATATATTCCAAGGGATAACAATCCTATCCACGAGTGCAGCCTTGTTCTGTCTTAGTTGACTGCCACGTTGGGATTTGGGTATCTTTGTCTCCTCTTGTTCTTTCTGCTGCCATGGGACGCATCAATCGCCCAATCTTTTCTTTGTAAATAGTTCAAAAATGGTTTGGAGTTTGGGACCAACATTGAACTTATCTTAAAATTGAGTGACAAATAAACTTGAAATTGCCTCTTTTCATCAATCTTTTCTCCATGATGTAGCATTGCTTGAAAATGTCGAATAGTAGCATTTCTTGCGGGAAACCTGTCTGAAATAAAGCAAAAGCTCCTGCAAAGCGAACAAAGTTTATTAGAATGGAGTTCTTTGTAAATCAGTGTGATTAATAGCTTATAGAAGTTGGTGTACTGTCTATTACAATGTTGATTGTTTTATGTGGCATACATTCGATTTCCATGATCTAGTCATAATCTATGAGCATTCAACTCTTGGCTACCCAGCAATTCTGCTCTGAAAATTTTAAAAATTGGGGAAAAAAAGTTTTGAAGAAATATGTGCTCTGTAATAATTATCTATTTTTTGTTAGTGTCATTGTCATCAAGGCTGAAGAGGTAGATTTTGCAGGCCGACTTGTGGTTTGACCAAATTCTCTTATAAGAAAGGAACTTGAGCTAACCCCCTGGCATTTCTACTAAAATATCCTTTCATACTTTTGTTTGTTAATCTATTCCCACCTCCATCCTTGTTTTCCCTTTCACATGCTTCCTGCACCTCAACAAACGCTCGTACCATGGAATCAGTCACTCATGCATCAGCCATTCCTACTCATACCAAGAACTACGTCAGTTGTTTGAATTATGCCCTGCTTATGGCATGTAGATTCTTAGCAAGGTATTCAGTTCATGGAGATTATGTGCCCATTACACCCAAAGTTGATTTATTAGGATCCATGCATGACCTTGGCCAAGTGCTCAGGGCCATATGAATAATTTCAACAATCAATTAGCAGGCAGTATGGTTGTCCACGTCATATAAAGCACTCTTGTTCAGCTCAGGATAAAAAATACTTGCATGCTCGATTCTATTTGGAAGACGTACCGCTTTAGTTGTTGAAAACTACCAGGTAATGTAGCCATGTAAAATATTAATAAAGCAGGGGAAGCAGGGAGTATTCACCAAGTTGTGCAACGAATAAGTTCTGTTGTGTTTGATTGTACTGATATATAAAAAGAATAAAGTGTCTAAGTACTTGCTTCTTAAAGCACCATTCAGTGGCATCAGTCTGATTTTTCTGTCCAAAGAACCTCTCTTGAGTGACCTTGTCAGTGCTGTGTATGAATACTTTTCCTTAAAGCTTATAAAGGTTTCCACTTGTGCTCATATTGTTCTTTCATTTCGTGCCCATTTCAGGTGATAAGGTACCTGCTGTTAGCTGTCAGCCAAGAAGTGTAGAAAGAAGAACAACATATGCCTAGTTCTTTCAGGTTTCTGCTTTTGCCTGAGCGAGTTGCCTCAGCAAAAGCACCTTTTCTCGCTGGATAAAAGCTTCTTGATAGATGGTTGAATTAAGTTGTCCTATGCAGAGACGAAGGGCATCGTTGCATTGCTTCTCAATACCTTGTACATTGGTCGAACTTGTTTCTTTTAGCAATAAAATATGTATACATGGTTGTGTTTGTACTTTACCCGTTATAGTTACTCTTCAACTTCACCCATATTGGCAGGATATAGATGGGAAACCTACTGGAGTCTCCAGTGCACTCTCCTGTGTCAATTGTCTGAATGCATAGTGGGCTGAGTCTAGCTAACAAAGATCTCACTGATTCTATAGTTTGACTGAAGCTCTGAGTACATCTCATCGGATTAAACCCAGAATCCCCAACAGACCATGGTACTGCGTCCAAAATCACCAAGGAATCAGCCATATTGTCGATTGTTATTATCTTCTCCTGTGGCTTGTCAAAATGGCCAAGAGAACAGTAGTGAGGTGCTTAGGGGAAGGGGGTACATGGTAATTCCTTATCAAAAGGTAGTGATGAAGATGATGTCTTGTGCATTTTGCTGTACTGGTAAATGTAATATGGCTGCTTAGTTGTGATCTGTGAAGCAGTTTCAGCCCGCTACTACACCGGAATTATACTTTCAGAAATTTGCTCTCCATGACGAGCTACCAGTTGGCCTTCAAGCAGTATTCCTTTTCGTTTCATGAGCATTTTCAACAGAATGGATTCCAATCAAGTTCCTTTCCTTTCCGCGATGTTACCAAAGCAAACTGTAACTGCTTCAGAGGATCAATCCAAGAAGGATTCGCGAAGTTGACGAAAGCCGATCGGTTTTCGTGGATTTTTGACGTTTTGACATGGCTCGAGATCAACTTTTGGTAAATTCCGAGTGATGTTTGACAAATTCAAATGCCAAACAGTAAATTGATCAAATTCGTTGAAATTTATTGAAAACCATGATTGCGATGGGGGCTCGGAATTCGATGGTCAATCGGTAACGTAAACTCCTTCGAGCAAGGCTAATAATATAGCCAACAAGTCAGCTATAAGACTTCTTGTAATCTTCTTATAGCCCATTCATATAATGGTTAGCTCTTCATCTTTAATACAGGACCCACATGTCTCTCTCACATGATATCTTGGTTATTGTGCCTGAGCTGGCTATAAGCTTATAGCCAGCTTCTCCTCTCTCTCCTCCCTTCTCTCTTCCACATCGCATTTAGCTGGCTTATAGCTAGCTATTATACTTGCTCTTCCAAGATTCAATCCTATCCGTCCATTATTTCATCAACCAGATGACGTCGTCTGAGAATCATTCCAAACTCAGGCCATGTTTAGTTGCCAAAAACTTTTTTCAAAAGCATCACATCGAATCTTTAAACACCTAAATAAAGCACTAAATATACATGAACATTAAAACTAATTATACAGTTATGCGAGAAATCTTGAGACGAATCTTTTGACGGATTAATTATATATACATGAACATTAAAACTAATTAGGACGTGATTAGCCATAAGTGCTACAGTAACCAACATGTATTATTGACAGATTAATTAGACTCAAAAGATTCGTCTTGCGGTTTCCAGGCGGAATCTAAAATTTGTTTTATAATTAGAGTACGTTTAATACTTCAAATGAGTGTCTAAAAACTTAATTTGATGTTTTTGCAAAAACTTTTTGCAAACTAAACAAGACCTCATATCATACGCGCTTGGTTGCAGGAAAGGTTCATGCTGCATTCTAGCCTGGCCGTTTGCAACCCGGATGTTTCTTGGAAGAGTTTACTCACATCTTTTCTTTTGTACCACGAGATATTAGTACCGTGAGGTACTAAAATCCTCAATCGTGTTATCTATCTCACAATCAAGTTAAGTTGATATTAAAATCCTAACTGTTGGTAATAATAGATTGAACGGTCACGATTACATGGTACCTCGAGACATCAGTTTGGTCATAAGGTGGATAGCACGAGTGGAGATATTAATACCTCTATCTCATATTACCAGTACCTCGCGATATAAAAGAAAGAAAGATAATAAAACTCTTCATCGAATCTGTAAAGTGAAAGCTGACCGGCTGTTTCTAGTCCTCAATCGTCAACAACACGGCAATAACGTTGCCGAGTTAATCTCCTCACATTTACACGAGTTTTTCCTGTGGTTGACTGAAGAAAAGAAAAATGCTTCGCTAAGTTACAAAATGCGTTTTCCCAAGACAAGCTTAAAACGAGCGACGCGATCCGGTTACACATCTATTGAATATTCACACTGATTCGTAAGTGGTCGTGCTGATTTTCTGGAAACCAGATAGTCGATGCAGCTAAATTGTTGGACTGGCGCATCCTGTTTATTGCTTAGATCTGTGTGCAAATGTAAGGGAAGACTTCCTCGCACGTACCTATTCACTATTCAAATCCCAGAATTTCAACTCCAATTTTATGTTTGGAATTCAAATTTTAGATTATAAGCATAAATAGAAGCGAAAAGACGAGGGCAATTGTAACCCGGAGGCAAGAATTTCTGGAGCTGGTTTGGTTGTTTATTGCCCGTATTTGCATTCTCACTGAAATTTTTGTGGGTTTGCTCGAGTGTGTATGAAAAAGAGTATGAAGTTTTGACATTACAAGAATTTTCAGTACATGATATTACTGTGGAAAATATTGGATAGGAGAGAAATCATATGATCTATTGTGATCTGTTGTATTCCGTTGTTTATTACACTGACTCTCGTGGGTGTATTTATAGGATACATAGGAGATAGAAACTTAGAGTACAAGATAAATATTCTATCGTATCTCTCTAGGATTTTATCTTTATCTCTAGAGTTTATATTGGACTTTGTTATCTCTAACCGTATGTATCCATATCTCTAACAGTTATGAACAAACCAAAATTTAACATTATCACATTTTCTTAACAGGCTGTAAACCGTCCTTGTAAGCTGGAATTTTGCAGGAAGTTGATGCAAATTAAAATGGGCATCCTGTTTTGCTACTGTTTCATGTTTATTATACAACTCAGCTTTGGATATGGCCAACTATGCTAGCAGTAGAAAGAACCGAATCTTTATTTAGAATGTGGTGACATTTTCTTATTCCTACGTGATTTTCTTTTTTTGAGAACTCAGTACTTTATTTGTTTGCATTATGTTTAGAACCACTGACTACTGTACTTGATAGCACTGTTCCTAACTTTGCAGTGTAAAGGCACTTTAGTTTGCACATATATATGCAACTGCTCCAACACATCATGGGCACAGATTAGATGTGATACGAATCTCTGCGTCTTTTTATCTAAGGTTCTATTGGCCTCTCACATGACAGGGGCCCTACCATAATTTTGTGATTGGCAGGTTGCCTGATTTGCACTGGCTACTGGGGACAAAAGGGTTGCTCATGGTCGGAATTCCTCTTTGCTAGGGTCATGATGGGTGGATTTTCCAATCATATCCTTCCCTTCTTCGTTTTTGCGAAGCACACTGACTGAATTTGGAAGACGGGACACACGTCGTTGTTGGGCAAAATTCTGTTGATATGGATGATTTTACTCCCTCCATCCCAAGCAATATTTGGTGATAAATTCAGACAATCTTGTTCAGATTCGTACTTAGGTGTTGATCTTTTTTAGACGGAGAATGTACAAGTTAAGAGCTTTTTTAACATCCTAACAAAATACATCAAGTATCTTATTTTTCAATCTAAATATTTAGTAACTCGAGGTACCGAAATTTTACAATTAAATTTTTATACTTCAAGTTACTTTTCAATTATGGTAAAAAAAACCCACAAGTTAAAGCATTGCATTTTCCTCCTGGATTTAGATTTTCGTACTGCCATAGAAAACGTTATTCTAGATGGTGGAATAAAATTATACCGATCTTTATATCATATGGTAGACCTAGGCCGTGTTTGGTAAGAGCATGGATAAGTTAACTTACCTGGCATAGAAAACATAGTAATAGATTAATATAATTTTTTAAAACAACTTTTATATAACTTTTTTTTGCAAAAAATACACCGTTTAGCAGTTCAGAAAATATGCGCACGGAAAACAAGAGGGTTAAGTTAACTTATCACCCCGGCGTGGCCTTAGCTTTTTAAATGTATGGTGCATATTACCATGCTTTCAACGCTTGGAAATGGTGGCTAAAAGGTTATTCCATCCATGCTTTTAACCGGGATAACAAATAATAATGCCATGTTTCCTATAGGGTTCTTTTTCTCTATATGATTAAATAATTATCTTTTTTAAAAATCTACTTTATCACTATTATACTAAAGTAAGGTGTTTAGACTAAAATTTATGCAGAACTACATTTTTGAATTATGTAGAACTCGTACGTTCCAACAAGCTCTACAACTACATTTCTAAATCTATATCTTGCTTGAATTTTACTAGTTTCGTAAATATATGCATTTCATTTACCATGTTATAAGTTAATCCTATTGGGAACATATAAGTTTTACAATATTTTCACATGAAACAATTTAATTCCTCCACTTTTTCTTTAAACACCCTCTAGACTAAATCGAATAGGCCATACATTTTCTCATCAGCTTACACATAAAACACGGTGGCGACAACCGCTCATGGATTGTATCAACTTCACTCGAACCCATTGCCACATATGACACGAAACTATTCCCAAGATAAAAGTGTAAACGTGTGAATCGCTCTATGTAACCCATAGAGATCACATATTTGGATGAAAGGGACATAGAGCAAATTGAAAAGAGGGACCAAAGGCACAGGAGGCCCCAAAGCCAGCTACTCCAACCAACACCACAAGAGGGTAGTAGGCGGTTGCCTCCCAGAACCCATATCCAGCGGCCGGCTGGGGGGCAGAGAAGGGTGGGATACCGCGATAGGATGGATGGATGTAACGTAACATTGGGGGTGTGGTCCGGCCGGTCCCGGTGCTCGCAAGCACGCACGGCAGCGCGCAATCATTCAGGCCTCCTTCGCTTCGCTGCGTAGCTTGCCGCGGTGCCGGCCGCCGAGGAGGTCCCCATGCTGCTCCGCGTCTCCGCTGCTCATGACAATGCCCGGATGGGTGGTGTGGCTGATGCCAATGGCTGCTACCCACCAATTCCTTGACCAGGCACGTGGATGCACATTAGTCGTTCACATGTATGTGTTTATATTTATAATCTAAAATTTAAAATTTTAACTTCAATATTTTAGAGTTTTTTTGCCGTCGTCGTTTATTTTTTAGTATTTAGTTTTAAATCGCTAAGATCACATAGGTAAAACTTTCATTTACAAATTATTTTTCTTTACAAAGATGTCGTTTTGTTTTTCCCTTAAAAAAACAGAAGATGACACTAAACTTAATTCACTTCGATCTTTGTGGTTTATATATACTGCTCAAGCAAGCGGTGACCGATTGAGATTTAATACGACTTGATATTTTCTTATCTCTACTAGTGATATAGTAACAAAATTTAGGTTTCCTTTGAAACATGAAAATTTCACAAGAAACATTTCAATTTCTCCAAAATTTTAGTGAAATTCCTCTAAATCAAATAATCCCTTATAATTTTTCTACTTGGTTGGAGGAAAATAGATATGAGGTTCAACTTGTTGGAATTATTCCACTCTCTTACTACTGGTGTCACTTATGTAGGGGATTTATTAGATATGATTTAAGCAGTGTAGACAAAGGTGTGAAAGATACGGCGTAACTTTGATCATTGACCTCATTTTACAAACAATTTTATATCTCTTATACCATTCTACATAGTGTTATACAATCAAATAACTAGAGTGAATTGCAGGTTGGACTTTTTCCTTACCGATGTTTTTCTGGACTTTCTTTCCATATTCTTTTCACTTTAAACTCTTTTCTTCATTTTTATTTTCACTTTGGACTTTTTTCTCTTCTTCATCTCTAGAAATGGTGCTCCCTCCCTGTCCACATCCTTGCGTGTTGGGTTGGGATCCTCTGCGGTAACCCTAAGTGACATGTATCGTGTAGACCTCACGTGCTATTGGAAACAAACAAATGAAAAACCTATTCCAGACTGATTTTTGGAAAAAAAAATGTATATTAATTTCTTAGAATACAGTTTTAAATCCATCTTTTGATTTATAATATTTTATTCATCCATTTGTATACTTAAACAATTTATTACCATAGATCTTTATCTTTTCGGTCATTTAGTACAAACATTTAAATATTATTTGTTATTTGTATATTACATAAGTAAATAATGTGGAGCGCCCCTTTGGTTTGTTGGAAAAACATGGGAAATTTGGAGGACTCCAATTCTATAGGGGAAAAAAACCTGACAGAAATTTTGAAAACAAACTATAATGTTATCTCCTTTCTTTTCAAATTCCTATGTAATAGACAACCCTTTGAACATTTGGAGGAAAATAATAATAAAAAAAGAGGTTATAGCTCATATTTCAATCCTCTGTCTTACGATTTATGTTTTTCCTATGTTGCGATCAATGACATCTTACGACGTTTTCATGTGGTTTATCTTCTTGTAGCAATTGAGAATCCATGCCACTTGATTCATGTGTTTTTTTGTCTTTTTGAGTTCCTTGTGTTTTAAAGAGGCCCGAGAGTTTATAGATACTACTCACTATAAACTGTTGTTATTCACGCTGTTCATAGAATTTCCTCTTTCCAAACCTCCCAATTCTTCTGTCAGCTTTCATGCGGCTGCTGGGAACAATTATGGTATAGATGCACATTTCTACAGGAATTCAACCATTGGCCTCGTGTTTTCACTTTGGCTCATGCTTATAAACCAAAATTTAAATTTTTAACATTAAAAATAGAGTAAATTTTAGGTTTTTTTATAATTTATTTGCCAGTCTCTACTTTTAGATCGCTATGAAGACATATATAAACTTATTATTCATAAATTATTTTTGTTTGTAAATATGTTGCTTTAATTTTTCCTCAAAAAGCAAAACGATGAGCAATAGCTGTGTAGCGATCGTATTCGTATAATATTATTGTTGCATAGTTTGGCGCTATGGTTGTGTTCTTTTCTACTAGATTATTTCTCAGTTTTGCGTGCATGCTACAAAATAGCTAAACATTGTATTTTTGCGAAAAAAATGTTTTCATATAGAAATTCATTATTTTACATTAGTCCATTATATTTTCAACTTTGTAGGAGTTCATTTCATAAATATCTATTAAAAAATCAGATAATCTTTTATCTGTTATCATCCTAAAGAACATACCCTATTCGGTCAACAAAACCTTGATGATTGTAGGAGTACAAAGGAAGGGATCGACCGTTTCAATTCCTTTCGGAAACAAAATGATATCACTAGAAAGACGAAGGTAAGAACAGTGACTCCTATGCAGAGTAGCAGGCGGCTGCACCATTGCTGAGGCTCTCAACAGTGATGAGCCATCAAGGAGTAATATTCTGATTGAATTCAGACAATTTGTGGGGGGCAAACTGTGCGTTTCTCTCGTCCGTAAGGAACAATAAATGGGACTCAGAAAGCTTTGTCCACTGGTCACTGGCCAGCGCAACCACACATATCATGCTTAGCTCCCTGTAGACTATAAATACAAGTCACCGTTGCTAGATCTATTTCTGTTTCAGCAATAAGAACTTCAGAGGCCGGGTTTAATATAATCCTTTATCTAAAATAGAACCTCAGAAGTCTCTGCTTGAGAATCTTTAAGATTCTGATGAGAAGACAGAAAGCGTTGTTTAGAACCTTAAGGTTCGGAAAAATTAGTTGGTGAGAATCCTAGAAGGTTGGGTTTACGGGTTTCTATTTTCTGGTATATTTTTTAAATTCTAAAATTGTAGATTCCCATAATTTAAGTGTTGTTTGGAGAGTTTTTGGCGGTCGAAGCCACAGCAGTAAGAAGCTCCCTTGTTCCCCGAATAGGGTAGAACCATCGTTAGTAAATGCAATGCAACACTATAAAATACATCCCAAAATAAGGTTTAGTTAGATCCATGGTATTGCAGACTTGAAGTATACAGTTTTCTAGGGCTCCTTGGAAATGCACAAAATATTTCAATTTCTCTAGAATTCCCATGAAATAGTCCCATCAAATTCAAGTATTGCCATGCAAAATAAATATAATTGAGTATTACCTATCCAATCGATTTCAAATAACCCTATCTCCGTGTCCCCCTACGTACCATCTCACTTCCAAATAACTCTATCATTTATTAATTGAGGCTTTCAGCCACCGCTCATTTATTAATGTGCATCTAGGTCTTTTTTTCTTCCCTCTTATGGCATATTCGGTTGGGAAAATTTTAACCCATAAGAATGGAAAAAAATAAGGAATATGAATACATGTCCATATCAATTCATGGGAATTTCTCGAGGGGGTTTGAGTGAATGAAAATTTTTATTTTCTCTCTACAACTTATAGGAAAGAAAATTTTTTTTTTGGTTTTCCTATACTTCATTCATATAAACCAAATAGTTTCAAAAGAAATCCAATTCTTTGTTTTTACTCCAGAACAAATAGGCACTTAATGTCTCCTTTACTTTTATAATTTTAGCTAATTTGGGACTGAGTGAGTAACTGAAATACAGTCCTAGGTTAATTAAGCTATGGCTTGTAAGCCATAAGCAAACCAAACGGAAAACACTCAGTAATTTACGAGTAAAACTTTATATCTATATTCTTAGTGGGATTTATAAAAGCCAAGGCTAAAAAATAGATTTAAGTTATCCTCCCCAAAAAATAAATTAAGGCTGAAATCTCAAATTGCAGGTATGGCTGGTACCTTAAAAAGAAAAAAAATACAAGAAATTTCATTGACAAAGTGCTTAATTATAAGAAATATTATCGATGAGGGTGAGTTCTATGAAATATCATATTATAAACGACTTTATCAAAAAAAATTGTCGTTATTAAGGCTGATTGGGATTTCTTCATTAAGTGTTATTAACGATGTATTTTACAAGATGGACGAAACCTTAACGATGATATTTTATAAAACAAGTACTCGTCGTTAATATTTATTGGACTTGAGCATTTGGCAATGTAATTCCTTAGATTTTGTCTAAGTTAAAAGTAAGCCCTCCTTTAATTTAAAGGTGAAACATATTACTCATGTAGGATTTCAATCTTATTATTTTTTTTTCTGTACGATCCTTTAAAACAGAGTTGAATCTATGAAATTCCTGTGGAACCTCTTAATATGCATGTTTTCTAGGAATTTTGACATACAGTCCACACTAATGGAAAATTTCCTTTTTCTGCGGTCCAATTAAATATGACTATCTATTTGTTTATCTACATTTGTCGATGCTATATTTTACACCTGTATTTTGTCAAAATCCGATGGTTGCTCACGTGTGTTTTTCCACTCCTATGATTTAAAGGCCTCCCTAAACAGTGGGTGAGTTATTCCTTCCGTTCCACATTATAAGATTTTTTATTCTTATCTAGATTTTTAACACATATAAATCTATATATATATATATATATAATATATCGATAAATTTAGATAAATAAAGTCTTATTATATGAAAGAAAATGGAGAATACTGTTTTTTAAAAAACAGTTCCAAAAATACCTTTGTAGAGTCAACTAGTGATATTATTGTACGGTAAAAATGGGACAATTGAGATGGTGATGTTGGCAGCTCATTGATTGCGCTAGTATGACGATCTGGTGCTATTAAATGAAGATCTGAATTCTCAGCCAGGATTAAATTCAGGTTAGACGTTTAACTGCGAAGGTGTCATAATTCCACAAATCTTCCCCGTAGTACGAAACGTGCAACGAAAGCTACAGAGCTTCAAAAACACTCTGCTCACCCCAACTGCCAAAAAAAAAAAAAACTACGAATGCTAATTAACATACTTTTGAAATCATTAGCAGTAAAATGCTACGACTAATTTACTCATCAACACTCCTTGAGAAAAAAAGATTAAAGAGATGACAGGTTTAAGGTAAAAAGGACAGCTCGATCCAAGCATTTTGCTCTTCACGCATCCCAGCCGTCCACGTCACGGCAACGGACGGCCTCGGAAACCCCAAAATTTCTCACAGGAACCAACCGATGAGACCGAGGAGCACGCGTCGCCATCGTGCGTATTTACAGGCAGTTGCTCGCCGGCGGCGGCGGCGGCCGCGGCTGGGCGGCGGACAGCGGGAAGCTGCGGGGAGCCGCGAACAGTGCGGCGAAGGACGACGGCCGGTGCTCGGGCGACGCGGCGGCGGCTCTGGCCGAGGTTGCCGGTGGCGGCGCCGACGCGGGGGCGGAGGTGGAAGCGGTGGCGGGGTTGGAGGCGACGCGCTCGCAGGAGGGGCACATGGAGAGGGTCGTGGCCGGGAGGTGCATGTAGAAGGGGCGCGCCGTCTTGAGCGCGCGCAGCTCGGCGAGCTCCTTGTGCAGCCGCCGGTTCTCCTCGGTGAGCGTCTCGCAGCAGCGCTTGAGGTACTCGCAGTCCACCTCCGTCTGCTTCAGCTTCGTCCTGTGCACGTCGGCGCCGGAGAAGAAAAGGGTTAGCTAGTCTACAGTGGAGAGGGCTTTCGGGCAGCCGAGGATTAGGAGAAGGGAATCTCTCTATGCATGTACCTGGCTCTGCGGTTCTGGAACCAGACCTCCACCTGCCGCGGCCGGAGGTTGAGCTGCTTCGCCAGCGCCACCTTCTGCTTCTGCTCGCCGCCGGTGAGAAGCATCAACGTCAATGGCCAAGAACGAGCTAGAAACACTCGTGTGTTCGAACATTTAAAGAAGACGAGCGCGGCTTTAAATATTCCATGCATTTCTTACGGGATTGAGGGTGCTGTGCTCCTTGAAGCTCTCCTCAAGAAACGCGGACTGCTCCTTGGAGAGGCGTAGCTTCTTGCGCGCCGACGCGCCCTCGTCGTCGTCGCTCGCGCGCGAGGACGACCGCTCGCCGCCGCCCTGAGCCGCCGCCTCGGCGGGGCCACGGAGGCCGTGGGCGGAGAGGTCCAAGTCCAACGGGAAGGAGCCCCCGCTGTCGTTGGGCGACGACGACAACGCCGGCACCGCGCCGGGGCCGTCCTCGTCCTCCTCCATCCCCGCCGCGCCCGTCGCCACCGACGGCGCCCGGTTCACGTCGAACCCACGCGCCGACGGCTCCGAACGCCCTGCCAAGAGAGAGAAAAAAATAAAACAAGCACCACCACCTCAACTACCACACCACACCAGCGCAACGAGCATCGACGGCGCCGCCGCGCCACTCACCGCTCTCGGAAGCCCAGTGGAGCCCCAGGCTGGAGACGAGGCTGAGCCGCACCGACGGCTCCGGCGAGGCCGCCGCCGCTGCCCACCTCCTCGCTCCCACCCCATCCTCCCTCCTCCACGCCTCATCCTCCTCCCCACTCCTCGGCCCAACTCCTAGCCCAAGAACCAGCTCCGGCGCCCTCCCGCCGCCATCCGCCACGGCCACGGCCTCTCCCAAGCTCAGCCCCAGCTCCATCGATCACGCCCAGCCCACAGAACCACACCCTATCACTACCAACGGAACCTTTATACTATCAGTATCAACGGAGCTCAGCTCAGCTTCGTCTGGCTGTGTGGTTGTGTGATTAATGGGGGCAGGCCGGGGGTAGTAGAAGCAAACCTAAGCTTTGACCCGAGAGACAACGGTTTGACGAGCGCACGTGAGTGACCCGGCAAAAGGGAGCAGGCAGACGCGATCGAATCATAAGTGCAGGATTAAAGAAAAAAAACCAACAGCAACACCAGCAACAAAAAAAAAAAGAAAGGAAACGAGGCAGGCAGAGGAAGCATAGCATGGGGAGGGAGATTGGAGCTATATGCATGCAGAGAGTGCAGTGCAGTCGCGGGCAGCATGGGCCAGGCCAGCGTCGTCACTGATGGCCGCTAATAATTATGTTAATCATCACGTATCTTTCCCCTTTGGCGAGCAGCGCCCACGATTCTTTATCAGAAAGCTGGGGCCCGGGGGTGGTGCATGCAGTGGTGCAAGCAGCAGCAGCAGCAGCAGCAGCAGCAGCATTGCAGCGTGCTGCTCTCCTCCTTGCTGGAGTATGGTTTTTTTTTCCTGGGTGCGTCCATGAGACCATGACGACTCGCGTATTTTTCTTGGGTGGGGAGCGTATGGTTTCTGGGTCTCAGGTGGGGCTGTTGGGGGGAGGGAGGGAGGAATGGATTGGAGTGGGGGAAATTCATTCTCACTGCGAGTGTCCGTACGTTGGGAACAAGCAGCATGGTAGTATAGGAGACTCGAGAGCTGAGAAAAAGAGGGAGGTTGAGGCCTTCCGTTATTTGCGTTTTTGACCGGGGTTGGAGTGGCTTTTGAATTTTCCAATGATTTAGACTCTGTTTAGATCCAAAAAATTTTCACCCAAAAACATCACACCAAATCTTTGGACACGTAAATAGAGTATTAAACATAGATAAATCAAAAAACTAATTGCGCAGTTATGTGAGAAATCGTGAGACGAATCTTTTGAGCCTAATTAATACATGATTAGCCATAAGTGATACAGTAACCAACATACGTTAATGATGGATTAATTAGGCTCAAAAGATTCGTCTTGCGGTTTCCACGCCAGCCGTGAAATTCATTTTTTCGTTCTTGTCCAAAAACTCCTTCCGACATCCGGTCAAACGTCTAATATGACACGCAAAAAATTTCATTTCACCAACTAAACGTCCCCCTATTTATATAGGACTTCTGTAAAGGAAAGAATCTACTATTGTTAGGTCTTGTTTAGTTCCGAAAAACTTTTCTTAAAAACATCACATTAATCTTTGGACAATTAAATAAAACATTAAATATACATGAACATTAAAAACTAATTATATAATTATGGGAAAATCTTGAGACGAATCTTTTGAGCCTAATTAGTACATGATTAGCCATAAGTACTGACGGATTAATTAGACTCAAAAGATTCATCTCGTGGTTTTCAGGCAGAATCTGAAATTTGTTTTGTAATTAGACTACGCTTAATAATCTAAATGTGTGACCGTACACATCGATGTGACCTCTCTCCCAAATATTTTTTGGTAACTGAACACAGCCTTAGTTCTGTGGAGCTCACGTGAGATTCATGTGAACGTAGCTTTGTGGTGCTTAGAGCATATCTAAGAGAATGTTAATAATTTAGAAGTGTTTTTTGTTTTTTAGAGAAAAAAATCAAACGGTATATTTAAAAAAGAAAAATACTTTATGAATACAACCTTTATATACATGCTTTTAGCGATTTAAAATATAAGACTGGAAAATAAATTACGATGAAAAACCCCCCAAATCAACTCTTAATTTAAAGTTGAAAATTCAATTTTTGTGTTAGAAGCATCGGTAGAAGCGAAAAGATTATTTGAAGTTGGTTTTGGGGGTGCGTTTGGTTGTATTGGAGGAAGAGCATGCTTTCCGATTTACTAAACATGGTATGATTGTTTGAGTGCTATATTGTAAGATGTTTGAGACTGCTGTAGTACCACTTCATATGTTTCATAATACAAGACGATTTAATTATATCTACCTTTATCGATAAATTTATATATATATATATATATATATATATATATATATATATATATATATATATATATATATATATACACACGCACACACACATTGGGAGTGTATGTGTTATCTAGTTCTTAAAACTTTGTAGCGGATGTCATTTAGGTCTGTAAACTTAAAAATTACATATCTTAGTCCACCATCTTGGTTTAACGAATCATAGCCGGTTCGATTCTTATTTGACTGAAGTTGACCTCGGACGGAATTGTTTGTAAATATAGTACATACGTGAAATGCCACATCCACGGTCAACTTTAGTCAAGTGAGGTCTGGACCAACTATGATTCGTTAAAGGTTTATAGACTTAAATGATATTTGTTCCCGTGTTTAAGGACATGAATGTGCAATTTTCAAGTTTATGGATCTAGATAACATTCGCTCCCAAGTTTATGTAGCGACTTGTTTTACTCTTTATATATATTGGGAGAGATATTTATTAGCAGCATGTATTTGAAACTAGAAAGGGCCAAACCATTTTATAACGTAAAACTGAGATAGCGTAACATGTGACAGTGTGATTGGACTATGCTACTTGACTGTTCCATGGGAATGCAAAGGAACTCCTTATTTCCTGTCCGGAATGATGAAGACCGGTTGTTTGGATTAGATCAGGACATAATATGTCCCTTTAGAAACGCAATAATGTTGTAGTAGAAGACAGTAACTGCAGTGTTAGCCTAGCAACAAGCTAGCCTAAAACCAAAAGGCACAAAATCCGTCTCAATTCTGTTGGTTGGATGGATGCATGCAGGCGCTAGCTGCACACGCGCGCGCATGATTATGGCCATCAATCCCTCATCCGACGCCATCATCTCCACCTACGGCATCGTGTCTACCTGCGTGATATATTTAAGCAATCCTGTTGATGTGTACAATGGGGACAAACCCCGACGGGGTTGTTCACTGGCCTCAATCATGGAGCATGATGTTGTTGTTGCTGCTGCTGCTGAATATGGCCTGGCTCACTTGATGCTTGTGGCCAAACAAGGCTCGCAACTATGATGGCTGCTGGCTTGTGGTTGGACGGGTGGCGATTATATGCGATGGATTCACTCGCCCATGCGTGTACAAAAGGCTCCCATTTTTATATTGGATTTTATTGGACGTTGTTGTTGTACTGGAGCGCTAGTAGCAAAAGCGACTCTTCTGTTCATCCGCAAAGGTCTCATATAGTATACTATCTTGTTTCAAAAGGAAAATGTATACTCCTACATTATTCCCCCACAGCAACATTTCGTCTCGTTGAAAAAGACCATGCACCTGATTGGACTCGTCAGCGAAGAGCAAATCTTCTTCTTCCAAATAAGAAAAATCAGTGTCCCAGACACTCCCCGTAATGTTACAGCCCAATCTTTAACGACTTATTAACAATTAGATAATTTATAATTAATATATATATATATTCTTATTGATTTAAAACAAAATATTAAAAAAACGATGATAAAACCTTAAAATTAACTCTAAACTTAAGTTTAAATTTAAATTTTAACCAGTAACCATAGGCGAGAAGTCGAGTGCTGGATCTTTTCTGATCAACGGAACTGTTCCTATATCAATGCAGCCGATACAGATGAAGGTACTGTGCGGTGTACTACATGCCTAGAGTTCCTAGCGTGCCCACTTACCAGTGCAAAAGGGAGCAAAGCAACCAGGCCCCTCCACGGATCACCCGGCCCCCTCCCCTCCCCTCCCCCACATCAGTAGTACACGTACACGTACACGTACACGCACCGCGACGTGACGAGATCATGCGCCGACGCGCGGCGCGCGGGACGGCGTCGAGGCGTGCCGCGCCATGCCATCGCCAGCTCCCCGGCTGCGCGCGCGCGAGCCAACGCGCCGTGCGTGCCCCTGGCCCTGGCGCCGCGCTGCCGCTACACACAGCTTAAGCTAGAGACCGAGCTGCAGGCCCGGCGTTGTGTTGCTGCCCGCCTCTCTGCAGCGCTACAGCTTGAGATAGCTAGCTCTCTGCCTGCAACTGCAAGGCTGCACACTGGCTCACTGGTCCCTTGCCCAGCGCATAGCTAGCCCGCAGCCGCACGAGACGAGACGCTGCTCTCGTTCCATCTGTTTTGCCCCCCGGCCCCGGCCCCGGCTGAGCCCCATGGCCTCTGCGGTTCTGTCCCGCGGCTCAGCTCGGCGACGACGGAGGATGGATCATGTCGGATTCGTGCATGTGAACCCCGGCGGACCTACCTACGCCTGCGCTCAGTGCTAAGGGGGTGTTTAATTGGTGAAATGAAAATTTTTGCACGTCGTTATCAAACGTTTGATCGGATGTCGGAAGGGGTTTTTGGACACCAATAAAAAAACGAATTTCACTGCTGGCATGGAAACCGCGAGACGAATCTTTTCAGCCTAATTAATCCGTCATTAGCGTATGCGGGTTACTGTACCACTTATGGCTTATCACATACTAATTAGGCTCAAAAAATTCGTCTCAAGATTTCTCACATAACTGTGCAATTAGTTTTTCGTTTTGTCTATGTTTAATACTCTATATAGGTATCCAAAGATTTGATGTGATGTTTTTGAATGAAAATTTTTGTGAACTAAAAAGGGCCTAAGCTCTTATCCAAATGAGCTTTAATTTCCTTCTAGTGCTCTTGGACATTCACTCATGTTTCTAATTACTACGTTGAAGAGGGGTCCATATATAGTCTTAAATTGTATCCGTAGCACTACTAATTTTTTTGTCCCCAACTATTTTTCTCTCCCCTAATAGGTTGTTTTTATATAATTCAAATTTGTTTCAAAAAAATACATTTGTACAAAACTAGTTATCCGATCAATCATCTCATATTCAGCTCTCTATCCATTTTACCCAACGGATATCTCATTCCATCCGATCTTCTTATTTAATAAGGAATATTTAAGTCATTTCTTCTCACAATTAACTTGGCTCTGCAGTGCTAAAAATGCTTTATGTTGGAAGAGATGAATTGGGATGCCTGTGACCATTGTTTACCTACTATACTAAGGGGCTGTTTGTTTGGATATAGTGACTTTTTTATTCTTGTCACATCGGATATTTACATAAATAAAGGCTATTTCATTAGACAACTTTTAAGCCTAATTAATTCATGATTAGCAAATATTTACTATAGCATGACATTCGCTAATCATGGACTAATTAGGCTCAATAAATTCGTCTCGCGAAATAATCTAGAATATGGGATGAGTTTTATTAATAGTATGTATTTAATACTTCTAGTTAGTGTCCAAACATTCGATGTGACATGAACTAAAAAAAATCCCTGAAAACAAACATGGTCTAAGCTATCTTTGTTGGAGTCCTAAAATAAGATTATTTTTTATTAATCTTCTTTATCAATTTATTTTTAAGCAGTCATTATATTGAGGTTTATTAAAATAGGAAATAATACGCTGAAAGTACATAGAGTGGAGGATGATTGCATCGGGATTTGATGGGGATGCTATAAAAAGGATAGAGAAGAACAAGCTAGAGGAGGTGATCGATAAATATTAATAAAATATATATAGATGACGTAATATGAATGTTTTGTTGAATTGATAGTTGATATTAAAAGATAATCTATTTTAGATGGTCATTCAAATGATAATATAAATAATTAAATTTAGATGAGCTGCTGAAAATGTTCTAACATGATAAAGGTATGATCGGCTTAAATACAAAGGATTATCCATCGGACAGCCACAAAGATTAATAACCACGCAAAGCAATTGCCCCATTTTGCATAAGCGTACGCAAGGTCAAATCTAACATGGGGGCGATAGAGGCTCAAGCCTCCACTAAGAACTCACTAAAATTTTAAGACATTGATCAATAGAAAGGGTGGGGGTCAAAATTTTATATAACCTGTTGAGACCCCTCTAACCCTATAGACTAGATCCGTAATGACATTTTATGGGAGGCAAATTTTGGACCCAACCACCCTGTTCAGCTACCCGGTCTCTTCGGCTTACGTGTATGGAGATGTCCTGTTGCTCTGCCCGTTGGTGCTCAAAGCAAAAAAACTCTCTGCCAAGGCTAGAAAGGCAACACAGGAACACACGGTTCTTTAGTACATACTCCCTCCGTATCAAAACTAATCAACTTTTTAGTTTTTATATAATGTTTAACTCTTTATTTTATTAAAAAATATTTATGATTAATAATTTTATTTTTATTTGATGATAAAACTTGAATAATACTTTATGTGTGACTATTTTGTTAAAATTTTTTAAATTTTTAAATAAGAAAGATGGTCAAACGCTCGATAAAAAACCGAAAAGTTAGTTTTTTCTTGGACAGAGGGAGGAGATAAGAACTTGGCGCTTGTTTCAAAAGGCAGGAGAAGTAGTAATAAATAGACATGCATAATAGAGAAGAAGAAATACATACAGTTAGAGTAGGTACAATAGCAGGCTATAAGCCAGCTATAAGAATATTTTAAAGAGATAAAAGGGGAGAGAAGAGAGGTGAGCTACTAATTTGTAGCCAGCTGTACACGGGCTCCAAGACAAAATGTGTGTATGACATGTGGGATCATGTATTGATATTTTGTAGGTAACTATTGTATGAATTGGCTATTAGATTGACTATAGATGAATTGGAGTTAGTAGTTGGCTTAGGGTTGGACGAAAAGCTCGTGGCTCGGTAGCTCGCTCAGTTCGTGGCTAGCTCGGCTCGGCTCGACTCGACTCGTTTCAATTTCTTAACGAGCCAAACCATCATTTTAGCTCGTTTGGGATAATGAGCCAGCTCGAGCTGGCTCGCGAGCTACTCGTGAGCTAAATGAGCCGCATCAAAGTAATTTTCTAGATTATTTTGTGTCTTGATACTTATAATTTAAGTAATCTTGATCATGAAATTATGGAAGCATGAAATTAAATTTAGATTATGTTTTCATAGTTTAATTAAATTTATATTATATTTTTTATATTTATATGTTTATGATAATTGTAAATTTATAGTGCAAAGAATTCATGTAAATGTTGTGGCTCACGAGTCTAACAAGCTAGCTCGAGTTGGCTAACGAACCGAGCTGAGCTGATTAGCTCATTAACCAAACGAGCTATAACGAACCGAGTTAAGCCGAACCGAGCCAGCTCGGTATCCAGCCTGCGTTGACTGTACTATTGAACTTGCTCTTAGATAGACGGTAAGGAGCAAGCCGCTATGTGAATAATCCTTAAGCACGTTCATTACTTGCCCAAGCTCCAAAAACAATTTAAAAATCTTTGGATCCGTCACCGATTCTACCTGCAATTCCGCGGCCATGCGACCGCGTTCCGTGTTTGCCATCATTTGTGGCTGGGGTCCACGGTGGCGTCACACTTGCCAATTTGCCGTGCAGGCGTGGGCCCGAACGCCCGGGCCACGGCCACGGCAATTATTGAAGCCACGCAGAGCAATCACGACGCCTCTCCCCGAACGATCAGACGGCCAGAAAGCAAGCACGGCTTGGTGCCGAAGGGGAGCACAGGTGACGCGGCAGACCCTACGCTGCCCCTCCTGCCCTGCCCGTGCCACGCGGTGGGCGTACGTGGAACGGTGAAAGTGAAACGGCGCACTCTCCCTCTCGTCTCGGCCGTTGATCGGTCCGCCGTCACCCCGTGCCGTGGCACGGATCAGCGGCCGCTCGCGTGCAGCTGACGGGATGTGCACAGGTTGCACCGGTCGCGTCGCCGTCGCGGCTGGCTGGCTGGCTAGCTGGCTAGCTACTGTTTTGACTCTTGTTTGAGGAGACCTAAAGATGCGGCTAGACCAGCCGAGTCGCCGGCGAGAGCTGTGCGGTTTTGCCGTCGCGGGGAAACTGGGAACCGAGAGGAGATCGCGTCAGGGTAACGGTCAATTCGGGATACGATGGGGATTGGGGACGGGTGTGATTCTCGCTCGGACGATGAGTCGATAAGGCACTCGGGGGAAAAGGAATCGTGCACGAGGCTGTCGTGTTTTCTACCGTTCCGCGTCGTCCCGACTGGGACCTCCAAGGCAAGTCGTGTTTTCGCTGCGAAAACCGGAACGCATCGTGTAAAAAAAGGTGTACTAGTAGCTATTCTACCAAATGGTCAGCAATTCCAGATTGCGAGCCAGATACTTCTGCTTCATGTGCCTTTGCCGTGCGTTCCGTCGCTTTCTCTGGTTCCGGTTTTTCCAGCCGTGGGTGAACTGAGATCTGGCTGCGGTTTTGCAATGCCTGTCAACAAAGGTATCCGCGCATCATGCTGGACGCGGGCGGCGGGTGAACCGGCTCGCCGCGATCATTACTGCGCGTGGATCTTTTTAGCATTGCAAACGCGATCTCGCGCCGAAGGACGGGCCTGCTCTGTTTGCTAATGTTCCATCCTACTCCAAACTGCTAGCCTACCTCCGGTACCAGTGTACTCCTACTGTAACTAGTACTCACTCCGTAGTAAAAACATACTCCTCACCAACTTTCGAGAGTTGGACATCAGGATTAAAAAAAAAACGTGCTTTGTTCCATAATAAAATTATTATTTCATTACCTGTCTCCTCAACTCAACGTTATCTATTTAATCTTTTCACCAACATTCTTTCATCAACCAATCACAACTTTATTTTTAATCATTCTCACATACTCTGGTAATACTCATGCTCACCTCAAAAATGCTTACATTTTGAGATATAGGGAGCATGCGAGAATATTTGAAGAAATATTGAGATAGCTAAGAAGAGAATGTAGATGACAAAATCAAATAAAGAATGATTGTGATCGACTAAAACGATAAGATAACCCAAGAAATAACTTTATTTTGGGATAAAAATAGGAAGTAGAAATAGTTTTATTTTGTGATGAATGAAGTACTAGCCTAGATTGATACTCACCTGTCCCAAAAAATAACCATTACTAAGCCGCACATGGAAATTAAGAAAGTATAAGTGAATGATTGAAGAAAGTCTCTAATTGGTTGAAAAGAGAATGGGGTGATTTTCTGGCTTTTTAGATAAAAATGAAAATATCATATCTATAAATAAAAATAATTTATGGATTAAAATTTTATATACATGTCCTTAATAATCTAAAAGTCAATGCTAAAAAATAAAATACGATGAAAAATATCAAAATCTACTTCAAATTTAAGTTTGAAAATTTAAATTTTGGCTTATAAGCTTCAAAAGAAACAAAAATAAGGGTGAATGTACGTGACGAAATTAAATAAACAGTGGTTATGAACTTATGATTATTTAAAATGATAATGTATGTGAAGAAATAGAATCATGCACAGAAAGTAGTATTAGAGCAGGTACAATAGCAGGCTATAAGCCCCCTATAGACATATTTTGAAGAGAAAAGAGAGGAGAAAGAGAGCAGTTGGCTACTAATTTGTAGTCAGCTACAGTGCGGTCTCAAAGAAAATTAGTGTGTATGACATGTAAGACCATGTATTAATACTTTGTAACTAACTATTTTATAAATTAGCTATTAGATTGATTATATATAAATTAGAGCCAATAGTTGACTATACTATTGATCTTTTAGAGCGAGTAATTAACTATACTATTAATCTTGCTCAAACATATATTCAGATCTTATAAGTTTTACGTAGTACTGCTTCTCATTGATACGTGGAGGTAATAGCATATGGTCCCATATATCAAGGATAATACGAGTAGGATCTTATTTCGTATTACACGTAACAGTTGTTGCAAAATCAAGTTTCGGCAGTATAGACATCTTAACGGTCGGACATATTTATAAAATATTTATGAACCGTGTCTTGTTAGAGTATCCAACAGCTCATCTATCTCATCCTCTATCCTGAAAATAAAGGATAGAGAATATCAATTGAGCTCCAACAGAACAAACATCATATCATCTATTTTAGATGTCATACATTAGGAGGGAGAAACTTTATATTTGGATGATCTCTCTTCATTTCTAAAGAGAGACAGAGGATGTTATATATGGATGATCTAGTAGAGTATATAGAGATACGAAGGATGAAATTAATTTAGATGATCATCTAAATGAAAATATAGATGATTAAATTTAGATAAGCTGTTGGTAGATGCTCTTAGGAACAGTAGAACTGGTGATGAAATGAACTGTCGCGCATCCATGTGAATGACCGGTAGCTAAAGCACCGCCGCAGCGGCCGTATCGGCATGCCCCGGCTCCCGGGGCCGACGGGGTCACGAGGTGGGCCAGCCATCGGCGACCCTCAAAATCTTAATCATGCGCTTCCAGGCCCACCTGTCGGCGTCCGGCCGACAGCCACGCCAGGCGCAATCATTAGTGCGGCCGCGGCGGACTCGCCGCCCAGCCAAGTGGGCCCGACGGGCACGCGCTGCCGCAATAATTTCCTGGTGATTGGCCTCGCGGGTGCCTGTGCGTGCTGCTCCCGTGGTCACTCACGGGCTTGCCGCCGGGATGGGCATGGACTCGATATAAAATCCATCTATAAGTTTATGCTTATTTTTTAAAGTTAAAATTTAAAATTTAACTTTAGAGTTCATTGTTATGATTTTTTTCATTATATTTTTTATAAAATTTGCTTTGGATCAATAAACACATGTATATAAAAATTATTATTTAATTGTTAATAAGTCGTTTCGTTTGCACTTATTTTAAGCTAGAAGACTATCCAGTTTATTCTCAGAACACGTTTTATTCATAAGGAAAAAGCACTATAAACTATGGAGTGTTATGGAGTGCAAAGGTTGAATGCTTGATGAATCAATCACGCTATACGTACAACTCAATTGTACTACCTACTTACGATTGTAACCATATAACCATTGATTAGACAAGGGGGTCGAGTGAGTGATACTACAACCGTTGATCAATTGGATCGTACGTAAGTCGAATGGTTGAGTCGTACGCATAGAAATTTGCTTGATGAATAGCCTTTTGCAAGTGGTACTAGTTGGTTAGGAGCTGTCCTAAAATAACACTATTTTTAACAACCTTGGTTGTGTTAAAATAATTTTATCTTTAGACGATCATTGTATTGTAGTTTATAAAAATTAAGTATTGCGCTACACAGTTTTGCACGGGCTACATAGTTCATATAGAGTTATAATTAATATACAAGTCCAAAATTTATTCTACTATAAAAATATCCATGTGCTACAACGGGTGAAGCCAATATAATTAGTCAAGAGCAAAAGAATCATGTGTCTAACTCTTGTAACCACATGTAATTTAGTATCTCGTATTGTGTAGGGATGCAAATCAAATAGTGTCTTGTGTTGCTAGGGCAATGATTGGAGGTCAACCAGTGGTAGGGCCACGATGACGAAGATAGGTCTTTAACATCGTACCAATAAGAGGACATGGACAAAAAAATAAATTAATTGAAATGCCAAGTCTCCTATCATTGTGTTGTAGGAAGTTTTGTTTATGATGTAACTAACTATTTGTACACTATAAAGTGAATATGTTGGGTTACAACATCAAAATAAAGATATTGATGGTCTTTTTGATGAAGAAGAGAAGGTTTTAAAGATGTGGATGACAAAGTGTCTTCATATGCCAAGATGATATTAGTGCAAGCAACGCTGGCCGCAATGGACCCTATGGTGTTGAAGGGCTTGGTGTCAACGAAATCCGATGGTGAAGAGCGAGTATAGGCTTCATGTCAACGAACTATGCAAGGTCATGTTAAGTTATAAATGATCCACACCAATTATTTGAAGAGTGCAAGACGAAGTGTAAAAGACCAAAAGGATATGAGACATTGATCAAGGCAACCATATAATTGATTTGGGACTAATGTGTCCATTGTCCAATGAATTATAAGTGATAGTCATAATGGTGAAAGGACATTGAAGTTAGCCACCCTCAAAGTGATGCAAGAAGATGACATGAATGTATTTGTATTAGTATAGTCTTTTATTTGTATTTAAATATAACAATGACGTACTGCTAAGACGGATGCAATGTTGACGTGTTTGTTTATGTCTTGATGGTCAAAGTGACTTATTCTTGTGTTTTCTTTGAGAAAAATGAAGCCTTAACATGACCTTTAATTTGAGTGGTTTTAGTCATTGATTTTGCTTGGGGTTAGGTATCCTCTCAGTAAGTTTTGCATAGTCTTAAGTTTGTCGAAGACGGAGTTGTTTATAAGATTGGTTTATAGAAAAATTTTGGGGATTTTGGGATTTTGTTGATTGTTTCCCTTCGCCGAACCCAAATATGGGTCTCTCATGATCCTTTGCTAGAGTAGTTTATCTCTGACATATATACAGGGATCAAATGTATTGGAAATGGACAAAGCTAAGGACAATTTATTGTGATATGGTAAAGTGAATGTTATTCTAGTCTTTTTTTTATTAGTATGTGTGCGATGAGTGAAAAATAAAATTATTTTATGAATGAATTTCATATGTGCTTTATGGACTTTTTTTGCTTATTTGTTTATTGTGGCTATTTTTAGTACGCAAATGTAAACGAGATTTACTAATGGGAACTTGGTTTTTATTTTTTTTTTGTGCTAATAAGTTTGTAATTGTTCAATAAGTACTCCTACCTCAACAAATAAATATGTTGCCTACATACTACAGTCACCATGATTTTCTGATGTGCCAATAAACTTATGCGTTTTTATAGCATATAAAAGTAACATTAAAAAATAAACTAGAATAAAATCCACTAAAATTAACTGTAAAATATAACCGTAAAAGCATAGACGAAAAGCCGAGAGCAAAGGTTATACATCGCGACGATTCATGCTCCAATACAATTTTCAGTTCCAATAATTATAAACATGGATTCTTGTAGCGATTGCTCCGTAAAGATAAACATCTGTATAGCTCTATCTAACAGTTTTGTTGACACGTCACAGGCACACATTGGTATGGGGAGCGTGTCTTTCGCCATCCATATGCAAGCCGTGCGTCCGACGTCACCTCGTGTACCTGCAGATCAGTATAATGTGCGTGTGCATGCAGCTGCAACTAGCGGGGGCCTATGGTAGGGATGACAACAGGTAAATACCTATTGGGTATTGGTATCCCACATCCATACCCACTAATAAAATTTTGTACCATCAATATACTCATATCTTTCACGGGTAGAAAAATTTTCCCATATTCATACCCGTATGGGTAAACCTTACCCGTCGGGTTACCCATATACCCGCAACAGTTTAAAACAATCTAAATTACATGGTTTCCATACAATATATTATAGACACTAGATACCAAAGACATCACACATTTATATAGTGTAGGGGAAAATGTATGAATCGTTTAAATACCTATGGTTTTGGCTAATTAAGCTAGGCTAATTTGATATTGGGCCATGACGTGTATTTAAACTTGCGGGTATTTATTACCCATGGATAAACGGGTATGGGGATTATAAGAACGTTTCCATATCCACGTACCCATCGGGTGAAGGTATTTGTCCGATTAATTATCCACGAGTAATATATTTAATTCATACCCATACACTAATAAAATAAATATCCATCGGGTCTCGGGTCGCGGTTCCCGTTGCCATCTCTCCCTACTTCCGGCATCATCCAAGGGATACCGCTGGTGCACGCGAGTGGCCGCGTAACGCGCCGGGTCGTCAACCATCCGCCTCCATTGATGACCCCAGTGCCCTCCTGCTCCTCCGGTCAGAGGGCGGTAAAAATGGCAGAAAATAAGCGGTAGTAATATCCCACACACAGAGCTAACACTAGCTTAACCAGCACAACCAAGGATTGATACCAGTGTGCCATTTATCGTGGAGTCTATCGAAACTGCACCTAACGGTAATGTGATTATCGACTTAAAAGTTATGTAAATTTGGTTTTGATTTGTTTGAACAATATCGTTATGGTTTTTAAAGCGATCGCCATGCGGGAGTGCATGATAATCACGCGGTTTGATGTAATTATCTTGGTGATTTTGAAGACGATGATAATTATGGCTTTGATCACGACAATCGTGTGGTTTGGTTCGATTATCGCTCGCACGATTTTGAATACAACGATATTCATGATTCCGATCATGATAATCATGTCGTTTGCTGTAATTATCGTGACGATTTTGAATTCCTCCCCATTAGACAGTATTGGGTCTTAGTAATAGCGCAATCTTCGATTTTTTCCTCACCTTTTGACCCTTTTTTAATTGATTGATATCTTATTTTTAAAAACATTCTTCACCACTAAGTTTAGAAAAACATAACTATTATTATAAATTTTCCAGATTTTTCTTAATTTTTTTCAAATTTTAAATTGGGACGATATTTGCCAAACCCTATCATCAAAAACCATTACTGTGTCGAGAAGATACATGCAACTATCATGATAATCATCACCATAATCACGATTTTATGAACCCTGATTGACACTAGTACTGCGTGATGTACATCAGCGTCCAAATCAGTCGAAATTATGATGACAGCGTCCAAATCACGATTTTACGAGTGGATGACAGCGTCCAAATCACGATTGTACATCAGCGTCCAAACCACGATTTTACGAGTGGTATCTCTCGACGTATGGACGGAAGAAGTTCACTTGAAACCGCTTCGGGAGTTCGGGGGAAAACCTGTCCGTGTCGTGGTCGGGTGACAGCGGACGTACGCGCGGCAGCTAGCGCCATCAGCAACGAGGTTAAGAGCGTCCGAACAGCTTATTTAAATTTAGTCATCTAAAACAGTTTCATCTTTCATATCTCTTTGTACTCTATCTAGATCATCTATATATGATATTTTTCATATTTCTTTGGAGGATAAAGAGAGATCATCTAAATATAAAATTTTCTCTTCTAATATAAATGGTATCTTAAAAATAAATGATAGGATAATCGTTTTTGTTAGAGCTCTACTTTTAGGATGAACGTGGTGGATGCTCTAATGCCAATTAAGGCTTAGCATGCGGCCAAGAGAGCATGGGCGAGGCGCACGGCGACACGCGCGACAAACGGTAGTAGCAGGGCGGGCTGGTGGGTGGCCGGCCGGGCTCGGATGCATGCACTCTCCCTTTGCCGCGCTCTCTCCGGGAGCCGTATGGGCGGGCGGGGAGGGCATGCAGCATTGCAGCTGATGAGACGGTGTCAGTCTGCAGCCTGTCAGGGCCCGGCGAGAGCGAGACGCGAAAATCTCTCCCACGAGCTGCTGCTCCTCCGTCTTGTGTGGTCAATCATGGCACATGCTCCGAGCAATCATCTCCCCTTTCTCTCACGCTGTCATGCATCTGTCTCTCGAGCTCTAGACCTCCCTGCTGCTCGGCTGCTCTGCTCTCCCTCGCTCCATCCTTGCCTGTGCTGCCGCTGTCTGTACAGCCTGTGACTGACGGTGACTGTATGTATGTACTACTGGAGGTATGTATATATGGCTGCCTGCCTACACCGATCGGCCACCGACCGATCGATCAAAGCTGCATGCATATGCATGGCCAGTGCCGCAGGGACGCATGCAGCAAACACTGGCAGCTTGTGCAAGTATGCAGCAGTACTGGCCTAGTAGCAGCTTGTGCATATGCATTGCTTGCAGCGAAGCGAGGACGATAGGACCTCTCGCAGAGCTAAACATCATTTGTCATAAATGTAGGAGTATCTGCTCATCGCATCGCGTCCCATCCCACCCTATGCATCTGCTGCTGCAAAACAAGCGACGTAGGAGTAGCTATACGCCTAACCTGCGAGAATCTGTACAAAGGAAAGATTCGAGTAGAACCTGTTTAGTTCTTTTTTTATTTTGAAAAACATCGCATTAAATTTTTAAATATTGATCAGATATGAAAAAACTAATTGTATAATTAGAAGGAAAAATCGTGAGACGAATCTTTTGAGCCTAATTAGCGTATAATTAGTCGTAAGTACTACAGTAACTCACATGCGCTAATGATAGATTAATTAGGCTCAAAAAATTCGTCTCACGGTTTTTAGACGAGCTATGACATTTATTTATTTATTCATATCCAAAACTCATTCCGACCTCTAAATATCTGATGTGATATTCAAAAATTCTAACAAACACAGGGACTTTGATACCCTCCCTTCTCTTGAAGCCTCATCTATGGGAGGGTGCGCATTACTAGTTCTCAAAAACTTTTGGGAGAGATCACATCGACGCGTACGGTCATATATTTGAAGTATTAAATATACAGTGAAATTACAAAGTAAAATTTAGATTATGTCTGGAAACCGTGAGACGAATCTTTTGATTCTAATTAATCGGACATTAGCACATGTTAGTTACTATAGCAATTATGGCTAATCATGTACTCCACTAATTAGGCTCAAAAGATTCGTTTCACGATTTTTCTCATAACTGTGTAATTAATTTTAATGTTCGTATATATTTAATGTTTTTTTGGTGTCCAAAGATTCAACGTAATGTTTCGTGGAAGCCTCAGTCGAACGGCCGAGTATATTTGCTAGGGACTACAGAGGTTCATGGGCCAGGGGAAGTACTAAGAGCATCCCCAACAGCTCATCTAAATTTGATCATCCATATCTTTATTTGGATGATCATCTAAAACACTTTTATCTTTCATATCCCTTTGTACTCCAGCAGATCATCTATATATAGCATCATCTATATCTATTTGGAGGATTGGAGAGAGAACATCTAAATATAGAGTTTCTCTCTCCTAATATAGATGACATCCAAAAATAAATGATGAGATAGATAATCTGCTGGAGCTCAACTTTTACTCTTCATCCTATATTTCTAGGATGGAGGATGGGATAGATGAGCTATTGGAGATGCTCTAAGACCCAATTAACTAAGGCTCAGTCCATGATGTCAGTCGTGGCCGGCCTAAACCCGAAACCTGACCTGATCATAATTGGATCCATGCCACTTCAATTTCTTCAGCTTTGAAATATACCATTATAATTCACGAAATTGAGGTCATGCCATTATAATTTTACATGTATTTGAGATATGCCACTGCCTGTGCCTTTGATACATATATCACATATTTTGGACCATGTCTTCTTCCTCCATCTCCTTCCTGTGTCTTCTCGAGCACTCCTCCTGACTCCTGTCACTTGCAAGGCTCCAAGAACTTCTTCCCCCACGTCCATGTCCATGGAGATGTCCAATTAAAGCTCTCGCAGCGCAGCAAAGAAGCCATTTGTGCCAAAATCAGTGTTGCAGACCGTTGCTATCGTCGTGCTTGCATCGCTCGTGCTAACAGTCATGCCGGTGGTCACCCATGGGCTGCCATTACCAATGCTAGCGCACGCAGCATTCAGGGTCCATGGCACCCATCTACCGGTGGTCATCCACACGCTCTTGGGTCGCAGGTGTGTTTCGCCATCTAGTCCTGGATCGGTGGCCACGTCGTGTTCCTCCTCCTGTTGTCTAGGCTCAATACATACCAGCCACTATTCGCCCTGATGCCCGACCATGGCGCAGTGCCACTCGAGTTGGCATGCTAACTTTCGTTCTAGGCGCATACCTCCATTGGTGCCACATGCAGCCTGTCAATCAGGGGAGAAGGGAATGGAGGAGGAAGAAAGGGGTATTTCGGTCCAAAAATTATGATATGTGCGTCAAAAGGTTAAATAGTGGCATATATCAAATATATGTAAATTATAATGGCATGGCTTCAATTTCATGAATTGTACTGTACTACTTTGTCTCGGGAAATAACTTTTCAGAAATACTCTATCCGTTCCAAAAATAAATTTATTTTTAGTTTTTTATACACTTCACTCTTCATTTTATTTACGATTAATATTTTTATTGTTATTAGATGATAATCATAAATAGTGTTTTACGTGTGACTAATTTTTTAAGTTTTTTAATATTTTTTTAAATAAGACGTATGGCCAAACACGAGACACATGAACCCTAAAATGAATCTGAATCTTTTTAGGACGGATGTAGTAATTGGGCACAAGTGCATTGGGTGGATAAAAAACTCAAAGCTCATGAGCTTGAATCGATTCGTATAATGCTCGGATTGATTCACACCCTTATTTTTTTCATTTCTGTTTATACTTATAGGCCAAATTTTGAATTTTTAAATTTAAAATTAGAGTTTTTATGGTAGTTATTTAATTTTTAGCCTTAACTTTTAGATCGATAAGAACGCATATTCAAAAATTTTGTTTATAACATATTTTTTGTTTATAAATATATTGCTTGAAAATTAAAGTCTCGGTGGGTTGAGCTGAGCTATATTTTTTTTAGCTCGTTTAACGGGCCAACTCACGGGCTACTAGTTTAGCTTATTAGCATTCCCTTAAGGTTCTATTGCGTGACGACAGTTAACTGTTTGTTTTATCAAAAAGATTTTATGTAAAATTATGAGTCATGCTTAAAATTATTTTAGCAATAAATCAAATTATAATAAAATAATTAATAATTATGCAATTTTTATAAAACAAATAGTTAAATATTAGTTCAAAAGCCAAACGATGTTAACTAAAAAATGGAGTAGTATTTATTATCGCGTGCTGCCCTGCTCAGATGTGTAAATCATCGATACTGTTTCACCACAGGAGCGGTTGTTTGATCTGAAGCGCAACGTGATGACAGATCGGCAGCTCTGTTTCGTTTCTGCCGGAGCAATTCTTGGTGCATAGTACTTCCGTGGAAAGGGACTCCACTTTCTTGGTTCATCCTGTTCGGGTTTGGCAGGCGGCTGTGCTCGTCTTGGCGATGGCCGAGAGTCCGAGATCATGTAGCCTGCCGTTCACTGTTTGGATATTGATTTTTTTTAAGTCTCATATTGAATGTTTAGATAATAATTAGAAATTTTAATTATAGACTATTAATAAAATTCACCCCATACTCTGGACTATTTCGTGAGATGAATCTATTGAGTCTACTTAGTCTATGATTAGCGAATGTGATGCTACAGTAAATATTTGCTAATTATGACTTAATTAGGCTTAAAAAATTTATCTAATAAAATAGAATTTATTTATACAATTAGTTTTATAATCAGTTTATATTTAATACTTCTAATTAACGTCCAAACATCAGCCACTTAGTCTGGCACATCACTATTGGACCCTCCAGCTGGTTTCGAAGGAGCTCGACGTGGCTGTGTTAAAAATTGACCACGTCTGTGTTCATAGTCTTGGGTGCCAATCTTGGCTTTTAAAAAGCATAAGTACAAACACAATATTTTTAATATAATTTTAATATAGGTGTTTTTAATAATCTGAAAGTTAAAGACCAAAAATCAATAGAACTACTCTCACTATTTCATAATGTAAGATTTTTAACATTGATTCATATGAATGCTAATAAATCTATATATATATATTATATATATTTATCAATCAATGAATTTAGAGAAGGCTAAAATAAAAGGGAGGTAGTATAATCAATTTTAAATTTAGGATTGAAAATTTAAATTTTAACTCATAAGTATAAGGGGTTGTTTAGGTGTGGCTAAACTTTTTAGCCTTATGTCATATCGGATGTTTAGACACTAATTTAAAGTATTAAACATAGATTAATAAAAAATTAATTTCATAAATGAGTGGTAATCCACGAGACGAATTTTTTAAGCCTAATTAATTCATAATTAGAGCATGTTTACTGTAGCATCATATAGGCTAATCATGGATTAATTAAGCTCAATAGATTCGTCTCACGAATTAATACAAGATTGTGGATGAGTTTTATTAATAGTGTACGTTTACTATTTATTTATAATAAGTATCCAAATAGTACAATAAAATAAAAATAAGTACCTTGTTTCCGACGCCACCTACGAGTCTGTTTATTAAGGCTTGTTTAGATTGAAAAATTCTTTTGCAAAAATATTACATCAAGTTTATATTTAAAGTATTAAATATAGTTTAATTATAAAACAAATTTTAGATTCTATCTAGAAACCACGGGACAAATCTTTTGAGCCTAATTAATACATCATTAGTACATATTGGTTACTATAGCACTTATGACTAATCACATTCTAATTAGCTCAAAAATTCATGTCACGATTTCTCACATAACTGCGTAATTAGTTTTTTATTTTATCTATGTTTAATACTTTATTTAGGGGTCTAAATATTTAATGAGATGTTTTTTGTTGAAAATTTTTGGAATTAAACAGCCCCTAATAATCCGATAGACATTGACCATTGACCGATGTCGATTGAATTAAATACGAAATGACTTCATGAATTAAATACGAAATGACTTCATTTGAGAAAAGAAAAATTAATGACTGACCTGATCGTTGCAGAACTTAATCATTGAACGGCACTCGCATACTACTCCGTAAAATAAACAGAATTTCTGGTTTCCGATAATCCGTCTTATTTAACAAATTTATTAAAAAATTGAAAAGAATTATTTAATGTGAAGTACTATTTATATTTTATTATGTAGCAGAAATAAAAATATTAATTATAAAAAAATTTAAATAAAATGAAGAGTCAAAAATTCTATCTAAAAACTCAAAAATTTGTTTATTTTAAGATGGGATCGTAGTTGCATTAGCTGTACAAAAAATTGGCTTATTGATTGGACTCTGCGTGAAGCCATGAACTGGTGCAACCGTGCAATGGAGATAAGCCAGCTCTGGTTGCTGTGTGCAACACTCGCCGTGTCACTCCTCTACTACGCGAGCAACCGGAGACGCTGCGTGGGTGGCCGGCGATGTCCGCCTGGCCCCATGCCGCTCCCGTTCATCGGCAACCTGCACAACCTGCGCGGCCACCGCCCACCCACGCTCGCGAGCCTGGCGCGCATCTACGGCCCCGTGATGATGCTAAAGATGGGCCTCACCACCACCGTCGTCATCTCCTCCGGCGACGCCGCGAGGGAGGCCTTCACGAAGCACGACCGGCACCTCGCCGCGCGCACGGTCCTGGACGTGGCCCGCTCTCTCGGCTTCGCCGATCGGTCCATGATATGGCTGCCGAGCTACGACCCTGTCTGGAAGACGCTCCGCGGCATCGCGGCTGCGAACATCTTCTCGCCGCGCAGCCTCGCCGCTCTGCGCGGCGTCCGCGAGAGCAAGGTGCGCGACCTGGTGAGCTACTTCCGCGGGCGTGCCGGGGAGGAGGTGGACGTCCGCCACGCCGTGTACGGCACCATGCTCAGCCTCGTGTCGAGCTCGTTCTTCTCCGTTGACGTTGTGAACCTGAGCGCCGAGTCGGAGAACGAGTTCCGGCAGAGCATGACGTTCCTCATGGAGGTGGTCTCGAAGACGAACGTCTCCGATCTTTTCCCTTTCCTCCG
Source organism: Oryza brachyantha (assembly GCF_000231095.2). Classification (NCBI taxonomy): domain Eukaryota; kingdom Viridiplantae; phylum Streptophyta; class Magnoliopsida; order Poales; family Poaceae; genus Oryza; species Oryza brachyantha. Next base: position 14,138,287 of record NC_023170.2, read on the forward strand.
GGCGCTCGACTTGCAAGGGTGGCGTCGCACGACGGAAAAGTATATGGGCAGAGTCATCTCCTTCTTGGATGACGTGATTGACCGCCGGTTGGCCGAGGCCGACGGCGCGGCGTCCAAGCACAGGGACTTCCTCGACTCCCTCCTCGAGCTCGTGTCCGCCGGTAAGATCGCCCGTGACAACGTGACAATCATTCTGCTTGACGTGTTTTTGGCAGGGAGCGACACGATCACGGCCACGGTGGAGTGGGCGATGGCCGAGCTGCTCCGCAACCCAAGTGAGATGGCCAAGGCGCGATCCGAGGTGCACGGCGCTCTCGGCGGCAGGGAATCCGTCGAGGAGCCCGACATCGCGAGGCTGCCATACATCCAGGCGGTGGTGAAAGAGGCGATGCGGCTGCACCCGGCAGCGCCGCTGCTGCTGCCGCACCGGGCCGTGGAGGACGGCGTGGAGGTCGGCGGCTACGCCGTGCCGAAGGGCTCGATGGTGATCTTCAACGCGTGGGCGATAATGCGCGACCCGGCGGCGTGGGAGAGGCCCGGCGAGTTCATGCCGGAGCGGTTCTTGGCCAGGGCGGAGGAGGTGGACTTCTGGGGGAAGACGTTCGAGTTCATCCCGTTCGGGTCCGGCCGGAGGGTGTGCGCCGGCCTGCCGATGGCGGAACGCGTCGTGCCGTTCATGCTGGCGTCGCTGCTGCACGCGTTCGAGTGGCGACTCCCCGACGGCGTGTCCGCCGAGGAGTTGGACATGAGCCACAAGTTCACCGTCGCCAATTTCCGCACCGTCCCTCTCAAGGCCGTGCCCACTCTGATCCGCAGCGTCAGCTAGATTGCTATCTTTAATTGTATCAATGGACAATGGCCCACCCGTCGAGTTTGATCGGTCGTCGTATTCTCACCTTGTTGGGTCTTAAAGTACTTCTATAGTTTTAAAATATAAATATTTATAGTATTTAAATATGATGCTATACTACAAATAATTGTATTACTATCGCGACCACCGACCTTATATACGCATTATATTGTTATGAAACAAATTCTACGCAGGGACTGAATAAAATATAAGGGGTGTTACCCACTTACTTTGAATTTATTTTAAACTGTTACGGGTGCCTAAATTTAAATTGATAATTTTTTTTTAAACCGGTGCCTAGGCACCCAACCTAAAAGTGTAGCTCCGCCCTGATTTTATATTCAATAAAATTAAAAAAGAACCACATATATTTGTATGTATCAAAAATATACATATGTATTAGAATCCAACTTGGAAAAGCCAAAAACAAGGAGCCACAATAGCACAACTAGTCCATATACTATGATGACTGGATTGGCCTCTCTCACGAGCAGTCTATCCTTGCAACTCATGTGTACATGTACGCATCACAAGTTGCCCCGAGTTAGGAGGAGCTATCAAAGATTAATTGCCCCACATACTATATAGACTACTAATGATACAAGTTATAAGGTAAAATCGAATAATCATTAAAATTTCAAATAGTAACAAAAATATATCATGTGTCATTTCCAAATATTATGTATGTAATTCGAAAAGGAGTCGCACTAGAAGCATAATTTAAAATATATGATATTGAGACTACAAATAATAAAGAAATAAAATAAAAAAGAGTCCACATGGGACACAATATTAATTGGTACTCGAAATTAAGATTAAAAATCAGCAAATTCAATAAATTCAAAGCTAGAACACAACAATAATAATAATAATAATAATAATAATAATAATAATAATAATAATAATAATAATAATAATAATAATAATAATAAAATTCAAAATAAAAAAATGTAAATGTTGTCTTTTCTTAATACGGACCATGTAATTGGGAAATCCCATAACAGTGTATAATTTACTATAAGTTTAAGAGGTTCGTACTAAGCATATTGCAAGGAGAGCCCATCATAAAAATATACCAAAAATTATATTAGAACAAATAAAATAAGACGCCTAATGTTTTTTTAAATGGAATTACTCTATTGAAACCCCTTAATCACTAAACATATAAATAAAAACAATACAAGTACAATAAAAATAAAAATAAAATAACAACATATATCAGAACCATATTTGGTAACTAAAAGTTCAAAGCCAGGCATGCTAATACACGGTGTATAAAAGACGTTGATGCAATTATAGCATATAGCCTATACACGATTTGAAAATAGGTATGTTACAAGTTGGAATAAAGACTTGAAACGGAGATAATAAATAATGAAGACGAGTCACTAGCAAAAACAGAACAATGGCCGTGTTGACCGATCGACATTAGCAAGTTACATAAGTCATCTTTGATATATGAACAACATTACAATAGGATTATATAAATAATCTCTCCATTGCAATATAAGCTTTTGTAGAATTCAAAATTTTTACCACAAGTATTCCTGCATTGATTATCATGTTTTTAATTATTTTTCAATGATTCCCCACTTACTAGGTGTTTATGAAGTGAATCGAAACAATTATTTTTTTAATAACCATTGAAGTGACTAAAAGATAATATTTGACCAAATCTTATGATTTGCTAAATAAGTAGGAAATACTTATGTTTTGAAATGGGTATAGTAATCGGGAGAGAAATAAGTCATCTTTAATATATCTACAACTATGAGGCAGAATTGCTATGGGCATTAACCGGGAGAGAAATTTTTATATGAAGAAATAAAAATAAAAAGAATGCACGCATTAATGGAGAAAAGATTCTATATATCAAGAAATAGCAGTAAAAGAAATTATGCAAGTAATAGCAGCGAGAAAGTTGATTTAGTAAGCTACAAAATATAAAGAAAATTAGTGTCATGTATACAAGAAGACGGCCCGATTTCTTACATAAATATTATTAATGTATTTAGGAGTACGCTAATATACATGGAACTAGCCGTGCAAATGTGCAACCACCACATTTGCTCTGCTCTTAAGGCTAGAAATTAACATCTTAATGAAAAAGATAAAAACATAGATCATGATGGGTCAATATTACAACGGGGCAAATTGATTGCATGGATTTAAAACTACTGTATGTTTTGAAATAACTTTAAAAGAGGGAAAACAACGGTTATTGGTACGTTGGATGAATCAGTCAGGAGAGTGAGTCGGACCTGGTCTAGAGCTGCCGGATTTGGTCTCTCTCTAGGAACAATTGTTCATAGAAAAAAAAGAAAACGATCAACTCTTGGCTCCTTAAGACGTACCTCTGTTTCACAATTTAAGATTTTTTTTATCTTCTCAATTCATATGAATGCTAATAAATCTAGACATATATATAAATTATATACATCATCAATTGATGAATTTAATTAGACAATATTAGAAAGTTTTATAATATGAAACAGAGTCAGTAGAAAGCTACGTTTAGATGGGCAATGTAACAACCAGGCAATAGCACTTTATGAGGATTTAATTAATATTGCAAAATAAATACAATAATTTAATGCACCTTAAAAAAATATTTAAGTAATACACACTATATATTTTTTGTTAAACATTTTTGTCTGTTAGTGAAATTTTAGAGAACTATTAACTTTTCCAACATTTCATTATCTCTCCTCACCGACAAATTACCATGTTAATTGATAAAAAAATACATTGTTTAATTACGGAGTACAAGAGAAGATAATACTCCCTCCATATTTTTATGTATGACACCGTTGACTTTTAGAATCACGTTTGACCATTCGTCTTATTCAAAATTTATATCCAAATATGCAAAATTATAATGCATAATTAAAGTTTCTATAATAATAAATCATATTATAACAAAATAATTAATAATTATATATTTTTTTAATAGGACGAATGATCAAACGTGGACTTAAAAGCAGTGTCATATAAAAAAAATGGATGGAGTAATATATTTATATGTCTATCTATTTTATTATAGCACAGAGATAGCAATGATATATGACAATGGTGTCAGGAGAGAACTAAAGGTTGTGGCAACCATGAGTGAGCTTGATGCCATATTACCACGCGGTTGGCAAACTTTATGATATTATTGATATTTGATGCGACAAGCGAGCTCAAAGAAGATAAGATATAAACCTTTAGCGTGGTATTAGGCAAGCGTGAGGGCAACGGTATTAGCAGCAGGGTTTCCAAAACCGCGATGGTTACCGTGGTTACCACGCTCTTCGCTGGGGCACGGTTTTAGTATACTGTGGTAACCGTCCATAAATTTAATCTAAATTTAAAAATTTAAGGAAATTTATGGAAAAAAATATATGATGTAGAGTTGATTTGTCATGATGTTTGGTGAAAAAAATTGATGAAAAAACTAAATTTACGAATGAATAAAAATCCAATACCGAAAAATTGTTGGGTAAAATAAAAAACGGTATTGTTCACACTTCATAGCACCTAGTTAAGTATGTATTTGATACAAGAGGCACATATTTGAATGTTTGCAGCACTTAGTTGACTATGTAGTTGATAATTGATACATGAGACATATTTTTTATTGTGTTAGCTATTTGTGACGTAGATAGCTAATAATATATTTTGTTGTAGGCTCTTTGTTAATTTTCAGTACCCAAACTAAGGTAAATTATATATGTACCGACGTAATCACATGTTTTGTAAACATGCATTAGTTTTATACGTAATATTTGATTGTAAGTGTAATTGTGATGCTAAAACTTATTAAGAATTTAGAAAAAATTATGTTAAAAGTTTTCTTTTTTTCCCATATAACATGTTCTAAATGTCACAAATAGGCTAACACTAGTTTTCTATTTTTCTTGTATTTTTACAGTTTTTTTAAAATTAATTTGCACCTAATTGTCGGATTACACTAGCCACGGTTTTGACCCGAAACCGCGCGGTAACCGTAGATTTTAAATTTTAAATTTTTAGATTCAAATTTTTCGCGGTTTTCGCGAATATGCGGTATCGCGGTTTTCGCGAGTTTCACGGTAAGGGAAACCCTGATTAGCAGCGTTGAGTGAGTTAAGGTGGCAGCTGATAAGCTTTCGTGGATATTTATGATTGTAGACTTGGAGGGATAAGAAAGGAAATGAGAGGCTGAAAAAAAAGCATAGGCATAAATTTCGCATCCTAACTTTTGGGAAGGAAAAAGAAGAGATTTTGTATAACCAATTTCTTCCACATATAAATATTAAATAGAGTTGTATTAAAATACCAACAATTATAAAAAACAAAATGTTTTTTAGTTTAAGGAAACAGAAATAAGATTTTTAAATCTAGTCACACGAATACGCAGAACACCTTGCTCGTTATTCATAATGCCACCATTCTATTAATTACTTTTGCTTCAAAATCTTTTTTATTTTATCTCTACATCTTTTGTTCTCAATCCTTGGTATGTATAGTTGAATAATCTGAAAAACGTAAAGATTAGAAAATAAATTACAATAAATAACCTCAAACTTAACTTTAAATTTTAGCTTCCAAACATAGGCGTAATCGAAAAACGCTTGCTTTTAAACACGAGAGAATCTTCCACACTCGGAAAAATGTGGATGAGTTCAAATAGCTGTAAACGAAGGTAGACGGGTGGAACCAGATACAGTGGCCGGACACATTTTTCTACATCAACACAAGAACAAGGCTAGCGATGTCACTAGCCTCCATTGTCATTATGCATAAGGTGCCAGTCCCAAGCACAAATTGAGCAAATCCTGCTTGCTAATTACTCCATTATTTAAGCATTACCCACAGCATCACACAATCATCAGCCATCATATATCACACTAGCAGACTCCAGTCTTCTTCCTCACCTGGTCCCTCCAGTAGGTGAAGATCTCCCTCTCGGTCTCCAGCACGCTCTTCTTGGTCACCACACCGCCGTCGCCCGACACCGACTGCTTCGCGACGGCGCTGGAGACCTTCACGACCTGCGCCGCGTGGGCGTCCAGCTCGTGCAGGATCTTGACGACGTCCGAGACGAGCCGCTCGGCGAGGCTCCGGCTGAAGTCCTCCCTGACGACGACGCGGAGGACGGCCACGTGCTCGGCGTCGGCCGGCATGGTGTAGGCCGGCACGATCCAGCCGAACCTCCGCAGGTTCTCGGAGATGTCGAACACGGTGTACCTGCCGCTGTCCTTGAGCGAGAACGCCACCAGGGGCACGCCGGCCTCCTTGGAGAGGATGTCGAATCGACCAGTCGCCTCTATGCCTGCCCTTAGTACTGCCGTGTTCTCCATGCAGTTCTGCATGATGTTCTTGTATCCCTGCAGGAAGATAACCAACATATAATTAATTTCGAATTACCAGAAAACTTTATCTTTTGTGTGAAAAAATGTCTCTGGTTTTTGAAGTCCAAATAAATATTCTGAAGTTTGGATGAGGGATATTAAGAAAACTGTAGGTACCTCGAATCCCAAACGTATCAGTTGATAGTACTGTGCTATTATCTGGCTGGAACCTACAAGAAAATGCCATCTACTTTGGTTTCTTGAAACATATTAAAAAAAATTAATGAATCCAGAAGAAATTGCCATACCTTTGGAGAAGTTCAGAGTGAATGTAGGCTGGTCTGTCCCCAGATAGTTTATATGGAAAATGAGTTCTTCAGGCAAATCCTCTTTGCGCCGCCAAATGACCCAACCAACACCTGGATACACAAGGCCATACTTATGTCCACTGACATTGATGCTCTTCACCAGTGGCAGCCTGAAGTCCCATTCAAGCTCTGGGTACAGAAAAGGTGCTATAAATCCTCCACTTGCTGCATCAACATGAATTGGCACATCCCACCTGCAATATTTGTGTAACAGAGTAACTAACTTGCAACTTTGCAAGGAGCTAGAGCTAATTCATGTATGATGAATTGCAAAGGGAATGTGCAATTTGAATGTAACAGTTTATTTATGTAAGAGAGGGATTAAAAAAGGAGCAATTGCAAATTTACTACCGGTTCAAATCATCATTGCAAAACTACCAATAGAGCTGTCATTCTAGTGGTACTAGTTCAGCAGCCTGGTCTGCAACTTACCAATTTACCTACAAATCGACCTCCACAAAGAAACTACAGCATAGTAGCATACATAGATCACTGCTACTACATTAATAAAATAAACTACCGTTCTTAGTTAAAAAAATTACTGTCTTCAACTGCACAGATAGTTGATTGACTACATATAAGATGCATACCCAGTTTCCTTGTTCTTTTCCGTCAGAAGATTATTCAGCAACTTAACATCTTCAAACTCTCCAGTGAGAGTAGAGCCCAAGATGGCCGCAACGCATATCGTGTTCTCATCCACCATTTCAACAGCTTTTACAGGATCCATGACATAGTATCCTTCACTAAGCTTAACCTCCTTCAGTTCTACTTCAAAATATCTAGCAAATTTCTCCCAGCAAACCTAGCACACGAGGAATCACAAGATTGTTTTTCAGACTCTTATAATGCCTAATGGACACATTTCACATGACAGTGAAATAAAAAAACCTGAACATTAGCGCCAGTAACAATGTTGGGTTTGTCACATGGCTTCCCTTGCTCCTTCCGCTTGTTTTGCCACTTCCTCTTGAAGGCCAGTCCTGCAAGCATAATTGCTTCGGAGGATCCCACTGTCCCAACTCCAATAGCTGTTTCATCCTCCTTAATTGGTGCATTGAACAGGTGAGCTATCATATTCACACAACGGTTCTGCCAAAAGTACATACAAGTAAGTAGCCAGCAAACAAAAGTTAGATGTAATTAGTTTTTTTAATTAAAAAAAATCAAGATGCACTAGCTGGCTTGGATCCACATTAAACAAATCATTTCAGGGAATTACAATAACTAATTTATTTCATGGAATTGACCAACAGAGTCAGAGTCTCACAGACCCAACTTTATTGTGAATATAGTTTCAGTTTCAAGTAAAAGTAAAGATCTACTACACAACATAAAAAGCGGTACATCGATGCCTTCTCAAGAACCATAAAATCTCACAAAGATAAGGTTTAATTAAATGTCCTTGTGTGATAAATCAGTATGATGAGTATTAACAATAAATCAAGCATAATAATACTGAATCTTGTTCCATAAAGATGAATCTGAATCACCAATTCCCTGCCAGCATGGTTTGTGCCGTTTTGAACACAAGGGAAATTTGTAAAACAGCCCTTGTTATCCGTTCATCAGTACAAATGCTGTGGCCAGCAACTGGCTGAAAACTGTCCAGTATGGTTGGTTACGAACCCAGAAAAGTCCAAGCACACAAAAAGTATGATCAGACATAATTGTCCATAACTCAATTGTGATCTGCTAGCAGTTGTCGAAATGACAGGTGTCGGTATCCTTATCCTTCAAATCCTTAGAAGGTGGAGCAATTAGTTCCTCCAATTCGATCTCAAAACTATTATTTTTCCTTAAGATATAAATACTCCTATTTTTACACTTGTAATTAACATGCTTGAAAGCTCAAGGAGAACAAGGGAGATGATCCCATGGTTTCCGACCTGAAGCTCCGTGGTGACAGGGTACTCGTCCATGTCGACGTAGTTCTTGTTGATGGAGCCCATGATGAGCTTGTCGCACTCGGGCTCCATCCATGTGGTGACGAACGACGCCAGGTTCAGCCGCGGGTTGCCGTCCAGCATCAGCTCGTCGTTGATGATCTGGTACGCCGCCTCCCTCGGCGTCGACCGCTCCGGCATCCGGAACCTGCACAGTACTCAACAGAAAAGAGACGGAACGGATCAGCAAAAGCTCGCACGGCAGACAAAACCCAGCCGAGAGCCCGGGAGCGGAGCAGCACCGCGGCAGGCTCTCGCAGGCGTAGCGCGACGCGAAGGTGCAGCGCACGGCGGCGTCGGGGTCGTCCGGGCTGGAGCTCGCGCGCGAGAGCACCATGGTGTCGCCGCCGGCTAGCTAGCTGCTCGATCGTCCTCTCACACGCAGTCTAGCAAGAAGCGTTGGTATCTTGTGGGACGGCCCGGCTCGGTGGATCGAATGGAGGAGGATGATGGCAGGGTGGCAAACCGTACTCCTAATAATGGCGGTGGCAACTGCTGATCGAGATGGAATGACATGACGTGGTGGTGGTGGTACTAACCGCGGGAGCGGGTCGCGGACGTAGCGGGAGGCGAAGGTGCTGGAGCGCACCGGCTCGGCCGTGTCCGAGCCGGTCGCGGCCACGCTCACCACCATCGTTGTTTCGCTGTTGCTGGCGGTGTTCTCCCGGACAGCGACGGCGCGCGCGAATCGATTCCTTCGCGGGGGGAAAGAAGGTGGCAGCGCGCGTCGCGGGCTCTTCGGGGCGGTGAACTGCCGCGCCGGGGCGGGGGGACGTCGTGGCCGTGGTGGGGCTTCTCGCGACGGACGGGGACGTGGGGGATGCGGATTCGGATGCCGTGTGGTGTGTGGCCGCCGTTTTGTTTAGTGAGGCGTCGCGACACGTACGCGGCACACGCGTCGGCACACGGAGGAGGCGTCCGCGCCGCGCGGCCCCGGTTGCGCCGGTGTCCGGGTGATGCCGCGGTTTTGTTTATTGCACCAGGATGCGGGTGGCGCGTGTCGGTTTCGCCGTTGGCGAGCTTTTATTTTATATGGGACTTGGCGATGATGCAGCCAGCCAGATCGATCGAACAAAGTTGTGGAGCAAAATAGGTGATTCGTTAGAACGGAACAGGGATCGATCGCCACCGGCGCGCTTGTTCGAGAAGGCAGCCGTCATCGTCCACTCGAAGCAGGCAGAGATATACACCGTGCTATTACTGCTTTTGGCGAGGAGGCAGCTGATCCAGCTGTCGCTGTAGTTGGTGCAATGGTGCCAATCGCTGCCTCAGCAAGGATGTGTCGGCAGCTGCTCTGATCCGGAAACGGATTGTCTGCATCTGTCTCGCTTGCAGCCGATCGGGCAGGCCGGTTTGTAAAGAAGGTTTACTCGGAAACCCCGGTAAATCAGGCATGACGTTGTTTTATCACATATAAAAATATTCAGTATTCACTTAAAAATGTTTCAGTTATTGAAATGGTGAAACACAAATTAAATACACTCTGGAATATTTTCGCAGTATATTATGAAATATTGAGTTTTTTATTTACTGACAAAACGAGAAGAAGTCTTGTTCATTAAAATCTAAAAGTAAGAGATATCCCAAAAAACCATGGCAATATTTTGATTTAACATAAGTGAACATTATAAAAAATAGAACGAAACATTGAAAAAAAATCACAAAGTACTTTCAGATATGATTCTTCAAAACAAAGAAGTAAACTATGCACATGTATTTTGTAATGGTTCTAATGATGCACATTTGATATCATAAAAATAGTTTTGCTATTTTCTATAAAATTAGTCAAGCTTAAGATATTTGGGGACCACTAGATTCAGGGGAAATTATCTCATTATATAGGAGAGCAATTTTGTACCACTGATTTATGAGGCCATTTATGCATGTGTGACTCGTATATATCTTTTCTCTTATCTGTTGGGTAACTACAGTGAATTGCAGTTTAGCTATCTTTTATTGTCAAAGTATTACTTCAGACCATCATTAATCACATCTTTCTATCTTAATTGGATCGAGTTCTTTTACCATTTTTTTTCCAATTTTAACCACCCATCTCTCTGTTCTAGCCTTATGTAGCTATATTACCGGTAAATATATGGCCCATATATAGATGGATGAGTTTATTGATGCGCTCGAATCGATGTACTTGAGACCCTCGATATGTACTGAATAAGTTATTTGGGAATTATGGTAGTTCAAACTATAACAATAGCAACATTATTCAGTACAAAGTAAAAAATATTTGTATAGAAGTCCAAAGTGAAAAAAATTAACAATAAAAGATGACCAAAACTGTAATTTACTCTAACTATTTACATGGCTATGGGTCATCCATATTTGAAATGGGTATGGAAAGGGTCCAAGTTGCCGTCCTCCCTCTGTTACAACATAAGTAGGCTCAACTGCCCAGCACAACAGCTCAAGAAATAAACCGTAAGGTGACTTTTAGGTGAGTACCGTCATGAGCTCGACTACAGTGGGAGGGCAAAGCCGAAGGCGAGCTCAAACAATAACGATAACAGTGGTTGAGCATGAACAATGGCGATGAGCTTAAGCAACAGTCCGTCTCTGTGCAATGATCATCATCATCCTATGAGATCAACGAGAAAAGAAGAGAGGATAGTGACTGGGATGAATTCAAGAGGAAGGGCAAAGGTACAGACATCATCTGTCACGCCTTCTCCGTAATCATGTCTTCCAAGAAAAATATGTACCACTAAGAGCTTTAGGCCATCCATCACATCTCTTCCAAGAAAATATCTAAAGAGAACATCATGACATATCCATCAAACTTTAACTGTAAAATCCCATATGCTGGAATAGGATGAAAAACACAGATATGACATTGCAAGGTGAAAGAAGCATGCTAGTTCTCGATAAAGTTTGTATAGAACGCATACAAATCTTACAAGGCCTTATCTGAATGCATGGAGCTGTAAGAAATGATTCAATTTCAGTTTATACATGAATGCTAGTTCTCGATAAAGTTTCTATATAATAGAACACATAAATAAGATTGTGTGTGCACATAATTTTATGATTTGCCTCTTTAGTAAAAACTATTTTGCAAATAAATTAGTATTCTTTAGTAAAGATTTATGTAGAGCTTCGAAACATTCAAAACATATATTATACCAATGGTGTGCTTATATGAGAATGAGTTACTCTATATAGCATATTTGACAAGAATGAGATCTTGGATAGTGGAGGAATTTGATAATGATATGGCATGAGTGAATGGGAGTACAATGACTCATACAAAGTTGGAGGGAGGAAGATTTAACCCTAACCCTAATCGCCGACTGCCAACCTTCGTCTGGCCGATAATTGGACCTATTGAGAAGTCAAAAAAAAAACATATGCTCATGTGATTCATTTTATTTCTAGCAATAGGCTGTTAATGTGTTTGAGAAAAAAATACCAACACAATATATATGTTCCTTCCTTCAAGGGGGTCATGGTCGTGTTAATTTTGAATATAGTTTTGTAACAAAACACTTTCTTATAATTTTAATGTTTTCTGCATGAATTTAAAATAAAATAAATTTATTAAAAACAACAAAATGTATGCACGTAGCCGATTAAATATGCACATAAAGATGAAAACCATAGCGGTAAAACTAGAAAGAAAATCAAGTGTTTATTTAAAAAAACCATTTGTTTTCCCTATGGGCCTGTGCAGTCCATCATCAGTTCTATGGACATATTTTTCTGTATGAGCCTATATAGTCTATCATCAGATGTATGTATGTACCTGTTGCAATGCACGTGTATATTATTAGTAATAGAAATGTTAGAGTTGCATGAATGCAGGGCATTATAGGCAAGTTCTAACGTTAAAAATGTGGCGCATCATTAGCAAATAATTAATTATATACACTTAAAATATATTTATTTAATTGTTTAGAAAACAGATTTTATATATATATTAAAAAAATTAGGGTAAGTGTGCTAAGAAAAATCTGATGAAATAGCCAAGCCGAAATGGCAAAACAAACACTGCCTTCCTGTAACTAACCCGCTGGGTTACCATGCAAAACAAAAAGTCCACATGTGTTAGCCTGCCAGCCCACTTCAGTAAAGGCGGGCCGATGCGCCAGCCCACAGAGGCCGAACCTGGCCGCACCATCACATCAAGGCCCAACTGCTATCTACAGCCCAGGTCACCGCACAGCACAGGCGCGCGCAGCACATTGTCCCGCCAATTCCCCCAAGCCCCAGCACTGCTTTCCCGCCAAAGCCATTCCCCCAATCCCCATCCGCCTCTCTCTCTCTCCCCTCCTCTCCCATGGCGGCGCCGTCGGCGGGGACGCGCAAGAAGCTGCAGCGCAAGTTCCGGCTGCGCGGCTTCACCCTCAAGGTGGACGCCCTCGAGGAGGCCGCCGCCTTCCTGGCCCGCTTCCCCGACGCCGAGGACGACGCCCTCGACCTCCTCCTCGACGAGCTTGACAAGGAGCCGCGTATAGCCTCTCTCCCTCTCTATCTGCACAGTGGGCCCGCGCGCCGTGTGGTCTCCTCTCTAAATCTGGATGTGCGCGTCGTGCGTGTGCAGTGCAATCGTCGATCCTGGACCGGGACGCTGTCCGGCGCGTGGTGGCGCTGCTCGTCGAGGCGGAGGAGGCGGTTGACGCGGCGTCTCCGGCGGCCACCAGCGCGCGCTCGGCGCTGCGGGTGGTGGATTCGTTTGTCGTGCCGCGGTTCCACTACGATCCAATCAAGAAAGTCTTCTACGAGTATGCAGATGCCGCTTCCTCCTTGTAGATCTGGCCGATTCCGGTTGGGTTATTAAGAATTTTGCTATTACCTTTACCACTTTAGGGCAAGTTCAATAGTATAGCCAACTACTAGCTTCAATTCATCTATAGTCAATCTAATAACCAATTCATACAATAGTTACCTACAAAGTATTAATACATGGTCTCACGTATCATACACACCGCTTCTTAGAGCCCGTGCTACAGTTGGCTATAAATTAAATTAGTAGTTCACTACTATTCTCTCTCCTGTCTTATCTTTTTAAAATATGTTTACAGCTGGCTTATAGCCTGATATTGTACCTGTCTGTTGAGCTGTGCTTTATAATTGCTACTTTACTTCGACAAAAAAAGAGGCACTAAATCGGCTAAATCTTCCATGTTTCCCAAAATGGTGCTCCCGTTTTTTAAAATATTATACCTTTCTGTGCGTTAGAGAAAACTTATCAGGGTGTTGTATCTCTTTTGGTGGTATTCTGGATATTGTGTTTAACTAGATGAGATTGTTAGCCTCTTCATGAGCACTGAAATTTTTGGAAAATGAAAGGACTTGATTCTAGGCGAAAATTAAAATTTTCCACTCCAATTGATTTTAGGTGAAAATTAGAATTTCCACTCCAATGAGGCGCAGTTGAGAATGTGCTAACATGTTGCCCGCCTGTCCACGTGCCATTTTCAGTGGCAGATAATTAATTCCTGTTGTTAGCTGATGGAAGTAACTTCTGGCCTTCTGTGCCATGGATGCACAAATCCATTTAATTTTGGGCATCAGGATTTGAACCCTGGAGGCATGTACCCATGACTCCACTACTACCAATGGTGTTTTCACCATTGATTTTCCCTTATTAGAACACATAAGTTCTCTTGATGCTAGAAGCCTAGAACACATGAGCTTAAACACTGTTGTATTATTCCTAACCTACCCTGAATTGTGTTATAATGAGTTAGCGGCCCTAAAACCTCCTACTGTTTATGCTATTATATAGGCATACCAGCAGATTGCTCATCCATGGAGAAGCCAGAGATAAAGCAGCCCTGTACAGAGACAGGTATCAGGTTCTGCTTCAGAGGCTAGCTCGTGATAAATACTTCTCTAAGCCAGCTTTTGACACTGTTATGACTGAAGATGATAATTGTGAGGTATTTCTTTTTTTCATGTCATGATTGTCACAACATATTCTTAGGTCTTGTATGTGAAATTACTTACACAGATTTTTCATGTAGATAACTTCTATACAATCTCTAATTGGGTGCACTGGTCGGAGATGGATTATGGGGGTCATATCACAGTTGGAGGAACGCCAATTTTACTTGGAGGACCTTACTGGAGCTGTGCCAATTGACTTATCGAATGCTATATCCTGAGAAACCATTATTGTCATATTGTATGCTACATTCAATATACCTATGGAATATATATAACAGAAAAGATGAGCTCAAATTAGAGTGATAATATAGAACATTTCATGAATGAAGGATTCACGTTTGACACAAACATTTGATTTGATCCATATTAATTTCTTGCTTATTCAGATAAGTATTGTCATTTTCCTTAGCACAAAACACAAAATCACTTCAGGTTTCTTCGTTGAGAACACTGTAATTGTAGCAGAAGGGGAATTGCTTTCAAATGGCATTTTCCAGGTATATAATTCTTGTCCACAAGAATGTGTTCCACTCTTGTATTGTTATGTTAAATGTGATTATATTCCTGTCATCTGCAGGTAAATACATGTGGATTTCCTCCCCTAGAGGATAGGGAAGCATCACTGTCAACGCTTATGGGGCTTGATTTCTTTGGTGGAGGTGTCATACCAACTGAAGAAACAGTAAGTTCAAATAATTCTATTCTGCATGTAATCTGATTTTTCAAAATCATGTTTGTTGATATTTTTTTTATCAATGGATGTATTAAACAGGTAAGATTATCAACCTTAGAGAAGAAGGCCATGAATGATATGTTTGTGATACTTTCAGATGTTTGGCTTGACAATTCTGAGGTATTTATATTTGTACCAGACCCTATTTAAAATAACTGCTATTATTAAGCCCTACTCTCAGGATGTTCATATGTGTTATCTCATAGAGAAGACCATGGAGAAACTAGGCGTTGTGCTTGATGGTTATGATAGTGTAGAAGCAGTTCCTTCCCTCTTTGTTTTAATGGGCAATTTCTGCTCCCGGCCCTGCAATCTGGCATTCAATTCATTTGAAGAACTCAGGTTTGACTTTTATGTAATTATGTTCTATGAGATAGTCGGAGCTTGTATTTTGTTTCCACTTTCCAATCGAATAAACTTTTTGTAGATTACAGTTTGGAAAGTTAGGTGAGATGATTGCAGCTCGATCTAGGTTAAAGGAACATAGTCGTTTTCTATTCATTCCTGGTCCAGACGATGCAGGTACTCGAAAACTTATTGATTTTCTTTTAGCAATGTTCATATCCACATGTGAATTTGCTCCAACTCAATTTGTTTGCTCACTGATGAAATAACTCTGAGCTAGTCTATTCTTTTCCTATGCCCAACTATTCCATTTTTTTCTTATTGACATCCCCTTTATATTTTAATTAAACATTGCTGTTATATGGTTGATTAGAATTGACCTTGTTAATTGTAATACATAATAGTCAATTTGTGTCCCAGATAACTGGAATGAGGCATTTCTTTGTTTGTCTGTGATGTGCTATTTCTCTTGATTACATATTTCAGGCCCTTCTAAAGCCCTCCCAAGGTGTGCACTTCCGAAATATCTAACCGAGGAACTGCAAAAGCACATCCCAAATGCAATATTCGTAAGCAACCCCTGCAGGTTGGACATTAAAATACTTTCCTGTATGGTCGTGTCATTATCTGAATTTCTACATGGTGCCAGGGGTTTTTATGAAGCTATGGGCACCATCAAGACATTGATAGACATTTTCTGGTTAAAACTATTATATGTCCAAATTTGGAAATGTCAAATATAAGCCCTTGAACAAGAATGAATGGTGGTTCTATTTCCTTGTTTTCAAGGCTGGAGGATAAACAATGCTCGTTTCTATTACTGGAACGGAAAACATGATGCTGTTTCTTTTCATGTTTATGCTACCTCGTAAATTTGTTATGTCTAACACCTCGTTGTTTTCCCCATGAGTCCACATTTTGGGGGTCAGGTCCATAGTCCAATTCATGGTTCGGACTATAAGCTGTGATGACTTCTTGTTATTTTGACAACTCACAGAACTACCCTCCTCAGAGTCATCCACATAATATCATGATCATGGTGCAGAATAGTAATAGCAGTTCTAGTCTACTGATCTGTATTGACAGATTTTTTGACGGTGACATAATGCAATAATGCATGACGCACATATTCTACTTTTTTTTGCACCAGACATTATCTTCCCATTTTATCATTTTTTTCTGAACCTATCTGATTCTATCTTTAGTGATTCCACTGACATTTCAGTCAAATCTTGGAAAAAGCTTCATATACTCAGTGCCCACCGAGAATTTTGAGTCTTCATGATTAATACAGCACCCATGTTTGCAGATTGTTCAATCATCTTCTGTTTTTGTCCAGTAAAGAAAACTGTGATTTTTCAGGGTGAAGTTTTATACGCAAGAAATTGTATTTTTCCGGCAAGACCTCCTTTATAGGATGCGGCGGTCTAGTCTGATTCCCCCAACAACAGAAGAAACAAGTGATCCTTTCGAGCATGTATGTTAAACAACCCTCCTTTTATTGTTATTTCAATAAGCATATATTGTTTAAAAATTAATGAATCATTTTCTTTTCAGCTGGTAGCAACCATCACCCATCAGAGTCATCTTTGCCCATTGCCTCTTACAGTTCAGCCTATCATATGGAACTATGATCATTGCCTTCGGCTCTATCCTACCCCTCACACGGTATGACAGATAAACCTATTCAGGACCTTGAAATGTGCTCTAAATTTGTTATGATGAATGTGCTGCTCATTTAATTGCTTGACCGTGCATACATAATTAATTTTGTTGTATAACTTTTACAATTCACCACTATCAACAAAAATTTGGAGGTTCTTTGCTCATTTTCCTCCTGAAAAAACTTCTTCAGATAGTACTGGGTGACAAGAGCGAGCAGAAGGCCTTCAAATACACAGGAATAACTTGCTTCAATCCTGGTTCTTTTGCTAACGACAGCACCTTTGCAGCTTACCGTCCTTGCACTAAGGAGGTTGAGCTTTCTGCATTAGAAAGCTAATATTGAAGAGAGACCAAAATAAAGCTCGCCATCGGTAACCTGTACCATCCAAACTAGCATTCTCCAAATCTTCGGTGAACTGCCTATCGCCATGTAATCAGTCTGATATTTATGACCTGGACATACAAGCTAAGGTGGAGGGCATTTACATGCAAGCTAATTGCAGGAGATGACATTACATGTATTACGTTGTGGTGGTTGTTTCTCTCAAACAAACTGACGCTGACAGCCTGACATTTCGTTTCTCATAGCCTCAGCAATGCCATAGCGTCAGATAGCATCATGTTAATGGTTCCCTTATAACAAGGACCTCTGAGAGGTTTAGTGCTCTACTGACATTATACTTGGCATAGCAGAATATTTGTGCTCTCATTTACTTATGTCATAAAGGGGGGTTCAGTCTTGTACTTGCTACTTTGAATATCTAAGCTTAACTTGTAAAACAAGGTGATAAAAGTGCTGATTTCTTGTTCCTTCAAAGATTTGGTCTCCCAATTGTGTAAGTTTCCGTCTGATTAGTGATTATACTGAAGCATGGACAGTACTGTACAGGAAGTATGGCTGAGTTACATGTTAGCTTTTACAGAATTCTGCACACCCTTGCTTTCTGGCACATTGTGGTGACCCAACATGCAACGTCTCAACGTTAACCACGATGACACTTATGAACAAGAACCTGAGTTGGCATCCTGGTTAATTTTGAACTCATTGAGACCTTGAAAAATTGAAAGAACATTTCAGCTTTTGGGTTTGTGCTTGTTGATGCTGAATTCCATCCTGCTGAACAGGAGGTATCCCCATTGTCCTTTTTCTTTGGGACCTTTGCAATCGTGCAACGTAGTGGGACGCCAGAAACACCAAGCCCCAGATCTCACTAGATCTGCTATAAATGTGCAGACCAATACAATTTCTTGGCCTGTCTGACACGGGAACAGACCCAGTATATTTCTTGTTTTCAACTGGTTAGCATGGTAGTAATTTCATGATTTATGTGGTTGAACATGGCTTGACTCCAGCTCAGCCCAGTTGCCGAATCCTCTTTTACTGCAACTTTGCATCTAATATATGATCACTTCCCCAAAAGAAATTCCATTACAGCGAACAGCTGAAGCATCGTTCATCCTTTTTTCCCCCCGTTTATATTGGTTCTTATCAATTGTCACTTTGTCACTAGATATGCGATTCTCTAGGTGTGACCAGAACGATCTATTCGATGTGTTCAATTCAGTTCCACTAAAATATCAGAATGTTTATAGGGCTTAGTAGGGTGCATAGAACATTCTCCTATAAAGCAGGAAGCCAGGAAGGACATCTCATTAATTTTTACATAATCTCTTTGACGATTGTTCTTTCCGCTGCTTTATTCCACCATTAAACAACAATATCACACCAACCCAAATCCAAAAGTTAGCATTTTGCGTGTTCACAATGTAATTTAAGTGGAAAATTGATGCCCCTGGTAGATATGCCATGTGAATTTCATTTCAGTAGGAAAATTATATGCAACTTTCATCCTAATAAGAAAATTATTGGTTGAAGGGATAAAGTTTCTTGGTTTGCAAATGTACGACAAACGAGATGAGCTATAAATAGTCTTTTTGAGACAGGGAGCACATATTATCTTCTTAATTGTGCATTGATTTTCATCTTTTTTAGAAGACAGTACAACGCAATCGTTATAATCCTGGAAAATTCACTCCAAAGAGAAGTCGAACCCAGGACCTCAAGTGCTA
The DNA here is from genome assembly GCF_000231095.2 of Oryza brachyantha. Lineage (NCBI taxonomy): Eukaryota > Viridiplantae > Streptophyta > Magnoliopsida > Poales > Poaceae > Oryza > Oryza brachyantha. The sequence goes on from NC_023170.2 coordinate 14,157,480, forward strand.
CTAAGGCCTTATGTAACCATTAGGCTACAGGCCCTTTCGCGTGCATTGATTTTCATCTAAGCAGAGTTTTTACCATCCTAGTGGATTGAATTTCGTGCCAGTGCTTTCGTTTGTTTTCAATCCATTCAGTCGAGTGAACAAGATCTGTCAGGTGTCAATCCCATTGGCAAAAGCAAACAAAAGATGGTTTTGTCCAGTTGAAAGTTTCATTTGGAAATGGAGTGGTTTGAACAAAAATAGTCACACATGGAGAAAATAATCTTAAAGGATAAGGCAACGGTATGACTAAAGGTTTGAGAACCCACTATGTTGGGGGCAATGCGTTGGATAAAATCAATCATAGTCTCTCTTTTTATTTGGTTTATTTATTATATCATACAATTACAAAATATCAAATAGTAATATATGTTCCCTTCAAATAGCCAAACCATGATGCCTTGTAAATCGCCTCCATTTGAGGATTTACTGTAACGTATCAGCATCCCAAGCTATATATATATATCATGAATAATTTAGTCTTTTGAGAAGGTACTAAGAGATACTACTTTTTCATATACAAATTTTAGTACCTCGTATCTTAGATACTAGGAGGTACCAAATTTTACACTAAAATTTTAGTATCTCTTGGTATTTTTTCAAGGACCATAAAATTACTCATATATCAAAGTCTCTAAGCTCCTCCCTATTGGGTGTGAGGCGTTTTATCTTTCTAAAACAAACATGTAAACATACAGTTTAGTAAGATGAAATTATAGAAGTTGATACATTAAACATATACTAGAGTTATATAGCGGATATAACTATATATAAATATCAAATATCAATAGTATAACAAAGACATAATAATTATCTCTAAATATAGAAAACTTACAATAATTATTCAGAAATGTGGGATACCAGCGTGGAAAAGGTTATTGATGCAAGAAATTGATAAGCATAGACATCCAAGTCAAATTTTACTTGAACTTGTTTGATGGGGTGAGCACCCAAACCTCGAACAACTTGGCAGTGTTGGGAACAGCTGTTTGGTTGGTCTATTCCATGTCACACAAAAGGAGGCCATTAATGATGATTAATTGAGTATTAGCTATTATAAATTTGAAAAATGGATTCATTTACTTTTCTCAAACAAAATCTATATGGATATTTTTTTTAAAAAAACACAAGGTTCAATGGCTTGAGAAGTGTGCTTGTGCTAAACGAGAAAGTAGCTTCCTTCAACAAGCTGAAAAGAACACCGCCTTAGCTTGGATATATTAGAAAAATGGTATAACTAATTTAAAGATATTGTTTTCTTAATTAATTGATCAGAAACATAGTTTTAGGTTGTATTAACATCAAATATTTGACCCATTGTTAGGAAATCTTTATGTAGAAAAAGAGCACAATTATGGCAAGATAACGCATTATGGAAAGATGAGCTTGTGAAGCCGATGGAAACTTATCCAATCTCAAAAGAGTTTCCAAAAAATATTAAGGAAAGTTCAGCCAGCTTATGAATAGATTTAGTTTAGTTTCTTTCTATAAATTAGATATTTTCCTTTTTTAAATAATTGTCGATTGCTTGTCTATAACTGATTCGGACTCTTGTAAGTCTCCATGGTACAAGTATATTTATCTAGATACCTTGTAAGGGGACAATAGTTCAACACACAACTTCCAATGCATTGCTATCTTAGTAGTAGTTTTCGACGGAGTGAGCTCTCAAATGGCCTGCATTGGCTTCGATCTTAACACTTGCTAGTTTTGTCTCTTGAATTCTTCCGATCAATCACTTTGTGAAATTTATATTTTAATACTTTATTATTAGTTATTCTCAATCTTGTAGTTCGATCTATTATATTTTATTTATCAAGTAGTTTATATCAAGTTGATTTACCTTACTTATTATCATTGGAGTTCCAGAATTATTAGATTGATAGTTGATACAGATCTACTAACTGTTTAATCTAATACTTATTAAGCATAATTTTATACTCTCTTGGTTAGGTCCCGTCTATCAAGATTAATCTTAATAAGTTAGGTTGATTATTTTAGTAAATCTATACATGCACAGTCTAGGATGACATACAAGATGCCACATACGTTTAAATAATTAGCAGGCCGTTTCTCTTATAGTGTCATGTAAATTAAACTTGATAAATTTTGGGAACTAAAAGTACATACGTTTTCGAAGCGAAAAACTAAAATTCAATTCAAACTGTTGGAAAATAAGCCCGAGAAGGGGTAGAGTGCAATTTTTTTAAAATGAAGAAAGATGTAAATATTTTACCCCTTCCAAAGTATAAGTACATCTGGCTATGTAACTGAACGCTCATATGATACTCTTCCTATTTTTTTTTATTTCTTACACTGTTTTAGTATTTATTTTTTAAAAATAAACTATCTCAAAACTTATTTTCAAAAATCTACATCGTATTGCCACACCAGTAGGACTGACGTGGTAAAGAACATTGTCACGCCAACAAATTATGGCGTGGCAGTGTTACGTTATCATGCTAGGACGAATGATGTTGTGGCTAAATGGTGTTGATTTTGAAAATAAGTTCTATAACAATTTATTTTAAAATTAAAAATTTAAAATGTACAATCAATAAAAAAAATTAATATCCCTTCCTAAAGAGTTCTTTTTTTTTTGAAGACCCTCTTCCGGCTGGGTGATTGGTGAAGATTCTTCTCAGAAAAAGCTTCAACATCAACCCCCGGAAAATCTTTCTGTTGAACAGATGGCACACATGTAGCTTCTTCATGCAAATGGGTTTCACCACGAGTTCTGCCGTAAGTGGGCATCTCTGAGCGTAGGGATCGTATGAAAACCAAGCAGTTACAAACGAATCGTCAGATCGAGATGCCCACCGTTATACCGTCAAGTGCTCATCATTCCATCTCACCACACCTTCAGTTCAGGTGCCCTATCTGTTTCACCTACAGTAGTATATCTGTATATGAGACTGAACAGGGAACACAATATATAGCTGAAGCAAGCAGGTGCATGCATGAGAAGAATGACGAAATGTTGAGTTTGCTATCAGACGTCACATGGTGGTGTTGTACACAACACGCGGACAGTCCCAATCTTAGATTTATATCATGAACAAAATCCAACTTTCACCTGCTTGACTGACCTGATCTATCCATCTAGCTGGTAGCGATGAGTGCTAGTTGCGTTCGCGGCTCCCTGCCTACCAGACCTCCTGACCCACGACTATAAATACATTTTTTTTATCAAGGACGTGTTGTAGCTAAGGGCTAAAATTTTTTTGGTTAAGTGTCATATCGGATGTTTGATTAGATGTCGAAAAACTATTACGATGACTAATTAAAAAACTAATTACAAAGGTGGTAGGAAACCACATGATGAATTTTTAAACCTAATTAATCACAAATATTACCAACCTTGGTGCCAAAAGCCAATTAACCTTGCTATGAATAAAGAAGAGAATCCCAGCCTGTGCTAGCACCAAAACACATTTTGCGAAGCAATGCATGCTACACCTTGAGAGGGAGATGGATTTTCATCACTCGTTCGGATATTCACTCATTTTTTTTACATACCACATAAATAATTTTTTAAAGAAAATGATAGGATGAATTAATATGAGGTGGAGTGTATCACTACATAACATACAAGTTCAAATTTGACTGTACAAATTGTTCAAAAAAAATTGAGTTAAAACTAGTATGCGCACATTCAAAATTTAATTTATTATTTTTTATTATAACTTGTAGAAGTTAAATTTAAAATTGCATGTTTATAGAGTGATAGATCTCGTATTAATCTACCCTGTCAATTTTTTTAAAATTTTTTTAATGATTATTTAGATAACACTCATGAAAATGATGTATATCCAACCGAGTGATGAAAATAATTCCCTGCTGAGAGCGACCATGCATGGGATTGGAAGCCAGAATGCAACCTCCAACTAAGTTTCTGTTCCGTTTGGTTTGCATGAAAATCTAAATGGGCAGAGGTTCTTTCTTGTGAACTACACACCTAATATCCCCACCCTTCCACTAGCTACGTACGCAGCATTCGATTCAGTTGTGCCCTCTGCATTTCGTGAACTAAAAGCATTCATTTGTCATACAACTTTTGGGAGAAAAGAGAAGCCAGCTCGTTTCTCACATGGAGTTTAATTCTCTAGTGATCATGCAGGTCTCCGTCGTCGCGTATATATTCCCCTCCTGAACATACACTTTTAGGGTGATCGCTAACGCACATTTGTAAACGAAAAAATAATTTGTGAATAAAACTTTTGTTTACATATTCTTAGCAATATAAAAACGAAGGCTGAAAAATAAAGTACGGTGAAAAAACTTCAAAATCAACTTCAAATTTAAGGTTAAAATTTTAAATTTTGGCTTATAAGTATAAGTATAAGGAGAAGATAATGGTGTTTGTCACTACGACGTACTGTACTATTTCAGCTTTTCTACACGCAAGTCGTCTCTATTTTTGCTCGCAGGAAATAGGAGTTGTCTCAAATTTTCTTATCCACTAGAAACACTAGAGTTACGCTGTGCCTGTGTTACATGTCGCGGGAATGGATGACTCCATCGATAGGGTTTAAATCTCACTATCTCAGTGCACATAATTGCTAGGGGAATAATTTGTTGAGTAAATTGCATTTTAGACTAGGTGTCTAGGTAGATTGCACATTCTTTCACTTAACACTGGGTTTAGCACGTGCTTTTGCGTTACACTATGTTGCATCGTATAATCGAAAGAAACTCTTGTAAAATATGAGTCAAACTTATGAAACCTCTTGAATTTATGCCATGTTTCGCAAAGTCTTATTTAAATCATATGAAGTTCCATCAAATTTCAATAGATTTGATGATACATCTTGGTGTTAAAGTGAAACTTATTTGAATAAAACCTAGTGTACAGTGGTATGCGCATATTGGTTGTGTATATATGTGCAGTATTTGAAAAAAAATCAATTTACGGTCATTTAGTAGGTACCGAGAGATACTAAAATTTTAATGTAGAATTTTTGATACCTCTCAGTACCTTTTCAAGAACAATAACATTTATTTAGAAAAAAAATCCACCGTTCACGTAAATTTTGCAATGTGTACCTTAGATCTAGGTGTATTTTAATGCTTATACATCAGATAATTTTTTCATATATTTGTATGAGTAAATAGCCCTGTTAATTCAGGAAAACTCGCGAGGTAGATACGATCTCTAGCACACAAACTTACAAAGTATTTGTTCTAGTACATTAACTTGTGTAGTTCATGTGAACCCAGGATAAAACGACACACCCTGGCTAATATTGCTGAGTTGGATGTTGATTGGAGGCAGTCACACGAGGAAGATGGCACCGCATAAGACATGTATGTGCTTAGTTGCTTACTCAAATGAGCAATTTTACAGTACCTGAGAATGTATCAGGAGGTACTATTTTTTCTATGTAAATTTTGTTATCTCTAGATAGCTTAGATATTAGGAGGTACCAAATTTTACACTAAAATTTTATTTTAATATATTTTGGTATCTCAGTATCTTCTTAAGAATTGTAAAATTGCTCTACCTAAATATAACATAACGCGACGATGAAATAGTGGAAGCAATATCAAAGCAGAGGAAGAAATGTAGTAGGAATAGACATCGAGAAGGACAAGAGGGAAACAAAATGCAAAGGTTATTTAATTGAGCTTTTTTAATATTTTTGAGAAATACCAAGAGGTACCACTGTTTTTATGTAAAATTTGGTAAAATTTAGCATGAAACAGTGTTACCTCTTGTTACCTCCATAGGGATGGTAAAATTGCTCTATTTAATTCGAATTATCCTAATTGCCCTCTTCACATGTGCTTGTGCTTTAATCCCGTCCAACTTAGTAAGATTAGTCATGTCCACTGTTTTGATCTGGGTTGCAAACGTTTCAGTACCACACAAGTTTATGAATTCAACTGAATATTTTACAAGTTCACATACTAAATAATATCTACAGTGCAATTTCGTATACCGTGGGTATAGTTTATTACACACCGCATGTGTTGGCCTCGTAGCACATTTATTTCCTTTCTTATGCCATTCTTATACTTTGATTCGATGGGTATGTTATCAAACATGGATAGGCCGAAGTTGCATTGCGATCTTCGTTGTTGAGAGACATATAAAACTTCTTAAATAGAGCTTGAGGTGTCACATTTTTTAATTTACTTCAGTCCAACAAAAGATAACAAAAAGTAGCTCGAGATACCGGTACCTCATGATGCCAAATCGTTTCTGATCGTTGAATCTACCGGTGCACATCCTACTCAGCTAAATCCAATAATGGAAAATAATTTGGTACCTCGAGGTACTTTTTGTTGGACCGGAACAAATCTCCATATTTTTTAATATAAAAAATTACTACCTTGAGGTATCAAAATTTTGCACTAAAATTTTTGGTGCCTCAAGATAATTTTCAATGATGGTAAAAAAAAAACCCCTCTTAAATAACAATTCATCCCAACAATCGTTTAAAAAAAATCATTCCAAGAGAAAAAAGAAATGGTAAGCATGACTTCTTGAATATTTATTTCGGGGGATAACTCCTTGGGTTATAATCTAATCGTCGAAAGTAGTGATGGTAACATAAGTAAAATTATCAGCCACATAGAACTTCTGTGGAAGATGCGAACTAAAGCAATGCACTACTAATGTTTGTCTCTGGTTCGTCCATCCGGCCACTCGTCTATAAGTAAGGCACCTCGCTCTCTTGCTATTCTTGCACTCACGTTGCCTCTAAGGTTTCAAACTCCCCCTTCTCCAACCTGCAGCGTCTTCATCCTCGAACACGGTGATAATTCTCCATGGATGTTGAGGCCGGGAGAAAAGACAAAGATGTAAGTGAGAGTGTGAGAATGATTAACCGTTGCACGCTATCATTACATCTCATTAGTTGTACTTAGTGTTCATCAGTGTCTTCGTGATCAGAGAATGCCTTACTGGGCTATATTAGATATAAATTCTAGGTCAACCACTGTTAATTAACCGAGTTTTACTCCTATCCTTCTTTTTTACCACGAGGTACTGATACCTCGCGGTACCAAATCGTTTCTGATCGTTGGATCTAACCGTACACATCCTACTTAGCTAGATCTAATGATGAGATTTGGTATCTTAAGATACAAAAGGAAAAGGAAGGATGAGAGTAAAACTCTAATTAACCTGAAGACGATAAATGATTGGCAAAAGCAGGAGTGCTTGCTCCCAAATGTTTGGGTTGTTTTTTTTTTCGTTTTGTTTTTCTGGGATAGGCAAAAGGAATGCGTATCTTTGTATTAAGAGCAACAAAGTTTACAAGTAAAAGGAATGTTTCGGTTGTTGACAGTAAAAATCTATAAAACCAGGTAAGCATGTAGTGGTTGAAACTGTTTGCTGCTCTCCCCTGGTTTCTTCTGGAAAAAAAATATTTTGAAAATTGGCTTGCAAAATGTAGATTATATATGAAATGATTGATTGTGTTGATGTGTACTTAAGATCTGTGCTTGTAAGCTGGTGGCAGGTATGCCTGATCTGACTCAAATCAATGGTTGATTCTATTTTCTGTACCATGCTGTTATTGTTGCAGAAGAAGGGGGTCAGCCAAGATCTGATCCTAGCTTACAAGACGCTTGGTGTAGTTTTCGGTGGCCTTGTTACCTCACCCCTCTATGTCTACCCATCGATGAACCTGACGAATCCTACTGAAGAAGACTACCTGGGAATATACAGCATCATGTTCTGGACACTCACTCTCATCGGCTTCGTCAAGTACATCTGCATCGCTCTCAACGCTGACGATCACGGCGAAGGTGTGTACGTACTCAATCAAAGTTAATTTAAATGTCCAAAAGTTTGGTGATCCATCTGGAGATAGCAATTTCCAACTTGAGATGATTCACCACGTGTTTGTGTTTTTTCAGGTGGCACATTTGCGATGTATTCTCTGCTCTGTCAGCACGCCAACATAGGGATCCTCCCATCCAAGAAGATCTACACTGAAGAAGAAAGCCTGACCTCGACTCAGCCTGTTGTAGCTGGAAGGCCCGGAAGATTGAGAAGGTTCATCGAGAGAAGCATAATCGCCAGGAGGCTTCTGCTGCTTACTGCCATTCTAGGCATGTGCATGCTCATCGGTGATGGCATCCTCACCCCTGCGATCTCAGTCTTGTCAGCGATCGATGGACTCAGAGGCCCTTTCCCATCAGTCAGTAAACGTAAGGCACACTGATGATCCTGAACAGCATGTCTGATCAGTGATCAACGTGATGAATCATAGTAGAGAATATATAATGCTGATCTACTGGTGATGTTGTGCCTGATGAAATAAATGGAAATTTGGCGTGCAGCTGCTGTGGAGGGACTGTCTGCGGCGATTCTCGTTGGGCTGTTCTTGCTGCAGAAGTACGGCACGTCGAGAGTGAGCTTCATGTTTTCGCCGATCATGGCGGCGTGGACTTTCACCACCCCGGTGATCGGCGTGTACAGCATCTGGCGCTACTACCCAGGCATCTTCAAAGCCATGTCGCCGCACTACATCGTCCGGTTCTTCGTGACGAACCAGACGAGAGGCTGGCAGCTGCTCGGCGGCACCGTCCTCTGCATCACAGGCAAGTTCTTGTCTGATCATGTCTTCACTCAAATTTAATTGCGTTTTGTGATGGCGCGCGATGAATGGATGGATGAAGGCGCGGAGGCGATGTTTGCGGATCTTGGTCACTTCAGCAAGAGGTCCATCCAGATCGCGTTCCTGTCGAGCATATACCCTTCGCTGGTGCTGACGTACGCCGGGCAGACGGCGTACCTGATCAACAACGTCGACGACTTCAGCGACGGGTTCTACAAGTTCGTGCCGCGGCCGGTGTACTGGCCCATGTTCGTGATCGCGACGCTGGCGGCGATCGTGGCGAGCCAGTCGCTGATCTCGGCCACCTTCTCCGTCATCAAGCAGTCGGTGGCGCTGGACTACTTCCCGCGGGTGAAGGTGGTGCACACGTCCAAGAGCAAGGAGGGGGAGGTGTACTCGCCGGAGACCAACTACATGCTGATGCTGCTGTGCGTCGGCGTCATCCTCGGCTTCGGCGACGGCAAGGACATCGGCAACGCGTTCGGCGTGGTGGTGATCCTCGTGATGCTCATCACCACCATCCTGCTCACGCTGGTGATGCTCATCATCTGGGGCACCCACGCCGTGCTGGTGGCGCTCTACTTCGTGCCGTTCCTGCTCCTGGAGGGCACCTACGTGAGCGCCGTGTGCGCCAAGATCCTCCGCGGCGGGTGGGTGCCGTTCGCCGTGTCGGTGGCGCTGGCGGTGGTCATGTTCGGGTGGTACTACGGCCGGCAGCGGAAGACGGAGTACGAGGCGGCGAACAAGGTGACCCTGGAGCGGCTCGGTGAGCTCCTCTCGGCGCCCGGCGTGCACCGCGTCCCGGGGCTCTGCTTCTTCTACAGCAACAGGCAGGACGGGTGGCTGACCCCGGTGCTCGCGCACTACATCAGGAACATGCGGTCGCTGCACGAGGTGACCGTCTTCCTCACCCTCCGCTACCTGCTGGTGGCCAGGGTGGACGTCAAGGACAGGGTCGCCGTCCGCCGCCTCGGCCCCAGCGGGGTGTACGGCTGCACCATCCACTACGGCTACGCCGACGCCATCGACTTCGAGGAGGAGGACGGCCTCGCAGGGCAGGTGGTGGGCGCGCTGCGGGAGCACGTCGGGGGCGAGGAGGCCGCGCGGGTGGAGGCGGCGAGGGCCGCCGGGGTGGTGCACGTCAGGGGCAAGATGAGGTTCCACGTCGGCAAGGACACCCGGCTGTTCGACCGGCTGCTGCTCGGGTTCTACGAGTTCCTGCACAGCACCTGCCGCTCCGCGCTGCCGGCGCTCGGCATCCCGCTGCAGCAGCGCGTCGAGATCGGCATGCTCTACAAGGCCTAACGCCACGCACAACACACTAGTACTATAGTGTGTGTATAAGTATATTAATTGATCCATGGACTGCTGTCCAAGTCTTAATGTTAGCACTTATTAGTGGTTTGGTCTGGCACGTACATATCTCGGGTTTTTATGAGCTAGCACCACTGATAATTGCATGACTATTTGCAACTCAATATATATAAACTTTGTACATATATGTTGGAACAAGGTGTCTTGGAATGTTTGTACTACTGTAATCTTTGAAAACAATGCATAGTGTTTGCTTGGGGTTTGCAATTTATTAGCCAACTGATTTATGTGTCAGGCATATTTTGGCACCACTAATCTCTATTAGATCAATTGTCTCCGATGAGATACCACTTCATAATGTTACTCTCTCAACTTCTAACAATTTCTATGATGAGCTACCCTACAATCGACATCGGTCTCCTGTGGATATAGACACGTGCCGCCTCATCTCCTTTCGCCCTATAGTGACTACTCGCATCAACCATTCCAACCATTTCCCTATGCCCCCCTTCTTCCTCTTTCCCAATCCGCCTACCGCCCTAAACCCATACTCCTAACCATAATAAATTCTGGTGTGTTGCCACTATCGCCATAGCTAAAAAGATCACAAGGCCACCAAGAAGGACAATGGGAGCACAAATCTTGTGCATGAATGGATGTGGGTAGAATCATTTTGATATTTTTTTAATTTTTTGGTCGCATGATGAATAGTAATGGTGTGTTTATTATCATATCCATTGATGATGCTAATATATTATTGCAAAAACACAAAACACACACGCGAAACCTACTTGGTAGGGCTCCAACTCCTTACTCTAACGAGTGGAGTTATAGAGTGGCTTAATTTTGCTCCTTCTGTCTAGTTCATTTTTTCAATTATTCTAGCATGCTCAACTACTTTTTAAGCGGAGTTGAATTGTGCGGTTGGGTGTCATCTAAAAAAACGAGTAAGGATCACATCTTCAAATCTAAGATATTTTAACGATGAGTATTTCCAGCTCTAGAAATTAATGAACCTAGAGCTATGATTTCATCAATAACATTTGGATAACCCATTTTATTATATTTTAGATACCCCCATCGTTTTATATTTAAAACTGTAGCAAGATACCCCTCCATTTTATCTTGTAAAAAACGAACACAAAACAAATATACCATCAGGAATATATTCAACGTTAAGTTTAAAGGAATTAATTCGATGTTATAAATGTTGCTACAATTTTTAAATAAATTTCATCAAACTTAAAAGAAGTTTGACTATGAGAAAGAGCTAAACATTTTATAATATGAAACAGATAGAGTAAAATAAAATAATAACAAATCGCTGATCTAGTACCAAACTCTAACGGGAACACTACAGCACGAGATCCCGTGTACCGCATGGGACATATTAGTGAAAACTCCCGAACGCACACCCCCACCCCGCGCTGCATCTCTGACCGCTCGCCCCCGCACGTTGCCTGTCCGACTGGCACACTTCCCCCACGCCGGCGCACTCCCCCACTCTGTCGCACTCTGTCAGGCCGCCGCACTCCCTCACGTCGCTGTCGATACCTTGCCGCGGTACCGCCGTTGTCTACCTAGTTCCCCTGCGTTGGCGCACTCCCCCTTTCCGTCGCACTCCACTGGAACGCCGCACTCCCCTGCGCCGCCATCGATACCTCGCCGCGGCGCCGCCGTGGTCTACCTCGCCACTTGACCGCCGCTACTTCTACCTAACCGACGGCGCGCAGTTCCTGCTTGGTATCATTGGTCGCCATCGCTGATACCACGCCGACACACAGTCCCTGCTCGGTATCGCCATACCGTCACCGTTGATACTTCTCCACCAGCAATACTTCACCGCCAGACCGTCGTTGTTGTCTACCTCACCGGCGCAGAGTCTTCCGTCCAAGGTCCCCTGCTCGGTAAATTGGTATCACACATCTATTTTCTCGCTACACCTGATGAAATGTCTATGAACAAAATGTGGGTTGAATTTGTCTTGCAGATCCACCTGAAAACACATAGCATCCGGTCTCTCCATCCCCATCGTCGTTCCTCTTCCCATCCGGCTACGCCTTCCCGTCGCCCACACACCTCATCACCACCGCCATCGTTCCCCTTTCCCTCTACCCATGCCTCCTGTTGCCAGCGCAGCTTCTGGCCGCACGTCCCAGCGAGCTCCCGCGGGCCTCATCTAGTACTTCATCGCCACGTGCCTCGGCCGTTATCCCACTCCCTGACCAGCAAATCGTGCAAATGCACCCACGGTAATCCATACATGCATATATGGGAATCACTTTTTTTATGCTCATTGATTTTTTTTCTTCCATTCAATCTGATTCTGATACATAGTTTGTTTCAAATTCTAGGGTTTTTTTATGTGTTTTTAATCGAAATGGATGCGTATCATAAATGAAAAATCAAAATTAGATTAGATACACTACCTTAGAACAATTTTTGCGCAATTTTTTAGCAGATTGATTTTTCCCTCACAACAGCAATGGATGTGTTTATTTTGTTCACAAGGAGAGGTATGATACGCAATGTATGCACTATATTCCAATATTTTTTTAGAACATATCTTTTTGGAATACCAGTTTGATTTGTGAATTTTTTATAATGTCTGAAAATGTATTAATGTTTTTCATATTTTTGATAGCTAACATAAAGTTCGTATCATATGACAGATTTTGTTAGGGGATGGCAACACCATCAAATAAGAGTGATTTTGTCTCTGGGATAAAAAAGAGACTAATGCTCTCCAAGGTTTACAAAGCCTAACCACAATCCTGGTGATAAGGTTTCAAATGTTGGGTGCTCGGAAAAGACTGGTTATGGACCCCAAGAGTGTGGGGGTTAAGAGGATGGCACCAAATAATGCACAAACAGTTACTTCTAGTTCGAAAAAGGCTGCGATCAAATTAATTGCAAAAAATCAGTAGAAAAAGTTGTAAGTACTACATCCTAATACATTGCTTCATGCATTTTGATTTTTTTACTTACATAATATGCATTATGATTTTTGTAGCAGTAGTAATATAACATGTTTTTTCTTTCTCTGTTTTTTGACACTTTCTACTGAATGTAAAAAACACATCAAAATAACATTCCGTACCAAGTGTAAAAAAAAGGGGAAAGAAAAAACATTATATTACTACCGCTACAAAAATCACAGCGCATATTATGTAAGTAAAAAATTCAAAATGCATGTAGCAATGTATTATGATCGGGTACTTCCAACTTTTTCTACTGATTTTTTTGATTTTCTTGCAATTAATTTGATCGTAGCCATCTTTGAACTAGAAGCAATTGTTTGTGCATAATTTGGTGCCTTCCTCTTAACCCCCACAATCTTGGCTCTATAACTCCTCTTTTCTGAGCACCCAACATTTGAAACCTTATCACCAGGATTGTGGTTAAGCTTTGTAAACCTTGGAGAGCATCTAGTCCCTTTTTTATCATAGAGAAAAAATTACTCTCATCTGATGGTGCTACCATCCGCTAATAAAATCTATTATATGATATGAACTTTATGTTAGCTATCAAAAATATGAAACCCATTAATATATTTTCAGAAATTATAAAAAATTTCACAAATCAAACTGGCATTCCAAAAAGATATGTTCTAAAAAAATATTGGATACTGAGATACACTGCATATATTGGGTATCATATCCCTACTTGTGAACAAAATAAACACATCCATTGCTATTGTGAGGGAGAATCAATCTGCTAAAAAACTGCACAAAAATTATTCTAAGGTAGCGTGTCTAATCTAATTTTGATTTTTTTATTTATGATACACATTCATTTCGATTAAAAACACATAAGAAACCTTAGAATTTGAAACAAACCATGTATCAAAATCGAATTGAATGGAGAAAAAAAATCAATGGGCATAAAAAAAAAGTGATTCCGATGGATGCATGTATGGATTACTGTGGGTGCATTGCACGATTTGCTGGTCCAGGAGTATGATAGCGGCTGAGGCTAGCGGCGTTGATGCACTAGATGAGGCCTACGGGAGCACGCTAGGACGTGCGGCCAGATATTGTGTCGGTAATAGGAGGCATGGGCGGAGGGAAAGTGGAGCGGCAGCGGTGGTGGATGAAGTGAGTCGGCGATGGAGAGGCGTAGCCGGATAGGAAGAGCAGCGGCGATGGCAGAGAAGACGCTGTGCCGCGTGTCGCCGACGGGGAGGTGTGGCCGAATGAGAAGGGGAATGGTGGCGGCGCTGATGGAGGAGAGACACCGGTGACGGGAAACACGTGGTCGGAGGGGAAGGGGAAGGGCAGCGGCACTGATGGAGGATAGACACCGACGACGACAGGGAGCGCGTGGTTGGAGAGGAAGGGGAAGGGCGATGGTCGTGGAGAAAACGAGAGAGAGATGGGGAACGGACAAGTTGTGATCGAAGAATAGATGCCCGCGTAACGGTTCGCGTTAATCCTGTCCGAACAGTAGGACGTATGGTAGTTTTTCTGAAACCTAAATCTAGTATACGATTGTGTTCTTTTCTGATAATGAGTTTTAGATTTCTATATGCATTTTTAAAACTCCCAAATAATATGTTTGATGTAAAAAAATTACTATATAAAAGTTATCCTTTTAAGAAATATTTTTAAATTTACAACGGTTAATTGAATCGTTTTTATCATCAAATAGATATCCCGACAATTAAATAATGACCATTAGATCTAGAAATATCTATCTCAAACACCACACCGCCGTATACTCGTATATACCTGCGAACGGTGCAACGCTGGCGCCTAGCGGTGGCGTGCTAACTGCCAGGGCCAGAGAACGGAGGGACTTACTCGAGGGAGGCGACTGTCGAGGTGCCTCCGAAGGGGATTCTGCAGCCGGGGTTTCTGTCGGCGGTGGCTCGTCGCTTCGGCCGTGCGCGCGGGGGAGGGCCAAGGCCTGAGCTCGGAGAGGCGCGGCGGCGGGGCATATGTGGAGGTGGATCCGGCTGACGGGGGTGTTGGCGGCGCGCCGGCGCCGAGGTCGCAGCGTGGCTGGGGTGGATTGGTGTGCGGGTGGCGGCGAGCGTTCTCTGGATGACGGACGGAAGGAAGGAAGGCGAGAAGGGCTCTGGGGGTCTGTCGACCGCGTGGCCCATGGGCCTGATATGCTCTTGGTGGGCCTTTGAAGTTCGGTAAATTACCAACCTTAATTTATTTTCGGACGAAATCACGTTCTTGAATCGTGAAAAATTGTAAAGGTCAGGCTATATATAATAAAGCAATAAGTCCCTGAGATTAAACTTACTCTGACGCAGGCTCCCAAGTCTCAACAGTACCTTCGTACACAACGGCTGCGAAAAAGAGACATTTCCAGCTTTCCATGGAGCTCGAATCTTGCGGTGGCGGGCCAGATAAAGGCAAAGCTGATTGGCTAGTTGCCTTAGCTTTCAGGTATTTTCAGCTACAATAGCAGAAAACCATTGTCTACCGGTACTACCGTGCAATTATAACATCGCACTGTTCTTCTCAGTAAGTGCTTTGCCCCCAGTATCTTGTACCGCCCAAAGATTTCTCCATAGTCTGATCAATACTTATTACCACCGTTCTATAATAATTTTAATTTTCATTTTTCCGTGTCCAACGTTTGACCCATTCGTTTTATTTAAAAATTTTGTAACAAAACTTTTAAAAAATTAGTTACGCATAAAGTATTATTCATGTTTTATCATCTAGTAAGAATAAAAATATTAATCATAAAAAATTTCAAATAAGACAAAGAGTCAAACATTGTATCAAAAAAAAATTAAAAAATGATCTTATTTCGAGATGGAGGTAGTACCTATCTTGGGTGATTGTTTTATTTTTTTTAATAAAAAACCAAATGACATATTTATAAATGAAAAAATAATTTGTGAATAAAAGTTTTACGTACATATTTCTAAAAGCCAATATAAAAAAACTTCGATGAAAAAAACTTCAAAATCAAAAAATTTAAAATTTGGCTCATAAGTATAAGTAAAAGAAAAAAAAGGGTGAAGATTTTTTTATATAAACGCTAATAAATCTAGACATATGTATAAATAATATGTATTAATTAATAGATAGATCTAAATGTAGCTAAAACCTCTTGCAGAGGGTATATAATTCAAGCTTCTAAACGGAAGACCTGCATCTATCTGTTCAATCTTTTTTCTAATGTTCGACGTTTTATATTCCTCCTTCCACATCCAAATGAATGCATCGTATCAGTCAGTTGATCGACACATTATTTCACATTACAATTAGTCACTACTAATCAATTTACATTTCAGATTCGGCACTTTTTGCAGCACGATGCATCGATCTCCACTCTGATCTTGATCATCAGCCAAGAGATCGACTTTGTATACATACATTGGACGTAACAGCTCGACGGATTAATTTTAGCCCCTGGTCCGTATGATGGTTATCGTGCCACTCCCGGCGGTGCGCAGCCGCGTGAAGCCGGCGACCGTTTTGCCCGACGGGGCCGGCCGGCTGCCGGCCGCCGCGCGCGGGGCGCAGGCGAACTCCCCCACGGGGTGCCTGACCGGCCTGGCCGGCCTCGTGAGGATCCGCGCGTTGATGTCGGCGAGCGTCGCGCCGCCGTCCAGCCCGCTGGGCTTCAGCACGGCGAATGGGCACACCACCGATGTCCCGGCGACGGCGGGCGGCGTCGCCGTCCTGCTTCTCTTGCTGCTCGCTGTCTCTCGCGCTGTAAGATTGAAGCATCAAAGGCATCATGATCAGAATTTGCTAGCATTTCGGAATGCACAATCATACCAAGGGACTAAGATTCGAGGGAAAAAAAATCAGGAATTTTGAGTGGGTTTTGTTCTAACAAATTTCAAATTTTTGGTTGCCTAATTTGATAAAATAATAATTTTTCCTATAGAACATACTCCCTCCGTTTAATTTAATAATGTAAGATGTTTGATTTTTTTGTTTATAATGTTTGACCATTTATCTTATTCAGAAAATTATGAAAATATCATTTATTTTGCTTGTGATTTACTTTATTATCAAAAGATTTTTAAATATGACTTGTCATTTTTTATATTTGTATTAAATTTTATATAAGACGAATGATCAAACATTGCAATTAAAAAAGTCAAACATTTTACATTATGAAAGAGAGGTGGTATTAATCAAAATATCCATTTTTTGGGTCCGAAATCTGGGAACCCTATTCGCGGTGTTATCATCATTTTACATTAAGTTAGCAAGATATGATGTCGTGTACATAATATACCGAACTTTTTTTTGCTATCATATCATTGAAACAGTACCTTCAAATACTATTAAAAAAATTAATACTTCAAGAGAAGGTACAAAATTCACACTATAAATTTAATACTCTCTGGACGACACCGTTGATTTGTTTTGGCACATGTTTGACCAAATTTTGTGTAAACATAAAAAATACATTTTATAACTAAAATACATAGTACTAAATTCAATCATAATAAAATAAATAATAATTATATAACTTTTAAAATAAGGACGATGGTTAAACACATGTCAAAGAGTCAATGATATTATCATCGCTTAAAAATCATAAAATTTTCTATGGTGCGACAAGAATCTAGCCACGTTAAGCCAACGTTGTTATGACGTGAACAAATGACACTAACGACGGTTGCCACATCATCATAATTCAGGAATTCGGGACTACTTAAAACTAAAAAGAATAGCTTAAGAAATGAAACAAAAGTTACCTTCCGGTGTCACCGGACGCTTGGATGAACAGTTTTTGTCGGCACTCGTGCCAGTGTCACTGGTATGTGGGCCCACATTGCAGTGGGATGAGGCAGAGCTGGGAGGCTGCTCATTGTCTGCTTGCGGCTGCCTCGCGGTGATATCAGGGGGTCCCATTGGTGGCACGGAGCTCGGACCCAAAGGAAGTTCATCACCATCATCGCCTGCAGAAATCCACTGATTATTCAGTGCAAAGATGCTATAGGTACGACCATGATCGTACGATCACAAATATGGAAGACGATGCGAGGCTAAAGCGTGAGCTGCAATGAGACGGGACACAAGTATGCATGGTGGACGCTGGAACGTTCGTTGTCATACACATTTTCGTATAAAAAAATCGTACGTACAACAACGCTCAAAGTTCTAAACATGTTTAGATGTACTCTAATATAAAAACTCTCTTAATTTTTTTATTTGTAACTGCTCGTTTGGTTGTTAGTAAAATTATATGTCATGGTTAAAGTTCCTATACAATAAATCACATCATGGCAAAATAATTGTGATTATATAATTTTTTAAAATAAAATGAATTATAAATAAAAGTCAATGGCATCAAATAAGAAAAACACAGGAAATATGTTCTTTAGCTAGAGGCAGTGCACTGCCCATATGATGCACAAATGATGTGTTAGGACATCAATGTACTGCTAATCTCGAGTGGGCCGAGGCATAAATTTCGCATGCACCGTAGTGCCGTACTTAACAATCATTTAAAGATCGTCCTAGTTGTTTGGAATCGTACCACTACGTGGAATAAATGGAAGACACAGCACTAATTATTGCTGAAAGAGTGTGAACTAAGCTAAACCAATTCAGAGTAATGAACAGAGATCCGGTACCTAGGAGACAGGTAACCTCACTGCTCTCCTCCTCCTTCAGAAAAGAGCTGAAATCGAAGCCTACGAGCTGCTCCTCCTTTCCGTCACGGAAATTCTGAAGAGATTTTTCATAGTGAAACGAAAGAAGCATCAGAAATAGCTCTAGGAAGTAGGAACTGTATGTAAATTCTGAAGAGATTTGTCAGACCAAGAACTGCATATAAATTTTGATACAGTCGAAGCTCGGAACTCACCTGGAGCAGTTCATCAAACTCGTCGTACATCACCATGGTATCCTGATTTGTTGGCAAGACGGTCGTCACAGCAGCTGCCGCCTCTGGAGCAGACGGCTGATCCATACCTGCATGTGGCAACAAATTAACGCCCATTAACAGCTACCTCCATGAACGAACACAAGCTAGCTGCAAGGGAAGAGAAAAACAAGGAAGCAATCGAAAAAGGGCATGCGAATTGTGTGTGCACAAGGCAATGCATGACACTGCCAGTGCAGAACCTACACTTGGGGAAGAAGAGCTCGAGCTCGAGCTCATGGCCATGGGGATCACCGGCGGCGCCAACCCCCACTACCCCAAGACCAAAGTACTTAAGCTGTGGAACCCATTCAAACAGGAAGCGGCTGGTGTCGCCCAAGCTGCAGGCCATGGTGGCGTCTAAATGCCAGCGCCGCCATGCGTGCGTCTCCCTTTCTTGAGCTGTCTCCATGTCCATGGCATGCAGCAGCAGCCGCAGTGGAATTGTGGGGGAGGAGAGGCCGTGGCTCTGATCAGACTTCAGACTTCAGAGTGAGAGTATAGCTAGCATGGCATGCGTGCTTAAATAGGAGGGCTTTTGGGAAAAGGTTGCGAGTGTACATGTCGAGCTTGCGTGCAACAGTTTCGTCAGGGAACGAGGAAAAAAAATAAAGCTCGGAAATTTTGCAAAGTCGGAGGGGGGCAACGAGGCAGGGGGAAAGCATGCAAAGGAGACTGAGGAGTGTGGCTTGGTTGCTCTTTCTCGTGGTTCGTTCTGTTTGATGGCATTTCGGCCTTGCCTTTCTTTCCTTTATCTGCATCTCTCGATCCATTGCTCGTCTAAGTCTGCCCTTTTTTTTTTGCTTTTGATTCTTGCGTACAATTGGTGAAAAGGAGAGAAGTGCTTTCTGTGTTATTCTGTTTTGTTGAGATACATACCTCCGAGGAAAAGAAACCGCAAGGAAATCGAGCACATCTAGTGTGTGGGTCTTGATTGCCTTCTAATCAGGATTTAAAGTAGCTTTCAATCCAAAATATAGATGATTTTTCTCCAGCTTTCAATATAAGCTGGGCCATGGTGGCATTTGGTCTAACAAAATTAAAAACATAAATATTTTTTTTGTGATGGAATTAGTTTGTTATTTGTGGGTGTATATATGCAGTAGGGCATATATCAATGGAGATCCTCATTATTGTTGATGGTGAACTAATAATCGCTTATATGTGGGGAAAATATTGAATATGGAGAAATACTAAAATCTGTTTGTATATTGCATTGACCATCATGTATGTATATATAACATACGTAGAAGATAGATACTTGGAGTATAATATATATATTCTATCATATTTATCTTTATTTTTAGATATTCTATTAGACTTTACTATCTCTAACCGTAGACATTTTATCCGTAACATTTCCCCTCAGTCGTAACGGGAGCGAACCGAATGATTGCGACTGAATTTAAAACCTTATGTTTGCACAATCTTCTCTTCTTTTTCTTCCATCATCTTCTCTTTTTTTTTCTACCATCATCAATTGCAGCTATCAGAGCGGTCCTGCAGCTAGCTGACTGTGTCCCTTCTATATCGTCCATATCTAAAATTTTATCTTTATCTATAGATATTTTATTGGACTCTATTATTTCTAATCGTAATATTTGGTCTTAAGCCCAAATGGGGATGGTTGCTTCGGCACCAACACATCGGCCGGCTCCCAGTCTCTATCTTCCATCTTACTTCCCTTCTAACGAGTGAAATTGAGTCCCTTTTATTTTTGTCGTTTTTCATTTTTGTCGTGACTATCACAGTATGCTAACATACTTTGTCTCTCTTCTATTAATTGAAAAAAAAATCCCACTTGAAATTGGTCTAATATATACTTTTGTGTCAAAAAACAATATAAAGTTATTATTATAATAAAATTCAACTCATATTGGGAGATTTTTTTTCATAGTGAGAGATTTCACATATGCTCCGTACAACAAAGGGAACATGATTTTCTATAAGAGCACCACGGCACAAATATTCGAGCATGAAGCTACACATAGTGTAGAGAGATCAAAACTCTCTCGGGTGATCCAATATCAACCAGGTTGTAGGCAATCACAAAATAGGGCATCCCATCTGCTATTTTCTCCATTTCAAAATAAATGACTACTTTACTATTTACAATCCAAATTATAAATGGAAAAATAGCTTAATTATATGTCTCCTACTAAAGGAGTAATGGTTGGTAATACGAGTGTGGTGGCCGGTGGGTACGATGGAAAGAAATTTGACTTGAGAGGTATTTAATTAACAATAACGCTATAAAGTGGTCATTTATCTTGGAACAAAATTTAAATATAAAATGCTTACTTATTTTGGGACAGAGTGAGTACTATTTGCTGTACTTATTTTTTTTACTGAGAAACTAAGTAATTAGATCTGGACCATGCATGATGTGGCGAGGTGAGACAAATGTAAGGACCAAGGAAGTAAAAATCTAGAGCGAGTTCTAGACAAAATCCAAGGTTGACCATTCCAGTGTTTGGACTAGAGCCAACCAACCAGTTACCAGGCTCCAAAAGCCATTTGTCAAGGGCCAAGGGGAAACACAAGGTTTTCCATATCATCATGGATGAAGTCAAATTCGTGGATAGTGGGTCAAAAACAATCATTTCAATGGACAATATAGACAATCAGAAAGACAAATACGTGCTCTGTCTTCCGTCCAAAATGCTAGTATGTCTCGTATGATACCACTCACCAGAACTGCATCTAAACTCATTAAGTCTTAAATATAGAAACTATAGCTAATTTCTCCATCACATAAGTTCATCTTCTAATTGAAAAGTTATTTTAAAACAGATGGAATACTGTACTACTACTTGGAGTATATCATAACGTTCCTGCTGCATTATTATTGAAAGCCTGCTGCATCCATTGCAGGGCACATAAAAGGAGTAGTAGTAAAAACTACAGAAAGAAAAACAGTATTCTTTCTTTCTTTTCAGTGAGGTGATTCTGCGGTTGCATTGCAGTATGTATTGCAGAACGGACCCACAATACCTTGAGCAATGCTTGGCTAGCATGAATTCGTGGGTTCCTACGTAAAAAGAAGCGTCCGAGAAAAACAAGGCTACGGCCTGCTAGCTGCCGTGTTACTGCGAGGGAACTTTAATCGGTCGCTTTGTATTTGGTCAATGCGATCCTAGGTCCACGAAAATCCACGCGGTAGCATATGTCTGCCTTTAGCCACCATGGCGCAATTTCGAACCGTGTAGAGATCTTCCCATCCCATGCACGACTAGCTCGATGTGTAATTACAGTGTTATATACTACTCCGTCTTAAATATTTTTTGGTTTTTATATTGATCGTTTGATCACCCGTCTTATTTAAAAAATTTATTAAAAATTAAAAAAATTAGTCATATGGAAAGTAGTATTTATGTTTTATCATACAGTAATAATAAAAATATTAATCATAAAAAATTTTCAAATAAAACAAAGAGTTCAAATTCTATCCAAAAATATAAAAATTCGTTTATTTTGGGAACGGAGGTTGTATTTAGGAGTGTTAGAGCATCTCCAAAAACAACCCCATCCCACTCTCTAAACCAAAATTTAACCATTTTAATAAAAATTGACACTTCAAACAGATTTGCCAACTGATGGCCAAGCCAGGCCAAACTAGCCCTCCAACTTGTCAAATTTGACCATCTAAACTGACCTGCCATCTGTGGGGTCCATAGGTGGGCCCTCCATCTCTCCTCCCAGCAGCCCCCACCCCACCCGGCACCCCAAGCCGCCGCCGACGGCCAGGCCGTCGCTAGCACCGTCCGGCGAACAACCTCCCGACGCCGTCAGCCACCCGCCCCCAACCCCCCCCCCGGCGCCGTCCGGCCAGGCCGTCGCCGGCGCCCTCCGCACGCCGCCTCCGAAGTGAGGCCGTCGACCGCGCCCCGCCGCTCCGGGCCGCACCGCGCCGGCGCCGCTCCGGCCAACACGGCGCCTCCGAAGCCTCGCGCCGGCCGCTCCAGCCCCGCTCCACTCCGTCCCCGCGCCAGCCGCTCCGTCCTCGCGCTGGTCACGGCGCCGCCGCCTGCCTCAGATTGAAGAAAATGAAAGAGAGAAAGAAAAGGGAGAGAGGGATTAGGGGAGAGGGAGGAAAAAAAAAGAGAGGATGACACGTGGAACACGGATGTCATCACTTGAAATAGAGGGGTAGACAGAGAGACTGTTAAAGTAAAAAATAAATTTAAGTGGCTAAATAAAATGGAGAGTTGCTAAATAGATATTTGTTGAGTTTAATTTGTGCTGTCTGTTGGAGATGCTCTTATATATGACTTCTGATCGAGTTGTAGCTAACATATATCCAAACCCAAATAATGATAAATAACATATATTATATTTATGACACAATTATGCTTATGCTATGTATAGCTAAATACTGACATAAATTTGGCACTAGTTTAAATTAATAATAATCGCAAGACCAATTTGAAATATACATACGCTTTTGTGGATCAGAAGCCAGTTCGACCTATTTGAGGTGGTCAATTGGATCATTCTATAAATTAAGATCCAAGTTAGATATATGACCGGTTATGACCGGTCTAACCTGTAGACTCCCTAGTTAAAGACACTATATAGACCAATTGAATATAAACATAGCCGGCATAGACCAATTAAATCAACCACTATTCAATCGACAAAATCAATCTATATATTACCCCTACTTTATGTATTACATCTTGATCACTCATTCTTGTTTTATGTATTCCATGTCTATTCACCTCTCAACCATCTAATTATTTGTTGCCTCTCGTCTGTACAGAGTTAGAGGACATCCAAGCTAGATTGCTGGGCATAGCATAAATTGACACGTGTTCATCCCGATATAAACCCTTCTATATGATTTTTTGATGACATATACCCTTATGGTGGCGTGTCTCCAGGTGTCACTGTGGGCCGGTTACACATAACATGCTCAATGTGTGACTTGATCTAACTTAGTGCCAACACTACTCTCCAATCCCATGATAATTAAAATCTTCTATGTATAGCCTACTAAATTGGAAGCGAAGTGTAATTTGGACCAAGCTGTCCAGCTCCGGAAATCTTGCAATTTTGAATTAATACATTATATAACAACAACAACAACAACAACAAGAATAATAAAAGATAGAGATTCTATACTACACCAGGACGTAATACAGCTAAATCGAGCCCATCAATCCTTCCTCACATCGTAATACTCAAGAGTAATTTGTTTACTAAACTAAAGGAAAAAAAAAAGAAGAAACGAAAAAGGGGAGCAATCACTTGCCTAGAAGTAAATTTTCGTGTCCAGATCGATACTTTGTGAGTTATTTATTTATTTAGAGCGTCAAATAATTTATTTACTAAGATAAAGAAAAGAAAGGAAGAGAAACCAGATGTGGTGGTGGAAAAGGAATAAGTAGAGATGGAGGACTTGTGAGGCAAACAATCTATTAAAACACGTGTAGGACGTGCTTTATCACCTCTGTGTATATGTGGAAAATCATAATATTTCCCTTAACCTTTATCAATAATAGATACCACTATAACCATTGACCTCTCAAGTCACCTGCTGCCCACCTTGATGCTATGAATTGTTACAGAAGTTTTGATGGGGGTGGGGAGGGAGGTGAATACTAGCGGAGAGGACTGCGTGTGTTGGTAAAGATCACAAAGCTAGACGGAAAAGGGAAAATGAATTCCAAACAACAGTAAGCCATGATTATCCAAAGATAAAATAACTTTTGTAGAAATTATGAATTGATTAGGTATTCTATTTGTCCCCACCCCCTCTATTTTTTTCTTGTATATTTTTATCTTAGTAAAATTTTATTTAGATCACCAAAATATCTTCCCTAGTATCTTAGAGTTGCTTTTATGGAATCTGAAGCATATGGTCAGCTAATATCATATCTCATAAATCTTCACCCCATGTATCATATCTCGTGCGGATTTAATTAATACATGTGGAAGATACCTTTGAAAATTTGTGTTCTAAACGGGGCCTCAAAACAAATTCACTTGCTATGTTATACAAAGTTAAAGGAATAAGAAATTGTGCACCAAATTCGTGATGTGTTTTATGGTCTACGTAATCTTCTCTTATATGACTTCGCCAGATGATTTCCCAATAAAACTCCCTTTATCCTTCCACAATCTATGGAAAAAAGCACAAGCCCATCAAGACATGAAGGTAACGTGTTGAGTTGAGAATAATAAGGTCAGAAGGCACCTACCGTAGAAGTGTTGAACTAGCAACGATAGATGGCTACCGAGCACAAGTAGGCTCAACCCTCCTCTAGAACAAAATACTCCAATATAATTTTCGTTACAATTAGACCTATTTTCGCAAGATTTAAGAAAAAATCACTGCCAAAAAAGGCTAAAAGGTGGTCAAGATTACGGTCGGTTCAATAAATAGGGTTTAGATAAGTAACGGAAAAAGTAGAAACGACCAACCCAAAAATAGTACGAATTAAAGACACAATAAAAGATGCTTCCATATCTTAAAAAGGTTGTTGTATCTATGAAACTAATCCAATATACCATAGCCCGTGGCATAAGGTGCCACATCACTTCATGATTTCCACTCATTTTAGAGGAATTTTTGAAAGAGAGGTTTAGAGGACTTTCCTAGGCGTTAATTCGGCGGTGGACTGGTCCACCATAAGGCCTTATTTAGATGGGCCTAAATTCCGGCCTGACGTCCACGTAGATGACCGTAACTGATGGGAGACCTATCTAAATGGCATGTCAATCTAGTCAGGCTTGCTGCTCACTTACCCAGTTAAAATGTAAAAGGAATGGGCTCAAAAGTATTAGGCCTACTTAACAAAGGCTGCTTACTAATACTACTCAAACACACATGCGGGCTGAGGCTCATCAAAGAACATTTTATGGGCCAATTCGTATAATGGGCTGAATGCCTGGAGTAAAATCTCCCTGTCACGTTCTACTTTGGGCCATCATATGGAAACACCATAACTTTATAAATTAGCAAAAAATTATTTTGCAAGTGGCCCATTGAAGTGGATAACACGCCCAATAGGAGGGCGTTTAGGTCCCAACCGCTCACGATATACCACGGGTTTGCTTACTGCTCTAGTTTTGTAATTTTTTAAATATTTTGGTTCAATTTTAATTAAAGGATATATAAATAAAAACTTATTACAGCAATCGAGGCCTCACAATGGCCTGCCTGCAATAATCCTACTTTCAATATAATACATTTTTTATCTAAATTTTATATGAGGTTGAATAAAGATGAACTTTATATAAAACTTATTGTTCTCGATGAGATATAGAACTTTGTAATTGATATTTTTTTATTTGAGATTATTTACAGGCTGAAATATTCTTTATACTATCCCATACATTTATTACAAAATCTTATATCTATATTTTAAATGACCTCAAATGAAGATACAATCTATATGAAAGTTATAGAGTTTGACTAGATCTATAACTTCGTAATTGATTATAGTGTGTGTTTGTGTGTGTATTATTGTAAGATATATGTGCCCTAATAAATAGGCACTTTACACTTAACACCAAGTGAATTGAAACAAAAGGAGTTGAACCTGGGAAGAGGTACCTACGATCACTGTGCAAAGAAAAAAGAAGCTGTTTCGCAAAAACAAGTGGGTTTGTGTGAATGCGAAGGTAAACTGAATGGATGACCCTTTATACTCTTGTTGAGAAAAGGTTCTTAATTGGTACTAATGATAAGGGATGCAACATTTTTTTGCTAAAGTTGAACACAAAATATATGTATCTATGTCCACAAGGGTGCACGAACGGGAGCGGTTTAATTTTAGAATGACAATGCACATTTGTACGTCACATCTTTCTATATCTTGAAAGCTTCGAAGGATAAATCGCAGATATAAGATGATCCATGTCAATTTCCAAAAGCTACTTACTCTCTTCTGCAAGCAAGGGTTAACCTAACTAGTATACAACTCCTGCTTTAATTTGTTTCTTCTTAAGTACTATAGCCCAATGCACACTGTACCGCATTTCCTTTGTAAGTGACCTGTTGATGATTCTTCATTTGAGAAAAGGTTCCTAGGTACAATGCCAAATGGAAGACGGATAAGGGGCACCTGGGCCACGAGGCCCAGCACCCTCTGATGTCTCTATCTATTTGGAACCGGAAGCAATATATTGGATTTTGGAACATGACAAACTGACAATAGTACAGGATGTGTATTCATGCACATCAGCACAAGGAACAAAATAGTTTGAACACATCATGCACGCATGTCTGACGAACGGCTTTGTTGTGTGGTCCAACCCCTGGTGCAACACAAAATTTCACCCCTTTGGAACAAAGCATGATATATAGCTTTGTGCATCAGATCAATTGAGTCCATATGCTAAACTAAGGAGAAATTTTCCGTACTTGAGAAAATTCTGATATTTTCCAATGTAAAATTTGATGCATATATATAATGACATTCTAAACTAAACTCTCGAGAAGAATCATGTTTTTTTTTTGTGATAGGATTAAGAGGAATTGATTTCTTATATTGTTGCATTTAAAGTTCCAAAACAAAATATATATATATATATATATTTATGTCATTTATATTACAAAGATAGCTTCCACCAGGTACTGCTTGGATTTGGAGGTCCGGAAATAACCACATTAGTCAGAGAAAAAAATATGTGTATGCTATTAAATCACGGTAGGATCAAATTATAACGGTATATTGATAACAAGAGCCCATTTCCGGTGCATTCTTGTCACGCCCAGAAATTTACACCAAATTTCTGAACAATAGCATGTATTAAATCTCGGTCCAGGAATCAGCCCGAGTACACACTATGACAAATCAATACACAGTTCCACGACTTAAAAACAAATAAAAACAATTATCTATTGAAATGCAGCGGAAAAGAAAAACAAGACTTGAACCAACTAATCTTCAGCTTCAGCTGGCGATGACGGCTCCACACCACAGGCATTCTCGACGGCGGACTGAACCTCACTTCAACCTTGGGAACAACCTTCTGACTGAAGCTCTGACACTTGCTCTGGCACTTCTCTGGTAGGAAAAAATTAAGCAAGGCTGAGTACAAACCACCGTACTCAACAAGTAACGCCCAAGAGAGTAAGAATAATGAATGCAATAGGTTACCAAGGATAAGCTAAGGTTAAATTGCACAAAAGCTACAGCAATTTAGCAAAACATTAGATAAAATAGACTTAAATGAAAAGTAAATTAAAGTACTTGAAAATAACCATTCACTGTTCAACGTTACACCACATTGTAACAGGACCAAACCACTGTCCAGTGTTACACCACACTGCAATAGGGTCAACGCTCTGTCCAACGTTACGCCACGTTGCGACAGACCCGAACCACTACCAATGTTACACCCCATTGCGCAGGGTCAAACCAGTTCCAAGATTCATCAAGTTATTAAAGTGGTTCAACTAATCCCAGTGAATCTGTCAGTTCGCCCAATAACCGCGGGCACGGCTATTCGAATAGTTTTACTCTACAGAGGTGTACAACTTTACCCACAAGACATGGTTCCCAAGCATGTTACCATGCCCCAACGTATCACCACGATACCTTAGTACGGAAGCCATGATAAGACCTTTCACCTAACCCTCCCTAGACAATCGCACCACACTTCAGGTTTCGCCCCCTCCTTTACACCAAGTCGGACAGCCCCCTCTTATGCCTAGGTGAATCCGGAAGTAGCATAGGACCATCGTTACACCACGATTCTCATCCATATTCCATCACGCCCACCCTTGTCTGGGTACTTCGAATAGGGACAAGCTAGACTACAAGTCTCACCGTTGCCCACTCTGGCTTGTGGTTAGTACGTGTAAGACTTCCAGGGTTTTCTGAGAATCGGTCCTTAATTGCCATGGACACGACTCTCAAAACCATGCACCCACAGCCCACCATAAGTAATATTTTAGTTGTTATTAATCCACATCGGGAGATTAATTATGATCCCAACCATTAAAGGTCTATCAAAGTGTAACATTAATTAAATGATAATTGGTGAGCTAGTTGAAGCATTTCCTAAACCTATTTCTAGTCAAATTAACCCTGGGATGACAATAATAATGAGTGGGAATCAACGAATATAAAGGTAATAGCCCAATAGATAAATAAAGTAAATACATTTGAATACAATGCATGTTTGAATGTAAAGCAGAGATTTTATAAACATGAAATCAATATGTTCAAAGAAGGGTGCCACTTGCCTTGCTTAGACCTACGAGGAACTTCGGCGATGACTTCGAGACCGAACAACGCTGCGACGGGGTCAAAACCTACGACAAACAAGGCAAAACAAGAAAAAACAGACTATAAAACTACTGAAACAGAGAAAGAAACTATTTTTAATGGATTCTTGACATTTTCATGATTTAATGAAACTTGAATGGACCTAAACCGAGACTAGATGAATTACTTATGAATTTTAGAACTAAACAGAAAACCTTAATGAATTATTGCGCAATTATTAGAGGCAATGACGTCAGCAAGGAGAGAGAAAAGCTGACATCCAAGACCCACTAGTCAGTGACTCAAGGAGAAGGGAAAGCGTATGACACGTGGGGTCCACGGGGAAAGAGAGAAAGGGAGAGAAAGCTGTCGGGTAGGGCCCACGGACCAGTGAGAGAGAGGGACATACAGGTGGGGCCCATGAGGAGAGAGACCGACGGCCGGTCCCCACAGGTTAGTGAGGCGCCTCACCGATAGGTGGGTCTTACCGGGCGGTGGCACGAAACAGGGGAGAGGGGAGATCGGCTTGGCCGAGGTAGAAGAAGGGGCAGCCGAGCGATGGTGGATGGCGGATGGCGACTGGGTGTCGGCGGTCGGCGACCGGCGGCGAACGGTGGGCGGCACAACGCGGTGGGTGGCGGCGAGGCCGAGCGGCACGACGGCGCAGTGAGGAGGGGACGGGGAGAGGCGACGGGTGCATCCGGCGATGGCAGACGCGGAGGCGAGCACTGACGGCGTGTGTGCACGCAGCAGCGGCGGGGCGCTGCAAGGCGACGAGCGGCGACGGTCGCAGCTAGCGGTGAGGAGGGGAGTAGTGGCGTGCGGTGAAGGCAGGGAAGGAGGAAGGGGAAGACGGTGGCAATGGCCGGCAGCGCGTCGGCTAGCGACGGTGGCGGCGACGGCTTGCACGCGCGGAGGCAGCAAGAGAGAGAAGTGAGGAGGCGGGGAGGAGAAAAAGGAAGGCAGGGGCTTGCCGGCAACGGCGCGACACGCCGTGGGGTGAGACCGAGCGGCGATGAGAGAGAGAGGGAAGGATTGGGAGGTTGGAAGAGACGATGGCGATGGTGTGTATGCGCGAAGGCCGGCACGAAGGCGGCGTGGCGTGTGACGGGCGCACGAGGGGGCGGCTCACGGTGGCAGCGTGGAGCGCGGCGATGGGCGCGACGACGCGGACGGATCGACAACCGTGGCGCGCGAGCCTGAGGCGGTGCGACGATGTGGCCGTTGCGCCGGCCGAGAAAGGCGTGCGGTGGTTGAGCAAGGCGCGGGCGGATTGCGCGTGCGGACGTGACGGTGATGCAGCAGCGCGCATGGCACGACCAGTGGCGCGGTTGCAAGGGCGCCGGCACGGTGGCGAGATGGCTCGGCGCACGCGAGGCAGGGGCGCAACTCGGTGGCCAAGGCGCGGTGTGGCAAAGGCGGCGAGCGCACAAGCGAGCGGCGCGGCACAGCAGAGGCAGCGGCAGCGCGTGCGGACGCCGGCTGGAGGTTGGGGATGGGCCTGATAGGTGGGGTCCACCTATCGGTCTCCCGAGGAGGAGGGAGGTGTTGAGGACTTCGGGCTCGGCGCTTTGGGCCGTGGCCTGGCTCGGCCCGGTGCGGGAGGGAGAGAGAGGTAGGGGCGAGCTGGGCTAGGAGAAGGACTGGGCCGGCCCAGGTAAAGGAGAGGCAAAAGGAGGAGCGAACCGAGGGAGGCGATGCGGACTTTGAGTGCGGGTTGGGCCGCTGCTCGGGAAATCATGAACAGAACGCGTATTCGCAGAACATAACCAAAACGTGCACGAATTAGAAATTCGCACGACGAATTAGATCCGAAACACGAAAACGGGAATGGTTAGCGGAACAACGATAGGAATTAACGACACGTTAAATCTCGATTTAACGACTCGCTAAACTGGAAATTAAACGACTTTAACGTAAAATCAATTTACGTGTATGAAATTAAACTCCGTACTGTAGATCAATCTTGCGTTAGCTAATTAGATTAGAAAATCTAAGTAATTACAGGATAGGTCAAAGATAGATTGATTCACATGAGCAAAACGTATGCAAACCTGAGATTTGGTGGAGAGGTCAGCGACGGATTGCTGTTGTTCATCGCTGTTTGGCTAGAAAACCTGAACAATTAAACGATAGATGAATTTAGATTGATTCGCAAGAATAAAATATATGCGAACCTGAGATTTGGTGGAGAGAAACCAGCTGGCGATGTGCTGTGAACAGGGAGCAGCAGGGACGCAGGGGAGACGGCTGGCGGCTGCTGGCTGTTCGGCCGAACCGGCGGCGGCCCGACAGAGAGACAGCGTGGGCGCAACGCGGCTGAAAAATAATGGGGAAAAATGGGGGCTTGGGGGTCTATTTATAGGAGAGAGTTAGAGATAAATCTAGTTATCCTTCTCCTATTAAAAGAAATAGATAAGATTTCAAAGGGATAAGATTTGGAGTACTAATTGATTGTAATTAGTTTTTAAGTGAGAAGGAGGTGGGGATGTGGGCATGCACAGCTGGAGGGGGAGGATGTGCTGTGCGGCAGGGGGAGGTGGGGGATGTGTGATCTGGAGAGGGAGGGAGAGATCGCACACGAGAAGGGGAAGGAAGGAGTGCGGCCAGGGGAAAAAAAGAGAAAAAGAAAAGGAAAAAAGGGAAAAAGGGAGAAGGAAAAAGAAAAGAAAAAGGAAGCGGGAAAAAAATTGCCTCCAATTTTGCTGATTTTTATTAAGTTTATTAGAGCAAATTTTATCGATTGCAATTCAAATTTAAATCATGATAATCATTTAAAACGCTTTCGGGATATTTTAGAACATTTCGAAGAGCTTCCAATTAATTGAATTAAATTTATTCACTGAGTTTTCTTTTGAACTTTAATTAATAAATTATTTTTAATGCACTATTCAATTAATTCTTGGCTTAGGTAAAGCTCAGGGCATGACAATTCTACACAACATTGATATATTTTTATCGAATAACTGTCATTAAATTATATTACCAAAGACATTAGGAGCAGTAGAAATTTGGAGGGGTATTATCGTTAAGCCCGAAAGTCACGTACATATTATCTTGTCTTCTGCTGAGCTACCGCGGATGCGCACATAGAGGAAATGGTCTTCTCTTCTGTGATGTTGCCAAAACTCACTTACGTATTACCTTTTTGTTTGCCAAAAAATCTACATTACAAAATACGACTGATCAATTAATTAACAAAGTACTAAAATATTATTTTTAATTAATGACTCAGATTAATTCTACGGATAGTATAATACTACTAGTAGAGAGCATCGGAAAGGGACCCTGATAACAATGGTGGTATGCAAAGTACAATTTTATATAAATATAAACATAAAAAGGAGTTGCATATTAAATATGATGCTACTTTTAACTTATAATATCTATTATATATATAAAAATATAGCTGTTGAAATATATAGAAGCTAATTAAGAGTTATATCTCAAATTCAATTTAATTAGCTCATGAAAATTGCACAGAAAAATCCCTCAACTTACATAAAATTTGGCTAAACTGAAATCTTTCGTCGACACTACAACTCTGGCCCAATCAGATTCCCAAATAAATTACAGTTTCAATCTGTATATCCTTCATCTGCATCACTACTAGTACTAGGTTTGGAGAGAATGACAGTAGCAGATACAAGTACAACGCTTAACAACACTAGCCATTATGGTACCGTCTTTTTCACAAGACCTTTTTGAATTTTGGCAGGTAACACATGACCCCCGAGTATTATGGCTCTACAGTTTCACAAAACCATGATGTTAATCGATTGTCCTTCTGATTCATCACACTTTTGAGTTCAAAAATAAAATCTCAAATTTGTGAATTATTTGATATGTTGCATAAAATGTTTTAATTAACTAGCTAAGTAAAACACCTTTGATTTTGATGTAATAACAAGTTACTAAATTAGTTTTACTTAACCGTGTGTTTTTCTGAAATTGTAAAATTACAATATCAAGGTTTATGTGCGTCAACAATTGATAATGCCTTTGAAATATAAAATCAAATTTCAGATCTATGAACTATTTGAGCTATCGTATAACGATTTAGCTAAGTAAAGCGAATATAGTCATATTTGCTCGGAGAATAACAAAAATTTATTGAATCCTCTTCTGGAATGACCAACACTACCAACCAAGAAACCGGAGGAAAATATGAGCTAATCAATTAATCAATAGATCGTGACGTAAGCTTACAGCAAGTTCAATAGTACAACCAACTACCAGATTTAATTCATCTATAGTTAATCTAATAATCAATTCATACAATAGTTATCTATAAAATATCAATACATGGTTCCATATATCATACTTTTATTTTGTCTTGGAGCCCGTGTGCAGCTAGCTACAAATTAGTAGCTCACCTCTCTTCTCTCTTCCCTTTTATCTTTTAAAATATATTTATAGCTGACTTATAACATGCTATCGTACCTGCTCTTAGACGAAACGATTACGGACAGAAAGAGGAATCTTTCCCTTCGGTTCTAATTTTCTTTGTCTGATATACGTGTCAGTAACCCTAAAACAGAGAAAACAATAATTCCCAATAAGGTGCCATGCATTTTTTTTCTTCCTATTGGTTATTCACCGTCGCAGTTGATACGGATTGGTCGGCTAGTAGTATATGTGTGGACAGTACTGGTGGGAGCCATCAATTTATATCGCTCGTTCGTACCGTTGTTCCTCGAACAGTCCTCATCATCTGCACGTTTGAGATCCAGCCGTGCGGTCACGAGGCCGTCGGCCGTCAGGTGATCGATCGGATCGATCGAGTACTAGGAGTGAACTGGCTCTGTCATCAAAAGTATCGATCCGTCTCTGCAAACTCGGGGCCGGCGCATGCACCACACGGCACGTCACACCCAGTACGTACGCCGCGTCGCACGGCACGGCACGCGACGTCCGGCCGGCCGCGGCGCGGTGAGGCGATCGACTGACCCGGCGCCCGACGTACGTATGCACGCCAGGCGCGTGCGTTGGGTCGACCGGCGCACAGCGCCGAGAAGACGACGGAGGGGTCAGCGGTGTACAGGGCGCGGCGCGCGGCGCGAGGCGCCCTGTGAAGATGAGAGAGATCAGTCGATCGATCGAGGTGGTGGTGGTGGTGGAAGAAGTCGATTGGCCAAATTCTGGCCGTGTCGTCGCGTGCGGCCGCTATAGCGTTCTGAATGCAGGTGCAGAAGCCGCGCGCGCTGCTGGCCCTGCTGTATGCTTTGCTTTCCTGCCGGAGTGAGTTCTGGGCTTTGTATGCATGCAATGCACCTGCGGGTCTGTCTGCGGAGTTTTTTTAGTTATAGTTTTTTTTTTCTAAAAGCTGCTTCTATTAGAAGCTGTCTTAAACTATTCATAATTTCTAAGAATATGTAGTCACAGATTCTGAAAAATAAAATAAGAATGAAGCTAGAAAAGCTATGTTTAGGAGCTTTTCCAAATTCTTAGAAGTTAACTATAAAACAGTTGTTTCTTAGAATCTAAAACTCTCTCAAAAACACCCTACGTACCCATGGGCGGCTCTAGTTGGACGGTGGAAGCTCAAGCACACACTACCCATGTTAAAAGCTATGAAAACCCTTACAAACATCGTCTAAAATTTTGGATCTTTTTCGGGTACTCTAAAATATACGTGAGCCCTTCATTCTATTTAATCCTATGGGCCAAACTAGTTTATACTAAACTTGGTAATAGTGATAATAGTGGTAGTAGAAATTGTTGAGGGGGTAGAGTAGGAATGAACATAATGGCAACAGTTACCGGCAATATCTTAATTACTCTGGTCCGGTCGCATAGTAGAGAATAGAGATTGAACGGTAGGTTACCAGAGGGCATCAACGGTTCCTGACGATCACGTCGTTGATGTGGAGCGCATGAGCAAATCTATCCCGTCAGCACCGATAGAACAGAGGGACTACATGCATTCGTCCTTGATAAAGATGTAAGATCATTGGGACGCATGGTTTTGTTCAATCAGAAGGCTAGGCCAGTCAAAACAATCTTATACATACCATTACAACCATTTTGTGCAATTTCAATAATGAAATTAGTTTCTTTTTAATTTATTAGACTTATAACTCGGCAAATCACATATTTCTGAATCAAACTGAAAATAAAACTGAAACCAAAATCCCTCATAGCATGGCCTTCTCGATCAGAAGTGGGTGGCTCTGGTAACATCCTTGAGATTAACAAAGACAAATCTGAGCACCACTCTAATTGCAATGTTAGGTTGTTGGGTACGCGGTCATTGTAATTGAGTAAAATGCATCATCAGTTGAAAGGTTATCCGGTAAGCACGCCCAATGATCTGACGACTTTATACAAGATGTCAAAACTATCCCTGCTAATGCAACCATGTCTAAAATGCTCTCTTAAATGAATGGTTGGATTTAGTCTCTACTACCTTACTGTCTCTGCCTCTACCAGTGTAGGGTACCACAAAAACTCCCAAAATTTTACATCAAAGATAATAGAAAGAGGAGCTAAAATTTTATCTAATTTGTTCATATTCTTCAATTCTAACATCACTGACTACATCCACTGTACGTACGTACGGGCTTTTGCATTGGAGTGAAGCGCCGTGCTGTCCGACTGTGCGGTGCACACAGCACGCAGGCAGGCAGACCAGCACCGATCGCGTCGGGAATTGGAGCGACCGGCGTGCCGGCCGGGCCGGCGAGCGATCGACCGCGAGACGGCCATACCGGCCGGGCGGGCTGCAGGGCCGGCCTCTCGGGTGTTGGGTGTCTCTGCGTGCGTGTTGGCCGGCGGGCACACGGCCCTGCTGTCAGGTGTCAGCCTGCCTGCAGTACGGTGCTGTGTACATGGACGCTAGCTGCTACGTTTTGCTTGGTCTGTACGTACTGTAGTAAGTACTTTGTGTTAATGTGCGTGCACGGGGTGATCATACGGTGCGGTGTCAGATAGGCTTGGGTCGTCGGGAGTTCACGACCCCTTTTTTGTGTTTGTCTCCTCCTGATCCGGTCCTGTGCTACGTACATGCACGCATACGCGTCACTACATGGCACGGTATTGACGGGAGATACGAGGTAGCTAGGCAGGGCTTTTGTCGATAGCTAGCTGAATAAAACGATTCTTTTCATTAACCCAATGCACTATATTTTCTCTATTATCAAGCCCAGCAGGAAAACACATTAATTGCATTTTCAGGAAATGTATTTTAATTTCTAATAATCTCATTTTTGCGTGTCATTGAAATCTGTAGTTATAAATTCTTTAATAAGATATATACTCACTCTGTTTCACAATGTAAGACTTTCTAGCATTACCTATATTCATATAGATGCTAATGAATATATATATAGTTAGATATATTCATCAATTGATAATTTTAGAGAATACTAGAAAGTCTTATAATATGAAACGGGGGTAGTAGATTAATTTCATCTATCACTACATAGATATGAAGGTCCAAATATAAAGACGTAACAAAAGACAAAAATAAACTATGATTAATACATATTCATAATTATATATTTTTTGTTGCAATATGTTGAAGTCAAATTTGATCAAATATATGTATTGCTATATCACACATTAATCTATTGTTGTTTAAAACTTTTCATAACTATTTGGAAGATACAAGATCGAAACGAAAGAGTTTCAACTCGAGGGTTTAAAACTGATTTCATACATTTTGATGATAAAACACATGTTCGCAATCCAAAATTAGTAACTCGTAGCCAACTTTACTGGTCTAACATAGCCCTCATCATTTGTGTTCCATGCATCAACAATATTTATACTTTATTGGGAAGCACATGTAGTATTGTGGTGGAGTGCACCCCACTAACTATGGTTTAAGTCCTTGTGCTTACTAATATTATCCACACGCAAATAGTATATCAATAGGAATCTAGCAAGTATGTACAGAGAGATATGCCACTGGTCCCTATCTCTTTGACTATGTGTTAAGGTGCGTATTTACGGGTGTGTTTTGATATGTACATAGTAGTATATATGTGCATCTACGTCTATTATTTAATTATACAAAAGTATTATATATTTGAGACAAATGAAGTACATAATAAATGTTTAGTTGTATTTGAATATCATATTCCACAGTTTGAAACAGCATTCTTTCTTAGTACTGGAAGACTAGGAAGCGCTAACTTGGCTTGAAAAGTAAAATGACATCTCGTATAACTGAATTAAGTTACAATCATTAGTACAACACACTGTTCAACTCCTTTTGATCATAACCACACATGCTAATCCTTTCCTATCTTTTCATGTCTGGGGTGCATCATTGACTAATAACGACTCTTATACTGAATCACATGCAGCTAGCCCTGCATTGAGTTCCTGTAGACATTTCATAATCCAGTTCATAGTACATATGTATTGATGTCTCCATATGCAATACTCCTGCTCTGCTTTAATTTCCTCCGTTTAACGTGCGATCGACACGTGGAGATCGATCTTGCCTCCCCAGTTCTTTCTTGGAATGAGACAGACCTAATGATCGATCTCACTGCAACTCTGCAAGTATTCAATCATTTCCCCGTTAAATTTTGCACCCAGCTAGCAGTACAGTTTAGGTCACTTGATCAATTTGCCTAGCAATCTTCTCTGGGCCGTACGTCCGAGCAATTTCTCTTCACTTTCACATGATCTGTACGACATGATTCGCGGAGAATTTATTATCAGCACATTTGCCAGCTACTCCCTCTACAAAGCTAATAATATATCAATAAGCTGGTTGTAAAACTCTTTACGATCTTTCTTTTAGCTTAGTAGTTAGCTCTTTATCATTAATATAAGATCCAATTGTCTGTTCACAGAGTTTGTTGGTTCTTTTGTCCAAGCCGGCTGTAATCTTACATCCCACTTTTCCTCTCTCTCCTCTCATATCTCCTCCACATCAGCATTTGGTCAGCTTATACTTGCTTTAATAATGAAAGATTTTTAATTATTGTCTAGATTTGTATGAGTGCTAATGAATCTATATATATATATATATATATATATATATATATATATATATATATATATATATATATATATATATATATATTGTGAATATGAATGGATGAATCTAAATAATGCTACAATATCTTATAATATAAAACGGAGGTAACACGAAGGGATAAATTAAAAGACACAGATTTTTAATCACATACTAGCAATTATATCAATCAGTTCGCAGACATCCTAGCGTGGGAGCAAATGGCCAGTTTCAGGGTGTTAGGATTCAAATCCTCGTGATCGATCGACTCACCAGTAATAATGTCCTTGCAGGACCCTAGATCGAAGTTTCTTTTTCATATGAGAGGGATCTCCCAACTTTCCAAGGCCAACTCATCGACACAAAACTCTTGAAACCCTGATGATCCTTGAAACCCTGATGATCCATGTGTCTCTATTGCGTTGTGCATTATCCTTTGTTCTTAATTGTGAGCTGTCAAAGGGAGAAAAGGGCTGGATCGAGTGATCTAGCCCAGCTAAAACTTTCATATAATTCTTGTGGTCCTTGACTTGGTACACGCACATCGATCGTGAAGAAAACTCTGCTGCTGGAGGAGATCATTCTTGTCGGTCTCATCTTCCATCAAGTAATCACCTTAATTATCATGATCTAGTCTCTTTCTCCCCCTTCATCACGTTGTGGTAGGCCCATCATATCAACCGGCCTTTTGTGATACGAAGAATGAGGGGGAAAAGAGAGAAGAAAATGACAGCAACCTAAGCAACTGGAGTAGACAAAGGCAAGCCCCATATGTACACAGTACTGAGTACCCTGATGCAACCGATCTGCTCTATCCGTTTTTCCATTTGACGTCGCTGATTACTAGATCAACGACTTTTGACCATTTTATTCAAATTTTTACATAGATATACAAAATTATAAATTCTTTTAAAGTTTATTAGTAATTAACCAAATCATAAGAAAATAATTAATAATTATATAAATTATTTAATTAAAACTAAGGTAGACTTAAAAGTAAATAAAACTGAGGGAGTAGCTAGGAGTAGATCAGTAGCTATTGCAACATTGAATTTTTGCATGTCTGCAGTGCTGGCCGGGAAATTGAAAAGATCCTAGTGAAGTGCTGAAGGCTAGCTCCTAGCTTTGTGATTACGAGAAGCACATGCACGCACGCATATGTGGTCGATCGCCAAAACATGCTGGGGCTAGCGAGCATGAATATC
This sequence comes from Oryza brachyantha, assembly GCF_000231095.2. Lineage (NCBI taxonomy): Eukaryota > Viridiplantae > Streptophyta > Magnoliopsida > Poales > Poaceae > Oryza > Oryza brachyantha. The sequence continues at coordinate 14,196,664 of NC_023170.2, forward strand.
ATGTAGTTAGCGGTCGGTGCAGTGATCAGACCATAGATGTGATTACAGATTAATTGTGTCCTCCGGTCACGCCGTATGTATGTGATGCTTTTGATTTGTGTTGTCTTGTGGCGCTAGCTAGATAGCTAACTAGCTAGCATTGCTAAAGAGAACAGGCATCTCTCAAGATCAAACTAGAGCTGTGTTCTTTTACTGAGGATGGATGAAAAATAAAAAATCTGAATTTTTAATAATTATTTAATGGTATAAACGATTGAATTAACCATTATAAAGTTAAAATATACTTTAGAAAGATAAGGTAATAACCTTTTGTACATAAATATTTTGCAAACAACGCACCATTTAGCGATACAAGAAACATGCACACAAAAGCAAAAAAAAAGAAAATAAAACGAGAATAAAACCGGAGAGAAGAACACACCAATTTAGGCTAAGGTTGACGTAAACCTTGTCTCTTTATTGAATGACAAACCTAGAACAGGCGTACAACCGTAATGCATTTGGTGACAATGTTTTTATGTCACTGTAGGTGTGTGGTGTTTAAGTTTGAAAATAAGTTTTTTTTAAAGTTTGTTTTTAAAATAAAAAATTAAAAGGTTAAAAAATAATAAATATTCATTGACAGGAACAGGTTCTTGGGGTGTGCTGTACGTATGCCCTCTTAAAACTCGGAGATTCTTCACATTTTCAATTTTCTATTCAAGGATTTTCAATTTGCTTTGTGAAGATTTTGACTTATTTCCACATGGTTTTATCTTTCTCCCCTTCTATACTTGTTCCATATACTTATCTGTTTTTATCCTATATATTTGTTCTCGTTTTAGTTTGTTGTTAGCCTTTCTTCCATATTTTTCCTAACTGAAATTTTTTATCTGACTATTTAACTATATAAATAATTCGACTCAGGATTGCTATTCCTCATGCGCCGTTGTTTTTTTTTTCCGTTAACATGCAGTTGATACTGTGAACCCTTTAATTTGTCCTCGAGATTTTCCGTCTTCATCCATGATTTTGAATCTAAACATCAAGAAAAGTGACCGAGAATTTGGTTATTAATCTGAGTCACCTGACAGGCTGACAATGACACATAGTCAACCCCTTTCTTCCGAAATTCCTCAAAATTTTCTCATGATCTAGTGGCAAATCTCATGACATAATTAAGGTATTATTCAGCGATATATCCACATAGGTCAAGAAACCAGTCTGACCTGGTCAACCTGCACACTCAAATGTCCGTACTCTTTCCCACAGTGGCAAAAGAGCGAGAGGATCAAAATAGAGATCGAGATGCTCGATTACGTACGTACGGACATGCGGATGATGATCTAATTAAACGTGGCCGGAAACGGACGTACAGAGCATGGCAAGAAGCCAAGAACAAAATGCATGTCGTCTCGTCGTGAGCCAAGTTTAGCCCAAACTGACACAACCACCAGCATCTGCATGTCCTGAATTTATCTAATCATGCATGCATATAGTATATATCGTATAAAGCTTTCTGGGACAGATCAAAGGGGAGATCCCCCTTGGCTTAAGAGAGGATCATATCTCATGGGAACAAGCGCACGCAGGTGCGTGGGTGCATGCAATCCATGATAAACCAAATCAGATCGTCTCAAGGAAATGCACTATCTATAGAATTTTTTTTTTCCCAAAAGGAGCATCTTGTTAGGAAAATCAACTTCTAGTAACGAATCTGAACAACTTAGCTACTAGCAGGCCAGGCTATCTTTTTCTTAAAAAAGTTTTACAGTGATTAAAAAACTACCAGAAAGTAGGATAATTTTATCATCCTTAAAAAATATCTCTATATACCAAAATTTACACTTGAAATTATGATAACTCGAGATATAAATAACTAGAGATACTAAATTTTCACTATAAAAGATGATATTTCTTGGTATTTTCTTAAAAACTTGGATATTAGGGAATGATCTAATATTAATTATCAATTAAATAAGTAGAAGTAGGGCTTCGAACCCAGGCTGGCTAGCCCAGTATCTTGGAGAGCTTGCCAGAAGATCCCTGGGCGTTTCTTATCTCTTGGTATTTTCTTACTAATGATAAAATTGCTCCAGAAAGTATATAGCGACGAAATGGCGATAATCCAGCGAAATGATATGGACTCTATGGGCGCAAGCTGCGCGCAACTGGGGGGAGGTATGCAGTTGCACGTAGCTAGCTAGCAAGATAGCTTGCGTAGTTGCATTTGCTGCTGGTCCTGCATGCGAGACCGACCAGCCGGCTGCAAAAGATGGCTCCATTTGTCTGCTGCTTTCCAGGTCGGCACATATGTATCATTGCCTCACCTCAATTAAGTTTAACTAGTGACTGCATGCTCTGGATCAATCATCACGTACCGAATGCATCGTCCATGACCAACAAACATATCAGGGTACGTACCATGCATCGCCATGCACCAACAGGTCTATTGCAGTCTTGCAGTTGCAGAGAGGCCTGTGAAATTAATGCACATCCAGAATTCAGTTTTAAATTTACTTTTCATGTGGTACTTTTCCTGTCAAGAACTGAAAAAAACATCTCCTGAATTAGTTCAGTGCAATCAACATGTACGGCAATCATGTGTGCCTCTCTCCAGCTGCTCCTGACGAGTCTTCACGAGCTGACCTGAGCAGCTGATCAGCAGCTGGTCGAATCCTCTCAAAGCCCAAACCCTATACTATACATATACATATATTACTGCTACCTCGATCTTTATGGGGAACGACGATGCAGATCCACGGTGCCTAAAGGCAGAATCTCATGGGAGTTAGTAGCCTGAATGATTAGTGAGATTCATATATAAACCATAGTGTCTGCACTGCGTGCAAGCAGCTTCTGGCTATCGACGACTTGTAGAGAACATTACATTGGCCCTTTTCTCCGGTGAGAGGGCTGCATGTGTTCCTGATGCCCTCCTCTCCCCTGCGCCATCATTATCCCAACTCGTCACCAACAAAAAAACAAAACGCAACAGGACGAACAGCTGATGTAAGTACACAATATACTAAACTAAAGCAGATCAACCAGTATGCAAGAATATATATCATCCCCGTATTTTTATTTTTGCTTATGTTTATAGGCCAAAATTTATATTGTCAACCTTAAAGTTGAAGTTGATTTTAGGATTTTTTTTACCGAAGATTATTTTTCACTCCTGGCTTGTAGATCGCTGAAAATACATATATAAAATTTTTATTCACAAATTATTTTTATTTACAAATATACCGTTTGGTTTTTTCGTGAAAACCCAACTTCACCCCTATGTGAGTTTGTGTGACTTGTGAGACAAATGAGAGTAAATTATCAGATGTGCTAGCTATCCATCCATGGCTAGCTGCTTTTCGTGTTGTTTTGCATGTAACCGCTTTTTGGTGAGGAGCTGCATGATGGGGGCCACTCTGTCTGTACTGACCGCAACCTAGCCTGCAATAATGTGACCGAAGGTGAGCGCCCCATTTTTCAGAATCATCGGAGGGTGTTGAATAGGGTAATCAACTGGATTGCTGTTATTGTCCATTAGTACTTGTAGTATATCTAAGATAAAATTTCAAAAAAAAAAAGTATATCTAAGATTCTAAGAGATATAAAATTTTATATAGACAACAGTAGTACCTTCTGATATTTTCTCAAAAATAATAAAATTACTTAAAAAAAGTCTCCAGCATTATCTAATCCTAACCTTGTCAAGGTAGATCCGCCCCCTTGTTCATATCATATCACCATCCATGCATACAAGTACAAATCATACATGCACATTAGCAACCGCATATATAGTCATATTGTAGGAATATCTAGCACCTAATACGTACAGTATGTGTGTTCTTCCCCATCATCATTAGATTAACCGACACCTGAATCTCCCTCGTCCTGCAAGAAAATATGTGCATTGGACGGATATGCTCGTGCATGCACGTACGTCTTTTCCTCGGGTACGAACACATTTTGTGCAATTATGCATGCATATACTGGGACCTGGGACGGAACCACTTGCCTGATAGAGCTACACTGATCCATGCTCGCAAGGTTGGTGTGAGAGCTGGGATGGATGATTCCGAAAAAAAAAGGACGGACTTGCTCATAGGATCTTTTAGCACACGGATGTATGTCCACCCGTTATTTGCATGTCAACTAAATAATCATAAAAAATATGAAAAATTTTAACAAGATAGATAAATATAAGTTATATCACTCTACAAATATACAAGTTTAAATTCAACTTGTACAAGTTATATTAAAAATAACAAAAAAAATTATAAATATGTCTATACTTAGTCTCAGTTTTGTTTTAAAAAAACTATTTCCCCTTTCTCATCTGCATGTGAGGCTCAGGCCCAAAAATTCAAACTAGTTATAGGCTTCTCCTCTAGCAACGCCAATAGATCAAACAGTACTCCAAGATCCGTGAGATCCATCGATCCCGAGTGTTCCATACATTTTGCTGCCCCCCCCCCCCCCCCCCCCCGGGGCACGCCTGTCGATCCGTGTAAGATTAATTTAGCTCGACCTTGCATTTCACGGACATGGTGATCATTGAACTGGCCTATATTAGTAACGACTTTACGGGCAGCAAAAACATAGAAGAATCAGGTTTCTCATAGCGACACTGTTCATAGCGACATGTAAGTAAAGTCATAAAAATTTTGTTTGGCGAAATCTAAAGTTCTAACAAGCAATTGGTTAGATGGTAGCGCGCGCTCCTTACCGTGTAGTAGAGCGGTTAGGTGTTTTGCGGATTCTGACTTTTAGTTTATCTTTTGAATTCTACAATTATAGATTCTCGTAATCTATGAGAATTTGGATTGTTGATTCTAAAAGAAAATTACGCTGGCGGCCAGAAGCTCCCGCCAAACTCAGGGGGGCGAACTTTTCAAGTGGAAAATCGTGAGATTGGAACAAAAATTGCCAAAGTTCAAGGAAACCCAATTTGCTCCCAAGTTATTGGGGGTAGGTTAAATTTGGAGCCAAGATACGCGGCAAGACGCTGATAGGACCAAGGGGCGCAGCTAGCGCGGCATGCATGGCTGCTGACATGCACAAGCACAACGAATATATATATGTCTGGTCGGTCGAGTGCACTGGAGACCGGTGACTTCACATGCTACTGTGCAGCTGCTGATCATCGATTCACCGCCGATCGGTGCCACAGTGAAGCTCAGCCACGCCCACATATACGGATCGATCGATGGATCGATCTGTGTACAATTAGTGTACATGCATGCATGCATGCGAACGGTGTACCATCATGCAGGATTCCAGCGAGCTAGCTACGTAACATTACTATGACTGTACAAGCTACCAGATGCATGCGGCCGGCCTCGGACCTGTGCAGCGTGCAGGCACGTTGTCGTGCTTGCTAAATGATCATTTTTACTAGTTTTGAGGAGGTACCAATAGATACCACTGTTTTCTATATAAAAATTGGTTTACATATAAAACAGTGGTACCTCTTGAGAGATAAGAAAAAACTTTAGCTAAATATATGTGATATGCATCTACAAACATGAAGACGTACACACGCACGAGTGTGTCTGACGTACGGGTGTATCACTGCATCTGCTTCATCACATTAATATAACAAGTGAACTCGGCAGGAAACAGTACTACTACATAAATGATCATCTATGAGGGTTCAAAACTGCCACCTGTAATAGCTCCTTGACACGTTAGGACCGCATACGCAACGCAGATCACGTACTTGGGGAAAATCTTTTTGTCTCTGATTTCACTTATGAGGACCTCAACGGAGAGAGTAGGATTCTTGAATCCGATCTTCGGGAAAATTTTCTTGTGTCTCTATCTTGTGATTTCACTTTTGTTCTGTTCTGCACAAGTTCTGATTTTATCACTACACACATCCTCTCCTTACGTTCACACAGGAATTTCACCTGAAAAGAGAATTATTCAAATCCACTCTTTTTACAGCCGGACGGTCAATCAACTCGCTTGTTCTCACACGAGAGAGCCAATTGGACAGTTTGGCCTACCTGACTGGACAGTCTGATAGTTTTAAGTTTTAATTGTTGCTACTGTAAGTGTTTTTTTAAGAAATGTCCATCCCCCCTCCCCCTCGCCGCTAGTTGACTTCTCAGGGACTTCAGGCTCTATTGAAGTATGCATTAATTGGTGCCGCTATCATCCGAATATAAGTTAAGTGCATGAACTACCTCTATATATGTTAATCCAAGGAAATAAAGTCAACCGCAATTTCAAAGGATTTCAAACAACCGAGTTCTAGCTAGCTAGGAGAGATCTCTTCAGCAAGAACTAAAGCGGGAGAGGTGATATACTAGTCACCGGTACAATTAGCTCCATATATTTATCATGGGCATAGCTACAACAAAATATAGAGTGTGACATTCACTTGTTTTTTTATTGATTTAAACTGGGTTTTCCTAGGTGTCTGAATTTAAATTAAAGAAATAAATATATGATTATAATAGATGAAATCTAGTTAAAAAAAATTCAAAACCGGGTTCATGGGATCCCCTGGCTTCACGTAGCTCCACTGACCACTCATGTATATTATATAGAGAAAGTGTACGGTCTCGACTTCACATATATAGGCTATACTCGATCGACCATTCTGATTGACAAACGCAAAGCAGACAACACAATCATGCATGCATGGTCGCAAGACGATATATATTAGAGAGATTTAACAGGAAAGCAATCGCAGCATGGATGTTCCATCGATCGAAGCTGATTTTTCTTTGGTCTGAAGCGAACCAACTTTGTGCTTGTGTGTGAGGGGAGAATAATTGCAATTGGGTTAGCACGCACCCTTCTACCCCGGATGGGCCCTCACATTCCTTTTGGCATTACCAAACACAATGCACACACACAGTGACACAGTGCCCTTGCCTCCCCGGCCTCTCCCTGGTGTGTTGTGTCGATCTGGTCGATCTATCAATTTACAGGGAAGGGCCCCCCCCATTAATTTTTGTTTTTCTTGCCCACACAACCAAACTCCAGTGCACCTAGTCCACTTGTGGCTTTAATTTGCTGGACCAGTTTCTGTTGAGATGTGGATTTAGACATGTGTGCCACCTCAAGGATTTTATCCATGCTGTCAATAAGATACTCCCCTCCGGTTTGACCATTTATCTTATTTAAAAATTATAGAAATATCATTTATTTTGCTTGTGACTTAATTACTTTATTATCAAAAAAAACTTTAAGCACGACTTTTTATTTTTATATTTATACTAAATTTTTGAATAAGACAAATGGTCAAACGTTGCAACCAAAAAAGTCGAACATCTTACATTATGAAATGGAGGTAGTAATTAAGTAGGAGAAATTAAGTTATTTTTCATAAACGGAAATTATGTATAAGACATGTTTTATTTTTAATTATATCATATGAATAACACATACGCACACACCACACATGCATATATATCCATCAGTGCGGCCCGTAATTCACGCTTAAAGAAACATAGACATGAAGCAACTTGCTTTTCTCACTAAATTCCTATTGAAAAGTATAGCTCCATGTGTGTAATATACGTGGTACCCGTATCATATATAGTTGAACTCTAGTGTGTAGAGGCATGTCCCATGACTCTACCACACCGTGTCATCGGTGCTTTCTCAGTGTATTATTGTGTTGGTTGAATTTTTTTTAATTTTATATATTTGATATTTATTTTTAGAAATGAATCACCCCCAAATTCTGCACCATAACACCGTCACACCATACTTTGTTGGCGCGGCAGTGTTTTTGGCCACGCTGGTCTAGATAGCATGGCAAAAACCATACCTCATCAGTAGAACTAGCGTGGAAAAATGGTGTAGATTTTGGAAATAGGTATTAAAATAGTTTATTCTAGAATAAATGTTAAAAAGGTGCATGAAATTAAAAATTATTTTGGTGTGCATGACCGAGCTAGCTATTCTTTTATGTCCAGTATTAGCATTTGTGTTTCAGATAATGTTGACTAAGCTGAGCTATACAAACTATGGTCATATCTTTTATAGAAAAATGCAAATACTTGAAATTCTACCTATTTTGGATTTAAGATGCAAAAGTAAACCTAATAATTAATATGGATTTCAAAAATAAAGTAGAGTAATATGAATAATATTATTGGTCAAATTAAAGTTGTAACAAATTAAATAGTTTAACATTGTCAGGTATTAGTAAACGGATGAAGTATATGGAAATGGATATTTGGTTCTACATATACACACTGATCGGGCCATGTGACTAATCTGGGACCTTGTGAACTACTGCACAGCAGCTACATTTTAATCATTGAGACTGAATGGGGGCATTGATTTGATCACAATCAAGGGGGATGTTTTGCAGCTGGACTGAAGATCATGGCCTGATCCCCTCCTTGTTTGTTCTTCCTTGTATTGATCCTCTCCAAAGTTTCTGTGCTCCTGTACGTTCCGATACCTACAGTCTTGGAGCATGGCTACCCCACAAAATTCCTTAGCTTAACAATTCAACATTTGTCCCCATGTCCAAACCTCTAGACAGCAATCTAACTGGCTTTGCTGTATACCATTATGTTGTGAACAGCAGTTAGGTTGTTAATTTGCCTTTGCTAGTACCTCTCATGCAAAAGAGCTATAGGATCTGGAAAGGAGGCAGTCAAACTCTCACTTTCTGATTTTGACACAGCCAACTTCATGGCAAGGTCCAGGTCAAAATCTACAGGAATGGTTGCATATATAACTTGTAAATAAGCAGGCCATCAATCTAGTACAGGGTTTTCAAGTGAACATGCAAGTTGCTTCTTTTTTTCTCTCTCTGTTTGTGTTCACTTTTCTCCCTTTGTTTTGGCCTGTTTGCTCTATTTTCCATGAGCAGGATCCTGTGTGTAATTAAATGTTATGGTAACTGTTTATCCACTAGCCTATACTGTATCCATCGATCGATCTGCTTTTATATATGTTCATGCAGTATAGTAGTTCATTGCCGCTTCAGAGCTCGATCAGATGATGATGAGACGTAACACAAAGGAGAGTATACAGGATATATATATATATATATATGCAACAAATATATAGTCCATCGATCCGTCAGTACACTAGGTCCGGCCGGCCGGGGTCCGGATGACTGGAATGAGCACTGTATCTTGTCTGTAGTTTTCACACCGATCTCAAAATTATCTGCATTCATGTCTTCAAAAATCCAAGTTTGCCAGTAATTTTTTGTAGCACAAAAAAACGTACAACACAAAAATAAAACCGGTAAGCCTACAAGTCCGTCCATTATAGTACACGTATAAAAATCGGAGACCAACAGTAAAAGCCTTAACTTTGTTAAAAATGCACCTGTGTGCATAATATTTGTGGGCGTTAAGAGTTAAATCTGGGTGTAGAATAATTCACATCCCCACAACTGCACCACCAAATTAAGAGTTTTTTTTTACAATCCTTGGAAAAGTACTTTGATGTATTATATTTTTCAGTGTAATAATTTAGTACCTTGAGATATAATGTACCTTAAGGTATCATAATTCCTTGAGTATGTATTGAGAGATATCAAAATTTTACACTAAAATTTTGGTACCTGTTGGTGTCTTCTCAAGGACGGTAAAATTGCTCTAATTTTACACTATTTTTTTACCTCACGGTACTTTTTAAGGATAGTAAAAAAACCTCAAATTAAACCTTAATTTTGTGCTTCTCCATTACAATAACTCTATAGGCAAAGGGCTTTTTTACTATTGTTGAGAATTAACTTGAGTACCAAAAATTTTAATGCAAAATTCTAGTACCTTAATATACTTAATATACAGTGTAAGAAACTTGAAAAATATGCTACATATATGATTTCTTATATATCCAATCTAAATATTTGCAGAGGCATTGGTGTTTGAAGTTTGAGTTGTTTAAACTAACATATTACCAGACAAAGTGTCTTAGAATTCAGCCATACCTTTGCAAACTGACGACAAATATATATATACACACGTATGTACTGACAAAGTGACAAGAGACGATGATCAGAGAGGCAAAGAAGACGTACACAGCTATATATCCAGTACACTGGTCCATCTAATGAAGACCTTGTCATTAGAATCCTAACTAGCTGTAATGCCAAAGAGTACGTACGTTGGTGCCTACATGTGTTGTGCCTATCACAAAGCAATACATGCAGTAGCAGGTACAGCAAGAACCCAGCTCGCCGCAAATAAATTGTTCCATTTGGAGCCTTGCAGCTTAGCGAAGCTGTACTAGCATCAGAGCTTATATATGCATATATAGTCGCTAAGCTGTACTAGCATCAGAGCTTATATATGCATATATAGTACGTATGTGTACCTTATTCTAACTGATAATAAATAAACACTAATCATCTGATCCTGTAAGCTAGCGTCCAAGCCAATCATTCCCATCGGCTACCTCGAATCCGCTCGGCTCGGAAACATGACAAAAGCGTATGTTTAAGACGAGCAAAAGGCCAATCACGAGGCAGAGATCGGAAGAAAAGATCAATAAACAAAGCAGTGGGACACTACTCCAATTTAATCGAGAAAAGACAGGTTAATTAGTTAATCATCGCTCTATCTATATACATATACATATCCATATCCATATCCATATCCATCTCCATCTCCATCTCGAGCAGTATCAGACCAATTAGTAATTGTTTATGATCAATCTGATCGTGCTTTCAGCTCTGGACGTCGTTCGATCTGTCCCTCACTTCTACTAGCTCTGCAGCCTGCAGCGCATCTCGTCGTCGTCATGGCCTCTGAATATATTAATCGTTGTAACGTCGGGCCGCTAGCTGCGTTACGCACGAGGCGAGAGAGAGGTTAGCTCGATCGCCGGGATGTGACGGGTGGATGCGCCCGCGCGGTGGGTGCGAATGCAGCTAGCGCAAGAGGCGCCGCCCTTCCCCCACACCTGAGGGAGCTGCAGTGCCGAGGACGACGGGGCTGGCCGGCCGGCCGCGGCTGCCACACATGTAGGGAGCCCTGTGTGGGCTAAGCTGCGGTAGGTGCCTCTGCAGTGCAGCTACATACACCCTACTGAGAGACAGCAACTGTAGAAAAGGGTTAATGAGTCGTAGTGCCCTCATGTTAACGATCAGCTGCGTGTCTTAAATATGGTGAATTTATGTTTCCTTTGGCGAACACGCCATGATGAAGTCCCTGGTAACCAGCAGTCTTCAGATTGATTCTGGGACTGTTTGCTCCTCTTCAGTATACTGTATTAGTAGCTTTTGTAACCTGAAGGTTCTGTGCTCTTTTCCGTCCTGCTGATAATGCATGCTGCTCATGTGTTTTCCCGGTAATGAAAGTGGGAAAGTGGACAGATTTTCACCCCCGTCTTTTCACTTCTGCTTATGTTTATAAACCAAAATTAGAATTTTTAACTTTCAATTTAGAGTTGATTTTTAGGTTTTTTCATCATAGATTATTTTTTAGTCTTTGCTTTTAAATCGCATGGAACACATATATAAATAATTTATTCTCAATTTATTTTTCGTTTGCAAATATATCGTTTGATATTTTCTTGAAAAAACCAAACAATTACCCACTTTGTATTCTTGTGCGAGAATCTGCATATACGGTTTTTCTCCTGTACTTTCATGGTTCAGTAAAAATAAAACTGCTTCAATTCAACTGACTGATGAGGGCGTGCAACGAGATACAACCCAATAATCACATTCTTTATATACGAAAATGATCGCAAGCTGAAATTCTATAATAATCAATAACTAATCCCTTCTGCCCTAAAATATGAACACTCTGGAATCTTTCACCAGTATTACGGAGAGATGAAATCAACAGCTTATAAGCATAAATGAGAATTTAAATTTTAAAACTCAATTTTGGAGTTGATTTTTAAGTTTTTTTCCATCGTACTTTATGTTATGGTAATTGCTTCTAGATAAGTAAACACATCTATGCACAAGTTTAATATACAAATTATTTTTAATTGCTAATAAATCATTTCGGTTATAGTAAATATAAGCAAAATGCATGTTGAGCGTGAAAATTAAATAAGTGATGTTTGTCATCAATTGAGATGAGAAAGTGGGTGTGAAAATTAAATATGGTTGTATTTGATTGAAAATGAGAGATTACTGGAGAAGGAACTGATATCTTGAACAAAATTTGCAAGCTAGAAGTAACTACATTTTGCGACAGACGAAGTATGCAATATATGAATTAACCTAAATGCAGTGTTGTGTCTTCCACACCTCCATACAGTAATATATTGCCCAATTTCTTGTTATATAACTGTAGTTTACAATTGCACCTACAAAATTACCATCTATCTATCTTAAATATTATTCCTTTCATTTCAAACACCAATATTTACAATATCAATTTAGTTTCATGAAATCCACTATAAAATATCTTGAAAGCGTATTTATTTTGCGTTGTAGATGCAAATATATTTATATAGAGTTTTTTATCATCCTTGGAAATGTACCACATTTTTCAGTATAAAAATGGATACCTTGAGGTACCAAAATTTTGCACTAAAATTTTTGGTACCTCAAGGTACTTTTCAATGATGGTAAAAAGACCTATTTATATATATTAACTAATATTTCCAACAACACTGAAGTCTCAGTATTAAATAAACAGTAAACAACATTAATTGAATCTTTGCACCTCCAAGAAAGGAACTGTACTACTATATATTTTTAAAAAATAAAAATAAAATATGCATGGAAATATGGCCTTTAGCAACACATATATAAAGATTTCCCGATGCCTTTAAGTGCATTCTGATACTACATATTTATACTCCCTCAAGTTTGGTAATTTTTATTGTTTTGGACAATAATACAGTCTTCTAAATTAATCTATCTTTAACTATAATTTTATATTATATTATATATATATATATATTACTTTTATTAAATTGTTGTTTATGATTCATATATATATACATGTTGTACTAGTATTTTCAAACTCAATAGTTTAAAGTTATTAATAGTTAAAGTTTTAAAAGTTTGATCATGACATTATCCAAAATGATAAATATATAGCTGGAGGTAGACTACTATGTACTGTCTTCCAAAACCCCATTTTATTTGGAGCACAGCCGTAGCCGGATGCACACAGTAACCGTGCTGCGATTGCAACGTTTGCAAAGCCACCAGTTTTAGGACAGGAAACCCAATAAAACACCTACCAACTCCGGCCATATCCCTCCCTCCCTCTCTCTCTCTCCCCCCCACACACACACACCCCCTACATGATACAATCCTAAAAGAAAGCTGCTAAAACCTAAAGCTGGTAGAAAGCTGCCTCCCTCTCCTCCCCTCATCTCCCCCCATCTTTGGTGTTGTCTGTGTAGCAGCAAAGCCAAAAAAAAAAAAAATCGACACTGCTCCAAACACCTTTGCTCCTCCTCCCTCTCGATTCATAGCTGTACTCACTCACTGCATCTTCTTCCCTTTTCGTTTGTTTATTCTCGTCTCCGGCTTCCCCGAGCTCGCGCGCCTAGCTAGCTGGCCGGTAGCCTGGCCCAGTGATCTCCCCTGCGGCTTATATAGAGATAGATATCTAGCTCGGTTCGATTGATCCATTTCGCGTATTCTTTGTGGAGCTGTGATCAGAGGCGGGGAGAGGGAGGGGGCGGAATTCGTTGTCGCCGGCTTTGGTTTTAGGGAATTGGTTGGGAGAGTGGCCGGCGGTGCGCGGAGGCGGACATGATGCTGAGTTCATGCGCGCCGACGGCTGTGCCTCCCCAGGATGAGTCCGCTGCGGCACCGGAGCCGTTCCGGTCTTTGCAGATCGCCACCGCCGGTGCTGCTGCCTCCAAGAAGAAGCGGCGGCCAGCCGGCACTCCTGGTAAGTGGAGCTCTATCACGTATATACACATCCAATTACACACGGGCTACGTAGCGTACGCGCGTTCTTGCGCGGTGGGTCGTCTCTCTTGAGTCTTGAGAAGGGAGCTAATGAACACATCTGTGGCAATGGCGGGCGGCGGAGCAGACCCGGACGCGGAGGTGGTGTCGCTGTCGCCGAGGACGCTGCTGGAGTCGGACCGGTACGTGTGCGAGATCTGCAACCAGGGGTTCCAGCGCGACCAGAACCTGCAGATGCACCGGCGACGGCACAAGGTGCCGTGGAAGCTGCTCAAGCGGGAGGCCGGCGAGGCGGCGCGGAAGCGGGTGTTCGTGTGCCCGGAGCCGACGTGCCTGCACCACGACCCCTCCCACGCCCTCGGCGACCTCGTCGGCATCAAGAAGCACTTCCGCCGCAAGCACAGCGGCCACCGCCAGTGGGCATGCTCCCGCTGCTCCAAGGCCTACGCCGTCCACTCCGACTACAAGGCGCACCTCAAGACATGCGGCACCCGCGGCCACACCTGCGACTGCGGCCGCGTCTTCTCCAGGTACGGCGACCGCCACGGCGAGCTCCTCCCTCCACGCATCCATCTCATATATTCTCACATTTGTCATGCCAATTATAATTCTACCCCAAATCTTTTATTCCTAGATACTAACTACTCCTCATACTCTATACTACAATCTTCGATTCTCTTTGCAATCTTTGTCAAATGCGGTGGAGAGAAAAGGCGTGATGATTTTCGGGAGAATTTTTTGCGGGCCGGGTAGCTTTGCAATTGTAGGCCTCATCAGCAACACCCTTTATGAGCAGTAGCATATCTATTCATTCATGCCATACTCTGTACGAGTATTTACTCCCAGGAGGGAAGTAGTATTATTGTGGCATCAAAGAGGGGAGAGAGGTGGCAGCAGCAGCAGCAGCAGGAGGAGAGATGGCAATGCAGCAGAGCTAGCTGCAGCGCACAATTCCAGAGGACGCCTGGCTACCGATCGATCGATCGATCGGTCGATGGGTGTGTGACCGTGTGGGCGTAGCGTATGCACACGTACGGTGGCCATCGCTTCGGTGCTTGGAATGGCCGGCCGGCCGGGCAGCTAGCTTGGCTTGTGTTTTGCCTTTGCAGGGCTCCATTTAATGCATGCCCCGGCCATGGAACACAGGCCGGCTAGCTAGCTAGAGCAGCTTGCTGCAGGGCCCAAAATTTCACGCCTGACACAATCCCCCTGATCGCCTCCTTGGCTTCTTCTCCGTCCGTCTCGATCAGGCATGAGCATAGAATACTAGCTAGTTTAATCCAGATGCTAAGATGGAGTGGTAGGCTGGTAGCCGTTTGCCGCGATGGCGGCGAGCGGGAAGGCTTTGCTTTTCTCTGGATGTTTATGTTGCTGATTATTAGTACCACCTCGCTTGTTTGGTTCCTCGTGGGGGTTGTTTAAGTGTAGCGCTAACGCGCGATACGCCGTGTGGATGTGATGCACAGGGTGGAGAGCTTCATTGAGCACCAGGACGCGTGCAACGCCGGGCGACCGCGCGCCGCTGAGTCTTCGTCGCCCGGTCGTGGCGGCGCCGGTGCCGCGGCGGCTACGGCATCGTCGCGGCATCAACTTTTTGCGGTGGCCGCGTCGTTGTCGCGGACGGCGTCCAGCGCCAGCCCGTCGAGCGACCTTGTGGTGAGCCCGGTGGCCTGGGGTGGTGGTGGTCCGGCAATGGCGAGTCCCAGGGCTGCTCCTGCTGCTGCCAACATCACGGCGTTCCACCGGTTCACTGACCCGACGCCTTGTAGCCGGCGAGGTGGAGGAAGAGGCGGAGGAGGCCACAGCCTGGAGCTGCAACTCATGCCACCGCGCGGCACCACCGGCGCAGGCAGCGGCGGCGGCGGCACTCCAGTTGCAGCCTCTGGATACTACGCTTCGCCGCATTCGCCTGCTCATCCGTCCCAGCAGCCGGTTGCCGACGCAATGCGGCTGCAGCTGTCAATCGGGTTCGGCGGCTGCGGCGGCATCGCACGCGATGACGGCAACAACAGCAGCAGCGGCGAAGTGTCGGCCGCTGCGACTGCGACGAGGCTCAAGGAAGAGGCCCACGAGCAGCTGCGGCTGGCGATCGCGGAACAGGCGGCCGCGGACGAGGCGCGCGCGCAGGCGAAGCGGCAGGCGGAGCTCGCCGACCAGGAGCTGGCGGCCGCGCGGCGGATGCGGCACCAGGCGCAGGCGGAGCTCAGCCGGGCGCACGCGCTCCGCGACCACGCCATACGCCAGGTCGACGCCACGCAGCTGCAGATCACCTGCTACAGCTGCCGCCACAAGTTCCGGGCGAGGGCGGCCGCCATGAGCTCCGACGTTGCCAGCTACGTCTCGTCCGTCGTCACCGAGGGCGGTGACGCCGAGGTCGACAACGACGACGACAACCACCGCCGCCGCCGCCTCCTCAACGCTGCGGATGGCATGATGCCAAGAAGCCATTCTCGGACGATGGCGATGGACCTCAACTAGCTCGTCGCACAAATCACTGAAAAAAATAATCTTTTTTTCTTCTTTTTGTGCCAGATTGCTCTCCTTTTGTTTTACCAATGAGCCGGTGGTATTATGTGCTCATGTGCATGCGACATGCATGGCGATGTATTTCCGTATTTGTAATTAGATGCAGTGACGAGATCACTAGCTCCAGTGCCTTGTGGTGGCTGTGTGTTCTCTCACGGCAGATTGGCTGGGCAGGAAAGCTAAAAGGGGTCTACTACGCTAATTGCGACGTGCATGCATGGAATCTTTCGGTTGTTTGGTTGCTATTGGATTTTCTCACATTATCGTTTTGTTCGCTCGATCAGCAGCATTTTCTGCAGCAATGTAGAAACCGAGAAAGCATGTTTTGTCAGTAGCTCAGCTGATAAAAAAAGCACACCTGCATTCATAGGTAGAGTAGTACTACGTAGAAGTATTTCATTTCATATGAATAAACAGATAGTGATATAGTTATAGTTTGGATGCTGCTGTTGCTAGTCGGGAGCACAGCACTTAGACCTGTCTTGTTCCTAAAAACTTTTTCCAAAAACATTATATCGAATCGTTGAACACATAAATAAAACATTAAATATACATGAATATTAAAACTAATTATAAAGTTATATAGGAAATCGTGAGACAAATCTTTTGAGCCTAATTAGTATATGATTAGCCATGAGTGCTACAATAACCAGCATGTGCTAGATTCGTCTCGCTGTTTTTAGACGAAATCTAAAATTTATTTTGTAATTAAACTGTGTTTAATACTTTAAATATGTGACTGTACGCGTCGATATGACGTCTCTCCCGCAAACTTTTTCAAACTGAACGCAGCTTGAACTGAAGGAGGACAAGGTGACAATTTAGCTTTCACGTGTTACAGTGATCAGTAGCCAAAATGGCTGCAACCCGGGAACGGTTTTATGTTACTGGGGGCCGGGCATGCATTAGCCATGGTGGAAGAATCTAAGGGGACAGTGAAACTGGTGGGCACCGAGGAGAGGGGAGGTTGAGGAAAGAAAGGGGGTCTCACTCACAAGAGATAAAATTTCAAAACCCCAAGGTCACTGCTGCTGCTCAGCAATGGCACTAGTAGTCCAAAACAGCACGCACACACACGACCCCTTCCTGCTTCACCCTCTCTCTTCTCTCTCTCCCCGAACAGAAATGATGAAATGTTTCTGTAGATAATAATGGGCAAGGAAACAGAAGTGGACGCATGGTTTTCAGTGCCACGGCTCGCCCACTCACTTTCGCGGTCGTCCCTTCTCTCTCTCCATTTGTCTGTCTTGCTCTGTACCGTCTCTAGCACTGAAAGATATGCAGAAAGTATTACTGCCCGTGTCTGTGGCTGCATGTGTGGAAGAGAGAGACAGATAGAGAGAGGGGTTACTACAGTACTAGTCGAGTACTGCTAACCATGTTTAGACAAAAAATTTGGTAGAGGTCATATTAAACGTTTGATAGGATGTTGGATAGAATTTTGGACTCGAATAAAAAAACGAATTTTACAGCTCGACTGGAAACCGTGAGACGAATTTTTTTAGCCTAATTAAGCCATCATTAGCACATGTTGGTACTATAGCACTTATGGCTAATCATGGAGTAATTAGGCTCAAAAGATGCATTTTAAGATTTCTCTCATACTCCATTTAAATGTCAAAAATTCGACGTGATGTTTTTGGAGAAACTTTTTGGAAACTAAATAAGGTCATAATCCATTTGCGAAATGAATTGGGGCAAAGACTTCTTCATGAGTGCATGCGATTTCTTTTTGTACAAATGCTACTAGTAGCAGCAACTTAGCAAGATCCTGCTATGTGTATGCAGGGGAAGGGTGACGAGGATTTGATGAACGCATGAGAGGATGTTTTGTGGGGATGTTTCACGTGATGTCCACTGAACAACTGCACTGACGAATATGCTTTATACATTACAATATCGGTTGCTACGTTGTAAAGCTCAAGATCACATTCTAATACCGACCTAAACGTTCTAATTTAATCTGTCAAATTGTTGTGCTGGTATTTAATTTGGCCCAGTTTCGATCAGCGTATCGGCTAAGCAAGCTTATGTTGAAAAGGTTGGATTTACAATAGTCAGCAGGGGAGATGTCTAGACAAATTATATAAGCGAAAGAAAGTGAGATGACATTAACTGAGGAAGCTCAAGTCGAGCTCGTGTCCATCGTTCCATCGTATGGAACTAACCTTTCAAACAAAATACACCCTCTGTCATCTTATAATTAAGATGTTTTGGTTTTACGTAGATTTATTCAGAGATCAATATATCTGTTTATATATTTATCTATATTTAGTAGTATCATATGAATCTATAAATATCATAAAATCTTATGATATAGAACGGATATATTCCCTCCGCTTCATATTATAAGATGTCTTGGCTATGTCTAGATTTATCTTTTGACGAATGTGTATGTTCATATATATGTCTAGATTTATTAGCATTTATATAAATTTAGATAATACTTAAAAAACATTTTATTTTGAAACGGACGTAGTAATATACATGAGGTAATGCGTTGATCTAAATATCTGAGCATCACATCGATTCTCACTTCTCAGGATAGCTTTGGAATTAACTATCAACATCTAGTTAGCGAGAAGGTAGGTAGCTTGGTCATTCGAGAGGCCAACAAACAAGCTACATAAGGATCATTTCGCCTGACAGTTTTCTGCGAAACGCAATGGCGTTTCAGGGGGAAGGAATAATCTCGCTAGCTCGATCTCGATCAGAAACCCCCGACTGATGCAGTGCATCAAGTCCGTCGTCGTCATCCTTCCTCCCAAGGAGCAACGCAGTCTCGATCCATCGTTTCTCCTTTTTCACACGGCCGGTCGCTGGCGTTCGACCTAAATCTGTAGCGTCGACGTCCAGTCGGTTTCAGAAGAGCACACAGAAACATTTAGGTTCAGTCAAGGAGGGAGAGAGGAAGATGAGGCCTTGGATCCTTTTCATCAGTATTATCTGTTGGTCCATGCATGCATCGTGTCTCGGATACTTAAATTGCCTTGTTGAGAAAAAATTGCTCCGGCCGGCCAGCCGGCCTGGCCGGGCTAGCTAGCTGGTCCTTTGCTGGGAGATAGCTTGTCAGGTGTGGCTCAGGTCCTGGGTTGCTTTCACAGTTTCACTCAATTTGGAAATCCACGCTTTGCTAATTCTCCGCTGGGTTCCAGTTAGATGGGGTATCAGGACAGCAGCTTTGTTAATTTTACTACTGGAGCAATGTAATCCTGCGTTCTTGCTTGATTCAAATGCACGTACGCATTTCTTGGCTTAGTGAATCATGTCATGCTCATGTAATCTAATGGTTTGAACATGTAGTATTGCAGGCTGCTAGCCCACAGATGAATCATTTTCTGAATTTCCCACTAGGTATCGTCTTTATGAACAACCTGGGAGTAATTATATATTGGACAATTCAATCAGACATTGTACTAGTATTTAATTAGGGATCATTCCTTTTTCCTCCTTTATTTCTTGCTTCATTTTGTTTTCATGAAAACGAATTGGCTCTGGACTAATCATGAACAGCTCCAAATCAAATGGAATGAGGAAGTGTGAAGGGTGTTTTTTTGTTTGACAAGCATGAAGGGTGTTGATCCTTCTGTGTACTCTCTTTACTTAGCTTTAACATTAAAACTGAGGTAGTGTCTTATGTAATGTGTCCACAAAAGATCCAATTCCATGCATGTCAGCTGTTTGGTTTTTGCAAATAATAGTCACTGGGAAGTAGGAAGCACGAAAGGACGAAACATCTGTGCAAGAACGACAAGCAAGGATGTAATCATGCATGGAAGACGAACCTGAAAAAGGCTCGACTGTTTGAAGGCGCAATAGCATCATGCGTGCAGTGTAACAGCAGCTCACACATGGCAGCTGGCGGCTTGAAGCGGCGCCCCGGCGGCGGCGGTTGGCCGGCGCGCGCCGAGTTCGACTGACGGCGGCGGCACGTAAGGAAGTTGGAAACGGCCGGCCGGCGGCGCGGATCCATCGGCCGGGAGGATGGGCGCCGCTGACCTAACTGTGTGCAACAACTCGCAGCGTCTTCTCCGACTCCTCGATGCGGCCCCATATTTGGGCTGTGGCCTGGGCTTGGCCTAGCCGTTTGTTTGTTCATCCGCGACGGGCGCCGCCGCCGCCGGCGGCAGCTGGGCTGAATTCGTGCCTGTGATGACATACATTTGGACCTCAAGGCTCAGCTCCTCGGGAGTGACGGCATTGCCTGTTGGGACTTAAAATAGCTGGAAGCCTGGAAGGAAAAAAAGTTTACTGTGACTCCCTCAGAGATCTAAGTCAACTGTTACTCCGCAAACCAGCACTTCCCTCGACTAAGGGGTTATTTAGATGGAGCTAAACTTTTTAACCTCATGTCATATCGGATGCTTGAACACTATTTGAAGTATTAAATATAGACTAATAAAAAAAACTAATTTTATAAATGAGAGCTAATCCACGCGACGAATTTTTTGAGCCTAATTAATCCATAATTAGTAAATATTTACTATAGCATCACATAGGCTAATCATGAATTAATTAGGCTCATTAGATTCGTCTCGTGAATTAATCCAAGATTATGAATGAGTTTTATTAATAGACTACGTTTACTATTTATAATAAGTGTCCAAACATCCAATACGACTAGGGGCTAAAGTTTAGCCCCTAGAAACAAACACCCCCTAAGCTCATCGCACCTCCTCCGGCGGTTTGAAGGGTGGTTTTGACCTACATAATAATTACATGGTGTTTACATGGCATTGTTCATCGTGCATGGTACAAATCAATGGGACCCATAGGTTAATCTCCCATTCTCTTTTTCCTACCCCTTTCTCTTCTTTCTCCCACAGTCCCACTCTCTCGCTTTCTCCTCCCTTCCACCCTCACTTAAGTCCCCCAATAAGTTCACCTCATACAGGCGGTTGCAGTTGGGACTATACGAGATTTCAATTCCCTATCTAGATAGGTGCTCGTTTTTTATGGTTGAACTTAAAAAGACCTAAACTATGTACCTTGAATGATAATGTTTTCAAATTGTTATCTTGCATGATACACTCTCTGCCCCCAAAAAAATAAAACTATTTCTAACTATGCGATTGAATTTGAATATAGGTGGTTATGAATTGATTTTTTTTTAAAGAGCTGAGCGAGCAGTAGTAAAACCTTGTGTTGTCATTTATATGTAAGTTAAGAAAGAGATACACATATTGAAAAACATGGAACACGAGTACACACGTTCGACGTCCGATCCAAGCTAACATATCACACGATCAAAATGTTCTATTAAATGGTAAAATGTTTGAATAGAAGCTTGACGTACGTAGTATTTGCGACCGAACAATGAAACAGTAAAATAAAGTAGTAAAATACATGTTTTATTTGACTTTTTTTTATGGAATAACCAATATGTAATACTCCCTCCCATCCACACAATTTAAACATTTTTTGAACAACACTAAATCAATTCCGTACAAGCTTTAATGTGTCTGTCCTTGCTTTACCTACCTTTGTACAAGCTTTGAAGTTAGTCTTCATAGGATAAATAAAGAGACAAAAAGAAGGATAAAATCTTGCTCGACCGACGGTGTAACAAAACAACCTTGTACTAATTTGTAACCATGCACACTAATGTGCATAACTTGGACACCCAAACAGACACAACAATGCACCTACTGCTCTGGAGAAATTTAACTTTTTGCCACTTTTACGAGTGTTTGAAACAGATTTATCACTCGCTGTATATGACACGTGGACCCTTCTGAGTCTACGATATGTTGGTCCAGTAACAAATCTGTTATAAGCATTTATAAGAGTGGCAAAATGTTAAATGCCCCACTACTCCGCTACTTCACCGGTTCACCAGGAGATGGTTCCAAAGTCCTTTATAATTCCACTCGATTCACATAATTTTTATGCTAATTTTATCTGTAATCCTAGTGCTAGGTATTATATATGCTCTAGCTGTATCATCTGCTACAAGTTGGATCCCCTCTGAAATTAATTGCGAATCATGTAGGCATGCCTTCCCCCATTTCTCTGCAAGAACGTTCCTTCCAAGTTATGTATGCTCCGGATCTTCCACTAATAATTGGAAGTGGATGATTGTTTCTTTCTCTGAATCTCTGATCTGCTCGTACAGCTGACATACCATGTGACATTGGAAAGTCAAACATTAGTTTTGAAACAGCTCCCCATTTTTTTCAGGTCAAAAAAGTATCGTTATTAATAGTTAGCCCTTGTTTTCATATCATAAGTTGTTTCGGTTCCAACTAAATTCAGATGAATATGATTTATATATTTATCTATATTTTAACATACATATAAATATATAAAAAGTAACCGAACAACTTATTATATAAAACAGATTAAATAAGTTTTAACGCGATCAAAACTCGGTGAGAGATGGTTGAATGCACGATACGTGGAAGCCTTATCAACATCACCTAGTACTTGCCAAGTGCAAGATTATGGTGCCCATCTTTTCGACATAATTGTAGATGAAAAATAATTTGTAAATAAAATTTATATATATGCACTTGGCTCTTAGCAATCTAAAATTCATGACTGAAAATAAACTATAATAAAAACACCCTAAAATCAACTCTAAATTTAATTTTAAAAATTCAAAATTTAGCTTATAAGCATAAGTACAAGAAAAAGATGATGGTATGCCATTGGAACGCATTGCTTCTGCTGACTACTCAATAAATGGTATGGTTCCTGCAAAATCTGTTAAAAAAACCTTGTTTTCCAACCGAGATCATGTGAATTTCCGGTCACTGATGACTTGAGCATAGGAACCACCAATCTGAGATACTATACACAAGTGCTTAAGGTGGAAAGAATATGTACAGTAAACAAACAACCTATTCAGAGTATATATTTTCCTAGGGAAACTCTGAAAAGGGAGGGAGCTCCTACAATTCACTACAAAAGACAAGAATTGATTTAGTTTATAAGCGAAATCAGACCCAAAAACATTACAACGGCAAGATTAATTAAAGAAAAACTAGCAAAAATCTCAAATACTATTAGATAGAAACATCAACTCTACTAAGAGGTCATCATTGATCACATACAAGATACCCAGTGAACCAAGCTAGCAGAGAAGTGAAGAAATAACTTTCTAAGGTGACGCCTTAAGGAAGGGCGCACCGTCAAAACGGCAACATCACCTGATCCAACACATATCAGGGTTTGCACCTGACCTCTATGGTGGAGGAAGACAAGCCCTAGCACAACTCCATCAAGAAGGTAGACGACATCCAGAAGTGTCATCATCGCTGACCTTAGCAAGTCAAAAGACCTTTCACCTAGAACCCCTGCACCAACCACCAAACTAGCAAGTCCGCTAGAATGGGCATCACCATTGTGCCTCAACACCACCACCACAAGCAGATGCAACATAAGCTTTCGACTTCTTCACGAAGAGCATTGCTTCCCAAGATACAATCGTTGTCAACCTCATCGATCCTTTACTAGTGCAGCAGGTTCGAATCCACCCTATTGGTCACACCT
The DNA here is from genome assembly GCF_000231095.2 of Oryza brachyantha. NCBI lineage: Eukaryota > Viridiplantae > Streptophyta > Magnoliopsida > Poales > Poaceae > Oryza > Oryza brachyantha. The sequence goes on from NC_023170.2 coordinate 14,220,488, forward strand.
AACCAAAGCATCACTCACACCACCATGCACCATTTTTGCACAACAACGATATGACTACGACAAAAGTCCAGACGTCACCTACACCTACACAATCATGTAAGCCTTTGTTGTCATGCAGGGGGCCCTTAGATGAGCAACTTGCCATCCGAACACCATGGCCATGTTGGAAATATGGTCACATTTCGGTATATTTTAATCTAAAATAATAAGTAACATGCATGACAATCATAGGAAATAATCTAATTAACAGTGGTAGAAAAATTAACAGTATGCTTAATATAAAATAAGCATAAGTATCCATTGCACCAACATATAGCAATGAAATCATTGCTAACCAGCAGTATAAATCGATGAACAGAAAGAACAGAAGAGCGGCGGTATACCTTGAGAATGACCCTCCGCTAGTGTTTGAGGCAGTACTGCCTCCATTGGTGTTGTTCCCGTCGTTGCCATGCGCGCCTCCGTTGCTGCCGTTGTCGTGCGCGCCGCTGCCGTCGCCATCGCCGTGCACGCCACCACCATGCGCACCACCATTGTCGGCGCCAGTTGACATCACGAGAGGATGCGAGCAGTCGTGCCGAATGCACTCCCCAAAAACCTTAGCACCCGCCTACCCGTGCAGGTACTCTGGCGAATGGGGTTTCGGAGGTCTGCTCGTCCCGAACACTCGTGCGCGCAAGTGAATAGGACCGGGGAAACAAGAGGAACAACGCAAGAACACAAAATCAGATAGGAGAGCAAAAGAATAGAGAGAGAGTTCACTGCTGGCCTCGGGAAGAAGAAGGAAAGAATGGAAACCAAAAATCCCGAATCCCGCACCCCCGCTTTCTGTTACATGATTATCACGCAATCCACTTGCGTGACTATCGCGCGGACGTTACAGGAGACAATCACAGAGATTCGATTCCATTTCCAATTCCAGTCGTTGCAAAAGAAGGCGGGCGGGCAGCAGCGGCTAGCCGAGCCGATCCGCGCCATAGCCATGGCCCGGACCGGACCGTCCGGCTCACCTCGACACGCACGCGCACGTGTGGCGGTCTTCCCTCCATCTTAACCAGTCAATAAAGAGTCTCCACTAACTATCTATTTAACTTGAGATTCTCCACTTTAAATCTTCAATGTGATATTATTGTCTCTACCATTTATTATGGGCTAATGAAATTTTAATTAAACTTAATTAGGTCTAGCTCATTTAATCAACAGGCCAGAGCCACTTAGGGATGGCAATTTCCCCCGATGAAACTGGGGATCCGCTAGGGCCCGGCCCCCACGAAGCCGGGGAAGGACCAAAAAATTCCCCTCGGTGCCTTGAAATGTACCCACCACAAATTTGGCTCAATAGACCCAATTACTTATACCATATATAAACCCTGACCCTATTTTCTCTCCCTTCTCTCCTCTATCTCTCCTCTCATGGTCTCACCCAGCCGCCACCATATTTTATACTTCTCCAGTCTCCCTCCTCACCCTTCCAGTACTCCACCTACCTCTGTCACTGCCGCCATGCCCCATCTCTTGTTCGTCGTCGTCACCCATGCCATCGCTCTACATATGTTGCCGCATCCCATCTCCTCTCCTCCTTTCCATCGCTACCAGCACCATAGCCTGCTCCATGCCTGTCACACCAGGACCGCGACTGTCGACCTGCCCGTTGCCCTCGGCCAACGCCAGCCACCTCTCTTCCTCTATAGTTTTACTATGGTGGACGATGTCCACATGACCTCGCTGGCCAGGAACCTCACCGAGTCACCTTTCCCATGGGGCCCCCTGTCGGGGTCGGGGTTTCGTCGGGATCGGTGTCGTTCTTGCCCAGCCCGGCCCATGAGAACACCACGAAGCTCCCCACAACTAGGTTTAGACCAACCAAGTGAAGCCCTACACTGAGAAGTGTCGTGCGCGGAACCAGGGTCATCTCCACTAGCCATCCCTTACCCGGAGACCTGATGCTCTAGCCAAAAGGGAGGGGAAATGAAAAATATCTTCATGTCGATGGCTTCAATGAATAAATAACAATTGACTAGAGTACTCTTAATAAGTTTAAACACGCCATAACCATCAGTTTTCATCGAGCAGTGATGGTTCAAGATTATTACTCTTTTTTGTGAGGCAAGGTTTTCATGAGTTTTTTTTTTGGCTAAATGGCTAAATGGACAAATGGATGAATGATCGATAGTAATTATTAAGGATAAAAACAAATCAATTAACTATAATAAAGCTGAAAACAGATTTTGAAATGTCTTTCAAAATTCATATGTAGAAATAGGTTTCGCAAATTATATTAGGAGTACAATCTAGAAACATGCTTATTACTCCTACATTTTTTAAATAAACACTCCAGGCACCGGGCACCGTCATTTAAAGATACCCTAATAACAAACCCAACTAATCAAATCCTTTTCATAATGAACAAGGTCAATGACAGTACAGAATATTCATGGCTTGCACAACTTTAGCCTCCTCTCCACAAGATCAGAACGATGACCAAATAAAGAATGCTTCACGGATGATGCATACTTGAAGCAGTAGTGTGCACGAAACACAACACGGATGTGAGCTCCTCTCCTCTTCTCCTTCCTCCACGCGACGCTCGAGCTCTCGCCTCTCGGCGCCTTGAGAAAATTTAGAAAAGCTTGACCTGGCCTTCGCCGAACTCTGTGCCATCTGGCTGGCCATATTTTCTCTCATCCTCCCGTGCCGACCAATTGGGGCTTCGCCTCTGCTTCCTCTCTCTCTCTCTCTCTCTCTCTCTCTCTCCTCGCTCCCTTACTGCCCAACACGTCGCTGCCTCTCTCGCTCGCCTCGTCGTTTCTTGTTTCGCTCTGTTGTTTCTTGGTGTTTGGATCGGTTGGCATTTTCGAACGGCCGGGAGCTGGTAGCCGTCGTGTCTTTGATTTTTCTGGGGCTCTCGTTGAGCTCGGTGGCGGTGGCGGTGGTGGTGGTGGTGGTGGTAGTGGTGGTGGCGGCGACGGCGTGGCAATGACGACCGCGAGGCAGTGGTGGAGGAGGGCGGCGGCGGCGGCGAAGGATAGGAGGAGCCTGTACCTGACGCGCGTGGCGGCGCTGCGGCCGGCCACCTCGGCGGCGGCGGCGGCGCTGAGGAACGCGGAGCTGGAGGCGGCCGTGATCCGCGCGACGAGCCACGACGAGCGGTCGGTGGACAACAGGAGCGCGGCGAGGGTGTTCGCGCTGGCGAACGCGTCGCCCGCGGTGCTGCAGCCGCTCATGTGGGCGCTCGCGCGGCGGGCGGGGCGGACGCGGTGCTGGGCCGTGGCGCTCAAGGCGCTCATGCTCGCGCACGGCCTGCTGCTGCGCTCCGACCTCGCGCCCCGCGCGGCGCGCCTCGGCCGCGTCCCCTTCGACCTCGCCGACTTCCGGGACCGCTCGTCGTCGCCGGCCAAGACGTCGGGGTTCTCCGCCTTCGTGCGCGCCTACTTCCACTTCCTGGACACCCGCTCCCTCTTCGCCGCCCAGGACAAGGACGCCACCAACAGCAACAACAACAACAACAACAACGCCGACGACGAGGACGCGCGCCTCGACGGCGTGTCGAGGCTGCAGCACCTGCTCGACCTGCTCATGCAAATCCGGCCGTACGGTGACGGCATGGAGCAGGGCCTCATCCTGGAGGCAATGGACTGCGTCGTCATCGAGATCTTCGAGGTGTACAGCCAGATATGCACAGGCATCGCCCGGTTCCTCGTCGGCGTCCTCGGATCGGCGCCGACGACGCCGAGGCAGCGGCCGGGGGAGACCCTCACCGCAGCGAGGCGGCGGCGAGGGGTGCAGGGGATGCGGGTGCTGCGGAAGGCCTCGGAGCAGAGCACGCAGCTCACGTCCTACTTCGAGCTGTGCCGGAGCCTCGGCGTGCTCAACGCCGCCGAGTTCCCGGCGGTGGAGCGCGTCCCGGACGGCGACATCAGGGACCTCGAGAAGCTCATCATGAGCCACGTCGAGGACAGCGGCAAGGAGACCAAGGTGGCGAGCGAAGAGAAGGCGTTGGTCGCCGTGGAGGACACCGGCGTGGCCGTGGCGTCGAAGACGGTGGTGACGAAAGACTGGGTGGTGTTCGACGACGACGTCGACGGCGCCGGCGCCGGCGCCGGCGCGAGGCAGGGACATTTTGGTCACTACGTGAACCCGTTCCTCGGCGCGCCGTGGGGGGGGCGCGAACTTGTTAGTTTAGACGGTGTGATGATGTGAGCGATGTCAAAGTTTTTTTTTTTTTCTACGAAAAATATCGCGGTGTGTCGAGTTTGATCTACTTCTGAGATTAGAGGAAACGATGGAGTTGGGGTTTCTCTTGTCTGCGTGTAAATACTGATGTGTTGTTCATGGTAGATGGATGAATGAGCATCCATATTCCAAGACGTCTGTCTCGGAATGAGTTATATTCGTGGTACAACTTACATGTACATCAAAATTTTGCAAAGATTTATGAGATTTTCTAAGGATATTGTGGTGCAATTTATACTTTGACCGATGGGGCAAAAGTTGGGGAATGGTGGTGGTGATATGCCGGATCTAACTATTCAAATTTCATCTTCATTGTGGTGATGCTTTCATCAACAGTTTTTCTGCTCTTTTCAAATCAAACAATGATATTTCCACCCTAGACCGCACCTATTTAGGAGTGATAAGAGCATCTCCAAAAAAACGATCAAATTACTCTCTATATTAAATTCTAGCAATTATATTAAAAAATAGTGAACAAGAGACTATTCATATGACTTGCCACACCATCTGAATGTCTAAACTTGCCATCTCAATGATCAAATTTGGCAAGTCTCCCTCCCACCAAGCTAGATGACTTGGGTCCCATAGGAATAGACCCACACTTAACAGAGAGTGCATATGGAGAGTTTGTTGGAGGTGTTGGAGTTTATAAAATTTGGACATTGGTAACTAGTCGTTAGGATTTGGAGAGTGAGGACGTAGAGTTTGTTGGAGTGCACATGAATTTGAAGATAGAATATTTTCACATGAATAGTTAAGTTGAGATTTGAAGAGACAAAATTTGGCCATGCTCTTGAAGATGTCCTAATAGATCCAACATTTTAGCATATAATAAATTTTATAGATTTAAAGCTAAAGATTTTTAATGGTTGAATAGGGTTATGAAAAGACCCAAGTTCCTTCATCCGTTACCATCGCTACCCATATCTGCATCGGATTGTACCACTAAATTCGCAATTGCCTCTCACACCTCCTAATCAATCTATTTATCTTGTGCCAATGAATAACATCACAAATCACCTGCATTCCATCCTTGTGGCATGGCACCACGTTCACCTCACTAGGCTACCTTACAATTGTACCATCCACCTCTGATCCCTATCTCCCTCTACACCGCAGTGACATCTCTAATTGTTGCCTCTATCTATGCCTTAACACCAACTAAGGCTTTATCCTCTTGCCCCTCACACCTGACTTCCTGATTACCTAATCAAACATGATGGTATTGATCAAACTTCAACACCACCAATGACAAGAATGTGGCGATGAAATGGAGCTTGTTAGAGATAAGGGTATCAAAAATAATGGTGTAGAATCAAATAAAACACAAGAAGACTAAGCATAATGGAAGACATCTCCAACAGCCAACAAGCAATGAAGTGGTTGGAGGCCCATCCGAGGGGCACATTGAATTATGCCAAATGTCGAGCAGTGGAGGTGGAGAATGGATGGGAGAGTGGATAGTAGCTAGGTTTAAGGAGTGAAAAGAGTTGTTTGTACATTATGAGAATAGAAGTGGCGGTTCTAGAATTTTTTTAAGCATGGTCAAACCTAACGATAGATAGTAGTCGTACTTAACTATTACTAAGCCAATGCTTAACTAATGCCATTAAGCAACTATGATGTACCGTATATATGCATATGGTAGTCGATAGATCCCAAGCACCTGCCCATGGTCCTTGGGCCATAGATCCGCCACTGTGAAAGAATGATGGTTGAATTGAGAACTAATGGCCAAAAAAACCCATATTAGATTAAAAGTATAAGGGATCATATCTTCTTTGTTAAAAAATTAAAATTATTAGTTAATCAATAAATAGCTAATATACAACACATGAAAGTAGATAAAACATAGGCACCAATAACTTTTGCCATAGCTAGAGGTAGTAGTTACCAAAAGGTCGAGAGAAAGGTAGCAAGATAACATCTAGACAAAGCATAGTGACAAGTAACTTGGCAATAGGAAACCATGCATAGGAAGGCTGAGAGGGATGGTGGCAGGTGATGGCTAGGAGGGGAGGATAGGCCGTAGAGTGCTTATTTCCTTGAACTAACCTGGATGCACATTGAGGGAATCCTTTGATTCCTGGGAAAAGCACAGAGGTTTTGTAGAATTTGAATCCTATGGGAAAATTTCTTATTTAGTCATTTGAAACATAGAGATCGTGACTTTTAACAATCCTACGGAATTCTTGTAGAATAGTTCAAGACATGTAAATTTTGGAGGAAAGTTATCATAAGGTCCAAACCCATAAAAACTTTCCTTTGAGTATCGCTCTGCTATTATTGTGTTTTTACCTTTGCTCCATTCAAAAGGCCATTCATGTTTTTTCCCTATATTCAATCATATGTTTTACATATTACATATGTGATATATATTTATGTCAAAATCTACGACATTCCAATCCTGTGTTTTAAGATGAAGCCAGTGATTCTACTACCTTCTTGCCCCTTGAACTTGGTACACCAAGCATCCCTCCATCAGAGTGATGGAGAATCGGAGAGCATATAAGCTTTAACAATAAAATAAATAAATAAAAATGCTGAAACAGAGTACGGTTGAAGGACACACTTTCATTGTCCCTTTGGCGTCTCTACCCTATTTGAGTTTTGGATCCAGGAGAACGTGACCACCATGTTGTTCTCTTTCCCCCCTGACTACACGCGCAATTATTGGAGACCCTTCCCTCGCATCCATCGTCCGGCGTTGGGCTCTGTCACTGCACAGCATTTATGTGTTGGGAGACAGCACTGTACCTGAGGGAGATCGACCGGTGGTGGGGGGTAGGAGGACCAGCGGCATCTCATTTCATTCCTCCCGATCGAGCCTGCCGGTGACGCCGGTGATCGTCGATCTTGCAACCGGTCTGTTTCACCAGTGATCAGTTCCATGTGGAAGTTACTATTGGAGCAGTGCAGAACGGTAACGTTAGATTATGGAGAAATAGTTTTTAGCACATGAGTATAGTATGTCATCTAAATAGTTATTAAAAAATATAAAAAAATTTGACAAGATAGATTAATATGATTTATATCACTTCATAAACATGTAAGTTTAAATTTAATTTCTACAAGTTGCAGCAAAAAAACAAACAAAACTAAAACCATGTATATGCATATTCATAATTGTTTTTGTTATTTTTGATACAACTTATAATTGTTTTTGTTATTTTTGATATAACTTGTAGAAGTTGAATTTAAATTTACATGTTGGTGGAGTGATATAACTCATATTAAGCTATCTCGTTAAATTTTTTCATAATTTTTTATGACTATTTAGATGACATACAAGTCGTGTGCTAAAAAAAATTGCTTCCCTGGATTTTGGAATCGACATGGCAGACGCTGCGACGCACATGAAAGCGTGCCGCCACGCCCACGACGAAGAAAGCTGGAACCTATTTTTAAGGAAGTTTCAAATGTCATCACGGTCAAGCAAAGGACATCTGCCTTTAAAAGCATGCCACACAATTTTATGAAATCTCTTCCCGGACTAACTCTAGGCCTATTTTTTTTCGTTTTTGCTTACTATTACAAGCCAAAATTTAAATTACCATCCCAAGATTTGAAATTGGTTTTGAAGTTTTTTATCATAGTTTATTTTTCAGCCTTTACTTGTAAATCCCTTTATTTTTCAGTCTTTACTATTAGATTACTAAATTCACATATATACACATGGTAGTTACTTACTGTAGCACATGTTAGTTACTGTAGCACTTATGACTAATCATGGACTAATTAGGCTTAAAAGATTCGTCTTAAAATTTCTTACATAACTGTGCAATTAGTTTTTTTTATCTATGTTTAATGCTTTATTTAGATGTCAAAAATTCGATGTGATGTTTTTGAAAAAAAAATTTAAGAACTAAACAAGGCCTATAACTCATAATCACAAGGTTCAAGGTTGACTAATTGTCAAATTACCTAGTTGGATGGTGATAGAGACTCAAACCAACCTATGATTAATTGTCAAAATTCTGTAAAACTGCCAGTGAAACTATCAAGAAGAATCGATCTTTACAGGCTGGAGCTGTTCAAGAATTACCCGCTTGGCTTAAGTACAGTATGCAACCAGAAATCTCGTCCTCATTCTACTAGAGATATGCCAAGGGCAACCAGCATTCCCATTGCCAAGGAAATCAACTGAATCATCGAGCTTTTGATGGTTGTTTTCTGGTCATTCATCTCTGGGAGGACTCCAGCGACAGCAATGTAAATGAAACCACCAGCAGTGAATCCCTGTATAAGCATAATTTTCCAGGTACTGGTTCAGCTCTAATGAAACAATATTAACACTACTCAAGTGAAACAGATAATACAATTTCATCGAGCAACAATCCAATAAATATAGATGGAAATTAAGCTTCGGCAATTCCCAGCAACAGAAAAGTTTATAGATCTTGAAGTAACAATTTCAGTTATTTGTGTACTTAAAACAGCTAATAAGATTGTGATTTGGCAAAAACTACTAACAGGTTAAATCCAGCTGATGCAATTCCATCAAATGCCCAAAATTATATCTGAATCTGTCGTCATTCCAGCGGCAATCAAAGCGCCTTCATGATTTGTTGTAGCCCCTCGACTTTCGCTTATGCTTATATTTATAAGTCAAAACATGAATTCTAAAACTTAAATTTAGAGTTGATTTTGGTTTTTCCGTCGTTGTTTATTTTTCAATATTTGCTTTTAAGTCACTAAATTATTTTTTAGTCATTAACAAGCCATTTCGTTTATGCTTATAATAAGAACAACAAAGACAGCAGTAGTGAGCAACCAGGTGAAAACCTAAAGTGTTAATTGCTTTGGTGGTAGCAAACAAGATTTTACTTTAGGCCATCAACAGTAACTTGCATGGGACCAATATTAACATTTCCTTTTGGAAGGTCATGGACTAGAATAGAATGCAATAAGCTAACAGTTAGAAACTTATGATTGCCATATGATGGCTTAAAATGGCTCTTCAAATGGTGCTATAATCTTCAAACCAACTATTTCACCATGGGGTTATTTTGACAAAAATGTTCTAATCTCAACCAAAAATTGTGGGTGTAATAACGAAGCAAATCCTAGAGGACCCAGATTAATTTCGTTTGAGTAGAAAATGGAATTGTCCTTAAATTTCCAAAGAGTAATGAAGGGTAAATCTCTATTACTACAAAAGCAGAGTTGTCCTCCTCCCCAACCATCTTACTTCCCCCATGCAAAATAAAAAACACACCAACCCAAAAACTCCAGTGTTCCCATGACCCTCCAAAAGACCAGAAAGAAAAAACTGAACCCCATCATACCGTTTGTCCATCCCCCAGATCCTGTTGCAAAGCATGGGCATGGCTAGGGGTCACTAACAAGTCAGCTCGGCTCGGCTCGTTAACGTTAACGAGCTAAAAGCCTAGCTTGGCTCGGCTCACAAATTGGCTCGTTAACGAGCTATATCTCATTTAAATTATTTCCATAATTTATAAGTATATCATTTTATTATATATTAACATAAGAATAAACACTAACTAACAAATAATTCACTAGATATAATAGTTTGGATGTGATTATAGGACTAAGTACTAGTTAATAAGTTCTAAATATATAAAAAATATAGTGATCTTTGGTATTCCCTTCGACATATTATAAGACTTTATGGTATTGCCTAAATTCATATGTGTGCTAACGAATATAGATACATATACAAAATATATACATTGATACATGGATGGTTCTAGACAAATCCAAAAAGTCTTATAATATGGAACGGAGGGATTACTAACGAGCAAAACAAGCAGCTCGCGAGCTGGCTCATTAAGCTCACGAGCTAAAAGCCAAGCTTGGCTCAATTCATTAAGATTATGAGTTTGAGCCGAGCTAGATACGAGCCGATCTGAGCCACGAGCTTTAGAGTTTTTTGTCCACCCCTAGGCATGGCACTAGTTTTTTTTCAAATAATATGGATTGATATTGATGCTTTGGTTGTTTCAAAACATAAAAGTCACTTCAACAGAAACAACATACCTCAATCAAAGAAGAATGCCCTGGATCTTTTCCCAAAGACAATGCCTGCACATGTGGGTATAATGAGCATTCGACTCAGAATAGCAATGTTCCTTTGGAAAGTGTAGAACAAAAACCCACCAGTGCTGTTCCAGCAAGAGCAACCAACGCAGAGAGAAAATTGAAAAACAGGGCTTTGGTTACAGTGAACCCTGAGCGCACCAGGATACCAAAATCTCCAACCTGAAAAGGCAAATCATATGAGCCAATAACACCATTTTGCTAATGAAACAATGGACGGATGGATGAAAGAAAGTTTACTATGCATAAACAAAAGAGGCATTCGGAAGAAAAAAACAGTCACGCTTCTGTTTCAACAGACCATACAACACGTTAGTCCATTTCTCATTTATTCAGAGCACGAGATAACAAGCTAGATAAGTACATTAGCTCAAGAAATTGATTTCAGTGTGACATACTAGCATTTCTTACATATAAATTGGGACCTGCATTGTGTTGTGATCATTTACATGGACAAGTTGCTGAGCTAATAACAAGCAAATAGAGGTTACATATTTATGTTGTGTGCAATTTTAGTGTTACACCTCAACCTCCAAGACAAGATTCAGTCAAACTAGAATAAGTTTATAATCTAATGATAGTACTTTCAAGGCACATCTATGTACACCATTTGTTTTGTTTTTTAAGTAAGCATTTGAGAAAATATTGATGGTCAAAATTTTAAAACTTTGATCAAATCTTGTCCTAAATGTCAAATATTTATGACCGGGAGAATAGGATTTTACTGGCCTGGTCCACTTGGATAGGCAATCTCGGCATTTCTTCATAATGTAGTGTATTAGTTAAAGCATGAACCGATATATGACAGTCTTAAGTCACACATTTATACCAGTACCGTGTAATACTGTGACGAAGTAATATGAGGATTGATAGGGTCAACAGAATTGTAATGCTGTATTTGAAATTTCAGTTAACTTGAGGGGAGGAGAATAACCTCTTGAGGAAGTTCATGCGCAAGCAGAAATAAAGTTCTTGACCATCCTCCAACAGAACCATGTAGCAGAAAAGCACTCCCTAGGGCCATCCCATCAGTGAAGTTATGCTGCATTATTCATATAATTGATATTACCTTATTGGAACATCCCATCAAAATACAACCTACTGAACTAAGAAAATTATGCAAGAAAAACATAGTTTGGCTGTGATGCACGAGTCTCTGATCATAGACTTACAACACCATCTGAAAAAAGATTGAGGTAGCCGAACACCATATTTGAATTGGAAACGGAGGAATCTTCACTTGATAATGCTTTGTCGGGGACAGGATCACTTTCAGAATTGACAGGCTTTCTATCAGTAAAATTGGAACCAGAAGAAAAGCCCCTCTGTTCATTAGAGAAGACATTAAGTCCATAAGCTGGTCATGTGATTACATAATGCTTATTTGCATAACAAAACAAAATGAACTTGACAAAACAGTCAAGCATGTAAACTGTCCGTTTTCTTTATTTCTAATTTCTAATATACATATGTCCAGTGGACCATCTTGGTCCCATTGTTCTCTTTCAAAAGAAGCTGGAGATCAATTGCATAAGAAAGCTACTAAAGTTCCAATTACAAGCTACAACCCAACATTTTCCGTTACCAGAACATCTAAAACCGAGGTGAACTGAAGCATCTGGCCTCAATGGGAATAATACTCTGAAAAAAGTTGTGATATACTGATATGCACAGTACTTTCATTTAGTTCTGAAAATGAAATGCACTATAAGAATTTAATACTAACGGATACCTAATATAGTGAGCTAGTGACACAAATGCAGGGAATAAATAAACTATTGCGAGATCATCAGATATCCACCAAAATGAATATGAATTAGAATCAGAATCATGTATAAGCATATATTTGTTCTGGAAAAGAGCTTCGCAAGAAATGGTGATACCCCACAATATAAAAATCAACGAAGTTCATGACAACATTTAATTGCAAGCTTGTAAGTATGTATAGAAATATAGAACCACAGAACAAAAATGCAGGATATTAATGAGGACATTAGGATAGACATCTTGAGAGAACAAATAAACATTTCATCTAGCTCAGTACTACAACCACGACACATGTGCCATATAGTTCCAAAGAAACTTTCTTTAAGATTACACAGTATACTTTCAGAACTTTATTGTGCATTTCATCAATTCATTAATGCATTGAATATAGAGCTTGGGACCCAAATCATTATTTAGGAACCTTTCCCACCCATCGCATTTCCTGTGCCTAAATCTTGGAAACAACCATTCCCTTCTTATTTTGCAAAAGGATAATGAACACTATAAATAGTTTAGAATTAGAACCAACAGTAAGATACCAAAGACTCCTGGAAAATATATTAAATAGCTTTGTGGTTGTGTATTGGCCATGTTTCAATGTACCTTATGGATTGCAAATTTTGAATCAGCATGATTTACACCATCTGTTTTCTCAATTGCACCATCATGCAAAGATTCTTTTTCTGTTTGTTCTATGCCTTTATCCTCGTGATCCTTTTTTGTGTGATTCAACTTGGCCTTGTCACTAATTTCATGTCGTTTATGATGGTGATGATGGTGACCCATTCCATGAGCCCCTTTGTGAGAATTATCTTCCACATACCTCACAATCTTTTCAACAACAAAGAACAACACAATGCCAACTGCATCAAAAAATTGGAAGTTTCCAGGATTATAGCCATATTAGAAATTAACAGCATGAAATAAATAAATAATATTACTGATTAATAAGGGATAATTGAAATTTAAATGCCCTTTAGTTATCTATGTTTATTAAAAGGAAATAATATGCAAGAACTATTGAGCATGTCTAGCTGGTAGCCAATAACAAATACTACCTCCATCCCAAAATAAAAGCATTTCTAGGTTATTTAACAGAGATTAAAATTAAGAAGAAAAGACTACAGTGCCTTTTAATAATGAGGAATAGATGAGGGTGGTAGGGTAGGTGAGAGATAAAATGGGAAGAATCTTGAATATGAAGTAATTAATAGGACAAGTTGTATTGTGAATAGTGCTATAAATGCTTACATTTTAGGAGGGGGAGTAAACAAAAATCAGAGTTTGAAAAGTACTAGTATCAAAGAGCTTCTAAAGAAACCAGAATTTGTATAGCCATGCAGGGTATACTCACATAGAACAGACAAGCCAACAGAAAGATCTTCCAGAGAGTGTGCATGTGAATGCTCATGAGAATGATTTTGATTCTGATGGTCATGCGCATGAGAATGCCCTCCAACTGTTTAGGAAAAGAAAGTAACACAGTTTACAAACAGGAGTACTACTAAGGCACAATGACAGTTTGACACCATACCAAGGCAACGGATTTATAACTGCATGAGCAAGAGATAAAAGAAGAAATTCTAAAATACAAATATTTGGCTTGTTTAAAACATAATGGATTTTGTTATGATTTCAAAGGAAACAGAGTGAATCCCACGGAATACTACAAAAATTCCCATGTCACGAACAGGGATACTATTGTGCTCAATATCTGTTGGGAGGAACCTTGAGGTCAGAATATAAGTAACAAAAGGTGCTATTAAGCATTTCTCTGAAGTTCATAATAATAGAAAAAGGAAGTAATGGTTCAGGAGAAAAAGAGTATTTGGAGGCTCATCAAGATTCTCTGGTGCATCATGCAAATATAACATATGGATTCAAAATTTCAATATCCCTGAAAAATCAGTAGTGTGCAATTCAGGCAGCTTATTGGCAATGTAAGTAACATTGGAGTGAGAATTATTTGATAGTAATGCTACACAAATTTCAATTCCAGAGTGAAATAGCAGACCAACTGATTACATTTGGGGTTTCGACATCATTCTAGGTGCAAGAGAACAGAGGACCTGGTGAAACTTTTGCCCCCAAAACCTAGGTTTACTGAAACAGATACCCATAACTTGGGGTTTTGTGTTGGTCACTCCAAACCAGGAGTTATATTAAGTTTAAAGGATTGGGGTGGGGAGGAGCCTAAAAAATGTATTGAGGACATACCAAAGGCGTGTGGCAATTGATGAAGAAATGAGTCTCCAAGCATCGCACCTGCCTACAGGATCATCACAAGCCAAACAAGAAAATACAGTGGCATTACTCATTAGTATAATGTGCTGGTTCTGGTAGCATAGTAGACATTTACATTCAGACTCGAGTAAATTGCAGTCAATTATCTAGTATCTGCTTGTTTGGGTTTTGTACTAACAAAAACCTTTAACAAGTGAAAACTCCGCACTTACCCCGAAGATGGCAAGGCAATCCACCATGGTCTTCGACGGTTTCCCCTGGACTGTATAATTGAAATGCGAGAAACTGAACGTGAGCACACGCATAGCATCAGCAAAAGAATTGCAAACATCCATGTGGGGGACACTCACAGAAGATTACTGGGAGGAGGACGAGGCAGACGAGCGACGCCATGCTGACCAGAAGCGAGCATCCCATGGCACTGAGCCACATACCTACCCAATTCCCAAATTCCTCAATCACGCGAATGCGAATCAAGCGTGTAAATCAAATTTTCGCCGAAAATAATCAAAGCTAAACCCCCCCCCCCCAACAAAAAAAATGCCTAACCCAAGGGTGACAGCTCGGGCTGGAAGTCGCCGTGGCCATGGTGGTGGTCGTGGTGGTGGTCGTGGTGGCCGAAGCCATCCAGCTCGAGATCCGCCTCCTCCGCGAGCTCCTCCGGGAGCAGCCGCCGCTGGATCTCCCCGTGGTCATGCCCATGCCCATGCCCATGCCCATGGTGATGGTGGTGCTCGTGGTGGGGGTCTCCCCCGCAGCTGTGCCCGTGGCCGTGGTGGTGATCATCGTGGGGCTGGTCGTGGGCGTGGAAGGGGCAGGAGGACCCCTCCTGGCCACCGCCCCCGGCGATGGCCGCGGCCAGGAGGAGTAGGACGAGGAGGCCGCGGCGCATCAGGGCTTACGGGCTACCGCGGCGAGATCAGGAGGAGGACGACGACGAGGAGCGCTTGCAGACGCCCTCGATGGTGACGACGAGGACGAGCACGAAGAGGAGGACGAGTATCCCCACCACCACACCGAATGTCACCACGTCCATCTGCCCCCCTACATTTATAAATAACCACCCCAAAATTAACTCAAAAAAAAAGAAAATAATAATAATTAATCAGCCTAATTGCCTCTGTTCTCTGCTGAAATTCTTTTTTCCCGTATCGCGGCTCGATTTCCCCGGCGCGATTGAGTCGGAAGCTTCTTCTCCCGTACGCTTCGTGTCAGCGACTGAGTGCGGGGCAAGTGGAGTGTTCTTGGACCGATCACTCGGATGAGGATGATCATCGGATCATGCGAAATTCAGAGGAGATATGTATCTGGTTTTGATTGCGAGATTGTGTGACGGTTGCAGCAGATGGAGGTCAGGGAAGCGAGAGATACTGCAAGGAGAGAGCATTGTCACTGAATCATTGAGAAGAGCAAGGCACAAATCCGTGTCCTTTTCTCTGATTTTATAGAGCTCGCAAAAGCTACGAAGTTCGAGGGTGTTCATTTGGCTTTAAAAACGAAAATAATTTATAAATAAAAATTTTTATGTACATTTTTTAATGATTTAAAAACCAAAGCCAAAAAATAAATATACTAAAAAACTGTAAAATTACTTTATATTTCATACCAAGAACTTTTATATAGAATTTACTTTAAAATTCAAATAAATCTATTATTTTATTACTAAGTAATCAATAATTAATTATAGGTCACTTATGTTTCTTATTTTATGCGCAACTAATTAGCCAAAACGTACCATGATAATTATTATCTCTAGTATATTTCTGGAATTTAAATTTATTAAAAATATATATATTTTGTGGAATACTAGTTATCCCATCAATTAACTTATATTCAAATATCATTTTATTTTACTCCTATCCATCTTTTACTCTATACCATCTTCTTATTTAATAAGGTGTATTTTTTAACTATTTTAACTCTAGGTACTAGAAATACACATATATTAGACCAAAGGAATAATTAACAAGCGTTGCAGTGGAGTCGTGGGTAGTGTGATGCGTGGATGGGCGCTCGACCTTTTGGACTTCCGTAGGCAAAGCCGAGCAACATCTATACTTTCGTGTCATTGTGGCCGTGATGTTCTCCTTTTGCTTCTGTGTTTGGGTGCGATTCTAGTGGCGGGATAGCGAAAGGTGAAGGGCCCTCTAGAAACAAACAGCTTTCACATAATCAGGTTCCGTTTATTTCGTAAAAACATCACATTAAATCTTTGGACACTTAAATAAAATATTAAATATAAATATATGTGATCGCTAAAACTAATTATACAGTTACGTGAGAAATCGTGAGACGAATCTTTTAAGCCTAATTAGGACGTGACTAGTCATAAGTGCTATAGTAACCAACATGTACTAATGATGGATTAATTAGACTCAAAAAAGTCGTCTCGCGGTTTTCAGACGGAATCTAAAATTTGTTTTATAATTAGAATACATTTAATACTTTAAATAGATATCAAAAACTTGATCAGATGTTTTTCAGACTAAACGGGCCTCCGCCCCATCGTTTGTTGCTGGGAACCTGGACTTCCGTGGCGGCCATGTCGAAGGTCCCGCGTCACATGACCTCGCCTGGAGTGGATCGAGCAGAGAGGTGCAGCAACCACGGGAGCCTTGGATAGCGCAGGGACTTGGGAGTTTTGGTGAACGGATTACACTGTCCGTGATGTGATTGGAGACAGGGAGGCATCACCAGATGAGAAACCGATAGACACCCGGACGGATTGATTGCCAAGTGCTTTGCCCTCTGAATCACTGATGGATCACAGCACAGGACACTATCACTTAACTTTCCAACCTGTTACTAGTAGCATCGCAGCACAGGACCGGCCCGGGCCATAAGCTTTCCCGGAGAGCAGGCCGGCCCATGGTCGATGGATAAGTGGCATGGTTATGGGAAGAAATAAGTTTACCTGAGGTCCCTCAACTTAACGTCGAGTTTATTTGAGATCCCTTAACCCAAAAACTAAAAATGTGTACCCCTAAATTTGTAGAAACCGTTCATAGAAGATCCCTCAGCAGTATTGACTCAAGTTTTAACTGGTTTTTGCTGACGTAGCATATGGTACATCCCACGTGTCGGTTTTTTTATTTTTTTATTTTCCCTTCTTTTCTTCCTTTTTCTTTCCGGCCGCTCGTCGTCGTTCACGTACAGCGCCCACAGCCTCCGCCTCCTTGGCGCCAAACAGGAACGCAACCACCAGCGTGAACGATGTCGCCCGCGAGTCCTTGGAAATCGTCCTGTTGCGATGCATCGGCAGGATCGTGTTTTGGTAGACTGGTACACGTGCATGTTGATCTTGTTGAGCAACGCCTCCAGCTTCACGGAGTTTGCGCTTGGCCTGGTGACCGAGGTCGCCGCTGCATGGCTCTGCCGCAAGCTCGCGCCGGCCACCGGCCACGCTCTGAACCTCCAGCCTGCCTCGGCGCCGCCGTACGTCCTCGCCGCTCGCCCAACTCGGTTGCCGTACGTCGTCGCCGCCCGCCCGCCTCGGCCATCGCACGCGCGCTACGCCTCTAGGAGTGCGCCTCAAGCCTACCTTCTCACCATCGTCGTCGTGATGGGCCTGATTTGCTTCGGGAAGTGCGCCTCTAGCCTGCCTCGGCCGCCGCATGCCGTCCCGACCGCCGTGCGCCGCCATCGTTGCCGTGGTGGGTTTAATGAGCTTAGGGAGTGCGCCTCCAGCCTGCCTTGGCCGCCGCACGTTGTCTCGACCGTCGCGCACCGTCGTTGTCGCCGTGGTGGGCCTGATGAGCTCGGGGGAGTGCGCCTCTAGCCTGCCTCGGCCGCCACGCGTCGTCGTCGTCGCCATGGTGGGCCTGATAAGCTTAGGGGAGGCGAGGATGGCGGCATGGTTCTCAGGCCCTAGGAGCCCCTCTGAGGCATGGCAGGCTTGGCCTTGGAGGCCGGGTCGAGCGGGTGGCAGCCGGGGAGTGGCTAGCTGGGCGCGGCTGAACCAAGTAGGGCGGCAGCTAGGTCGGGGCGGCGGAGTGCGGCGAACAAGGCAACAGGACGTCGACTCTGGGCGGCAACCGCGTGAGAAAAAAAGAGAAGAGAAAAAAATAAAAAACCTGACATGTGGGACCCACCATATGCCACATCAGCAAAAGCCGGTTAAAACTTAAGTCAATACTGCTGAGGGACTTTTTTAAACGGAATATACGAATTAAGAGGTACACATTTTAAGGTTAAGGGATCTTAGACAGACTCGACGGTAAGTTGAGAGTGTTCAAGTGAACTTATTCCTTATGGGAATCGGACATGTTTTTTTTAGTTTTTCCTCAGCTTTTCTTTTCTCGGGTTACACGTGCATTTCCAACCGTTAAACATGTTCTTTTAAAAAATATTTTTATATAAAATTTTATCGTCTTGTTTTTCTAAAATAAAATTTTAGCTTTATTAATAGTTAATTGCAGAAATATTAATAATATTATCCAAAAGAAAGAACCCAGTCTAGTGCCGGAAGTCCAGCCATGCCCTGTTACACCGACACGAGTCTCGCCGCCCCCTGCACACGTGTCGGCATGGAGCCACGTGGCACCCAGCCCTCGCCCTCACTCAGCTCGCACGCCACGGTCGAAGGCATGAGAAGAACCATAAACCAGTCGGGTCGCATTAATTCTGAACTTTTAAGAACGCGCAACTACACTCTACTGCTACACACTACAGTCACGGTCAGGCAGGTTCAATCTGTGAGCAAAGAAATCCCTGGACGCCACGTACAAGCTTCGCATCAGATGCCCGATGCCACCTACACCTGCAGTATAAAGCAGATCTCCCTTCCCGTCGATGTCCCGTTGATCTTGGTGGATCGAGCTGCACTTTGCTTCTCACCGGGGACTCGTCTTCTTGTTTTCTCTTCCAGCTTTTAAGCTTGGAAACAACACTGCGCACAGATCGATTTTTTCTTTCCTTGATTGATTCCAGTTGATCGATCGGGATGGGCAAGACATGGGCGGTCATCACCCACCTCAACTCCGTTGCTGGGTACCGATCAGCCAATCTGCACTTGAGTTTTAAGTTTTGTGATTTGCTTTGCTGTTCGTGTGTTAGTTCTTGATCTTTCTTCGTGCCCTGGTCGATTTGCAGGCCAAGCATCACCCTCCTGTATCCGCTGTAAGTTTGCAGAGACGGATTGGATCGCTCATCGCTGATTAGTTAGTTCATGTGCACTGTTCTTGTCATTTGTCAGTGGTGATCGACTGATGGATGATGGCTCGAGTGCAGGTATGCGTCCATCTGCGCGATGGAGAGCCCGACCAAGGTTGACGACGAGCAGTGGCTGGCCTACTGGATCCTCTACTCCTTCATCACTCTCATGGAGATGGTCGCCGAGCCTGTCCTGTACTGGTAAAAACACCTAGCAAATCAAGCCAAGCCAGCTTATGGCTCTGAGCTGAGCACTCGGATTGGTGTGCGGTTCGCCGCTGATCTCGCGTGATGGTGGCGGTGCAGGATCCCGGTGTGGTATCCGGTGAAGCTGCTGTTCGTGGCGTGGCTGGTGCTCCCGCAGTTCAAGGGCGCCTCCTTCATCTACGAGAAGCTCGTCAGGGAGCAGCTCAGGAAGTACCGCTCTGGCGGCGGCGGCGCCGCCGCCGAAGATCACAAGGTGCACATTGCCAAGGTAGTGATGTCTATCTGATCGACTGTATAGCTGTAGAATTTCGTGTGTTCTTTCTTCGATGCGTAGACAAGCAGTTATAGCAGCGATTCAATTTCAAACACGATTAGCAACAGCCAACAGGGATGTGTAGTGTTCTGTTCTGACACGATTAATTTTGCGATGGAAAAAAAATTGCAGGTTGAGCACGATCATAGGCACTGATGTGGAACTGCTCCTGGATCTGATCGAACCGGGAGCTGCCGGCGCTGGATTAGTTGCTGATGTATGGTAGAAACGCCGTGTGCTCTCATGTCGAGAAACATTAGGAATTTATGCCGTATATGTGTATGAACCGTGCAAGATTAGCTACTAATGGTTTGGTAGTTTCTGTAATGGGATAGAAAGAATGTGCACCGGCCTGTCTGCGGTAAGACTGGTTTGATAATGAATTCAGAATTCTCATGTTTCGCGGTGAAGAACGGATCAGTTCATTGCTTTTCCAAATGTTGGAATTACACGGATCCGTGGTGTCAACAAACGATGTGTTTGATTGCAGCCCCAAATAGAGTGATAAATGTTGATGGTGAGGAGCCAATCTTTAAGCTCAGTTTATTGTTGCGTCTTCTCCTTATGTGAATTACACGTTAAACCAAACTATACTACTACTACAACAATATTTCATACCATTCGTCGGAAGATCCAAACAAATCAAGCAAATCATGTATACCCCTCGTGATTCCACATTTCCACTCCGACTATCCTTGCGATTCCATTTCCCTTTCTGTCGGCGTTTTACTGACACGAGTCTAATTGGGCAAAAAAAATCGTTAGCATATAATTAATTAATTATGCACGTAATATGAAAAAAAAGTCAGCGCACGGGAAAATGTTGTTAGTATATAATTAATTGAGTATTAGCTTTTATAACTAAAATAGATTAATCTAATTTTTAAAATAACTTTTGTGCATATATATATTAAGAAAATATATCGTCTAATGGTTTCTAGTTGGAAAACGAAAATATATCGTTTACTGGTTTCTACTCGGAAAACGTACGGAAAATGATACGTACCCACGAAAAATGATAGATAAGTTTGTCTCATAATTTATTTGCGAACGAGCCCAAGAGCATCGGCGGTTACGAGAGAAAACTGAGTTCTCAAACCCGATCAAGGGACGCTAATTATGTGGAGCCGATGCTTCCGATGGATAACACAATGTGCTTAAATCACGTACGTTTCTCAATGGAACTGGCTGTTGGGAAAAATCAACAAATTTTACCACCAGCTATGTCCCTCTCCATTGGAAGACGGACCCTTGTTATCTTTCTTTCGACAAGCACCTGTTGGAGCATCCCCAACAGTACATCTAAATTTGGTCTTCCATATCTTTATTTAGATGATCATCTAAAATAGTTTCATCCTTCATATCTCTTTATACTACACCAGATCATCCATATATGATATCCTCTGTATCTCTTTGAAGGATGAAGAGAGATCATCTAAATATGAAGATTCTCTCTCCTAATATAGATGACATCTAAAAATAGATGATAGGATAACCGTTCTGTTGGAGCTTAATTTATAGTCTTCATCCTCTATTTTCATGATAGAGGATGTGATAGATAAGCTGTGGGGGATGCTCTTAGTACTAGTAGTCGAAGGTTCCTGCACTCAAATTTTAACTTAGTATAAGAAAAGCAAAAAGATAATATACAAGTTATCGATTACACAAAATATCATAAAATATAACATTTTAGAGCAAGTTCACTAGTATAGCCAACTACTAGCTCCAATTCATTTATAGTCAATCTAATAGCCAATTCATATAATAATTACTTATAAAACAATAATACATGGTCTCACATATCATATACACACTGTGTCTTGGAGCATGTGCTGCACTGGCTATAAATTAGTAGCTCACTTCTCTTCTCTCCCTCTTATCTTTTTAAAATATACTTATAGTTGGTTTATAGCCTACTATTATACCTGCTCTTAGTATTACAGTCAAACATGTTATACTTAATTGTTACTACATTCATCCTTAAATGCAATGTATTTTGGGAATGAACATTATAAGAGATAGAGCTAACTCCTAGGCTGATCGGAAAGCTATCTGGAATTCGCCTTTGTAAATTTCGATCATTGATCGGTGAAAACATATCCAAAATTTTATTGGAAAATGGGAGACACTCTTTATTATCTAGACTTTATTGTAGCTTTGTCACTAAACATATCTTTTAAGGACACTAGTGTCTTTCATCTTTGATACGTAGTTGTATTCATGTATGTTCTCTTTTCATCTTACTTTCACGATCTTGGTTTATTGGCTTATAGATCACATCCTAAATTTAGGTTTCCAAGCTTTATAGTTGATTTTAAATTTTGTTACGATAGTCTACTTTCCAAATTTAGCTTTTAACTACTAAGAATCAAGCATGTTCAAACCTCAGTCAAGAAAAGCTCAGCAAAAAAACCTTGGCTCAAGCCCAATGTTGCATAAAAAACAAAGCTCGGGACCGACCGGACCTAACCCAATCCCTAGGCTTTATTGGGCTGAGTCAAGTTTTTAGGTTTTTACCACGGTTTCAGATTTCGTTGCATAGACCCGAATCCGTGGACTCGGACCTTATGGGGGAGGGGGCAGGGCCAATCAGATCAGGCCTAACTTAAACATGCATATTAAGATCATAAATATAAAACACAAATTATCATTTTTTATAATAATGAATTCAAAATTCGGTCTCTGTATCTAACGGAATGTACCCGGCCAAAAAAAATAAAATCATTTATTTTTGTCACGGTTTATTAGGCGGAGATCAACCTAGCAAGCTCTCAGCCAGTAGTCCAGTACGGCTACTCGGCTAATCAGGACCTGAAACAACTCTGGGCAGCAGGGCTGTGTACTTGTGTTTGGTGGGGGATTTTGAACTATTTGCCATCTTCCCCGATAGAGCACTCCCAAATGCTATCTTCTCCAACAACTTAGATTATTTGTCACCCTGACCCCACAACTTAGCTCTCATCTGCCATTTTAAGCCTATTACAAACAAACATGGCTGCCACATCAACATGCAACGGGCCAAGGACAGGATATGTCCATCTTACTCCTGAGCCAGTGTTAACACATAAAAATAAGGGGAAGATATTTTGACTGACAAAATTAATTTCACCGAACTGGACTTGTTAAGCACTAGATGATACTCATTTACTACGTACTCGTGGAGACTTCTTAAGCAGCATATAATACTCATTTATTATGTACTCGTGGCCGCTGCATCGCATTGAATATCTGACTCTTTATCTCATAGCTATACTTTTTATCTTTTTTAAGTTTTCACAAAACTTTATTTTTATTAGATGGTAAAATAGGGATAGTGTCTATATGAGTGACTGATTTTTAATTTTTAATAAAATTTTCGAATAAAACAATTGATATTTAAATTGATACCGAGGGAAGAGTCTATCTATAAACATAATTTGAAAACATCTAAAATTTCAGTTAAAAATTAAGAAAAATTAAGAGAAAAGGTCAATATATAAATAGTATCTAAAATTTGAATTATAAATTAAATACAAAAACTAACAAGTTCTTAGATTTTTTTTCACACGAGATGATGCTAGGGCCACACTGGAATTTTGCACCTCAAAGCCAAGATATGACTGTAAAATTAGGTAAAAGTACCATTGAATCAATAAATCGGTGTGATCAGTAACAAATAGTTAAAGTTAATTAAGAAAGTGGTATTTGGGAATAGTCCTTTCGGGACGATGGCAAATTATACAAATTCCCGTTTGGTGGATGGTCCGTTGCGCCGCCGCTGGCGCTGTGCTGCGTGGCGTTGCGACGTTGCGCGCCGCGCGTGTCACCCACCGAGCTGGGGGTGTCCGTCTCGCTCTCGCCGTCCGCTCCCGCACCCCGCGGGCCGCGTGGTAGTGGTAGAGAGAGGCGGCGAGAAATCGAGAGTATCCCATCGATTCGAGGTGGGGAAGAACCGAAACGCAGCCGGCGTTCAAACCTCGAGAAAACCCTAATCCCCTCCCCCAGCCCAGCCCAGCCCCGCGTCCCTCCGCCATGGCCCCGAAGCGCCCGGCCGCCGCGTCGGGCTCGGCCTCCGAGGCCTCCGACGGCGAGGCGGCCCGCCGCCGCTCGCGCTCCCCTTCGCGGAGCGCCTCCCTGTCGCGCTCCCGCTCCCGCTCCCGCTCCCGATCCAAGACCCCGCCCTCCAGCGTCCACCCCAACGCCGTCGTGCTATCCTCCAACCCCGCCGCCGTCGACTTCGCGGCCGCGTCCGACTCCGAGGCCGGCGCCGACGCCCGCCTCGCCTCCCCGAGGCGCAGCCGCGAGCGCTCCCCGCGCCTCCACTCCGACTCCGACAACTCCGCCGCGGCCGCTGAGGCGGCCGTGGCCGCCGCGTCCGACGACGGCGACGACGAGGACAACGCCACACCGCCCCCTCGCTCCCGCCGCTCCACCCGCGTCGAGGCCGCCAGCGTCAAGCCTATCAGCTCCCGCCCAATGGACGGGTCACGCCGCCCGGCTGCAGCCTCATCCCAGTCCCAGAGGCGCTCCAAGCGGCCCCGCAGCGCCCCCTCCCATCACTCCCCGGAGCAGCAGAAGCGCCAGCCGCGGGTTTGGAACCCAGAAGACGAGGTCACCATCCTGCGTGCCCTCATCTCCTACCGTGCCAAGAACGGCGCGCTCCCCGCGTCCTCTCAGGACACCGGCAAGCTACACAATATGATTCGCGGGCAGCTTACTGTTAAGGCATCTACCACCCAGCTTAGTGATAAGGTCCGGCGGCTCAAACATAAGTACAATTTGATCTTGACTCGTGTTACCAAGAATGGGCGGGATCCAGACTTGCCAACAGCCCATGACCGTGAAGTTTATGAACTTAGCAGGAAAGTTTGGGGTTCAAAGACCAGTGGTGCTGGTGCTGGTAGTGCAGGTGGAGGTGGCCGTGTATATGAGAATGCTGAGGTTGCAGGTAGCGATGAAGAGCAAGGGAGCAGAGAGAGTGATGAGGACATGGAGAGTGGGTGGGATGACCGTGATCACAGGAACAAGAGAATGAAGGCAATTACTGTTGCAAATGGGAATGGGAGTGCCATTGCGATTGGGGGTAGGAGTGCCCATGGCAATGGCAGCAGGAAGGGTGATGTTGCTGAGAACGAGAAGGACATGTACCCATACCTTTGGGAGGCTGTTGAGGAGCTGTCCAAGGAGCACCCGAGTGGGACTGCGTTTAGGAAGGCTTTTGGTGTGCTTGATGGTTCAAGGGCACGGGCAATGGAGGAGAAGCTGAACAGGTTTAGGCTCTCGGAGATAAGGCAGCAGCTGCGCCGGATGGACTTGATGAAAGAGACAATCAAGATGGTGCTTGATGCACTGGAGGGCACTGATTGATTAGACTGCAATTGACATACTTTTGGGTTTTGGAGGACATTGTCTGGTGAGAATGCCGCTTAAAAAGGTGATCAGTGTTGCTGGTGCCTAGGGTAGTCTAATTCTGATGTTATGGATATAGATCTTTGGTTATGTTAACTTTTGTGGACAAGGACATAGTTGCCTCAATCAAAATTAGATCTGTTGAAGCTTATGAGCCATCTATTATATCTTTGCTATGAATGCTTACATTTGGTGTAGGTGCTTTTCTCATTTTTGTTTTAGAGTCTGTTTGGGAGAGCTTTAGATTCTGAGAAGCAGCTGCTTGGTAGCCAGCTTCTGAGAATCTGGAAAAGCTCCTAAACCCAGCTTCTCCAGCTTCTGGATTCTTAGTTCATTTTCCAGAATCCGTAACTACAGATTCTCAGAAGCTGTGAACCGTTTGGGGCAGCTTCTGGCAGCCCAAAAGCTGCAGCTGGGAGAAGCTCCCCCAAACAGGCCCTTATAGTACATCGTAGCGGGGAGGTTTGCATTTAAACTATTGCTTAATTTCTCTTGATGCTCACTTAGTTCCTGCAACAGAATTAGTAAATTACAGTAGTGATGTGTGAGTTGGTACATTTTGTAGTAGTTGATCAACCCTCACGATTATATCAGTTTTATAGGCTTATGGCTTGGCTTAATTCTTAGGGTGATGACATCTCATTTTTCTTTTAAATTACATCAAAGTGGGGAGGTTTGCATTTAAACTACTGCAGAATTTGTCTTGATGCTCACTTAGTTTCTGCAACAGAATTACTAAATTACATAAGTGATGTGTGAGTTGGTACACTTTGTAGTAGTTGATTAACCCTCACGATTATATCAGTTTTGTAGGCTTATGGCTTAGCTTAATTCTTACGGTGATGACATCTCTTTCCAGATATGCAATCATTGTATGCTAGGAATACATTGAAATTTCATAGCTAAAGGATGGTGTGTAGTTATAGGATGATAGTGGTATATTATAAGCAGTTGGACCAATAACTGTGATTATAGTGGGGAATGGTGCAATCTGGATAGTGATATTCAATACCCATACAAGTGTTTGTGTTATGCGGGAATTTGAGTTGGAGCTTTACCAAAGAAACATGGGACTGAAAGAAATTCAGAACTTTACCAAACAATGCAAAGATTGCCCCTGTTTTATTGCCTTCGCTAATGGCATTTACTCTAGCAATTTTTTTTAAAAAAAATCTGGATGAAGTTATATTGATTGAGTGGGAAATAGCCTGTGGCTCAAGCTACTTTTGGGTAGCAAATGGGTCAGCACACATGACATGGAACTTATTGCTCTCCTGGGCATTATTTGGTCATGGCTTTGCCTGTCCTGCAAGGGAGATTTGGTTTATTGCTTCTATATGTTTATATGACACATGCAGCCTACTTGGGCTAGTAGCTCCTCATCCTTGGTCTTTGAACATGAAGTTATTATACAATAATGGACTTTATTTTGGTGATCAAAAAGCATGATAACGTCAGCTCAAGTTATGCTGTTCCATACTTGAACATGAAACAGAATTGCCCTTTAGTCTGTCAGAAAACAAAAGTGTGCCACCAGCCCGCCAGTCAAATAGCTCAATCACACATGGTCAAGCTGTTCAGTGAACCTGGCCTAAGACCGTTTTTGATGTAGATAATAGATATGCATGATGATGAGATGCTTAAGTTCTCAAGGCATCTTACAAGAACACCATTTGCATCCACCTTTGCCTGTTTCCATGCCAATGTAAGTGGTGTGCAATGAGCGATGTGTTTTTGCATTATGTGTTGTGTTTCTTATCTGTTCGTGTGCTTAGTTGGTCTGTAAACACTCACACTAACTGGTTGTTGTCGGTGCTTCCTTTCTGTGATTTAGGTAATAAAATTAAGCTGCATTTCATATTGAAATTATCAAATGATGGATTGATGTTGGCCTGCGTTACCAGATTTGATTCTGTGTCTGCTATCACTAATACAGTCTTATGCAATCGGAAAGGATGTCCTTTTGACCTCTTGCTCACTCGTGATCTTTAGTCAGGTTGCATTTCATCCTGAAAATATCAAATGCTGACTGACGTAAACTTGTGTACCTGGATTTGATTTTGTGGTTACTATCACTGATTCAGAGTTTGTGTAATCAGGAATGATGTCCTTTTGATCTCATGTTCGCTCATGATCTTGAATCAGGCTGCATTTCATCTTGAGATTATCAAATGCTGATTGATGTTAGCTGGTGTAGCCAGATTTGATTTTGTGGCTACTAGCATCACAAATTCAGAGTCTTACGCAACTATAAAGGTAAAGGATGCCCCTTTGACCTCGTGCTCGCTCCTGATTTTGTATCAAATGCTGATTGACGATTTTTAGGTTGTGTAGCCGCCCAGATTTGATTTTGTGGCTATTATCACAAATTCAGACTCTTGTGCGATAAGAGAGACTATCCCTTTCACCTCTTGCTTATTGCTTCCTCCTAAAATTGGAGATTATGAACTATCTATTGTTTCCTGAAGATGCTGCGAGATGTATTAATTTTCCAGAATTGCTTGTGCATGTTAAGTAGGGAGAGTTGCATTGTCCTTTTACGTTGAGGGGATTTTGCAGCTCACGCAGGCTGCGTTCGCTGTGGGTGTCAGCAATCTATTGCCTCTGCAGAACGTCGTTCTTAGCCAGGCCCAAAAGCATTAGGCTTGGGCTCATACTGTCCAACCTTTGGTAGCATCCACAAGTTCGCTATGTTGTTTTCTCACGAAAAAAAAAAGGTTCGATGCCTCAAAAAAAAAAGAAAAAAAAGGTTCGATATGGTGTCAGATGAGGTAAATACACAACGGAAGCAAGGAATTACTACCTGTCTTAAAATATTTATCTATTACTCTCTCTCTATTTCGATAGGTAACAACATTGATTTTTTGGTACGCGTTCAACCATTCGTATTATTTAAAAAAATATACAAATATGTAAAATGCAAGCTATAATTAAAATAAGTTTAGCAACACGTGAAATCATAATAAAATAAATAATAATTATGTAAGTCTTTTTTGAATAATATGAATTATCAAACACATGCTTAAAAAAATCAAAGATGTCGTCTATTAAATACATTAGGAGCACTATAAATAGTACTACTACAAATATAAAGGTTGATAACAAACTGTTCACATTCTTAGGCCACGTTTGATACTTCGATACAGCGAATAAGTTATCTAAATCTTTTTGTTTTTCGTGCGCACGCTTCCCGTACTGTTAAACGGTGTATTTTCTTTAAAAAAAACTTTGTAGAAAAGTTATTTTAAATAATCATATTAATCTATTTTATTTTTTAATAATTAATTAATCACGTACTAATTTATTACTAAGCCATACTGTCCTGCTATATTTTGAAGCGGGGGGATACTGCTGATCGCTGGTCCGGAAAGTGTTGAATGCTAAAATGAATATCAACTGCACAGTCCGAAGGTGTATTGTCCATGCAAGAGATCCATTAAACCGCTAGTCATCTGTTATTGTAGCTGGCACCTCATAAGAACTTTCAGAGGTACCAACTGCAGAAGAACAGAACAAATCTTTCCTGACAGAAATGCTGAGGCTGTGTTTCATTGGTTAAATGAAGATAAAAAAGTCATCTGGTTATCTAATAACTATTTTATAATATAAATGATATAATTAATAATTTTTATATAGAATTTTTTATAAAAATATATCGATTAGTATATCGAGAAAAGTGTACATAAAAACTAATGAAACAATCTAGATAAAAAAGAACGCAGACTTAATGGTACAGCAAGCAGACCATTACGACAAGTGAAGTGTGGCCGAGAGAACGTGTCTAGTACGTCGTGCGTCGGTACATGCTATCCGGATTGGATTGGCCCGAATTTCCAAAGCTCGATTGGATCTCGTGTAAGCTCCTCTGTAGATTCAGATTCCAGTGACATGCAAGGGCGTACGCGGCTGGTCGATCAGAGCATCTTGCCCTTTCGAGCCTTCTTTCCAAACTGGACACACTCTATATCGCCTGTCCAATCATCTTGTTTAATCAATGGATCCAACTGGGCTACGCAAGTAGTAGTATTTACTTTTGCTAACTTTTGTCCCGAAATATAAACATATCTAACTTGTTTAGCGTAGATCAGAGAAGATGCCAGATGATTCACTTATAATCAGTTCGGTGATCAATTTTTAAATTTTGAAACGATCAGGTTTTGTTTATAAGTATTTGATTGATTCTGGAATTATTGAAATCATGATAATTAATATAGAAATACTTGTATTGTGATATAAAATTTATTTTACAACGAAGTGATAGTGTTTTTGAGTGAGAACAAGAAAATCACCGGCGTCATAGCCGTACAGTGAGGTCCAATTGTCTAACATGCGTCATCATGGTATACTGGATGTAATCTAATTGGTCAATCCACTTGCATTGCACAAACAGACACGGTGTTT
Organism: Oryza brachyantha; assembly: GCF_000231095.2. Taxonomy (NCBI): domain Eukaryota; kingdom Viridiplantae; phylum Streptophyta; class Magnoliopsida; order Poales; family Poaceae; genus Oryza; species Oryza brachyantha. The sequence goes on from NC_023170.2 coordinate 14,250,252, forward strand.
AGAGACTTGATAACTTGAGTTCCAAAGGTATTGGAATATTTTAAAACGAACGCCATAAGACAGAAATGACCAGAAAGAAAATTAAGACTACAATCATGAAAGGCCATAATCACAAAAAAGAAAAAGAAAAACATCACCACACGCTGACAATAAGAAAAGAAGTGATATCTTCGTTTCGTATCATAAGACTTTGTATTAATTAGGTTTATCCATTAATCTATGTACATAAGTTTATATGCGTCTAATTTTATTAGGATTTATATGAATCTTTGGAGGGTTCCAAAAATCTTATGTCGTGAGAGAGTAGAGCCATGCATGCCAAATTACCAATCACAGCTATGGTCGTGTTCGGTTGGGACGGTAAGTTAACTAATCTTTTGATTTTCGCGCGCATGCGTTTCAAACTGTTAATCGGTGTATATTTTACAAAAAAATTTGAAAAGTTGTTTTAAAAATCATATTAATCTATTTTATATTTTTTTAATAATTAATAATTAATTAATCATGTACTAATCTATTACTACGTTTTTTTTACCGGGATAAGTTAACTTACCCCCTCAACAGAATATGGCCTAGGTATGCTCGGACGCCGGTAAACCTACCGCCTAGCTAATTATTCCAACTACATACAGTTTTCAGTTCTCGTACGGTAGAAGTGATTTATCAGATTTCTCAAATGCTGAGATAGAGAGGTATGTGGGTAATCGCTCAACATTTGGGCCTTCCGAGACTGCTTTTGACGAGATATAAAAATTGCTCTCCACGGAATTATAGTGATGTGTTCTTCGTCACACATTTGTTGACGAGTTTTGGCAATAATTTTCTTTCTAACATGACAAATCAATTGGCCTTTATGTAGGCATGCACACGAGAGATGGACAAATAGCTCGGTATCATTCGGCTTTCTGAACTCCTAGTCTCCGAGGAGTTCTCCTGTCCTGGTCCTTGAACCACTGATAATGTATGAAAAGCTTTGCTCCGGTCCTTTCTTTTGTAGTACCTCGTGGTACTAATATTCTCATTGGTATTATCTACCCTATAACTAAGCTGGTATATCATGACTATTTGATCTGTCATCATCAACAGTCAGAATTTTAGTATCCGCTTGATCATGAGGTGGGTAGCACGAGTGAGGATTTTATTACTCACGGTATAAGTACCTCGTGGTACAAAACGAATGACTGGAGCAAATCTCATGTATGAAATATACCGCAAGTATATACAAAAATATTTTTGAACTAGATAGAAATGCCATAATTTCTGAACTTAGGTTGCGTTTTTTCTGGAAATTAAGGTATTAGAGATGCTCTCCACAACTCCGTTTCAGCTTCCTATGCACAACAGCTTAGTATAAAACAAGAGCATCGAAATATACTGCACATTCAGAATTTCAGAAGCCAAAACTACTCTGAATCACCAAAGTCAAGTACCAAATAATCAGATCTGTCAGCGTTTCCTACAGTTTCAGAGAGTTTAACAGTTCGACAAGCAACTACGACCTGGGGAGAATGAAATGATTAATTCAAGCCATCACATGTCATTCTCTCTCACAGTGTAGTAGAAATTCCCTACATTTTCAATGTGGAAACGACGAGCTCCTGCATGACTTTGCACGAAACGCAGTGCAATGGCATTGGCCTCTGAAGGATGGACGCGGCTGATTGTGCAGCTGACCCCCTGCCCTTTCAGGCCTCCATTTCGGTTAACTGACAGAGTAGCACTCCACTTGCTGCTTAAATTGTTCTTGGAATACAAGAGCAAGTTGATTCCAAACATGATTATATGCAAAAAAAAAAAAAACTATTAGCACTCGAAGTATCTTCTAGATTAAAAATCACAAAGTATCATCTCTAAGCAGCTCGATTAATCATCAAGAAGCTCTACGACAAATATGGATGGCGATCGCTGAAACTTCATTATTAGTTCTCCCCCAATCATATGGAAGTCTGGAGCTTGATGAAAGAAACATTATCCATTTATATTTTTGTACACTTAATGCCAATCTTTTTTCCATCAGTTATTTACAAGGGTTTTATAATGCCCCGTTTCAGTCATTAAGTATCTAAGCTGAAAACAGTTGCACTCCTACTGTGGAAGACCCTATTTAAACATTAGGTGCGCATCAGCAAAATGTTAAGACGAGAAAACAATGGAACGCACGGAACCGTACAAGGAGTCAGAAGTCAGATCAGCGAAGGGTTCAGCACAAGAACATAAATTAGGATGTTCATATTTCGTCACTGATGTTCATATCTTGCACTAATAGTCCATGTCAAACAAATGACTTGCACTTTTTTCAGGAAGTCAAGACAGAGAGGGTGTCTTTACAGAACAGGACTACAGACAATAGGTGAAATGCATAGTGAATTTCCCAATTAAAAGTGAACATTAGGAGGGGGGGGGGGGGGGTTGTTTGCCTTATTCAGGGAAAAAAAATCACACAACATATTTATAAATAAAAACTTTATATGTGTTCGTAGAGATTTAAATGCCAAAGCTCAAAAATAAACTATGATAAAAAAGAAGTTTTTGCCATTCTTTGAAAAGTATCTCAAAGTACCATATATGGTATCTTAAAGTACATTGTATCTTGAGATACCAAAAAATTATACTAAAATTTTTGGTACTTTGAAGTACTTTTCAAGGATGATAAAAAAACCTATTAAAAATTCCCTAAAAATCTACTCTAAATTTAAAGTTAAAAATTTAAATTTTGCCTTATAAGTACAAGGTGAGGCTCTGTCAAAATTTGTGTAATTTAAGGCTCCCATCGTTTCGCAGTTGCAACTGCTTATAAACCAAATTTTAAATTTTAAAACTTAATTTTAAACATGATTTTGTAATTTTTTTTATCGTGGTTTGTTTTACAACTTTTGTTTTTGAGTCAATATGAACACGTATATAAAGATTTTACATGTAAATTATTTTTCATTTGCAAAAACATGTTTTCACTTTTTTTTATAAAAAGAGAAACGACGGGAGCATAAGTCTATCTGACAAGCAATTTAAATCAAGTGCGAACATTATCAGATCTCATCAAAAGTTGAAATATACTACCATTGACTCCGATAATTAATTCATCAGGACACACAACTTCAAAATATAGAAAATTATCTGATGGTCTGATCCTGAGTTCTGACAATTACTCCCAGAGACCAAAAACAATGTTACTGTTCGTCCACCGTATTTTAGAGCCGGAATTTATCATAAAACAATGGGAGTTAACACGGTAATCCAGTGCAAATTGTATGTGATACATTCATGCGAATACTCTACCTGATCTGAATGACATGTAAACTGGCCTACTAATGCTACGAGTTCAGTCAGGAGTCTGCGATACCTCTTGGATCTAGCTAGCTTCCATCACAGGAGCATCCCAACAGCTTATCTAAATTTAGTCATCCATATCTGTATTTGAATGATCATCTAAAATAGTTTTATATTTTATATCTCTTTATACTCCACCAGATCATCTATACATGACATCCTCTATATTTCTTTGAAGGATGGAGAGATCATCCAAATATGAAGGTTCTCTCTTCTAATACGGATAACATCTAAAAATAGATGATAGGATGGTCGTTCTGTTGGAGCTCTATTCGTAGTTTTCATCCTTTATTTTCAGGATAGAGGGTGGGATAGATGAGCTGTTAGAGATGCACTAAACTTAACATATTGTACCTTGAGATACCAAAATTTTACACTAAAATTTGAGCTCTTAATATATACTCAATTCAAATTTTAAGAAAAAAGTCTAGTTCAGCCCATAAGGTTTGGCACCCTGGTTAATCCTCCCCTAAGCTTTAAAACAATCTAAACAACACATTAAACTTTCACAAACCGTTTAATTTACCCCTTGGGTGGTTTTTTGATTGGTTTTGTTCTGCCGGCTCTCAAGTGAGAGGCGCCCACAAAAATCCTCTCCCTCTGTCGGCCCTCATCGGTGCATAGCTACATGAACTAGACACAAGTTATATCCCAAAAGTGAAAATAATAGTTCATAACATGGAAAAATAAAAGCAGACAAGAAAAAAATCCTGAAAATTATAAAGCAACCTGAAATTGAAAACTATGAGCAGAGCTTCTTCCCCTCTTTCTTTAATTTTCAACTCTTACTAGCATAAAAGATACATGATCTTGAAATTAACAACTCTCCTTTAACCAAAATATAGAAAAATAACTATCCTAATCCTAAGAGTGAAAGACAAGAAAAAAACAAATATCCATGAACATGTCACTTCTATAATTTAATTATAGCGGAGATGAATAAAACATATGCATACTACAAATTTATGGTAGTGGAACCAAGCACTAAACAAAATTCGTAAAGAACTAACCCAATACAAAAACCATGACCAAAACTGCAAGGCACGTTTTGAAAAATTCTTAAACTGCTGTTAACAGAGTTAGAACTAAGAAAGAGGTGTTTTAACGGTACTTAGAAAGACGAGTGGAGAGCGCAAGAGGGAGGGAATTTTTATTTTGGGTGAGCAAAACCACCCCAAAACCGGCTGGGGGTTTTTTTAACGGTTTTATAAAGTTTAATGTGTTATTTAGACTGTTTTAAAGCTCAAAGGTCAATTAATCAGGTTGCCAAACCTCAGGGAATGATAAAGTTTAATGATCTAGACTTTTTCCAAATTTTAAAGTTTGTTAAAAAAAAAACACCGAATATTTAGGATTGGAGCTTTTTTTTCCCCTTCATTCACTCCTCTTTTGGTTCTACCAAGCGAGGAGGGTATCAGCAGTAGTTTATTTCCTGTATCAATTCCTTTTAAGAATGGACAAGTTGTTAGAATCTTGCAGTAGCTGTTCTCCCTTTTTTCTTGGAAGCAAGCATCTACGGTTGACAAAGGGGACAAGCAAGACAAGCCTGAATCTTTTAGCTCCGTGCCAAGAGCGTACACTGGGGCCAAGAAGGCGAAACAGCAATTTGCCTGACGCCGTCCATACAGGCCACCTGGTCCACACAACAAGGACATAGTAAGTGTCCGTAAAAAAAAAACTTTATTTTTTAATCTGTATTTAGTGTTTGACATTCATCTTATTTAAAAGATTTATTAAAAACTTAAAAAAAATTACTAATACTATTTACGTTTTAACATCTAATAACAATTAAAATATTAATAAAAAAATATTTCTGATAAGACGAAGAATCAAATGTTGTGTTTTAAAAATTAAAAAATAAATTTATTTTAGGAGAAAGAATGTATGCTCCTAGCCAGTAGGTACACTTGGTTATGCGAAGCCGGCGACAGATCGCGTAGTGTACGCCGTTCACAGGTGAGAGTGAGACGCCGTATTTGCCCTGCAGCACGGCAGCTGAAATCAAAGAAAAAGATGGCAGCACGGCTGAGCTAGGTAGGCCAGCTATATCTGTCAGAGAAGGAAGGATTCAGTGGATGGTCAGCCGCCACGGTGCACAACAACGTGCAGAAAAAAATGTTATTGGGTCATATGATGCCAGTAGAAGATAAAAGTTCATGGCACAACAAAATGGCTCAAATACAGACAATGCTCGGTGGCTTTGGTCAGACTATCTTTGTCCGACTAATAATCCATCTCCGGTTCTCTGGGTGATTGTTTGCATCCAGTTCATATTGGTCGACGATTCATTTCCATTTGGAATACACACGGTACATGAATCCATCAAAACGATTAGAATTCTCGATTGACCAAGGATCGTTTCCATAAATGTGCTACCTTGTCCGACCTTTTTCGTTTCATGATCTTTATAAAAATTATTAGCGACATATTATACAATATTAAATAGTTAATTTAATAAATACGACTGTTCATATCGATTATATCAGTAATACGATACTACCTCATACTATTAGCAGAGACCACTGTAGCGTTTCTCTAATTATTACCGTTCGTTTTGCATCGATCGCTTTCGATGGTACACGGCACAGTGCCGCACTACGCACCAACCGGCCTGCGCCGCGTTAGCGCACGCAGCTTCACGGGATTTCACCGGCGTTCCTCCATCCATGGGCGGGCGGGTCGCGCGCGCACGCGAAACCGCCGGTACAGCGTGCGGTCGACGACACTGTAGCAGCGTTTTGCCCGCATCCGGGGGAGGCGGCATGCTACCTCGCCGCGCCGCCGCCTCGCTCTCTCTCTCTCGGCTCACCCTGCTTTTGCCCTTTGGCCCCCTCCAGGAGGCACCCGCGCCGCGCGCGCGCGGGAGAGGCCGCGGCGCAACGCGATGCAGGCGCAGCCGCTTCGCGCGCCCATGCGCCAACCGCCCGCGGATCAGCCCTGGCTGGCTGGCTTAATTTGCAGCGATTCTTGGGCGTTTGGCTGGACATCCGGGATGGAAGATGGCTATCTATTTATTTTTTTATGTGTTTGGTTCGTGGACGAAATTGAACAGGGTGGCCTAGAAAGAAAATATTATCTGAAAATGCTGGATGGATGTATGCGGCCAAATTGGCTGGATGAACTCATCCACCTTCACTAACAGTGTTCATTAGTGATGGTTTAGTGATAATTAGCTTGTTTTGTTATTAATTAGTAATTATCAAGTTTAATTAGTGTTAATTAGTGATGATAGATATATTTCATTGTTAATTTATACTAATTAGAATAAAATATATATTTATTAATTAATAATATCATTTATTAGTAATTAAATATGTTCATCCCATCCATACCCATTCATCCCAACAAATAAAATATTGGATTATTTTGTCCATCCAACCAAACATAAATCTAAATCATCATATTCTGAAAATATAGATGATCATATTCCATCTCACATTAACCACCAACCAAACGCACCCTAAATGGCCACTGCTCCGTGTCTAATTAAAACCACTCGAAGAATCGATCACGCACACTCGCACTAGCTCATGGACTTTGTTTAGTTGCATGCATGATAGCTGCCGGAGTAGCAAGCTTAATCACTTTAAAATATACTACTAACTCTTATTGGTTAATAGATAACGTCATTGATTTTTTTTCACACGTTTGATCATTTATCTTATTTAAAAATTTTGTGTAAATATGCGAAATTTTAAGTTGTAATTAAAATATATTTGGTAATAAATCCGATCACAACAAAATAAATAATAATTCCATAAGTTTTTTTAATAAGACGAATGATCAAACATGTAAAAAAATCAACGATTTTATTTATTAAAATAGAAAGATAATACTATACATTAGTACCACGTCTGTTTCACAACATAAGACTTTTTAATATTGTTTATATTTGTACAAATGATAATGAATCTAGACATACTCTCTACATATAAATCATATATATTGATATATAGATGAATCTAGACATATCTAAAACGTTTTACCATATAAAACAAAGAGGTTATTAATTAGATCAATTTTAACATCTTTGAGTAGATACCATAAGGTATCACTATTTTTTATATAAAATTTGATATCTTCTAGTATCTAAGATAATAAGAGGTATCAAATTTTATATAGAAAATAATGATACCTCTTTCCTTCTTGAGAATGAGAAAAATGCTCTATTAAGTGGTCATGGTGATCTAAGAAGCTCCTTTTAGGGCTTGATACACCTACTGCTAAATTTTACTCCAGTTAATATATTGTTTGTCATTAAACGGAGCGGCTTTGTGCGAGAGCTTTTCTCAGTGGCCGAGTTTACGGACTGGGGGAGGTTGGTTGGCTGCTAAGTTGGAGACCAGATGTGCCGTGACTTGTAAGACACTCAGATGATAAGATTCAGTAATGCTAATCTGTCGCACAAACATATACTAATACACATGGAAATTAGAGTGCGTAACTTGAGCTAGCCTTGCATCAGTGTGCACCCATCCCGATGAGAATCATGAGATGCTTTGTACTGTATACGACTGAGGCCCATCTCAATAATGAAACCGATTAGTCGGAACCTCTGTTTTCATTTAGAAGAGAGAAAGTAGTAATTCTTCTGGGAAGGAAGAACAGCAATGCATGCAGTTCCCTGAGAAGATATATCGAGCAGCCGAGTGTGCTGATCTTCTTAAAAAAATATCGAGTAGCTGAGTAGCTAGGGAGCATGTTCAATCAGACGGCGACAACAAGATAGGAACTGTTAGTGTATAATACTGTATACTCTATTCTGCAAGTATACGTGCGTACTTACAAGGCACACACTTGCATTGACCTTATGTACAAACATTGCACTGGCAAGAAGCCAGGAACAAGTTGGGAGACTTGGAGAGTTGGAGTTGATTAACACTCCAGTGAATCCAGCAAAGTAAACGATTGCTTGGGGTTCTAAAAAAATCGCCGATTTCCAGTCGCCCGATCTGTGTAGATTTCCATGTCCGAATTAATTCAGGGATAGCAGTATGCTGAACTTTGTCAGCTTGCTAGCTACTGTACTAGCTATACACCAATGTGGACAATACAGCCATGCATGAACGCTAGCGGCTGCAAACCCAAAAAAGATCTTGCACATCTCTACCGAATATCTGCGAAAGAGATCCAAGAGAACGTAAGAGCAAGTCCAATAGTATAGCTAGCTATTAGCTTTAATTTATTTATAGTCAATCTAATAGTTAATTCATACAATAATTATCTACAAAACATCAATACATGGTCCCATATATCATGCACACATATTGTTCTTGAAGCCCGTATACAGTTGGCTATAAATTAGTAGTCCAACTCTCTTCTCTCTCCTCTATCTCTTTAATATGTGTTTATAACTAGCCATTGTACCTGCTCTAACGGCCGGCGGCGTCGTCGCTAGCTAGCTAGCCCTGCATAGATTTGGCGGTCCATCAATGGCTCTTGCCTCTTGGTGCCTTCAAGTCGTATCTATCGCAATGGCTGTCGCGAGAGGGAGCTACGTGGACTCGAGAGTCCTGCATGGGCTAGTTAGCTGAGATGGCCGGCAGGCGATCCGGAGGACGTATGGTACAGCTAGTAGTCTGGACAGCGCCGTTGGACAAAGCTGCCTCTTCACATGCCAATGCAACGTCCTAGCTTTGGCTAATTAAGGTGGTGTTTAGTTGTAAAAATTTTTTGGTAAAAAATATCACATCAAACGTTTAACCGGATGTCAGAAGAGATTTTTGGACATGAATGAAAAAACGAATTTCACGGCTAGCCTAGAAACCGCGAGACGAATCTTTTGAGCCTAATTAATCTGTCATTAGCATATGTTCGTTACTGTAGCACTTATGGCTAATCATGGACTAATTAGACTCAAAAGATTCGTCTCAAGATTTCTTCCATAACCGTGCAATTAGTTTTTTTTATCTATATTTAATGCTTTATTTAGATGTCCAAAAATTCAACGTGATGTTTTTGGAAAAAAAAATAGGAATTAAAAAAAGGCCTAACCCGCGCGCGCCAGCTGATGGGCAGCGAGCTAGCCCCTCTTCAGAACGCGCGGCCTTTCCGGCATCTGAGGAGGCGCGACGGCGACAGCTAGCGTCCGTCCCAGCGAGCTGAGCCACCGAGCGCAGCCAGACTCATGTGGCGGCAGGCCGGACGGGAAGAAGCGCGCGTGTGGCCGGGAATCGCAGGGGAACGTGCGTCACACACACTCCTCCGATCCGGTCGGCGGCCGGGCGTGCGGGGCGAGGTTTAATTCCTGCCGTTGTGTGTGCTTGGCTGTGCATGGCTCATGGCTGGCCGCCTGGCCTGGTCGATAGGGACGAAGAAAGCAGAGGTGGACGTGGATCTAACCCAAAAATCAAGTGAGGGCACTTTAATAAAATTGTTAGTATACTTAAAATTTCTTTACTTAATTATTAGTAATACACTAAGTAACACTAAGTATTAAATTTGTATACTCTGCGTCCGCCCATGGAAGGAAGAGGGGGCAGAGCTCACCGTGTGAGCTTGCTCGATCGATCGTTCGCATGCACGGGAGAGAGCGACCTCTGCAGCGCCGTAGCCGGGGGCAAAGACAGATGGCTAGCTTTCCGGTGACGGTGATGTGGTTGGAGTGACGCTCTCCGTCGATGATTTGGGTTGATCGAGACATGTATCTAAGTAAGATTTGGGTCACGTACGGACATATTGTCTGACCGGTTTATATTTCTGACCTCAGACAGATGTCGAGGCAGGTAAAGCTATCCTCTACATTTTAGAAAAAGAAGAGCAAATATATCTATTTCCATATAAGTCAGGACAAATGTACTTGTCTATTGAGAATTTAAGAACACTCGCACATTAATCAGAAATATTTGCCGTTGATTAGGTATTTAGGTTAATTGCATTATCACGACTTTATATGATTGGAAGAGACATCGATAATGTCGTGCACTTAAGATCATATAGAAAGCAATTGCAAGATATAGGTATGGATATGGGTATGTGCAATGATAAAAAAAAAAGGTACTTTGGTTAAGGAAAGGATGTTGTAGTCCGATTCATGTATGAATAGTAATGTTCTGCCTCTATATATGAAAAGGAGGCTCTGAGTCCTACTTTGGAAGAGTGGCTATCCACGGTATCAAGCATTCAAAGTCTTCTAGGAGGGTCCGAGTTCCTTAGAAAAATACAGCATATGTTGCCAACTATGGTTGTCAATTACAATTTCTACCTTCTTAATGAGATTAGTTAGGGGATGTTTGTTTCCCTTAATTTTTTAAGCCTCTGTCACATCGAATATTTAGACACTAATTAGAAGTATTAAATATAGCCTATTAATAAAACACACCTCATACTCTGAACTATTTCGCGAGACGAATCTATTGAGTTTAATTAGTCCATGATTAGCGAATGTGATGCTACAGTAAACATTTGCAGCCCCACTAAAAGGCTAAAATTTGACTCAAAATAAGTTGGTATTTAGGGCTACTAAAAATTTAGGAGTTAATTTGGGAAGTTGTTGTACCAATATTTTTAGCCTCTAATGTCAATATTTATTTTTGGGACTTATATTAGGCATCTCTTGGAGATGCTCAGTATGCTAGGTAGACATATCCGATATTGTATTTGGTATGATTTCATATGTAAGTATGAGTATGAGAAAAAAATATATCCAACAATATAAATGGATACTTCGATAGATAAAATTTGATTTCGTACAGATGGTACGAGGCTGTGACGTTCAGTTGGTATATACCCTTAGCGGAAACCATGGTGCAGAACACCGCCCGGCCCTTGGGCGCGCGGCAAGGCCAACCCCGCCCGCGTCCGCGTCACCCCGCGCACGCGCATATGCACTTGAGGGGGGCCCCCACTGGCAGCGTGGCATCCCGCCCAGCGCGCCACTTCGCACCGAGCAAAAACCAGCCATTCGACGAAGGGCAGCTCGCCCGCTGGATCCCCCGTATATAAATCATCACCGTGTTCAGTAGCGGTAGTTACACGGAAACAGTTTTTAGTGTGCTTGCATGTCATCTAAATAGTTATAAAAAATATGAAAAAAATAGATAAGATAGATCAATATGAGTTATATCACCCCACAAACATGCAAGTTTAAATTTAACTTTTACAAGTTGTAGTAAAAAAACAAACAAAATTGAAACTAAGTATACGCGTATTCATAGTTGTTTTTGTTATTTTTTCTATAATTTATAGAAGTTGAATTTAAACTTGCATATTAGTGAAGTGATATAATTTATATTAAACTATCTTGTCAATTTTTTTTATATTTTTAATAACTATTTAGATGACATACAAATAATGAGTGTATATACCTGTACGCTAAAAAAAACTGCTTCGTAGTTACAGTGCACCATGGATGGATCGGTTGGTGGGTTAAAGAATTGGCCGCGGTCAGTTGGTGGGCGGGCAGTGGCCGCCCTGGTTTTCCTGACTTCGGGTGTGGTTTCTCCGTGACTCTGGCCGCTTTTCGGTGCGTTTCCTGGCCTCTGTGCTGCGGGCGGCCGGGCGTCCGGGGCAGGTTACCCGCTATGGCGGTATGATTTTGGCCTGCTACGCCATCGTTATTTCGCGCACCTGCCGATCGATGCTGGTGCGGGCATGTGCATGTAAGACTTGACGTTCCGTGATTCGGCGGTGGGGGAGTGGGGTGCGCATGCATTGCAGGCTACTGTAACTGCGACTACCTGAAAAAAAAAACCATCGAGCCGTCATTCTGTCAACACGCACACGTACGTACGTCACACTAGCACAATGGCAATGTATAACGATCGGTACGAGTAGACCAGGAGGCTTTGATTCGTTGTGCTATATGCTAGGTCATCGATCCGGCCGTTACGAAAACAACAGGGCAGGATATAATGATATATATACCGTGTAATCAACTGGAGTGTAGAACTGATCTAGCATGAAACCGATCCAAGAGTGAAACGCAGCAGCAGACCAAACCAAGGCCAGCAAGTTAGGAGCAGTATAAAATTGCTGTGTCACATGCGGATGTGGTCCTGCTTCACATGATCACATCCAGTGCCAATTATCTTCAAGGTCATGTTTGGCTTTTCTAAATAAAACTAAATTGTATATTCATAAATAAAAATAATATCCGAATAAAACATGTATATATATATATGTATATATGTAATTTTAACAATATAAAAATAAAGACTAAAAAATATAATACACTAAGGAATCCTCAAAATCAATTTTAAATGTAAAAATAAAAATAAAAATTTTTGTTTATAAGTAAAAACATGAACAAAAAAGACGGAGTCCCTTCGCTCTCGAGATGCAGGGAATCCCCGCACCTGTACTGCACGTTGATGTTAGATTCCCTTGATCGTTTTGGTTGGAAATATCCCCACCTTTTCCCTTTGGAGTGGGCCAATGTTTTAAGACACTTGGACATATAGAAAAGGCGCCTACGCCGCCGCTGCCGTGCTGCGGGATTCATTTAATTTGCTAATTGGGAGTCAAAACTGCAAGCAAATCTATGTACCGATCTAAAGTAAGTCAAACCATGGATGCTATCAATCTGTGCTATAGTGTGCACCGGCTTCTCTATCAGCAATAAAGCACCCCCATTTGTGTCCTAGCATGTACTACTACAAAGAAGACTCAAGTTGTGTGTGCATGCGGTGACATACGATTGCCGGTACGCATCCGCGCGTGCGTTTTGTGCGCGTCCGCTTGTACCTCTTTAAAAATATTCGAAGAAGTTGTCCACTTCGGTTGGGTTCCTGCCAACAGCGAAAGTAACCAACGAGATTAGTGGGTTTGAATAGAGTTTTAGCTTCTGTTTTTATTAATTTTTGTCATAACTTTTTAGGGGATCTTTATGTAAGCTCCAACGACTTTAATGGAGGTAGCGGGGACTCGAGCCCGCCGCTCCAGGTTAAATCTATCCCTGGTTCCTACCGAAATTAGCTTTCTCTCTCACATAGTAGGATTCTAATAATCGGATAATAATCCATGGACAAACAAAGCAACAACTTTCATGTATGTGTATTATTGTTTTGAATGGTGATGTTGAAAATCAAGCTATGATTAAAAATATCTTCAATTCAACATTAAACTTTAATTTCAAATTTAAATTTTGCTCGTAGTTAATAAGGTAGCAAGCGAATGATGAAAGCTTATGCTTAAGTGGGGTTAAATACACACGCAAGATATTTTAGGTTCATAAAGGTCGAACTAATGACTGCATCAACAACATTTTTATTTCTTGTTTTCGGCCATATCATTAGTTGACAAATTAAACTGACAACAAATATTAATTCGTTGACAAACTACTGCACCCGTACGTGGTAAGATAAAGTAGACAACAAAAGTGTAGACTCATTACACTGATTATAGCACGGAAAACGAAGTGAATCATTAGCACATGATTAATTCAGACTTAGCTATAAAAGATTTAAAAATAAATCTATATAATTTTTAAATAAACTTTTTATATAGAAAACTTTTACACATAACATATCAACTGAACATCTTGGCCGGATCCGTCTCCCTCCTCCTGTCCTCGAAGAAGGAAAAAAAAAAAAGAAGCAGCTAACCGTAGTGCAGCGCATATGCACATACCACCATCTACTGCCAACGGTTTTCCAAATGCCAAATCCTTTTTCTTGGTCGTGCTGTTCTGTGCCTCTGTCACCTTGTGTCCAGAGATGGAAGAAATCAAACCTTTTTTTACCTGATTGAGGAGCTTCTTTTAGCTGCAGCTTTTCCTAAAAGCTGTTTTTGTCAGAAGCTGCCCTAAACGTTCCACAGATTCTGAGAATCTGTCGTTCCAGGTTCTGAAAAATAAACTGAGAATACACAATCTAGAGAAGTTGGGTTTAGTAGTTTTTTCAAATTCTCAGAAGCTAGCTACCAAGCAGCTGGTTCTCAAAGTCTCAAACTCCTATAAACAAACCCTTATGTACCCGTGGCAATGTGAGATAAACCCAAGGAATATCTTCATCAAAGGCTGGAACGATCGATCCAACGGAAAGAAGCTACTCCTACGAAACAAACAGTAGAATATTCATTGGCGGTATCATGATGGTACGCCGTACGCGTCTGGTTTTGTTCTCATCACGTACGGGTGACAGGTCCCAGGATCGACACGTACGTATATGCGTACTGTGTGACCGCATGAAGCAACTAATAAAGTCGCCCGTTGACACTACTACGGGCCTACGGTCGACATGCACGTAGGTAGTAGCCAGCCCAGGCCGTAGGTGTGCTGGTGTAGTATTGGGCACGTCGGCACTGCCATGCTGTAGCGAAGGCTTTGGTAGTAGATGGTATTATTTCTTCCTGTAGGTACAATTTTTTCTTTAAAAATTTTAATATAAAAGTTTATCGTTTTATCCCTAATTAGATTAGGTTTTCTAATTTATAACAGATTATTTTGTTATTTATATTTTTAAATAGTTATAAAAAATCAGATAATATTTTATCTTTTCTATACTCGAAAAAGACAATGTGTGCAAGAATGGTTGTTCCATCAGTGTAGGGCGGACGACTTTTAGATCAGATGGCAAAATCCTTGACACAGGGCCTGGCTTGGTTTTTAAGCGCAATAGAAGAATTAAAACTTTAGAATTTAATTATATTGTTACTTTTTTCTGCATTGTCTTGTTCTCAGTTTTGAATTTTAGACGTTAAAAGTAAAATATCCTTAAATTCTAAAATTATTTCCAGTAACTTGTGTAAAGGATGTGAATAGGTTGGTTTATTGGTAATTTATAGCTGATAATATCCTTTGAAGATACTGCAACTAAACCTTAGTTTGTTTGAGTTAAACCAGAGCGGACACGAATTACTCGTGTGCCAATCCATATGCATCCATTATAATGCATGAGTAATAATATAAAAATTAATTCAACACAAATTTAGACAAATAAAATAGAAAAAACAAATGTTTATGGTCAGAATACTTGGGACTATATACATTATATACGAGAGCCACGAGTGAACATTTTCTTGTAGGATTTAAATTCACTTCAAAGATGCTCTGAAAAGGCAGTTTATGCTGTTTCCGTCGCGACAATTCGCCTTGAAAACTTTTCCAGTGAATTTCCCTTCTTGGAAACTTTTCAAAGCTTTTTAACTTATTATCCACTGCAATATAAATACGCGATAATCCTCTACCAAGTATTTTTGGGAAACGTTCACGCTAATATTATACCAAATCAGCAAGATTTATGAGCATTGAAGGAAAAAAATCGGCAAAATCTGTGGCCTTGAATCATCGGAGGAGCACAGCTCAACATTCCAACCAAGGCGCCTGGGCCACCTTGCCACGTGTGAGTAAGTTGTGGAGCCACGCTGGCTCCTGTGGCCGCCACGTCACGCGCCGTTCGTCCCGAGCAGCTCCTCTATATAAGCCCAGCTCGCGCCTGCATTCGCTTGCCAACCTATCCCCCTCGCCGCGCCTATTGCCGGCCACTTACTTCCGGCGACTGCTCTTCATCTCATCGACGGCGGCGCACATAGGAGAAAAAGCTGAGCGCGAGCCGCCGCTTGCACCGAGCGCCAGCGCCTTCTCGGTCCACGACATGGCCGCTTCCGTGCAGCCGCGGCAGTTCGGCCACCTCGATCCGGGCTCCGCGCCGGTGCGCGTCGCGTCGAACGGCGGCGCCAAGGCGGCGTACCCTCGCCGCGCGGACTCGCCGGTGCGCGGGTGCGGCTTCCCCCCGCTCGTCTCGCCGCCGCCCCGGAGGGCCACGACCGACGTGGCGTCTGACGACGAGGACGACGAGCAGGAGGACTGGCGCGAGCTGTACGGCTCGCACCTGCAGCTGGAGGTGGAGCCGCCGGTGCGCGACCCGCGCGACGAGGGCACCGCGGACGCGTGGGTCGAGCGCAACCCGTCGCTGATCCGGCTGACGGGGAAGCACCCGCTGAACTGCGAGCCGCCGCTGGCGAGGCTCATGCACCACGGCTTCATCACCCCGGCGGCGCTGCACTACGTGCGCAACCACGGGCCCGTGCCGCGGGGCGACTGGGCGACGTGGAGCGTCGAGGTGACGGGCCTCGTCAAGCGCCCCATGCGGCTCACCATGGACGAGCTGGTCAACGACTTCCCCGCCGTGGAGGTCCCCGTCACGCTCGTCTGCGCCGGCAACCGGCGCAAGGAGCAGAACATGGTGCAGCAGACGGTGGGCTTCAACTGGGGCGCCGCCGGCGTGTCCACGTCGGTGTGGCGCGGCGCCCGCCTCCGCGACGTGCTCCGCCGGTGCGGCATCATGCCCAGCAAGGGCGGCGCGCTCAACGTGTGCTTCGAGGGCGCCGAGGACCTCCCCGGCGGCGGCGGCTCCAAGTACGGCACCAGCGTCACCCGCCAGTGGGCGCTCGACCCGTCGCGGGACATCATGCTCGCCTACATGCAGAATGGCGAGCCGCTGCTGCCCGACCATGGCTTCCCCGTCCGCGCCATCATCCCCGGCTGCATCGGCGGCCGCATGGTCAAGTGGGTCAAGCGCATCATCGTCACCACCGCCGAGTCCGACAACTACTACCATTACAAGGACAACCGCGTCCTCCCGTCCCATGTCGACGCCGAGCTCGCCAACGCAGAAGGTAACAAATCAAAATCACTCGAGCAAATTACACACAAGCAAGCGCGCGATCGAACACGCACTGACAAGAAAACGAATGCAGCGTGGTGGTACAAGCCGGAGTACATCATCAACGAGCTCAACATCAACTCGGTGATCACGACGCCGGGGCACGACGAGATCCTGCCCATCAACGGCATCACCACGCAGCGCGGCTACACCATGAAGGGATACGCCTACTCCGGTGAGCACGTGCTCCTCCATAACTTCTCTGTGAATTGCGTGCCTTAATTACTATCGGCTGCAGTGGCTTGTCATAATTAAGCCTCTCTCTGCCTAGCGCTAGTTGTATTTGGAACCTTGTTGCATGTTTTCTTCTTTTTTTTTCTGTCTGACCTTAGCTTGACTAACATGTAAACAAAGGTTTGGTGGCCTGAAAAATCTCTAATGCTTTTTAGATGGAAACTTTACTCTAAACGTAGGTAGTAGTAGACCACTTCCCAAGTAAATAATGGTAATCAAACCTTGAAAATATCTTCTGAAATTTCTGACATGATCATATAGTCTATCTTAGATAAAAGTACTAATTAAATAACATCTTGAGCCAGCTAGTCATTTGTCAAAAGTTGAACATACGTTTCAAACATGGCTAGTGGTATCATAAAAGGTCATTTGCAAATGAGGACCCCATTTCCGTGTTCTCTCTTTTTATTCAAAAGAACAAATTTACGGGGAACTATTTAAATGGTAAATTTTAGTGTACTACCTAGATGTATTAAATTTTGTAAATTTTTTGACTCATTTAAATACATATCCTTTTACAGATATTTTTTTTCTCAATTCGACCGGTCCATACGTACATAAAAACTATAAACAATCTCTTGTTCAAGTCAGCACTAAAAAGACCGGAACCTTTATGCGATTATATAAAAGACATATATGGTACACATATATGCCCACAATATTACATGTGCGTGTATGCCACACATTGCGCGTTGACAGCTATGAGAGTGTTCTTTTAGAGTAATTTTGTAATGCTTGAGAATGTATTAGGAGGTACCAAAATTTTAGTGTAAAATTTGGTACTTTCTAGGTATCAAAATTTTACATTAAAATTTTGTTACCTCTCAGCACCTACTCAAGGACGGTAAAATTGCTCGTTCTTTTAACACTCTTAAAGAGAACTCTTATGAGGCAAAATTTGAATTTTCAAGTTTAAATTTAGAGTTGATTTTAAAGTTTTTCATTGTAGTTTATTTTTTAGCCTTTACAATTAGCTTCATAAGAACACGTATATAAAAATTATATAAAGCTAATCAAATAGACAAACCAATTCAAGTAGCCAAGTAGTTGCAGCCATTCAACGATCATTATATTTTACCTATCATTTGACCATACATAATACAATTATATAAAGCTAGCGTAGACTGCGTAGTGGTGGTAATAGCAGCTGGGAAAAACCGGGTGCGTGATACCGTTTGTAGTCAGTAGTAGCAGATAGTTTTGAGCCGTCTCTGCGCTTTTCTGGCCAAGAAAAGCAAACAAAGCTGGCCAGTTGTAGTTGGCACTTCGTGGCCTCCAAAAGCTACCACAGCAGTGGCAGTACAGCGCTCCTGTGTGTCAAGGGCCAGGTGCATTTCGATCACTTTGTTTGGACCTGAGAACATAGGGCAAATCGATCTATTTCGGTGTTTCGTGGTTTTGAGAAAAAAAAAAGAGCCACAATTCGTGTGGCCAATCTCAGCTGAAGGAAAGATTTTTCCCTTTCATCGACAAAACAAACGTGTCTATGCACACGAGTTTTTCGTACGCATCAACTAACAAATATCATTTACAAAAATCACTTTTGCTATTTTTTCTTGTGTCAAATACGCGTGTAATGCATAGGGGCTGAGGGAAGGTGTGTATGAGCCTTTTGACTTGCGTGCACATCTTTATATTAGCATCCAATAGTAATAACCGGATTTGATTGATGAAATTAAAATTTTATAGGCAGACGCTTAAAAAAATTAAAAAAGTTTCGCCTACACTTCCAATAGTATTGCACTGCTAAATTAATGGATTTGAATAAAGGACTATGCATTAATGTAATACTGTTGAAAGTACATACATATTTTTTATGATTTTTAAAGTGGTGTGCACGATATGTGTACAAAAAGACTGTGTGCACCTGATAGTCCATCGACAAGAAAGACTTTAGTACAGGGATCCAATTGCTATGTTTAGTCGTACAAAAGGGATCTATTATGCATGATAGTTGACACTAGTCACCAATCATGCTACAATCCTCAAATCTCATTCATGGGATAAACGTAAGAGTTAATAAGAGCATGAGTCATGGGTCATCATCTGTCATCCTCCAGCGACATTGGAATCCAACCATCATCAACTTAAGAACAAGCTGGCCAGCTCTTTGTCGTAAGCAGTTGGTTTGGAATCCAGAAACTGAATATTCATTCTGGCGTCGAAACGAGCGAATCTTGCCAACGATAGCTCGCCAATTATGGATAATCGCAGACACGAGATCCTAGCAAAAAATAAAAATAAAAATTCTTCACCGGCCTTTGCAGAAAACTTCTATTTAACTATCGCATCAACTCTCTAATATCTAATTTATCTGTTTATGCCCTCGTGTGATGAACTGATGATCACAAATTCAATTTCATCTATCATCCATAAAGAACATAATTCTAAAGATGACATGCTTATGGTAAATAGTCTCAGTAATTAAGTTTTTTTTTATCTCTGTGGTTTGGTAGGTGGCGGCAAGAAGGTGACGAGGGTGGAGGTGACGCTGGACGGCGGCGAGACATGGCTGGTGTGCGCGCTCGACCACCCGGAGAAGCCCACCAGGTACGGCAAGCACTGGTGCTGGTGCTTCTGGTCCGTCGAGGTCGAGGTGCTCGACCTCCTCGGCGCCAAGGAGATCGCCGTGCGTGCCTGGGACCAGTCTCACAACACCCAGCCCGAGAAGCTCATCTGGAATCTCATGGTAGCTGCCGCGTAGCTTAGCTTCATTATACGTCTCCGGCCATGGCGACGGCGACGGGGAAACGCATTTTGGTCTGATGGTGATTGGGTCTTTTGCAGGGGATGATGAACAACTGCTGGTTCAGGGTGAAGGTGAACGTGTGCCGGCCGCACAAGGGTGAGATCGGGCTGGTGTTCGAGCACCCGACGCAGCCGGGGAACCAGACGGGCGGGTGGATGGCGAGGCAGAAGCACCTGGAGACGGCGGAGGCGGCGGCGCCGGGGCTCAAGCGGAGCACGTCCACGCCGTTCATGAACACCACCGACGGCAAGCAGTTCACCATGTCCGAGGTGCGCAAGCACGCGTCGCGGGACTCGGCGTGGATCGTCGTGCACGGCCACGTCTACGACTGCACCGCCTTCCTCAAGGACCACCCGGGCGGCGCCGACAGCATCCTCATCAACGCCGGCACCGACTGCACCGAGGAGTTCGACGCCATCCACTCCGACAAGGCCAAGGCGCTCCTCGACACCTACCGCATCGGCGAGCTCATCACCACCGGCGCGGGCTACAGCTCCGACAACTCCGTCCATGGCGCGTCCAACCTCTCCCAGCTCGCCCCCATCCGCGAGGCCATCAAGGCGCCGGCGCCCGTCGCGCTCTCCAGCCCGCGCGACAAGGTGCCCTGCCGCCTCGTCGACAAGAAGGAGCTCTCACGCGACGTCCGCCTGTTCCGCTTCGCGCTGCCGTCTTCCGACCAGGTGCTCGGCCTCCCCGTCGGCAAGCACATCTTCGTGTGCGCCAACATCGACGGGAAGCTGTGCATGCGGGCGTACACGCCGACGAGCATGGTCGACGAGGTCGGCCAGTTCGAGCTCCTCGTCAAGGTGTACTTCAAGAACGAGCACCCCAAGTTCCCCGACGGCGGGCTCATGACGCAATACCTGGAGTCGCTCCCGGTGGGCGCCCACATCGACGTCAAGGGGCCACTCGGCCACGTCGAGTACACCGGCCGCGGCGACTTCATCATCAGCGGCAAGCCGCGGCACGCGCGGCGGCTGGCCATGATCGCCGGCGGGAGCGGGATCACGCCCATGTACCAGGTGATCCAGGCGGTGCTGCGCGACCAGCCGGAGGACACGACGGAGATGCACCTCGTGTACGCGAACCGGACGGAGGACGACATCCTCCTCCGCGACGAGCTCGACCGGTGGGCGGCGGAGTACCCGGACAGGCTCAAGGTGTGGTACGTCATCGACCAGGTGAAGCGGCCGGAGGAAGGGTGGGAGTACAGCGTCGGGTTCGTGACGGAGGACATCCTGCGGGAGCACGTGCCGGAGGGCGGCGACGACACGCTCGCCCTCGCTTGCGGGCCGCCGCCGATGATCAAGTTCGCCATCTCACCGAACCTGGAGAAGATGAAGTACGACATGGCCAATTCTTTCATCGCGTTCTAAGATTCTAAACACCTGCCGATCGGGAGTACGGTGTATATACGTGTCATGTCAATTAGAATGGAAAGCCATGCATATGCAAGCGTATGCATGGTGAGAAAAAAAAAAGTATCTCTAAGTTGTTGTAGTATTTGTACTCTTGATAATATCCTAGAGTACATACTACATTCTACATACTTAGGCCATTGTTTTTCCCTTGGGAAGAGGCTAGCCGTTGATTCCTTCCTGTATACTAGTAGCTTAATTGTAATTACTATTGTTGTTAGCCATGAGAGGGAAAGATCTGGCCGAGTATATTGTTCATTGTTTGAAGAAAGAGAAATGAAATGAATTATTGAGTCGTGTACTTGTATTGCTCACTGAAATGTTTAGAGGAAGAGTGACACACGATTAAATTAGAGGGGAAAACAAATCCAATTTGTCTCCTCCCTTAAATATATGTCAGATCTTATCTGCATGGCTCGACCACAAAACCGCGTATATCGACCCCTCCAATTACTAAAACTGTTCTTGACCATTATAAGGACAGTTTTTATGGCAACCCAATCATCATAGAAATTAAAAATAAATAAAGCTCACATGTCATCTCCTCTCGACTCTCGCTCTCTCTTATTTATTGACCCCCTTCCCCACCCATCCAAAAAATCTTCCTTGGTTTTTATAGCGCGGGTGGAGGAGGAGCTCGAGGGAGGTAGACGACAGCAAGCTACTCCCCACGCAGTAGCGAACTTGAACTCAACACCCTATCCCTCAAGGAGGAGGAAGTGCTTAGGGACGGCCATGTCGCTGTGCCTCAAGGTGGTGCATAGGCACAAGAAGAGCTCTGTCATTGGCACAAGCAACTAGCCAACAAGAAAGGCGCTCGAGGAGGTGCTTAGCATGCTATCCCCAAGCTAGCTCATGTGGCCACATCTCATTTGTCTATGCCTCTTTCCTCACCTTTACCACCCCCAAGCTAGCCACCATCGCTCGTGTCTCTCATGTAAACTTTCCCACCATCGCTGTTGGATGAGTGGACAAGCTTGAATTCAATGGGTATAGTTGGGCGCCATCATCCATGGGAGCTCGAGCTCAATGGAGCCCCACGTGTACCCTTCCCTTCAACCCTCTAAACGAATTACTACTCCACCGCCTTGCTATACGGGCCTTCTTCGCGTGGTATCTTCTCTAACTGTGTCGCTGGACCCATCACCAAGAGAGAGTGAAGAAAGGAGAGGAGGTCGGCTTCCTCTACCTCATCGCCACCATCCTCTCCTAGCTCGAGTGCACTGTAATGGAGGGAGAGTGGCAACGGCAAGTAATGAGCCCATTCAAACTCAACCCAGGGTTGGCTGAGGGCCTAGGCAGGAGGGGTGACTGCCTAGGGCCTTAGCCGGAAGGGGGCCCAAAAAAATTATATTTAAATACTTGTGTGGTTTATTTTTATTTTTTTATAAAAACAAATGATTAATCAACTCATGAAACTATTTAGATGGTGATTATCTATTAGTTAAGATTAGTAGCTCTATCATTTACTTATTGCCTTTTTGTCATAGCCAAAGTCTGAATTTTAAGACTTAATATTAGAGTTGATTTTAAGGTGTTCTTATTATAATTTTTTTGCATTGTCTTCTAAATTGTTAGGAAACAAATAAAAGAGTATTTTACTATCATTGAGAAGATACTAGGAGGTATCACTGTTTTCTATGTAATATTTAATACTTCTTGATACCGATACTAAATTTTACATAAAAAATAGTGATACCTCATCGAGGATGGAAAAAATACTTCAAATAAAAATGTTTTAATTGTAGAGCCAGCCCTGACAACCTCAAGCCCCCTCATGTCTGATATCGTCATCGCTCGTTGCCGCCCCACTGGAACCCGCCGCCACCAGTCCCGCTACCGTTGTGCTGTTGCCCGCTACTGACCTATTGTCGGCAAGAGTGTGGTGAGAGAGAGCATAATGCAGGAATGAGG
Organism: Oryza brachyantha; assembly: GCF_000231095.2. Lineage (NCBI taxonomy): Eukaryota > Viridiplantae > Streptophyta > Magnoliopsida > Poales > Poaceae > Oryza > Oryza brachyantha. The sequence continues at coordinate 14,273,498 of NC_023170.2, forward strand.
AATGAGAAGTGAGGAGGTGACATTGGTGCCCTATTCCCCCTTTTTTTTTATGACTGGGCTTCCATGTCACCCAAAAAAAAACACCATCAATATTTATGAGGGGGTAATTTGGTTCGGTTTAAATAGTTGATACAGTTTTTATATTTTGTTTTACAGTTGAGGAATATGAATTAGATCCAACCTATATTGTTAAGGGAGTTACATAGTACTTATTTCTAAATTTAAACTTAAAGGCGTCCCTTTGATCTGGCCCAGTCCAGTCTCACCCGCACTACCGGACCAATGCACACGTCTGCTCTTTCAAGGTCCGTAACCAACCCCCACGCCCAGAAGCTAATGGGCTTGAAAAGAGCAGGCCTTTGGTAGACATTTTTTTTTTCTGCTTTGTGCTTTCAATTTGATTAATTTGTTTTTGAATGAATTCGAAATTTTATTGCATATTTTTTTACTAGAGAACTTTCTTGTATAAATTATTAAGAGATACTAATTCACAATCTTCTAAGAGAATGTCGTTTGGGAAAAGAAACGACAACAATTTGACCAAAAAGTATCATTTTGTTTCAATTTTATCTTACTATTTCAAAAAAGAAATAATAGGAAATATATCTGCAAAAAACTGCAGTTTTATTCTTTATGCTCATGACACGTAGGATCAACTTGCAGCATCATGGTCCATCTTTTCGCTTATGTTTATACTTATAAATCAAATTTTAATTTTTAAAACATAAATTAAGAGTTGATTTTGGATTTGTCATCGTAGCCTATTTTTCAGCATTTGTTTTTAGATCGCTAAACACATGTATAAAAAGTTTCACTCATAAATTATTTTTAATTAATAATAAACGGTTTTGCTTCTACTTTAAATAGCCAAATAAATTGGACTGACGAGTATTGGATATGTGACGACTGATGACAGACATGCCCAAATTTGATGAATTTGGATCACCTGCAGTTGTTATAGCAACAACTTAGGCAGTACCATTTATTGTCAGCGGATGTAAATCGGATGGTTCAAATCAGCCTAGTGCACAGTAGCAAAAATACTACAGCAAAAATATTGTAGCATGAGATCTAAGCAGTTAATCATTAGAATGGACAGATAAAACTTCATGCAGTTCTTAACTTGCAGTCAAGGCTGTGACTGCAGGTGACCCAAATTCAAATTTGATGGACAAACAAGAGTACGACTCTTGTAAGTTGTGACAGAGGGAGGGGGGGGGGGGGGTTGAACCCAAGGACTTGAGCATAACCAACTGAAAACTCCTATAGAAAAAAATAAATTTTTGTATGGGAAAATTTATTTTAAGGGAAATATTTTTAGATATGTTTAATGTGAGTTTTGTTTGTATATAGTTTGGATTTTTTTAAACCTTTTGACTAAATAGTTTTATCACTAAACTCCTAGTTAAATATTTTTTCTATATGAATCTTTTTTGCCATGTCACACCTCCTGGTGTAGAAAAAGAGTCGTCAAAGCTGGTGGGTGTGACAGGAGCACAATGCCACCACACCAACTAATCACTGGGATAGCGTTGACTTGTTGCATCAGGTGACATGGCTAAAAGATTTAGATAGTAAAAATAATTATCTAATAAGTTTAGTAATAAAATTATTTATTAAAAATGTTTTAAAAATAAAAAATTCTATAGTTCATGCAGAAAGTTCCTCATGAAAAATCCATACAAAATGTTACTGAAGTTATTGATACAAAATTTCCTAAAAGTCCTAATTGAATTTATCGCCTTTGTTTTTTTTTAATCACGACCTTTTGTTTTGGAAGAACTCCTACTTTAACTTGCTGACGGGAGTTTAGGGCTCAATTTTAAGTAGTTTGTGACTTAGGATCGAGAAAATGGAGGGATATGCTAAAACTCATGATTTTATCGATTGCAAGTGCAAAACAAATGATCATAAAACACATATAAACATAGAATGTCCGTTTGGATAATATAAAAAAGAGTGGATTGTGCTACAGAGCACAAATTTGAGTTGAGTACAATTTAGTATATGAATTTGTAAATAGTTCGTTGCGGTGCATAAAATTGCTAGGGCGTAAACCAAAGCCAATGAACATGACATAATTAATTTCACTAAATTTGGATCCTATATAGGCTTGCATGTCAACATGATACGGAGTATCATATAAACATGCATATGATCCATCAAACATTGGGGGAAGTCATGTCATGTACACATAAAAGATATATACGATATAAATGGAGCATGAAATGTATATAAAAGAACTAAATACATAATTTAAGATTGAAATATGAAACCTCTTATGGGACTGGCCTAAAAATATAGTTAGTACTACTGTTTTGTATTAGCATTGTATTTATAAGTTAAAATTTAAATTTTAAAACTTAAACTTAGATATGATTTTGAGGTTTTTATATTATAATTTATTTTTCTTTCATTAATTTTAGATTACTATAAAGATGTGTATAAAAGTTTATCTATAAATTATTCTGTATTTATTCGCTATAATAAGTCTCGTTTAGGCTTTATACCCAGCACATCAATTATGTTCGTCAGCCGGTTGCCGGTTGGGCCTTGTGCGCGTTTGCGTGATGGTTAGAAACTGATACGTGGGCCCGTCGGTTCGAACCCAAAACCTTCTCTTTTTCCGCCCTCCAGTTTCAAAATCTCAATTCCCCAATCCCCTCTCTCCGAACGCTTTTTCTTCCCAAACCCCAACTCCGGCAACCAAAATGCGGCGCGGCGGCGGCGGGGGCAGGCGCCTCCCGAAGTCCTCCCTGGCGCCGTCGACGGCGTCCGACCGCACGCCCTTGCTGGATCCCCACGTCCTCCACCCGCGGAACCTCGACCTCGCCTTCTCCCGCCGCGACTCCGACGCCGCCAGCCTCTGCAGCAGCCGCCCTTCCTCCATCGGCACGGGCCCTTCGCTCGCCGGCCCCGTCACCAACTTCTCCGACAGGGCGTCCCAAGCCGCCGCCATCCGCGTCGTCAACGCGTACCTCGCCCCCGCCGTCAGCCTCCGCGCGCCTCTCCCCTCCGCCAAGGACATCATCGCCGCCTTCCGCCACCTCCTCGAGCGCGTCGACTTCCCTCTCCAGGGCTCGTTCGAGGACGACCTCCTCATCTTCCTCCGGCTCCTCGGCTGCCCCTACAAGCTCGCCCGCTCCGCGCTCAAGGCCCCCGGCACCCCGCACAGCTGGCCGCCCCTCCTCTCCGTCCTCTACTGGCTCACCCTCCTCGCTCGCACCAGGGAGGAAGTCGACGCCTCCTCTTCTGCTTTCGACGATGTCTCCAATGATCTCATGCTCTACGTTACCAACAGCTACTCCCTGTATCTGTCTGGTGATGATGGCTCAGTCGCGTCCCTCGATGAGGAGTACTCCTCCAAAGCCCGTGCCCATGCCGAGGCAGCCGTTGAGTCCTCGCAGGCGCTGGAGAAGGAGGCCCAGGATCTGGAAGTCAAGAGGACAAAGCTCACCTCAGGACCCTCACGGCTGGAGGCGTTGCAGGCAGAGGAGGCGGCCTTCACCGCTGACGTCCAGAAGTTCGAGGAAGTTGTGAAGAGCTGGACGGCCAAGATACAGGAAAAGAAAGAGTCATTGGTACGCTTGGAGAAGGAACTGGAGGCCAAGGCGATGGATCGACAGCAAATAGCGGCTGAAAATGAGGAGCTGGTGAAGAAGGTGGACGCACAGGTGGTTAATGTGAGGGATGTAGATCGGATGCAAAGGGAGATGCTGGCAGTAGAGAATGATAATGCCAAGTTGGAGAATGGTAAGGCGATACTGGAAGAGAAAGGTTGGGAGCTCGATGCTGCGGTGGTTGCGAAACTTGAGGAGATCGAGGGACTTGTGGACCAGTGCAACCAGGCCTTCAGGAAGTAAGAATGCCCTGCAACAACTTTGAATTTCCGGTTTATCAAAATTGTTCATGTATGTTTGTTAGAACTAATTAACCAGTTGTAGTTTAAGCTATGTGAAACTACTGATGCTAACCAACTATTTGTTCTATTTGCAGAAGTATACTTGATGACATATCATGTATTCTAGTGATTAATACAAAATAACACATACTAGGTTTGCTGCCAAAGTATTACTTAATTCATAAATATACTCCACATGACCCTAATAATCACTGATGGCACCCTTCTGCTTGACTGTTTATAGCGAGCAGTGACATAAGCACCTTTGAGCCCACCTCCTAAGTTATTGACATACTGAGATGTGCAATGGCACGTGGTATAACTTAATAGGCATGACAGGCATAATTTTGGAGTGGAATAATATTGAATCAGGTAAAATCTGTGTTAATTATGGGACATTTGACTGGAAAATCTGGTACATTTGGTGGTTAGAATTGCATTGTCGCTTATTATGCACAACTGCCTAGCTAGTGCATTCTTTTATTAAAAGAAAAAAAAGGCTAGTTGTGTAAATAGTAAGGCTGTTTTATAATTTCTCTGATTGTCTGACATAACATGTCAATGACTAGCTAGTAGGTGAAAGCGCGAAAATAATAATTAAGATATACTATCCCTTTTATTTTGATTTTGTTGTTTGTAGTTTTCTTTAGAATTTCGTTCATTCTGGGCTTGTTGCCTCATTGTCAAACTTTGCTGTGACATTTTGCAGACTGAAGCCTGGTGTTGATTTCCAGTACGTGCTAAACCCAAATGGGTCGTCCCCAGTTGAGCTGCTGGGAGCCAGTTACAAAACTATTATGAAGCCTGCACTCAATTCTCTTGCTGATGAGACTAGAAGGATATCTGTCTCAAAGCACGATGAGTCAGTTGATCTAGAAAAGCAGTCACAACGAAATGCTAAAATTCTGGCAGAGAAGAAGAATCGTATTTCCATTTGTCAGGCCAAATACGACGAGGTCAGTCCACCTTATATTGCATATCACAGCCAAAAACATAAACTAAGACCTGAAGCCTGTTTTCTTTTATGCACCATTCTACGTTCATTCATGATTTATCTGTTCAGCACTAGCATTTTCTCTTGGTAATATGCTGTGATGCTGTGGATTGTTCTATTGTCCCTTCACTGAAAGAGAGCTGCATGAGTGGTATATGCGTAAAATGTTCAATGATAAGCTGTGCTGTTTTGCCTATGTGCTGCATGGACTGGTGGAGATGCCTGGTTTATGATAAGCATCGTATCCAGCCTCATTGTATCCAGAGTTCGCTTAAATTGATAAAGCTGTCCGCCTGGTTATGTTACACTTCATTGCTAGAATTTTGTTATCTCAAGTTCCATACATCTTTATAGGCTTTGAGGCTATCAAAGTCTAATACATTTTTATCCTTTAATGATATGTTGAAAGCTGTACTTTTCATTCATCTAATGGATTGTTCTGTGATTTGATGTGTTTAGACGTGAGGCTGAACTAAGTTAGTTGTTTATAAAATCTGTATTGAAGGGATTCATATATTTGTCAATGTAGTAACATTCTGTTTGTTGTGTTCTTTTGATTTGCACCACTTTAGAGCTGCCAGCTTATATCAGGTTTTTATCTAGATGGTTCATGTATCAACTTAGATGAGTTCAGGATTTTGTATTTACTATTCAACTCATTTCTTCACTTTCCTGTAGCCTGTTCGATATTATAATAACTATCTAATGCCTTCTAGAAATAGTTACTGAAGAGTGGTTCCGTCATACCTTATGCTGTTCACATTTCAAACTTTTTTTCCCAGGTGGTTGCTCTATTGGATTCACAGGATCTTGAAATTAGGAATCATGTTTCAAGATGCGAAGCTGATGCTAGACAAATGAAATATGAATTGGAGAAAAAGGATCAGCACTTGAGTACTATTGAAAAGGAGGTAGAAGAATTTTTAAAGGTAGTGTATTACTCATTTTATTTTGTTGCTTATGCGTGTTCCTTTGTCAGCCTTATCAAAGATGCATTAAGTAATTTGGTTTGACAGAACTCCGAAAAGAGGCTCGAAGATGCCAAACAAGAAAGCGATGAAGAAACTCAGATGTGTGCTAGAGAGCTGCTGAAACTTATTGATTCCGTTACAGAGTATAAAGAGTTCATGGAAGCATCAATTTGTGGGATGAAGAAAGAGCTCTATGAAGCTATCGATGATATATCTTCACTACCTTCCAAGGTAGCATCAGCCAGCTAGATGATATATCTTCACTACCTTCCAAGGTAGCATCAGCCAGCTAAAAAACTTCTCATCTGTGAATGTGATCATGTGAAGAAAGCTCTACACGAAAGAGTTAGCGCCCAAGCGAGCTCTTCCTTCCTATGCCTGAGAGCTGAAATATGTTATACCCCTTAGAAGCACTCTTAGTTGTATTCCTGTGCCATCTTGTTCATAGAAACTAGCTGAATATTTCTTACATTGGATTGGAAATAGGATAGTGGAGTATTTGCTATGCAATTCTTGTGCATGCTGATTAAAAATAGAAATGCTTTCTATGTGCCTACAATACTCAAGAGCATGTGTGCATGGGTTATTGTTTGGTGCTGAAAACGATCTAGTGTGGTATCATGGGTTTTCCAAAATGCCCACAATCTTTATTTGATGGGGCACGTTTGAATCCAATAAAGGGATTTTGTATTTTCATCATCATGTTTCCAAGTTACTACGTGGTGTGTTTCATTAAAAAAATTCTATATAGTAAGTTTATTTTCACATATTGTAAGGTCTTTTCTTTCTAGTGGTTAATTCAATCGTTTATACTTTTCAATAGCTATCATAAAAATTAGACCATCATTTAACTTTGGCTATCTTAAGCACAGCCTAGAAGTTGTATTCACTTTCATTTTTGAGAAAATAAAAAACTAGGTAACCCTGGATGGGTAGGGGAATTTAACTATTTGCCTTTTTTACAAGTTGCAACTTTTCAAATGCCATTTTTACAAATGATCTTACATATTTGCCACCGGTGAGAACATTTTCTAATTTTCTACCGCATCTGTCTAGGTGGCATGACATGTAGATTACTGATGTGGAATGCACGCATGAAATTTCTACTTTACCCTTTTCTTGACCCCATAAATTAGCATCCTATCATTTCATTTATGCTTATACTTATATGCTAAAATTTAAATTTTTAACTTTAAATCTCGAGTTAATTTTAAGATTTTTTTCACCGAACACTGTCATCCACACGGCTTCGACTAGAGGTTTGATGTTTTGTGCGTGCACAATCACTAGGATGGTTCAAGGCTATAGGGTTGTCCGTAATCCATCTATTTTATTTCTTGGGGTGTGTTTTACATCAATTAATTTGACACTCGTTCCCTAGCGCTTGGCGTAGCCCCTGACCTGTGTCGTTGCATCCTGGCGATGAGAAGTTGACAAGTAGATGTGACGCTGACTTGTGGGGTCAAGGGCAAAAAAGATATTTTATTCCTGTATTCCATGTTGGCATATTGAGATGTCACGCTACGTATGCAGATGTGGCAAAAAATTAGAAAATGTTCTTTCACTAATGACAAATTTGTAAGGTTACTTGTAAAAATGGTATTTGAAGAGTTGTCATACATAAAAATGACAAATAGTTAAATTCACCGGACGGGGAAAGAAAGTCACTGCTCTTGGAGTTCTCTCTTCACTGCAGCGGTTGTATCAACTTTAGGGGGGTGATTGTGTGCATTTTTCAATAAAAAATCAAGCGACATATTTCAAAATAAAGAATAATTTATGAATAATACCTTTATATATGTATTCTTAGCAATCTTAAAGTCAAAGCTGAAAAATAAATTTCAATAGAAAATTACAAAATCAATTGCAAATTTAAAGTTGATAATTTAAATTTTAGCTTAACGAGAGAAACGAAAAGACGTAAGAGCAAGTATATAAGTTGGCTAAATGCTTATGTGGAGGGGAGAATGGAGGAAAGAAGGGAGTAGTGGTCGGTAATCTTATAGGTGGACAAGAATCCAGCTCGGGCACAAGAATCAAAAAACTCTGTCAGAATGACATGTGGATCTTTTATTAATGATGAAGACCTACCTACTATATGCGTGGACTAAGAAAAGATTATAAGGAGTCTTCCAGCCAGGTTGTTGGTTATATTATTAGTCTTGCTCTTAGCCTTGCAGCTATTTCTACCATGCCGCCGCCCGGCCGCCGCCTCATAAACCCTAGGGAGAAGATGAGCTTCAGAGCTTTGCCGTGGCCTTGGCTTCTTCTCGTCTTTAGATCCGTCGTGGCCACAGAAAACTAGTATGACCATCCTTCCTCCGTTTCTCTGCTTTGAGCCTTTGACGATTTTGGCTGATGTTCTCGGTTAAGGGGTTTGTTGTTTGGTTCAAGGCCTCCTGCAGACCTAAGGATAGACATGGGACGACCCGTGGATAGTTTAGGGTCAATTCTAGTTTAAGAAAATAAACTAAATTTCACCATAAAATAAAATTTAGTTCATTTAATTAAATTAGAGTCGACTCTAAAATACCCGTGGGTCGACCGGCCATCCCTATACAGACCTGCATCACATCTTTCTTCTGAATTTCTGATGAATGTGTGCATGCATATAGCTTATGTCTGCATCACATCTTTGTTCTGAATTTGTGATGAATGTGTGCATGTATGGCTCATGGCTGGTGACCTAGGACCAGGCTTCATTCCCTTTAAGGCCTTGTTCGGTAAGGCCTGGAATGGCCCGGAACGGCCTCTGTTCCGGCCGGAACAAAGTGGCCCGTTTCTAAATCTGGTCAGGCGTAGAAGCGTCATTCGTTTCGGCCTACTTGGATTGGAAACGTGCCCGTTTTAGCCTCGTTCCCTCTGTTTCTAGCCCGGATCGGATCCCCACCTCCGACCTTCTGGCTCCAATCCACGCGAGGCGACGGCGTGCGGCTGGCGACGCGAGGACGCGAGGAGACGGCGCGGCCGGCGACGCGAGGACACGGCACGGCTGCTCACCGACGTCGACGGCGACGGCGACCTCCGCTACCTTCTTGCCGGTAACACATCATGGTCTTGCTAGGGTTTTTCTAGGGTTCTTGGCTGCTTCTCGCCGGAGCAGCAGCTAGTGGGAGGAGGTTTTTCCCTAGATCCGCGTCCCGGCGGCGGCGGCGGCTCGTGTTCACTTGTGCCTGTTCGTCGCGTCTGGTGCTCGTTCATCTCGTGTTCACTTGTGCCTGCTCGGGAGGAAGTTTTGGTTTTGTTCCTTTCTGTTGTCCAATGAACATTAGGTGCATAAAGTTGCTAGTTCTTTTATCTTAGTGATGTGCAGCTGCTAGTGTTGCAACTAGAAGGGAATATTTTGAATTATAAGGGCAAATCATTGTGCATGATTGGATCACGGATGAAATATTTGCCATGACAATCTTGTGCTCGGTTTGTCATGGAATATTTGTGCTAATATTTGTGAGACTTAACAAATCACCTAAAGAACAACAGTCCACTGGACAGTGATTTGAAAGTGAAAGAAAACTCACTTCCTCATGTTATATTTCCATTTGATACTCAATGTTTAGCATCCCAATATATAATATGGAGTCTTCTTGGTTGTTTTTCATTTCTGAACTGGAAAATGAGTTGCTATCTATGGTGGCCAGAAAATTATAGTTCTAGATTGCAGTGGTGTTTTTGTTGCATTGTATAATGGTCTTTGAATTGATTTATATCATGCTAATATTGAAAGCTAGAATATACTGAAGACTTTTGCAGATGCAAAACTCACAAATTCTTGAAATTTATAACTCAGCTTTTCCTTGAAAATTTCTTGTTTATTATATTTTTCTTGGCTGATTACCTCATCTTTCAAAACATTGTGCTAATATTTGTCATGGAATATTTGCCATGACAATCTTGTGCTCGGTTTCTTTTTGCTGATAATTCATCATAGTGATACCTCTTAATTGTAATTATTCAACCAAAATTTCATTAATTAGGGTACAGTACAGTAGCAGTAGTGTGCATATATAAATTCTGATTGTGCATTTCCTAATTTCTAGTTACTTTGTGCTTTTATTCAGATTGTACTAGCAGTTCCTAGGATTGGTGAAGACGAGCCGCCTCCTTCCAGAAATATAATTGGCTGCATACCTAGTATAGTCTATTTTGGGAGTGCACACAATTATATGCAAAGATGACAGTGTTAAGAAAAATATTTGGATAGTATAAGCATGTTTTTGTTCAAGAAAAACAACCAAACTCTGAAACTAACTTGTTCTCTAATATACACGATTTGTTGCAGGCAAAGAAGCCCTGGCAATGTTTGAGAAGGCATGCCATTGCTTCGATGATCACAATGTAAGTGCGACATCATTTATTAATCACAGTCCGTTTTCTTTCCCAATCTTAAAGAGACATATACCTATTTGACTAAAATGATGATGTATATATATAGGTGTGGACAGGTTCAGTGATGTTCTGATGGCATCATGGTGATATGGTTATAATGGTTGTGATCTTCAAAAGAACTTACGCAACTTAATTTTTGAAGTGATCAAAACAAGGTTATAATGGTTTTTGAAAAGACCAGGTTATGTCTATCAGCTTGTGATATGTTGTGGTGTCCTTTCTTTCTTTTTGCAATCATCCGGATCATCATACAGATGAAGGGCTTCCACATTTATTCAGCATTTATAAATGAACAGAAAGCTTATGACATGCTGAATGGCTTGTGATACGTTGAATTTTTCTGTACAACAAGTTTTCTTTTTGTAATCAGCTTATGATATGTTGAATGACTTCATTCCAGCTCAAACCAAATGCACTTTTTTAAAGAGGTGGATTAACAAAAGAAGTGGATTCAATCCATAGGTGGTTTCAATCCATGGTGAAATCACCTAGATCCATTCAAACCTGGCTAAGAACTGTTCCAGCTTGGATCGAAACTTAGCTAAACCGAACGAGGCCTAACTAGCATTTGCGTGAATATTATCAGAAATCAGAACTGCTTTTCTCTGCAAGTCAACAAATCCTCCTGTCTAGTGGCCTATGGTGACTCGGTGAGCTAGCAAGCGCCAAGCATGCTGAATTGCAGTGAAGGAATTCAACCAAAACTAAGGTTGGTATATTCTTTGCAGCAGACTATCTTTGTTTGTTATATTATCCATTCGAGCCTTCTTTTCGTTTGCAACTTTACATGGCAGTACGTTTGTTGATTTAATTTTACTTCCCGAGCATGGAGGCTCTAAATTTGCTCTTTTCAGTTCAAAGTTTTATAACTTCATGATACGTGCAGTTTCGTTTGTTTTTCAGTAGATAGCAAGGCATATAGTTTCTCTTTTGAAGATTTTAGTGCAACATTGCATTTCGGTTGAAAACAAAGAGTAGACAACGGTGAAATCAAAGATTTTTAGTTGATTTTGAGGGTTTTCACCGAAGATTATTTTTCAACAATAACCTTTAGATCACTAACAATACATATATAAAAGTTTTATTTACAAATTATTTTTCGTTTACAAATACATCGTCACCCCATATATGCTAGTACTAAACTCAATACTGTACTTGATTATAAATTACTCCAATCATTCGTAACGCCATGATGTAAAACTGTTCCAAATGACCTGAATTTGCATTCTTGTGGCCTTCTGTGACACGAGTGACCTGAAGAAGCTGGGAAGAAACATGCCCAGAATGCATTTAAGTAGGCTTGGTCGTACGCATGACAAAGGAATAGCAGTCCCAATTACTGCACTCATGCCGCTGCTGTGAAATTGTTCGTTCTGTTTCGACGCCTTCGACGTGTGAGGCATGTGCTCCTGCACGTAGGAATGTACATAATAAACTAAAATAAAAAAACCAGACTGCAATAACTGAAATCGAAATCTTCGATCAACTGTTTCGCCAGCTTGGCAACTAACCGAAATAATTACAATCAATTCAGTTAGTGTTATCGATGAACCGGATAAGAATGAGTTTGATAGTTGGGGTTGGAAACCTATACGTAAAATGTAGTGGATTGACGTGCAATTAATTAATTACTGTCTATAGAAACTTACAAAATGGATTAGCGTGAATTTCTAAAACAATTTTACCATAGCAATTTTTTAAAAAGATATTATTTAGCCATTTGGAAAACACAAATAAAAAAAAAAGAGAAAATATATGTGGGAGGAAAAGGTAAAGCACTTGGCCTAAACGGAGATAGCCAAAAAAGGTCCATTACACATGTATTGCGTGCATGAATGCATAAGCATGTTAAGGGAGCAAGGGCGAATTTAACGTGGGGGCGGCGGAGACTCGAGCCCCCGCTATCCTCTTAGTCTTTGGAGCCACACAAATACCCCTAAAATTTTATAGCAAATATAATAGAAATAAAGCCTGAAACTCTATCTAACTTGTTCAGACTCCCTTAATCTCATTGGCTAGATCCGTCGCTGCTACAAGGAGGCAACATCGTTGAACTCTCGGCGCCCTTGGCGCCGCCAGCATTCTACATCGGCCCGCCACCATCACCGTCCATGTCCTACACTCCTACTTCGCCGGTCGCCGCGACCGTCCTGCTTCACCGGTCACCGCCAGGCGCCAGCCCACCACTATCTTGCTCTCCTGCGACGCAAACGGCCGACCACGGCAAGCTGATGGCGGCACGTACATTCGTTGATTTCTGTGATTTATGTTTGGCTTCTATGTGTCTCACTCTTGCCTACTGTACTCCTCATCAGATCTGAATGAATAAACACGAAACAGATGTTAATTTGCCTGGGCTTTGACCTATATGAACTGATTACGCGATGCACTTGCTTTTTCTAGATGTCTTGCTGTCATAAAAGAGGGGATGTGTTGTTAAAATTTTCTGTTTTTATTGGTCATCTAAACCAGGCAAAATTCAGTTATAACCGAAACCGAAATCTTCGGTCCTTCACTTTTATCAAGAAATTTAATTCTTGAATTTCAACCAGTGGATACAAAAAGGGGTTCCAGGAACCCCTTTCGAAAAATTTTTTAACTAAAGTTTATGAATTTTTATCATATATTCATTTTCCTGATTCAAATTCAGATACCCGTGGCACCCCCCCTCTATTTCGCTCTAGCTTCGCCCCTGATTTCAACTAACCGAAATTCCTCAAAAACCGAATAAAGAAACTGAACTAGCCCTAGGACCAAATGAATACCTCTACCTGTGCGATATCATCTAGTTTTCATAGCATTAAATACATTGCCACATAAGCAAAAATTTTATGTGACAAGGGAGTTAATGAGATGAGAGGAAAAATACGAAGAAACCATTTCTCATGTAAGAAACCATCTCTATACAAGAACCAAGAACAAAAACAAGCTGTATCAGCTGGATAAAAGGAGAGAAGAGAGATGATTGGATGCGAATTTAATTTAAAGACAACATCCATTGGATATATAGTTTCTACATATAGTGTTTATATGACATATTGATATAACAAGTACGGAAACTACTTGATAATTTCTAGGTTAGGAATGGCCTTACGGGATAATCGATAGACTATGGGTTTATGAAAAAAAGATACTCGTATGGATGCATTATTAGAAATACAAATGAACGGTATTGTGTTGATGCACAAAGTTTTTGAAAAAAGAAGGTATGAAACGAATAATCCAACCTTCTTTAGCTGCTTAGAGCAAGACTAACAGAGTGTGTTGAAGTCTGTGTTGTTGGGTACTTGGGTCTCCTCCCCACCGGACTACTCAGGCCATCTTCACCGCACCATGTGGCCAGGCTCACCACTGTGTAGGTGAATCCGTCAGAGGCAGAGGCTTTCCGCTGTCCATTCCTTCATGCTCATTACGCGTGGTAGTACGGAACAACACTGCTTATCAAGGGAGGAGGGAGATGCAGCAGGGGTCGGGGAGATGTGGCGTTGTGTTGCCAGAGGTGCTTTGGTTATTAGGATAATTTGGTGAATTTGATTATTAAGTGTGTTGAAAAAAAAATGACCAAATAAAATTCGGTTACCCAACACCTGAGACCGAATTAGTCCATCTTGGAACTGATCTTTTCACTTTGTCCTTTCTTTATTTTTCACCGCTACCACAACCCGCCCCTCTACCATGTATATATGGCTCAAAATTCTCGATTGGCCCACATGAAACTGATCAATACTAATTAGCATCTAGCCCATCATGGTATTGGGCTGGGTATTAGATTCGCCTTAAACCCGTCTCTGGAATGAAGCCGGTTGTGATCCTAACATTAGTTGCATGTGTTATCTGAGAGTTTTTGTTAATCAGAGGGTGCGATGTCTCTTTACACTGAAATAAACATTATCTGTAGAACATGACCAGGACCATTAGGCAACTCACTCGTGGGGGCAACATGATGCTTCCCACCGAACTAAACCGAATCTAGTCTTTGAGCCTATCATTAGCCACTCACGCAACGTATCGCCCGGTCGCCCCCACTCGTACGTCGTAGCGCACGCCGTCGCGCCGGCCGGACGGCAGGCCAACCACGTCTAGATTCAGTAACATTGTTATGTGATATTCTTGGTGACATTGATCACTGATATACGGTCCGCATATCAGTGACAGAATATCACCTAAAATATTACGGTGCAATGTCACTGAATCCACGTCCCCACCACATATGCTCGTCGTAGAGAAGAAACGATTCCTGCCGATAGGTTAACTCTTTTATAGAATACTTTTCATTGTACAAGAAAAATTTAAACCTTGCAAAACAAATACCAAGGATCACTGGCTACTACTTCCTGTCTGCCAAATTAGATCAACTTCTACATCTTAAACCTTGTACCAAGTACGTCAACTTTTACCGTTCTACCTTCTTACATATCGTTAAACTATAAATTGACAAATTCATTTTATCCTCACTAATATTGTTTTCTTATTAATGAGGAGGTATTTTGGTCTTTTATAATACACTTTATGTTCCGTTGGCACGTCTCTGACTCAAGCTCTACTTTCATCTCTTTTGAAGCTCAACCAAACGGTTTCAAACCCCATGTAAAATAAGAGCAGAGCAGGCTAAAATAATGTTAAAAAATGAACTAGAGAGATGGATGTGGGTTTGAGTAGTCATACACTAGACTCCGCCCATAGAGAAGTTAGAGCAGGTACAATAACATGCTATAAGCCAGCTATATATATATATATATTAAAGAGATAAAAGGGAGAGAGAAGAGATGTGAGCTAATAATTTGTAGCCAGCTGCACACATGCTCCAAGAAAAAAATATGTGTATGACATGTGGAAACATGTATTGATATTTTATAGTTAACTATTATATGAATTAACTATTAAATTGACTATAGATAAATTAAAGCTAGTAGTTGACTATACTATTGAACTTGCTCCAAGAGCCCTACCAAACAAGACATTAATAGCCTTTTGGGATTCTAGGAATTCGATTCTTTTATGACAGTGGGAGTACTCTTCCAGGGTTGGCAATTTTGGTCAATTATTAACTTTAGATAAGCCTGTGTGGGTCATGTACCTCCCGCCAAAAAAATGAATTCCGCAAAAATCTGATCAAATTTCAGTTTTTTTTTTGTTCGAAATTTTCAGTTGCGTTCCAAAATTGTGAACCCCTGCTGCTGTCTACTCCTACCTGACCGTCTATTTTTGTGGAATCGAACAGCACTTACGCAAAGCGAAGGCTTTACACGACGAAAAGCACCGTGCCACTCGTAATCACCGTATAAACAATATCGGCATCCCTTGCACTTTCATGCAAGCACAATGATGGCCACGCTTGGCGCGAACCAACCACCGTGAGAATTGCCCGGGTGGCCGCTTCTGCTTCTCCAAGAGATGACGTACATGGCGCCCTTGCTTGTTGTCGCCCTCTCCCTCGCCGCCGCCGTCGTTGTCACCGACGCCGGCGGTGGAGGTGGCTCGTTCGACTTCCGCGGCGACCTTGACCACCCCTACGCCGGGTTGTCGCTGTCGACGCACGAGGTCGTGCGCCATGGCGCCCGCGCCAGTAAGGCCCGGGCGGCGTGGCTTACCACGAAGCTCGCCGGAGCCCTCGGTGGCAAACGGGGTGACGTCTCGGCGGCCGACGTGCGCCTGGCCCCGCTCAGCGACCAGGCCCACTCGCTCACCGTCGGCATCGGCACGCCGCCACAGCCGCGCAAGCTCGTCGTCGACACCGGCAGCGACCTCATCTGGACGCAGTGCAAGCTGTTCTCCCGCCGCCGCGCCGCGAGCAGGCAGCGGGAGCCGCCGCTCTACGACCCTTCCATGTCCTCCTCCTTCGCCTTCCTCCCCTGCAGCAGCAGGCTGTGCCAGGAGGGGCAGTTCAGCTTCAAGAACTGCACCGACAACAACACGTGCGTCTACGTCGACGTGTACGGCAGCGCGGCGGCGAACGGCGTCCTCGCGTCCGAGGCCTTCACCTTCGGCGTGCACCGCGCCGTCTCCCTCCGCATCGGCTTCGGCTGCGGCGCACTCTCCGCCGGAACCCTCGTCGGCGCCACCGGCATCCTGGGGCTTAGCCCGGAGACGTTGTCGCTGACCACGCAGCTGGGCATACAGAGGTTCTCCTACTGCCTCACTCCTTTCGCCGATCGTTACACTAGCCCGCTGCTGTTCGGTGCCATGGCCGACTTGTCCAAGCACGAGACGACGGGGCCGATCCAAACCACCTCCCTACTGAGCAATCCGGTGGAAACCGTCTACTACTACGTGCCACTGGTAGGCATCTCGCTCGGGACCAGGCGGCTCGCTGTGCCGGCGGCGAGCCTCGCGATGAGGCCGGACGGCAGCGGCGGCACGATCGCCGACTCCGGCAGCACGTTGGCGTACCTCGTGGAGCCTGCGTTCGAGGCCGTCAGGAAGGCCGTGATGGACGCGGTGAAGCTGCCGGTGGCGAACCGGACCGTCGAAGACTACGAGCTCTGCTTCGCGCTGCCGCGCCGCACGGGCACGGCGGCGGCGATGGAGGCGGTGCAGGTTCCGCCGCTCGTGCTGCACTTCGACGGCGGCGCGGCGATGGTGCTGCCGCGGGACAACTACTTCCAGGAGCCGAGAGCCGGGCTCATGTGCCTGGCGGTGGCCAAGATGGCGACGGACGGGGGCGGCCCCGGCGTGTCCATCATCGGCAACGTCCAGCAGCAGAACATGCACGTACTCTTCGATGTGCGAAACCAGAAGTTCTCCTTCGCTCCCACGCACTGTGATCAGATCTGAGCCGTTCTTACCGTAATTTGTAATGTGAATTTTAGTTGCTCTAAGTACTTTATACCTTAATTTATACCTTGATATACTAAAAATTTAAGTGTAATTTTAATATTTATAGTTATTTTTTTAAAGAGAGTAAAATTGCTCATCTTACTAATATTTTTTCATGTCATGCTCCTGATACGTGACTGCACCACTAGTACGGCACCACTGCTCGTCTTCGTTACGTTAGGCTACTTGTTCTAACTTCTAAGCTATTGGTTAAGTTTATTATTTTAAAAGATATTCAATTTATTCATACAATCAAGTAAGTAGATAAACTGCCACAATATCCAAGTGAACAACCTATTTCAAAGTTCACCGCTACTTAGGTAGCCATACTGTCCACACATTCTGGGAGTATTCACATATGAGAATATACTGGCAATGGCTTGCCCATGGTCCAGAGAGGCAGGGAGGTATTGGTGCCTCAAATAATTGACTGCTTTCTCCGTTCTAAAATGATTTTATTTTTAGTCTATCTTACATATAACTATACAAAACTAAAAAAAATATATAATTTTCTTTACTTTTTGAAACCTCATGTATTTGTTGCCTAATTTTTCAAATCTCAATATTTTTTTGTCTTACTTTACTAAATTTTAATACAATATATTTATTTTTTTTGAACCTCCATGTATTTGCTTCAAATTTGATGTCTCTGTGGATACGCAAAATGACGTTTTCTAGGACCGAGGTACAACTTCATAAAAGGCATGCACACGTACGTCATATCTTACTCTAGATCATTCTTTTGTTTTTTAAAACTCGATGCATTCGTTGACGACACCACTAGTATAGTGCTACCGTCGCTTTAGACTGGTCTCAATGCATAGTTTCATGGTATAGTTACAAAGACTGTAAACTAGATAACCGAGCTAGACTCATCTCTCATCTTATGAAACTCCCTCATTTAATAACTCTGCCAAGTCAGCAATTTTGCTGATATATTTTTCTATTTAATATACATGACAACCCCATGAAATATGCATTGAGACTGACCTTAGGTACTACTCGTTCTAACTTTTAAGTTATCGGCTAAGTTTTTTTTAAAAAATATTTAATTTATACATAAAATTAAGTAGATAATTAGCACAATAATCGAGTGAACAATCTAGTCCTAAGTTCAAGCGCTACTTAGGTCGCCAATATATGGATAGTATGATTACATGCACATAACAATCCGTATAAATTTTTCTAAGTAGCTCGAGTGAATGTAAAATTTTATTTGTTTTCTCTCTCCAACTTATAGTAAAGAAATTTTTTCTTTGGTCTTCGTATATTTTACTCCTACAAATCGAATGGCCATCGTAGAAATTATTCCTTAGAAATCTAAATACTTTGTTTTTTCTCCCAAACGAATGAGCCTTTAACGTGGAAATCATGGAAGTAAGAAAAACAATATGCATCTAACACTAACTTTTGCAGACTATTGTTATTTAGAAAGGGACTACTTTTCGTGTGATTTTGATGTTGTGAGTGTTTGGCTATTCATTCCTAATGCCCATGTTTACACGCGCACACTAACGCAGTTCATTAGGAATTTTGTTATGTTCACAAATTTACATATGCAAAGCATATATCGAGCATGTGTGTTAAGATTGATGCAACTGTATATTCGTAAAAAAAAAAGCTGTTTGTTAGGTGTTTTTTAAAGAAAACATGCTAACAGAGACTAGTAGTTTTCTAACCCAGATGTGTACCGGTTTATACAAAACTCAAAACATCAAGCTATCAAAGAGGTTAAATAGCACTTCACACGTGGATATTAATGCTTTTACTCAAGAACGTAATATAATGTGGATAATCCTATAAGCAAGTTCTGGTTTGAGAAATGAGAATCGAATACCATACAATAATCTTGACGATTTTGATTAAGGTAGAAGAGAAGTACAGCAACAAGGTTACAGTCAACAGTATAGGTGTCGACTGAAATGAAGAACACAGGACAACTTTTAATGGAGTTGCTACTGGATCAGATCAGCGTGAGCATGATGTTTGGGTATTAGATATGGACATAGCGGCTAGTGGGTACTCCGCCTCACAGAAGTGCTTCCTGTCACCTGGGCTTTCTGCAGCTACACATGCTTGTAAAGATTTGTAGGTAATCCCCAACTCAGATTCAGAATTTTGATGGGGTGTGCAACTTCCACTGCCCCAGTCACTACCCAAAAGCATGCAGTATGCACAGCATCACAAAAATAGGGCAATGATATATTGGTATAGAATTAGAAGGGCCCCTCAACGATGCTTTAAGTGCTTTTCTTTTGTTGTCTTGGTTCCTAACTCCATACTTTGTAGCCGTTGGGATCCAGCGACTTTTTATAGTCCTTTGTCATATTGGATATTTGGACGTTAATTAGGAGTATTAAATATAAATTAGTAACAAAACTAATTGTATAAATAAATGCTATTTCATTAGACAATTTTTAAGACTAATTAATCCACGATTAGTAAATATTTACTATAACATCACATTCGCTAATCATAGACTAATTAGACTCAATAGATTCGTCTCGCGAAATAGTCTAGAGTATGAGAGTTTTATTAATAGTCTGTATTTAATACTTTTAATTAGTGTCCAAACATTCGATGTGATATGGACTTAAAAAAAAATCTGGAGGATCAAACAAGCCCTCTATTGTATATATATATATATATATATATATATATATATATATATATATGGTATGTGTGCAGAAGTTCGTCGTGTTCTCATTATGTGAAAGTATAACTTGAATGCACAGAAAAGACAACCACCACAATGTGCAGGGAATACAGTCCATTAGATAGCACCAGTTCACCTGGAGTCTGAAGATACTTTTAGTAATCAATCTTCCCTACGGCAAGTCCAATAAATTAACCCACCGGAAGAATGATCAAATTCAGAAATCAGAATATTTGACAGAAATTCACAATGCATAGGTGTGACAACAAGTTAAATAAACCTGCGGACATAGCTTATCAATACAAGGACATGGCTAACTCTGGAGTATTCTATTGGTAGTAAAATTTAATCCATACCGTTAATCTATTTTTATCGGACGGCTACGATTAAACCAATAATATTAAGTGTAGTAGAAATGTGAAGTGGTAATATTGTCATTTTTATTATGATCTTTATTGCTAAAAAGAATTGTAAAATACTACTAAACTAATTAATTAGTTAACAAAGTATAAAAATACCCTTTTAAATTAATGGATAAAGTTAATTCTACCGCTAATAAAATGTACCGGGAAAGGACCCATACGAGGACACATCGCAGAATACCAGATACAGTAGTTCAGACTAACGAGCCCCTGTCTGTCAAAGCGCCTTGCACCAATAAACCAACTACTCCAGCTTGGCAGACAAAAGAAACAACATACGGAGTATACCACGAAGAGCCATACCTTCACTCTGCAACAGAGTTATTCCGTCACAAGCTAATTTCAACAGAGTAACACCCTGGTACTAATATTTCCTCTGTTTATTACCCTCTCCATATAGTCAAATATGTGCACAAACTTATTGAAGAGTAGCACATCTACAGTTTTTCCATGGAGCAACATCGAAAAATATGCGGGCAAAGAACAATTAGCTTTAGACGGCAAGAACTATGAAATGACCTTACAAGGAAAAATAATCACAGTATGCTTCATAGAGAGGATTTTTCTTCTAGCTGTTCTTTGGCTCATTGCTCTGTGTTGTGTACCATTTGGCACTTTCAATTTTTTTTATTCCTATATATATTAGATACCTTCTATGGTGTTTATACAATTAGATAGTTATCTTATGGAATTCATATAAACTTGAGCTAGGACTAAGATTTTTTTTGTAGTGGCATGATTTTTCATTGGCAGCTAAACATGATGGTTGCATGCATAGAAACATTTTAGCCATTTTCCCAATTCAGGCCTCCCGACTTTCTTGGCAACTTCATATCAAGCATAATCATGCATATAGCCATCTGGATGACTAAAACCATGCATGGCCCATCTAAAGATAGAGTGATCATTTCTCGCCTTTCCATCTATCTCGTTTAGAGGCGGTGGCAGCCATGGCACAACGTAGCGTGGTGTTAGCATTGGCGCTATGGTGCCTGGTGGCCGGCGGCGAGGCGGTGTGGCTGGAGCTATCGACGACGGCGGCCAAGTGTTTCTCGGAAGAGATCCAATCGAACATCATTGTCATCGGTGACTACTCCATCCTCTTCGATGCATACCCAACGCGCCCTGTGCTCTCCGTCAAGGTAATGTTTGCATCAAGGTGAATCACATTGGAGCATTTCAAATTTTCAAGCAGGATCTTCTTTGGAGACCCAAGCTGATATTTAGCTGTGGACAGTATGCCAAATCATCGAGAGAACGTATTTTTCTTAGATAATGGATTAAAACCGGCCTCTACACCCAAAAAGGATGATAGAACGTATAATTGCAGTATGGAATAATGTGGCTTTATACACCTTGATGTGTAGAGGCCAGGAGTGGTCGTTTTTTTTATCAAGCAATTTTACACTTCTTAAGAAGATACCAAGAGATACTAGATATCTCCTGTTGTCTTCTTAAGGACCGTAAATTGCTCTCTTTGATCTAAGAAAACACTATGGGGTGTTATGTTATGATTTTCTTTCCTGTAAATAACACGTGTGAACATTGTAAGAGCAATTGGATCAATTCATAAGGATGTTTATCTAAAAAATCATTTCATGTCTGCTTTTGTACGTCCATTGTTCAATTGAATGCTCCTTCGTTTTTGATGATCTGAATGTCCTCCAGAATTATGCTCTTGGTTTTTTTTACAGGTTATTTTTGGATTGTTCTTGCAGGTGACATCGCCTTATGGAAACGTCCTACACCACAAGGATAAGGTTATGCAGGGCCAGTTTTCATTCAACACAGCAGAGGCTGGAAATTACCTGGCCTGCTTCTGGGTGGATAATGTGGCTAGGGAGATGGTAGTAAACCTCAATCTTGAGTGGAGAATTGGGATTGCAACAAAAGATTGGGACGCCCTTGCCAAGACAGAAAAACTTGAGGTGAGCTTATTTGACTGGTCTACTTCTACATCTTCGTGTCCAATTTCGTTTTTTTTATTTGATAGACTTTATTCATTTTCATTATTTAATGAAAATTTATTTATTTTTGGCGTGAACAGGGAGTTGCACTTGAGCTAGCCAAGCTAGAAACAGCTGTTGAAGAAATCCGCGAAAACTTGATGTATCTCATATCAAAGTAATTAGTACACCTGTACAACTGTTCATTATATACTCTGATGATGATCTATCTAACAACATTGTTCTGAATGCAGAGAAGCAGACATGAGAGATGTAAGTGACTGGACAAATTCTAAGATCACATGGTTGAGCCTAATGTCCCTTTCTGTCTGCATTATGGCCTCAATTGCTCAACTATGGCACCTCAAACGGTATTTCCGAAAGAAAAAACTCATCTAGATAAGTACTGCTTTGAGGTGGGAGATGAAAAATCTGCTGGTCTGTGCGAAGTCGCGAAGATCTATATCTTCAGAAATAAGAACCGACAGCACTTCGGCCAAATCCTTAACTACAACTTCCTGAAGAGAGTATCAAAAAGGGGATGAGCCGTTTGTTAAATTGCGCTCAGGTTACTACCATTTGTATGGTTCTTTTACCAAAGAGATTAGGCTCAAATATATGTTTGCCTTGATTAGCCAACTAGACCACTATTTTTGGTGTGAACTTCAGATTAAAAATGATCTCTGGCTCCTACACAAAACTTATGCAACAGGAACTTCTAAAATGCCATAATTTTATAGAAAATTTTACATTCATTGAGAGACTATCTCGAGATGCTAAATTTCAGTGTAAAAAGGTATTTAGTATTTAAAGGTACCAAGTTTTTAGCCTTTTGCCTCAAGTTATCAGAATGATAAAAATACTCTAATTTTGTCGGATTGCATGTAATGTAGAACCATTTAAGGGCATCTGTAATATAGTGTTTTAGCAGGTAACGAGCAATAAATGCTATCTTCATGTCTGGTAGTTAACATTGTGACACTAGCGAGTAGTTGTAATCCGGTCACATGGCTAGAACCGGTAAAAGAACAGTTAAACTATATTATTTACATTGTCTATGACAAAACTCGCGGAAAGGAGTCATGGGAGATTGTGATCGGTGATTTTTTTTAAGCCTTCCCCACCTTATTCCCCACATATGCGCTGAAACAATGTGTAGTGCATAATGGCTTACTACTGCCTATAGCCTGGCCCTACAGTATTGTCTGAGTTATAAGTAAGAATACAGAAGCCTTAGTTTGGTTAATCTGTTAAGGGTTTTATCGTCGATGATGTGACAAGTGATCTTAACTTGTCACATCAAAGACGTAAGCGCATACCCTGCAGAGGGCACACATGACCCCATCAGGACAAGGAATGACTGCCAATGCGTTGGGTGAGGATGTGCCCCTGCAATAATGTGTTCCCCCTCTCCTCTCCATAATAATGGGTGAGGCAGCGAAGAAGTTGGGGAAGGCAGGAAATGCATATAGGAGAGGGGCCTACCATCGTTGCGGCTACGAGTGATTTTACTGCCACCATCAATGTCTGGGCAAACCCATCGCTGTCTCAAGCAAATTAGTAGCCGAGGTCTCCGCTCCGAGGTAAAATGGTCCTTGTACGTCTCTTTTTGGTGGTGGGGAGAGGCCGCAACGACGATCTTCTAGCCTGACTGAAGGCCGATTTGATTCGTATAGCCTGATCTACACCATTGTGGCATGTCATTAACAATGAAGATAGAAGAGGAGAAGCTCTGATGGATGGGCTAGGGAGATAGGAGAGCTAATGCCAAGGGAGCGGAGGAAGGTCATCATCACCCTTATGCAAGTTGATGG
This sequence comes from Oryza brachyantha, assembly GCF_000231095.2. Lineage (NCBI taxonomy): Eukaryota > Viridiplantae > Streptophyta > Magnoliopsida > Poales > Poaceae > Oryza > Oryza brachyantha. The sequence goes on from NC_023170.2 coordinate 14,297,404, forward strand.
ATGGACAAGATGTCGTGCATCGACGTTGGCATCACTAGGAAAATGTTTTTTTTACTATCCTTAAGAATGCCTTGAGATACCTAAAATTTTAGTATAAAATTCTAGTATCTTAAAAAATTTTGTACCTCAAGGTACTTTTACACTGAAAATTATAGTACCTCAAGATTTTTTTTCAAGTATGGTAAAAAAAGCTCATAGGAAATCATTAAGCATATATTGAATAGAGAAATGGTTGCATGGTACTTTTTACAAAAATGACATTACATGTTAGCCAAAGGATGTATACATATGATGTATTGTTTCACTCTAAGGTCTTTTACGCAAGAACTTAAAGACCACTAGATGTTGAATTGATAAGCAAGGGTTAAAACATATTATTTGAAGGCATGAAACATAAAGTTCTCGATGGGTCCACCCAAGGATACTTTGCATTGTGAAGCTAATGGTTTGAAAATTGGTTTGATGACCTTCATCTAGGTAGAGTCATAGGGTTGTGTTCTTTTACAACACTACAATGTAAATTATTTCTCGGTTTTATGTGCATGTTTTTCAAACTGTTAAACAGTACGTTTTTTCTAAAAAAATTATATAGAAGTTCATCATTTCATATTTGTAAAGTAAATTTTTAACTTTGTAATGGTTCATTCTATTTTTTACACCATCAAATATCTAACAAAAATCAGATAATATTTTATTTTTTAAAAGAACACAACCTAGGGCTCCTCTTGCTTTACCAAGGCACAACTATGAATGCCATAAGTCCATACTTATTTACCATCCTCTCACATTTGTAAAGCAGATTTTTAAATTTATAATAGTTAATTCTATTTTTTTACACCATTACATATCTAACCAAAGTAAGACAATATTTTATTTTTAAAAGAACACAATCTAGGGCTCCTCCTGCTTTACCAAGGCGCACACACTATGAATGCCATAAGCCCATACATATCTACTGTCTTGTGTGCTTGCAAGTTAGCAACTGGAGCGCGACAATTTGATAGAATGTGCCAAAGTTTATTCTACAATGAGGATCTTATTTGCTGATGAAGATTCCATTCATTTGCTAGATTGAAGTTTACAAACTTACTGTAAATTATACAGAAAAAAATATTATTCTTGGTATAAGCAGTCATTATGACCGTTTCAATTATTGCAAATTTTCATAGTTTTCAGTCACATCGCTCTCAAAACATCCATACCAGTACTGCCGTAACTGTCAGATTCGACTACTAGTCAACAAACAAATGTTTACCAGAATGTTTAGTATTTTTAAAAACTAAATTGTCTCCAAACTTATTTTCAAAACTAAACTTTTTAAGCCACGTCATGTGTCCGGCATAACCAAATAACATTACCACACCATAAGCAGTTGGTGTAACAATATTCTTATGCCAAATAAAACTGTCACGAGTCAAAGTGTTGTTTTAAGCAGGAGGTTTAAATTTGAAAATAAGTTTTGAAAGAGTTTGTTTAGTTGTAAAGTTAAAAAATAAAAACTATGTTTGCAATACACGGGTTTTCATATTACTCAAATCCACCGTTGATAAAAGATCATCCGTGCTGCTACTGCCTTAACCATTAGATGTTCTTCTACTCGACAAATAATCTTTACTTAACAAAATGATTCACAGCAACACAACCAAGAAAACAAAGAACAGTGCAAGTTCCAAGCAGAAAATTTAGGGTGGTTCACAGTACTACAATACAAGCATCATGATCCGAAAACGCGCACTCACTCCAGACCAGATGAACAACAATAAACAACACAGCAGAACGTGGATCAAAATTTTAAAATGAACCACTGTAAAAAAAATTAAAACGAGGAACCATCACTCAGTAAAATTATTGCTGGTCCAGCTGCAACTCACAATAGTCAAACCGAGCCTCGAATCAACTTCAGTTCAGGATTGGCGCTGCCCCCCCTTTCATTCTATCCGCACCCTCCCATTATTCATGTACATGAACTTGCAAATCTCTTCGAAGAAACCGTCTGCAGAGCCATGGCAGTTCTTCATCTGGGAGATCCTGATGACCATCCTCTGCATCCTGGGACTGTACTTGACTAGGGACTCCAGAGTGCTCAGCTTCAGCTCGGCGTTCAGAGGTGAACGCACAGTGATGAGGACCTCCTCCAAGCAAGGCATCGAGAACCTTGAATCCAACTGCATTGACAAAGCAAAATTAGCCAAAATCTAAATGCATTGACGGTAAAATTAGCGACTATATACCAGCCTGATGTGAAAGAATGTGGTGAAGATATGACGCACATTTTTCAGGCTGTTCTTCTGGCACATGGCAGCGAACATGGCGCCATGGATCTCAAACTTGGTGAGCTTCGGGTGGCTGTTGAAGAAATCAACAAGATCCACCTCCGGGAATGGCTCGAGAGTGTCGTGATCACCGCAGAACTCAACCTTCATCACCAGATGCTTCAGCTCTCTCGCGCACTGCAGCGCCGAGCTGACGGCTCCCCAGCTCCACTGAACCCCGCGCAGCGAGAGCTTCTCCAACCCCGGAAGCTTTCCCATCTCTACATTGTACACGCTCCCTAGAATTTTCATCGGAATTTATCCATTAGGGCATGTAAAGCGGATTCAATCTATTGATAATTTCAGGGGTAAAAGGTTCAGTTCTTGTTCTAGTACCAGTGTTCTTGGCAACTGTAAGGTTCTTGAGTGCGTTGCCTCCCTGCAGCGAGATCCAGCAGAAGCCCTGCATTTCAAGGGACTCAACGCGGGGCGCGGCGAGAGCGAGCGAGCAGTTGCCGGAGACGACGAAGTCAAGACGGCAGCGCTCGACCAGGGGGAGCGTCATGGCCACCGCGCCGCCGGAGCACTCGCAGCCGATGAGGGCGAGGTCGGTGAGGTTGGGGCACGCGCCGACGGCGCCATTCACCGCGACGTCCCGCAGCGCCGCGCCGACGATCTCCAGCACGCGGAGCCGCTCCAGCTGCCCCCACGCCGGGGCACGCGTCATCGTGAGCCCCCACAGCCTCAGCTCCTCCAGGTTCGCGACGACCCCGATGCAGTCCAGGTGGCCGGACCTCACCCCGGACGCCGCCGAGGACACGGAGGAGGAGTCAATCCTCAGCTCGAGCACCCGCAGCGAGGCGCTCCGCGCCGCGAGCCAGCGCGGCAGGCGCGCGGCGGAGAAGGGGCAGTAGATGACGAGCTCCTCCAGCCGCGCCGCGACGTCCACCATCCGCCCGATGGCGTCGTCCGCCGCGGCCGCGCCGCCGAAGGCGCCGCGCGGGAAGTAGAGCGCCGGGAGGAACGGCACGCAGCCGCGCAGGCCGCGGGATACGCCGGCGCACGCCGCGACGTCGCGGGCGCTGCTGAGCTGCGATAGGATGTGCTGCACAACGCCGTCGGGAAGCGCGTCCATGCCGCCGCCGCCACCGCCGCCGCGCTCCATGCGCCCCGGCGTCGGCGTGATGAGGGAAATCAGGTGTGGCGCAGCGCGCGGTGTGTGATCCACTGATCCGTGGTGGTTCCCCCCCACCCCCCATCTTATTGTTTCGAGTTGGCGCTCGGCGGAACAGAAGCGCGGGATGCGTGCGCGCGCGCGGGCTTTCGTTTTTCCTTTTCCGGCGCCACGCTCGCGCCGCGTCGATCGGGCGGCGGATTTGGGAGGAATTTTCCCGCGGATTCGTGGTAGTAGAGTAGAGCCGCCACCGGCAGATGGGCCGTTCCGGACCGGCCCGGCCCGGACCAGTCTAGGTCTTCACTCTGCCGAACCGAACGGGCCGTCATGTGGTCCGGGCCGGTCCAGCACGCCCGTTTGGCCCGCTATCTCCTGGGCTGGACTGATTTCTGCGACTGTCGTTCTCGGCTAATCCTGCTAGAATCAGGCCCATCTCGAATTTGAGCCATCTTTAATACTACAAGTTGCTGGTTATCGCCTACTATTTCCGTTGCTTCACGGTTGCAGCCAGTCTGGTGGAGCCTGGGGGGATTGCTTGAAAAACCTGTCTTTGAAGTTTTCGTGTGCGAAACTTTCATTTGAAAACCTTCTGAACTTTGAGAGAAATGATCCTCTTGCACGCTACTAAAACCAAACTGATCCCATCTCAATCAAGATTGCCATTACAGAAATATTTTTTTCCCACGGAGCGATGATTGCCGCCGTGACCTGGTTCGGCGAGCGCACCATCGGTGTTGTTGGTTGGGAGGGACAGATCGATCTGGCCGTCGCAGGGGAGTGGGTCTGAAACCCGATCTGCTTTGCAGATTCTCCTGGGTTTGTCAGTCATGTCAGCCAGAGCCCAGGGGAGAAGAGAACATCTGAACATGGCACATGGTGAAAGGATTCTCCTCTGAATTTTGGACTGCGACGATATGTATGTGTAGAAGAAGTTTTTGTGTTATACTGATCTGGATGTGGCTTAGCCTGAACGGGTGGATCACATAGATGCGAGCTTACGCTGTGGCCCGTTCATGGAGTGACCGTACTTGAGTGGTCAATCTTTCCGTCCGTCTTTTGTGTGGGAAAGTAATTTGATAGATCTGCCAGGAAAATGACGGGGTGTCACTGTATTCACATCATCGCATGTGTCCAAATATAGTTTCACCTCCAGCGAATAAACGGATTGGGAAGTTTCTACCAATTGGCATATAGGGGATTTGCTCCTGTCTTGCGTGAAAATGAGCTGAAATTCATTGGAGGCCGGACTAGTTACAGCTAGCTAGGTCAGCTAGCAAGTGAGTTCGTAATTCATCCGAAACAGGTTACATTAAGAACACCAAAAAGAATTGATAAAATAGTTGTACAATTGTTTAGTACTACATTCCTTTCATATCATTTTGTTTTTATAATAAGCCAAATATTTTAAGTTTAATTAAATTTATAAAAAAGTGTATTAACATCTGCAACACCGAATAGGTTTCATTAAATAAATCAATATATTTTTAATATAAATTTGTTTTGTGTTGGGAATGTTAACATGCTTTTATATAAACTGAAGTCAAAATTCAAGATGTTTAACTTAGTACAAACCTGAAATAGCTTAATATAAAACTAGTAAGAACCTAGTTAATGGCCTAGCAGATGGCTTAGACGCTTAGTGGGTTGAGACCACTGATTGTGGCTTCTTGGGTTGGCCATGCTCTATGAAGAATGATACGTACACTTCCAAAAACTACTTGAAAATAGATCACAATGTTCGATGATGATAGGATAAAAGGCTAGCTGCAAGATGTGGTAATCTTCGCTATGCATTCTCTCGGAACAAAAAGATAATAGTGTTGACCGATTACTAGTACAATTGACACAATGTGTACTTGTGTACTTATAGAAGTATATTGGTTACGTCATAATAACATTCACATAGTAGATGCATACTTACACACTACCATATTAAATAGAAGATGCATACTACACATACCATATTAAATAGTCCTACGTTAGCCATGAAATGAAATATGGCTTAGTTTAAATGTGGAGAAATTCTAACTTTTGCCATTAGCAAAGCACTTGATTCTATATGTTGCCATCAATAAACGTCAATTAAAAAAATATCATCAAACACTTAAATTTATTTAAGAAATACAATCGACTTAAGTCTACCATCCATTACTCTGCACTAGGTCCATTCCATGTTTTGGATATTCCCAAGGTACCCTTGGCGGTTGGCGTATCATATACATCTGAACTCGTATCAACCAGGATGACTACAGAATAAATAATGGCAACAACTCTATAGTTCACTGTGAAGATGACGACGACTGAGTGTTTACAAGATGGGACGCGACCAGTCTAGGGATATGGAGACGATGGCATAGCAAGTTCTTCCGATCGACACGATGGGTAGAGAATCTAGGCAATGATGGTCAAACAAGCTAAGTGGTCAAAGCCATATGCAAGCTCACACTCACGGACAATGCATGATTGTCACGGGAGAGCTTTGTCGAGGTCATGGCAGAGGGGTGGATGCCCTATTTAGGAGAATCTCCAGACCAAATTAATTCTCTTTGTGCTCTAGCCGATTCCTCCTCCATGGTCACCTCTAGTTTGTATGTTGGTTAGGAACGTATTTAAGAATTCGGGCCCTGATGCATACCATAAAATTAATGGGAAATTACATCATAAGAATAATAATAAATAGAAGAGTAAATGTTTTTTGTATATTGTGTTATATATATTAACCAAAGTTGCACAATCTACTAGAGATACTTAACACTTTGACTTCATACTCAGTGGACAACAGTCATGATCGTGCCTAGAAATAAGAGTGATGTGGCCATTCAATTTCCTTTGCTAAATAAAAGATGTATTTGTTACACCCTAAAATGTACGCTTATATTATTGTCATTGGTTATATCTGTAGAACAAGAAGGAAAATAACTTTAAAAACATAGAGATTCCAAAAACAATATTGGAACACATTGCCGTCAATTAAAACATGAAAAATTTAGTAGACCTAATTTTTATAGCCCGATGTGATGTCACGATTTGCACATAGCTGTTGACATGGCTATCGTTGGTGAGGGCTAGTATTTCCTTAGCGAGGACACGACAAATATCAAATTATGTACTAAATCTATGCAATTTGTCTTGAAATACTTTTGGCAAAGTGTCAAAACAGCTCTCATGTTAAAGAATACTACATCACACATACATTAAAACATAGCCATATACTAAAAATAACTCAAAACTATAGAGAGACGAAGTTAATTTGCGACAAAAACCGCCGAGGAGGAGTAGTAATATGGGTTCGAGCCCTCGAGCCCATCAGCCAATCCCATCACCAATCACCAATCACCAAAGAGCTGCACACCGAAAAAAAGGCGCCGTGCACGTCCAAACCCCGACGCAACGCAACACCGTCCATCCGACGCGGTCACGCGGGCTCCTCCCACGGCGGGTCCCGACCGATCCGCCCACGGCACGTGCCCGACGCCTCGGATGGACGGACTACGCCCGTACCGTACGCCCGGCCCGGCCCAGGCCACGCGCCTTCCCAGATCCGGATCCCCCACACCCGGGACCCACCACCCAACCCCTCTACCGGGTCCACCCCCCTACCACCCACCAACGACCCAACACCGGAAGCGGGCCCCACCTGTCTGTCAGTCGAAACGAACGGAACTGGTCGTCTCTACCGGGTCGGGCGCGCACGAGCTGGATCCGACAGCCCCCCTGCGGCGCCAGTTCGCTCGCGGCTGTGCTGCCCGGAGGAGAGGAGAAGCTGCTCACCGCCGCGGCCGCCCCGGTGGTTAGTATAAGAGACGACTCTCTGTCCCCTTCCCCTCTTCTTCTTCTTCTTCCTCCTCCTCCGCCGCCGCCGCCTTCCTGTGCTTCGATCCGAGGAGTTTGGGGAGCGAAGAGAGGCTCTGTCAAGAACCGGAGGAGAGATTGTTCAAGAATCAAGATTGTGAGGGGGAAGAGAGAGGGAGGCTGACGAGGCGGGGCGGGACGGCGCGGGATGGACGGCCACGGCGGCGGCGGCGGCGGCGGTAAGCTGACACGGACGCCGTCGTCGCTGCTCCGGTCGCCGACGGTGCGGACGCCGTCGTTCCAGGCGGTGGCGCTGGACGACCCGGAGCCCGACGACAAGAAGGCGCAGGCGAAGAGGCCCCGCCTGGCCCTTCTCCGCCCGGCGGCCCACCGCCTCCGGCCCGGTCCGGCCCACTCCTTTCTGCTCATCGTCGTCGCGCTCCCTCTCCTCGCCCTCGCCGTGCTCCTCCTCCGCCGCGACGGGCACCACCTCGTCCTCCTGGCCGCCGCCGCGGGCGCCGCGCTCGCCGCGGCGGCCGTCGTCGCGCGCCTGCGCGGCCGCGTCCACCGCGCCCCCGGGGGGTTCCCCGCCTCCGTCCGGTGGTTCATCGGCGAGGGCGACGACGACGAGCAGCAGCAGATGAAGGGGAAGGGGAAGGCGGATGGCCCCGCGGTGCGGGAGGGCGTGGAGTTCTACAGCAACGGCGACTGCTACGAGGGGGAGTTCCACCGGGGGCGGTGCAGCGGCAGCGGCGTCTACAACTTCTTCGGGAAGGGCAAGTACGAGGGCGACTGGGTTGACGGCAAGTACGACGGCTACGGCGTCGAGAGCTGGGCGCGCGGCAGCCGCTACCGCGGCCAGTACAGGCAAGGCCTCCGCCACGGCCACGGCGTCTACCGCTTCTACAGCGGCGACTGTTACGCCGGCGAGTGGGTCGGCGGCCAGAGCCATGGCCTCGGCGCGCAGACCTGCTCTGACGGCAGCTCCTACGCCGGCGAGTTCAAGGGTGGCGTCAAGCACGGCCTCGGCTGCTACCATTTCAGGTAATCGCCATCACATTGCATTAAAAAATCCCATCTTTGGGCGTCATTCTTCCACCGCCCAAACTGTTCGACTTCTAATTCGACCAAAATCCGTTGCAGGAATGGTGATCGATACTCGGGGGAGTACTTCGCGGACAGGATCCACGGCTTCGGCGTGTACAGCTTCGCCAATGGCCATTGCTACGAGGGCTCCTGGCACGAGGGCAAGAAGCAGGGGCTAGGGATGTACACGTTTCGCAACGGCGACAAGCGGTCCGGGGAATGGGACTCTGGAGCTCTCAAGAATCCATTGCCCCTCCCCGATCAGGCCGTGCAGCGTGCCGTGCTGGTACGACACCGATCTCACTACACATTCTTGCACACAATTTGCTTCATGAAGTCCAACTCCTTGCATTGTGCATTTCAGGCGGCGCAAAGAGCGGCAGATAGCGCCTTCCACCTCCCGAGGGTGGATGAGCAGGTGAACAGGGCCGTCATGGCCGCGAACAGGGCCGCCACGGCTGCCCGGGTCGCTGCAATCAAGGCAGTGCAGAACAGAATCGACGGCAAATTCTGCCACACGGAAGCGTGAAATGTACAATAGAGTAGCGAAGGATTGCAATGGCTGATCGCCCGAGGTTCGCGACCGGGGCGGCACAACCGCTCGCCCCGTGTCGGAGAGGTCAGTGATTCAGTATGAACGGCAGCCACCAAAGGGCTGAGCTGCTGCTTGTTTCCATTCCACGGATTGTGCCTGGTTTTGGTGTCCACTGAATGATGGTCATGCTGTAAAGCTGTAGATAGCTCCGTTTGTATCAATGGTGGGGGTGATCTTTCGGCTCAATGTGTATCAAATTATCAATGGCAGAGGGGTCATCTTTCGATGGAGGTGAGTATGTGCATCTTGTACATGTGTGTATGCGTGTGCCTTCTTCCTCATATCCGTGCTCCAAGTCGAAATCTTGCCGGTTTATTTGGGCGGGTGGCGCCATGTGCTGTGATTCTCCCTGTGCAATTCTACTTGGAAGGATGCACATGAGTGACTGTAGTTTCTTGAGGCCCTGAAGCTCGTGGCAACTTGAAATTGCTGTGTTGTTGGACCCCTTGCTGCAATATCTCGCTGCCTCTTATCTTCTTAACCCAATATTTACTGGTACTGAGATGTTGAAAATGACGAAAAGGGCTTGCAGCAGAGGACATGAATAAATGGAGACTGAGACTGCAAATGCTAATGCTGTGCTGTACCGTGGGTCCAGGACACCGCTATAAATTGTTCTTTGGTGTCTCGGGGACACAAATGCAGAGGTGGCCAATGGTCGCACGACACTGCCAAACCAATCATCCGTTGTGTTACTACGTGATAAGCCGTCCTTTTCTCGGCCGTATCATGATAGTGATAGGTCAGAAGTCCCCATAATTTCATTTATTCGTTCATTCATCCAGTTGGGTGCTTGTTCTTGTCGAGGTTCCTTTTGTGCATTGCAAACATGGAAAGGCAGATCGGGTGACAAAACACGAGCTATGCTCGCTTTCACCTGTGAAATGCCCAGCGTCAGAATTCAGGATTTCGCCTGGGAATTCACCAGTTTGAACTGTTGCTTCAAATATAGATAGATGAACTGGAGTTGATCTAAGATATTGGAGGCATTTGCCTGTGTTTCAAGGAAGATCAAGTTATTCCTGATGATTGGTTGTGCTCCAAAATTTTATGTTGCCTCCATTATCTAAGGTGGAAAAAATGAGTTGCATTTTTTTTTCATAATTTAACGTCTTGTTTATGCTGATATGTGAAAACTGTTGCTTGTGTGACATGCATACGCAGACAAACCGTTTGGATATATCGAATTCCAGCAAGATCTTGTATTTTTCAATCGATAATATCATGATTTGATTTGATGCCAGCAAGTCCAGCATCGATCATGCCATATACTAATAGTCTATGCTTACGTTCTCTCACATTAAATACCAAGGCCATGTTTAAAAAATATGATTAATTTTTGCTGATAATCTGAAAAGATTCCCACATTCCAAACAGGTCTAAACAGATTTATCTCCTTTGATTTCAGCAAGGGGATGGACACTTCTGTATTTGACCCAAGATCAACCTGACCTGCTATTGTAGCTTTGGGAGCATTGCAAGCTCCTCTTCTGCAACTCTGCCTCCTGCCAAAAGATGGCCGCACTGAGATGTTGCTGAAGAACTACTCCAGGTGCCCCAGTTTAATCACCTTTCTCCCCAACTGCAACAAACCCTATGAACAATAGATAGTAGTACTACTCCATAGTTACAATGATTGCTCGCACATAAGCCAATAAATCATTTAGTGCTTGATGGGAGCACCTTTCCTAAGGTGGTGTTTAGATGGAGAAAATTTTTAGTTACGTTAAATGTTTGACCGGATGTTGAAAGGGGTTTTCGGACACGGATGAAAAAATGAATTTCACGGTTGCCTAGAAACCGCGAGACGAATCTTTTGAGCCTAATTAATCCGTTATTAGCACATGTTGGTTATTGTAGCACATATAGTTAATCATGGACTAATTAGGCTCAAAAGATTCGTCTCAAGATTTCTTCCATAACTGTGTAATTAGTTTTTTGGTTCATCTATATTTAATGTTTTATTTAGGTGTCCAAAATTTTAATGTGATGTTTTTAGAAAAAAATTTAGGAACTAAACAAGGCTTAATTTTATTTAGAAAGTGTCGTACTTTGACGTCCTAGATTTATCATTCTAACATGATGTTCTAATCTGCGAAAGAAACACTATTTTGACGTCCCATCATGGTGACATGTCAAAGGAGAAAAAAAAAAACCAGCAAAACCTGTGGAGTGCGACGTGTCAAAGGAGATAAGCACCGGAAACAAAGGGCAATCATCCATCCAGTCATCAGTTCATCACTGGTCCTTCGGCTAAATCGATCCATGTGTGGCTTTCCGTTGATGCGTCGCTTCTCTGAACTCTCCATTTCGTTTTGTTCTCTCTTGCACAAGACGGTTTCCACCATTAAGGTGCTATGCTAATTATGGGCATGTTCCCTTTATCGGCTTGATAGTCCCTGTCTCTCCCTTTACTTCTCCCCGTCTCTGCTGTTGAAACTAGATTAGATTGCTGCTGCACATGCTAAACGCTTCTCTTAAATGCAAAGCAGCCCTAAATCTTTATAGGATAACTCCCCTCTGATTACTCGTTGGTTTTGACTGGAATGAATATGATTTTGACCGTCAATCATTGAGCAGCAGAAAAGAATAGCTGTAAATGCAGAATAGTAGGAAAATGCGTTCCATTATAAATTAACGCGTTTATCTTTTCGCTTATATTTATGCTTATAAGATAACATTTAAATTTTTTAATATTAAACTTGAAGTTGATTTTGTTATTTTTCTTCATAGTTTATTTTCAACCTTTTTTTAGATTGCTAAGAACACGTATTTAAAAGTTTTATTCATAAATTATTTTTTGTTTGTAAAATATGCTGTTTCGCGTGGAATAAGCAAAAAGATAGACACCTAAATTAACTGTACCGCTTCTGTGAAAATTTTATTGGTCAAAGTATAATTAGTAAAAGTAAAAAACGATAAGTATTTATAAACAGAGAATAATGCATCTGGCCGTAGACAGATCGTTGGGAAATAAACCAGATGCTACCATCTTTCTGATATCATTTTCCCCCCTTCAGACTGAACTGTCTGTGCTAGCTGATTACTGATGCTGTACCTTGCATTGCTTGTGGTTAGCTCTTGTTGCAATCACTGAAAAAGTGCAAATCCAACAAACTTTGCAGAAACACACTCTCCCTTGCCTCCAGAAAGAAGCCATGAACCAAAGCCTTTTGTTCTCTCGTGTCACCTCATGGTTTAGGTGCAACATGTTCCAACAGTTGCAAAATCTCTTCGGCTTTCTGATCATGTGCGAGAGGGCCTCTTGTGTCTAGCACGCTTGTTAAAGGTGTCACATATCTGTCACGGCGAAGTCCATCCTAGTGCAACTTTCATCAGCGTACAGTCCACTAGATGGACGATGAAAGTAGAAGCAAGGGTCAAAAGAGAAAAAAAAAAGCTCAGTGATTGTCTCAGAGTTCTGAACTTCTAATCGGCAGACCAATTTCAATTCATGATCAGCATCTTTTGAAGGTAGCATTTGATATAACTGCTGACTTTTTGTCAGCTAGATGGATGATGAAAGTAGAAGCAAGTGTCAACTCAGTGATTTTCAGGCGATGTAAACTTCTACTAATCACTAATCAGCTAGGCCAATTTCAGCTCATGAGTGCCTTTTGACTGTAGAATTTCAGATAACTGCTGATTTCAGATGTCATCAGCGCATCCTGGAAGCGCTGAAAAATTGTTGAATGCAGTACTATATCTTGTGCAAAAGTACAAATCTGCCTCTGTTAAGAAGTACAGATGTACAATTCTGTGACATAATGAGGGAAAACAAGGACATGAAGCTTCTTATGAAAAACAAACAATAATTAGTCTACACCATATATTTTATATCCCATGCACAATCAGCACACAGTACTAAATACTATACCAGATGGTTAGCATCTTGCTGATAAAAATGAGTTGACTGCTTTATTATGTATTTCGTAGCTTCTGTCATTGATGACTTATTATATACTACTAGTTCTTATACTAGTTTATACAGGTAATTTGCCTGCTTATCTCGCCTAGTTCATGACAAATACAATGATTCGTTCACCCCGAGTATTTAATAAGTGAGTGATTTAACAGTACAATGATGCTATATTGCAAAAGAACTGAGTTTTGGACATGTATTTGATTTAGATCATTGAGCAGATTATTGCAGCGACATATCTATTTGATGATGGAGATAAATTAAAATATGATGAATAAAATCAACATTGAGCTTAAAACTAGCTGCCTAAAGAATGTGGTAGAATGAAGTTTCTTTGAAACAATCTACTATCTTAGAAGCGTGGAGTGTATAATCCATTTCAATAAACTGCTAAATAAGCTGAAAAGAACATGGCCTAAGAGGCATCGAGTTTGAAAAGGAAAAATCCTATACTACAAGATGAGACTGCTGGATGAGATAAGTTGTGAATTAAGTTGACAAAATGCAACTTACTCTTCAAATTACTCTGGTTTTTAATAGATGATGTTGTCGACTTTTGGACACATGTACAATCATATATCTTATTTAATTTTTTTTGTAAGTATGTAAGTCATACTTAAAATAGCTTTAATGATAAATGTCAACGTAGCGGATATGACATACCCTACGATCATAGAAGAAGGGGCGGGCCTAGTAAGGCCCACCAGGGCTCACTGGACACCAGGTAATTTTTGTGTCAATGTATAGTCTATGTATATATATCACATGGGACACCCCAACAAAAAATTACTGGACCCCGGAGCCAGTATACAGCCCAATAAATCAGCCAATAACTAGAATCTGCAATCTCATTTAGCCCAACTAAAGCCCATCCAAATGCTAGAGAAGTGGAATCGACGTTTGCATTTAGAAGTGTGTCCAGGTCGCTTCATATTTTCCAACGCAAAACGCTATAGGTTCTCCTGCTCCTTTTCCCCTCCATGGCTCCATCGTCAATTCGTCATCGTTCTTTCCAGATCTCATGTTTGTGTGATTGAGCCGACGAACAAGAGCAACGTAATGCACACGACGGCGGGAGGTAGCAGTGCAGCAGCAGGCAGTCGACGCTTGATCTGATCTCCTACCAAGCACCTCTGGTGCTTGGTAGGAGATCAGATCAAGCGTCGACTGCCTGCTGCTGCACTCCTGCCTCCCGCCGTCATGCGCATGACGTGGTGCTTGGTGGGAGATCAGATCAAGCGTCGACTGCCTGCTGCTGCACTGCTGCCTCCCGCCATCGTGAGCACGACGATGGAGCCATGGAGGGGAAAAGGAGCAGCACAACCTATAGTGTTTTGCATTGGAAAATACGAAGCGACCTGGACACACTTTTGAATCCAAACGTCGATTCCCCTTCTCTAGCATTTGGATGGGCTTTAGTTGGGCTAAATGAGATTGCAGATCCTAGTTATTGGCTGATTTTTTGGGTTGTATACTGGCTCCGGGGTCCAGTAATTTTTTGTTGGGACGTCCCATGTGGTATATATACGTAGACTATATATTGATAAAAAAAATTATCTAGTGTCCAGTAACCTCTGGTGGGCCTTATTGGGCCCGCCCCTGGTTTGAGCGGATGGGAGTGGGATCCCGTTGTATAACATTTCCATTAAGTATAAGTAAAAGTCAAAAGATAAGCGTGAAAGATTACGCTGTCGTGGTTCGCTTTTTCCGCTGATATGATGAGCCATAGACTATGAACATACGATGAAAAAAATTGGCAGCCGGTCGAGGGTCTATTGCCCTCTAGATCACAAGGAATTATCTACTCTCTCACATGGGATTTGATTAATCTATTCTAGAGTCCTGGACTGTTCCCATCATTCCATTTCCATCTGCCCAGCCCACGACTCTGGAGATCTCCTATCACACGGGTAATAAGTAGGTTGCGGACAAGCCTAATGAGCAGAGAGCCAGAGAGCATCGGACGAGACGAAGGCATGCATGCAGTCAACAGCCCAGGCGTTTCAGACCACGCGGATTAACATGTTTAGGATGCGTTTAGATTTTAAAAATTTTTGGAATAAATATCACGTCAGACATTTGCCCAGATGATAGAAAGAGTTTTCGGAAACAAATAAAAAAATAAATTACAGATTCTGCCAATAAACTGTGAGAGGAATATTTTGAGTCTAATTAATCCGCCATTAACACATATTGGTTACTGTAGCACTTATGGCTAATTATGGTCTAATTAGGCTCAAAAGATTCGTCTCACGATTGCTCTCCTAACTGTGCAATTAGTTTTTTTATCTATGTTTAATGCTCCATTTATGTATCCAAAAATTCGAGATGATGTTTTTAGAAAAACTTTTTAAAAACTAAACATGGCCTTAGTCAAAATTTCCCCCCTGTTCTTCTTCGGTCTCCTCGACCATCTCGACGGCGTCCCTGACCTGATCAGCTGATCTCAGTCCTGATGTGTTGGCTCTGCTCTGCCTCTTCCTCTGCTGCCATGCCATTAGAGGACAGTAGCACCAATACAATGTTCTTCAAGCAAAACCACCAAAAGTCATCGCGGTCTACGACGATGAGTCTGACGGTTTTACCATTGTTGTCTCCCATTTTCTTCCTGATGATGCAATCAAGCATCCTGTTTTCCTTTTTCTTTTAACCTTTTCAAACTGTTGCGACTTCAGACAATTGTTTGCCTGCAAAGTACAGACGAGTAATCTGACACCGTTTGATGATTAACCGAGCTATGGTCTCAGTCAGCGTCACTGACACAGTAAATAGGTTTCGTCTAACCTCACCAACCGCGAGAAATTGGAGGAGAGAACTCACGCGTCACGCCTAACTCGGAAAACGCAGTTCACAGCTGTTTCTTCCGAAAAAGAATACATAATTCACACCTGTTGTTCTTGGAAGCAAGCATCATTCTTTGTCTGCACCGTGCTAAGATTAACGAAAAGTTGAGGTTGCTGTGTCCACTTTGCTGATCACTCAAATCTTAAACACAGGAAATGTAACTGCTGATCTGAAAAGTGTCCAGGATCACATTGGATTCTACCTTGTATCTTCTTACCACGAAACTCAAGATAGATTCAAGCTGGCCCATGTCATCTTGTCACATGCTGATTCACAGGTCTGTTGATATCGTTTTAGGGGACAGCAACTGGAGGTTAGTCCTATAGTATTGTGGAGTATCTGACCACAACAGTGTGCGTATATCAAATATTCAAATTCACCTGGCAACTCGTGGTGGTGAAATCATGGTTGTTTTTTTTTGTTGTGTCGAATTATTGGCAAATATGATAAAGATGTTGATTGGCTATGCTTAGGTGTTTTGAGAACGAGATATGTAGGGCATCTGGTCAGACGATGAGGAGGCCAGTTTGTACCATCAGGAACGCATTAGACCAACAGGGATCTAGGAGGTCAAAATTTGAGTTGAACTTTGGGGAGCTCGAGTTAATTTTAATATTGATGTTTTCTCGAGTTGATTTTGAAGGAAAAGTAATCAAATTTGAAGGGAAGGATGAGGATAAATTAGGGTTAAGAGTATAGTCCTAATTGACGGATTCCCCAAAACTCGACACATAGGTTTATAACATCCCAAACATTCAACCAAGTAACCAAGTTAAAACAACCCCTTAAACATGGGGCCCTCAGGGCATGCTCAAGCCTCAACCTCACACTTAATCAGGCGTGTGTCTTTCTTTGGTTTTTCAGGTTTTGAAAGTTTTCTTTGATCCGGTCAAATCTGTATTTTTGGCTTCCCCTGTCATTCGTCATTCGTCGTTTTATTAGGCTCGGTTATCATGTTTCAATCTTGCCGTGACAAAAAACGAAAAAAAAATGTATTCGCTTTCAAAGAGACATGGACATGGCGGCAATAAGGGATAACCAAACTGAATGAAAGCTCAACCATGGCGTCCATGCTTGAAATAGATTAAAGGAGCAAGTACCATTTCTTGGAAGAAGGCAATGCCACTTGGGTAGAATCCGAGTCCCTAACTACTTCCCTTGTTGTTTCTTGTAAACAAAAAATTAAATATAATAACCTTTTGTTCGTTTCTCTATTTTTTTTGAAAGACTTTTCCTCTAGCAAGAAGACAAACAGCCCAGCTGAATGGTCTCAGTTTGGGTCCCAGTTAGTACACCACAATAATCAAACCTCAACATCAACACACATGCTACACATGGAGATGAATGAACACTGTTTTTATTTCAATCCAATGAACAAGTAACAGTAATAGAAAGAATTACAAAAATCTCAGCTATACGAATGTCGTCAAAACTCTCTGAAAAAAAAAGTGATAGAAGCATCAAACGCATGGCAAAAATGAGCCCTACGTAAGATGCTGCTTGTGTATCTTTATTGTACATCAGGCGACAAATGCGCCGCTAATTAATATCGTTTATGAGGGTAAGGCCGGAAAATGGAGACATCTCTGTTGTTCACCGCCTGAAGAGGCCTTGCGTTGTTCTCCATGTTCTGCAAAAGTACGGCAAATACTTGAATTATCAGCACGAAAAAGTTTTAGAAAAATCAACAAAACAGTTGGATCTTATATTGCCTCAGCATTTAAACCTGTTGAAATTTCAACCGTCTTCTTCCTCCACATTTCTATGGGTCTACTGTTTTCAAGTCTACTATTACCACGTATAATAGTTGGTCTATTAGTCAGACCACAGCACACCAGCCTGAAGACTTTAGGGCTGTCGTTTTCATATTATGTTTTCAGACAAAACATACTAAACCGGTCAAGATTGACAGTGGTTTGGGTTTTTTCATGTCAAAATCATGAAATTCGCATGCTTTTAAGAGGGAGAACAGCAGAAATTAAATTTGAGCAGTTTGGAGAGAATAAAAGCCTTACATCGTGCACTGCTTCCCTGAGAAGCTCGAGCTGGTACTTCGACACGGTGCGAACCTGCAAACGGAAGCAACAAAACACATCAGGATCGACAAAATTACAACTTTTCGTTTCTAGAAAGCAGTAATAAATTCAACATCGCTTTCGATAAAAGCAAGAAAAACAAATATACATCAAGAAGAGAGAAAAAGAATTCATGAATATGACACGACAGAGAACACACCAAACCCAACTGACCGGAAGCCACCCCCCACAACCAAGAACACGACACGACGGTCATTATCTTTTGCTTTGTTTATCAATTTGGCCATGATCAAATCATTTACAACCTCATAAAGAAGAAAGGAGAGAGAAAAAAAGGGACAAAAAGCCCAAAAGATTCTTGATGTCGAATACTAAAATGGTGTTTAGTCAAACCTACCCTCTTGACAATCGTCCAGATCACTCCTTCCGTGCAAGGCGGCGTGGTGAGTGACCCCATGTAGCGGTAGTACACGCTGGCCCTGCCTCTTGCACCCCTCGGATCGATCACTCCCACCTTCTCCTCCTTGTCCTCCTTGTCCGCGATCATCCTGAGGTATGGCTCCATCTGAAAAAAAAAAAGAAGAGATCATGTTGGATTCGTTAAGAGCTAGCTGGATTTTCACTTACAATAATGGCTTGGGAGTGTTTGGATGGACCTTTTGGAGGAAGCGGTCGGGGCGGCCGACCTCGTAGAGGAGGCCGATGACGGCGGCCTTCTTCTCGGCGCTCTCGTGCACCATGTGCAGCTCCATGTCGTACCTGCGCCGTCGGTCATGGGGGGAGAGATGAGGTTAGTGAGTACGGCTCGCTGACGACGGAGCATTTAAGGCGCGGCGATGTCAACGGTGATTAAAGGAGGGGTCTAGCTAGCTTAATTAGCTAGCTAGCCGCCGGGTTCGTCGGCGGCGGGCGGGCGTGGACGCACCTGCGGCCGTCGACGCTGTGCTCGGTGGGGGAGTGCCAGTGCAGCTGGCGGAGGTAGTACGCCGTGCCGTTGATCACCACGCTGCCGGCGTCGCCGTCGAAGCGCACCATGATGTCGTGGCCGCGGTTGACGATGGAGGCCTCGGCGGCGCGGTAGGAGTGGTCGAGGTAGCCGAGGTCGCGCACCAGCGTGACGCGTTCGTGGGACAGGTCGATCGGCGACTGCATCTCGCCGGCGCCGCACTGCGCCCACTCCGGCTTGATCTTCCCCCAGTGCTCCGGCCCCTTCTCCTCGCCGCTGGTGTAGGTGAACTCATCCTCACGTTCTAACCACGAATCCAACCATCCAAAGAACATCAGACACAGCCAAGATATCACCCCACAATAGCATCTAAACAACTATAAATCATTTACTTACCGGTTTCTTCCTGTGCTCTCGCAGCGGGGACACCGCCGGCGAACAGGAGGGCGGCGGCCGCAAGGAGCACGAGAAGATGACGAGTCGAACCCATGTGTTCTGCCGCTGGTTTTAGCTATGAAAACTTGAGCGTGTTCGTCTCGTTCTCCTCGAGCTGATGGGGTTAGGGATCGATGATGAAGAATGGAAGCCCTGCTCGTGCTGCATATATACACGAGGAAGGCGAGAAGGTGTAGGTAGCGTCACCTTAGTTGGAACGATTCAAATCAAACCTTCTATTGCTAGTCTGCTACTGCAACTGTTACCGGGATGGTCCGTACACCGATACATGTATGTAGTCGACGCAGCAAGTAGGATTAAAACTTTGTTTTTGTTTTACGCCTTCTTCTCTCGGTACGGATCCGAAATGGAGGCCATTTTTATATGGATTATTATCGTGTATACGTAGTCCACAAGCGTGCAATTCAGTATCCCGATTCATATTCACGCTGGCTCAGACCAATGCGAGGAGAGGGCGACGGATTAGGGTCCACGCTAGAAGGGGCCCATTACCTCTCCTTGGTGTAAGCACAACACGCTCGGCTATACAAGAGAAACTTAGAATCAACTCTGCTTATAGGGTAAGCATAACACGCTCTTGCTGCCAAATAACAAGACTCTAAGGGAATAGTGGAGATACTTCTGCGAAATCAAACCGAAATCTCTGCAGAAAAACTTAATAGGACCCCTGATAACAACTTGGTGGCACATCTGAATAGAGAGAAATAGCAGGTCTTCAACAATAAGCACAACACAGCCATTCAAGTAGCCCACAAAATAAAACTAGAGATAGATTTAAAACGCATGGCCTTTCGACCTCCCTGAGAGCTTTCCCCATTTTCTAGCAGCTTTCTCCCAATGTAATCTCGTTTATTTTCTTTTCTCTTTTTTAACAACTTTTACCCCTTCTAATATATTCCGGCAGGCCTTCTGCCATCCATCGTGTTTTCAAAAGAAAAAACCTCGCCTTGGTGTAGGGTTGGCAACATGGCGGGGCGGGGCTAGGGAGGGCTGGAACACCTCTGGCCCCGACCCTGAATTTCATCCCTGGCCCCTGGCTCCGAATTGAAATTCGGGGAAAATTGGGTCCCTGCCCCCATCCCTGGCCCCGAACGGGCCCCGAATTCCCTGAACACATAGTAGTGGTATAAATGGAACTCACACATCGGTGTGGACAGAGGGTGCGTCTCGTCGGCATGCGCATCGGAGCGTCGGAGCAGAGCGCGTCCTGTTGGCATGTGCGTCGGAGCAGAGCGCATCCTGTTGGCACCGGGCACAACGGCGTCGGGCAGATGTGGACGGTGGGACCGACGCCGGCGTCGAGCAGATGGAGGGAGGCTTCGGGCGTCGGGTGGGGGACAGCAGGCAGACAGTAGGAGGTGGACAACAGAAGGCGGCGGTCCAGCGACGGTGGGCGGAGGAGGTAGCGCCGGGCGAAGGTGCTGGCGCCCAGACCGAGGGGACTCGGGGGAGTAGAGAGGGGCGTTGTTGGGTGAGGGCGGGGGCGACAGTCCGGCGGCGGGTGGAGGTGCAGGCCATCCGAATGGCGGGGATGGCAGGCGATGTCACGGGGTTGCGGAGAAATAGATATTAGAGAACGGGAGTAGACTAAGGTTTACTGGTTTAGGTTGTTTGTTTTTTTTGTTGGGCCAAAAGCCCTGGCCCAATATTTCTTTTTTTAAAAAAATTTCAGGGTCCCGCGGGATCCTCGCGGGTAATTTTTTTCTCCGCCCCGGCCTCGAAATATACGGGGCCCCAACCCCGATTTCCAACGGGGCCAAAATAATCCCCAGCCCTGGCTCCATTGGGGCGGGTCCCCACTGGGGCCTGTCCCCGACGGGGAATTTGGCAACCCTACCTTGGTGAAATATCGAGAAAAATATATATTGTGAATAGCATTTATCTTAAAAATATCATTAACAATTTTGCTTTAATAAATAATGGTAGAAGTTTATTTCTATATAAAACCCAGTAGGTATTTTTCATTAACAATTTAAGATATTTATACTATATTAATACTTTAGTTTTACAGTTATATACTATATTAGTAATGCTTATTATATTAGTAATACTTATTGATGTGATTGTGTCATATGACTAGTATCTTCCGATTTTGTCAAGCTGAAACGATACCGATCCTACCAAATATCTTAATTTTTACGGTATCCCAACCTTCATATTCACTTTCACATGATACTATGATCCCGATTCTACAATTCCTACGATCCTACAAAAATTTTATTTAAATAAGTTGGATCGGAAATAATGTGAATAAGTATGCAAGTTTTATATTTATATAAAAATATGTACTTTTAAAAATTTGACAGTGTCGTGATTATTCCAATTCTACGATACTAGCAAATAAAAAGAGTTCAGATCCCCATTTGAAATAAAAAACGATCAATTCTAGTACCGGATACTGATCTCAATCGGTGTGTTGCATACTACCTCCGTCCCATAATAATCTTAATTTTCATTTTTTCGTGTCCAATGTTTGATCATTCATCTTATTTAAAAGATTTGTGCAAAAAACTAAAAAAGTTAGTAACGACGTATAAAGTACTATTCATATTTTATTATCTAGTAATAACAAAAATATTAATCGTAAAAAAATTCAAATAAAACAAATGGTCAAACGTTCGACACGGAAAAAACGAAAAATAAAATTATTATAGACAGAGGTAGTACTACCATACTGGCTGACGTCTACACTGCTACGGCTGCAAGCGATCGACGTCGACGGCGACGAACTCGTCAGCTCTTTTCCTCGTCTCGTTTCCTCGTTTTGTTGGAACGCGCGCGCGCCGGGGGTGGGTCACGTGGTCAACTTGGAAGTTGGAACGCTGTTTCTGCTCGGAAGCGATAAGCCGATTGGATCATCAGATCAACCGAGAGGAAAAACGAAGAAACGGACGAGCAGATGCACTGCAGAGGATGGACGTAGCTCTGCAGATCAAAGGCGATGTATTTACTTATTTCTAGACGCATGGACCGACGGATGATGCATGCACGAACCTGCCTTTGCCTGGGCGCGGCGGGCAGCGTTTACTCCGGCAAAGATGGCACAGTGTAGCTGCGTAACATGTGCGCGAGACGACGCGGCCGGGCACGGTCGAACGAGCCGCGACGACGACGAGACGGGCCGGCGAATGGCAACGCATTTCTGGTTGACCGCACGCGTTCGGCGAGCCCGGTCGTTGGTTGTCGCTGGTGGCTTTCGGTCACTGCATGCGACACTGTGTTAGTACTGTACCTCCGTATCATAATACATGAGAGTTTAGTTATGCAGTTATATAAGTTGAAATCTCCTTTTTTTTAATAATGGATAAGTTAAAATATCCTATATTATAGGACATATAAGATTATAGTTATTTAGTTATATAAGTTAAAATCTCCTATACTACGAGACGAAGGTAGGTGGTGTTGGGCACTGCACTTTTTTTTTTCAAGTTCTCTTGTTTTCTAAGTTCACATTATTTATTTTTTATTTTTTATACTTAATAATTAATTAATCATATATTAAACACGGCTGCAGTAGTACTTAAACAAGAACGTGCACCGGATGTATGTGTTGGACGCCTTGTACCTGTGCGTACGTGTATGTAATGTACTCCTAATTCCTAAATGGTATAGTAGCTCTGATCGATCAGGCGTGTGTTGCCATGAAAAGTGTGAGAACACTACCTTGCTTGGTAGATTATTCTGCGTCTTCCCATGTATTTGGTGGCGAGCGAAGACCGTGGATCACATACCGGTCGCTTTAAACTACTAGTACTACGTTTTTTCTTGAGACGGCTTCCCAAAGCCTTTTTCAAAAACATTCCATCAAATATTTGATATCAAAATAAAGCATTAAATACATGGACATTAAAATTAATTATACAGTTATATATAGGGAAAGGGAAATCGTAGGACGAATCTTTTGAGCCTAATTAGTGGGTGATTAGCCATAAGTGCTACAGTAACCAACCGGTGCTAATGACATATTAATTATACTCAAAAGAATTCGTCTTGCGGTTTTCAGGCGGAATCTGAAATTTATTTTATAATTAGACTACATTTAATACTTCAAATATATTACTCGATTTAACCTCTCTTCCAAATTTTTTTGCGAATTGAACGCAGGCCTAGGATGGATTGGTGAATTGATCAAATATTGATACGAAGCCTGAGAGCGCGGCACCGGTTACTTTACCTGGTGAAAACTGAAAAGGCCCCCTTTTTGACCGGGGATGAGAAGCTTTTTCGTGTGGGATCGATCTCCGTCTTTGGGTGCGAGAAATTCCAACTTTGATGCGCGTACTTCATGACGCCAGTAATGTTAGGACGACGGGCGATTTCTTTTTGTCCGGGTAATTGACAAAATCGGTTCAGATGGCGTGGCGCGTGCTTGCTTGCTTTTGCTCTTTGAGTTGGTACACGTCCAAATTGCCGTGTAAAAGAAAATGGACGTTTTATGCCGTTATATTGGAGTACCAAATGATCTCGAAGTAGTCTATCGTTCCTACTTTTTGAGGGAAAAAAATACAATTTAGTTGTACATATGCCAAGGTTATTGAGATGTGGATCTGTGGAATGGTGAGAAACATATGTCAATAAACTCAAGAGAGAAATTATAGAGGTCGTTTGTTTCGACCCAACTTTTTAAGTCTATGTTATATCAAATGTTTGGACACTAAAGAGAAGTATTAAATATAGACTATTAATAAAACCCACCATCATATTCTGGATTATTTCATGAGATGAATCTATTGAGCTTAATTAGTCCATGATTAACGAATGTGATGCTACAGGAAATATTTGCTAATCGTGGTTTAATTAGGCTTAAAAAATTTATCAAATGAAATAGCCTTTATTTATACAATTAGTGTTGTTATCTGTTTATATTTAATACTTCTAATTAGCGTCCAAAGATCCGATGTAACAAACAACTAAAAAAAAGTCCTTAAATTTAAACACCCACGTATACGTCAGCCGATCTCTATCCTCATTATAGAGATAACAAGGTTAAATAACTCTGTCCACCCGCTATGATTGAAATTTTGGTACTCTAAATATTACAAACAACATTTTTTATAGTCCTTAAGAAGGTTGTTAGAGATGGCATATTTTTTAGTGTAAAACTTAGTATCTCTATATACCTTCGTAATGAGAATGAATGAAAAAAATTTAGTATCTCTGCGTGCTTTCTCTATACAAACACATGGTAACTATCAACAAGAATTTAGCAAGGTCCAGGTTTGCCGTCTCTTAAGCGTGCATGAATTAGACGAGCACATTTTACGGGTGTGTAGCGTGTCTTCCGTATAATTGAAAATAATTAAGCTCAATTGTGCGAATGTGAACTTTTGAAGCCGTTTACTAATTTGAAAAATATGTAAGACCAATTTCAGCCATACTATCTATATCTATACTAATCTAAAAAAGAGGAGTTGAAACTTTTTATGGCCACACCAACAAATGTGCATAGGATTTACTCGATCCATTTTTCACCGTTAGATATACATATGCAATGGTCCAGGATAATCTGAAATAACTCTCTCTTACAATCCTATATAGAACAAACCCCTTGACGACTCCATCAAAATCGTCCTTGACTCCTCCATTAAAATCGCCCCTGACTCTCCAAAATCGATTATCCAAAATTGCTGCTGACTCCCCAAAACCGCGACGCTCTTCCAGACGCCAGCAAGCCAACCAACGCAAGTTGACACCGCGCCCGCTCTCCCTGATGGCCCTAGTGTATATATGTAGCGGCGAAAACATTGAGTTTTAACCTTGATAACTTTACACTTATAATTGTTCAAATTCACACACAGGAAAAAAATCTTCCATTTCTCTTTTTTTCTTGGTCCCATAGAGTGAACTTGATTTCCTAACGTCAAACAAGAAATGCTCAATTTAACCTCTTAATAGAAAAGGAGACACTTGGGGTTGGTGGATGTACGGCTTGAACACTTGATAAGTTGATACGCTAGAATAAAATAGAGCACACATGGGTGACTGAACACCAGTTCTATATGCCCTTCGGCATTGTCAGACTCAGATCTAGCTGTCCACGTATATATATTAGAAATTTAACGGTACCAGATGTATTAAATTTCTAGTCAAACTTTAGTATCTGTATTAAATTTATATTATAAAATTTTAGTACAGTCTATTACATTAAAGCATTTTTACGGTTCTTGAGTAGGTACCAAGACGTACTAAATTTTAGTATAAAATATGACACTTATGATAACTTCTAGGTATCAAGAGATATCAAATTTTACACTAAAATTTTAGTATATCTTGGTATCTACTCAAGTACCAATTGCTCATTACATTAAGATATTATGTTTTTTTCGGGTTTTCATTACTATTCTCAAGAAGTTATCATAAGGTTACATATTTTCTAGTGTAAAAACTTAGTACAGGTAATTTCTAATACTTTTTTAAGTATGATAAAACCACCATAAGTTTATATATAAAAAATATGCTACATTTAGGTATATTCTCGAGAATGGTATAATGTGCTTCATGCTAGCTATACTTGTCAAAATGTTAGTAAAATAATAATAAATAAAAATACTAACTCAGAAACCAAAGATTTCCAAGTAGAAAGCAAGTTATTATGCCGTTGTGTTGATAATCGATGGCAATTACTACTACACTATCGATTCTCATTTAATTAAATACATTTTATAAAAACAGAAATAACCAAGAGCAACCAAGAGGAATCACTAGTGTGAAATGGCTTCACCCATCATATTTAAAATCTAGTGCCTAATTAGGCATACGAGTATGTTTTATTGGGGGCGCAGAAAGTCCAGCCAAGAAATTGACTTTGTAGCAATATTTTTCTCTGTTTCCTGTACGCCAATTTGCACTACTTACTGCTTCAAAGTCAAAATGTACATATGTTAATTTTTTTTAACTTATGTTTGATTTCATCTTACGTCGTTAAACACTAATAAAAAACTAAGTACACGTCGCTAAGCACTCAGGGGCTGTTTAGTTTCCAAAAATTTTCACCCAAAAACATTACATCGAAACTTTTGACACATAAATAAAGTATTAAACATAGATAAAACGAAAAAGTAATTACACAGTTATGTGGGAGATGGTAAGACGAATCTTTTGAGCCTAATTAGTACGTGATTAGCCATAAGTGCTATAGTAACCCACATGCGCTAATGACGGACTAATTAGGCTCAAAAGATTCGTCTCGCGGTTTTCACGTTAGCCGTGAAATTCGTTTTTTCATTCGTATCCAAAAACCTTTTCCGACATCCAGTCAAACGTCTTATATGACATGCAAAAAATTTCATTTCACCAACTAAAACCCCCTTGTTGTGAAAGCTAGACGGCTCGATCGGCCGATTACCATAGAGCCGTCGGATCATGGTCTGATCTGCATGAGCAGCCTTTATTTGTAGAGCAATTTTCTCATCTTTGAGAAGGTACCAAAAGGTACAACCATTTTTCTATATAAAATTTGATACCTTATAGTATGTAAGATATCAAGATATACAAATTTTTATCTAGAAAACAATGATATCTCATAACACATACCGAAGGACGAGAAAATTGCTTACGTGCGAGAGAGGGGGCAGGGGGGGGGTCGAATTCTCCTGTAGACGACGGGCCCGCCGATCGGTCCTGTTTGTACGCTACCGTGACGAGCAGCGGCTTCCACCGGCGCTCCCTTTTTTTTCTCTCGGCCGTGCCGCGTCGTTCGCTCGCTCGGAAGCAGCCAATTGCGCATTTGCGCCGCGTGCCGGTTCCGGCACGAGGACAAAAGACTAGACGGCGTTGCTGCAAGCGGCCCGAGACATCGTCCGGCGCAGCGGCAGCGAGATGCGCGTGGGCCGTGTGGGGGACTCGCGCCTGAAAGGTGGGCGGGCAGCGCGTACGCTGGCGCCACCAACCCCCGTATGGCGATGGCGCTGGCGCCGAAGCCGGTTCCATTTTGGAGTCGTGGGCCTCGTTTTGCTGATGACAACGTTTGAATGGCCTATGTATGCCTATGGGGGCTGCAGGCTCCACTAAACATTTGTAGGTGGCTTTTACATGTACCCAATCGATTTTAGGGAATATTTTAGTTTTTTTTATCATCCCTTAAAAAGTATCTTAAGGTACCACCTTTTTAATGTAAAAAGTGTGATATGTTAAGGTACATTGTATCTTGGGGTATCAAAAATTTATACTAAAATTTTTGGTACCTTGAGATTAGTCCGTCATTTATACTAAAATTCAAGGATGAGGAAAAAGTCTAATATTTTGTGTTTGAGGTCTGTTTAGAAACATTTAATATATGACCGTATAGTAAAAAAAAAGTCACATATCCAGCGTTCCTGTATCTGGTTCGAATCAGAACTATTTATCATGTTTCACATTAATATAAGATGTTTTGATCATGTCTAAATTCATATGAATTCTAATAAATCTGAAAAAAATATATAAACCATATTCATTATCTATATGAGAATATGGGTAGAGCTAAAACAGCATGTAATATGGAATGTAGAGAGCAGCCAATAGAGACGGAAGATTAGTCAGACAAAGATACAGGGCAGTAACTATATTATTGTGGGTGTAACATTATACTAGATCAACTAGCATATGTGACCGAGTTTATTTTTAGAACTAACAGATGTAATTTGTTCTAAGCTGACGCCAGTATCAAGCATCGATGCATCGCTCATCAACCAGTCCTTCTAAGGCTCTGGAATGAAAATGCTGATCTCTCTGTTATTCAGCTTCTGGATAGGCCTCGCGTTGTTCTCATAACCCTGGAGAGCAATCAGCAAAGAATCGTCAGCTCAAGAGTGAGATTGATTCCTGTTAGGACCTCTAAGGCTATACTGCTAGTATCATACTATTAGAAGAATAGATCTGTCATGCTGGTATTTATAATTTTATCAATTTTTCCTCTGAGGTTTCTATCAAAGATTGTACCGCTGCTTAGTACATACTCGACGGTGCATCGTTTCATATATAACAAATCTACAATGATACCCCCATTCAATCATTCACACATATATTTCATATTTCTACGTGAGGTGCTAGTACAATTAAATCTGAACATTTCGATAAAATTACATCAACAGAAAGCACCATAGCAGGACGGACTAATCAATTGAACGGGTGTCAAATTAAAACAATCTACTCACTAACGTTCACGTGTGTGTACGTATGCAATGTTTCGTGCGTACGTGTTTGTTTCATGGTAATCAAATAGAAAAACATCTTAAATCAGGCACTCCATCCTTTTCAGGCTTCAGGTTATAATATGTTTTCTATAAATTTATTTATAAACCAACGTATATTATATATATTGAAATTTATTAGTATCCATATAAATCAAAAAAAGTTAAAACATCTTATAACATGAAACTGGGGTAATATATTTCAATTTCAATGATAAGAATGGTGGGCGCCATATGTTGTCAGAGTAGCCTAATATTTTGTTGTTATATTTCGAAGACACTGCAGTTGCATTTCATTATTATGGCCGTTAAGCCGCTACATAGCTAGGTGGCGTGAATTAACGCCAACTCGCCGAGTTCCACCAATAATTAAACCCCAAAGTCCATTTTGCACTTTTGTTTTGGTGAAAATTGAGGGGAAAATCAATACTTACGTCTGCCACGGCTTCCCTAAGAAGATCAAGCTGATACTTTGCCACGGTGCGGGGCTGTAAAAAACATAAAGATGATTCGAGATTAACTTAATAACTTTGTTCAACATCTGAAATTGAACATGATAACGATGTGTATTAAATATTTTTTTGCGCTTATTAACTTACCGTTCCTCAACAGTACTGAGGGACCGGAATAAGCTTAATTATTACCAAAAGAAGATCATAACAGATTCTTGATGGTTCGTTAAAAAAAAGAAAAAAACAGATTCTTGATGTGAAATGAGAGTATGATCAGACAGTGAAATGTAAGGCCTACCCTCTGGAAAACCGTCCAGATCACTCCCTCGGTGCAAGGTGGTGTGGTGAGGGAGCCCATGTAGCGGTAGTACACGGCGCCCTGGCTCTTGGCTAGCCGTGGATCCACTGACTCCACCGGCTCTGACTGATCTTTCCTATCTGCAATCTTCCTAATGGCTGGCTCCAGCTGCAAGAATTCAAGTGAGAAACCATAGCGTCAGATCAGTTAATTAGTTGATTATTCTAACGTATTAACAGTCTTGGCTAGCTAGGCTGCCGGTGCAAATTAAATTGCGAGCTGAGGTTTAACCAAACTAATTAATTAATTAACAAACCTGGCGCAGGAGGGGATCGGCGTTGCCGATTACGTAGAAAATGCCAATCACCGCGATGTTGTCGTTGCCGTCGTCGTGTACCAGGTGCAGCTCCATGTCATACCTGCGGCCGTCGGCGGTGTGCTCGGAGGGCGTGTGCCAGTGCAGCTGCTGGAGCTGGTACGCCCTGCCGCCGATCACCAGTCTCCCGGCGTTTCCGGTGAACTTCACCTGCAAGCAGCTCTCGATCGATCGCTATCAGGAGCCGTGCAAGAATCAAGTCTCGAGCTCTTCCGATCGATCATGATGATCGGAATTACCTCGATGTCGTGGCCGCGGTTGACGACGTTGGCTGGGGAGGGGCGGTAGGAGTAGTCGAGGTAGCCGAGGCTGCGCATCGGCTTGGCGCGCCCGGTGGCGAGGTCGATGGGCGACTGCCGGTCGCCCGTGTTGCACTTGGCCCAGCTCGCGTTGAGCTTGCTCCAGTTCTCCGGCCCGTTCTTCGCGCCGGCGACGTAGCTGAACTTCTTCTGGTCGTCTGCATGCAGCGATTGAAAACTCAAGAGACTGACATGGTATGCCGAGCAGGTGAGATCGTTGTTACCGGCTTCTTGAGCTCTGGCCGCCGGTGCAGCCGAGAGCAGGAGTGCGGCTGCGGCGGCGAGGAGGAGGTGAGCCATTGGATGCATGTTACCCACACTGCTGTGCTTGCCGTCGTGTGTTTGGAGATCGTGCGTTCTGTGCAGCTTGGCCGGAGCACGAATTGAGGTGGAAGCCATGTTGGTGATGGGCGTGTGTATATATATATGCATGCAGCGTCACGTTGGAGGAGCACGCTTCAAACTCTTGTTCTACTGGCACACGCATATACATCACGCAGATAGAATCGAAATGGAAGCGTTCACCATGTGTTAGACAGAGGTATGCAACGGTACTTACGTGCATGGTAACCTTCTCGATCGAGCTGCTTCGTGTCGATCGATCGTTAAAATATTTTTATAGCTCGGTTGAATATTCACTCCTTTATTGTAAGTCCCCTATATACTATTCAAAATTTTGAAAAATTTGACAATATATATATCACTCCACAAATATGTAAGTTTAAATTTGACTTCTACAAATTATAACAAATTTAATCGTGAATATGTGTATCCTAGTTTCCATATAGCTTATTTTTATGTTTCAATTTATAGGAGTCGATTTTAAATTATCTTGCATATTTATGAAGTGATCCATATCATATTAATCTATCTTATTAAAGTTTTAAAATTTTTTATAATATTTAGATTACATGCAAACAGAAAGAAAGTGAATGTCTGACCGATGGATGAAATTTCATCTCACGAGCAATCGATCATCGGTATGCGCTCTGTACGTGATGTGTACGTGCTTGTACTGATCACTCTAGGTGGCTAATCTTTTCGCCTCTTCAAACGGGGACAAGTTGACACAAGATGGAACTCGATCTGTTATTTCGATCAATGACTGAGATTTATCCACAAAGGAAAAACAAGTCCTCAATTAATTACGTACGTACTCTGAGCTCGGTTCCCTGCCTAAGCATGCGCTGCCCACAGTTGATCGAAATGAGCAGGCATTGATCGAGAGCCAGCCATTGCGTACTCCGGCAAAAAACGATCGACCCAAGAAACCCAAAGGTCGTCGTCGGCTCGTCGCCGTCATCTAGGCTCGCACGAACGAAAGATTAGAACAAAGACTAAATTGATTGCAATCCGTTTATATAGTTCATCGCCATGTCTGAATTTGTTAGCAAGCAACAAATAATGACCGCTTCTGCATGCACAAGAATAGTTTACGTACGTACGTACATGCGTACTTATGTACTCAGAGTCCTGATAGAAAAAAAATGGTGGTGGATTGTAAAACTGCATCTTCCAGGAAAGAATTAGTGACATACATTAATTTAAGAGAGGCCATGCACGTACGCGCCCCATATATAAAAGATCTACAGAAACTATATATTCTTTTTTTTTTACAACTACAGAAACTATATATTCAGAAGTACATTAGTATTCTGTAGCATTGCACCACATCTATTGTCAAATATACGATGATGCTGGTATTGATATGACCTTTAACCGTTCATCCGATTAAACAAAACTTTCGGATGTCATTCGCTGCTACATAACCTCACAACTCTAATGGGTAATAGAGTAATTTGTGATGACTCAAAGAGATCTATTACAGATAACTGTATATGTAACGGTTATTTATATCTATCAGTATCTGTAGAAGCCAATGACCATTAGTGATAACTAGTTATGTGAAATAACTTTTAAATAGTTGTTCCAAATGGAAGGATACATGTAACACCGGTTGTGCATGAACCGATATAAACGATTGAGAACATTAAATAAAACTCTCTCAGTTAGTCGATGACGCTTCGCCTCTTTCTCACTAGTGCAGCGGCCATCATTCTCTCTACCCCCACCCCTAGAGCCCTCGCGGGCTCTTCGTGCCCTAGCGATGCCTCTACCATTCTAGCAATGCATGATGATGATGATGACGAGGAGGGAGGAGAGAAACATCCTTTGAGGTGCTCATAGACGAGGTCCTCCATGACAGAGATGGATCTAGCCATGGCGACAATAGGAGCATTGGATCCAGCAACGACGCTTGGGGTTTGGTCCAACTTGTACCCCCATAGGTTGTCAATAACCACCTAGCATCCAAACCATGCTTGTACTTTGAGATTTCCTTAGCATTATTCTATTTCAGCATATAGGACACTGGTACTGTTTTTGGTCAAGAATAGACGGTAACATATTATGTAATCTAAGGACTAACAACGAAAATACGAGATATCTTTAGAAACACTATAGGTCGTTTGGTAATTACTCGCTCTGCAAGTACATTAGCCCATTAGGATTAAGGATATTTTTTAGATAATTGATTAAAAACCCGGCCTCTACATCCAAAGGGATGTACACAGCCAACCAAATTCATACATGAGCATTGAAGCTCTCCCATTACATGGGTAAACAACTATTAAAATATTGTCTTAACCAGAAAACAAGAACACCCAGTACCCTGCAAACTAGCAAGCAAACAACCTGACGCCCTGTAATAGACATAATCTAGGGGAGAAACTAAACTTGGATTCTCCTTCGGAAGTTCCAGCCGTATTTGGAATAAAACTCCAGCACTCTCATCTCTAGCAGTTTGCAGCGTTCCTTCATCAAGTTGTCGTCCTCTTCATTAAGCAGCAAGGACCAGCTTCTGGCCCAATATGTCGCTCTGAAAATCACCTGCAAAAAGGAATAAACCTGTGATCCATTAAAAACAGTATCATTCCTACTCACCAAGCTGCCCAACATAAAGCTGCTATACCCTCTAACGCTCTAAGCTTAAGCCTAAAGTTGACCCCGTTTAACCAATTCTCAAGAAGATGGGTCATGTTTCGCGGTGGACTAAAACCAAAAGTAAGCTGAACTACACTCCAAACCAATCTTATCATAGGGCATTCAAAAAACAAGTGTTGTATAGTCTCTTTTGCTCTACAAAAGCAGCAGCTGAGACTGCCTTTCCAATTCCGCTTAGCTAAGTTGTCTTTGGTTAAAATGACCCCTCTTTCAAATATCACAAGAAATTTTTATCTTTAGAGGAAGTCTTAGCTTCCAGATACAAGATTTTCTTGGGATTATGTTTTCAAACATAAGCTTTCTGTACATCGAGTTGACCGTGAATTCTCCATTTTTGTTAGCCCCCCCAGAGAAACGTATCCTTTTGCTCTTTTAAACTTAAGTCCATCACACTAGCTACAATCCTATGCCAAGCTTGGAGATTATCTCCTACTATGGCCCTTCTGAAGGAAAAATTCAACGAAGTTCTTCCAACTACTTAGCCACAACCTCGTTTTTATTCCTCACCAGATTATATAGCGATGGGTATTTCTTATCGAACGAATGTTTCCCAAGCCATCTGTCCTCCTAGAATCTTACTTGTGACCCATCTAGTAGTTTAAACGATCCATATGAACTGAAAGTGTCTTTAGCCCCCATTAAACCTTTCTAGAAATGAGAGTCCTCTCTTCGCTTCTGCACTTGCATGATGGTTTTAGAGAATAGCACAAGTAAGGATTTTAGTACCTCACGGTAATATCACGGTAATAGTATCTCGCGGTACGAAAAGAAGGATGAGAGTAAAACTCCCAAATTTTACATAGAAAACAGTGATACCTCATGGTATCTTCTCAAGGATGAAAAAATGTTCATATTATAATTATTTTCATGCTGTCTGGTATCGGTGGTAGTTTCACGCGGACGGGGGGAGGAAGAGGGATGTAGAACTAAGGTTCTCATGCTAAAGAGGACTGAACTACTACCTCCATCCCGAAGTAAGATTATTTTTTAGTTTTTTGATACAATGTTTTGACTCTTCGTCTTATTTGAAATTTTTTGAGATCAATATTTTTGTTCTTACTTGATGATAAAATATGAATAAGTACTTTATGCGTGACTAATTTTTTAAGTTTTTTACAAATTTTATAAATAAGACGAATGGTCAAACGTTGGATACGGAAAAACGAAAAATAAAGTTATTATGGACGGAATTAGTAGCTAATTGAGTAGTTGACGGTAATGTTCTGATCCAAGCCCAGAAGAGTGTGCTGCTGTTACTGTTGCGGCTTCTCGGGAATAATACTGTTCGATCACAGTCTTGTCTCTCCGACTTGTAAACCGAGTTGACTTGCCAGCTTGCATCACGAATAGATGAAGGCATCTGGGAGTATGCACTTGCCCTCACCCAATGGAGTAGAAAAGCCGCTCGAAAGTTACCTTCCAGTCGTTTAAAACTTTCATTTATTTCAGAAAGAAAAACTTACTCATTCTTTGTCCCAAAAAGATGTACTCCACTTTTGTCTCCCGCGCAAAATCGTCCGGTGTGATAAAGGAGCTGCTACACCGAGCAGAATTACTTCGAGTTCGATATCGATTTGTTAATGCTCTTCTTAAGTCTTAATGCTCAACAGTTCATCACATTAGCAGAGCAAAATGGCCATTAATCTGGAGATTAGCAAAGAAAATGGCCATTAATCTGGAGAGTAAGATGGCACAGACGAACTACTCCTAGCTGCTAATTAAGCTAAGCAAGTTACAGCCATGGCAACGGGCGGCGGCACGATGCTCAATCTCAGCTCGTGCTGTGCTCGATCATCGGCGTCCGCTTCCGCGCCGGCGACGTAGGAGGTTGCTCTTGCAGTGATCTCTTGCGGGTCGCGCCTGGTGACGTCTGGTCGTCGGCTCTGCTCAGGTGCACGCCGAACAGCTTGGTGCTGCCGCTGCCGGCCACCTCGTTGACAATCTTCTCCGATGTCCGCGACAACCGAAGCGCCAGCGTGGGCTGGTCTTCGGCCACCGTGAGCGAGCTGCTAGATGTGGCGCTCCGGCCGGACGCGTCACGCACCTCGGCAGCCGGCACCTTGCCGGTTGTGGTCGTTGGCCGTAGAATGCCGAGGCCGTGCAGGGCGGCCGCCGCGGCCGGGCTGGGCGCCACGGGACGCACGTGGTTCTGCACGAAGTAGATGATGTCGCTGTAGAGCTTGCGCATGTGCGCCAGCTCCTGCACCAGCGCCGCGTTGCCGCGGCGCAGCCGCTCGTTCTCCTCCATCAGCGACTCCTCCGGCGTCGCCGCCGCGCGGCTGCATTGCGGCGGCGGTGCGATCACCGGCCCCAGCGCGAGCAGTCGCGACGATGGCGGCGCCGCCGGCCCCGCCGCTCTCTCAAACCAGTGGCGCCGGTCTGTCGACACCAAAGCGCCCAAGCCACGCACCATGCCATCGCCATCGCGGAAGAGGCCGGCCGCGAAATGGCGCGGGGCAAAGAAAGGCGGCGGCGGCGGGAACGGTGGCCACGTTGCCGCCGCGGACTTACGCCGGTGGATCTCGCACAGCAGCTGCTTCTCGCCCTTCCTGAAGAACTCGTTGGCAAACTCCCACCTCTCCGGCACGACCTTCCTAAACCCCTGCATTTCAAACCTCCATTGATGTCACTTCAGTTTACTGCAAATGCAAGCGCCCATGATCACGAACGTAACACGTACATAGGTGTTGAGCTGCCGGACAAAGGAGGAGAAGTTGCTGTGCTTGAAGTAGTTGGGGAGGATGTCCCTCGCGAACTCCGGCGGCCTCCACACGACAAAGCTGGAGGCAGACTCGCCGCCACCGCCGCCGTCGTCCCCCCACGACACGACATGGTCCGTCGCGGGGTCGTCGACCAGCTGGTACGTCTTGGTCAGGAACGGCGCCGGCACCGCCGCGGCCGTCGCCGCCTTCTGACGCGCCGCGTCGCTCTCCTCCTCCCACTCCATCGTCAGGAAAGGCTCAGCAGCGATGACGATGGCGACAGAGGTTGGTTCAACGACGGACGGCATCATGGGGTACGTGCGTGCGTGGCTTTTATCGCTAGTTTCGGCTGGGTTTGGACATGTGCTTTGGGCTGGTAGCCTCGGGAAACATGCAGAGCAGGAGCAGCACACTGGGACTGGCACAGTATAGGGGAAGGGAATAATAACTGGCTGAATACGCATGTGCCTGCGCCTGCATGTATGTCTGCCTCCCCTCCCCTGCCCGGTGAGACCGGAGGCGGGGGCGGAATACGTACGTGACGACGGATTTTGCCCGTGAGGTGAGGCGCCGCGCGACAGACACCGCATCAGCGGCAGAAATTCCCTCGGGGGCAACACGGACGCGATGAGCCGCCGAGCGATCGAGATGGGCACCGCGGCTAATCGATCCGCGCGCCGTTTCCCCGTAAACTCGAGCTCATCTCCTCCGTTTTGTCCACCTTTCCAGCGCGACGCCCGGCTGGCTGTCCGTATTAATTTGCTTGCTGCTGCTGCCGCTGCCGCTGCTTCACTTGCAGTTGCAGGGCGGCCCGGCCGATCGAAGCGCGGAGAGGTGTGTACGTATCAACGCCATGGATATGATGGAGAGGTGCTATTATAAACGTGCCGACATCTGGAAATCTGCGTCGCCGTCGTCGTCGCTCTGCAACGACGCTGTTCATGCTGAAGATGCCGAATGCATGAGTATATATATGCGACCACTGTTAAGTCACAGTGCGAGGGGACTACGACGCATGCATGCACTCGAGTAGCCCTGTTCTGTTCCATGGTACGTACAGTCATGTCGTCATGTTTTCCGTATTCTGATCGAGCTTTATGTTTACGATAATACAGGAAGCGGTGGTTTGGATACGGAACTTTTTCTGGTATCTCGTCGTATAGGACGTTTGGATGTTAATTAGAAATATAAAATATAGTCTGATAATAAAACTAATTGTATAAATAAAAACTATTTTATTTGATAAATTTTTTAGTCTAATTAATTTACGATTAGCAAATGTTTACTGTAGCATCACATCTCGCAAAAGGGAAACAAACAGGATCCAAGTGCCAACACAGGACGTCCTTTCCTCGTAGAGACTGCATTCCATTACTAGGATTATCATTGTTAAAAGATTTCGACCGTCAATTTACAGATCTACTATCAGTACCAGAAAAAAAAAATCTATTACTAGCAGTTGACACGGTGGTATAAAGAGATACTACCTCTGTCCTCAGATGTTTGACGCCGTTGACTTTCTTATACACATTTGATCATTCGTCTTATTTAAAAATTTTATATAATTATTAATTATTTTATATCATTTCGTTTATTATTAAGTATACTTTGATGCATATTTTACAAAATAATTTGAATAAGACGAATGGTCAAACGTATGTAAAAAAGTCAACGGCGTCAAACATTTTGGGACGGGGGAATATGATCTATTCCCCCGTTCTATATTGTAAGATTTTTTTGACCTTGTCTAGATTTATATGTGGTAATGAATCTAGACACATATATAAAACAAATACATCGATATATAGATGAATATAGATATACCCAGAAAGTTATAATATAGAACGGAAGGAGTATTAGATTAGAAAAAATGAACCGCTGCATAGAGCGTTGTGAAACACCTAATTGCTCGTATGGAGTGTATAAGTGTGTTGGGAATTTTATGGTGCTTAAAGAAAATATCTCAAGGTTTTTTTCTTAAAGTTTTGATACTTCGAAATACATATAAGTTTTTATATTAAGAAATATGGTACCTCAAGATAATTTTTATGATGATAAAAATATTTAAAAGTTTTACTGGATAACTAAAAGACGTGATTCCGTCAAGACGAAATATATTATGAACCAGATGATATCAGTTAATATCAGGCAGCACAGAGGTAGCGGCGGAGTGTTCGAGAGGCACGGAGGACGGACGGAGATAGGCGCCAGTGGTGAAGCTGGTGGAAGTGGAAGGGAGTAGCATGACGCAGGTGCACCGTGCACGAGGGAGGCAGTGCCTGCGGCGCGAGCGCATGGGATGCGCCGACGGCAATGGACCGTGCAGCACCGGTGGCTCATTATCTCTTCCTGTCCGGACCGTCGTTCGTCCTGTAGATTTTCTAAAAGTTTTATGGTTTTTGTGAAAGCACATAGAGACATTAAATTTAATATAAAATTTGGATAATTTTATCATCCTTAAAAAATATCTCTTGGTACAAAAATTTACACATAAAAATTGGTATCAAATAATACTAGAAATTATGGTATTTTTTAGATCTTTTCAAGGATAATCTATATACTACTATAATCTGCTGCCACCACACCAACTTCTCTATACTCTATTTTTAAAAGAAAAAAATAATAATGGCCTACAAACTCTACTTATTATGAGAAGAAAAAAATGATGAGATTAATAGACCCATATTTCAATAACAAATATATGTAATAGTTAAAATATAACAAATGCAAAAAATAATATTAATAACGTGTTATGATATTTTTAAAAATTAAATCCCGTTGCAACGCACGTGCAATGCACTAGTAGCACTGAAAAAGCTCAATTTTACTCTAGTTACTTTGTATTCTAGTATGGAAATTTTTAGACTAGAAAAATTTTACCTATGGTATCTTTAAAGGACAGTGAAATTGTCGGCGTACGTATATTTCTTGGCATTAATATTGGGATAAAAGGCAAGTACAGTAACCAAGCAGAAATGATGGCCAATCGATCGAGAGCTCATCTGTGTTTACGTCTTAGCGTCAATGGCGAAGTGATCACACTCATCAGGGTCATCGGCATATATAGCTGAGTTTCAGAAACGGAAAGTTCAGCGAGAAACTTCTGCAGAGCCTCCAGCAAAGATAGGTAGAGGGAAATACTGATGAACAAAACGCTAAGGGCACGAACAACGCTCACCACTCCTGGGAGTGCATTACTATAGTTCCCCTTTTAACTTCCCTCAACCGTAACGAGTTACTATATTAACTCATGACAGACAGTCTCAGCTCATCTTTAATGGAGCATGAAAAAGTTCATACCTGTGACAGTCCATATTAACTCATGATAGACAGCCTCAGCTCATCTTTAACGGAGCATGAAAAAGTTCATTGCAGATGAGGCTAAGCAGGCATAGGTCACCACTAATAGGTCACGACAACACAGCCATGTCCCATCAAAAATGATGTATTATTTGTTATGGCTGCAGTGGTACAACCCATCACAGGTGAGACTATATACCTATGAATGATCATAACCACTCAGTCTTAGGTAATGTTAGTTTCGACAAGTTTTAGTTATGACGTAGTGTTTACCTCTGGTGGCTAACAAGGACACAATCATGACCCACCAAAAATAATATATTATATGTGCGGTATAATAGTATTATCCGTCGTACGTAGGTGAAGCAACGTATCTATGAAGGGTCATAACATCCACCTATCATAGGTAATGTTATCTCTGACTGGTTTTAGTTATGGTCCATCACTAGTAATTGAAAATCTAAAATTTAAAATTTTGTAAACGGTTTTGGATGGAGACATGTCCTATATCAAAGTTATAGATCTCAATAATATATAAAACTTTGTTACTAACATTAATTTCATTTCGGATCGTTTATGCCACTGAATATGCATTATATATAAGTGCCGAGATCTATTTATAAAACAAATTTTAATTTTTTTTAAATCACCTTGTACGTACGTACGTACGTATGTATGAAAGAAATTTGTAGAACTCAACCAGGTCTATAGTGTTATAATTGTCAATATTTTTATTTGATATAGTGTATATCACCAAATATACATTACAATCTTGAGATCTATTTTTAAAAATGAACTTTTGAATTTTTCAAACGATTTTGGATGGAGGAATGCCCCATATCAAAGTTGTGTATATTGATGAGATCTACAACTTTATAATTAACGATATTTTCAATCGAAATCATATGCAATATGAACTATTGACTACACATTCAAAAGAGAATATTTAAATGAGTAGAAACAAGTGGGTAGGCAACATGTGTGAACATGTGAGATGGTTAGAGTACGATGTGTTAGTAAAATTTAAAATATTCTTTGTTAAATTTATCTATTGATTAATGTATATAATTTGCATATACGTCTGGATTCATATGAATCTAGTCAATGTTAAAAGTCTTATATTATGAAACGGATGAAGTATATATCACGAGAGATTTTAATGTTCTTGAGAAAGTTCCGGTAGTTACTAAACTTTTTAAGCTAAAATTTTTGATATAATTAGATAGATATACTTAAAGGTATTAAATTTTGTAAGCGTTAGCATGCATTTCTTTCTCTCACATGTTTCTTTGGGCAAGCTTCTGTATGAAGCCTGTACATATATACTTTTATATACTTTTTTTCTTTCGTGCTTAACGTAACACCAATCGTTTGTCGGCTTCTATTCAAAAGATATATTGTGGACGTATATTTATTAGAAGTTTGACTTAGACCGAGTTCGGTAGGTAGGAGCTAAGTTAACTTATTTTTGTCATAGAAAACATAGTAATAGATTAGTACATGATTAATTAATTATTAAAAAATATAAAATAGATTAATATGATTTTTTAAAACAACTCTCCTATAGAAATTTTTTACAAAAATATACCGTTTAGTAGTTCAGAAAACGTGCGAGCAGAAAACGAGAGGA
The DNA here is from genome assembly GCF_000231095.2 of Oryza brachyantha. Taxonomy (NCBI): domain Eukaryota; kingdom Viridiplantae; phylum Streptophyta; class Magnoliopsida; order Poales; family Poaceae; genus Oryza; species Oryza brachyantha. Next base: position 14,337,737 of record NC_023170.2, read on the forward strand.
TAAGTTAACTTGATAGGGGCAAAGAACACGGCCTTACTACATAATGAAGTCCAGGGAGTAGATTATTACTCCAACATCATCTCCATTCTTTCCATGTGAGCATGATGCTCGAATGACAAGGACACAGCTCTGTTCAAGTATCTGTAGATGCACAAAGCCTCCAACATAAAAGGTGAAACTCGAAATCCTGATATCTCATAAGTACAAAAGGGCATGAAGTGTGCTATGCATTCCCAAGCAAGGCCGATAATAGTCTATCTTCGAGAGACTACTAATCATACGTGCCAACTATCTTAAATTTCTGGCTAGTCTAATGAAAAAATACAAACATGTAAGAGACTATGTCTTGGCTAGCCATTCCAATTACCAAATATGTTAACTAGCTAGGTAACCAAATGTTGATGTTAAAAGTTGACTCGATGACGTGCCACACACGAGCTTTGGAAGTCACTTTAAGACCGTTTCAGTGCAAGATCTAAATTCTTATAAGATGCGCGAGTGTGCTAGTCAATTTGATCCTACAACTGACAAGATGAAGAATAAAACAAGCCGATCAGCTATCGAGCCAATAGGTAACGAAAAATCCAGCCGATCGAATGTTAGTGTAGCGGCATTTAGTCGATAGGCTGAACGATTGGCTGTTGAAAGCTTGGATCGGCTAGGAATCTGATACATATAAACTCAAATAGTTAAATAAACAGTGAATCCTTTGTTACGATCGGTCAAAATCAACTAACATTTAAATCTCATATGCCGATGCAACATAAATAACTACCAATATAAGTAAATCAAGCCGATTGGTGTATAAACAGCAAAATAAAGCAATCGGCTACTCTGTTAATATAAATATGATAAGCATGTAAATCGGCAAAGATCATTGGCTATAAACGACTGACGATCAATTAAGATCTACAAAATATCTTGCCTAGCTTACTAGGAATAATCTTAGAAGGTCAGACCAAACCAAGATATTTCAAAATTATGCCTAACAATGTCAGGATTGATACTAAACAAATCTAGATTACTATCAAGCCGATGAGCCAATGACTGATAACTTTATATATAATATAATTGCTAAAATTCTGTATAACATGTCAAATAGATAGTTTTGTCAAATAGATAGTTTCTTGGCTATGCTCTTAGAGACGATGCTCTAAGCGCTGAGTGATTCTAAATAACAAAATGTAGTCTAACCGTGAGCATTGTTGCAAATCATTTTAGCTGCATGCTGGGCAAAAAACTGCAGTTGTAGTTGTGTACAATGAGATGACCGGCCGTAGGATCGATCATGCAGCACAAAAGATACGTTTCTTCAACTTTCTAAAGTTAAAAGTCATGAATTCTGAGCATCCAGCGGCTTTTCTGCAAGTGGAATGTAAGGACCTTCATCGATTGGTAAAGCAGCTGCACTTCTTTTCTTAAAAGACTTGGTGCACTTCGATTAAGAGTTTTAAGACACGCCGTGTCTCACAATATTTTAAGGTTATAATAGTTTTACTGCCAAATAAAATTAGACAAAATTAGATTATGTTGGGAAAAATCCAACAACTATATTGAGACGTGTATTTTGTTAGACTTGGCCCCATTTGGAGAGCGAATGACATGTTTTTATAGTCTAAGTATCTAACAATACATATAGCAAAATGAGCAACTCTCCGGTGCATTTTACTTGTAGTATTATAGTACCAGTAGAAAAAGGATATTTTTTTACTTTGTTAATTACTTGATTAGCAGTATTTTGTAATTTTACTTTTTTTTCAATAAAGATCACAATAAAAAGACGATATTACCTTTCAAATTTCTACTACACCTAATATTATTGGTAGTATAATTTAATCACAGTCGTTGGATAAAAATAGATTAATGATATAGATTAAATTCTATTATAAGTAAAATACACCGAAATCGGTCACTAGCAAAATATATTACTATCCCTGGAGCTTACCCCATCTGAATGAATGGGGAATGGCCGATGGGTGGCCTCCGCTCCTAAGGCTTGCTGGTAAAACCTAGATAGGAGAGCCCATTAAGTCTTGAGCCTGGGTAAATCTCGTGTATCCTTAGGATTGATAGCGGAGAGATGTATGTCCAGAGTCCATGGCCTCAACTTTGTTTCTGGGTCACGCACGCCTGCCCCAAGCATGTCAACTATGTAGATGGGAGCTTTGAATGTACTCGTTTTGTCCCTGTAAATGTTGTTCGAATTACGCTCGGGGCCTCCTCTTGCCTATATCTTGGCTTCAGCTCCATCGGATCCAGATGTTAGGCGCGTTCGCAAACGCTGATGGGCGATATTTTTTTCTCGTTTTTTATTGACACGTTTTTTGAACGGTTAAACGGTGTATTTTTTATTAAAAAAATAAAATTTACTTTAAAACATTAGATTAATTTATTTTTTAAGTTACGATAGCTAATACTTAATTAGTTATATATTAATAGTTATTCTTATTTCGCATGGGCTAATTAGCCAAAGTACCATAGGTATTTGGGAACGTGCTCGTTCTCTCCCTAGAGGGCTTCTAGAGCCTTCACAGAGTATATCCTCGGAGGTGTCTGGCCCCACCCGTTGAGGGGCTGGAGCCATTCGTCAACATGCTATATTATTCCAACTTCCAAACATAATTCACTTTGATCGTTAAAGTTTTTCACCAAATAATATTGTTCAGTTTGATGCGCGTCATGGAGTTCTAAGAAGCTAAAATGACAGTGTTTTTGGTACAGTTAGGGATCTACAATGGTCTCTTCGAAACACTGTAAAACAATGAGCGACAATGGTATCCTAGTGAAAAACAGCTAAGGATGCCAATAACTGAAGATGCAGAGAAGTGCAGTCGTGCACATTGGAGTACAGTGCAGAGATGCCCTTTGCATCTGATCGATCTTTCATGCCACAGTTGTAGTGGTGGTTCTTGAATCTTGCTTACCTTACCTTACCTGACCAAGCTAAAGGAAGAACCTTTATTAGGAGCTAGTGCAGTACGGACAAAAGAACTGAACCAGCTGCATCCCCTATAGATATTCTTCCTGCCACTACATGGACCAAAAGATTGAATGTCTTCCAGGCATTCATTGATATATGAGTATGAGCGCCTCATAAATGGCATTTCTGAATTCTGATTTGGATCATGCATGGTGCCCCGCTGCCTCACTGTCTCACTGGCCTCTGGAATGGAGTGCTTTTGTAGTGTATAGTACTACAGTATAGTATACCGGTGGAACGTCAGGCTGCTGGCCGGCCAGGTACAATCAAGGGCTTGCAGGAAGGGAAAATTACTGCAAACAGAAGAGACTTTGAAGTCTGAAACTTTTCTGAACAGGCATCGTCTGAGGTTCTGATCAGTGTCAGCGCCACTGTGGTGTGGTGGTGGGCACAAAAGCTGTTGACCAGCACACCCATGTTTTTCTCACCGATCAAGCTCGGATTGGTTAGCCTAAAACTGCTCATCGGTTGTCAACCGCAGGCGAGATGGGACTTGGCTTTCTCTCCTTTTGTTACCATGGATCTCAATCAGCATCTCCCTTCTCTTCTTTTCAGCACTCTCTGCTCACAGATCAGCTCCATCAAAAGAATATCTTTACGCCTTGTTGTTGCCTTTACCCCACCACCTACGGGTCCGGTTCCGCTGCATTACTGCAAATGAACACTGTTCATGTAAGTGTAATAGTGATCTAATGCCGGATGACTAGAGGGCTTTTAAATACTGTTCATACTGTAGCAAAATACTGTAGCACTAAATCTCATCCATCCATTTTAATCCAGCAGTCATGAGACATATCAAATTTATGTCACTGTAGCTCTCTGTAGTAGCATGTTGCTATTGCAGAGAATCTAATCCCACCACCTTAAAGCCTAGCAGCTGTGGAACGGTGAAACCTACGCAGGTGTGTGTGGGGTGGTGTTAACGTTGTCGCACGGACGCACTGTTTCCAGCGTTCGTGTGGCTGTGGTCGTTGAAACAGAACTGGGCTTTGAGCATATAGTAGCACGATTTCGTCCCGTCTCTCCTTTTCTTTTCTTTGCTAGAATCTGCCAACTGAGCCCACCGTTGAATCCAAATGTAGCTGCGGGCCGGCTGATAATAGTCGGTTGGGCCCAATTCATGCAGACCTACAGCACATGTGGTTGCGTGATTTTGTGGGCCGAGATGTAAATTTTGTTGGCTTCAAATTGATTAAAATCATACCTTTCAAAACTGAAATGCAATTTGGAGCTGAAATATTGCAAATAAAGTTTGATTGTTTTATCCCTATTATATGTACTTATCCTGTTTATTTGGCTGTTTATGAAGAAGCTTTTATATATATACTCCATTCACATTTTTATTTGTAATCATTCAATTTTAAGTCCATGTTTGACTATTTGGCTTATTAAAAAATTTACATAATTATTATTTTTTTATGATTTGATTTATTATTAAGAAACTTTAAACATGACTTATAATTTTACATATTTGCACATAATTTTACAAATGGTCAAACTTAGATCAAAAATTAAAACAACATCAAATAAAAAATTCAGATGGAGTACATCGTCAAAACGAAATTTGATTTTACGTGGTGGTATAATAGAACTTTGTATATAGGTGTAATATTTTCCCTTATTAAAGTATATGGTTTGTTACACTGATTTTTCATGATCTAACCTTAATTATGGTACTTATTCGAATAAATGTAAATAAGAATATGACTAGGGAGATGTGGTCCCTTTTCTCCCCTCTTGTTGTGAGGACCAAACAACATGAAAGTGACATCGATGACTAACCAACCTATGTAATTGATATAAACCGGCACCAGAAATTGACATTGATAGCTAAAAAAACGCTATGGGATATGTAAACCATGTGATCGACACAGTCGCATGATATTTATTAATGAGATTCAACCAAAACCAAAATGTATATTCTTAAAGCATATGGGTGATTGTTTGGCTTTTCAACAACATAGTTGCAAAGGAAAAATAATTTGTGAATAATTTTTCTTATACGCATTCTTGACGATCTAAAAGCTAAGGTTGAAAAATAAACTTCGTAAAAAAAACTTAAAATGAACTCTAAATTTAAGATTAAAAATTCAAATTTTGTTTTATAAGCATAAGTAAAAAGAAAATAGGGATGCATGACTATAGGCACTAACTTCCAATGTAGCATAATTATAGTCTAACATATACCAATGTTCGTCGGCCAACTCCGGCAGAGCATCCGCTTCTTTTTGCATATGCTAGTTGTGGTACATGCTACTTTCTTAACTACTCCAGTCTAACTCGTGAAATTTTATTCCTTTAATATTCATCCCGTACTCACCCATTAATTCTACACTTGCACTGATAAAACGTGCCATAGTCATTTTTCTTTACCACTAATATTGCCTTGATACAGGAGGGTTGGGTTTTTTTAGAGAGAGAGAGAGAGAGAGTATATTGGATAAACTTGTACTGTACTGTCCGATACATGATGCCCAAACCCTTCTTTTCTTTCAACAGTCCAAAGGGAAAAAAAAACAGAAAAAATAGTAAAAGACAATGTGTCACAGCACGAAATCTTGTTTTGGAATCACGCGAAAATAGACACTGAGACACTTGGAGGAACAGGCCGGCCACGGTAAGAATCTGGAGGCACAGTGCTACTACTAGGAAAACTCTCCCCATCACTGTGCGGCTATGTGTGACAGCACTGGCGATGTGACATATCCCGTTAGCTCACCCAGAGCCGGCCATCCCGGCCGGCCGATTTGAGCCATGTTCTCAAATTACCTGGGGCCCTAATCTGCCTTCTTTTGGTGCTTACAGATTTAGATGGAACAATAATTGTGTTTAGTGTCCTGGAGGAGTCGTTCTTGCAGTGACACTCATGCATGTGCCAGAGAGTTGGCTACTGGAACCGGCTTATCTCCGCTGTCAGAGGGACACTTGGGGATTACTAACTCGACCAAATCTGGAGTCGTGACCCCCCACGACCAAACGCGTGCGTAGGGCTCGGATGAGATGATAATGATGCCAAATAGCAAGTTAGGGTTCTGTTTCTTGATTTGTATGGGCAAAAAACGGTTATCGGAACATGATCCCGATCGATCGATGGAGAGTGAGAGGGGAAAAAGAAGATGCAGACGACAGTTTCAGTTCATTTGCTCCTCGCACCCCAGATCATTGCATTACCGGCCAGTAGCTTCCTATCATTGCGTAGCTTACTTCCCTTTCGATCTGAAACAAACTGTACGTGGAGCGTAAAAAAGGGAGCTCTCGAGAGTTGGAGACACTCTGGCCGACACAGAGCTTTCGCTCGATTACAAGTAAACTTTTGAGACTTTTTGTAGGCAGAGAGTACATAGCTCCTTTTAGTGAACCAAATTAACCATCGCACTTTTTTTTTTGAACGAATAACCATAGCACTTTTTAAGTAAAATAGTTAAAACCTACTCCGTCTACGGGCGGATCTACCGGGGGGCTGGTCCAGCCCCTACGCGCCGGATCCCTGTGTAAAATAGAGGAGAGATGAGGAAAAAGAAGATGGCCGAAAGAAGAATAAGGAGGCTACAGGAGAAAAAAAGGTAACTAGCCACCCAACCTTAAGATTCGCCACAGACTCTATCCGTCCGGCTGTCTCAAAAAGAGTTAATTTCTACATGTGTTTAAATTTCTATCGTAGCCAGGAATTGATTTCTTTACAATGGAGGGGTAAGCGCCAAGCATGTCTTAATTGTTTTGGATCTTTACGGTAGAATCTTACCACCAAACTTTATGTGTAGACGTGACGTGGATGCACACATTTTTTCTTTTGATTTTATCCCGTGGCTTATACATTCATAACTAGATTCAATAATAAAATATGTACCACACTGGGTAAGACTACGTCTCGAATTTATTTAGATATGTGTTAGGATGCATCCACATGAGTAACTAGGTATGAATATGTGCTTTTCACTTGTACTCAATAAAAATAATCACATAATATATACTCGTATTCCCGAGCAACAAGTAAATTGGCAATTTAAACCCATATAAACGACCTTCAACCCCTTGAACATTGAACAAATTTTACTTTTACTATTGATCAAATGTTTGAATTTTTATTTTTCAGCCAAACACGCGTGTAATGCATGGGGCTCGAGGAGACGTGTATAAGTTTTTTTTGACTTGCATGCACACCTTCAAATTATCATCGAACAGCAGGACCAAATTTGATTGATAGGATTAAAATTTTCAAACATTTGATTACTAGACGGACCAACAAATTTACCAACGTTAATTATTGTTCTTTCTCAGAAAAAAAAAAGTTACCAGCTTTTACTACAGTATATTTGCATCGGTTTTACTGCCGGCCTCCTCCCATGTCCCCTTCGATGCAGAAAGAGGCCGGAGAGGTCAGCAGCGCAGAACAGCGCTCAGCCGTCCGGCCGTCCGGCCGTCCGTCTCCGAGCAGGAGAGGGGAGCTGATCGTGATCAGACCGGCGGCCGTACGCACATATATACCTCCTCGCGCGGCGATCCATCGAACGGGGACGCAAGCGAACGGAGGGCGCCTTGGACTCCGGCGCGGAGGATGGCGTCGGGGCTCCGGGCATTAATCCTATGCGCGTACAGGGGACGGACGTACGCCGGCCAACCGACCAACTGACCGTCGTCCTCGCCGCCGTTGACCGTGTCCCGGCCCTATCTATCTTGGCAGCAACTCCTCTCGATCGGAGGAGGCGCCGCAGGCGCGGCAAACAAAAGCTACCGGCCGGCCAGCTCCGCCATGCACGCCGGGGCTCCCGCCCGTACCTAGCTAGCTACCTCTCTCTCCTCCATATTTATGCGTGGCTGCATTCCATTTCCATGTACGCGGCGTGCATCATGCATGCATATTCTGCTATAGTACAACTTGTTTTCATTCGTCTATTGGTAAAGGGATCAGTAGAATGGCCTGGTTTGGGTGCGCTGGTGTACTTTGAACTTTGGAAGAGACTTTTTTTTTTCTTTTACGAAAACGGGGAGGATCTGTTGCAGTTTCATTTATATGGTTCGTAGTTGTAAAAAGGTTTTTTTTAATCCTCCTTAAGAAATATCTCGAGAAAAAAAATTTTAGTGTAAAATTCTGGTATCTTAGGTATATTATATATCAAGATACTAAATTTTTTTATATCAAAAATATGATATTTTAAGTTACTTTTTTAAAAACAGTAAAAAGCTCTCGTAAAAAGATAAATCTAATTGGTTATTAATAAATCGTCGGATTTACATATTTATATATATATATCGACAAACGTAACTTCTACGAAGCAACCGGTGAGAATATAGAAATTTATGGTTTCCAGCTTTTGGTTTCTACTTTATTTTTTTGATTATATAGTTATATATATTCTTGAAAATTGGGTGAGAATCTGAATTATTTAGTGCAGCCTTAGATTTCGGAAGAAAAACTATAGATTCTGAAGGAAAAACTACGACGGCTGCTATAAAAAAAAGTCATATAAAAGCGGTTCTCTTCCCTCTTTGCCATCTTTGTTAGCCTTTTCTCAAATGAACTCCCTTAGCCCCATAAAAAAGTCCATTTTGCCTCTAAAATATATGAAACACCCTGTAGGCTGATATTACAAACACCCTGATATTACTTTTCAGGGCCCGGTACGAAGCGGTCTTTATCACACTATAGCATAATAATCAATACTATATATATATATATATATATATATATATATATATATATGAATTATTATCATAAACATTTAAATTATATTTAGAAATATGTTGACCACACTTTACTATTTCTAATTCAACGTGCAATTTATTTTCAAAACTTATTTTAATTGGCATGAAAATTAATTTGACCCGGTACCACGCACAGACATTTTTACTAATAGAAATAATATTTATGTAGAAAATTTTGTACATATATATGAATTATTGTCATACATTTATATAGAAATAATATTTATATAAAAAACATTTTAATTGCATGTCAGTGTGCGGGCTTGTGATTTAGGGGCCAGAGCGACCGTACTGCTCAACCCCTCAAGACTGGCCCTAATTACAATTTTAAGGGCAAATAGACTTTTTATAGGAGCAGACGGTACACCTAGGGGATATTTGAGGTGGTGAAATAAAAAAAGAAGAAAAAGACTTGTGCCATGATCTTTTGTGTTTTGCCTGAAAAAAGCCAACAACATATTTACAAACAAAAGTTAGAAATTTTATATGCATGTTATTAACGATCTAAATAAAAGACCGAAAAATAAACTATGATAAAAACTTAAGGTTAAAAATTTAAATTTTACCTTATTACTGTCTCAATCCCTAAATGTTTGACGTAGTTGACTTTTTATTGTACGTTTGACCATTCGTCTTATTCAAAAAATTTACATAATTACTAATTATTTTTATATCATTTTATTTATTGTTAAGTATACTTTTATGCATATATATAACTTTACATATTTAAAAAAATTAAATAAGACGAATGGTCAAACGTGTATAAAAAAGTTAACGACGTCAAATATTTATGGATTTATGGACGGAGAGAGTAGCATATATAAATCGAAAAGATGAGGCCGTTCTACAGTGGATTTTGATGGAACTCATGTTTGTTAATAACAGTTCATGGAACCAATCACTTGTTAAATAAAATAACTTAGAATTCCGGTAAAAAGAAGGATATAAGGAAAAAAACAAGTGTAACAGAGTACTAGATGACATGCAAACAAGTCCAAAGTAGTACTAGCTGTCAGAGAAACACTACGTAAAGTGTGGCAAAAATCATTTAGAACCCAGTACGGAGCAGCAAATTCTAAACAGTGCTTTTAACGAAAAACAACTACCAATGGTAAACTACCTGTCAGCAAACCTTTTGTTGACACTCAAACTACCACAAGCGTCTATCAGGCCATGTCAAGACCCTTTTTGACACGTATAAAGATAAGCTGGATATTATTTTTTATTAATATAATAAAATATTTTTATTATAGTACTTTCTATTTATCTAATGTTATATAATGAAATTTTCTTTAATAAATGCTAAGAGTTAATTCTAACCCGTTGTCATGCATAATAACAATTTTTCTATCTCATTTTCTCTTTTTCCTTCACGTCACCAAAATTATTTGCACGACAATTAGCAGAGCAAGCTAATAACATATTTTGTACGTGTCCTTAGAATTATAGGGGATGAGATTAACTTTTACCAACCCAACTCTTATTTACCGGTAGTGTATTGTATAGTGCTAGTATATAGGAATATGTCCTTTCTAAAATGGACGGTGTCTAGGAAGTGTGTAGTTAAATTTCAAAATATTATACCATTAATAAATAGAAATACCAGGATATGAATATAAAATATATATTAGTATATTATTTTATATAAGATTTTTTATTTATTTTATATTCTTATAATGATATTTTTCAGAAAATAATAATAAAACAATATTTGAGACGCTGACAATAATATCCAAAATGACACAGTACCCTTTTAAGAACGAAGGTAGTGTTTGGTATTATTGTCTCTCCCTTTCGTACAATATGCCCTTTCTGTTTGAAAGAGCAAGTTTAGTAATAATTAATAAATAGCTGTATTAACTAATACTATAAGGCCACGTTCTTCACCCTCACTAAGTTAACTTATCACCCTCGTTTTCCGCGTTCGTTTTCCGCGCGTACGTTTCTCGAACTGCTAAACGGTGTATTTTTTGCATAAATTTTATATAGGAAAGCTATTTTAAAAAATTATATTAATATATTTTCTATTTTTTAATAATTAATTAATCATGTACTAATTTATTAGTACGTTTTCCGTGCCAGGATAAGTTAACTTACCCTTCACCCCACGAACGCGGCCTAAGTTGTATCCATGTCATATAGACATAGCATTATATATAGTTTGTTATTACAACAAATAAGGTACAGGTTCTTTTTAAAGTGATTAGCTATAAGGTTATCCCTTAGTAGAATAACTAACATTAATATTTTCTCAAATTCTCACATCTGCATTATATATATACACACACGCGAAGAAACATGTGCATATACTATTATGTATCTCTCACATCTGCATTAATTAATATGATCCAAACAAGATATTTTGATTAAGTGGTTTAGCTCTTCACTCATCTAAATAATATTGTTTCAAAAAATACTAGGTTTAATTAAGATTTGTATAAAATTAAAGTGAGGTTTTATTTATAAAACCTCTAGATAATCAAATCCACAGTTTTGTATGGCAAGTTAAACGCCATGTCTTTTCGCTTCTATTTATACTTATAAGTAAAACTTTAAATTTTAACATTAATTTTTTGTTTATTTTAAGGTTTTTTCACCAAATTTATTTCTTAGTCTTGACTTTTAGATGAATAAAATTATTTATGTAAAAGTTTTATTCATAAATCATTTTTCTTTTGCAAATATACCGTTTGGAAAAAAAAACCAAACAATCACTTTGACCATAGAAAATGATGTCAACTAAAATTTACTCAAAAGGTATTGCTGCGCAGAGTCTTTGTTTTCTTTAATACAAGCCAAGCTCTACATTTTAATACAAGCCAAGTCAACTAAAATTTACTCAAAAGGTATCTTTTCTGAAAATATCTTAGTTTCCGGCTGTAAAACGTGGACCCAGAAAAAAGACACTATCAGCATGGAACGTTTGTCCTGACATATTGGACACCAACAATTAATTGTGTGCCACGGACCAATTAACGGGAGGTGTGGCATGCAAGAGGTCGACGCTCCAACATCCCGAACGATTGTGTGAGATCCAGCGGCATGATGGATTGAAATTTCGCGCAATTTTTATGTCTAGGTACATGGAAAGGCTAATCGTAAGTATATCTGGCCGGTTTGCATGACAACAGCATCTGTATGTATTCCAAAATGAATAAAATTATTAATACACGTTTGCTGGATATATATATATATATATATATATATATGAAATACTATCAGGTGTATCTACTCCCTTTACGTCTAACATATATAACACACACGTATCAAAAACCAGCTATTGGAAAAGCCGAACATTAAACATTACAAGTGATACTCAGGAAGTCAGGCAGCAGGCAACTGACTTTGACCGGGACCTTCTTGGAATAATAACTGCTTATTACTCCGTCCGTTTTTATATTAAATTCGTTAACTTATATATATATATATATATATAATAATTTAATTTATTTTATTTTTATATAATATGTAAAAACATAGTTAAAGTTGTTTTAATGATAAACAGAACATAACAGGATGAATGATAATTTTGTTTTGTTTTTTGATAAGACACAAACATAGAGCCAACATTCTACTATGTCAAATATAAAAAAAAAATGATGAAGTGATGGTTAGTTTGTTTTTCTTTTCATGAATCAAACTGACCTTGCACTTGCAATAGTAAGGGTGGAGAGAGAAAATGTGGTTTTGGAGCCCTAGTTCCTTCCTGTTTATGCAATTAATCCGTTTTGTTTTCATTTCCTAGATTAATTAATCTATATTCATTTTATGGATATTTTTTTAATTTCATATCGCCAATGAGCAACACAAAGTGCACTTGTTTTAGTTTTGGGTCACAACATTAGTTCTTTCCTTCTACAAGAAAAAAAAACAATGAACATAAGTTGTTTTATATTGATCCAAGTAATTGAGAAAATCCAATTGATGTACAAGAAAAAAAAACTAATTGATAAATAGATGGACCAATCATTACGTGCTTACTTGATTGTCTCTGAGCATCACCTAAACAGTAACTCGAGGTAGGCTATCAATGTGGTGGTATCGCCTCAAGTTTCACATAATTATTTACCGTTTTGGACAACAACATGATATTTTAAATTTATCTTTGATTATGATTTTCCACTAAAATTCATATAAAAGTAAACGTCTGTTTACTTTTGTTACTTTAGTCTTTATAACTCATATATACATATTATTCTAGTGTTTTCAAATTAAATATGGTAAAAGTTATTAAAAGTCAAAGTGTTAAAAGTACGAATATACTATTATTTAAAACGACAAGAACTACAGAACTAGAGAAAACTATTAAAGATGTTACTAGGGCACCAGCATGCAACACAAGTGTGCAAAGTGGAACATCTAACCTTTTAACATCATCAAACCATCACATTTGATTCTATACTCCAGTTTCTCAACTTTCCTGTTTCATCCTTATCATTGGCCCCTGTTTTATTTTTTTTTTCTCCCATGGTTTCCCCTGCATATCTCCAGTTCTCCACTACTGGCTAAACAGTCGGCACTCTTGAAATGCAGCACGACAGATTCCGTGTTTTTTTTTGCGACATTATCTCGAGACGTCATTTTCCTGAAAATAAAAGAAAGGGAGAGTTTATCTGATCATGCCACTTTGTAAAGCCAGAAGTGAGCAAGGAAGGCCCCCAAAAGAATGGCAAGATGGAAGTGCTGAACAGATGAGATCGGTGCAGGGAAACAGCACTGCCCTGTCATAATCCTATGAAGCCACATATGCACATCCTGGCCCTATAAGTAGCCTCTCCACTAACTTGGTAACAACACAAACACAATCCTAGCTAACCTTGCACTTGCACACACATAAACTTCTAGAGTTCTTGGCTTCTTCTACACTTCGCCTCTGCACCACTTGCCAGCTTCCTCGGCTCACTTCCCACTTGCTCTTCTACTCACCTCTCTGTCAAGTTTCAAGTTACCATCAATCTTGAATTCTTGATCGATCAGGTGTCTCGTAGCTAGCTTTGGATGGAGTTTGACATGCTGAACTCCAACCCGGAGGCTCAGCTAGAGCTGATGAACACAATGCTACAGCTGGAGCAGCTGAGTGCATTCCCTGACCACGCTGGCATGGTGGTGCCGTGCACCCCCCCTTCGCCATGCATGGGAGCGCAAGGTCATAGCTTCTCCTCGGTGAACCAGCCTCACGGCGTGCCGGGAGCCAACGGCAGCGCCGGCTACCGCGACCAGTATTACACCCAGCTTCCCGCCGCCGCGTACAACGCGGCAGGCGGCGGCGGCGGCGGAGGAGGAGGCCGCTCGGAGTACCACACGGCGGCGCGCCCCGCTGCCTCCGGCGGGGACGGCGTGGGGCCGGCGGCGATGAGGGAGATGATCTTCCACATCGCGGCGCTGCAGCCGGTGAACATCGACCCGGAGACGGTGCGGCCGCCGAAGCGCCGCAACGTGCGCATCTCGACGGACCCGCAGAGCGTCGCGGCGCGGATGCGGCGGGAGCGCATCAGCGAGCGCATCCGCATCCTGCAGCGGCTCGTCCCCGGCGGCACCAAGATGGACACCGCCTCCATGCTGGACGAGGCCATCCACTACGTCAAGTTCCTCAAGACGCAGGTGCAGTCGCTGGAGCGCGCCGCCGCCGCCAACGGCCACCGCCCGCCGCCACCCACCGACGCCGTGGCCTACCCGGGCCTGAACGGCCAGTGGTAGATCTTGTCCGATCGACACGTACGTACCGCCATGACGAGGGCGTGACCATGTAATGACCGACCATTCATCACCGTTGGGCTCAGAGCATGCACGTACGTCGACGGCGCGTCGGTAGCTCTAGCACCTGTACTATCACATCTGTACATTAAGATGTAACGTACGTAGTACTACTACCTAGTAGTGCGCATGCTTGTGATTCATGGAACCGCGAGTTCATCGCAGTTCGATCGATCATGCATGCGCATGCACGCGCGGCACCAAATACAAGTATGTTGTAGCTTGTACATTGTACGCCATGCACCTTCCTTTTCATCTTGTTATATTAATCGATCTAGCATTTTCGTTCTCTGCATGACTAGCTGCAAACTATACACGCACGGACGGACGGACGTACGTACGTGTGTATATGCCATGGCCATGGCGGCACGGACTACAGAGCGATGGTCGATGGATTGATGCTGGGAGTCAGTCCAGCTTTCAGTGCACACAGGACATGTTTCCCCCGGCGACGAGATCAAAACACTATTTGGTTGCAGCTGCATTATTTCGCACGCACGTACGCCGACGAATGGAGAAGCCTGGCGACGCCTCGGCGGCGAGGCCGCGCCCACCGCTTTCCCCGCCCTCGTCACGTCCGCAGTCGCTCGGTCCGGCCCCGCGCGCCGCTGTGCGCGCACAGAGCTCGCCGGCCGGCCGGGCGATGCACGCGCGCGCGCGCGGGCGGGGGAGCGCCGCCCCGAAGTGGGGCGTCGCGGGACTCGCTTTCCAACGGTAAACCGATTCCGGTATGCAACCGCGTCCTGGCGCAAGCCTTTTCGCATGTGCCGGTGTCCGGGGCCGAGCGCTGTTAATGCAGTGCAAGCTGCCGCTGTTGTCTGCAGATATCCCGTCCCGGATTATGCTGCACGAACCTACCTACTAACTGCTACAGCACCTAGTAACATTGACCGTGGTCAACACGCTCTTGGCCCGCCTCCCTGGCCACAGGCGACCCACTGTACGTTGTGATGTGTCCGTCCTGGATCCTGATTTGGAGGTTTTTTTTTACCTGGAGACACGGTTTGTTTCAGATCTCTTGACGTTGGTGTGTGAACCGTGAAGGCCTGTTAGAGGAGTCTTCTCGGCTACGGGTGGAGAGGTGACATCCACCGCCAGTAAACTTGACTAAACTAGTACGTAGACACGATCTTAGGAGGATTAATCTCATCATGTGTGTGTACCGTGTCATGCCACGCAGTAGCGGCTGTTATGTACGTAATTAGTCTGGAACTCTGAAAGATGCACTCCCAGCACAGGACCACAGGTGAGCTAAAAACAGAGAGCTTGTGCTAACTGAAAAGGGGATATATATTTCATCCTGGTCGATGAGATAGCTAATGCGGCAGTGCAAATTGCAGCGACAAGGGTACGACGAACCGAAGCTAAACAAATCGAAATCTCACTACATGTGCCTGATGTGCACCATTTGGCATCCATGTGCATGCCGCGAGGGGATAAGAAATTGCTATACGTGAGATCTACCGCGCGGCAACGCTTTCGACAAATGGACGTTGCGAGACCGACGTGCTCAATGCCACAACCCCACTGTGCACCGATCGATCCATGCATCCGTCACCCATCGACCGTCTGAGGCTTCACCGAGGAGGGAGGGAGGTAGCCAGCAGCCACTTCTCCCGGCCTCCTGTCGGCAACAAAAACGACGGCCTTAACTCTGAATCTCCGCAGATTTTTGTACGCTCCGTCTCTTCGAGGACGGGAATTGAAAGGAAAAAAACACAGCTGGAAATAGGGTCGAATTCGTGTGCGGTGAATCCGCGACCGATCTTGCGTTACATACGGACCGGTGCGACTCGCGGAAGGAGGAGGAGGATGAGGAGGATTTGTGCGACATTGCCATCAGTGAGAAAGCGGCCGGGAGCTCGCTGTCACGGCAAGGGCTTAGCTCTGCCGTCGCCGGCCGAATCGGTCGCCGGGGCGGGACACACGTCGCGCGGGGAGCGCACCGGCCCCACGGCGCCAAGATTTGGCGCGGATTCGAGAGGATTTTTGAGAGCGCCACAACAGCACAGGTGCATGCATGCACCCGGCCAGCGCCTCCTCCCTCCCTAGTCCCTCCTTCCCACCTCGCGCCGGAGACCAGAGACCAGAGACACTCGAGAGACCTCAGTCGCGGCTGCTAGCATAGCATGATAGCAAGCATACGCAAACATCCTCATTCATCACGCGCGTAACAGCAGCCGTCCAAACTCAAACTCCAAAAGGCAGAGCTATAGCTATATATGGCTAGCTAGGAGGCAGAAGAAAATGTCAAATGGTATATTTACAAATAAACAATAATTTACGAATAAAAATTATATATATATATAACGATCTAAAATCAAAGCTTAAAAATAAAATATAATAAAAAAATCTTAAAATCAACTATAAATTCAAGGTTGATATAAGCAAAAACCGTGTAACCCTTCTCCCGTCCTCCAACCAGCTCATGATCGAATAATCGATCGAGATATCGATCGACGATCTCATTCTCGTCACGTCTGATTAAATTCCCTCTCAATCGTTGCTTGGCCAAGTTGGTCGATCGATCTGGTCCTAGCGAGCGACTATACTAGTAGCTTGCTTCTCCTCCTTCCTTGAACGCTGATTAGTTGTTCCTTTCGCTTCTTTTCCTGACGTTGTTTTCCTTTCAAAGGATTTAGCGGCAGTCCCCACAAAAAAGTGGGTGAGTTCCTGTGTGGTACACTCAGAAAGGAAAATTGTTGGCGCGGGATGCATGAACCTAGGCCATGCAGGAAGGGGATGGAAAGGAACCGGCCGGAAATCCACTCATGTGCGCCCGGGCGAGCTGCATTGTATGTACATATGGACGGGCACGATAAGGATTAGAGATTTGTTCTGGTCCAACAAAAAGTAACTCGAGGTACCAAGTCATTTTTCACTATTGGATCTAGCTAAATAGGATATGCACGGTTAGATCCAATGATCAGAAATGATTTGGTACCACGAGGTACCGGTACCTCAAGGTACTTTTTGTTAAACCGAAGCAAATCTCTAAGGATTAAGGATGCAGGTGAGCGGGCTTTAGTCATGACTTAAGATTACTCGCTGATTTAGGTGACGAGCGACTCGTTATTTTCGAAAGGCACTATAAATGCAGACGTGGCGTATACTCATCTTTATAAATACACGCACGTACACTCCACCCATATAAGTATCTTCAAAAATAGAATTAGCATATTTTGATATTGATAAGTCACCACAGACACCTTATGGTTGACGACTTAACATGTACGTCATCTAGCACGAACAGTTATGTCAAACCTAATACTTTTATCTAGGTGGGCAATTTTCATCACAAGAGCCTAACTAGCTAACTTGTGCTTTGTCCGCAACAACTCAACTTTTTTTAGAACATGAACTTCATTACCAATAGCACTTATGTTATAATCTGGAGTTATTTTAATAACAAAAATATTTAAATGAAAATTTTAAAAAGGACCGGGGTCCGAAAATGCAAAGCAGTATATCAGATTAGGTTAAGTCAACATGGGTCATGTCGACATGACCCTGTTCGGCAGGAGTCTATTGACACAAAGCTTGGGTTGGATGGCTTGGGGAGCAATTAAAATCTCTTTTCGGTCGACAAGGGTGATGAATGAGGCATTTCAATCTAGGGGCATTTGACAGGGCCCTAGCTACACCAAGTGTGGGCCCTGTTAAATACTCTATAAGGGCTTTGGCGACCAAACAAAGTTCGATGGAGCCATATATTTTTTGGATTTTTCCTAAATAATAATATATTTTTCAATTATCCATTTAGATTATACTCCCGTCATTTCAGGTAAGTCGTTTTGATTTTGGTCAAAGTCAAACTACTCCAAGTTTGACCATATTTATAGACAAATATAGTAACATATACATCACCAAATAAATTCTATTAAATCTATAATTTAATATATTTTCATAATATATGTGTCCTCCTGGATTATAAATGTTACTACTTTCTTGTATAAACATAGTCAAATTTGAAGTAGTTTGACTTTAAGCAAAGTCAAAACGACTTGTAACCTAAAACGGAGGAAGTATTATTTTAAAAATCCTATATTTTCTAAATTTGATGGTATTTGTTTTTTATTTTTTGAGTTACCAAAAAGAGAAGATCTATTAGTGAGTCCCTAAATTTTCCTCCGTGTACATTGACTTTTCATGTTGAGTGTCCATTTCGTTAATTAACCGTTAGGCTTTTTTTTTTCTAAAATCATGGTTTTGCCCTTCTCTCTCATACTTTTGTATTAGGTTTTTCAAACTATAATTCTCAATGGTGAAAATTTTGCATTCATAAAAATACAGGATTATTTGGCCCTAAATTTTAGAACTCAATTCAAACAAAAAAAATAAATCAAACTTAGATGAAATTCAAGCAACATTTTCATAAAAAGTAATCTAAACAAGAATAATATTGTTATAAAAATTATCGGTGAAACTATTATATGGACTGCGACAGTTTTTTTAGTATTTTTAAATTAAAACTAGTTTCCAAATTTGAGTTACAATTACATCCCATTTTATTCTCTTTTTCCCATAAATTAAAGTCTTACTATATTTAATTAAAAATGACTATATTAGCACTCTCTCTTATACTTATAGCTATTTAAGAAATATAATTCTCAGTGTTAAAGACTGATTTATAAAAATATTCCAACATGATAAAATATTTGAACCCTTCTCGAAATTTAGTTTTGAAAACGGATGCAACATTTGCACATGCTGTTAAATTCAACTAATTGTAGTTTTGATTTGCTAATGACCATTGAAACTTTCCTATGAATTTGAACATTTTCCATTTTTTTAAATTTTAGACTTAGATTTCCATATTTTATTCTTCTATAACTATTTTTTATGTTGAGATTTGTAATTATTTAAACTACCATGTAAATATAATATGTTATTAGAAAAATCTAACTGTCAAATAATTGAATAAGCATAAAAGGGATTGGAATGAAAAGTGAAGGTTATACAGTGGACGCACCAAATTTTAGGGGTATAGTACTGTTTTTTTTTTTTTTTGCGGGGAGGGGTATAGTACATAACAGAACTCGTATTTATTGATGATAATTCGTAAAATCAATCCATTGTCAATGGAAGACCATAGAATTCCTCTTTAAAATATCGATGGACAAAATGATTTCATTAATAAAACCATGGTGTAGCTGAATATCATTTTTAGTGACGTTCTGAGCTTCTTGGTTTCAAATCATAAAAAATTGCCATACAAAATGGTTGCATGTGTAGTTAGTAGGTCATTGTTTACATGCCCCAAAAATGCTCTAGGGCAGGTGCCTGATACTAGCCCAATATTGGGTATCATCTCCTCACTGCTACGGCTACGCTCTTCTGCACCAAGATGTATGGTTACTTTCACAACTCAACTTAATCCTTATATATTTTTAGCTCAAAAATCTATAAAATTTTAGCCCACCTTTTTTTTGCATAACCATTAAATTTTGTAGGACAAACAAATTGGGCCCGGTACCACCCATGCATACTGCATACATGCATCACGGTGAAAAGCAACTTTCTCATTCATTTTTTTTCCTACCCAATACATCTAATAAGTGTTTAAAGTAAAATTTAAAAAGTTTATTCTCCTTTTTTTTGTATCAGTCAATATATATTTATGTTTCTTTATGTTAAATAAAATTGGTGCAGTAAGCATTTCGATGATTTTTCCTTTTTCTTTTTGTCTTTGATGCATAAGACCTATCAATGATGTAATTTTATGGTTTTCTTAATGTGTAGTTAATATATTTTTGGTGTTTATTAGTGTTGCAATGAAATGTTGCACTTGGTTTTTTGATATTGTTACAAATTTATTAATGTTTTAGCAATGAAAGATCGATATTTCATATATGAAAGCTAAGACTGCGTTCGAATCTGCATAACAGAATAAAAACTCCCCTTGTTTTTTAGAGCGTGTTTCTCAAACTGCTAAATGATGTGTTTTTAAAAAAATCTATCTAAAAGCTTCTTTTAAAATTATATTAACTAGTTTTTAAGTTTAAAATAGTTAATACTTAATTAATTATTCATTACTAAGATACCTCGTTTGGCATGATTATATTCGTCTTCTTGTTCTATCAACTTCAAACTCAACCTAAATCTTTCAATCTTTGATTGATTGTGTTTCAACATCTTAATATATTGAGCCACTTTTTGACATAGTAATTTTCAATTAGCGGTGAAACATTGAAGATTGATGTCTTATATGTGAAAGTTAAATGCTTTGATCGTGATTCAATTATATTTGAAACTATATTACATCGTGTGATGAAACATTTTCTACATTAGCGATGTAACTGCGCCCAAATTTTTGTGACAAATCTGGTAGTCGCCATAGGTGAAACCCAAGTTACTCGTTGATGCCTTATGTTTTGCTGAAGGAATTAATTTGTACTACCTCCGTCTCTAAATGTTGACGCGGTTGATTTTTTATGCACGTTTGACCATTTGTCTTATTTAAAAAATTTACATAATTATTAATTATTTTTATATCATTTTGTTTATTGTGAAGTATACTTTTATGTACATATATAGTTTTACATATTTAAAAAAATTGAATAAGACGAATGATCAAATATGTATAAAAAAGTTAACGGCATCAAATATTTAAGGACGGAGGGAGTATGAAATAAGATAAACAATCCGAGCAAATGTTTATAATACGATAGGGAACAGCAGTGAGCATGAAACGTAAAGCAGTTTTTTAGCATATGGGTGGATGTCCACCAGTTGCCTACATGTCATCTAAATAGTCATAAAAATATAAATTTTTTTAACAAGATAGATAAATACGAGTTATATCACTCTACAAACATGCAAGTTTAAATTCAAATTTTACAAGTTGGAGAAAAAATAATAAAAACAATTATAAATATGCGTATACTTAGTTTTAGATATAACTCATATTTATCTATCTTGTAATTTTTTCATATTTTTTGATAATTATTTATATAGCATGCAAACACACGGGTGGACATCCACCTGTGTGCTAAAAACTCTTTCCCATTAATGATTGATGGTGAAGCCTTATGCATGGGCTACTTTACCAGAGCAAATACACTTGTTGAGTAATAATTATATATACAGAAATACTCCCCCCATCCCAATAAGAATTACCTTTTGGTGATGAATCTAAGATAACTGGATGCCTAGGTTAATCCCCAAAAGTTGAAATAGGTTGATTTTTTTTATTGTAAACTACGACAATTCTGTTCCACCTTCCACCTAGATGGATAGTTATGCTTTGTATAGATGCGGTTGTTACCAAAACTTATGGCACAGTAGGTTAGGCTAGTGAGACCGCCCCCCCCTCCCCCCAAAAAAGTTGGCAGATCCAAATGAGTGGCTTTTTTTTTTGGCAATGCCAATTAGTTTTGGTTAGAACATCTTCAACAACTTGCCAAACAAGTCTCCAAAATATATTTTTTGGTTTTGCATTAAAAACAGAGGTCCAACAGACCACCTAAAATGTTCCTAACGTAACCGCTTCCAATCAAAGCCCAAAAGTAGCGTAAATCTGAGAACGCAACACGTCCTCCAAAAAACATAGTATACCTGGGCAGCAGAAGGGAAGCAGGAAAAAATAAGAGAGAGAAGGGAAAAAAGAGAACGATCGTGAGGGAGAAAAAATCAACTTACACCTAAGCAGAAGGGAAGGAAAAAAAAGAGAACTACGTGATCTTAACTAACTTAGTTTATTTGGCCAACTACTATTTTTAGGACATAATTTTTGGGTTTCTATTGGAGTAGGGGGATAATTTTTAGGTCTATTATTTTAGAAGGCTTCTAATACAGGATTTTTAGGTCTATTATTTTAAAATTTTAGTCCTCTATTGGAGATGCTTTAAGTTTGGTAAAGAACCAATTAGCTCACCATAACAAATTAAGCTATAACATTATGAACCAAATTCTAAAGATAAATCTAACCACATTATTTTAAAAAGCTCAAAGAGATAATAATTACTAGAGTTTAAATATGTTGAATGTACGCTTTCAAAAACATGTTTTTTAATGACTGAAGGGAGTTACTAATACTACTGCTACTATACTATTGTTGTTATTATTGTTATTATTTCTTCTGTATTGGATAAGGTTTTGTAATTTAGGTGGTGTTTAGATTGAGAAATTTTTCGGGAGAAGTGTCACGTCAAATGTTTGATCGGATGTTGGAAGGGTTTTCGGACACGAATGAAAAAACGAATTTCACGGCTAGGCTAGAAACCGTGAGACGAATCTTTTGAGCCTAATTAATCCGTCATTAGCACATGTTGGTCACCGTAGCACTTATGACTAATCATGGGCTAATTAAGCTCAAAAGATTCGTCTCAAGATTTCTTTTATAACTGTGCAATTAGTTTTTTAGTTCATCTATGTTTAATGTTTTATTTAGGTGTCTAAAAATTTGATGCGATGTTTTTGGAAAAAAATTTAGGAAGTAGGTTCGATGTTGTCCACGTGCACCTAACATTGTGCGCAGGGTCATGCTTGATTGCTTCTGTTCAATCCGTAACCTGTTGACAGAAAGCTGCGGCAAACACTGCAGAGACCAGCTGAAAGTGCATGCATGCTCTATCCGTGGTGACAAATCTCATCAACCAAACCAGGACTCAACTCGCTAGAACATGCCAGCCCCAGAGCCCCGGTCGGATCGCCAAGATGTGGACGCAACGCCAACACCTAGCTTCGCTTCGAGGAGCCTTCATTCTTCTTCGACGATCGATATGGTGACAGGTAGGTAGCTAGCTTAATTGGTGTGAGTAACGAGACGGGATCGATCAATCGGCCGGGAGAGAAATCTTGCCCTGTCGAGAGTCGAGCCTACCGGTCACCAGACAAGAACAGCGGCCTGACATGACCTGTTCGATGATCAGGACACATGCATATTTCTTCCATTATGCCAGTGACTGAACAAAAAGAGATCAGGCAGAGCTAGCTAGCTAGCTAGCCAGCAGTCCATGGCGACGCACGGCCTCTTGTGATCGTGCACGTGTACGTACATCCAAAATTCCAGCCAGATACCAGAGAAAGACGTACGCAGAAATCGTGTGATGGCCGGTCGATGCATCGATCACCGATCGACGCAGACGTAACATCACGGGTCTGAACCGAACGTGCCCCCGTCGCGCGCCATCTCCACGCACAGTGCGCGCCGACCCGGCCGCGGGCGGGACACCCGATCGGGAGAGCTAGATCGATCGAGCTAAGATTAGATGGCCGCGGGCGACACCACGGTCACAACGTTCCAACGCTTCCTTTCTCCTCGTCGACACACTTCGCCATCTCGGCGACTACGTATCACGTTCACCGTGTCAGAGGAAATACGCGAGCGGGCGAGCCGGCCGGCCGGCCGTCGCGCGCCGCGCCTCGATGCGGTGGCCTACACGGTTACACGTACGTGCCCAGAAAGAACCCACAGGCCCCGATCGATGGATGGATGCATGGGCCTAGGCTTACTTAGCTATGGACTGTGGTCTCGTTCCTGTTGCGACGTATATTGGACCGGCCGGAGGGTGGCCCGCGGAACGTAGCCCTCTCGATCGCACAGTCGGTGCGACGCAGCGCGGCGCCGTTCGTCCGTGCCTGCTGGTGCTGGTGCACAACTCCATACCTTCCACCGATTTCCTTTCTGTCTCTTGCCGCTCCGCCCGACTTGAGGCCGCGCTCCGGAACAAGTGAAGGCGACCTGAAACTAGAGCGAACGCTTAAAGAAATCAACGGCGCACCTTTATTTTGTTAGAGTAACTCCAATAGAATGGTCAAATGGTAAGTAAAGCTAAATTTTAGTAAGTATAAGAGAAAAATACCCTCTAACCGCTTCTCCGCCTGGTTAGCCAAGCCATCCGGATGACCAAATCGCACCCCTCAATAGCCAAACTTAGAGAGTTTCCCTGTCGGGCTATTCGTGAGCCTCACCACTCCCCCCCCCCACCCCATCTCTCTCTCTCCCCCAGACGCTCCAGACTGTCGGCCCGTTCGACCTGCTCGGCCTCCCCACCAACGACTAAGCCAACACGTCTGCAGCACGGCGGACGATGATGACGACATCACGACGGTGGTGGCTGTAGAAGGTCGGGCTCGACGTGGCCACACGGCTGCTGCCCCCTGTTCTTAGCGATGCGTAACACTATACCAGACATCGTCGTCCTCTGCGCCGTTGTGGTAGCCAGTCACGACCGCCGTCGCCCTCCGCGCTGAACCCAACCGTGACCGTCGTTGTCCTTTGCGTCGTCGTCATAGCCAGCCACGACCGTCGACATCGTCCGCGCCCTCCCAAGCCACGACTGCCGCCATTATTTGTGCCGACCCTAGTCGCGACAGCCGCCGTTGTCCACTGCCGTCCCCATCTAGGTGGCATGGATTCGGGAGATGGAGAGAGAGAAAGAAGAAGAAGAATGGGGTATAGAGACTGACACATGGGTCCCAATGTCATAGACTCAAAATAGAGAGGGATAGATGAAAACAATGAATTTGACTTGACAAATGATGGAGAGTTAGCCAAATAGATATTTGGAGAGTCAAATTTGGAGAGACCGTTAGAGATGTCTTATCGTTGCATAATTTAATATATATTGGGTTTGAGTGATGGGATACAATAGGATGAGGTGAACTAATTTACTTGAGTATTTGGTTTGAGAATAGATAGGACGGATGGGAAGACCCCTTCGAAGAACTATTTTACTCAGTTCCACTTTATTCCTCAAAATCACGAGGGTTGGCACTGTGTGCCATGCCACTTATCCGCTCACCTCCAGCTGCCTATTGGTTGTTGTACTTATGCTTCTCTTTCCACCAGTTGATTGTCACTGATTCCTCTGACGACATTAATAGGTCGTCATTAAACTCCTCCGTGAGCCATCATTAGTCTGTACCGCTCCTCCACTTACTCATCGATTAATTACCACTGCTCCTTTGTATGCTCGTCGATTGCCAAATTATGTCATTCCTCTAGCCTCTAGTTGGTCCTTGTTGATTCCTTTGCCCACCATGCAGACGTTATTGAACTCTTCTACAAGCTGATCCCTGCGAACCGCCCACCAATGGTCGTCGCTCCACCATTAGTCGATCGTTGACAAGCTCTTCTACTCATAGCACCACAAAGCTTCTCCATGAGATTTTCTCTAACCGCTAGGCGTTAAGCTTAGTCATGTCTTCCGCCCACCGAGCGTCTGCGTTCGGGAGTGGGGTGGGAAGGGTTAGTCCTCAGACACGGAAAACGTAGTAATAGATTAGTATATAATTAATTAATTATTAATTATTAAAAATTAAAATATATTATATGATTTTTAAAACAACTTTTCTATAGAAATTTTTTACAAAAAATATACCGTTTAGCAGTTCAGAAAACGTGCACGTAAAAACAAGGGGGTTTAGATAACTTTAGCCCCGGGACGAACGTGGCCAAAGGCTAACTGTGGTTGCAAACATTGTCTATCACATTACTCCATCCTTTCCACCAACAAAAAAAATTACAAACATCACTTCCCATAAACCAAACAAATTACTCAAACCCTCTCATTTCAAAATCTATAGGATTAACCCATAACTAAACAAATAGCTAGAGAATTTCTAAAACCGCCCCTAGTCGCAAGAGCCAGATCGGGGAGAGGCGACTTGCTTGGCCGGCCGGCCGACTGGCCGCGTACGCCGCGGTGGCTAAATCATATCGGACGTCGTGTCGTAGGGTTCGGTTGGTTGCGTCGGAGCGACTCGATGGTTGGGAACGTGGTTGATGCTTGCCGCCGCACGCATCCCCAGCGGCGGTGTACCGGTAACCGGTTTACAACGACCGACCAATGGCACGACGCGTTTTGACCTGCGAGAGTGTGTACTTGTGTGGCGCAGGTGGGTCTTGTCCTCATCCTCAGGTGACCTTGGCCGGTTTAACCGTTTACGTTGGTTCATGATGGGGACCGGGTACCTGCTTTTTTTGTGTGTGTGTGTGCGCCAAAGTGAAGTGTTGGATTTTGCGATTGTATCTGACTTCCGGAATGGAATTGGGCTGGAATTCAGGGCGAAGAACTCGATTTTGAGCAACCTGGCACGGCCTGTATATTGTGTATAGGATATTAGGATGTAGTCCATTGTTCTGACCAGTGTGAAGCCCGGTTATCCTCTCAAAAACATGTGAAGCCCAATTGCTGCAGAAACGAGAAAAGGATGGTAGACGGGCTGTGTTCGGCAAGAGGCGATGGGAAAGTTTTCCCTGGCATACAGAACATAGAGACGAATTAACGCATGATAAATAAAATTCTCTATTAGCTAAAAAACTTGGGAAATAGATTAACGTAATTTTTAACATGCCTTTATTATAGAATTTAAAACACATCATTTAGCAGTTTTAAAAGCATGTATGTAAAAAGAGGAGAGGGTAAGACTTGGAAAGATGGGGAGTTGAACTCACCCTAAGAATTGGTAAGAGTGAATACAATAAGGTAATATATAAGGGCCATAAGAATTGATAGGTTAGATTTGTGCTTACGTGGAGAAAAGAGTAGACGAGAGGAATGAAAAACGAGACACGAATTTATAGCTAGCTATAACACTGACTCCAATGAGTCATGAGTTATGGGTGAGAGAGGGGTCGGTCGTGCATTAATGTTCTACTATGACTTGACAATTACATTAGCTTATACATGATGTGCCAATTTTTAACGATAGTAGACCACGCTATTGACAGTTACTACTAAGGCCTTGTTCTGCAAAGCCCATCTACAACGCATCTTGTTTGATGGGCTGTAACGTTACTTCAAATTTCAGGCCCGTTTTGAGATGGGCCTATTGTGTCGATCTTAGACTGGCCTTGCACGGCCCACTAATACCACAACCATACATAAGCATGCCGCTGCCGCTCGCGGAGATGGAGTCCGACGGAAGACGCGGCGCCGTCGATCTCCTATCCCCCTGCCGCCGTAGCCGAGATGAAGGCAACGGTTTGTACGATAGTCTACTGTCTCCTATTGCTGCGGATCGGAGGATTCCCGAGATGGACAGAGGCGGTGGCACGGCCGGAACCGGAAGGGAAGTGAGCGAGGAAGAAGCAAGGGTGGAATTCGACATCGCCGCCGATCTCGTGGTACGGAGAGTGACAGCGACGAGCCCTCCTCCTGTGATTCCGATGATTCCGGGGACAGGAAGTGCATGCAGGAAGAGATGAAGAAGTCACAAGGGTTTGAAGGAAAGTGAGAGATCATCGAGGAAGAAGAGGAACTGAGGAAGAGAGATGGATCGAGGAGGAGGAGGAGCAAGCGAACGTGAGCGGCCATTGGCAAGGTCGGCGACGAGACCACCAAGGAGGAGGCCCGGTCCAAGGAGACGATAGTCAAATGCGTGGAAGGAGCCAGAGCCGGAGCCCGGGAGGACGATGCGGGAGAGCAAGGTCAGTGACGACCTCAGGCGCCTCGCCGACTCTGACCACGATCCGTCGTCTCCGTTCGCTGATATGTAACCCTGATCATTGCGTTTCTCTTTCTTTAGGTCGATTTGATCTTATTCTTGATGCTGATCAGTTTTTGAATGGATCGACACTGCTTAGTAGTTAGTTCATCAGCAAATTTTTGGTCGTCCAAAGATATGTCATTTCAAGCTGACGCATCCAAAGTCCTGCCAAACGAACGATTTGACCCTTGTTCTTGATCGGAATCTATCGACATTATCCGGTTCAATCGATCATTACAAGAAGATTTGGGCAAAGAAAATCAGGAATCGTTCTGGGAACGCATGTTTGCGAGTTAGTTGCGTGCAAGCCCTCGTGTTTTACTTATGCTTATGATTATAGACTAAAATTTAAATTTTAAAATTAATTTTAAATTAGATTTTAGGATTTTTTTATTGTAGTTTATTTTACTGTATTTGTTTTTAGAACGGCAAGAACATGTATATAAAAGTTTTATGCACAAATTATTTTCTAATTACAAATATATTATTTTACTTATGCTTACTACAAGTGAAACGAGGAGGTTAGTATACTCCTATACATTTTGATCAGTATTGATATCTTCCATGTGGAACAACTACAGAACAAATGGCACAAGCGCAAAGATTAAGGGAAAATGAGCAATTATCCCTTGAACCTGATAGTTTAATTAGTAACCATCAATAGATATAACATGTTCCCTCCATGATATTATCTGCCAAACAAGTGATATAGATATTATCTGCCAAATAAGAGTAATACTAACATGGTTTTATAGAAATTATATGCCAAAGTGTTTTTGGCCTATGATCTTAAATTCAAGGGGCGACTTAAGTGCATTTTACTGGTAGTAGATTTTATTCACACCGTTGATCTATTTTTATCGGATACTGTGATTAAATTATACTGCTAACAATATTAGGTAGAAATTTGAAGGGGTAATATTATCCTTTTTATTGTGATCTTTATTGTCAAAAAACAAAATTACAAAATACTACTACTCAATTAATTAACAAAATACAAAAATATCATTTTTAATCAATGGTTGAGATTAGTTCTACTGGTAGTATAATACTGACAATAAAATGCACCGAAGAGTTGCCCTAAATTCAAATGAGCTAAATGGGCTTTTATTTGTGTGAGTTTCTCTTTCATTTTAGAAAACTATGAATAGTTTTAACAAAAAAAATAAGATAACAACAAAAAGTATAACTGAGGGGATATCCGCTATATCTTTGTCATATTTAACTGAAATAAAGTAAAAAAAATCACGTGTTAACAAAATAGAATGGATAACTGAAGTAATGTTTGTTGTACCTTTTTCTCATCATAGGGTTTTAAAATCTTTGTGGACAAATGAAATGAACAAATTTTTTAGGATGTGTTTGGTTCTAGGGATAAGATATGTTAAGATAGAGCCAACCCATCTCTATTCCTGTTTGGTTGGTGGATGAGTGGGATGGATTGGACACAGGAGAGGAAGGTCCAACCCATCCCACCAAAACGGTGGGGACAGATCTGTTCTAGAACAACCACGACACACAGAGAGGGTATCCATTTTATCTATCAAATTTATTTAAAATATACTATTTATATAAATATACATCCAATTACTTTAAGCTATTCATATATTAATCCTAGTATTTAATATTTTATTTTGGATATGAGAGGTAATCTTTATCATATCTCATCCCTTCAACCAAACAAGAAAACAAAAAGTGCATAGGAACGCGGACCACCTCTCACTTTTTAAAAAAGACAACTTTTGCATATCTCTAAACTCCAACTTACAAAAATACAATGCCAAAACTTTTGTCACCAAAACTTTGCCATTTGTCATTCCAAATACCTCTAAACAGTGCCATATTTATAAACGGAGGGACTATAAAAAGTTATCCATATTATACCTTTTATGCAATAGAAAAGAGACTCATGGAGGGAAAGCTTCTTAGTTCTTACTACTGCACTAGCAGCGCACGCGTGTATAGTATGGTTTCACAACTTTTAACCGTAATTCATAGCTGAACGCCAACCTAAGTTTCGTTGACCTCCTCTGACCCAGGCGGGTTCTACAGGGGGGTCGATTTTGGTCTCGAAGGACTCCTACCTCTAAATCTGGTCCAAATCCACTCGGCAGGCTTGGCTTGAACTATTTATATGTATTTTTATAGCTTTAGACTTAAAATGTTGATTTGTAATGTTATGATGTATTATTTATATGTTGTCCCGCTTTAAGCAAATTTTTCATATGTATGTTGAGTTTGTGGTGTTATCAAATTTTGGAACGTGGAGTAGAATCACCCAACAAAAAATTTATGGAACCACCATTGCTATGACCTAACAAATTCCCTCTACCTTATACGAGATCTTAGCGCCAATATTCAAGGTGCCAACACGTTGTAGTTCAGTATTGTCGAGGTTGTGTTAATAAAACCGTTTATCTTAATTAGTTTTTGGTATGGTCTATTTTTAAAATACGTTTTCTTAAAAGATCCATTTGGAAAAAGTTCGGGCTACAAATTATTTAGGCGTTTTCCGTTTAAAAAAATTATTTAGGCGTTTTTACACTCTTATCTGAACATATGGATTTTGCTTCCCATGACCAAGATGTCGTGCCAATATGATAGTCCCATCAAGGACAGATACTTACTGTTTCAATAATCTAGTCTGATGTGGGAAGAGTGGGATCATTAAGAAAGTGGGTGCATGCTGTCGAGCTAGTGGGATGTGTCCTTGCAAGTTGAAAGGGTAATTGAGCTCACGTTAGCTCAGTAAAAAAATTTCATTTATCTTTGCCTTGATCCCTTGAAGGCCGTGATCGTCTGATCGAGCCCGAGCATGTGATGTAATTGTCTGCACGTTGCCGCATTACTGCACAAATGGACTGGGCGTGCTTATTTTTTACCTTAAGTCGATCTCTTCGACATAAATATTTTTCTTTGATTGTTAAGATGATATCAGTATCAGTCAAAAGCCATGAAACATCGAGCTAGGCTCTGGATTGTAGAAAGATATAAATCATTTCACTCGGAGAAAAACCAAAGTGCAAGTTATTCACACAATCATGTTGGGGCTTTTGGCGTTTGTTCACTCGATAGCAATAAGTTGCCTTTCTGGTCCATCAAAAAAAAAAAAGTTGCCTTTCTGAGCCCACACTCTGACAGGCATGATGCTGTGATGAGCATGTATTTTGTTTGTTTGGAATGAGCATGCCCGTGTGTTTTGTCCTCTCAAACACTTCAAATTTATTTATTTATTTGCTGAATGCAGTTTAGCCGTTTCTCAAAGCCACTGAAGACACATTTTGGTTTGACCTATCATATATTCAGACACAACTTGCTCATGCTGTACTGGTTTGGTGAAATTCCTCAAAACACATTACGAATTCTGAATTTGCCCCTGCTTTGTTAGGTTAGCTGAAGGAAGGTTTGCAGAATTACAGAGCCTGCTTTGTTAGGTTTTGGTTGTTCATCACTTCATCCATAGCTCTGGTAGGTCGTAAATTAAGCTCGCACCTGTTGGCTTCGTTGGCTGCCTACCGTACCGGCGCATGATTGTGCATTGTATACGCTTATCCCGTGTGGCACACTCATTTGGACACCCGGGACCCAAGTTCAGCTGTCACTTTGGTCCATAGCCTGTTGCTTCTGCTGGTACCTGTGGTACGTGAACCAGGCCAGTTGTGTTGTTGAAAGTGCCTACCATTACAGTGGCATTATCAGTCCATGATCAGGCATTCAAAACAGCAATCTGTCATCTGCCGGCACGTACGTACGGCAGCGATGGAGTAGTGAGGATTTGCAAGGAGACGTCCGTGTCGGTGTCGATCTTTGCTCTCTTCATCGCATCAGCATTCATTCGTGCGATGGATTATGGAACGCGCGCCGTTGCATTCATTTGATGCGTCGTGGTCGATCGATGGTGCCCTTGCCGTCTTGCTACGCAACGGTACGTACGGTGGCGGTGGGCGGTGGCGCGGCCAACCGTAGTGCGCGGCGCGAGGTAGCTGCCATGGTGGCGACATGAACCCCGTAGTCCTGTAGCATGCAGACGAGAACGCGCCAACGCCCAGTTGGTGGCCGGCCGGTTGCTAGCTAGGAAAAAGCTACCGCCGCTGCCTTGCTGGTGAGCCGGCCGGTCTCCGGCTCCTCCGTACCGGCCGTGGCGCCGCCGGCCGCTGGGCCCCGTACGTCAGGCCGGCACGTCACGGTACGGGAGCAAGTTGGTCATGGTCGCCACCTACCACCTGCAAGATTCTCACTGCGCGCGGTAAAGAAAAAGAGAGAGAGAGCAAATGATCACCGCACCGCCAGATCGCGACGCCGTGCAGAGTTGCAGATCGCAGCGGGCAGAGTGGAGTAAGTTTCAGCGCCGCAGTTATTACCCACCACGCTGGCTATCGCCTCCGCCTCGGGATGCCCGTACGCCTGTGGCCACCACCACCACCACCACACCACCGCGATTCATTTCGGTATTAAACGCCCACCACGCCGCGGGGGCGGACGGACAGCAGCACGGCCAGACCACGCCGTGTCGCGGGGGCGCGCGCTGTTGCACCCGCCATTTCTAATACCCATCCCGGCCGCCGCTCGGGCCGACGCTGCGCCGTGCATTGCGGTGGTGGTGGCGGTGGAGACGGCGATTGATCTGCTCGGTGGAGGAGATGCGGGTAGGTGCCGGTGAGGTCGGCGGAGGTGGACGGGAGAGGATGGTGGTGAGGAGGGGGTGGAGGAGGGAGGAGGCGGAGGGGGGAGGCGCCGGCGGCGGGTGCTCGGCGAGCTCGACCAGCCGTGGTTCGTCCCTCTGCGACTCGGTTAGTGATCCCTTCATTGCTCCTGCGTTGCTCTCTGGAGCGCCCTTCCGATTGCATTTCCTAATCCTCTTCTCCCATGTCGCGGTAAAAATGAGGAACTTTTGGGCACCCGAGGCGACAAAAGATGCCATTTTTGCGGAAATTTTAGGTGATTGGTTTTAAGTGATTAGAATGTGACGTTCGTTTCATGATGCCAATGCAAGAAACATGAGACAACAAATCAGATACTGTAGTGTAGGTGTACAGCCGAGGAAACCAATGGAGACAAACAAAAAGGTGGTCTTGGCAAATATTGGACGCTTGCACGGAAAGGGGATTGAGCTTTTCGATAGCAAAAAAAAAATATGATTTTTTCGGGAATTCTTTTCTCACTTCAGTTATAGATTGTTGCTTTTCAAACTGTGACTTCACTTCACTAGTTCATTGTTCATACAGTAGGTTCCTGTTGCTTTTGTCCAAAACAATTTCTGGACAGTTTTTCTAAGACAATTGTTGGTGCAGCCTTTGCCCAGCTTTGTGCGGCAACGTGGTGGGCCGGGTTCAGATCTAGAGCTCGATGGGTTGCGCACTTCCTCCTCCAATGGTGAGTGCAATGTGGCGGCACACAGCTCAGTGCTTGTACTCTTACTGTTGTTGCTTGTGAATGCTCTCGCTGTGCACACCTTTACAGCCCATAAAAGTTGAGGGGCTTTCGTGTTCTTCAGCTTCCTCAGGGTCACATGAGGAGGATCACGGGCCAGTAGGGCGGGCAGTGAAGGAAGAGGGGTGGATACAAGTCCAGGGACCGATCAAGAATCCAGCTCACCGTTCTGCCGGAGGTAACGTTCATGAACTTGGTGATGGTGTAGGCAGGATTTTCATGTGTGTCATTCTCTCATGCCTGCATGGTGTTTGATAGAATGCCAAGACCAGCGGTATCGGCTGGGGTCTGTTCTTTTCCATGGTAAGAATGAGCGGAAGCAGCACCCGGCGTCTATTGATTTTGGTTGCCCCAGTGTTGATAGATCCTCCACACATTCTCCGGGTTTCTTGGTCAGCGGTGCCGGTGTGATGAACAAGGGATTGAGTGAATCGTCGCAAAATAAATTAGGTGCGCCGGCCAGCCCAGGAACACCAAGCCACAATCGTCAGGGTGCAACAGTTGTTGGGCTTCAGCAGGGTTGGAATTCTGAAAAAGTAGCCCTGTCTTCAAACGGGCAAAGAAGGCACTCAGGCAACAGCATGGTGCCACCTCATAATACTGGGAGAACGTTGCCCTCAAAATGGGAGGATGCAGAGAGGTGGATCTTCAGTCCAAATCCAAGCAATGCACTTGGGAGGACCTCAATCCCACAGTCGCGACGACCTAAGGCCAAAAGTGGACCTCTTGGACCTCCTGGCAGATTTGGTGAGCCATACTCATCCGCTTCATCATCGTCATCTTTGCTTGACACCGGGAGAGTAGGAAACCTCACAGCGAACTCACCTTTCTTGTCTGGGGTTTTGCTACCTGAACATGTTTGTGGATCCAGTAGCCATGCTGGAAGGGGTCTAAGTGACGTATCTGGTGAGGACAGCAGCAATGGCTTGGGAATCAGGTCTGGTGGAGCAAATGGTGCACATCCTGCTGTGTGGTCTACCGGAGTTTGCCAAAAATTGGATAGTGCAGTTCAGTTATCTCAGTCATTGCCTTCTTCCCAAGAATCAACTCAAGGTATCTTTGTTAAGTACCATTTTTACCCGTACTTTGTGTGCTTATTAGTTAGTGTTGGAGTACTAATGCCAAATGGAAGAGTAGAAAACAATGTTTCTTGATTACGTTGTTTGTTTGCTAAATAAAGTAAATGTTGAAGAGTTCGAGTTAACTATACAAAATATTAATTAGACTTGGTAGGATAGCTATTAATTAGACTATTAGCATGTTGGTAGCCAACTTGATAGGGTAGCTATTAATTAGACTACACTCACAGGTAAATCTTTCACCTTATGCAGATAATGCTCAAAATTTAGAAACTAGTAGCTATTATTCAGAAACATTTTCATGTTTGCAGCTTGCACAGATGAACAGAGAGAAATCACAACAGACTTGACCACCAGCAGTAAACCTGCAATTTTGAGAAAAGATGTGGCAACACAGACCAGCCCTGAGCGCAGCAGGTCCTCTTCTCCTAGCGGGAGGCCTTCATTTTCCCGCTCGCTATCAGCACAGCAAGTCAAGGAGTTGGAGAGCTGTTTCTCTAAGCTTGAAATAAGGGATGTGCAGATGGATGATAGGGTGACTCTGACCAGGTGGTCCAAGAAACATGTCACACGAGGCTCTGAGAATTCTACAAACATTATAGAGTGGAAGAAAAGGACAGTGGAATCTAAATCTTCTGCCTGGGAAGTAACAGAAACTGCGAAGTGTATATCAAAGTAAGGGCTTGCTATTTCTGTTGATCCTTGCAGATAGAAGTATTTTGCCTGACCTTTTTTCAGGCATACAATTAGTTTCTGCATATCACTATACCAGTACTAGACTATCTAGCTAAATTATACTTATAGAACACTACGCATAACTAATAAATGACTGAAATTGCCAAGAGGGTTTTCTAAATAAGCTAAATATTAAAGAAAGAAGAATGTGCAGGGGTAATGCACTTATCTGTTCTACAGCGTTTATCTTAGTCATTGTCGATAACTCAATGATAGTTTTGAATTTTCTATTACATCTAAGACCATCTCATTTTTGAAGTTTGAGATGAAGTATACCTTTTGCATTGGTTTCAAGTGTTCAACTACCATGCTACTCATCACTTCATCAGCTCTATTTGAGAACTGTATAATTTGGAAGTTTGGAATTGACCCTGCCTTATCTAAGTCAATCATCTAATATAAGAGTTTGAGCTGCAATAATTTACTATGCTTTATCAAAACTCTCCATTGCTTCTAAGGATTGAGGGAGAGGAAGCAAAGATGACTGCATGGGAGAATTTGCAGAAGGCAAAAGCAGAGGCAGCAATTCAAAAGCTCGTGGTGTGTTGTTTCTTCTCTCTGGCTCTTCTAATTCAGTTTCTTCCTCTCCTGCATGTATCTAACTTTTTTTCCTGATTTTAGTGCTAATTGGTGAACCTACATTTGCTATGTACAGATACTTTCTTCTTTGCCGCTCAGAATTGTGTCATCCATTCGATTCATACATTCTGTTATGATTTTTTCAGATGAAACTCGAAAAGAAACGATCATACTCGCTGGAGAGGATTTTCAATACCCTCAGGTCTGCTCATAGGAAAACACATGTGATACGCAGCACAACCACCACAAACCTTGATCAGCACATCTCCAGGACTGTGAAAAGGCCATCACACCTAAGCAAGAATGGCCAGATGAGTTCGCTAAGTGGTTGCTTCACTTGCCATGCATTCTAGTTCGGTTTTATTATACATTCAAGTAAGACCGACTTCCATTTTTTTCAATATTAACAAGAAGCTTAATAACTTCTGTAGTTACATTTTTATACCGCCATGTGCTTTACTTTTTGTTTGGAAGTAAACACTATGTGCTTAGTTAACTCTCATTGGATCGACTTTTTTTTCAGACGGTGTTGTCACTTTCGAGGTGAAAACTAGAGGGGAGAAATAGAGGCTTTTTAGTATAGATTACAGATAAGCCCTAGCAGGGGAAACCGAGGCTCTCAACTTATATATCCAGTGGTCACACAGGAGTTATTCTGCCCGGGAACGAAAGGAAATTGACGCAGAGGACAGGAATCAGATGTTACTACACACTTTGTGAAGTATATGATCTATTTTGTATCATCACATGTAATAATAAATCTCTGTTCATACTCTTCCAGGCGCAGTGATGATATCATAAAAACTAAAAAAGTTAATTCCATATCAAGTCCTTTTTTACGGTATTTTTTTTATCCACTCTAGAACGCGCTGTCCGCTTGTGGTTCAAAACTTGAACCAGAATACTGTAGAAGGGTACCATGATCGGCTACGTTTTTTAGAGTACATATTATTCCCTGTTTTTTCTCAACTTCTGTGCGCACGCTTTGTGCTAAACGATGCGTTTTTAACAAGTTTCTATATATATAACCCTATCATCTCACCTTTCTAAAATAGACTTTTTATTTTCTATTAGTTAAATTCATCATTTTCACTATTAAATAACTACTATCACTTTCATCCTTCATCTATAAAAGAACAGAGCCAATATGTTCTTTTTTTAATCAGCTTTGTACATAACGAATGCTCACCTGGAATTGGCATTTTTCTACAATTGTTTGGTGTGTACATATCCTCAACATTACCTGTTTGGACGGGGTTGATTTGGAATTGACATAATTAACAAATTTCATGTGAAATTCTTATCTTCAAAACACCCATAAGAAGTTCACTTCAAAGTCAAACACTCATAAGCTCACCTCAAAGTCACCACACTTGGGTGAGAGGAAGGGACGTAGTAGAAAAGCACGTAAAATGAAGTATCTCATTAATAAACAGTAAAATAAATATTACCTATTGTAAACTTGACAAATAAATTAACATGATTTTTCAACTTAAAATAAATTAACATGATTTTTCAAGTAAGTTTTAGACATAAACTTTTTAAAAACACAGTCTAATAGTTTAAAATGCGTGCTTCCGTCTTCTCTTCCAAAAGAAGGCAACATAGGAGTGAAAAGTGTATGGAATTTCTTGATTCTATCTTTTTATTTTGGGTACCGATAGTTTAGTATTTTGCCTGACCTGAAATTGAACAAAAATGACGGGATTTTTTTTACCGTTCCAACTATATACAGTTCTATTCTGAAAAAGTTATAGTACTAACAATCCACTACAATAAAAAAAAAGCAACATAGTACTAACAATTCACTAGAATAAAAAAACAAACTAAAACCGTTGTGTTACCATCACTGCGTAGTAGTTAGCTACTCAATTATTTTTTAAGGGGTAATTGTCGCTTATGCTTATTATAATGGCTAATCAGCGATTATAAAATAAATTTTGGTAAAACTTATAGATGTATACTTAGCAATTTAATACAAATGCCAAAAAAATTATGATAAAAAACCAAAATCAACTTCAAAATTATGTTTTAAAATTTAAATTTTTGCTAATGCTCATAACTGTTCAAGGGTTAACTAAACTGAAGGATAAACAATGGAGTTCGGAATGAATAATCTGTTGCTGGTCCAACCCGATGGCAAACCATTATGTGGCCTCGGATACAATTATAAGAAAAACCAGTCCTCACAAAGTAAAATTGGCCGTCTGAATATCTTGCCTGTTAAATGTAAGAGAAAGAAAAGTAATAGCTAGCACACAAGTTACAACATGGAGCAAAATTAGTTTTAGATAATAGTACATGTTACAACATCGAGTACATTATGGGTTGGCGGTGTTGCCGGTGTTGTAGGCGGCGTCAGCAGACGATGTGTCCATGTCATTCAAGCCAAGCTCCTCATTCTGGTCCCAGTTCCTCGCATACTCCTCAACTGGAAAATTTACAGAGAACAATGCGTTGAGCACGTCAGAATTGCAGCAATAATGCACGTTATTCCAGAAGATATTATTAGTACCGCACAAATATGTTCCATAATTCACATCAAATACTTGAGACTCTGGGAACCTCACCATTTGGTTAAGCATTTAGACTCAAGAAACGAGCTCCTATGTCAAAGACAATCAAGTATATAATCCAAATAATTGATTAAGCTAACTTACTGGTTAGCTGGCTGTCATCTTCTATAGAATCTGTAGCTGGAGCAACAAACGAAGCTGCCAATCCATCATCGATGATCAAAGTCCATGGCTCTTGTAAACTAAGAAGCTGAAAATACACATATGTAATAGTATTAAGATAGCTGTGCAGAAGATACAAAAAAGTTAACAGTTAATAAGCTGCAATTGAATCCAGATGGAAGGGAACACCCAGAATAGTGATGAGGACTTTAGTACCAACCTCCACTCTCAAGTTTAGCATAACAAACAGGTAAGAAAAAAGAAGAAACATGCGGATGTAAAAGCCTGATGTTATTTTTCAGCATTATCAAGGAAACAACTAGTGCCATATTTTAGGCAGTACGATTTTGCTCAACTGAGACAATCAGAAAGAAACTCCATCAAACTACAGAAAATTTGGAAAGAAAATAAATGATGAAACAGATAAAAACCTTGTACAGGAAACAAATTACCCACCTTGGATAATCTATCCTTGAAATCCTCCCATTTCTTCTTTTTCCATTCCAGTGTGCTATCACCCAACTGGAATCCATGCACTCTCTCCAGAGCTGTCACCTCAATATAAAGATATCTATTTCAGTTCACAAAACTGTATTGAATAAAGAACCTTTCACAGATTTCATTGAATAAAGAAGTTATCTCTGAGCTTTATCTACAAGTGCAATGGGTGCTTGCAGCTACTCGCCTACTCCCTCCGGCTATGAAAAGCAGTTCTTTTGGACATGCATCCAGTCAAACTTTCTAAATATCAATATACTTCATCATAATGTATAGGACTATAGATTTGTCTCAAAACATAATAATAAGACTAATTTTTATTGGGTTTACAAATATATTCCAACAGAAATTATTAGTCAACTATACGTTTTGAAGACTGTATCGATGCCCAAAACAATGTGTTCTATGACTGGGTGAGTGCTAATGTTAGGGGGAAAAGCTTGTCAGCATACCATGTACATGATCTTGAACTGCCAAACTTCCTTATAGTCCATTTTGGTGTTGAATATAAGGGAAAAGTAGTAAATAAGTGAGATGAGGCACCTACCCTCACATATTTTCACAATTAGACCTTCAACTGTTGTAACAATACCACCCAATGTTCCACTTGCTAGCTCCAACTCGAGTTCAGGTACTTTCACACCAGCTGAATCTGACTGAAAAAAGGAAAACTCCAAATTAACAAAATCGTGTATCAAACTTGATCACACCAAAATGCAACTGAAGTATGCATCTAAAGAGTAATCCTACATTGGAAAGCATTATTTCTGTCCTTACGCTACAAAAGGAAATTAGGTTTAACTCATCAAGTTCTTTACTACAAGGGCACCCGATCTCGTAATGGGGAATATGGTTATTTATATCCTTTTGCCCGCTGAAAATAGGGATTTTGACTTACAAAACAAACTAGCATGCAATGCGAAAATAAACACCATCAAACAGAGCAAAATTTCTGACCTTTATGACATCACGTGTAAGATCTTTTCCATTTTGCACATGTAGTGTAATTTTCTTTCCTTTGGCTGGGATTTCACCACCAGGTTTCAACTGATTGAACAAAAAAACCATTGTTAGTTCGGAGTTGTCACCAATGTACAGCATTTTTTCTAAAAGAAACACATGTATGACAATGGAAGTCTGGTACTGACCTCTGAGTTGCGATAGCCACACATGTCACATGTTGTTGCCATAACAATAACCTCACGAAAATATGGGATTTCTAACCAAATGTCAAGGATCAGACACTATTGCAAATATTGATTATTAGCAGTGCAATAAATCACTGGAGAGCATGTTAAAACTATGATATTATTTATCCTTGGCAATATGACATAACACATAAAACATGCACGTAGCCGTAAGAACATTCTAAATTAAATATACTAAATATTCCGTATTCTCCTGTTTTCCAAGAGACCAGCATTGGTCACAAATTCAAACAAGGATATAGAAACATTACTAGGGGTGTAAGTAGGGGTGGCCATTCAGTCTTGATCTCGGTCTTTGGTCTTAACTAAATTTCAGTCATTAGAAACACAGGACTGATCGGTCTTGACAAAAAATGACGACCGAGTAATTCGGCCTTGGTCCCAGTCATGACCTTCAGCAACAAGTTCATAGATGCAAAAGATATCATAGAAATTTTCAACGATTTCATATCATAAAATTCACAAAAAAAATGCGAGCATGACCGATTGGATTGCATGCATCGGGGGAGTAGGGATGTGAAAATTAGGGTTTACTCCTATTGGACCTAGTGGGTTGGAGATTGCATTTGGGCATTTTTGATCTATTCTATCTTTTCGGTTAACTGGAGGGACTAACCAAATTGACCGAACAAAAATCGGTCTTTCACTACCTTAGACCGAATTTATGACCAAAATTCTTGGTCGCGGTCATTTTGGTTTGGCCTTCGGTCTCTTTCTTGCCCACCCCTAGGTGCAAGTGGGATGACCAGCAAACCCACTTATAGATCAATTAAGTGGAAAACATGTGGGCCAACCCACTTAATTGGTCTATAAGTGAGATAACAGGTCATCCCAATTACACCCCTAAACACTAAAATGACCTAATTGACTGTTTCTGAGATTATTGATACATGTTAACATTAAACATACTCTCTCTCTCTTTTTTTTTTTACTTAAGAGTCCATATAGAAACAGTGAACAAAAGGTGAAAAGGATACTTGTAGCAAAGAAACGAGTGACACACTCAGTTCCACAGGCCCCACATGTTGATGGCAAAGTATCAACCTGACCAAGTAAAAAGAAGGCATGAATAAACAAAGTCTTGAACAAGATAATTGCCAGGAAGCTGAATAAAGCATACCTCTTCTGGTGCTGAATATCTGCACAGCGCTGCAGCAACTTCATCGGGGTTTCCCTGAGCTATAGCACGCCGACCTGCAACAGCTCCAACTGAACCATGGGGCTCCTTTTGCAACACCTCAGAGTTTCCTTCCACTGTTGAAGAATTGCTAACAGGTTGCTCCCTAGGTTCTTCTGTAGGTGGTTCAACAAGAAAACCAAGTGCTGCTTGTTGTTCACGTGTCCTTTCATAGAATTTCACAGATAGCAAAGGATCTGATGAAGGTGCATTTCTGCAGGAAGATTGGTCAATGTGTGTCAAAGTAAAGTATAATCACTTCAAGCATGTGGTGATCTAATAGAAACACATAGAGTATCATCTTGCCATGCACATCATGCAGGAAAACTCCACAGCACAAGTATAGGCCCCTTGAGCATGCTAAATGAAGCTAGAAATAATATCATTATATAAACATAAAGAAAGAGAACCAAAACAAATGTGTTGAACACTTGGGACATTATCCTTCATGTAAAAGCAACTCTAAAAAGAACCTATAAAGTAACATCAAACAAACTGAATTCTGGAGGTTACAGATAATCTTACGGGTTTTCAATGAAGCTATTTCCAGCAGGATCATCAAGAACAAAAGTGAAAGAAGCTTCTCCTAATCCAAGAGATCTTAATTTTGTTAAAAATTGATCGATAGCTTCAGCCTTTTGAGGATCAACTTTCTGTAGAACAAAATAGAGATTAGTGTATCACTATGTGGCACAATTTAAGTTCCAGACCTACGGATATGATCACTGAGATTCACCTTTCTTTCATCTTGAAGTGCCTGCAGCTCATCAACAGCTCGCATAATAATGCCTTCCACCTAATTCATGAGGAAAAATGCTTAGAGAACTAGCACCATATATACTTTTTTTTAAAAAAGAGTTTGATATGAACATTTTCAAAGATATACATGCAGAAAGAAATGGAGCATACTGTTGAAAGTGATCCACGCTGAGCTTCTGGAGGGATCTCAAAGTCCAGTTCTGGAATCTACATGCCAAATGTGAAGTTAAAGATAAATCATATTACATATATTTGTAAATGCATCAGCAAGAGCAAGATCGGCATACCTTAATAGTTGCTGAATCAGATTTCACAACCTGACGGTTCAGTATCTGTGCGAGTACTGATTGTTAGTTATCAAATTAACATATGATGAGAACGATTTATTACTAAAATTACAAAACATGGACAGAAAGCAGCATGCATGTGTATTTGAATTTTGAATTATTGCAGAGTTTATGAAGAGCATTAAGGAAAGCACCAATGACGAGCAAAGAAAAGAAAAGGCATAGGTGCCAATTATCTCAGCAAAATCTTGCTTGGACATACAGGACAGAAGAATAGATCTGCGTACTTCTACAGTCTGATTCCTCACGTGCAATGACTAATCAAGTAATCATGATTTTGTAGTTTGAATCAGTTTTGTGTTCTTGTCTAGAATTCTTTCAAATCCATGAAGTACGTTGCAATCTATCACAGGTCTTAGATTGGAATAGGTTCTAGAGATCTTTGTGAACATCCTAACTAAATTTCATCAATTTTGGTCAAGGTATGATCGGATATTCCACGTTCATCCTAAAAAGGTTTCCAGGTTGCACTTTTTAGTTGGTAGACTGACTCAGCAACTAGTCAAACAATGAGAGGCCCAGTCAGCTGAAAGTTCAACAGATATTTTTATTTTTGGGGTGAATTTCTTCATTAGAAATACCGGTGCAAATAGAAACATTGCAGTGAAGTACATAGGGATTCTAACGAATACCTCCACACTCTACTCACAAGTTGTAACCTTCAGAATGCTGAAATCATATCATAAGGAAAATTTTGAGCTAACCAAAAGAATAAGTTTTGAGGTCTGGTTTATTTTATACTCTCTACGTTTTACAGTGTAAGACTTTCTAGCCTTGACCAAATTTATATGATGCTAATGAATCTAGATGTAAGACTTTTTAGCCTTGACCAAATTCATATGGATGCTAATGAATCTAGACACATATACAAACCATATACATTGATCAATGAATGAATCTAGACAAGGCCAGAAAGTCTTTGCAACATAAAAAGGAGGGTGTAATTACAATAGAAGCTTGATTACAATGATTTCTTACCCAGAGAAACACATTACTCTTTAATCTCTCATGGATACTCATTTGGCCATCATTCAGGTTCGTGTCTTAGCAATTTCTTAGCCAGCTTGAATAGGCACATACTTCAATGAGCTATATCTATATATTGATTAGGTGATAAGAAATGCAGAAATCAATGAAAGACAGGATTTTCTTAAGGTTTGACTCTGTTACTTTCTAATCCTCATTAAAAGAAATATTCGTCGCCTTCAAGAGTAAATATTATCCTTCATGTTGTTGATATCTATCAAGAAAAATGAAGTTCTTGTGGGCCATTTGGGGTTGGTTAGCTGTGAAATGTGACTATCAATATTCAACAAGGTGGGATAGGTGAGCGAACAAAGAAACGAAAACTCGCCAAACCCGGTGAGGATTCAGGGGGTCATGTTACTAATCAGATTACATGACACGGCACAGCTAAGTGCAGCACTCACCATAGAATACTAAACGGGTGACAACATTAAAACAGCCATGCTACAGAACCATACCTCGTTCTGTCCACGCAGGACCTCCAAACGGTAACAGCATCCCTTTGGCTGGAG
Organism: Oryza brachyantha; assembly: GCF_000231095.2. Taxonomy (NCBI): domain Eukaryota; kingdom Viridiplantae; phylum Streptophyta; class Magnoliopsida; order Poales; family Poaceae; genus Oryza; species Oryza brachyantha. Next base: position 14,381,639 of record NC_023170.2, read on the forward strand.
TTGTCCAGCAAACTGAACCTCATTGTTCCTAGCACAGAAAATTACACCAAATCAAGATACCACCCAGCTCTACTAGCCGTAGACTTGTACCAGTGGACTCACAGATGGACAATCTCATTACCTCTCGCCACAATGCGGGCACTCGAAAGCCATCAGAACCACCTGCAGGTTTACAAATGTGAATTTGACAGCGCTCTCCAATGAGAACAGCAAGCAGCCGCCAATGAGCACGGCTAAGAGAGCAAGCTCACCTCCCGGAAGTGCGGAATCATAGTCAGCAGAAGCCTTGTGGTGCCCTGGCCACAGAAACGCACAAGTCTCAGCACTCACTACAGCCAAACCAAACTAAAATACACCAAAATAATAAGAAGAAGAAGAAGAAGAAGAACAGAGCGATTTAGGCAGGCACCGCAAGGGCCCTTACGTTGTCGCCGCAGCGCATGCAGAGGGACTCGATCTCGTGGAGCGGCGTGGCGTGAACCTCCTCGTCGTCGCCCGCCGACTCCGCCGCCGAGCGGAGGTCCACCACCACGCGCGCTTCCTCCCCGGAGCCCGCCATGGCCGCCGCCGCCGCCGCCGCTGCAGGACGCTGGTGGATAGCGTGGGTTCTAGCTAGTGCCCTCGCGAGCGAAAGGAGTGGAGGCTTTCGCTCTCGCGATCTCTCTCGGCTTAGCTCTCTGCCTGGTTCGCGTGTGGTGCCCGCGGAGTGGAGCTCTGGCCTCTCTGGTGGCTTCGCGGCGGGAGGGGGACGGAGGAGAAGGGAAGGGAAGACGCGAGGCGAGAGAGACCTAGGAGCCTCTGGAGTCTGGAGATGGGCTGGGCTCATCAAACCAGATGGATTTAGGCCCATGTGTTAGTGGAGTATTCCCTACGTATGACTCTTTGATCCATGTTTAATCTATTTTCGTTTTATTAAAAACTTACACATTTATTTTATTGTTATTGTATTTTTATTTAATGTATTTTAATTATAAATTATATTTTTATATATGTATAAAATTCTTAAATAAAATGAATGGTCAAATGCATGCTAAAAATATAATTGTTATTTATTAGAATAAGGAGGGAGTACTAATAAATATTAGTGCTTATGAAACCAGACAGGGGCGGGGGTTTCTTGGAACCTGGTAAAAAAAGTTAGGTAGAGTTTAGTTTTTTTTACCATATATTTATCAATAGCACAATTTTCGATCTAAATTTAGAACATCTGTAACAATCTGAACTTGATTTAAAGCGTAAAAAACAAATGTGCGAAGCAGATAGGACAGGAGGGATGGCACTGGGCGGTTAATTTGTGCCACCCCTCGAAAATTATCTCATCCTTTTTATCCCTTATAAGATTAGAGATAGGGGCGAGGAGTCGGTTAGCAGGTTATGTATACGTGGTCAGCTAGAGTCGCTTAAAAATTATACATGGTTATTTAATTAAACTAGAGTTAGCTATGGTTATCCATGGGTTAATCTACATCCATTCATACCACCCTATCTTTTCAACCTTAAATTTAGAGTTAATTTTAGGTTTTATTATCATAGTTTATTTTTCAACCTAGACTTAAAAACACATATATAAAAATTTTATTTATAAACTATTTTTCATTTGTAAATATGATATTTGGTTTTTACTTAACAAGTGAAAAGATGACCCTGCTATATTACACGGAAAAACTATATATAACCACAAACTACTCATTTTGAGATTACATGGAAAAAAGCACACAATCCACCACGCGCTCTAATTCACACCTCCTACAACACGCCTGAAATGCACTAATTTGTCTCCCTTCACTCACCCACATCACGAGAGATCATACTCTTACAAGACAAGTTATGCCACACTTTGAACGTCCTCTTGTAATAAATAACAAGAACCTATTTTGCGTTAAAAAAAATTAAGACCGTGTTTGGTACAGAACAACTCCAAATCCGAGATATATTAGAGTTGGGTATTTCTAGATCCTAATCCATAGATCTTCATCCATAATTACATTGATAACATATTCATGAATCATTTTGTTTCTATTCTTGATAAAAATATAAAATTTTAAACCTCTACTTTAACTTACATTTCTAAATTCTAACATGGTTTTGGGGTCTAGAGCGGTGCCAAAGAGGGCCTAATATCAGCAATCGTTTGCCGGCACCGTAACAAACTAACAACAGATAAGTTAGTAAAACAGGACTACCTTGTTGCCCAACTACTGAAGCCAAGCAACGCACATGTCACTTTTAAAGTTTCAATCACGTCACCATGCGAGTAAAAAAGTAAACACGCTACAGTCGCATGTTTGCACATCTATCGAGCCAATTGAGGGTGAGGGCATCCAGGCAACAAAATTGCTGAACAGAGGTTTGAACTTTGAAGCTGAATCGACGCTGTAAACATTTTGTTGCAGGCTGGACAAAATGGGTTCATCCTTGAACGTCACATTGAACATGATATCTTCTTCTGATAGTGCACATACAAAATATCAGTCAAGCTTAAGGTAATCATCACTTGATCAATTGCAATATTTAGATCATGTCAACTGAAGGAACAAAGATAATATGCAGCATATCAGCCCATATCCTACAAATGGATTTATCTATGCAAATTAGGTGGGTGGGGGGTAGCAAAAACAATTGTTAGGAAAGAAGGTGCACAACGAAGATGTGGAATTTAACATGGAAACCCTTACGGTTACGGGGAAAAATCACGAGCGTTGACCAGCAATAACCACTATAAGAAGATAATTACAACGCAAAGAAATACAACGGGCCATCAAGGGGAAATCTAAGGAGACGATTGTCTGACTTTTTCATGAAAAAACCAAACAGCGTATTTGTAAACGAAAAATAATTTGTGAATAATTTTTTTATATATGTATTCTTAGCGATCTAAAAACAAAGGCTAAAAAAAACCCGAAAATCAACTCCAAAATTAATATTGAAAATTTAAATTTTGGCTTATAAGCATAAGAATAAACGAAAAGAGGGTTCTAATAGTAAAATACTAGAAGTCATATTAGGAACCTAATATTATAATCCGAATATATTGTATATGAAAATTTGGATCATATATCTAACACCAATGTTTTAACAACACCATACCGCTAAATTATCATTTTTTATATCCAACACGCAATAGCATTAAATTATCATTTTACAAGTTATAATGCTAGACTTATCTTTTCAATGAACAGAATGTGGTGTTCATAGTCCTAACAATCCGAGAAAAGATCATTTTTGTCAAAGCTAAAACATTTATGCCTATCACCATCGAATAGAACTTACCAGTTAGTAATCCAACTGTGTCATTATGTGCTAACAGATCATATCAGAATGAATTGACCTCCACCTGATCTTCCAATGTAAATTTGGCCTATCCCAACAAATATAGTGGAATGATTTCCATCCAGATGTCCAACGATGCAACAGAGGAATATAATGCTGTCTCAGGAAGAGTTGCAGACCCAGAAAAGGACAAGGTGAAGAAAACAAGACACCTTTTGTCTTGAGCATAGCTAGCACAACTAAATGTCTCCTCTTTGCACATTACAGAGGGCCAGAAATTGTGCGTATATCAGCTCTTGGGGTAATCAAAAACCATGCCATTTGCCACGCCTTTGGCTCGTCCATGGCCAAAGAATTTTTTTATAATAGCCAGTGAAAAATCAATGACTGTCCCAAGCCCCATCCCAGTAATCAAATTTCCATCAATCACAACCTTTGATCGGTCAATAACATCACAAGTGAGCTGATCGACTATGGAAGGATGAGCTGTCACTGATTTATCCTGATTAACAATTTCAATCGCAGTTATTGACCATATCTAGAGAATATAACTTAAGATGCCAAGAGTTTTTAGTTCCAAAATGTCACCTGGAGTAAACCCTGCTTCTGCAAGATCATAGGAGAAGAACAGATCCCACCATACATCCTACCTGTTTGCTTTTGTTCCTTGAGTAATTTCTTCAGAACTCTGGACTTGTGCAGCCTCTCAGCTCCAGAAGGTCCTCCCTAGACAATGCCAAGAGATTCACAGAATGAAACTAGAACTAAAATAAGTGAGCATATTAGCTGAAGAAGCACAGAAAGGTGAAATAAAGCTTGCAAATATACACACTTGAAAAGGCTGAAATTTTAGCTAGATGGCCATCAAAGTCCCTGATAGTTTTGAAAGTCTAATGACCCCAGTGCGTCCCTGATAGTTTTGAAAGTCTAATGACCCCAGTGCAGCACCCAAGAAACGTGATAAGAAAAGGAAAATGAGGATAGGAATTGGCATTGTGCCTTTTTTGTGCTCAGTACTCAGTAGAGGACTAAGATTTAAGACAACCAGCAATCCCTCCTCCAAACATCTGTTTCTTTTAGCGCTCATGCCTTTGTTTTGGATCCTCTTCTTTTACATCAATTGGATGTGGATTATTTTCATTATCATGTTATAGAATAGCGAGGTCCAGTTATATCACATACAAAAAGGCCTTACAAAAAGGATTTTCGAAAAGATCAGATAATTCTAACAATCGCCAAGAAATTTTTTTTACCAACTTGATGGTAAGAAATTCTGGGACCAAACTATTTACTTTGTACAGCCAACCCACAATATTTAGTGCATAAAGGAACAGATGTGACTATGAACCATGCACATGTCGAGATACAAATATACTTAAATAAAGTTGCAACACGAATCCAAGAAATGTTTTCATATATTTCTATTTCCCTGAAACAAAAAGAACGCCTGAGAGAACATAAGAAACTACTATACTAAAATTGATTGGGATATCTTAAAGTCCTAAAGGCTATTGGAGACACACACAGCTAACCAAATGTAAGGATTTAGTGCTAAGTATACTTGTTTTTTCATTTTTTTCTTGAGCCAATACACAATTTGGTATTAAGATCAAGTCCTACACATAAAACTGCTCAGTATGGCTGATCATGCATGTTAGGAACACACTTCAGAATGGACTTACTTTTATAGTAACATAAAACTACATAAAAGATAAGGTCAAAAGCAAGCATCATGATGGTGATGGGAATTTATAACTGTTCATGAACCAGCTAAATGAAGATATCTTAGAGGAGCAGCAATGAACTTTTTTTTTCAGCATTTATGATATCCAAACGAAAAATATGAAATGAGTAATAGCTTACTGGAAGGATTATTAGATCATATTTTAAGGCAGAAGCATCTAAAATGGATTTATCAGCAACAATCCTCATCCTTTGGGACCCAAGAATACTTCTTGATTTTTCAACCGATGCCAACACCACATTTACTTTTGCTCGCCGCAAAACATTTGCCAACATTATTATCTCCATCTCTTCTGAACCATTTGCAATTGGAATGAGAACCTGTTCCAGAAGTCAAAAGCTGTTATATCAACTAACAGAATGCTAGATCAGCAGGCCACATGCAACCAAATTAAGCTTTACAACATCAAGCATGCATCTTTTACCTGTCAACTGTTCAATAAAACATTGCTACATTTCATATCTTTATTTTATTAGTAAGCTCCCATATTCATTTTGCACTAAAATATAAGGTAAAGGATGGTACCCTAAATAAATATGACACAACTCATAATTGTTTTATGTACTTACATGAGGATTGTGATCAGACGACCACTCAATTTCGTTGACTTCAATACTTCTTTCAAGATTATCATCAACGTCTGTCATCTATAAGAGAGCACACATTAATCGAACAGAGATCAACACCTATTTTTTGTGTTACAATGAAAAATAAATAGAATTGTCATTTAAAATATTATACTTGACTATGCAATAACTACAGAATCATAAACATACATGAGTATTGCACTAAATATTGCAGAACTGAGATGACCCTTGAAATATTAGAGATGATTATATAATAATTGCACAATTACCAACATGAATTAGTGTTAGTGTGTTATGATGAAAAACACGACAGCTGGAAAACATAGCACAGAAATTTCCCAGCATAGCCAACTGAAAGATAGTAACTAGTAAGATTTACCAAAATAAACAAAATTGCAGAACATTTACTGACACATGAAGAATTAGACTTTGAAGATAGTTATCTTATAAACTAGAAAACGGAATGTAATAAAGAAGTGAAGGTTCTCTTGTTGCAAACCAAAGTGGTGTCCATATCTTCAGCTGTACAAGGGCCAAACAACTGCTCTACAAATGATAAAGCAAATTGAAATGATGTCCCTGGTCCACGGCTTGTTGTGAGCTCTCCTGAAACTTGAACATTTGATTCAACAGCTCGGAATGTTGGGAGATCTTCTATAAAGGATGGGTGACAAGTGATCTTGCAAGCCAAAAGAAAAGAAGCAATATCAACTAAAAATGACAATTCTTGATTTAATAAATTCAGTCACATTGTGAAATGACCACCTTTTTTCTCTTGTGGAGACCCCACGGCATGAGAACAACAGCTGGTGCAGCACATATAGCACCGTACAATCTTTTCTCCTCGGCCTGTCTAACTGTGATCCTCTGAAGGATCTCACTGTCTCTCAACCGCACTGAACCAGGCATTCCACCCTGAACGCGTTATCAGATGAACCCAAGATGAGATTTTGGACATTGACAGTATGTGACAATATGGCAAATGCATAACATCACATGTTAACGAAAGGAGTCAGAGCGACAGAAAAACGTCAGATATCATCAGTAGGAAAATTGAGTAAATGTGATAGATCACCCTTTGCAGTGCTAAAAATAATGTATTTGAATTATGTTTTATAGAAAGACTGGAATGCTCTTGAAAATTAATTCCTACTGCTAATGTCAATAGCCGTTACCACATAAACAGAGATACTGGTTGGCACGAGAACAGGTTAGGTACCGGGAGAGCCACAAGGTCGAACACCTTGTCGGCACAATCGGCAATGGGCTTGTCAGCAACGATGCGGGAGCCACACGAGGCCTCCACCTCGAGGCCATCCTCCACGGAGGCCAGCGTCACGTCAGCGCCGGCTCGGCGGAGTACGCCGGCAAGGATGACAGCCTCCATCTCCTCCGTGCCCATGGCGATGGGCACGAGAACCTTTATAGCACAAAGCGCAGAAAGTTTTAAGCTCATGGAACTATCGAACAGCGGGAGGCCGACGAGCGGAGACCGAACCTTCTTCTTGTTGGCAGGAGGCGACGAGGAGGCAGCCGTCGCGGCAGCGGCGGAGAGTGAGGGGGCGAGGGCGACCCGAGTGACGGCGCGGCACGCCGGTGGCCGAGCGAGAGGGTGACCGCCGCGGTTCGGTAGATGCGGCGGCGGCGGCGGCCGCCGCACCGCCATGGCAGGAAGTGGGGTCGGGGCGAGAAGTGAGCGAGACGAAGGGAGCATGGCGCGAAGCTCAAGCCTGGAAGGCTGGAACAAATGGATAAGCCGCTGCTGTGTCGATACTGTTCGGAGTCCCGGTACGGCGAAGGAGAATTTGACAATTTGTTCAATATTTAACTCATTTTAGTTTCTTTTTCACACCTGGGCGCACAAAATTATCCCTATATTTCCCGCTGCCGCCAACCTTGAGATTTTTTGTAAGGGGTTGTTTAGTAGGCAAAAAAATTTGCTAAAGAAGTCACATCGAACATTTGACTGAATGTCGGAAGGGGTTTTCGAACACGAATGAAAAAACAAATTTCAGATTCCGTCTAGAAACCGCAAGACGAATCTTTTGAGTTTAATTAAACCGTCATTAGCACATGTTGGTTACTGTAGCACTTATGACTAATCATGTCCTAATTAGGCTCAAAAGATTCATCTCACGATTTTTCCCGTAACTGTGTAATTAGTTTTAATGTTCATATATATTTAATGTTTTATTTATGTATCCAAAGATTCGATATGATGTTTTTGTGAACATTTTTTAGGAATTAAACAAGACATTAAATATATCAAATTTTTAGACATCTAAATAAAGCATTAAATATATATGAACATTAAAACTAATTACACAGTTATGGAAAAACTGCAAGACGAATCTTTTGAGTCTAATTAGGACATGATTAGTCATAACTGCTACAGTAACTAACATGTGCTAATGACGGGTTAATTATACTCAAAATATTTGTCCCATGTTTTCTAGACGAAATCTAAAATTTACTTTGTAATTAGACTATATTTAATATTTCAAATACGTGTCTAAAGATTTAATAAGATATTTTTTTAAAAAAATTGCCTAAATATAGAGTGGTGATTCTCCTCGGAGTAAAAATTTCATGCTCCATACCACCCGCCCACGGTACACTCCAACCATCACAACGGGAACCCCCCAAAAAACCCAACCCACGTTGCCCGGATCTGCTACCATATCCGGTAGGTACAGCTCTTTCTAGAAAAGCCAAGGCTTCCCTCACAAACCCACTACCGTGACTGGCGGCTGGGACCCACCACCCCACCGCCAACAGAAGGGCCCACTTGCAAGCTCCGTCACGGTACGAGCGCTACTGCTACTGTTTGCTTCTGCTCTGTCCGGGAGCCGCCGGTTTCCGGTGTAAAATAAGCAACCAACGGAAGAGATGCGCCCCACGTGTCGCGCGATGTTTGGTTCTATTCCCCACGCTCCAGTCCACGCCTCGGTACGCCGCCACGTATTAACCCCCTCCCGCTCCGGGATCCTCTGCACCGCACCCGCCGTAGGTACACGTGTTTCCTGCGGGGAGGGGGGTGTCCGGGCGCAGAGGATCCGAGGAGGGTTGGCCGCTGCGTCCCCCCACCGGCGTGGGGGAGGGGACACCTGTCCCCGCCGCCGCGCTCTGAACTCCCTCTCTTCTCTCTCTCGCGTCACGCATTCCCCGCCGCGCGCACCACCACCAGCCGCAGCGGCCAGACGCGGACGGCGCGGCGGCAGGCAGGGCAGGAGGTGTCACTTCACTTGCCTTCGAATTCGGTCGTCTCCACCCACGGCATCGATTGCCCACGCGCACGCGCCGCCCGCTTTGCCGTATTCCACCGCAAGCAACCTATATAGGGGTGGTAGTGTTTTTGCTGCTCTGTTGCGGTTGCAGTGAGGGAGGAGGGATGGATCTGAAGGATGGCGGGGGGTCGGAGAGGAGGGGAGCGGCGGCGGCGGGTGCGGGGGCGGTGCCGCTGTCGAGGCAGGGGTCGATCTACTCGCTGACGTTCGATGAGTTCCAGAGCACGCTGGGGGGGATGGGGGGCGGGCTCGGGAAGGATTTTGGGTCCATGAACATGGACGAGCTGCTGCGGAGCATCTGGACGGCGGAGGAGAGCCAGGCGATGGCGTCGGCGTCGGGGGCCGGGGCCGGGCCGGGTGCGGCGGAGGGGGCGCTGCAGAGGCAGGGGTCGCTCACACTGCCGCGCACGCTCAGCGTCAAGACGGTGGACGAGGTATGGCGGGACTTCGAGCGAGAGGCGTCGCCGGGGGCTGCTGGCGGCGGGGAGCAGCAGCAGCCCAGGCGGCAGCCAACGCTCGGGGAGATGACACTGGAGGAGTTCCTGGTCAAGGCCGGGGTCGTCAGAGAGAATCCCGCTGCTGCGGCGGCTATGGTAGCCGCGGCCGCCGCTCCAGCCGTGGCTACGCGGTCGATTCAGGCTGTCAACAATAGCTCCATCTTCTTCGGCAACTTCGGAGGCGCCAATGATGCCGCTGGTGCCGGCGTGATGGGATTCTCGCCGGTGGGGATTGGGGATCCGACCATGGGGAATGGGCTGATGTCCGGCGCGGCAGGGATGGGGGGTGGTGGGATCACTGTTGCTTCGGTTGATACATCAGTTGGACCAATGGATTCAGTGGGCAGGGGGGATGGGGACCTTTCATCACCGATGGCGCCGGTGCCGTACCCCTTTGAGGGGGTGATAAGGGGGAGGAGGAGCGGTGGTAATGTGGAGAAGGTGGTGGAGCGGCGGCAGAGGAGGATGATCAAGAACAGGGAGTCTGCAGCTAGATCTCGTGCCAGGAAGCAGGTCATACCTCTGCCCTAAATTCTTACATGTGTTGCATATGCAGCTGTGATAAAAGATAGTTTCACAAATCTGGTAAACTGGTCTGTCATGATTGTCCTTGCTATGTTGAAAGCAATTGATGTTACAGAAGTATTTGTCCTTAAATGGAATCTTGCTTTGCATGTGTATATGTTGCCTTGACACTGAAATTTGCTCCATTGTGATTACTAGGCTTACACGATGGAGTTGGAAGCTGAAGTTCAGAAACTCAAGGAACAAAACATGGAACTGCAGAAGAAACAGGTAGTCATATGTGCTAATTCAATGCCTCTTTCATCGAAAGACTTTCTAATAATGATATATTGCACTTTATTTGTTTCATGTGTACATCATCTTCAATATGCTACAGTATTCTACCAGTTTTGTAACAAGTAATTTTTCACCAGTGACAACGTAGCAATTTTTTGCTAAAATATTCATTGTGAGTTGCTTTCTATAAGAAAGTCTGTAGTAAATTCCAAAATTTAAAAAAAAAGAGACACCAAGGCATAAGTGATAACTGAATCATTTATGCAAGATGCTGGGCATAACTTGAAATATTTACGATGACTAGTTAAATACTCGTGTTTTGCTACGGATTTTATGATGTGTTATCAAATTTTCTTATGTGAAATAGTCATCTTAATTTGAATTTATATGTAGATATCAATCTATATTTAATTGATTTTTAATATCAAGAAATTTAAGAGCTAAATTGTAAAACTTTAGTGAGGGTAGGTGGTGGCAGTGATTCACTGCCACCACCACCACTACTTTTATTGGAGTATAGAAACTTGAATATATGTGACTTTTCGGACCTAGTGACTAATTCTGGCTTGAATTCCATTCGTGACAGCATGTGTTGTAACTTTTGCATTAGCATTCTGTGATGCAACGTCAGATGGGATAATCAGAGTGATCATGGATACTTCAAAATTGTCTTATTGTTTGAACTACTATTTTGGTCAGACCTGCTTTAGTACATGTCTCCTTTTAGAGGACCTCAGTACATCTCTCATAGAAAAGTTTACAGATCCTAAAGTAAAGTAGTTAATATTCAGTGATGGAAGATCTCTAACCTTATTGAATGATAAATAAAATATTTTCTCCCACATGATTTTCAGATCCATAGCTATATGTAACATCTAATCTCTTTTATTCATGCTGATACAAATTTTAACTGCATTGGTTTTATGATGCATAAACTTCTTTGAAAAAAACAGCACTGAACCAAGTTGTGTCACATGCAACCATACATGTGTAGGTTTGTGTGCTCCCACAGGCAAATACAAATATATCCCTTGAGTACTACCTACTCCAAAACTAAATTGTTAATTTGCAGCTGTATGCTCAGTTTTGTCCGCTTGAATCAAAGGGGTGCCAAATCAAACCATTTTATTTTGCTAGGCATGCGTAATGAGTTTTGCATTGGACATGTCTAAGTTTGCATTCCTGCCCTAGATTTTGATCAGGTATTCAGGTTGCAAAATTCAGGGCAGGGGCCTAAATGTCATGACCATCCAACCTAGTTTCATCTACCTTATTTTTGTTTAATATGATCACTTGTTTGCGGAGTGGTCTAATGATTGATCATCGTCTCTTTATCATTTTTTTTCAAGAGGAAAGCATTAAGTCCTTTTTTTATGGAAGTAAATTATGTTCATTCCCAGATTGAGAGAAAAGATGTACTAATTTCTCTGCTCATCTAAAGTCCTTATCCAATCAAGTCCTAAGTGGTTCTGTTTGTTTTTTTTTATCTTTTTGGTTATTCTCTCTTTCCAAGACTGAACTGATGATGATTTAAAAACAAATAGAGGTTCATCGTTATTCATAATTTGGAGGGAATTGTACCCTTAAGCATAACAATACCTTAAGCATCTTTGTGTGGATGCCATTGCTACACTATTATTTGTAGCTCTCTTACAGTATTTCTTTCATAATTACGCAGGAGGAAATGATGGAAATGCAGAAAAATTTATTCCCAGAAATGCAGAAAAATCAGGTGAATGTTTTGATCAAACTTCTTTTTGCGATCTTCTATTTTGTCTGTCTTGTAGATAAAAGCTCTGTGTTTGCTATCTTTAGCAGTGGAGCACAAGGTTCTGTTGATGTTAGTTGTTACACTTTTGTTAGAGCAGTTGGCATGATACTCGCTACATAAGTACATACAGTATCAATATTGCGTTTCAATGAGTTGACTGCTGTACTGAACAATAAACATTATTTTACTTTCTTTTTTTATCATAGCTGTAAAACTTTGAGCTGCATTATTTTTGCTTGCCTATATTCCATTATTTTTGATAATTTTTCCTTATATTTTAAAGTTGTTTCTACTATCTTTCTTGGACATTTACAGCATACAATAAATATTCATCAACCATTTTGCTGAGTACAACTGCAAATATCGCAAAGTTGAAAAAAAAACCATCTGATGTGTTGTTTACATGTGGGCTTGGGTCCCACATGTAATGATAATATCTAAGGAGGACATCTTTGGGATGGCACTTGCCGTTAATTTTAAGTTCTGCGCAATGATCAATGTAACCATAACCTATTTTACTGAATATTTTGCTACTACTTGCGTACATTTCCATATCTCAGAAGTTGAACATCCATTCTGTGTTCCCAATATGTACAAGAAATTGTTCAAAATTCCTCCCCAAAAATATTGTAATGTATGTCCTTATCTATCATTCCACAAGGTGAAGTGCATGGTTAAAGAAGGCGCTACCGCTACGTGCTGTAGGGTTGCAGGACCGGTGCCTAGGTCAGATTGAGTAGTCAATTTCAAGAAATTAGCAAGCATATTACATAAAAATTCGACAATATAACAATAAAACAGTGACAGAAGAGCACCCTAAGGTAGGTTAGCACTAGCCTCCTAATGCACAATATAATGCCTAATCGCAGCAGCCACCTGGCTTTTAGGTCACTGATGAAGTGCCCCCAGGAAAATATATTGTTCTGTAATTACATAAATCAATATTTTTATTTGGAAAATGGTGAAAATGCACTGTTTGCTGGATGGCCAGTAGGCGGTATCATTAACATGATTGATCTGTTTAATTTAATATTCCATTTTGTCTGTTTTGTCAATGCTATTCATGAATGTGAGTTAAATTAGAACAGCTTGAAATCAGAATGGCGTAGACTGCACCGCATCCTTCACCATTGTAGCCTTTTAAAACAATCTCTGAAGTTATTTTTTGTTGGATGTTGTTCATCTAGATGGCTCAAATGACTGCAGTAGAATCGCAACAACAGAGTAGGGAAATTATGTTTAACATAGATATGTAAGCATCTGCCTATATAAATTACTCTGTTGGTAGGGATGGGTGGGTTGCTCTGTCACTACCCATTGATCCAATGTAGTTCAACTAAATGAACAAAATACACAATATGAACTGCAAAGGAAAATTTTGTTTGATTAATCGAACTAGAGTGGATCCATGGGTACCCATAATAACCCATGCCCATATTTGTTAGCCAAACATTAGGAAGCTGCCAAGCATTTGAATGCAAAGTAGAGTGCATACCTATTACTAACTGAGTGAGGACTAACATAGGATATCTATTTCTGTTTGTTTGGAGAAATATATGGAGCAGTTAAGACTGATCTTTGTGTATTATGAACGTTTTATAACTGTTTTCTGCCTGTATACTTGTTTTCTGTTAATTATAAGGTTGTATGAACAAAGAAAATAATATTATTTCACTGCAATATGGTTCACATCATTCACTTCATCGTTCCCTTTTTCTCACATCAAAACCTTCTTATGAATATCCAATGTGACATTTAAAATAATCTTTTTCAGCAAAGTAAGATTTGGTACATATAACTGTACCAATATGTTTGTTGCAGGCATAAAGAGTTGAAATTTCTATCTGTCATCACAAACTTTATTTGTTATTGATACAGTTGCTAGGAAGCTATCTTTATTAGTTTATTGTATCATAGGCCGCGGTCAGCAGCCTCTTCTTCCCAACCTATATTCTCTCGTTTTCCACGCATGCAGTTCCCAAATTGCTAAACAGTAGATATGCAAGTTATCTATAGGAAAGTTGCTTTAAAAATCATATCAAACCATTTAAGTTTTTAATTAATTAATTGTATGCTAATCCACTAATATGTTTTCCATGCCAGTTCCCAACCCCAACCAAGAACACAGCCATAGTCAGAGAAAAAACCTGCCAGCCAGTTATCAGTGTCCTAGTAAAACTGAAACCTATCCAAAGCTAGAAGAAACCTGTCTGGTATTAAAAGCACATAGCTTTAGGAAGATTTGGTCGTGTATCTCAATCCTGAAAACACCACCTTCATTTTTACCCCTCTTTTGCTTTCTACATAAAATTATTGTAATCTTATTTAAAAACCGATATGGAAATTTCTTCTTGGGACTTTCATTTTTACTCCATTTGTTGGCAGATTGGGCCTTGACTTGCTGCAAAATTCTGTCCTGATTTGTGGGCTCTCTTTCACTATGATACTTGGTTCTTCTGTTCCTCTTTTTTAGATGGGCTTTCCTTGCTAGGCCTTGTGTAGTCACTGCAATATATTTGTATGGTACTAGATTTCTCTGGTATAATCCACTAACTGTTAAGTTTGTTTGCATCCCCCTCTTCCTTCCCTCCTTGTATATACGAGCAATTAAATTTTACCTTGTTTAGGTTGATTACTCTGATTCATGGCAAACAGGTCTCAGAAGTGGTCAACAATCCGTACGGACAGAAGAAGCGTTGCCTAAGAAGAACATTGACAGGTCCCTGGTAAAATTTGTGTTATTGATGATCGGAGCTTGACAAGACACATCTCATATTTAACCTTAAAGATCTTGTACATATTGTCAGGATTTCGAAACTCGTATCTCTGTTGTAAAATTGATGATCAACAGAGTCGAGTGTACTAGTAGTGCTTAACATGCCCTGTCAGCTTCAACCTACAGTTCTGCATGTCTGTTATCGTGCTCTACTGCTCTTCTGTGCCCCACTTTCTTTTTTCCTAGCCTGAGATGACTGATAGTCGTAGAACCCTGAGGATAGGACTGTTGTTCAGTAGTTTTGCTTTCCTGGCCCCAGATTGAAATTGCCTCAGAACTTCTGGAGCTTTTGCAGTTTGCTAACGCGGTAAACAGCCGTGTATCTGTTCTGGGAGTGGAAAATAGAGCTACCTGTTGATAATGATGGTGAAGTAGTAGGTTTAACTGATAGGTCTTGGTGCTTTCTACTGATAGTAAATACGACCAGTATTATCGTTGATAGAAGAATTAATAGTTGATTTAGAGTTCTATCAGTAGAAAAAAATGTTCTTCTAGTAGTAGTTAATGTGGTAGTATAAATATATTTTATCTATTGGATCAGAAAAAAAAGAAGGGTAAATGATATAGGTTCAGTGGAGACCACCTAACTGATAAGGATTTATCCTGTCATAGGTGTATATCCCCAAACTGAGACAGCCGCAGATTAGGTATTTTTGCTTGAACAATCTTCATGTTTTCTTCAGTTATCATGTATCGTAAGTTACTCTAGTCTTCTTAAGCCCTGAATTTGGCCGGGGACTCTGAGTTTGCAGATCAGCGTAAGTGGTTGGCGTTTGCACCATTACCATTGAGAAATTCATCTCTGATTGAACTTAAATTTTCCAGCTGTGCACACAATCTATCAGGGCACCAAACCACATTGAACGAGTATAATTAAGCATTGTCATTACGGCACCGGAAAGCCCACGCATCTTTGGACCGTCACAATCAGAGCGCGATAAGAACAAAATGCGTGCACCGATCAGGTGAACTGCATTGGCCTTCGGGCAGTGCAGAATCAAACCCAGAAAATGACGCTGCTCCAAGGCTCCAACGCAGATCCAAAGCATGCTTACCTCACGCAGTCCCAGACAAGCTACAGATCGTAAGCTCTGACCAGCAAAACGCTAAGGCATTACCGTCCAACTCTCGAGAAAATGACAGTCTAAATTCGCTTCGCTGAACGCCGTCGTCGTCGTCTCTGCCCGCCGGTGCTACATGCAATTAAAACGCGAAAAAGGGAGAAAAGAACACCCTACCAGCATACCGGAGAACGACGGCCCGTTTTCGGTGGCCGCTGCATATCCCTCTGTCCATGTGAGAGTAAAGCTAGAGAAACGTTGTCACTGACATGTGGGCTCCATTATTTATGAACCCACATACCAACTCCCTAAGAGTATCTTTAACGGTATGACTAAATTAGACTCTCTAGACACCTGTATAGCCAACTCTCCATCCGATTTGGCAATCAAACTAGATGCTCACTTCAACGGACTCTCTATTAGTCCTCTTCAAAATAAAAACGGACCCACATGTCAGTCTCTACTTATCTTCTTGCTCTCTCTCTCCTCCTTCTTCCTTCTCTTTTCTTTTTTTTTCCCTTTCTTTCCTTCCCTCTTTTCTTTCTTACCTTCCCGTCGGCACGCCGTTGACAAGCGGCGGTGCGGCGCGGGGCCTCGGAGGCCGACAGGCGATGGCACGACGCAACGCAGGGAGGCCGCCGCCGGACGGATGAGGCGGCGGACGGCTTCGAAGGGCGGTGGCAGAGCTTGGGGTGAGGATGGCAATGGCGCCAGCGGCTCGCCATGGCGACCTCGACGACGACAACCTGATGACGACGCCTTGCTCGGACCTTGCGGCGGCCACCTGCTCCCGAGTTTGTTTGGACGGCAGCGGTCGTAGCAGGGCCGGACAGTGACGGCAGTGGTGGGCTGGCCAATCTGGAGGGAGGCTACGGTTGGGAGGGGATGGATGGTGTAGTGTGTGCTTTAGCAAGTTGGAGGATTTGTTTGGCTAGCCGGATGGTTCGACCATCCAGCTGGCAAGTCTGTTGAAACATATATTTTTATCAGAATTAATAAATTTTAGCTTAGAGAGTCCAATAGTCATGTTGTTGGAGATGCTATAAGTCCCTCTGACTCGCTCCAGTCATGCCTGACAAGGCTGTTGCTTGATGCGAATCGTCCACAAAGGTTGCATCCTCGCAACGGCCCACTGGATTGTGAATCGTATCGTTTTCCATAGTGGCCGATGCACAGCGTGTTTATCTGAAACGTAACAGCATACAAGGATGAGATTTCACCTGACGAAATGTGCTGTTTTCATGCTAAATTCGTCCATGTTCCATGCTTGATTTGCCTCTAATCAAAGATCCACGTTGCAGTAAACCTGTCACGTCGACCGGGCTGTTTCCTGATGTACTTGTTGGCCCAAACCGCACATCACTGTCACGCACTGCTGCCCTAAAATAATATCTGGATATGGGGATTGTTTAGATATGGCGCCAGCTCGCTTAGCTGCTTAGGTGAGCATGATCTGCAATGCACGCAGCGCAAGCTGGTGGCTCTATTCAAAAACATTTGCGTCAGGACCAGCTCCAGTTAGTTCAGGCAGCGTCACTGTCCAAGCGGGACACGCCCCACAGGCGCCAACACCTCGGTGCTCCCTACGCACCGGGACATGGCGAGCCCACACCATCTCTGCTCGAGCTGCGAGACACCCAACACTGTCCATTTCATGGACAATTTCAGAAGCAATTTCTTCCCCCCGGTCATCTTCCGGGAACCAGAGAGCGAGAGCCCGGGAGGGAACAGATCGACCGATGGCTGATCTGTCGACTGATTGCTGCAGATTTGGTCTGGATTGGATCGCTCTGGCTGGACTGTAACCGGCACCAAGAACTTTTGGTAATGATCAAGATGGAACAGCTTTTGATTTGGACCAATTTAGCGGCTTTATTTGCTCATAGTTTCTGAACGCGAGCTAATGTTTATGTTTTTTTCCTGTCTTAGGATGAACTTAATTGCCAGAATAACTACTGGGAGTACAAGATTAGAAGCTGGCACTTTGAGATTACTCATCGATCGACTTATGATAAATGTTTTAAGGAACAATCGAGCAGTTGGATGCTTTTGATGGTAGGTTAAACATTCTGTGATGGCGGCCAGCGGCCAGCAGGTAGCTAGATTGCTTTTCTTGATCTCAAGGCGACCTTGATATCGCTCCAACGTCTCATCCAATGATTGCATGCCCCACAGCCCCAGCTAATCTGATTCTGATCTAACACTACGCTGCACTATGTTAGCGGCCGAGCAGATGAAACAGTAGAGTTTTCTTGTTTTAGGCATATTAAACCAAAACTTAGAGATTAATTGCCGACCGGCCTAGCGCCTACTAATCATACTCGGTTACTCACTCTGTGTTTTATATTATAAGATGTTTTGAGTTTATCTAGATTTATCCAACAATGTATATGTTTTTTATATGCATCTAAATTTAACATCATAAAAATAAATTTAGACAAGACCAAAAAATTTTATAATATAGAACGATGAAAACAGTAGATTGAATTGATTGAATAGCAATATAATCGCCAATTTAATATGCATGCATGCATGATCTCATCAAGCGATCACCGGTTCGTCAGGTACCAAGAAGCTCGCCATCATTGGCAAAAAAGCTCGCCATCTATATCGCACTGTTGCTGATGCACGCAGCTACCGTCGTAGCAATCGTATCGCGTACGCGCGCGCGCGCGCGCATGTTCGTAGGCCCCTGCCGATGAAGCGCACGCGCTACGGCGCTTCCTCCGCGCGCGGCTTCGCGTCGTTGGGTCACACATTATACATCACGAATCACAACTCCTAATTTTTTTTTACATTATATCCGTTTCGAAAAATTTTCATCATAAATAGATTCTTTGAAAAAATATTAACTAAAAATCTGACAATTTGTTTGGCACCGAGATCCAACATTTTAGTATCTAAAACGATGGCGTCAACATTCTCGACCCCATGATGGCTAAGTCATTACCATGCGGAAATTCGGAGCCAAAGTCATAACACCAAAGATTTATTTGCAAAAAATCGGAAACAAAATTTATAGTAAGAATGTGGTCTTTGATGTCAATATAACTGGCACTAAGGACCTATTATAAACATTTTGTCCTAAACATAAGTTCTTTTTACAAAAGTATTTTATAAATAGATCATCGACAATAATGTTTTTTGCCAACTTTCTCTATGTTTTGGCTACAAGAGGCAAGGGCGACACTGAGATGTTGGACCTCAGCGCTAATGACTAATGATCTATTTTTATTAAAGTATTTTAAATTCTATTTATAAAATTAAGTTTTCTACGTATCAACTTCAGTTGCTATGGATAACGGTTGGCTTTTCGCTGAGTTCGTAAGTTATCCTCGCGTTATGGTTATGTCTAGTGGCGACCACATGTTAGCGACACAAACGGTACCGTAATTTTTTCGACCCTATACCATTTCTAAAAAACTAATATAAATACAATATTTTCTTTTGATAATTTCAATTCTGGAATATAGTTTTTTAAATTTTCACCCGCATGACAGCATTGAAGTTATCACGGAATGGTTAAGCTTACAAATGTAAGAGGTTCCATTCCAAACCATTTTCAACCATGTACATTATGACCCTATTTAGTTTTCAATTTTTTTTCCAAAAATATCACATCGAATCTTTGGACATCTAAATATAGCATTAAATATATATGAACATTAAAACTAATTACTCCCTCCGTCCCAAAATAAAGTAAATTTTTCACTTTTTACCTATAATTTTTGACTCTTCGTCTTATTCAAATTTTTTTTGTGATTGATATTTTTGTTTTTATTAGATGATAAATCATAAATAGTACTTTACGTGTGACTATTTTTTTTTAATTTTCTGAAAATTTTTCAAATAAGACGGATAGTCAAACATTGGACATGGAAACCGAAGAATTAGTTTTTTTTGGAAAAAGGGAGTACACAGTTATGTGGAAAATCGTGAGACGAATCTTTTAAGCCTAAGTAGTACCTGATTAGTCATAAGTGCTACAGTAACCAACATGTACCAATGATGGATTAATTAGACTCAGAAGATTCGTCTCACGGTTTTCAGGCGAAATCTAAAATTTATTTTGTAATTAGACTACGTTTAATACTGTCAAAAATTTGATGTGACGTTTTTAAAAAACTTTTTACAATCTGAAGAAGGCCTAAAGAGAAATTATACTGTTTTTTAACCGTTCTCATCGTCTGCATGGATCGGACCGTTGCTGCACGTTGTGTCCGTAAATCCAACCCGCGTACATCACCTTCTGAGATCTCAAGTTGAGAGTACTAGTGTACCACAGTGGTCCTGTTCGTCTTCAAGCGAATCTGGCCTTTACCTGTGCGGGCGATCTATCGCTGACAGGTGGGGTCCCGGCGCGTCATGCCGCGCCGCGAGGCGTCTGTCCGGGGGTGTTCGGCTCACGTGGGGGCATGTGGGACAGGACAGCGGCACGCGAAGGCCACAGCGGTGCAACGGTCGAGTCCACGTGCGACGATGACGCGGCATGTGTGAGCCGGGTGACACGCTGGCCGGTAGGCCCTACGTGTCACTGTCAGCGATGGGGTGCGGGTACTGGTACTGCGCTGAGCGGTGGGCCCACGGCTTCGCTGTACCTGTCAGTGGCAGAGAGTGTGGTCCGAGAGGCGGCCCGCCGGCCGTACGGCGGCGTCCGTCGATGGCGGGAGCCGTCACGTCGACGTGCGGCGGCCGGAAATCCATCACGCATTCACGCCGGCGGAATCCAATCATTCGGAGGCGGAAATTGACGCCCCCATGCGTCAAAGTGCATTCCCTCCTATAATGTTCCTAAAATTTTTTTTTAAAAACATCGCATCAAATTTTCGGATACCTAAATAAAGCATTAAATATAAATGAATCAAAAAACTAATTACACAGTTATGGAAGAAATCTTGAGACGAATCTTTTGAGCCTAATTAGCCCATGATTAGCCATAAGTGCTACAGTAACCAACATGTTCTAATGACGAATTAATTAGGCTCAAAAGATTCATCTTGTTGTTTCTAGGCTCGCCGTGAAATTCGTTTTTTCATTCGTGTCCGAAAACTCCTTCCGACATCCAGTCAAACATTTGACGTGATACTTCTCTAAAAAAATTTCTCAATCTAAACACCACCTAAATTAGCTCTCTCCCAACACCGGTACTTCCAGCTACTTTGGCGTTCGTCCATACGTATAATTGAATCTTTACATACATATATATTATTAAATATAGTTAAAAAACTAATTATACAGCTTAAAAGAAATGTAGGAGACGAATATTTTAAGCCTAATTAGTCCATGATTAGTCATAACTGTTACTACCTTCGTCCCGAATTAAGATCATTTTTCAATTTTCTGATACGATGTTTTGACTCTTCGTCTTATTTGAAATTTTTTTGCGATTAATATTTTTATTCTTACTAGATGATAAACATAAATAGTACTTTATGCGTGATTAATTTTTTAAAGTTTTTTAATAAATTTTTAAATAAGATGAATGGTCAAACGTTGAACACAGAAAAACGAAAAATAATGTTATTATGGGACGGAGGTAGTACACTAACTCACATGTGCTAATGACAAATTAATTAGACTAAAAAAATCATCTCGTGGTTTTCTAACACACTATATAATTAGTTTTTTAATTAGTCGCCGAAATAGTCTTCATCCGATGTGACACTAAACCTAAAAATTTTTCTGAACTAAACAAGCCTTTAGTCCCCATTCGTTCTCCGGTCTTATTAACCTAGATTTTCTTGTTTTCCACGCGTATGCTTCCCAAACTGCTAAACGGTGTGTTTTTTATGAAAATTTTAAGAAAAGTTTTTTAAAAAATCATTTTAATATATTTTTCATTTTTATAACTAATAATTAATTAATTATATACTAAATATATTACTACGTTTTTTACGTTTTTTACGCTGGTTAACTAACCTACGACCGAAGGTGGGCTTTGAGTATATTCACATGCTTCCACCCAAAAAATAAAGCCCTAGCATCATAATCTTTCGGATTATGCCTATGATTACGCCTATAAGCCAAAATTTAGAGTTGATTTTAGGATTTTTTTTTCAATCATAATTTATTTTCTATTCTTAGTTTTTAGATTAAATAAAAATACATATATAAAAGTTTTATTTATAAGTTATTTTTTATTTACAAATATGCTAAAAAAAAGACGAACAATTACCTATACGTTTAGCCGGGCCCTAGACAATGCTTCCTCCTTACTAGAGAACTACATGCAGCGTGCTCCCCCTCCAAGTGGGCATTCTATAATTCACCACAAAAATTTCGATCAATCCGTTCACTAAACCATTAATACCACTTGCGTAGGCTAATCTACGTGGCTTCAACCACACGCCTGCCTGGAGCCCCATGGATCACATCACCCCACTCCTACACAACGCAAACGAGGAGCTGTTTGGATCAGAGTTTTTTTTAAAGTCCTTCGTCATACGTTAATTAGGCCTATTAAATATATGCTGATAACAAAACTAATTACATAAATAAATGCTATTTTATTAGAAAATTTTTTTAAGCCTAATTAAGCCATGATTAACAAATATTTACTGTAGCATCACATTCGCTAATCATGGATTAATTAGGTTCAATAGATTCGTCTCGCGAAATAGTCCAGAGTATGAGATGGGTTTTATTAATAGTCTATATATAATACTTTTAATTAGTGTCCAAACATTCGATGTGATAAGGATTTAAAAAAAAAGTCTTAGGAGATTCAAACACCCCTGAATCGGTCGGTCCGCATGCAAACTCCCCCTCGGGATCAACGCAACGCCACCACGAGCGTCAGACCCGAACGTGCGCAATGATCACACACACCCAGGAAGGAAATTTGCATCGCATCGCACGCACGCACGCACGCACGCACGGGAGACGTACGTACGGGACCCAGAAGACAGCAACGATTCAAAAAAAATAGCCGGCCACGAGCTCTCGGCGACGTCGTCGTTTTAACCCTCTTATATTAATCTGTTAAAAAAAACCCTCTTATATTATGGCCCACTAGGCCTACTCGCTCGCTGCTTCACCCAACAACGGTGGCTGTAGTACGGAAGCTTCGCCTCGAATTCGAACGCGGCAAGCGGGGTTTCGATAGATAGATTCGCGGTGGCGGCCGAGCTCGAGATGGTTTTGTGGGCGTTGGCGATGACACACCGGAGTGAGTGCCGGTAGTAGCACTTCACGTGCATCGGCCGGGCAGACGGCTTCGATCCATTCCCTTCTCCTAGGATTCTACGTGCGGAGCTCTTTTATCTGGACGTGTGCGTTCACGCGTGTGCCGACAAAAAGTTCCTATCTAGCTTGTGTAGCTGTGCTCATAGTACAGTGTGTATAGAATAGCATCTCTCGCAAAAATGTACATTCGTGTTTATAGATGACTTAAACTGTTTTTTTAATGTTAGAGTAAGTTCGATCGTGCCAAATCCGCTCATTCCAATAGCTTTTTCATGTTCTACTACCCAAATTATCTAGTCCCATGTCTTATGTTTCTTTATTCGCTCTATCTTTCTCAACAATCTACCGATGAGAGGTGGTTCGCTTGGAAGAGCTATAAGACAATTTGGTTAGAATGCAAGAGCCATGGAATAGGGCAGCAAGTGGCGTAGCTCGTTCGATAGTGGAAGGGAGCAAAGGAACTCTAGATCTGCACTAAAGAGACGGAAGGGAGCAAAGGAACTCTAGATCTGGACTAGAGAGACGAAGGCTGTAGGGGTATGGCACCAATGCGGTGCTTTGGCCGAAGGCAGATGATAGTGTGGGGCTCTAGTCAAAGACGAAATCAGAATAGAGCACCGGTGGAGGCAGACGCTGGTGCAAGGCTCAGGTGAAGGCAAACGTCGATGTGGAGATCTAGGTGGCGTTGTTGGGCTGGTGAGGTGAGTATTTGGGTGACAATAGAGGAGGGAAGTGGAGAGGAGTGACATGTTGGGAGGTTGCGGGACATGGCACTATCACTCGGTTCTACATGGTGGTAGGGTAGGAGAACGAGGAGTGACTTGATGGTGGAGGCGGCGAGATGTTTCACTTGTCTCTAATGACAACCGATGACAGAGGGGGGCAATGGACTTGTGAGAGAGGGGATGTGTCATGCAAGGCCTATAGATGGCCAACCACTTCGGCTTGCTAGATTTGGCCAGTGGAAAAAGGTATTTGGCCAGATCGATGGTATGTTAATGTATTTGGTATGACAATTAGAGGTATTTTTTTCTTAAATTATTAAATTTTGGTAAGGAAACAAATTTAGCAAGATTACTGAAGTTGCTCCTAGTATATTCCGTAACCTAACGAGCTCACAACTTCACACCGGGCACTGGCCTTGCTTACAGTTTACTCCAAGCAACTAGATAATCTAAGAAAAATATAATTGACAAATAACTAAGTCTAAGAAATAACATTGATAAATACGAGTTCTAAGAAATATCATTGTACAAACGACTTTGTATAAGAAATATCATTGTCATTAGGGTTCCACCCATTTTGCACCGTATAATATATATAATATTCGCCTTATAGCACTTAACGGAGCGCTGATGAAAAAATCCTAACGATAACAATATTTTAGATAAAGTCATTTGTACGATGGTATTTCTTAGAACATGTACTCATTGATGACATTGTTTAGAATTAGGTGTTAATGATATTTCTTAGATTTTCAACCAAACCAAACGATAAAGACTTCCATATGATCCTCTAAAGACGAATATTTATGCATCTTACACCCTTTATATTGTGCACATGCACCTAGCCGTACTCGTGAGACAATAAAAACAGCGTGCACGGTACCGGCTAAGCTACACCCGAAACCTAGTAATCGTACATCACAACGGCATTCCCACAAGGATTAGTACATCCTTCCAAGGCATCTCTGCTGCCTTGTGTGTGCATAATAGCACAGCACAGAGAGCACACACACGGACACACCCCACGACACGAACCAGTTGGCCCGGCCGCGAAAAAGCTCAACGCAGCGGTGAGCTGTGAGAGAGGCGAAGAAACGAAATCACACCTGCCCGTGGCGCTTGCCGCTGCGTCCCCGTTGCCCAGCCGGGCCACCTGCTGCTTCCGGTTAACCGCTGGCCCGCTGCCTGCGCACGCATGTGCCGTCGCCGGGCACGTGGACCTGCTTCACCGAGGTTACAGATAAAGAAGAGAGAAATAACTCGCGAGGGGTGGGGGCGCCGTGCGATGTCGTCGCGGCGGTGTGACAACGCCGAGTCGCACGTTGGGGACTTGGGGGTGGCAGCGGAAGCGGGGTGCCTTTTGGGGCGCAGGCGGGAGGGGAGACGGGCTGGCCGCCGTGTCGCGTTCCCCCGCTCGGGTGGGATCGGTGATCGGATCTGGCGTTGGTGAATGGCATTGGTATCTACTCCTCGGTCATAAATTAACTATATTTTTTCACTAGTTATGTAAGGTATTCACCTCATCTAGCCCTCTCTTCATCATCTTCTCCCCATCCCCATCTCAGTTTTTCCACCTCCCACCTCTGAAGCTAGCGAGCTAGCTCGCCGCCGTTTTGTCATCGCGCTGGTAGTGAAGGAGAAGATGAGGCTCAACGGAATTCCCATCTGTTTAAAGGGTAATAAGAACGGTAACGTGTTGCTCTTGTTTGGGAGTAGCGTTTCAGCTAATTTAAATTTTGGGATGGTATTTTAGCGGAACAATTCTCCGATGATGCATAAAAGCGATTTTATCAATGCACTTGCCCCTATCCTTTTAGATTCCAATGCATTTACTGAACTCTAATATAATAATTACATAATTTTTTTTATAGAATAGACAAGATAAACTAAAAATAAAATCGTTTGGGACGGATAAGTAGAATATACACTCAAAATTTTTCATAAATGGAGCGCACTAATTTTGATGCTACACCAAAATTAATGTGGGCATGGAAGTACGTAGCACAGGCCTAATATAACTGCCTGACCTGTAAAGAATAGAACCTGTCGATGAAGAGAAACACTTCGGTTGGATACAAGGCTGGATTTGACATTTGCTCCATCGACTTGTTGTGTGGTCCTGCAGGAATAATGAGATTAAATATTTGATCGCCTCTTTCTTCGTTTGTAATATCCAGAAGAGCCAAACTAGCCTGTCGTAGTTGGTTGACAAATGAAACATAAGAAGAAGAGCGTGCCATACCATTGCACCATCGTTATTGTTACTTCATCATACGTACGTACATGACTGTGGTCCAGGACTATAGACAGACAATGTGTGTGTTATTTAGTTCATACTATGCCCCTTGCCAAGCAAATGAGCCAAACGCAATTCATACTTTACAGCCGAAAGTCCTGTTTCACGAGAGAAACCTCTCTTTTTCTCCAATGACAATTTAAGCCTTCAAGGACCACCCAAGAATACCTGTGGTTTTATATGTAAAGAATGCAAGCTTTAGCTGCCTTGTCTGAAATCACAAGCTGTTATGTCTGAACTTATACAGATAGTGCTCCATAGGCAAATAGAGTATATGCTAATATATCCCATGCATTGGTTTATCGTTTGTGGCATAGTACGTTTCTTGATGTAGTGCCAAAATGCACAGCTAACCTCTACCTGCGAATGGTATTTTTTATCACGGAATTAGTGAAAGGCTTCGACACGACAGGACATGCATGCTGCTTCACAAGTACTACGTCTGATTAGGATTAGTCTGCAAATGGAGTGTGTATTTCTTTTTCATAATTAAGGACCTATCCATGGCTCAATGATGGATCCATGATACTGTCAACTAACACGATGCTTCCACACATCCTGAGGTTTGAAAAGCGATAATTGCTTGTTATCCTTGAATCCACTAGTTATTTAACAAAGTTTATTATCCCAAGTAAATTCCCTCTCAGTAAAACGCAACAAACCGATCGAATGAAGGACGTTTGAATAATGCACAAGATCAAAAGTTATTAGAATGACTGAAGATAGAATTTTTGTAGCATATAGATACATTTAAGTTCACCTGGGCGTTAAAATTTTTATTGATCCATCACTGCATTTAAGGAAAAAAATATGCTTGACTTGTATTTGAAATTGAGGGAGTTGATAGACTAGTTCATCTGGACGACAGGTAACATGAACAAAGCTAGTTTCCTCTGTTCATAAATATTTGACATTTTTGAAACCATATCTGGTCTAACTTTTAAAATATTGAGCATCAATGTTATATTAGAATACATTTATAAATGCAATAAGTTTATTCCCAAGGCAAATATACAGTTTTTTAATAATCGATTAATGGTCAACATTAATAAAGTTTAACAAAATCGTATTTTGCACATTAAATATTTATGACTAGAGGGAGTACTTTGGTTCATAAATATGAACTATTTATAACAAAATTTTATTTTGAATGATATATACTTTTGTAATACGATATTCTCCTTATTTTCGTGAGCGTAGTCATAACAAATCGATCAAAGCTGGATGTCAGAGACAATTTACTTGTTAAAAGGAGCCATGCATTTATGTCATGAGGGTAACAATCAAAATTTATCTATAGTCTCTCACGGAAAATTTCAAGTATAAAGGTTTGACACAGTGGAAAAGCTCAAAATTTAAAACTACCCGTTCACAATGGAGATTGGAGAAGCCAACAAAAATACCACAAGAATAAAAAAAGGTAAGCGTTATGCACCAAATAAATTGCACTTAATTTTAGTTTGCACCAAATTTAGCAAATTTTGCGTCAAGAAAATCCTAGCGAAGCATTTGGGGGTTTCATTTAGGTTTTATGAAATTTCATGATGTTTTATGACACAAAACTGATATGAAGTTGATTTCAAATGGTACAAAAATGAGACCAAAGTGCACTTTACATTGTGCAACGTGTAACTTACTTTGAGAAACCACAGAAACAAAAACCTGCATGCATCCATTTAAGTATAGGCTGAGGGTTTTTTCCTTACAATAATCTCGTAGAAATTCTACAAACAAAAACAGTGAATTTTCTATGGGCTAGTATTAGTAGGATCAATCTCCAGTCAGATGCACTGATAGTTTACCGCAACTAACCCAGAGTTTTCACCTTCGATACCCCTAAAATAATCCCCACCAGTGCACTTCAAATTGTGAAGAAGTCCAAAAACGTCGCGTTTGGAGCGCCAGACCCAAAGGCCCGACCAATGTACACAGAGAAGTACAGAAAAACAACCAGCACCAGTGGCAGCATGCATCACCGGCTGCCACCATTAACGCTGACACATCTTTGGGGCAAGAACAAGGCCTGTAGCATGCCATGCTGTGGCCCGTGCCGTGCATGCGCTCACCACCCGCCACAGCCTTTGCCACCCTCGTTTCAAACCCAACCAAACGGTCCAGCGAGCGAGCCAGCCACAGGACCACCGGCTCGCGCGCTCACGACGTCGCTGTTGAGCCACAGTCCGCGGCTCCGCTTTTGAGCACCACCACCTGCACCGCACGCACGGAGCGCACGCCGCGGCATTGATGAACCGAAGCGAGGCGAGGCGATGCGATGCGATCGAGCGGTGAGTGGGAACGGAACACGCCGCGCCGCGCCTGCACGGGCGGGCGGGCGGGCAGCAGCGCGGCGCGACACGGGCGCTCGGCTCCCGAGGCCAAAAGCTGCTGCTGCTCCTCCGCGCGCGTGTTGGTGTGCGCTGCCCGCGGCCCACAGCTCGATCGCCTCGCTTGGCTACGGAACAAGGCGGTTCTTTTCGGGAGGCCGGCCACACCCGAGCAGGGCATCAGCCGGAGCACGCAGTAACAACTGCACCACCCGCGACCAAAAGCGCGGGGCGCAGCTTGCACGAGCACGGCCCCAACCGAACCACCCATCATGACCCACCGTCTGCACCTTTCACAATGTAGAATTTAAAAAACGAGAGTGTAAAAACGGACGATATTTACCATTTACTGCCGATTTGTCGGCTAGCAGCAGTACCACTATCGGTTGGAGACTCCACGGAAGCAAAATGCACGAGAAATATAATCAAGAAAATACTAGTCATAACTTTATTTTTGTTTTTTCATGTTTAACGTTTGACCATTCATTTTATTTAAAATTCATGCACAAAGTACTATTTAGAATAAAATATTAATCATAAATTTTTTTAAATAAAATAAAGAGTTAAAACATTACATCAAAAAATTAAAAAAATAATCTTATTTAGGAGGTAGTAGTATAGCAAGAGACACTGCTTTTTGTTGGAGCGCACTACTCCTGGATCTTGCACTGGGAGTTCCGTAGGATCCGTTGCATTCAATTTAGTACGGTAGCTACATGGGGTGATAGGATCCGTTTTGCTAGTGGAAATGATACTGGGGTGGATCAGTAGATTAGCAGCAGACACTGGCATCCACCTTGACCCCCAAAGATTCGACAAAAAGTACCGTTCATAACAAAAGATTGGGGAAAAAAATGTTACTACTACAAGCGTCAAGATAAAAAAAAAAGTGAAAAGGAGGAGAGAAGCGCTTATGCCGTCAATGTAACCGTTACTCACTTGACTCGGTCACTCACACACTTGAGAGAGCATTATATTACATCTCAGCTTGCAGATGATCAAGGGGTTAATTTTTATTTACTTGATTAAAGTACATGTATTCTTTCCTTGTATGGTGAAAAAGTTAAGAAAAAAGAAAGTAACTTTTTCTAAAGGAAAAACGGCATGCTGCTAGTGCTAGTGACCGGTGGCTCTCCGGCGGCGGCGATGAGGCCGTCACCTCCTAGCCACCGACTGCGCGAGGCGCTCCACCTTGACGGCGATCTCCGGCGGTATCTGTATGGCCGGCCGTGGCCGCTCCTTGCACCGCCGGAGGTCGAGCCCCAGCGCGTCCGATACATCCTCGGAGCTCCACCCGGCCCGGCGGAGCGAGTCGGAGCACCTGTCGGCCTTCAGCAGAAGCGCGTCGAGCACCGCGTCGGTGTCCACCGACGGCGTTTCCTCGCCGTCGAACAGACCGGAGGCTGCCACCTCGACCATCTCATTCACCTCCGTGTCCCTCCACCCGCCGTTCTTCAGCACGGACCCGAGCCTGTCCAGGTAGGTGTCCACCCAGTGCGGGGTCCTCGATCTCCTGGCCGGCGGCGACGAGCAACCCGATGACGACGACGCGGTGGAGGCCTCCGAGGAGGACGAGTCACGGCGGCGCCGGTCGGACGCGGCGTCACTCCAGAACTCGATCCAGCGTGGGGCTTTCCCGCCGCAGACCGCGTCGAGACTGCGGCGCATGTACGGAGTTGCCTCGCCGGAGGACGGCGCGACCGACGACGGGGGGCGGAGGTCGAGCGGCTGGAAGGACGAGTCGCGCGTGAAGAAGTGGAGGATGTCGAGGCCACAGCAGAGCACCCGGTCGTCGGTGACGAAGAACACGGGATTCCCGGCGAGGCAGGGGCGGCAAGGCAGGAAGCACCGGTCAAAGAGCGGCACGAGCAGCGGCGCGCGGCGGATGGCGGAGCGCGCGAGCCGGAGCGCCCTGTCGGGGTCGGCCGGCCTGGGCCCCCAGCAGCGCGGCCACAGCGCGCCCCGCGCGATCTGCAGCGACGCCGCCGCGATGGGCAGGTCGAACGCCGAGCGGAGCCCCGCGCGCGTCCGCCAGTCCGGGAACCCGGGCCCCGACGGGAGCCCCATGGCGAGCACCGCGCGCAGGTCGGGCGGGAACGCGAACCCCATCTCGGCCTCGGCGCGCGCCAGCTCCGCGTCGGACAGCCCCGGGAGCACGGCCACCCCGGACGCCCTCAGGTGCGCGAGCACGGCGGCCGCCAGCGCGCTGAACGAGTGGAGCCCGTGGCGCGGCGATGCCGACGCCGACGAGGGCCCCGCCGCGGCGCGGGTCGACAGCCGCCTCAGCCCCGCCGCGTGCGCCGCCGGGGTCAGACCAGCCATCCGGCGGTCCACGTCCACCATCGCCACCGCCGCCTCCGTACCTCCGAAGGCGCACTAGAGTAAACAAAGCTGCAAGCTTTGACAATGGCTGTGGCGGCGAGGGCGGTTGGGGAGCGGACGAACGGGGTAGTAGTAGAGCAGAGGCGAGGTGAGGAACGGAGGCGCGGGTTATATACGGGAGGCGGCCATGGCCATTGCGGCTCGCCTGCCTCGTGGTACGGGACGGGGGGTGGTGGGGCAAGGGCAGAGATCGAGCAACGCAACGGGAGGGCGATTCTTTGGGACGGATACAAAATAGGCGCGGCGGTAACTATGTATTTGGTACACCTCTTAATCGTTAGGAGATTTATCGTTAGTTATTGTTATAGTGATAAATAGTATTTGGAACTACTGTTGTTATAGTGTTTTGCACATTATTCATGGTATTGATTCACTACCTTTCATATGAACAGTAATCCTCTACATTAGTGTAGATGATCCGGACCGATTCTTTGATGAGGAATTGGCGTCTCTTGTTGGTTTCCCTCCTCGCTCGTAACGAACAAGGAGAGAGCGTGACCCCCCCATGATTTGTCTCGCTGCTTATACTGTGCTGGTTTTTACCATGCGTGATCCGCCGAGTAACAGCGACGTGCGAACCATGTTCTGATGTGATAAATAGGGGTGTGTTCCCCGCCATTCCATTCTAGTCACAGAGGAGGAATAGTCCGACGTTCGATCAATCTTAGCCGTCTGTTTTAAGATGGACGGTTATGGATTCATATGCTGCAATGATATGTTATCGTGCAAAACAGTAAATATATCATTATTTTTAGTATAGTGTTTGCTACAGTTAATTTGATACCGTACTTTCACTGTACTGCCCTGTAATGGCAGGTGATCCAAATCCGATAAATGGTGGGGTTTGCGGTGAAAGTTGGAGTTGCACCCGAGAACGAACGTCAGGTTCAGTTCAGGTTAGATCAATGGTGGTTCGAATGAGAGGGGAAGGAAGCACCAGATATTTGCTTGGGAGTCATACAGTACATGACTTTATTAGTCTACCAGATTTGAAACATGTTACTCATAAGTATTACATCTGATCTATAATATAAGATGTTTGGACACTCTCTATATTTATATGGATGCTAATAAATTAGACATATATATAAAATATATACATTAATTCATAGATTAATATAGATAAGACCAAAATATTATATAAAATCGAAGGAATATTATGTTCATCAACAAGAAATTAGGGAATTTTCTATGTTTAGTGAGGTTAAGTTGTCGCTGGCCACCGTCTTTCTGACTTGCGTTTAGGGGACATATTTGTGGTTGTGTGCGTGAGTATACACTTGCTATGTATACGGTATAATGATAGGGGTACGGTTTGGATGCGATCGTAAAAATATTTAAGTATTATGACCGTGCATTGCATGTTTATGACCCACCAACCCTACGATTAACATCGTCATCTCAAGATTGAACCGGCTACAGTGTAAGATCCACCAAGGGTACATGCTGCCCCTGGCCTACGGCACCTGATCTCAGAAGCCAAAAGGGTGGAACGCTTGCATGTGGAGCCTCTTGCCAGAAGAGACCCATGCAGATAGAAGCACTTGAATAGTCGGATCTGCCTTTGCTAGAGGAGATGTTTGAGTTGGCTGAGATGTTATTCTCCAATGCAACTAAAATATATTCTTCCCATAAAATGAATAGGTCTTTCCAGAATTTTTCTAGTGCCAGGAAAAAAGATGTTTTTGTTATTCACATTCCGTAGTCACTGACTCACTGTACAACCATGTGTTCACTGAACATATTATTCAAGACATAATCTAATCTTGATGAAAAAGATGAGGTGCACTTTAGACTTTTTAGTCTTTAGATAGGATTATTTTTTCGCTTAATGTAGATATGATTGAAGTGACCTACAATAGTACAATGTGAAACAAAGTGCATGACTATTGAATTTGAATCCCAAGCAACACCTTGCTTTATCAAGTTAGATGGCTATTTTAAAATAGAGCCATGTTATGGTGCCCACTACTCTTAGTAGTAATAAATCTAAACCATTAATCTATATTTATCGAATGGTTCAGATCTATTTCTACTACCGCCTTATTTGATGGCAGTAGTATTTATACTACCAACCATTTTACCTATAAAATTTAAGTGCGGGTTTAAAACGGGTTGAAAATAAAAATTGTATAGAGTTTTGATCTAAAAAATTTTTAAGAATTAAATAGGGTTGTGAAAAAACTCATGGGCCTTGATCCATTCCCACCTCTAGGCATGATTGTCAAAAAAAAAGGGCTTAGAGGGTAAAATCATGTATTTGCATACGTACTAAAGGATACGACATCGAGTACGTGCTAAGTAGCAATACAATTTGATGGATGGATAAAACCTCCTACAAAGATTTGATAAAATCATAAATACCAACATTACTTGTAATTATTGAGTTAGTAAAGTACTAAAACAGCTCATAAACGAATGGTCTAGATTCATTATACTGGTAGTATAATACTACCAGCACCTAGCATTGTAGTGTTTCTCTTTAAAATTCAACACAAGTGCAGACTGCAATGACAGTCTCGTAATCTACCACTATCTACAGTGACACTGCGCTGAACTTCTGAATTTGCTTTGCAAAGTGCAAACTGAGATGTGTGCATGCGCTTTCTCCCCGATCTGAACGTCTCATAATTTACTTGGCTGCGATTGTCGTCGCCTTTCGGTGATGGCACACAGTGGAGACACATAGCTAACACCAGTAAATAACACCTAACTCTGCATGAACATTTGGCCCAGACAAGACGCGCACCTTCCCAAATCTAGCTTATCATGGGTGTGGCTTAGTTGACCTGC
Source organism: Oryza brachyantha (assembly GCF_000231095.2). Taxonomy (NCBI): domain Eukaryota; kingdom Viridiplantae; phylum Streptophyta; class Magnoliopsida; order Poales; family Poaceae; genus Oryza; species Oryza brachyantha. The sequence continues at coordinate 14,415,138 of NC_023170.2, forward strand.
TAACCGTGAAAGCCAAAGCATGACTGCTAATTACAGATGAGGATCTAGTGATCTAAGATGAGACAAGGAGAAGAACAAAGCCAGGTCCATTTCTTGTCAAGAGCTCCACTACGCTCCACTCTTCTTGCCTGGGCTGATTGATGATGGTACACAGGACACATGCAGCAGCTGTTGTTATCTTTGACGCACGGAGCCTCCAAGTTGGTGAGGTGATGCCGCGATGGTGAGTGAGATGGTCGTCGCCGCCTGACCCCCTTTGATGCTTGTTCAGCCTCACGTTTTCGACTGCAGATCATGGTGTTCATTCCTTGACCAATTGCTTGCAGCATTTTGCATTTTTGCTCTCGCGTGCTGGTCAGTGAACAGTTGATCAGGGCCTGATTGTCAGGGGGAACCGTCTCTCGCCCTACTTCCTTCACACTTCACAATGACATTTTCTTATCGATAATGTCGGTCGCGTTCGCAAACTATCAAGGCGGCTAGTTTTTTACTCTTTTCCTGTACACATGTTTCTCGAATTGTTAAACGATGTGTTTTTTAAAAAAATTAATCATATGCTAACAAACATATGATTAACTGTTCAGATTAATTCATTTTTCAAGTTAACTTAAAAGTTTAGATTAATTCATTTTTCAAGTTTGCAATATGTAATAATTAATTAATCATATGCTAACAAACATGTCTAGGACCGCGTTCGGGCTGCACCGATAAGTTAACTTATCTCCCATGTTTTCCATACGCATGCTTTCCAAATTGCTAAAGCTTTCTTCGGATCACAGGAATTTCATAGGAAACAGTTCAATTCCTCTAGAATTCCTGTAAAATTCCTCAAACCGAAAAGAGCCTAAACGGTGTATATTTTGGAAAATTTTCTATAGAAAAGTTATTTTAAAAATCATATTAATCTATTTTATATTTTTTAATAACTAATAATTAATTAATCATATAATAACCTATTACTTTTATGTCAGGTAAGTTAACCTACCACAAGAACACGGCCTAGTATAGTGTCTCTGTTACATGAGTCTGTAATAACCCAAATTGTCATTGGCGGCGATGCACACATAGATCGATCAATGGCCTACCACTCAATCAGGCTATGTTACAGGAAAGACCAGGACACAAGCTCGAGCCAATTAGAGGTTTGATTGGTCCGGTGTTAATGATTGAATCGACTGGAGTGCGCACTAACAGAGAGGCTATTGTGCATGCCACCATGGCCCGGTTCTAGGTTACTATATACTTGTATTAGCCTCGGACATGACCAGCAGTCCAGTCACACTCGGCAGCAAAATCATTCTCCAATCAATCGAGACAAAGGGGTCGATAGCTCCACGATCGATTAATCCAGATCACCGGTCACGAAATGCACGCAAACGAATGTTTTGGTCGAAGAACAGGTGCTAGCTTTCAAAAGGGGCAGCGGCAATATAAACAGTTGCTCTGACGATGTCGTCTCACCCAACAGCGGCCGGCCCTCCGTTTCAGAAGCTCTGCCTCCCCGCGATTCAGATGTTCAACTCGTAAGGGTAGTTATCCTGGAAGGCTTGAATAATGGGGATTTCTAGGCAGGAATTTAGTTGGTTCATGAGTCGTCGTGGTCAGATCATTACGACATACTCCCTCTATATTTTTTATATGATGCTGTTGATTTTAAGTTCACGTTTGATCGTTTGTCTTATTAAAAACATTATATAATTATTATTGTAATTATTTTTTATAATATGATTTATTATTATTATAGAAACTTTAAGTACGTCTTATAATTTTGTATATTTGGATATAAATTTTGCATAAGACGAATGGTCGAACGTAAATTTAAAAGTTAATGGTGTTATATAAAAAAATATGGAGAGGGTATCTTGGTGTAGAAATGCAAGTGAACTAGCTACTAACCCACAAAATAGTGTAATATATATACACCATTAAATACATGGCGATAGTGTAATATTTTCGTTGTAACTGAGGTGCATCATCGAAGAATATGTATACTTATGCACTATCCTAACTCCAATGGATCTCAACATCAATGAAAAATTGCAAAAATCTTCTAGTGAATTTGTCCTCGCAGGATAGTGTATGGGTTTCTGAGTTGCATTTCTCATGACCGCTGGGGGATAAAATGCTGAGGCTTCTTCTGAACGAAGGAATTTAAAGGGTTTTGTTTTCGGAATTTACACTAAATTCCTCAAAAGTCAAGGTTTGATTGGTTTGGAGAAATTCCAACATATAGGAATAGGAAAAGTGAAAAAATGTGAATGCATGCATACATAAATACATAGGGATATTTTCAATAGGTTTGTGTGGAAGTAGAATTTCATTTATTTTCTTTCTACAACTTGTTGGAAAGAAAAAAAAATTGAGTCAATTCACAAGAATACAAATGCTTAGATCAAATCATCAGAAGTTACGTTTTAAGACAGTGCATCATAAAACTACAGATTAATTAGTAACAAATTTACCACAATACTATGGATTTAAGATGATACATCATTAAACTATAAATGCAATAACAAAATTATGACAAAACTACAAGTTTCGTACTTTAAACTCCAAAATATGTATTTTTGTAGTTTACATATTAAATATATAATTTGTGGTACTAGCTTTAAATATCTAGTTTCGTGATGATTTTTATGCTAAATCTATAGTTTTGTTATAAAACTACTTGAATATGTATAGTTTTGCAAAAAATAAAGTTAAAAAAATTGTAGTTTTGTGAAATTTACTCAAAAAGTTTGAATGATTTTCCTAAAATCCACCTACAACCCTAACGATAGTCATAAGAATTAATCCTCGAGAATCCAATTTTTTTCCCAAACTAAGCAATCCCTTGTATTTCGGAGGAGCTCAAAGTAGATAACCAAATGATGAACGGATGATCCTTCTCGGCCTCGGGGATCCTGTGAGAAGTTTAATTGGCGCCGTCTCCAAACAGGATCAATAGAGTCCATCCTTTTGCCCCCATGAGTGACGTTAATGCTCCAACCGAAAGCACCATAATTCAGAAAATGGCCAGTACTACGTACTAACCTAGGAGCACTTGATCCATCCATCCATCCAGCAGCAGCACTGCTAGTGTTCATCTGTGTCACTAACCCTATCTACAACTAGCTAGTAAGCCATAGCTGGTGCCCTTTCGACTCATTCATTTAGAAAAAAAACATAAATGGCTTATTCGGTTTGGAGGAATTTCAATATAAAAGAATAGAAAAAGTGAAGGATTAGGAATGTATGGCAGCACCATTCCATAGGAATTTTTCCAAGAGGTTTAAGTGGATGGAAATTTTTCTATATTTATCTTGTAGGAAGGAAAAATTTTCTTTGATTTTTCCTATGGTGCATTCCTATATACCGAATAACTTTTAAAGGAATCCAATCCTTAGAAATTAGATCCTTTGGTTTTCCTCAAAACGAATAGGCCCAAAGAGACCTGTCTTTCCTTCGTGACCAAATTAGAGATAGAGAAGGAAAAAAAAAAAAGCAGTGACTCGATGAGCAACGGGTGATCGATTCTTCCACTGGGCGGCTGGATTCTTGCTGTTCGATCTTGACACTCTTTTGGGCAACTCTCGCCGGTGTGCATGTACACTAGCTTGCCAGACACATGAATAAAGCCGTGTCTGCATGCTGATGTTGCATCTTGCATCTGCTATTGCAGACTTGCAGTGTTGTGATTTTTTTTTCTTCTGTTTTTTTTTCTTTCTTTTTCTTTTTAACTGTGAGTGGTACGGAGTAACTAGTAATGCCCCCGTTCAATTTGAAAAATATTTGGAGAGATGTTACATCGACGCATACGGTCACACATTTGAATTATTAAACGTAGTCTAATTATAAAATAAATTTTAGATTCCGTATGAAAACCGCGAGACGAATCTTTTGAGTCTAATTAATCTGTCATTAGCACATGTTGATTATTGTAGTATTTATGGCTAATCATGTACTCATTAGGTTTAAAAGATTCGTATTACAATTTTTCCATAATTATATAATTAGTTTTAATGTTCATGTATAGTTAATGATTCATTTAGATGTCCAAATATTCAATGGGATTTTTATCGTCCAGCAGTCTTGTCCGGTACCAAATCTGGGCCGTTGAGAGAGCACAATTGGGCGGCTGCAATCGATTGGTATCTCCCGGTACCACTCAATCCATTTCAAGGTACTAGCTATAGGTGAGTAAGGTGGAAGGGTAAAAACGTATTTTCGCGTCCGAAACCAGGCTGGCTGAATCGTTCTTAGCCTCTCTTTTGGGATGAGGCTTTCAATTCAATGCTCCCGTCGTTGCCCGCTTCGATGGCGTCGATGCCGGCGAAAAGAAGGGCGCTAGCGCCGGAGGGGGTGCTCAAGTGCAAGATGTCTAGTAAGCGGTTCCGGTCGTTCTAGGCGCTAGGCGGGCACCAGATGAGCCACTCGCGGCTGCATGCAAGATGCTGAATGACACCATGTGGCGTCGGCCGTTGCCGCCAAGCTGGACAGGGTAAGCGCTTGGCAATGTTCCAGCAGCCGTCAGTGCAGTGGCGGCGCTCTAGGAGCTGTCGGCAGCGGCGGCCATGCTGGGTGAGTTTATCTAGTGACTTTGTTCATCCTCGATTATCGCTGGTGGCTGCACACAGGTTGATGCTCCAGTGTCAGCAAAGGTGATGTTTGTGAAGATTCTTAACCCTGAGTTATACAAATTGACTTAGGTTTATTTTGTAGTTTGTCGTGGTCTGTTGTAGAAGGTATAATTGTGTGTAATCTTTTCTTTCCGTAGTTGTTCAGTGCTCTAGAGAGCTGTCAGCAGAAGATGAAGAGGATGAACAGAAGATAAAAACGATGTAGGAATATATAGCATCTGGGGTTAAGAGAAACCGTTCCGGCGAGATTATATTTAGTACCGATCGTACCCTCCTCGATTTAACGGCCAGATTACTTTTGGTACCTGGTGCTACCTGTACCTGGTGGTACCGGCTGCTGGACAGGAGTAAAGCTCAAGATTAAATGTGATGTTTTTGAAAACTAAACAGAATCTAAGATATACTCTCTCTGTTTCACAATGTAAAACTTTCAGCCTTAACTTGATTCATATGGATGTTAATTAATCTAGACATGTATATATATAAATTATATGTATTCATCACTTCATAAATTTAGGTAAGGTTAGAAAGTCTTATAATATAAAACGGAGGTAGTAGTACATTGTAACGTGAAGCAATCATGCTATCGTTTCTGCATATTGGTTAGTTCCTTGTTTGTTTGTCCTTGAAGTGTAGTCGTCCTCAGTCTTTAGTTCCTTTTGGGTCCGTGCAACAGTGCAGAAAACTCTTTTGGCTCATTGGCTACAATGCAGAAAATGCATCATCTCCTGCATATATGCAATTATGAATTATGCATGCAGCAACTTATCCGTTAACAGTGATCCAATAATTTTGCATGAACAGAATAAACAGTAGTGTTAAAGATGCGCTGGTTGTCCATCTTAAACTTTAAAGGTTCATGTCAATCCAGGTGGTTATCTTTTGGATTTTTGAATGAAAAATACATATTTATTAATAAAAAATAATTTGTGGATAAAACTTTTATATATATATGCTCATAGTGATTTAAAAGTAAAGGATGAACAATAAACTTCAATAAAAAACCCTAAAATCTTATCTAATTTTAAAGTTAAAAATTTAAATTTATGTGTATAAGCATAAGTAGAGACGACAAGATAAGGCTAATAGACTTTAAGCTAGAGGGACATTTAACAGTGCTAACATTAGTGAAAATTGATGGTCTATATTCCATTTTTTCCATAGGAGGAGTAGGCCCCTTAGAATATTAAATTTAGAGGATTCAGCCTATCTTTAACTTTTCCTTTTCTCTACTACTATAAAAGTATATTTGTCGTCTTAACCCAACCATCTTCTCGCCTACAAAAAATCACCCCACCAAAAAAAACAAAACTGGTGTTCCCATGATCCACCAGAAAATCTGGGCACAAAAAATAAATCCGGCCTATCAAACCATTTATATGCTATTTATTCATATCCCGTTGTAAGCACGGGCATGTCACGAGTTTGATTTTTTTTTTAAAAAAAAACAAGCTTTCAGCCGAGACAGTGCAACGAATTGTATTCATTGGATCTATCTGAGATGTAGAGTTTGGCGAGCCTGTCTATCTACGAACAAGAGTGCGGTCTGCAAAGAAAAGCTAGCACCTGGAATATTAATTATTATTGCGTTAGCTTTCAACCTGGGTGTGTAATGCTAGCCATGTGGATTAGTGAGATAAACCTAGCATCTGCCTGACGTTCCACTTTGTCTAATCTGTCAGTAATTATATAATCAGTACTATACTGTTGTGATTTGCTGAATCTGACAGAAATAAACGAAAGGGAAATAAATAAAGGCGATTACAACGACGTAGTATAGCTAGGGACATGATCATTATGCAGCACCATTGCGTGCTTGAATCAGTCGTGGCTGCAAAGGAAATCCCCTTTTCTTTCGGCAGTGGTACATGGCGATTGACATTTTCGTGCACAAGTAATTCTTGGGCCAAATGTTTGAAAATTTTAAATCCATCAACTAAATCTAGTTATGTTGTTGGATGATAATTTGAAGGCATGAACGCAAGTTAAAAATCTCATACTTGCCCTCCCCTTCCAGCCCCATGTATTACGCATTTACGCGTGTGTTTGACAGAAGAACATAAAATCAAACGTTTGATCGATAGCAATAGTGATAATTCTTTGTTTTATATAATTGATCGATCCTCTGCACAACTCTTTCCAATTGGAAAATAAAGTAATATATCTGGGAGGTGTAAAGTAGTTATGAAAATCCTTCTTATCAGACTAGACTTAACAGATGTTTGGGCGATACAAATTGGACGCCCAATCCCAAGCAAAATATGAACGGTGTTTTATCAGTCGGAGATCGAAGAACGTTTTATCCCTTGGTCAAATAATGTTTCAAATCACCTGATCAAACATTTCAGAAGGCAACATCAAGAAATATTGACGCAATACCGACAAACCAAAATAAGAAACATCGAGTGCCAACAAACAAAACATCAAAAAAGTTTATAACCAAAACATAAAATGTGCAATGCGGTCGACTTGTATTTAAAACATTTGTTTCTCGCACGAAAACCATCGAATTTAGATGGTTAAAAAACACGCGAGCACACACACATATGTTTTTTCTTTTAGAACATAATCATATAAAATTAAAGATTTAATTGTAACGACTGATATTGCTTCATGATGTGTTATAAACAAACAGAGCTAGCCTAGACGTAGCCCTTGTAGGCGTAGGCAAATTAAACTTGGTGGAAGCGAAAAAGAAGATGCCATGGCCACTTTTTAGGTAGTTGATCAGCATGCGAATAGATTTAAGGGCTGGACACCCGTGCGCCTGATTGAAACGATATTCAAAGATACCTTGTTCTCTCCAGGTTGAGAAAGAAAAAGAGAGAGGCAGAGAGAGCCAGTACGTATTGTGATAGGGATGCATCTAATTAAAATTCGTGCTGTCTCCTCCATTGGAATGTGTAGGTAGTTAACCTATTGGAATCCCTATGATGCAACAAAAAAATTGCAGTCTTTCTACTACTCTATGTGTGGTCGTTTTGTTGCTTCTCTGAACATCTCAGACTTGTATATGTGCCATCACCAAAAAGAAGTTTCAGTTCATTCAGACTATGATAGCTAGTGTTCGGTTCTTAGGATATTGCTGGTCCCTAAACACAATATTGACGTTGGGAATTTGCTACATGAGAAGCCCATTGACGACTACTCCTATGAATGTATAAGGACAAGGACAAAATTACTTTCTTTTTTGTAGTTTGATAGAGGAATCAACATAAAATAACTGATAAAGGAATATAAACCAGTGCCTTGGTTAGGTTCTTGTTCTATATCTTCTAAATGAATAATAGTTGCTTTGGAGGAGAAATGGTTGCAACGCCAGTCTTGCTTGGGCTGGCTGTACAATATGTTGCAGGCTTGAGCATCTCCTTTCCTACCTGTCCATGATTAAGGACCACACAGAGGGAGCATCATTCAGAGCCATGGAATCCATGGTAATTAACAACAAACCAACCATTTTCTTCCATGCAGAATTCTATTGCATCATAGTTTGTCTCATGTGTTGCGATCACCTATTAATTTGTGATGATACATGGGCAAAGGTGACACAGTGAATACTCTATACATGGAACCGTTCGTCCGTCTGGTACTTTTGGTGTTTTTAACCACCTCTTTTAGATTTTGTCCTGCTTTTGCTGTTTCCAGACATGCGAAGCACAGGTGACAAACTGAAACGATTTATATTTCCTGCTTGTTCTAATCTACCGTCACAGCATGTTCTTGATGATTCCCTCTGTCTAGCTAACGCCCGCCTCGTGGGCGTTGCCTTTGTGTTTGTGCAGACGGCGGACTAGATGCATGCATAGGATGGTTGGAGCCTAATCCTGATTTGATCCTAATCTAGGAACTAAATGCAAAGTTTATTAGCATACCTAACCCATGTCTAGGTTAGTTTTTGCTTTAGCCCAGACCTAATCTAAAGTTCTAAACCCTAGGCCCAATAAGAAATCAGCTGAAGAACACTTACCACCTCTCAGAATTGGATTCCCTCCCGCGGTGAGGAAAATTCAGCGCTGCTATAGTTTCAGATTGATTGCTGCAGTGCCATCTGGAACGTGGTAGTACAATCTGTAGTGCCCTGGATCGGTACAGTTTCCAAGTTAATCTCACGTTTCTCAGTTCGCCGACATGGATTCATGGAGCCGTGACCCTCTGAATTTTCCTCGGCGCTGTAGCAGCAGCATGCCTTATCTCCCTTCTCTGTAACTCTGAATTTTCTTCAGTGCTGTAGCATTGCAACATTCCTTAGCTCCCTTTCTCCTCTCTGTTCTTCAGTCTTTCTTACATCTGCAGATGCAAGATGTAAGGGTAACAGCTTAGCTATCAATTACGGAGTATTTGGAGTAGCAATTAATTCTGTTCTGTAATCCAGGCTACATAACTAACTCAAGTAGCAGGGCCAAGGACAATAGATGAACAGAGGCTTAACAGGGCTGCATGTTCCTTGAAAAATATTGAGAAGGAATAAATTCATTTGAGGTTCTTAACTTGACAAGTTGACTTGACAAGTTCGATATTAGTCCCTAAACCACAGTACCATATACAACAAGTCCCTCAACTGTTAAAACCGGTGCCAAAAAAAATTCTAAGACGATTTGGAAAACGGTTTCAATAGATATGGCGTCTACATGGCTGGTTTAGCTTGGTCCTCACCCCTACGTGGCACTAAAAGCAAAACGTGGCGCTGAACTTATTCCTATTGAGAAAGGATGAAGCCGAGCCTATTAAGGCCTAACTAAATTCAGCCCATGAAATGAAAGAGAGAGAGAATGTGGTGTTGGTCTACCAAATATTGGGCCGTTTGAGTCCGGTTCCTGGATAGACCACTAGGCCCAGTTAGACCCTCCCGAATTTGGCCCACAGAAATAAGCCCAGGAACCCACGTAAGTTTGGGTTTGCTTCCGTGGTCCAAATGGGCCCAAACAAAATCGTGTCCTTTTGACATGCTCTGTCACTGACATCGTAGGTCCACTTGATCGAGGACGAGCCACGACCAAGTCTAACGACGGCGAGGCTCTCTCCTCCTCGCGCTCCCCTGGATCTCTACCTCGCCTCCACCGCCGGCGAGAGGAGGCCGGCCCGGCGGGTGGCGCCGTAGCGGCATCGATGAGGGGGTCCCACTCGCAGGCCCAGGCGGTGGGCCGCCAGCGGAGGCGGTGCGGGTGGCTGCTGCCGCTCCTCGTCGGCGCGGCCTTCCTCGGCGAGATCGCGTTCCTCGGCCGCCTAGACATGGCGAAGAACGCCGCCGCGGTCGAGAGCTGGACCACCTCCTTCTACGCTCGCTCCTCCTCCGGGGGCGTGGGCGGGGGCGGGGGCGAGGGGAAGGGTGCGGTCGTGGTCGCGGACGCACCCCCGGCACGAGGTGAGGTGGAGGTCGACGACGACGACTTCCGGCTGTGCGAGGAGCGGCTTGAGAGGGAGGACGGCGTGTCGCACAGCCGCGACTTCGACAAGGATCCCGTTCTCGTTGGCGGTGCCACTAAGGTTTTGTATCCGTTCTCCCGATCCGCCCCCTCGTGCTCTTACATTTGAGTATGGAGAGCTACCTTTGCACTGCGGAACTCAACAGATCTTCTGCTCTGCTTAGTTGCATAACATTAATGATGTTGCTAGCAAAATCTACATAATTCTAGCACATGGATTGCTGCATGTAAGGCCTGGAGGATTATGCATCTGACCTTAGGTCAGTCTCAGTGGGGGGTTCATGGGGGTTTCAATCTCATTAAATGATATGCTGCATAGGTAAAAATATTGATGTGACATTTAATTTATGATGAGAGATGAATTGAGTTTTATGGGGATGAAACTTGTTATACACAGTTACCTAGACTATGAAACTATAATTTATTTCATATCCACACATTTAATCAACTCCTATTGGTCATTTTGTTTAAGTGATATGTTAGCCTATAAAACTGTGAAGTGAAATTTTGCATTGAGAGCACATGTTTCATTCATCCATCCAAATATGTTTTGATGACATGGCACTATTGGAAACAACGCAATAAAACCATACACTGAGAATGGCCTTATACTTGCCATCTTCGAATGGTAATTTTGTCATTTAGATGGTTGATTGCAAATTTACGCAACATAAACTACAATGCATATGTGAGGTTATGGACTATTGACTTGGTCATGATATCTTGACATTATTTTCACTGCAATGATCATTAAATTGGAATAAAAAATGCTGGTAATTAGAATGACATTGTTTAGCAAACTTTCATTTCCATAATTTCCGTGGGAATGAAGGGATGTGGTAGTGAATGTTTGGAATCAGTTTTTTTCCTTCCAAATAGTGGTTCACAATGCCCATGGTATCATGTTGGTTTGACCATGTATACAGGAAGGTGGGGGCAGTTCCAGTGTGTTACTCAACAGACACTTTCTAAATGATTTGGCCCTTAAGCTTTATGCTCAACTGCATGCCTTCATCGAAGCATATGTCGTGCTATACACTTGCATTGGTGCATTTTTTATGTGGTGCTTTCATGTAGTGATGATTGTCTGTACCATTGGTGTCATCACTTGTCATTCGTTTAGTGCTTTTTATTCTCCATGGATCATGCTTATGCATTCTTTCCCCTCTCAGGATTGGAATAAATGTTCTGTAGGATGTGAATTTGGGTTTTCAGCTACTAAGACACCTGATGCTACTTTTGGAATCGCCCCAGATCCTAGTGTAGAGAGTATCCTCAGATCGATGGAATCATCTCAGTATTATTCAGAGAACAGCATTGCCGTGGCTCGAGGGTGGGTAAGAACCATGTTTAATTCTGGTCGGTGATTTCTGGGCGTATTTAAAATGGCATTTTAATCTTATCTGTGTTCCTCATAAATTTGAGCTAGTGCTGATAAATTAGAAACCCAGAGCTGTTCAATGTAATGTAAGACATTTTCATACTGGCTCTGGGCTCTAGCATCCCTATTCTAGTATCCATGTTGAGAAGTACAAAAGTTTAATAGCCGCATAATTGTAGCTTATTTCTTTTGTTTATAGTATCTACGAAAGTAATGAGCATTATCTGGCTTCCAAATTTGCTTCTTGCTTTTCAAACATTCTCACTTAAAATAAAATAGTAAAATAGTACTACCCCCATTTCGCAATGTAGAACTTTCTAGCATAGTCATATGGATGCTAATGAATCTAAGCATAGCCTAAACGTCTTACAATATAAAACAGAGAGAGCAATACATGCGTTATATTGACTATGCTATTTTTCTCGTGAACTTACTACGATAATATATAACCTGCTACTAAACTATTCATTTTTAAGCCTTGTGATTTGTTATTTTTGAGAAGGATAGTTCTAACGGTCTGAGAAATCCTGATGCTTTCCCTCACAGGAGAGGTTACAAAATTGTGATGACAACAAGCCTTTCCTCTGATGTACCTGTTGGTTACTTTTCATGGGCTGAATATGATATAATGGCACCTGTGCCCCCAAAGACTGAAGAAGCGCTAGCTGCAGCATTTATTTCAAACTGTGGTGCACGCAATTTTCGTTTGCAAGCCCTTGAAATGCTCGAAAGCTTAGATGTTAAAATTGATTCTTACGGTAGCTGTCACCGTAATCATGATGGCAAAGGTACACTTTCTGTTCTATATTTCGAACGACATTCTGTTGTTAAATACTGTAGCTTCTATATCAGGGGTGGCCACACCATAAGTCCAATATTTTTCTTGGGGGGAAATTTATAGATAGGTATATAACTTACTATGTTAGGCCTCTAAGAAATAGGATAATGACATCATTTGTCGCTTCCAAAGCATGCCAATCAGAAGCTTAAGTTGTAATTTACTTTTGTTGGTTTGTAATGTGCTTACAATTATTGAGATTTTTAAAATATGAACGAGAGTATTTCTACTAGATTATGTTACTATCGCAATTTAGTCCATATTTTTCTCAATTTTTGTCTTTTGTATGAAGCAATTATTCATAACTGTGAATACCTAGCCATAAATTCCTGCCCACTGTTCTATATAATGGATATGTTGTGTTGTGCTTCCAAGAGTTTGAGTGGCCAGCCAGGCAGCCAGAGCAAAGTGTTCCATGTGGCAGGGTCTTAGTTGTTGTGATCTATCAAAATATTAAACACCAAGCATAACTAATGCTACTGCCAATTCTTGCAATTATGTTGATATGCTAATTCTCAGGTCCATCTCCCTTATGTTCAATTGAGATAATTGCTAACTGAGTATATATAAATCACATAATGAATTTCCTTTTTTTCCCTGTTGATTTATTAAGCCTTTAAGGACAACAGCTTTAACAATTTAGAATCTACTTTTGTATTGAGCGCACCGATATTTATATGATCACAATAATTTCAACATCAATATTTGCACATAATCTCTGTTTATTGTAATAACAAATGTTGGAAAACACTCCTAGAAGTTGGTTATAGGGTAGCATCAGCATCACCAATCACATTTTGTTGTACATAGGTTCTAGCTTAATGACTATGGTCCTCATTATACCTTTAGAATGACAAGAGTATTTGATTATTATTTTTGGAACAACAAATATTAGTAGTTTCAACCTCTAAAAACCAAAGACCCATCGTTATGTTCAGCTTTGTTAATTAAGTTATTCTCCCTTGGTCCTTCTGGTTTCAAATATAATTTGTTTTGGACGCACTCTTTAGGGTAACATTTTTTTTCCTATTCTTATATTGGATTGTGTTGTTAAAATTAACAGAAAGAATTTTATTTTGGAAGTATCAGTTTCTTCCTGGGATCAATTTAGATATTTCTTTTAAATAGATGTTCAAACCTGATAAATGCTTTGCGGAACTTATTCTAGAGTAGAAACCTTTTGCCTACATGAATGATACTTTTACAATTGGAATGGCTTGTATTTCTGTTGTTATATTGCATATGTTTTGATGAATGAAATGTAATTCAGACTTTATTTTTTGCCTGGTGCAGTTGATAAAGTGGAAACTTTGAAACGCTACAAATTTAGCTTGGCCTTTGAGAATTCTAATGAGGAAGATTATGTTACAGAAAAGTTTTTTCAATCGCTGGTAACAGGTAATTGGATAAGCTACTGACCTAAACTCGAACTCACACCCACCCACCTACATAATTTGCATTGGTAAATTCTCATCCAACATTGCATCCAGAGTTAGTATAAGCTCTATGCCCATGTTTTACTCATATCTCTAAGAAGACATGGAAAACCACACTATCCTGAGACTCTCATCAATATAAATGTAATATGAAAGGACTATCATGAAGCAAAAAGACAAATAGTGTGAAACAGATTGATTAGGATCTTCCAAATCATACACCAAAATACCAAATTGTCATATTGCGATGCCTACTGATTAACATTTTTATTATCTTCTCACATTGAGTTTTGTTTAGTTTCAATTCCAGCACTTGATTCAATTTGAAATCTATGAAGTTTAAATTTGTAACTGGAACGGAAGTGATTGAAAATTTCATCTGTGCTGTGCTACAGGAGCTATTCCTGTTGTCATAGGTGCTCCAAATATTCAAGAGTTTTCTCCTGGAGAAGGTGCAATATTACACATTAAGGAGCTTGATGATGTTCCTTCCATTGCAAAGACAATGAAACATATTGCATCAAATGAGGAAGCGTTTAATCAATCTTTGAGGTAAATGCTCCTGCTTTCCCATTGAATTCATGCCTGAAATTGATTTGTTTCTCATTCTCTAGTTGTATTGTTGGAACATCACATGCACACCAACTATATTTTTGGAACACCATACAATTTCTACAAATTTAAGTATTATCATGGTGTATGTATTTTCTAGATTTAATTCATGTTAAAAAACAATCAGCATTTCAGCAATGGAAATCTATGGATTCATGCCTATCAATTTCTGGCACAATTCTTTTAAGGAACAGGCTGTAATGTTGTGTTACATTATTAACTTGCTATGATGATACTTTCACCCACTCATTTTTCTTTTACTGGGATCTTCCAACAATTATATTATCTAATACATAACTTGCCGAGGAACAAATTTACTCTAAAATTAAAGAATTCTCTGGAAATCCATTTTCCCTATCTCAAAAAGCTCTGTTGCGGCTATGCAGTGACATTAAAGCTTATGCTACCAATCATGTGACTCTGGCACTCTGCAAAAGCATGAAACTATCCTCAGAAGCTGCTTGGATTTACACTGGCAGACTTTACCTTGCTATTGCTGTTGTATATATATTATTCTTATTTCTATTCGGAATGAAGAAATTAGCAAGTTATATAGTATCAATTATGTACACACTGCCATGATACCCTACTGCCTACTGGGAGTAGATTTTGTTTTTTCTCCTTTTTGTTTCACTCACATATCTTGTAAAAATTATCTAGCAGGATCATTATTTTGGGAATAATTACCTCAACTGATGCAGTTTAGGCTAGATTAAGTTTGGGTCCTCATTCTTTGTTTTGCATCTGTAGATGGAAGTATGATGGCCCATCCGATTCTTTCAAGGCCCTTATTGACATGGCAGCAGTTCATTCATCCTGTCGCCTTTGCATACATGTTGCAACGAAAATTCATGAAAAAGAGGAAAAGACTCCAAAATTTATGAATCGCCCATGTAGTTGTTCAAGCAAAAGAGGAAAGGTATACCACTTATTTGTCAGAGAAAGAGGGCGGTTCAAGACAGAGAGCATTTTTCTGAGGTATGAGAATGCTCTTGTGCTTATATGTGTTAGATTGATATTTGTTGCTAGCATGATAAAGAACAGAATAATGTTTTTTTTTAAATGTCGCAAGGGCAAATCTTCTTTCTCTACTATGTAATCTTAGCTCCCATGCCCTTAATTCTCTTGCAGATTGGGATAAGGTTTTCTCAGATGGTGCATTTGTGCCTGACAACTGTTATGCTCTTATGTTAGGGTCTTATGTAGTTTGATAAAACTAGGTAAATACCATCACAAAGATTTGCTAATGATAAAAATACCATTGCATGTGAGAATGATCAAATCGCATATGTGTATGTATTTTCGAACCGTGTTCGTTATGATGGCACAAATCAATATGGTACTGCTCCCTCCAGTCATTACTTTTTGACGTTAGGACAAGGTTCATTCAAACTTATTGTTATCATCAAATTTGTATTAGAGTAAATTTATAAAATCCAGTAACTTTATGATATTATGATGGTACTTTTCAAGGTAAATCCACACATATTAATTTATTTTCTTTTTAAACTAAGAATTGACTATTGAGAAACGATTGATGAACAATTGATTGTTGAAGTTTCAAAAGTTTGATTAAATTTTGTCTTGACGTCAATATTTATCTGAGTGCTAATTTTGTTGGCTTGTGAATTGTAGAGATCCTGGTCATTATTTTTTAATATAAAATACCTTCTAGTTTTGTTACATATAAAGTTGATATCTTTACCACAACTCATTATTCCTGCAATTTACTGGCTTGTTTTCCTACTATACTCTTAAACACATACCCTTCCTACCCAATGCAGATCGGACCAATTAACTATGGGCGCTTTGGAGTCCGCAGTGCTTGCTAAATTTAGATCCGTCAATCATGTTCCTGTGTGGAAGGATGAAAGACCACCGAGTATTAGAGGTGGTGACGAGTTGAAGGTATACAAAATTTATCCAATCGGTCTTACACAACGGCAGGCATTATACCAGTTCAGGTTTAGAGATGACGCGGATCTTGAGAAATATATTAAAGATCATCCGTGTGGAAAGCTTGAAGTAATTTTTGTATAATTATGCTTTAGGCATTTTCCCCTTGCACCCTTCGCTAGTTCAGAATGCCATCGTGTGGTGTTTTCTGCTGTATGGTAAGCTAGAGTGTCTTATGGAGCAATCAATTCATGATTATACAGATCTATCTCCTGAAAAATGGCCTTGTAAGGAATTGAGATACGCCGACTGTAAATTTTCATCAACAGGTCAGATGTTCTCCTTTTCTTTTATTTTTCTTTGGGTTACGGTCAAGAAGGATTTGACTTGGGACAGTTAACGATATTCTTGTAATCATGTAATGATATTTGTTGGGATTTTCATCAATGTAGGTTCACACATTTTGTGAAGAGTCCATATCACACCTCTCTGATATTCATTCGCAGTGCCTGACATCAATGTTACGAACTAGCCACACAGCTCTCCCTCTAACCCTTTTGATCTGGAGATGATACCTCAGTCCTAACTAAGCTTTACCTTTTGCCAGCCACCCTGCATCATTGCACCTACTACTGACTGCTAGCCCTGTGCCGTTAACTACTGTACTTTGGTCGGTCTGGTGCGCTGCTGCGGTGCTGCCAGACACAATCGTAAAGCGAAAAATGGAGATCGCCTGGCATCTGCCATGCGAAGGGACACCGCCAGCTTACACAGGTGAGCGAAAAATGGATTAAGGCTTATTTGGGAGAGCTTCTGTTAACTTTAGCTTCTCTTAGAATCTTTATTTCTCTCAAACAATTTAAATTCTTACCTAAATTTTAAGAATATATAATTGCATAATCTAAAAAATAAACTAAAACCCAGAAGCCAGAAAAACGAGCTTTTCTAAATTCAGAAAAACTGGCATCTTAAGCCCTTGCAAACAGGACTGTAGTGTAGTTGTAGTTATTGATGCCTTATAGCTGGCCCTGGAGCCCAGCACTCTCTCACCCGGTCTCTCACAGTCACAACAGGTCACAGCGAAAGGAGGAGCATTCTCCACGTGTCGACTTCCGGAGTGTTGCCCTACCAGATCTCCTAGATTGGTGATGAAGAATGATGATGATTGATGGCCGGGAAAAAAGATATTTCCCGGCAGAGGAGTCGGCCATGGCCCAGGTCCTCTCTCGATCGATCGATCGGCATGATTGATTGATTCCATCTCATGGATCATGACGGTTCATGATGCACGAGGGGAAAAGAAATATGCCTCAGCAGCAGCCAGTTTCGGTGCACGCAGCAAGGAGAAAAGAAAGTTGATGCAGTGCTGGAGTGCACATTGTGTGCTGTTTGGCGCTCGATCAGACTGATCAGTCTGTGCTTGGCTATGCTCTGGATTATACTTCAAAGATATGTCGAATTTTATAGTTTGATGTATAAGAATAACATAATAAAAAAACACATCCGCACTTTGCAAAGAAGAAAGCTATAAGAATAACATAATAAAAAAACACATCCGCACTTTGCAAAGAAGAAAACTATTTTTAAGTTTTAGGGCTTAATTTTAGAATTAATTAGAGGTTTTTTAATCTATTTATAGGTTAGCTGCAAAAGATTGCGTCATTGATCCATATCTAGTTACAACGAACAGTTTTAGGGTTAAAGAGCTTTAGGGTCTACATATAACTTATATAATTCTGCCGTACATTTGGTTTTGAAGAGGGGGTGCACCCACAAGTAAGAATTCTAGGAAGTCGATGACTGAGTGGCGGTAGATTCGTCACTTACTATCACACTTTATTTCTAAAGAAGTATCACTTGTCTTTTTTGTTTTGTGTATATTTATAAACCAAAATTTAAATTTTTAACCTTTAAATTAAAGTTGATTTTAGAATGTTTATCGTAGTTTATTATTCAGCATTATTTTTTAAATCACGAAGACACATATATAAAGTTTTTGTTTACAAATTATTTTTTATTTACAAATACGTCCCTTATTTGTTGAAAAAGCCAAATGATCCCATGTGTAGTATTGCATCATGTGCGCGTAGATATAGTTGTGAGCAATTGATGATATAATTGATTTTGCATATGGTTTTCCATATTAAGATAATATATCCTATTTTTTGACTTTGGAACTTTTGTTAAGTACTCATTTGAGATTCTGCCATGGTAATGCACGTGCAAGTGCTATATATTTTGTATGAAATTCTTTTAGATAATGGAAATTAGTTAGCATGATGGCCCATGCAATCTCTGGCTTGTATAATTAGATATACATCCATTAATTAAGTATCGGTAATGGAAAATAAAGAGACTTAAGATGATGAAATAAATCATGTGTATTCGTTTTATCAATGAATGGGAGGAACGGATTATCGTGTATGCTTCCGAGCTTACAAATAGTACGGTTTCAAAGAAATTTTTTTATATAAATCCTATAATACTAAGTCTACTTTTGAACTTGCGAAAGGATCTGTAGTCTAGTGGTTACAAAGTCCTTAGTAGCACTTGAGGTCCTGGGTTTGACTCTGGGTTTGACTCCTGGTTGGAGCGAATTTTTCAGGATTCTAACGGCTTGCGATAGGGGTAGGGAGGGTGTGCGTGCGTTGTGAGCGTCTGTGTTGTACTATGTTATAAAAAAGTAAAGGATGTAAAAGATATGATCCGAATTATAATCTACAACATATTTAGATTATATTAATAGCTAGTTTTCTAATATAACTTTTACTTTTTTTTTTCTTTAGGACTAATAGAGTTCTATAATAAGACTTGTAATAGGACTTTTATATTTTCTCTTACATATATCTCTTATAAATTATAAAAAAAAGGTGTGACGGTCTGTTGTAATCTCCTACATGGTAATTATTACCTATAGTTGTTATTACCGGTCTCACACCAGTATTTTTTCAAAGGGTTTTTACGTTAAATCCGTGTCTTCGCAGCGTCTCCGATCCGGACTATTTCCCTAACAAAGGCGATCACTCATGGTCACTGCGTGACATGCGCATGGCGCCGCGTGAGCTTGTCCGGCGTGTGCTTCTTCCGTGCTTGCCTAGTCAGAGCAAGTACTGCCCCTCCATTAGCTGGACTCCAACCACACGCAACACACACACAGGCAACCTTGTCTGAACCCTACAAAGACTGGATGCCAACTCACTCGACAGCAGTGACCGAACTAATAAGAACAGCGGTTGGTGTGACCTGACAAATGTTTTTCCCATCAGAAACATCAGTTCAGATCAGATCAGCTCACAGCTATAGCGCCGCACGATCCGACACGCGGCGCTCCACCGCTGGGAGAAGATTTGCATGCATCACGCATAGCTAGGGTTTCTTAGCTTCTTCTTGTTCTTGTTCCTGCAGGCCTTATACTGTCAACGTTGGAATCATGCATCTCCAGCTGAAGAGCATGTCTGTTGCAGTGTTCATTGTGGGGGATGTATATACTACTCAGTCCCGGAAAAAACAGTTTCCTGAGTTTTATCATTAGAGCGTTTGATCATCCGTCTTATTTGAAGAATTTATTAAAAAATTGAAAAAAATAGTCACATGCAAAATACTATTCATATTTTATCATGTAATAACAATATAAATATTAATCATAAAAAAATTTCAAATAAGACGAAGAGTCAAAAATTCAATCAAAAACGCAGAAATTGGTTTATTTTGTGACGGAGGGTGTATAATTCATGCTTGTCTGGCAGCCATATACACGTGTACGTGTTAGCTTGTACGGCCAAACACATGGAGAATTTGACACGTATAAGGCTATTATGTGCATGCAGAAATGGAGGATGCTTTGTTTTGTCCATGGCAAGCATGAGCAAGATATCAGATATCCATCAAAGGTGATCGATCGATGTAGCAGGTCATCAGTGCCATTTGATTTTGTAGACCCATTAGCTAGCAACGCTGTAAGCTTGTAACCACACACGCCCTGATAGAAAAACTCAAGAAACAGGAAAAAGAAAAGGGGAGGGAGATCGAATAAAGATCAAGCAAAAGCTATGGTCTGTACAGTGATCTACAGTCTGACAAGAGTAGGATGATTGCGCAGCTGCTTTCAATTATTTTCTCCAAAAAACCTAAAAAAGAGTGCTCCTTTTGTACTGAGACATGACAAAGACCATCCACTCGAAAATGCGGTTTGATCCTTTCTAGTACAGATGCTGGATCCTGTGCAGCCTGGAGCATGGCAAAAACACTTGCCATCTAGACAGTAACGTGCTTAGAGCAAGTACAATAACAGGTTATAAGTTATTTATAAATATATTTTAAAAAAATAAAAGAGGACAGAGAAGAGAGTGAACTTTAGATTTGTAGCCAGTTACAGCAGTATAGATTCCAAGATACAATGTGTATATAACAGGTGAGACATGATAGTATATGTTTTATAGGTAGCTATTGTATGCATTGACTATTAAATTGATTATAGATGAATTGGAGGCAGATGTTGTACTGCCCGCGGAAACTTTTGCTTTCTTTGTTTTTCCCTTTTATGCTAAACACAACGTTTCCATAACCATTAGTTTGCACGTTCCAGTACTCCAGTGTCATGGGACAGCACCCCAATGATAGTGGCGAGAATGAACAAGATTAAGCTGGGCAATAAAGGCAAATTAATTTGCCAATTACATAGATGATTAGACATTAGTCAATAATAATAAGAGTTGGGAGATGTAAATATTTTTTATTGTAAAAAAAACAGATCAAAATGGTGAAGTGCTTTGAAACCTGCAGGAGCAGGGTGCTACAATTTTAACATTTTAGTTTTTTTTTGAAAACTTATTTTACAAATAGACCCCTAAAAAACTTATTGTACGAATAGAACTTTTTACCGTGTCAACGTTATTGACGTCGTCGTTGTATACTTGTATAGGACGGCGCTAATGATATCGGCACCATTCTCTATCCACATGAGCATAACATAATGACTTAGAGGATGAATAACGACGGTGCCAATAATATTGGCATAGTAAAAAGATCAATTCACGCATTAAGTTTTTTTAAGTCAATTTATAAAATAAGTTTTTTAAAAGAACCAAAATGTCAATTCGGTGCAACATTCCACTGTAACATCACAAATCTGGCCAACATTTCCCTTAAGGGTCGGGCCCTGATCTTCTACTGACAACAGCATCCCTTCGTTTCAAGGATTTCGAGTTCAGAACTGTCCAGGAAAACTGCTATAAGTACTTATGTACATGCGACTGTACTAATCAATCAATATCATGCTTCTTCCCCCAATTTTAAAATACAGTTATTTCTAACAATCAAATTTTGTTCTAAAACTAATAATATGCCCATGTATTATAGTTGGTCTATATAACTGATAATGGACTGATAAAAAAAATAGTCCATACAACTTATAATGGACTATAACTAATGATGGGCGGTACAGAGGTAGAAACGGTTTTCTTAAAAAACCATTTAATTTTTTTTAGTCTTTCATACTTTTAGAAACGATGATAGGGTTGAGGGCGGCCGAAGCCGCTTTTAAGCAGTAGAGAAATACAGCTATTTTGCTACCTATCATTTTATCACAACCAATCATAATTATTTATCATTTAATTTCTTTATCTACTTTATCTTCTCAAACAACTACAATGTTTTTTATTTAACTTTATATACTTTCTTAATATATATATATACTAATCTAGGAATGTGTATATTTCGAAACAGAGTAAGCTTATTGTTTCGTAATCAACTTTCATAATTAAAAAAAGTTATTGCTTTGACCAGTGGCAACTGGCGATCAGAGTCCTGCAGAGCCCAGATATTGGTGGCTGATCCATATGGTTGGTTCACTAGGTAGCGGCAGGCACTGCCAAACGGTTGGTGTAGTGGTCACAGAAGTGGCATGAAGTTGTGGTGACAAGTATATGGATAATGCGAAACTTTTGTTTTTGGCCTAGAGAAGTAGAGATCATGCATGCATGGTTATTTAATTAAGATACGAGATCAGCCTGATATTGTTACAGATTTCTCGATTTCTTTCGGAAAGCAAAAGAGAAGAGGCTATGTGATAACCAAATTAACAGTTTACCCAGATGAAAGTAAACGAGAAATTTGCAACCATAGCATTATATAAATTGAGATTATTTTTGTAACCGTACCATTATAATTTTAAAAAGCTCTCCGATGATCTATAAATGAATTGTACAGACTTTATCGTATAGAATCAATGACATTATAATTATATAGACTTTACAAAGTTTTAAAAAATCAAACGATATATTTGTAAAAAATAATTTGTGAATAAATTTTATATGTGTACTCTTGGCGATCTAAAAGCCAAGTCTAAAAATAAACTTTTATGAGAAAAATCTTAAAATCAACTTTAAATTAAAGGTTAAAAAAATAAACCGATGTGGTCGATCGATGACGCATGGCCTCGCTGGCACTAGTGTTACAGTCAGAGAACTCAGGAGTGACATCACAACTGCCATGCTCATGACACCTGCGACTTGATCGAGTTGCAAAGGGCAATTCATCCATGGATCGGAGTACTTAATTACTTATATAAGATTACTTGATCGAGTTGCAAAGGGCAATTCATCCATGGATCGGAGTACTTAATTACTTATATAAGATTGACATCTAGCTGTATTAACCCAATGCAAGCCAGCGATCACCGAATGAACCTGGCCTCGCTAGCAGCTAAACAAATCGATAAAACTACTTACTCCTAGCGCTACCACTAGGCACACGAAGAACTAGGTTTAGCTAGCACCATCATCATTCATTATCGTCGAACGATATCCATGCATGGACCACCATTATCCAACCCAACCCAACCCAACACACAAAAACCAAAAGCGAGAGATTTTGTTGCTACATGATCGACCATCCGATCCGATCCCCTCCCATGGCCTTCGCTTTATCCGAGGATTACACCGGACCGATCGATCCGATCCACCACCCACACGGCGACGAAAAAAAAGAGAAACCTGCCGAGACAGCTGCAGTTAGCCATGCACGCCACCGCCATCGACCAGCGCGTGTCAAGCACTAGCTGCTGTGACGACGCCGACGCCGCCGCTGGCGTCCATGGCCATCTCCTCCTCTGGCTCTTGCTTCCACAACTTGGCGTTGAGCCCGCGCCTCGGCACCGGGAACGGGCTGTACTCCACCTCGTCGCTCCCCCCGACGATCTCCCACCTGCACGCACGCACGAGACGACGCCGGCCGCCGCGCCGGTGATCAGCTGCAATGTCGCCGCACGCAAAAAAGCCCGTGGAATGAATGAAATACTCGATCGGTGGTTTCGCCGCACGTACCTGTAGGCGGTGGCGAGGCGGTGGACGAGGACGAGCATCTCCAGCTTGGCCAGCTCGTTGCCGGGGCACGCGTGCACGCCGCTCCCGAACGGCAGGAACGTGCTGGGACGACGCGGCGCCACCTGCACGCAGCCACGCGTCGTGTCAGCATGCACCACCAAATTAAGTCCAGAGCCAATTAACACTCGATTGATTGTATCTTAGTGAGCCCTAAGCCTTGTGTTTCTAGCTAGACATGCATGCAGCTAGCAGATCACTTAATTAGGTTGCCAGCTGCTACCTGCTAGTAGCTAGCTTGCTGCCGGTGTAATAAGATAGCAGTATCTTTTAGTCCGGCAAAATTCAGAGATGTCGTCGTTAAGTACGCCAAGTGCAGGCCTGGCCGTGTAACTGATGTTAAATTAGTGTGTGTTTAATGAGTCCTGCTCAAAAGAGTCAACAATGACTGTGAAGATCGGGTAGCGCCAGTAAGTGATTGCTGCGTTTGACTTTGGTGTCTCGCTAAGTGACCACAGTATGGAGTTTTTCTGTGGGTGAGGATTTGCAACAGTGCTGTGCCACTACTCTTCTTGATGGGATGTCCTGAATCTTGTGTGTTAATTACTTAATGCTGTTAATAGTTTACTTTAATCTAATGCAACCCATACCAAACAGTGTAATTTAACTAGGTGTCAGTGAGAAGTGTACTTAGGACTAGGACCCATTACCTTGAATCTAGAAGGATCAAATTTCTGTGGATCTTGGAAGTAGTCCGGGTTGTGATGGATGTTCCTGAACAGAGGCATCACCTTCCATCCCTTAGGAATCAGGAAACCTACAAAAACCACAGAACAGACACAAGGTCGTTCAGTCTCACTCCAATTAAATTCAGTGACGAAACAAACGTGATTTTAACTTGTCGAAAGATACTTTGCAAATTAAATACCGAGTAGTACGAGTACTACTATACATAATGCTCATAATAATTATGCCGCTTCTATTATACGACATAGCTAATGTTCTTCCCAGAACCACCTCCAATACTGCTTTCTCCATCTCATTCATTTCTGCAGTTACGCTGCCACTCGAAATGGAGTGAAAAATCAGTCGCTGGCTACCGGTGCCGGCCGGGAACAGGAGCAGCAGAGGATGCATCTGGACCGCCCTTTGGGCGGCTAATGATTCAGATATTAATCACAACGAGAGGACATGGTTGTGTTGCCGTTTTTTCTTTTCTGAAATGGGGTGCTCTGGTGTTCATACAACACTGGAGGAGACGACTGACTAGTTAAAGTTGGTTGTGCCTAAACAAAAAAAAAAGCCTCCCTCTTTATTGCCATGAGTCTTGTATGAATCAAGCCAGCATGATTGTGCTGAGGTGGATATGACTCATCATGTAGTTTATTTTGCTCTTAAAATTTTGTTTACTTGTATTTTTAGTGGGTTTTGAAATTTGCTTACAGTATATCTTAATTCGCTACAGATTACAAATTTCTTTGTTGAGTGTTAACTCTACGTGATTATTGACCCCATCTTTTTACCGAAGTTTATTTAAATTTTTAACTTTAAATTTAGAGTTAATTTTAGAATTTTTCACCAAAGTTTATTTTCTAGTCTTAACTTTTATATCGCTAAGAATACGTTTATAAACGTTTTATTCATAATATTTTCTATTTGTAAATATGCCGTGAGAAAGCCAAACAATCATCCCCTAATGTATGAGAGGTCTCTTTCTTCAAAGGTGCAGTTGGTTATTGCAATTACATACTAGAGACGATCACAGGTTAAATTACCATACCGAATAACCGAATGGGATTACCTAAAATTTGCTAAGTGGATAACTGGGAAAGTTGCAAAAGATTAACCCTTGAAAAATGGTGTACACCTATGGTAGCTAGTCCCAGGGGAAACTTTGATAAATTAAACAGAGGAAATATCTACAATATTGTGCATGCATAAAAAAATATCCAACACATAAAGTAGGAAATTTTAACCCATATGTGGTAGAAGTAAAAGAAATTGTCTGGCACAACAAATCAATAATGCATGATACCCAAAAGATATGATAGGTTTACCTAATTACCATGGAGCTTTTATTGTTAGGAATAAACAATCTTAATTTTTTCCACTAGATATGATTGAAAATGTATACGCTTCTCAGTTTATTTGACATTGATCTTATAAATGCAAGGTCGACTTATCATCCATGACATGTTTATATAAACCTGGGATATTATTCATTTTTAAGTTCATTTATGATCCATATGATCCAGCTGTTGGTACAACTGGCTAACGTACTGGAAAAAAAAAATGCAAGGTAGCTAGCTTTTGTTCACTCCAGTACACTGTATACTGACTGTCTGACTCCCAATCCATGCTGAACACGTGCTCACCTTTGTACTCCACGTCGGCGACGGCCTCTCTGAAGGTGAAGGAGATTATGCTCGCCATCCTCAAGCTCTCCAGTATAACCTTAATCGAATAAAACCAGATCACAAATATGAGCACAAAAGGAGATTATCCATGTCATCTTTTCATTTCTAATTATGTTTATAAGCTATAATTTGAATTTTTAATATTAAATTTAAAGTTAATTTTTAGGTTTTTTAATCAAAGTTTATTTTTCAGTATTATATATAAAATTTTATTCATAAATTAATTTTTATTTATAAATATATCATAAAAAGCCAAACAATGCCAAACAATCGGCCCTGTATATATATACGCTGTCCCTGTACACTAATACTAAATATAGAGGCCGGGTTTTAATCCATCGTCTATTCCAAAGCAAAGTGCTAAACTCCAAACTAAAGCCGTTCTTTTTCTGCGACGTGTACGTGGTGCAGCAGGTGCGTATGAATTAGAAAGCAAGTAGAGCAACGAGACGCATGCATGCCCACCTGATGCGTTAGTGTCATGCTCCTCGTCTGCGTCCACGTCAGCGGCCGCTTCCCTCCCTCGTTGGCCACGTAGATCGCCATTTGCTCCGCCTGCGTGGGATCGACACGAACACAACACGTACCGCGGCAGTACGTTTAGTGCAAAACCATCGGTCGATCTGGATCGCGAATTAGGTTGTTGAAGCTCGGCGTTGTTACGTACCTTGACGGCTTCGAGAAGCTTCGGCGAGTCGTGGAGGTACTTGAGGATCCAGGTGAGGACGCTGGCGGTGGTGTCCTGCGCGGCGAACAGCACGCCGACGACGTTGTCGGCGATCTGGTCGTCGGTGAGCGCCGCCGCGCCTGCGTCGTCGCGGGACCGCATGAGGCCGCCGAGGAGGTCGTCGCCGCCGCCGCCGCCAAGCGCCCGCCGGTCCGACACGATCTCGCTCAGGATCGCGCGCAGCCGCTTCCTCGCCTGCATGCACACGCGCGCCGTCTGCATGTCAATGCCGGATTCGGCAGAGAGGAAAATCTGTTTGGTGCGTGCGTGCGTGCGTACCTGGATCGCCTTGTGGTAGAGTGTCCCGGGGAAGCGGTTGGGGAAGCAGTTGTAGCCTCTCTCCACGGCGGAGTAGTTGGTCCTCAGCTCCTCCCTGTGCCGGCGGCAGAGCCGGCCGCCGAAGATGGTGACGATGCCGACGTCGAACGAGAGCTGCAAACGGGGGCACGACGACGACCGGCCGGTCACGCATTACGTACTACGCCCCACACATAACAACAAACAGCATGCCGCACGTAACGACGACGACGCGTGCGCTGCGCGAGCGCGGGACAACCCCAACACGTCGCTTAGCAGTTAGCGCACCACTCGTGGTGTGTGTGCGTGTGTGTCATGTGTGACGCCTACTGGGGGCAACTCACCTTCTTCATGGCGTGGAAGGTGCTGGCGACGTGGGCGTCGGCCCAGGCGGCAAGCGTGGAGGCGACGGCGGCGTCGACGTCCGGCACGAGGGCGCGGAGCGAGTCCGGGCCGAGCGCGCCCTGGACGAGGCGGCGGAGGCGGAGGTGGTACTCGCCCTGGTGGAAGAAGAGCGCCCACGGCCCGATCATCCGCTCCTTGCTCGGCGGGTACGTCGGCTTGAACAGCCGCGCCTGCGACACCAGCACGAACCTCGCCGCCTCCGGGCTCGCCAGCATCACGCACGGGCACCCCAGCAGATGCGTCTTGAAAATCTCTCCGTACCTGCCGCCATCAACACACAAATCCACTTATAAAAAAAAGCACCTCACCCCACCCCATCAACGACGACGACCAGATTTAGATTAACACATTCGCCGCCGCTAAATTTCCAATTACCTCTTCTGCTTGGAGGCAAAGAAGACGTTGGGATCCTGGGAGTAGAGCTGGAGCGTCTCCCCGACGTACGGCCAGCCCATGGATCCCGGAGGCAGCCTGAGCTTCTTCCCGCCCTGCAGCCGCCTCTGCTCAACGCCTCTACTCCCCTGCACGCGCGTGCAGAGCAGCAAGAACGCCGGAACGAGCAAGCACGCCGCAGCTGCCAAACAGACCAAGAACAGCAAGAAAGCCATGTGTCCACTTGTCCAAAAACTCTCCAAAAGCTAAGCTAGCTAGCTCAAGCGATTCTCTTTAAATCGCCACGGCTGGCCAAGCTACATATATATAATCCTATAATAATAATCGCTGCCCTCTCTCTGTACTTATCTTTCGTATCTGAGTGTGATTTGTGCCTGTGGCGCAGTGTTTGTTACGAGAGAGGGACACGAGGGGATCGCGCAATCTCTGGGAGGATTCTTCCGAATGGTGGTGCTATTGGAAGACACCTGTGTGGTATTTATAGGGGAGGGGGAGAGGGTGTTGGAATAAAAAAAACAGAGCTCATGGACGGCATGATGCTCATTACAAAATGTGAAATCTTTGGGGATGGGGAGAAGAAAAAGGAAGAAACATGAAAGGGATCAGAGAGATTAGAAGATACCTTAGCCATGTGCAGCTCACCAGAGCCTGCACGAATTCCATGGGATTTGGCCCATGGTTAGGGCATTGATTTGGGGATTGATTCCACCGAGGCCGAGAAATGAGATCTCTCTTATAATTTGGCATCTCGTTTGTATCAAAATAGAAGAAACTAGCATTTATTAAATACTATATCGATGAATTTGATATAAATTTGGTAGTACTATCGTCTCAAAATAGGAAAAAACTAATGTGTATAAAATATTATATTGATGAATTTGGATAGAAATTCGGTAGTATTATCGTCTTAAAATAGGAAAAAAACTAATATTTATTAGGGTACATACAAATGTGCTTATTAGCTGACTCTCTCAATCGCCACATAAGCAAATTTGGTGACGTGAATCGTCACATAAGCAAATTTGGTGACGTGAAGAAAAGAGGGGAAGGAGAGAGAAAGACTGTTATCA
The DNA here is from genome assembly GCF_000231095.2 of Oryza brachyantha. Classification (NCBI taxonomy): domain Eukaryota; kingdom Viridiplantae; phylum Streptophyta; class Magnoliopsida; order Poales; family Poaceae; genus Oryza; species Oryza brachyantha. The sequence goes on from NC_023170.2 coordinate 14,443,971, forward strand.
TGTATAACAATGGTTTAGAGTCGACTCTTAGCATTTATTAAAGGAAATTTTCTTGCATAAGGGTGGATAAAAAGGAAACTAACGTAATAAAAAATATTTTATTGTATTAATAAAGAGACTATATCTGACTCTATATTTATACGTATCATTATGATATAAATTCGTGTTGCTGACGTGGATCATATAAAAGTCGATAATAGGCTTTACCTTTAAGCATGCCCTTAAATACTATATTGATGAACCAAGAGGTCAGCCGTCAGCTTTGAACAATAGTTTCAGCAGTCTGTACATTATAAAATCAAAGGAAAGCTGTTGCTCCAAGGAATTGAATGTTTTCAATATTCCTTACCGTTAATGTAACAGCCTGTCCATTTTATGAAGGTGGAATTTTCAGGGATACTGGATATGTCTTGATTATTTTTTTTCTTCATTCTTTCTACTAAATGCCTTGTGATCTTGTACTTCATTGATTATTTTGCTATTTTTTGATGGTCCAGCTGATTGGATCTATAACAGTATAGGGAAAAAGGGAACAAATGGAGCCACGACACATGGGATGATTTTTCTGGTGATATATAGATTCTAGGCTGCACCATTGGCAAAAGCAAATTTATCCCCCAAGATTTTGTAATACGAGTGTTTCATGTTGTGCATTTTTTATATATAAGATTAAGTGAATTTTGGTACGGAGGTTCCAATAATTAAATGAACACATCTCCCTATAACCAATTAAGCTAATATTGGAGTAACCATTCTTGTTTAACAATTGTTGGACATGCTTTGAAATGACATTAGTGGATTAAAATTTTGTGTGTAAGCTAACTTTTTGGATTTTCTCCAAAAAGTCCTAAAACAATTAGTTTCTAATAGAACATTGTCCCTAACAGCATTTTAAACAACTGCTTTGTTTGATGTCACGCTTTATATATTATCCCTTTTAACTACAATGAGTTCTCAATATTTGGTTGTAGCTTCTACCAAAACAAACACTAATTATCTACATAATAAGCACTACTCAATATGCTTTAAAATTGCATTCTTCAAATGAATATGTTAACTGGTGGTAACATATTTACGCCTAATACTTTTGCTAACACATGCAATATTCTAAAAGAATGAACATTATAGTCCCACTTGTCGTGTACGAAGAGAGAATTAATGGACTATTTTAGGCAATTCTCTACAACACGGATATTCTCCAATGTTTTATCAATGGGCCTACTTAAAACTTGTGATAGTGTCTCATATCTAACACCAAAACCCCCCTCCTAGTGTTTGATACACATAACTACATAAATTGACAAAATAAATATTTGCTTACTTTTGTGCCATCATATTATCTTACCAGTGGCCTCCAGGAATTAGCAATCTATGGTATAGAGGCATGTATGATGAAAAATATAATATATGCACAAGCTTTAACTTTCTAATTTGTCACCACAATAGTAGTGCCAAAAATTAAATATCAAAAATACGACAACACAATGATTTGCCTGTTTCTGTAACATAATATGATCGTACCAAATTGCTCTACATATATCAGAATTGAAGGAATGGTGGCACATATGACAAATGCAATAAAGTTACAAACTTTAACTTTCTAATTTGTCGGTGCAATACCAATAAACCAACAACAAACTTCGAGCAAAGGGAAAAACAAACATTTGCTTGCTTGTGTGACATCACAAAATCATACTAACGGTTTACGTATACCAGAATCTAAGGTACGGTGGCATGGATGAGACAAATGCGACAACTGGACAAACTTAAACTTTCTAATTTGTTATCACAACAGTGTTGCCAGCGTTGTATACAAGGGGCCATGATTTGCTAAGACCGTACTCTATCTGGCCATGGCGGTGGTCTCCATTAGTCTCCATGACTACCGACATTGATTTGGGTGGCCTCTATGACCATGTTGGTGGTTCCTATGGCCATGTTGGCAGTGCCTTTGTCATGGTCTTCACTTATGGCCATGGTGGCAGTACCTAGTGTTTGATCCCCATGCCTATATAAATTGACAAAATATATATTTGCCTACTTTCATGCCATCATATTATCTTACCAGTGGCTTACATATATTATAAATCTAAGGTATAGGGGCGTGTATGGTGACAAATGCAACAAATATATACGCTTTAACTTTCTAATTTTTCACTACAATAGTAGTGCATATAATTAAATATCAAGAATACGACAAAACAATTATTTGATTGCTTGTGTGACATAATATGGTCGTACCAATTGCTCTATGTATATCAGAATTGAAGGAATGGTGGCACATATGACAGATGCAACAACGTTACAAACTTTAACTTTCTAATTATTGTCGCAATAGCAATAAACAAAAAACAAACATCGAGCAAAGGAAAAAACAAATATTTGCATGCTTGTGTGACATCAGACAATAATAATGGACAAACTTAAACTTTTTAATTTGTTGTCGCAACAGTGTTGTCAGTGTGGTACACACAGTGTCATGATTCGCTCAAAACGCCCTCTTCGTGTCCATGGCGGTGATCTCTATGGTCACTAGTAGTGGTTTCCAGTGGTATTTATAACCATGGTGATAATCTTTATTGATTTCTGTGGTCATGGCGATGGTCTCCATGGCCACCGACATTGATTTGGGTAGCCTCTATGATCATGGTGGTCGTCCCTACGGCCATGGTGGATAGTATCTGGGTAAGTCTTCATGACAATAGTATTCACTTATGTCTGTTTCAATGGCGATGATCTCTAGTGGTATTTATGGCCATGGCAATGGTCTCCGTGACAATGGTCTCCGTGACAATGGTCTAGTGGTCTTCATGCCTAGGTGGTGGTCTCTATGACAAAAGTGGTGGTTTGTGCTGTAATCTCTATGGGTCTCCCAATCAAGACATGTGCATATAATGTAGCATGCACTTGAGCATCCTACTCTTCCACATTAAATATGCATGGGTATCACAAGTCATTCCATGCTAATTGTGCATGCTTGGCACAAGTATACCCACGTTAAATGCAAGTGATCAAGCATGTGTAGCATCCTAAGCTAGGCATCATTACCTAATCATATTCAATCTGGAGGAAAAGCAAATGTCTCATCTGACCTGGCCACATTATGCAAGTAGAGTAGATACAATAGTGCAATAATGATACATGTAACGATAGGTGTTATTGTTCATCACTACATGAGTTGCGATTATATAATGGATAGAAAGCTTCCTAGAGGGGGGTTGGCCAGTCTAACCTACACCAGCAAAAGGGGTTAAAAGTTCACCTATACAGTCATAAGCTCATACTAGTGTAACTGAGAGCACACCTAAACACTTCGTAGGCTAAGAGGGGTAGGGATGTTATACTCTAGAATGATCCAACTTGGCTAAATTCCGGTGTGAGTTCATAGTTGATTTGAATGATCTCAGTGCTAAACCCCCTTGTCAAACACCATATACTCAATGGAACTCTTCGCAAACTTCCAAACATCAACGAGTAGTACACCAAAATTAAAACATGAAAGAAAGGCACTCCACATTTCTCCTATAATATTTGTCTAGAAGAACCAATTTCCCAGCACAACAATTGTTGCCTCTAGTTTAATAAAGCCAACCAACAGTTTTTCATATAGTGGAACAGTTTATTAGACTAAGCCAAAATTATTTGGTCATGTGGGTATATGCATCAACTATAAAATCATTTGGTCATGTGGATATATGCATCAACTATATCATTTTCTATGGCTTAAGGGGTTGTTTATATCTTGTGAAGCATCATAACTACTACAAGTTCATGCATAACCGGCATATGCATAACCTCTAATCCACAAACCCACTACAACTATATATTAATTTGTAAATTAATTCAAAAGGAAATAAACCACATAAATAATACCTGATGTATAAGATGATAAAAACATTAATTAATCTAAAATACTACAATGTTATTCTAAAGTATGAAACTACATGCAGTTTAATTATTTAAGTAAAGAAATGGTAATACTTTTAATAAGTTGTATTTATTAAACTAAGAATGCATACAAAATAATATCGTGGATTTTTATATGATCAAAATTTTATTATATCTTACTTTTGGTCTCGAGATCTCTATCTTCAGATAGATATTCGACTACGGTATTTAAGGGCATAGGGTTGGACTGATGCCAAGCTATACATGAGATTATAACAATGAGGAGGAGATTAGGATTTTTACATAGGTTTGCCTTCTCCTCCCCCCCCCCCGATGAACGGATAATAGCCCTACTCCTATTGGCCAAAGTTGGTGTTCACATTATATCAATCTCACAGCAGTACAACATACGAGGAGGAAACCTTATTCTAGTCCTCTCAACTATATCAGCATGTAGTACATGCATGAATGTTAGTAGCTAGGCATTTCGAGCCTCTCCAATGTCAACTGGATTGGATTTTCTTGCCTAGCTTCTAATTTTCCCGTATGATATATTGGGTTCCAATTGCCCATGAGGATTTATTGGCATGTCAAGGCTTGTTTCCTCTTCTCCCCCTCCCAAAGGACTTTGTATTTGATTCCTTATCTAGGACACCTTCATTGTCCACTCATGACTCTATCCACACATATAAGTTTTTTTTATATAGGATTTGGTACATGTGTGTGCATATCCCATGTTCGTAACATCGACAATCTCATGAGGCTTCAACATAGTCGATGACGTCCACATTAGCTCCTAAGTTGGTGACAAAATTTTCTAACGTAAGAACACAAAAGAGGTAACAAATAAAGGCTAAATGAAATACTGTAAATAAACAATAAAATAATAAGGAAATAAAATTGAATTTAAAATTAAATTAGAATTTTGAAATAAAGGAAAATATTAAAAAACAAATAGGTTTTGTTTAAATTGGATTTAAAATGAGAGAGAAAAGCTTGTGTAAAGATATGAATTTGAATTAAGTCAAACAAAAATAAAAATTTTATTGTGAGGTAGTAGGACCCACTTGACAAACAAAAGTTCTGGTACATAACACCAATCTTAGAATCTAAGATAGAAATTAACGATGAGGTTGAGCTTCCAAATTAAATAGAAGGGATTATAGTACATCGTCATCTTTTAGTAAAAAAGTTTACTACCATATAGCTCAATGTGATGCCTTCTTAGTGTCAGTTTGCCAAAACCAGGTACTAATTAAAAGTGCATCTAACCCCCTAAATAGGTTTTGACTAATTGATGACAAATAAATAAGGAACTAATCCATTTTATTAGTGTTAAGTAGACATTAGATCCCTTGAAGTTTCAAAGTGGGTAAAGATAACCCTCAAAGCAAAAGAGTTGAAGTGGAAGCAATTTGGACAGAGTTTAGAAGATAAAAAATCAAGTTGCCCTAAAATTACAAGCAGTAGGATAGTTCAGGCCAAAGCCGGACAATTCGGACTAAATTGTGACAAAATAGTCTAAGGATGCAGGCAACCTTGGCCTAAGCGGAAGTATGGGTTATTCCTAACAATGATATGTGTGATAAACTTTAGTCGGATAGTCGAGATTTAAGCTAAACTATCCGACTAAGCCTTTGTTCGAGTGTTACCGAACAATTTTCAACGAATGACCTAAGTGGACTAGACATATATAGTTAGTGACCATTGAGCAAGACTATTTGGACCGAGGTCGGACAGTTCAACCCTTTAAAAATTAGGCCAGACAGACTTTTACAATGGCTCTAAACAACCAGTTGAAGAGATAAGCAATAAATGGACGGTGCCATGGAGATGTTTAAAAGTTTTTGAACCCCCATTCATCCTAAGAAGGTAAGCAAGTGCTCAAGAGTCAATAAGAGCAAATGGAATATCTTTTGAGCTAGCTTTTAGCCTTTAGTGTTCTTGTGTTGCATCTTTGAAGGCTAAACCGTTTCCCACCTCTCTCTTTATCTTTTTATTCTAAAGCTTGTGTGTTGTTAGTGAGTGGGGTTGAGAGTGTGTGGAAGAGAAGAATTGTAATCTCAGAGCAACCAAATGGTGTGGTCGTCCGGGAACCCTTGTGAAGGATTTTGCCTCTAGAAAGAAAGAGATCAAGATAGTGGAATACGGGTTTTGCCTTAGTGGTTACTCAGTAGTGCAACCTGGACTGATTGAGGGAAGTTATGTTATGTCCAAGCCTTAGTCTAGGTGATCGGTTGGTGTATGGACTTGCTCCTATTGGTTGTTTGGAGACCTAGGCTTCACCAGAGGTAGCCACTTGGAGAGTAAAGTGGTTGAAAGAGACCGCCCTCAAGAGAAAATTTTCAACGAAGATTTAGGAACGATCGGTTACAAACCGATACCTTCCCTTTCTCTTTATCTTGCATTTACCCCTTTCTCTATTGAGCTTATAGTGTTGTGTGCTTGCTATCTATCTTCTTATCTTGCCCTTGTTGAAAGTATGCTTGAATAGTCTCCCTGTTAAGCCAAACAATCCGAGTCCTTGTTTACTCTGTTGTGACCGAACAATCTAATAGATAGTTAGGGCAACTCCAATGTTGTTGCCAAGGAGGTGCATAGAGGAAAGAGAAACTAAAAGAAGAGATGCTATACATTGGAGCATAGATGCTAAGTTAGAAATTCTAAGCACTTGTTGCTTGTTTGGGCAACTAGTGCTAAGGTTAAAAAATAATTTTAGTTCGAGCATTTGGTTGCCTCATTGGCTTAGGTTGAAAAAAGTTGAGTGAGATACTATTTTTCTTAGTATGAGTTATATAGGTCTAAATATTGGAGCATATTTAGTTAAGTTATAACCTTATAATGTGTCAAGACTTGTACGTTTCTAAGAAAATATATATTGGTGGTGCCCTTATCGGACTATCTGACTCATCCATAGATTGTTCAGAACGTTACTGGACGGATCATCCAATATTTAATTTTGCTACAAGTGAGCTTTTACTAATGGGGATTTCACTCCATCCACACCGGCATGTGCTTTGGGTTGATAAAAACTGATGATGATGATATACATTAGTGCGGTTAGTAGTTGAAATCGACACTAATGAGCATGTGAATAATCAGTGTTGGTTCTAACCACCAACCGGCACTGATCTCCTTGACCAAATCAAGGTAGATTTTGGATATGAATATTTTTTTTTCATACAAACTCGTGTCAAAGACAAACTTTCATGAAATTGTAGATCTCAACGAAACCTATAATTTTCTAGTTGATAATTTTGTTCCTTTATTCATTTAAGTGCCTGAACACGTGATTCAAATCTCAGGAGCAGAGGGTCAAAATGAAAAAAATTCCTAAACTCTAACAAGATTGATCCATATGTGAGTCGAAGGCATGTGAGAGAGGTTTCATGTTCGAATATTGCAACCGCATGGTGTACATTTTACATGAAAAAAACTTAACAGTTGGTAGGGGAGTATAGATACCTCGTGTAGGGATTGGAGCGATATATATGAAAACATATTTTTAGTTTTTTTCGGAGCCTAAATTTCAGATTTGGTCTGATAGTGCGGTTTATGCTAAAATATGACACTAACGAGGGGTATCGAGGAGTGTAAGGTAGTGCAGGTAGGCCGCGTTTGTTCTACGAGTTAAGAAAACCAAATTCCTTCGATTTTCACGTGCACGTTTCTGAACTACTAAACGGTATGTATTTTGTAAAAATTTTCTATATGAAAGTTGGTTTTTAAAAATCATACTAATCTATTTTTAATTTTTTGTAGTTGATAATAATTAATCATATGTTAAACTATTACACTATTTTCCACGCCGGTTACTTATCCAACCAAAGAACGAAGCTGTAGTTGTGTGACTACGTCGATTTTAGCCCATAAAAAACCCCTTTATACTATTTTTATGTTTGTATTATCTTTTAATTAAAATTTTACTCGTATTATGATTTTTGTGCTTAAAAATTTTGATTTGTGATGTCCACCCGTGACATAGAACTACCCAATGAGGGTATCTTAACGTGGTTTATAGTAACAGTGGTCATTACAGCAGATACATTTTCTTCAAGCTGGTACATTTTCTTGCTTGATTTTTACGAACTCCGTATTTTGAAGTGGTCAATCCAACCTCTCAATAATATCTTTTTTTATCGAGAAAGGTTTAAAAACCTTCAAATTTATGTACATGCAACAATGTTTCTCCTTGATAGATGCCACGTTAGCACCCCAGACTAGGCCAGTTCATGCACCAATCGCTCTTCAGGTGGCGTCCGTCCATGCGTGCATGTGCCAGCAACGCTGTCGCTGCGTGGGATCGTAACTGGTGATGCCATCGCAGGGGAAATCCCGGGCCACTCCCCCGGTATCTGCAGCCTGCAGGTTTCGTCGCCGTTGAAATCTCCGCCGGCGGCAACAGGTGGCGCGCTCGCCGTGCCACCATGTGTCCGGGCCGCCGGAGTGGGACAGGTAGACCTGCATGGCCGTATTAACTCCGGCCAATGGGATGCCTCCGTGTGTGGAGTTGGAGCTGGACCGATGTTTTCGCTGGGCCGTTGGTCTCCGCCGAGGAATTCAACGGCTCGAGATACGGTTTTCGCTGTCGCGATCGATTACGCAACATGGGGGTTGCAAATTCTGGGCGCAGATCGATAGGCATCTCCACGGTGTCCACGAGTTATTCATGGGTTATTGTTTCATTTTTCCGTGAAAAAAAGTTAAAATGTATATTTATCGATAAAAATTAATTATAAATAAAACTTGTATATATGTGTGGTCTTAAGGATTTTTTTAAGAAAAACTAAAAAATAAGCTACGATCGAAAAATCTAATACAAATTCTAAATTAAAGACTAAAAATTTAAATTTTAATAAAAGCAACAAGAAGATGAGGGCATGTACGCGGTGGTGGCTTATACGCGGCGAAGCTCAGCAGATCTCAGCGGCAGTGGGTGAGCACGGCGGGTGACGAGCCGACCTCGCCGACGTCGGACGCGGCCTGGGCGACGACTGCCGGCCAGCGCGGCGCATCCCCTCGGCGGCCATCCGTGTTAGATCTGGGGGCAGCGGGCGGCGGTGCGTCCCTACAACGGCCGACCTCGGCAGCGGCCGCCACGTCCCCATGGCGACGACGGGCCTTGGTGGACGTCTGGCCTCGTCCGATGGTGTTCTTCCCCAGTGACGGCGACGAGCTCCCGGTTGCGGCGGCGAGTTCTTGGCGGCGGCGCTCTCCTCTCAGCGGATCTGGCATCCCATCAGCAGCTCTCCCTCCGTAGCAGCAGCGAGTTCCCGATGGTGGCGATCCTCGGCGGCGGCGACCAGCCTCATCCGCCTGTGTTCTCCCCTCATCCGGTGGTTCCGTTCTTTCTTTTTGACAAAAGTTGCTGTGATTTCCGATGCGTACTCTGCAGAGGGGACGAGGAGCTCTGTAGGGACACGAGTTGAGCTGAGTTAGAGCGCATCTTTTGTGATGAATCCACATGCCACATCACTGCACTGTACATGGCCTGATGCATATATCATCCGTCGACTGGCCTGTCCGGACTGCACCTGCCTGCAGCCGCAGGTCCCAACAGGTTTGACTTGGGGGGCGTACGTCCGTTCAGGAGTTGCATATCGCGGTCGGGCCTTGACATTTCCAATACGGTCCAGATTCGCTTGCTCTGCCTCCCTGTGGAGTGCAAGCTCCAGTCAGTTTAAGTCATGGGGTGGCTACGTGGCTCTCTGTAGCTGGGCAAAGCGGGTTACACAAAGTTTGCACTCCATGCATTTTGACATGCTACTAGATGGAAGCTAGTTTTTTCAACAGGCACGTGGTGTATTTTGTGCGAGGGGTGATGCTTGGTTTATTCGAAAAAGCCAAACGGTGAAAAAAGAATCAAACACGTAGTTGTAAACGAAAATAAGTTGAGAATAAAATTTGGATTTTTAACATAAAATTTTGAGTTAATTTTAAGGTTTTTTCATAGTACTTTATTTTTCAGTCTTGACTTTTAGATCACTAAGAACATATATATAATATATATATATATAAAAGTTTTATTCATAAATTATTTTTTGTTTGTAAATATGTTGTTTGGTTTTTTTCTTCCAAAAGCGGAAAATGTATCAATTTATCTATTTTATAATGATATGTGACAGACAATTTTATCCTAGAGTTTTATATTTTAGTAATTTTACCCTTATAATTTTTTTTAGTGATGTGTAGTAGAACAAAATCAGATCTGTTGGGTCTAAAGCAATGGACGACTCGTAATCATTCGAGGGTACTTAAAAAATCTGCTTTATTATGTGGATGGAATCAAATATATGGATACCAGAGGTTAGTAAGTGGATGCATATCAAAAGTTATATTTCTTATTTTTCTCAGATTAATATTATAATCTAGACCCAGCATGTTCTAATGGTGCATATTTTTTCTTTTTCTCCGATTAACATGGTAATTCCTAGCCCAGAGCGAACATGAAGACTTTTTTTCAAGATATATTATGATCTAATGGTGTAGATTTTTTCTTTTTCTCCAATTAATCTACATTGTTATAATCTGGACCTAACATGATCTAACAGTGTATTTTTTCTTTTTCTCTGATTAACTGGTAATTTTTAGTCTTCGATTAATCTACACCGTTATAATCTGGACACACCATGATCTAACGATGCATATTTTTTCTTTTTTCTGATTAAAGTGATAATTTCTAGTCTCCGGAGCTAACGTGAAACCTCCTTTATTTTAATCTAATTATGGTTTAATTAAAATAACATATATGATTGTGTTCTCTAGCCGAATTGATCAAATCTATTTGGTAATATTTTATTTTGTTGTTATTGCTCACATTTTTAACTATAGCTGGAAATTCCACTGTCATGTTGGTATATGCTTGATCATATAATCTAATTTGGTCATTGTATTTGTGGATCAAGCTACGTTCTTTATCATTGGTTAACACATGAATTCTAAGATTTTTCTATTAGCTTGCTTTTGTTTCCTAATTCACTTGTACTTTAACTTGTAGTTATCCATCAAGTATAATAGAGTACGGCTCGGGACTTAATGAATAGAGTCCGAGGCTAATCTCCTGATTTTCTGGTATCTAAGTTTCCATAAACTTTCAATAAATCTGAACCGTTAATTCTTGAATATATTATGATCCAATGATTAAAATAATTATCTTTTTCTCTGATTAACGTGGGAATTTCTAGCAGGTTGGCCCACGCACTTGCACGGCTAGATTTAAGTCATTTTATTTTTTTACTCCTATTTATTTTGTTCTTTCAACTCTAAAACATATAATTGCTTGCCTATCTTAATTGTTGTCTATTTTAGTATACACTCAACTCTTTTTCATAGCACATCTAGAGCTTATGATCTAGATATATTATGATCTAACGGTTCAAACCTTATGATCTAGATGCATTATGATTTAACAGTGTAGATGTTTTTTCTTTTTATAGCGGCCTTATGATTTAGATATATTATGATCTTATGTGTAGATTTTTCCTTTTGCATACCAAGCCTAGAGCTTACGTTCTAGATATATTATAATCTAACAGTCTACACCTTATATTTTGATCTAAGGGTGTAGATTTTTTTCCTACGATTAATGTGGTAATTTCTAGCCCTTAGAACGAACGTGCAGTCTCCTTTCCAGCATAACGTGGTGCCTCCTTTCAAGGCCATGTTCTAGATTTTTTTTAATTGGAATCAATGTGGTCATTGATTTATTTGTTCTGAATTAGAGTTTTGTTACTCAGTAAAAGTTAATCTACCGTCCTAATAAAATTTGTCGGCGTCTAGTGTGTTACTTTGTCTCAATATCCAAACGGTTAAAAGCTGTCTTCCTTTAGAGTTCTATTCTGACTGGGTTACCGGATTCACGCTTGTTCCCCCAAGCTTCCAAAAACATGAATATAGTATGTTTCCGTTTCAGTTAATTGCCATCGCTTCCGAGTCTTCAATTACAAAATTTCTATATGCCTTTATTAAATCACAACCATCGATATAGCTTTACCCCAATCCAACGGTTATTTATTTTCTTTTTCTTTTTCTGCGCTTAATATCCCCCAAGCTTCCAAAAACATGAATATAGTATGTTTCCGTTTCAGTGCCATCGCTTCCGAGCCTTCAATTACAAAATTTCTATATGCTTTTATTAAATCACAACCATCGATATAGATTTACTCCAATCCAACGGTTATTTATTTTTTTCTTTTTCTACGCTTAATATACGGTGACTCCGGTTAATATACTGTGACTCCTTGATCTTTGTTGTATAGTAAATTATAAATCATATTGAAAGAGTTTGATTGTGTCTCTGTACCTTTGACCGGACAAACAGAGATAGACCATAATTTCCTTCATTTTTTATGCCAGGCAACGATCGCTGCTTGGTGTAGGCCCAGTTGCGCTAATACGTGGATGATGACGTATTCATACTCGGATAAATAGTCCTGGCCTGATATGCGGACTGTTAATCTACACCATTAAAATTTAATCCTCCTATGATCTAGCGGTTGATGTTTTTACTTTTTTCGGTATATAATAGGTAGATATTTTTTACGCTGAAATCAAGAATGACTTGAGGTTGCAAGAGTTTTAACCATAGCTCTTGCAAGGAAACGAAGAATGCGTACGTGCGTGCGTGCAGTCTCCGAGCGTCAATCAGGTTTTGATAAGCCCATGCGAAACTGATCGATCGATCATTTCGGAGTGGTGTAAAAATAGGCCCATGTGTGGACGTGTGGGCTATTTAATTTACTGTTCAACTAAATATTACTAGTATTACTTCCGGTGCTTTACGAACATGTTTCCTAATCGCTCGCTGTTTAATTACATTGTATAGACCGCAAAGAAATTAAGGAATTACATCACGAAACGTCTTGAAAAAATAGCAGTATAAGTAAGAGCAGCCCCCGATTTGCGTTCCGCCTTTCGATGGGGGCGCGCGCAGACGCACAAAAATTGCTGTGAAAGCGACGAATCGGTTCGATCTCCGGCGTGTGTTCCCTCGGTTTGACGGCGGCGAGAGCAAAACGGTGATGAGCATTCGACAACTCAGCAGCGAGCCGGCGGGGGTTGGCTGGCCATACTGTTTCGGTGTTTCCCGACACGGCAGCCTGGATCGATATCGTTGCTCCCTGACGTACGCAACGTCCAACCGTATAAAGTCATACGTCGGCCGTGTCACCGATCGATCACCATGACCATTCAGACCTCAATATTACCCCTAGCTACTTAATTACGTGGAGTCCCCCTGATCGACAAGCTCGCAATGGCAATAGCTGAGAGGTTATTTGGATGGTTGGACCAATGCCAATGCAAATCTTATGATTCTAGGGCCGCATTCGACACCACACATTCTTTACGAAGATTTACCTATTTTTCGCGCGCACTTTTCCCAGACCGCTAAGCAATGTGTTTTTTACAAAAAATTTATATATAAAAGTTGCTTTAAAAATTATATTAATCTATTTTATATTTTTATAACTAAGAATTAGTTAATTATATACTAATCTATTACTATCTTCTCCGTGTCAGATACCTTACCTCCTACCGAATGCAGCCTAGGTCTTGTTAGTTTCTTACGAGGATTTTGGATTTTTCAATTTTAAGATAGCTATTTAAGGATATTAAAAACTACTAGAAAATATAAAAAAAATTGAAAGATTAAATTGAGAGCTTTTACATAACTATTCGTGTCTGCTAATTTATGCTAATTGATAATAACTAAAAAGCATGACCTACTTATATCAAAATATTTGGCATTTGCATATATTCCAGAAGTATTTTAGATGAGATATTTTATACATACCCTTTGTCAATGCAACCAGATCGAACTTTTGACAAGAGTTAATGGATGTTTAGATGAATTAGTTGGGATATATTTAATAAATGATAAGGGTACTAATGTACTTACATTTACTTATTTGATATTAGATTTGCTAAGTAATTTGAAACGGAGGGATTAAATATTAAGGAAGGTCAAGAAGAAACAATGTTTACTCTAGAGTAGTAAAAACGAATACATTGTTTATTAGATTTTTTTTTTGATAGAATCCACTTGACATTGTCACTTTCTATAATATAGCAATAAGTTTATGATCAATTGCTCTATAATATGCCTTTTTGCCAAGAATTTTTTAAGAAATACCCGAAATGTCATTATATACATAAAAGGGTTGATAAGATCCAAATAAATGTCACAAAACATTATATTTTTGCATAGTCTCCTAGCACGACGTGGAAGCTTCTGTATATACTTCAGATTGTTTTTTTAAGTATATACTATGTAGTATATGACAGATAAATTATGTAGCATATTACAATTAAATTATATTTATAAAAAATAGAAATACAAAAAACTTGAAAATTATATGCAAACTCCCATGTTTAATGAAGTTACGTACAATTTTTCATATTTTTTTAAATATTCTAATGGTATAACCAACCATTGACCTTCAGGTATATAATGCCATTTTTGGCATTTTGAAAAAAAAATCAGCCAAATAGCATATTGTAGGACAATTGATAAACTCATTGATATATTATAGAAAATGTTAATGTCAACATGAAATCATTAAACCGGGACAAACTTAGTGGCATAGAGTAGATTATCTTTTTTTATGTTAACTAGAGAAATTGAAAAAACTAAATATATTTGCTGCTTATTCGTGGTAGATTCATATCATAACTGTGAGAATAGACCAATATAATTATATGCAAAATATAATTGCATCAATGGAAACAAGCCAATAGTTGTACACAAATTCTACATTTCAAACCTAAGCTAAACACCTATAAAATCTGCTACTTTTGTAAAATTATAAGACTTAGCATTGCTAGAATTTTTTGTAAATACTAAAAACGTGCGTTCTCTCTCTCCCTCTCATAAATATTTCACGTTTGATAATACTTTATCAAACTTTTAAATCCTAGCAACCAATTTTATATTGGAATGAGTTTATAAATTCTAATAGCTAGCACTTTCTGAGGTAAATATGCACATATTGTTTCATTTGTTCTGAAACTAAGCATTTGGAATATTATTAGTAGTCGGAACTTTAAAAGATTGATAAAAATATAAACGTTAAACGGATTTAAAGGGGGATAATAAGGTTAAGTAATTTTTAAACATATATTAATAAATCATACTCACGAGTGCAGACGTGCGGTATATATGTGCGCACTGGTGCATGAGCGCGCGTATGCATCTTTTTCACGTACGTGTGGCCGAAAAACTGTTGTTTGGTTTGCCGGTAAAATTTTGAAAACGTGTTGCAATTTGGTTTCAGTGTCTTGACGATGCCAATTTTGTTTAACAACAAGCAGATATTAATTTGGTTGATTGGCACTGCTGATGTTTTTGGTATGGCTGGATTGAGTAATAAACCAAAACCAGCCAACATCTGAGCAAGCTAGGATTGCGTGTTGCCGCTGCCTCGTGTGTACGATTCGACCTTTTTTCCTATGGTACAGCAGCAATGATCACGAAGAGGAGACTCCTTGTGGCCTCGATTACCAGGTGAGCTAGCGGCCAGCTAGCTTGACATCGAAACAAAAGTCTCCCGTCGATCGATCGTACACGGCCAGCTACTACCAGCTTCGTCTGATTTTGTCACCAAATCAAGTCGCGAGATTCAGAGAGATGGCAGCATTTGTGGTCGGTTTTGTTTCTTCACACTGTCATCTTATCTATTTTGCTCATGTTTATAAGTTAAAATTTAAAATTTAAATTTTAAATTTAAAGTTGATATTAGAAAAAAAATTTATCGTAATTTATTTTTTATTATTTTTTTAGATTTCTAAGAACTCATATATAAAAATTTTATTCGTAAACTATTTATTTAAAATATGTTGTTTGTTTTTTAGAAAAAAAATCAAAAGATGAACCTTTGAGTTTGGCAGGGAGAACAGTGACTAGACCACCGATCCGAACGGGCGCCGCGCGTAACGTGTCTGCGGCCGCCAGACGAGCGATGTCACGTATCCATCTACAGCACCTTGAACTGTCAGAAAATTGTTTGAATGTCACCTCGACCTGCCTTTAGCTGCTAGCAAGGTTGATGATGGATCGTACGCTGTTCTAGAAATATCGCTCTCCGTTATTAAGGTGCTGATGGTTTGGCAGTTCAGGCAAAAATATGAACCGATGTATTTACAAACAAAAAATAATATTTGAGTTTTATATCTATATATAAAAGTAAAAACTAAATAATAAATTACCGTAAAAAACTATAAAATCAATTTAAAATTTAAAATTAAAAATTAATTAAATTTTGACTTATAATCGTAATCGTGAGTAGAAAAAGATGAGGCTCTAAATGCAGTTGACGCTACGTGCTGTACACACTGATACGGGACTGTCATTATGATCTTTCTCGTTATTAATACTAGCTCTATCCCTAAATGTTTGACGCTGTTGATTTTTTATACGTGTTTTGCCATTCATCTTATTAAAAAAAATTTGTCAAATATGTAAAGCTATATATATGATTAAAAATATATTTAACAATACATGAAATGATATAAAAATAATTAATAATTATGTAAATTTTTTGAATAATACGAACGGTCAAATGTGTATAAAAAATTCAACGGTGTTAAACATTTAGGGACGAATGGAGTATTTAGTATGTAATTAAGCGCGTGCATAATGACACTTGGGTGGTTGGGTTTAATTATGACACAACAGAGGAATACCTGATGAGTGATGGACTGAGGGCATCTACCAAACCAAAAAGTATGGACTTCAAGATGGAGTTATTTTCTTCCGAGACTTTTATGAGTTATGCCCCCATAACAAATTTTGAAAAGACGGACATTAATGGTAAATTCTTGACATCCGATTTAAACCTTGGTTATCTAACTTAATCATGTTTGCCTTGAGAAAAAGATATCGGCTGTTTTATGGAGTATCCTGTTCCATGCATCTTATTTGCTAAATTCCTTATATACCACTGCCCCTGACTCATAATAAAAGTATGATAAAATTTAGTTTTGCCTTATAGAAAGTGTGTCTGTGAATTGTTATTTGTTCTATCAATAACCATATATTTAAAACTTTCTCTGTTTTACCAACACATATATCTCATTTCATACCATCTCCTTGCTTAACTATGGATATTTAAGTTATTTTTATTCTCAGATATTTTGCCGCCCAACTTCTAAAAATACATTTGTATTGGGACGCATGAAGTACTAAAACTTACATGTCTCTTTACCTTTATTCATCACTTATAATCAAGCTAGGTCAATCTCCGGTCAGGCTCGGTCAAGAGAGAACTCCAGAAACCCGAGATTATTCAGGGAATTAACCCATGCCACAAGCAGAGGCTTGGCTTGACACTGTGTGGATCCAAACATGTCGCTGCCTTGCAATTGCATGCCTAGCTAGCTCTATCTTCAGCTAGCTACCTCCTGTTCGGGAAGCTCCAGTGGGTCGATCAATGCACGGCACCTGAGATCCCTTGCCCGTTTTGGTCGACAGGCCGGTCGACGTTGCTGCAGCACGACAAATCCATCCATATGCCAAGTTGCGCTCGGTTTGCCCGCCAGCCGATGGATGGCTCGACGGCGCGGCCGGCCGTACGACTCGCGTCGGCGTCACGACGTTTTCGACGACGCTCTCGATCTCGGCGGTTTTAGGCTGCTCTAGAACTGTCCGCAAAGTTTTTTCTACGACGTCCTTAAAACCATCTAAAACGATGGATGTACTTGCCGGGGTGGCATTGCCGCAAGAACACGCGCCCCCCATCGTTTTGCTGTTACGATTATTTATAAGCCAAATTTTAGATTCTAAAGATTTAAATATAAACTTTATTTTGTGAATTTTTTCATCTTTGTTTGTTTTATAATTTTTCTTTTGAGTTGATGTGAATACGTATATAATAATTTTATCTGTAACTTATTTTAAAGGAAAAACGTGATTGCGAATTTGCGATGGGAGCCCTTGTTGCAGGCCACTGTGCGGTTTCCTGTACTGATCGGGGGTCGCTGAAAACGAAAAAAATATACCCACCAGAATTTTAGCTTCTGTATATTATACACTAGTTGTTGGGAGTCTATTTGTGGATACACACAAGCTCGATGGGGTCACCGGCACAAGTTGCCATACGTCACGACTACGCCCGGCCAGGACGGTTTGCCGACAATGCCATGGCGGCGACGCATGCGCGATCGCGACGCCACGGTCGGGAGGATTCAGGGGTCGCCATCCCTCCCGCGGTGGCTGCAGCTAGCGGAATCAACCTGAGGCACGAGGTGCGCGATGGGCCGCTCGCTCTGGCGCCGCACAAACTTGCGCGAGGAGCTGCTCGGCTTTGTTCGGGTTATTGCAGTACATGGTCGGCATCGCAGTTGCATAACCTATAAGGTATTACGGTGGTACTGTTACAGTCACTTATATATGATCCTATTTTTTCTAATACCTATGCATGATGTCTAAAATAATACTATTATAACGATAGAGAATGTGAACCTACGATGTATGAGTGTGGATGTCATAGATTCTATTTGTATAACCTGGTTGTATATGTATGAAGATGACCTTGTGATCCTGCCCTCATGACTGTATGTACCTGTGTTCTTTTATTCATAAACTACATGTTGAGTCAATCTAACAACCTGACCTCTATCCAAATTTGAAATGTGAGAATGGCGTTTTTTTCACCGGTATAGTAGAATATATAGTGTTGTCGAGAGTTGACATATTCACTTGATTTTCTGATTACCGTTAACAACATGGCTTAAGAGGTGTGTGAAATGAAGATTGGAAGTGAATTTGCATAGAAGTCGGGTGCTACTGTTAGTGTCATAGATATGTCACATCTCCTACTCTTATAATAATGCATCCTATGGATATCATATATCCTATTAAATATGGATAGTTATCCTTGTACTTTAAAAAGCATATGATGAAGAAAGTAAATTGCGCTTGAATAGAGAAAGATAAGTAGTTTAATCTAGGTATGATTCAGTTGTAATACGTAAAGTCGTATGAAGAGAACACCGAATCTTAAAGAGTAGATTGCTTCTATCTTATACTCATAATGATTTTCACTAAATCTATATAAACAAGAGTAGGGCTACTACCCATATATAAACAAAATGTCCGAACCTATATAAATTTTTTTTGTCTTTCTTCTTGATACTGTCCCACGAATAACTTGGCATCAGTTAAACCTAGTGCCCTTAAATATCACAGTTAGATTTCTATTGAATGATAGAAAAAAAATGAACTTTTAGACTTATTTTTTTTCTAATATTGACAATTCACAAATTCAAAGTTGCATCCGTCTTGAACTCTTAATTTAATACTTTATTAATTAGTTTTTTTAGTCTAATATACTCAATTTACACATAAGTACGGAATTGTGGTCATCTTGGACTATCAATTTAGCCTATATATTTCATTTTGAAATTTGAATTAATAATTAGCTATTTGTAAACAACTTGCCCTTCTTTAGTTAAACCCACTATAATTTCAAAATAACGAACATATTTGGCATAGTTCTTTTTACATCTACAGGGACAATGAAAATAACATGTGCAATGCACCGGTTGAAGACCTGCATGACTAATTTAATTGCAATCCAAATGGCTCATATTCGTACACGACAGTTCGCACTGCATGGTACCTACAGAATTGATGGCATCATGGGTAGAGATGCCCAGCCTTCACTGTCCAAATGACACATCCAGCGATGATGAATGCAAGACAAGTTTTTTTCGAAAACAAGCCATCTTCAGGGGCCCTCTTTGCAAAATTGCTGGTGCATGCAGTTCAATCCTCGGTATCGATGACTACTCATGACATGTGTACTCTTACTAAATAAAGTGCATGAGTTCAAACAAAAAAATTCCAAAAACAAAACAAAAGAATCATAAAACTGAAGAAAGCCTACTGATGAGAGCACATCATACATAGCCAGGTCCCAAGATCGAGCAGAGTTCAATTATGACGGAATAAAAATCTAGGAAGATGCACACTATGGTTGTAATGCCAAAGACATGAAGGACCATGCCCATGCCCTACAATTGCATGTCTTAGTCGAGAGCTTATGGTGGAAGGATACTCCTGCAGATCAATCTATACATATCTGTCAACATATTTGTTGTTCTGAAACAGCCAGACTATTGGCTATCCTATAAGAAATCTGTTGTATAAATTCGTCTTTGTAGAACTAGCATGATACTCAAGAGGGACACAACTTTGTATTTGTTAAAATATCTGTCAACCAGTATTAGTAAATTTTTCTCTAAAACGTGGGGGGGGGGAGTATAAAAATATGAAGCTAATCATAGCCATTCCCTCCCTCCCCTCCATCGACGCACCAATATCACCTTACATGCTTTTTTTTTTGTCCGCCATCACATTTCTTCCCCTAATAGTGGTTGAGTCCATTCCTAGACCTAGATCCAGTTTTGACTATACAATTTTATTCCGAGCCAAATTGACCATGGTGAAAATTTATGTAGAACCATGGGCTTCAATTCTTATGCCCGGAAATAGCCCGAGTTTTCCGTCAAGTGGTTATGTTGGTGTAGCTAGCTGGTAGTCCACATGAGTACACGACTCCACTATATTTTATTCTAAAGACCTTAACGTGTATCAAATAAATATATTTTTAATTAATTTTTTAAATATATAATGATATAAAAAATCTATAGTATAAGTAGGCATACCCAGCAAAAAAAAAAAAAAGCTACACCTTTGTGGTCTTTCGCATTTATGTCCATTGATAGCTAGGACAGATCCAAGGCCTGACCTATCACCCCACTAGGATGGCTTGCTTTTCTCCTATTCAATGATGTCTAAAATCAATCACATACTATCTCCAATTGTTTGCATAGGTTCTAAAACAACTTTTAGATTCACCACTCATTAATAGTTACCCCTTTCAACACCTAAATTGTTTCTCAAAACACACACTATCTCCAATTATCCAACCCCATCTCTCATCGTTCTGCTCCTCTCCCCATCACTGGATCAAGTTGGAAAGTACAAATCTTGTCAAAGCTCAACATTGAGAATACTGAAACCTAAACAAATTAAGATGATGCGCTGTTATATTTCTAACAAAACCGCTCAGATCCCAAGTGTCCTTTTTCAAAGTTGTCAAACCAACACATTTGTAAAGCAGGTGGAAAGTCCATGTACAACGATAGGTCCTAGGACCCAACAAAAGGAAAAGGTTATTCTCCCGTAGGTAGGAGTTGATCCTGAAGTTAATCAATAGTCATGCGTGTAGTGCATTGATAAGTTGCTCTCTGAGTCAGTGGCAGGGATGAAAACGGTACGAAAACTTTCCCGATTTCGGACCAGTTTTTAGAAATAAAAATCTTCGGTCAAAACGTTTTTGTAAATTATCGGAAACGGAAATGGATTCAGATTTTTTTCTCAGAAGTAGAAACAGATTAGGTGAGGGCGCTATCTGTCAAAAATCGGAAGTAGTCGGAAACATTTCGGATTTTTTTCTCATAAACTTTCTGGATTTTTTTCTCAGAAACTTATTAAATTTTTTCTTAGAATTTCTACAAGCTCATATTCCCTAAATCAACAATATTAGCCCAAATTGTCCAACTTATTTTAGCAAGTTAACCTTAAGTCCTTAGCTAGCCAAGACATATACATAAAACACTTTACTTTAAGTGACTTGTATGATAGGCATTTTACTTTGTAATATGATATGTGAACTTTAATTTATAATAATTTGTAAACTATAATATTTATCTGTCATGGAGACAATTATTAACAAAGTCATCTATGAACTTGGTTCTAACGATAAAAAGTGGTACGTTTAGTTGCTAATGTTCGTAATTTTTGATCTATTATTTTTTAAAAAAAACTTAAACTCTGTCTGAGGGTTTTTATATGAGATAAATTTCCATCACAGTATTCGATCCTATTCATATTTTTCCCATTTTTGTATCTGAGGTTTTCGATTTCGATTCTGATTCTGAAAAAAATACGGAAACGAAAACAGTAAAGGTGATTTTCGTCCGTTTCCGGATCGTTTTCAGTGGCATAACGTGCCATAAAGAAAATGATCATTTGATAAAAAAAAATGGTGGGACGAGGAACTGCAAAATCTTGCAATGTGAGTGCTCGATCGAGAGCGAAACGACAGGACGGGTACTAGTCTGTAGGTTGCACTGAGCTTAGCCAAACCAGATTGACAATCGATGTATGCGCCTATCCATTGCCAGGATAGGAGCTGCCGCTGCCCACACTGCGCACTCGTGCTGACAGCTGACACCATGAAAAAAAAGAAGGCGACGATCGAGCTAACGGAGGAGCAGGCGAAAGGAGCGGGGAGGAAGAAAGCGAAGACGAGTAGACTGTAGACGGCCACGTACCGAGGAATCCAAGAAAAGGCATGCAGGATCAGGAAAAGGGCTCCCTTTCCAAATTCCAATAATCCAGTCCCTCTCGTGCGTTACCATCTTGATTTGCAGGATGCAGAGCTTCTTCTTTCAGTTCCCTTTTGCGTGCGCCTTTTGTTAGCTCTGCATCCATGGAGGCACCGCACCGATCGAGCTCGCACATGATCACAGCTAGGCATCCACAAGAGATTGGCTAAATTTTGACGCTTTTCAAATCAAAATTTAGTCATTCATTTTAGTTTTGGTAACTCGAATTCTAAGACCATCTCTAAGAGACTCTCCATCCCCACTCTTTAAATCCTAGCAAGAGAAGATGACAAAGGAGTCCCACCCACATAGGACCCACAGATAGCAATTTTGCCAGTGGAGGAATGAGTCAAATAGTCGCTCTTTTAAAGGACAATTTTTTTTTACAAAATTGTTAAATTTAAGTATGGCAAATAGAATGGTTATTTTTTTTGGAGATGCTATTAGTTGATGATGCTTTGTCCATGTATGCAGCCCAAAAGCCTTTTGTTTGTACTGTTCATGGGAGAAGAGAATTGCACAAGCCGATCGATGATCCAGTCACACAAATCAATCAGTCCGTTGCTACGGTGGCTGTATATATTACTCCTTCTGTTTCATATATTATAAATTTCATATATTTAGCTAGATCATTCATATCTCAGTATATATGTATCTAAATTTATTAGTATATAAATAAATTGATAAGACTAAAAAATCTTATAATACGAAACATTTATCAATATATTATTATCAACACGCAAGTGGCCAGCAGTAACACGCTTGCATCCCATGATTGGGCGCATTGCTGCTTCAGCTAAACGTCACGATCGACAAAAGGCATATGCCTCTCGAGAGTGTTGTTAGGATCAGAGCCTGCTAATTAAGCTCTTGGATTCGGAGGCCCGGTCGCCATTGCAAGGATCCGGAGGCGCAAAGCGAGCAACTAAGGTGACTGTTCATCCGTCGTGGGTACACATACACACACACTAACCTAGCTCTTTCTAAATAAAAGGGAGGCACGCCCCTCCGAATCTCTTGCGTAAATTGATCGATCGATCGGTCAATCATGCAGATGCTGACATGGTACCATAGTCCATGCACATAGCTCTTTTCTGTTTGGAGATTGCCCACGTGTTGGACACACAAGAAAGGAGATGAAGGGATTATTTGGTGAGATTAAGATTCTGAGAAATCGGTGAGAAGTCAGTTTTTAAAATCTGAAAAAGTTAGGTTTTCTAGCTTTTAGCTTCTAGTTCATTTTCTGAATTCTATAACTTTAAATTCTGAAAAGCTTAATAATGTTTGAGAGAGCTTCTACCATATGAAGATTCTGTGAGAAGTTGCAGCTGACAGAAGCTTTTTAAATAGATTCGTAGTCGCCCATGCTATAGCTAGATTCTGAATTATATAGGGCTTGAAAAGTCTAAAGAAAACCTAGTGAAATCGATGCCAAATACAATACCATAGTCCATGCACACAGCTCTTATCTGCTTGGAGATTGCCCACGTGTTGGACAGACAAGGAAGAAGATGTAAGGATTGTATAGAGAGAGCTTAAGATTTTAAGAAGTAACCGCTGAGAAGTCGGCTCCTCAGAATCTAGATCATAACTTCTATCTTCTAGTTCATTTTGTGGATTCTCTAACTTTAGATTCATAGAAGCATAATACTGTTTGAGAACTTCTAACTTATGGAGATTCTGTGAGAAGCTACAACTGACAGAAGCTTCCTAAATAGACTTGTAGTCGCCCACGCTATGGCTAGATTCTGAATTATATAGGGCTTGAAAAGTCTAAAGAAAACCTAGTGAAATCGATGCCAAATACAATACGAGAGGCTTAGCCAAGTGACATCACTCCAAAAACAACATTACGGGCATCTTGTTCTGGCGTGCTGAAAAGGCTTCATTGTCTACGGCACGGCCTGTGTTTGCTCCGTTTAATTTAGCGGGCCATGTCATGTATGTTCACTTGATGGGCCTGTAGCCTACTCACGGACAAACAGCGCATGGGCTTTTACGGCCGGCCCATGAATCAGCAATGTTCTGCTACGTGGACACATGATCTCCCGATGGGAAAAAGTCCATTCCACGTTACTCATCTATGGATTGAGTTTACTTTCAAATTCCCAATCGCAAAACCAGATAGAGCACCCCAACTTCGGAAGCCAGGGTAAACCATGTCCCTCGGTATTATTGAGAACACAGTTTTCGCAGATGTACACTCCCTGTTTATTTGTTTATGTTTATGCTTACAAATTAAAATTTAAATTTTTAACTTTAAATTTGAGGTTGATTTTGGAACTTTTTGATCGTATTATTTTAGGTTTGGCTTTTAGATCACAAAGAGCACGTATATAAAAAGTTTATTCATAAATTATTTTTCATTTGCAAATAAGTCAAACAATCACTCTTGTGGTGGCTGCGTTTGACATGATCTTTATCCAATGTGACGATGATGTGATGCTTACGTGGTATTAGAAAAAAAATATAGAAACCACATGTTAGTCAAACGTATAAAAAAAATATAGTGAAACTCATGTGTCAACGAGTCCTACGCGAAAGACACATATGTTCACCAACAACCTTTGGGTGAGGGCGGTCAATGCTGCAAGTAATATCATCTATTTTTCTCAAAGAACCGGAATATCTACGGTCCGTGGACATTAGCAACGTCAAAGGCAAGATTGTGATTTGCCAGCTGAACTCGACCTCTCCGGTCCAGAAGGCAGGCCTCCATCGATGACATGAAGCTCGTTGGTGCTGTCGATGTGGTGCTCATGAACATAGTTACATAAGCATCGACAGCTACACGATCGTTTTCTAAGATTATGGGTGGCTAAATGGGTTGCACGGCCCGATCCGACCCAAGTACGATTAAGCACATCCCATTAAAGCACAACCCATCAGGCTCTCTCGGTGAAATGGGTCGTGCTATATTGGCCCAAGTTTTATGGCATGATATGCACGGTCTAAGAATAAGGTTTGATGTTTAGGGATATGGCTAGGGGACAAAAATGGCTCAAGAGCTAGACCTAGCCTATCAGCTGTTGTACCTCTACCAAAAAACCAAAAGATAAATAAAAGGGAGAGATGAAAAAATAGCAAAAACTATAGGAAAAATGATAACAATAAGGGGAGAAAATAGAAAATAGAAAAATTATAAGAAATTATTTAAAAATGGATCGTGCCTTACGGATTGGGCCATGCCATTTAGGCCCACTCTAGAAACGCGTCGTCCGTGGTGGCCCGCCATGACAGGGTGCCAGCCTAAGCACGACACGGCTTACATGGGTCGTGCCGGCACGGTCCACTACCAAACGGTGAACGGGCCATGGCCGTGCTTGGGCCGTAAACTGTGCACGAGTGTTAGCGCTAGCCCGTAATATAACACGTCCTATTTGGCACATATATATATCTGAGATTTTGGCTCAGACGTCGTGCAGTTGTGCAGGTGTCCGCAGCTAGCCGACGGTAACAGCATCAGGAAAGTTCGATGGCGACGATCATGTTCAGTTGCTCGGTGTGATCACCCAACGTCTCCCACGATAGCTTCGTTCTACGTCCTAGGCAAGAAGCATCCTCGACCCCCCGTGCGCTCGAGGCGGCCGGCCACGTCGATCAACAGCAAGGAAGGAAGAGGGGGAGCTTGCTTGGATCGTCTTGTCATCGGTGGAGTCCAGGCATCCGTACGTGGCTCTTTCCGGTTCAAGAACGAGCTCGGCGTTCATGCATTTCCAAAGTTCTTGCCGGTTCACTCCCTAGGCCATTGCACTAGAGTTAACTCTGAGATGTGTATCTGTATATTCTAATTAAAGTTCTTTTTTACCAGCACGTAGGTACCATACTTTCTGTTATAAAACAACGAGAGAAAGGGATTTTTTATCAACCTTGAAAAATACCTTAAGGTATCAAAAATTTTAGTACAATTTTTTGGTATATCAAGATACCACACTTTTTACACTAAACAGGTGGTACCTTGAGGTACTTTTCCAAAAATATTAAAAAAGCTCTCCTTGAAAGGTATCTCGAGATATCATACTTTTCAATGCAATAATTTAAGGGTTTTTTTATTAGGCTTTTTTATTATGTTTTAAAAGTATCTCAAGGTACCAAGAATTTTAATACAAATTTTTGGTACCTCAAGGTACCACACCTTTTACACTAAAAAGGGTGATACGTTGAGATACTTTTTTGAGGATGGTAAAACAACTTTTTTTTATTATTCTTGAAAAGTATTTTGAGGTACCAAAAATTTTTAATACCTTGAGATATATCGTACCTCGAGATACGAAATTTTACACTAAAAAATATGGTATCTTGAGGTATTTTCTAAAGAATGTTAAGAAATCTCAAAAAATTAGTATCTTGAGGTATCAGAATTTTGAGCTAAAATTTTTGATATCTTAAGATATTTTTCAAAAAGGTTAAAATAAGCCCTAAAACATATATTTTTACGCTAAATCTCAAACATATCTTGAGATATCAAAACTTTATGCTAAAAATTTGTTATCTCTAGCTATTTTTTAAGAACCATAATTTTTTTTCCGATCCAACCGTTCAGAAGTTGCGTTCCAAATTTGATATTACTAAATTTCAGTAAGATAGAGTAAAGTTAGGCCATGTTTGGTTTGAGACCATAAAATACACAGTTTTGAGAGCGAAAAGTTATGTAATCGTCAAATTTGATAGGGTTATATTGGTAATGGTGTGTTTGGCTTGCCGTCTTGATAAATCTTGGCAAGTCTGTAAATGTGTCCGACAAAGCACACTTGGCCTTATGTAAATCAACAATGTTCCAATCGAATTAAATTAGTAATGTTACATCTCAAGATCAAAAGCACATGCAACCATACATATATCCAGTTCGTTGCACCGATATCTCCTTTCTGAACCGAAAGGTTCCCGGCCGGTGCCAGATTCATCACGCCGATGACGCACAACTCTTCCTCTCCTCTGCCTGCCTTATCAACGTATCGCCCGTATGATCGACGACGATATGATCGCCGCGAGCTGAGAGAGCTCCACGCGTGCATGGCAATGGCGTGGCGCCGCGCGCGCGAGCTCGCGCCTCGATCGGCGCGGTGACGGGGGCGAGGCGTTGGTAGCTGCACGGCTCAAGGGGCGGCGCTCTCCAAGGGTCCAGGCTACGTACCCTCGTTTCCGTTGGGGAGCTAACCACCTTATCCATGGTGCTTATCCGTGAATCGGACAGCATTCATGGGGTCGTGTTTAATTTGCCTCGAGCATGTAACCTCCGTGCTCATCCTCTTGGACACTATAAATAGAGGCGATCGATCGAGCTCTGGCAGTGCAATCCATCGATCGATCACACGAGCTCTTCTCTCTTTTGGAGAAGGGTTGGCTACTTGCTGGCCAGCCATTAGGAAAGAAGTTAGTTCGTTTGGAGAAGAAGCAGCTTTGGACTGCGGTTGCATTTGCTGCAGCCATGGGGAAGCACTCTGTCACCGTGTGTTGTGCCCTCGTCGCTGTGCTGTGCATGGCGTCGAGCTTAGCACAAGCTCAAGTTCTCTTCCAGGTAGCTTAGTCACTGGCGTCTGACGCTTTGCTGAAGTTTTGGTTAATGCTGCAGAAGCAAATGATGTACGTACTTAACAACAAGAATGATTTGATCATTTGATGATGAGCTTGGTTTTCGTGTTTTTGTTGCGCAGGGGTTTAACTGGGAGTCGTGGAGGATGCAAGGTGGGTGGTACAACTTTTTGCATGAGAAGGTGGAGGAGATCGCCAGCACCGGCGTCACCCACGTCTGGCTCCCGCCGCCGTCGCACTCGGTGTCGCCGCAGGGGTACATGCCGGGGCGGCTCTACGACCTGGACGCGTCCAAGTACGGCACGGAGGCGGAGCTCAGGTCGCTGATTGAGGCGTTCCACGAGAAGAACGTGGAGTGCCTCGCCGACATCGTCATCAACCACCGCTGCGCCGACTACAAGGACAGCCGCGGCGTGTACTGCGTCTTCGAGGGCGGCACGCCGGACGGCCGCCTCGACTGGGGCCCCGACATGATCTGCAGCGACGACACGCAGTACTCCAACGGCCGCGGCCACCGCGACACCGGCGCCGGCTTCGGCGCGGCGCCCGACATCGACCACCTCAACCCGCGCGTCCAGCGGGAGCTCACCGACTGGCTCAACTGGCTCAAGGCCGACCTCGGCTTCGACGGCTGGCGCCTCGACTTTGCCAAGGGCTACTCCGCGCCCATCGCGAGGGTCTACGTCGACAACACCAACCCCACGTTCGTCGTCGGCGAGATCTGGAGCTCGCTCATCTACAACGGCGACGGCAAGCCGTCGACCAACCAGGACGCCGACCGGCAGGAGCTGGTGAACTGGGTCGACGGCGTCGGCAAGCCGGCGACGGCGTTCGACTTCACGACCAAGGGCATTCTCCAGGCGGCCGTGCAGGGCGAGCTGTGGAGGCTGCACGACGGCAACGGCAAGGCGCCCGGCTTGATGGGGTGGATGCCGGACCAGGCCGTCACCTTCGTCGACAACCACGACACCGGCTCCACCCAGTCACTGTGGCCATTCCCATCCGACAAGGTCATGCAGGGCTACGCCTACATCCTCACGCACCCAGGCATCCCATGCATCGTAAGAACATCGCCACAGATCTCACCGATACCTTTCTTACGATCACACAGCTAATATGATCAATTGCTTCTCCGCACAAAAAATGCAGTTCTACGACCATGTGTTCGACTGGAACCTGCAGCACGAGATCGCCACGCTGGCCGCGATCCGGTCGAGAAACGGGATCCATCCGGAGAGCACGCTGGACATCCTGAAGGCCGAGGGCGACATCTACGTCGCCATGATCGACGGCAGGGTGATCACCAAGCTCGGGCCGAGGTACGACGCCGGCGGGATCATCCCCTCCGACTTCCACGTCGTGGCGCATGGCAACGACTACTGCGTCTGGGAGAAGCACAGCCTCAGGGTTCCTGCCGGTAGAAGGCCTTAACTAATTAATCAATTATTAGTTGCATCACTGCTCTTGCAACGCTAGATATGTATACAAAAGTATCTCGCTCTAGCTACGAATCATGCAATTTTGCTGCGATATGTGTATGAGCTTCGATGTACGCTTCGTTATAACTAGCGTTCTTCGGAAATAAGTAAAGCATAATGTACTCTGTTAGTCCTGCAGAAATGTAGGATGGATGGAATTAACTAGTACGGTTTGTTCTGATCCTAAAAAAGAGTGGCAAGCATTTGCTGGTCTTCACTTTTTTTACTCTCACTTTTCGGCTTTTAGCATTGACTTCCGTAAGTGTTGTAAATCAACGACTGCAGCCTAGTATTTTCGTTTTTTACTATGCTTATAAGCTAAAATTTTAAATTTTTAATGTTAAATTTAGAACAAAATTTAGAAATTTTTATCGTAGTTTATTTTACCACCTTGAATTTTAAATAACTATAAACACGTATATAAATTTTTATTTTTTATTTTGCGAATAGGTCATTTGTTTTTTTTCTAAAAAAGACAAACAATGAGTCTATTAGGGGATTATCGGATATTTTCCTTCTCTCCCATAGAAGTAGAGATATAATGTGGATTATCAGACCCCATAGAAGAACAGACTTGAGAAGATATATATCACCGTGAAGAAAATCACAAAAGTAGACCATCAATACAAATACTCCCTTCGTATTTTAATAGATAATGCTTTTGATTTTTTTCACACATTTAAATATTCGTCTCATTTAAAAAATTTATCCACATATGTAAAAGTTTAACTTATAACTAAAATTTATTTGGTTACAAATTCAATCATAGAAAATAAATAATAATAACATAAGTTTTCTAAATAAAACGAATGATCAAATTTGTAACAAAGAGTCAACTGTATCGTCTATTAAAATACACCAGAAGTATATAGGATAGAGCTCTCTTTATTATTAAATAATGCATCCACCACAAACATCGCATCCGCCCCCTTTATATACAAGGCTCTTAAAACTTCGATTCACATTGGTCCTCAAGAAAGTAAATTATCTACTATCTCTGTTTCATATTGTAACACTTTCTAACATTGTCTAAATTCATTCATTGATAAATGTATATAGTTTATATATGTGTCTAGATTCATTAGCATCCGTATGAATATAAGTAATGATAGAAAGTCTTACATTGTGAAACGGAGGGAATACCCATCAGGGGCATAGGCAAAGGGTATGCCAGGTATGCTCTGGCATATGTTTTCTAAAAAAAATTCACTTGAATACAAATTCATGTTACTTAGTGTATGTATATTGAATCATATTGTAAATTTTACCATTATTATTGATTTGCTAAAATAGATTTACCTCATTATATATGCCAATTTTTAAGCAGGCATACCTTTAGCTAAAATTCTAGATTCGCCACTGATACTCATCATCAATGATAAATTTGCATAACAGTAAGCATCAGGTTTGGATCAAAAGTTTCACTCAAATAGACTGCAGCTCGGTAATTCGGCCCAATAACATGGGGCGTAGCTCCATTACTTTCTCATTCCGAACAAACTCAAGTCCTAAGCAGGCCCAAACGCAATAGGCCACACATTCTTCAAAATGTCATTCCAGCCCAACTAAAGAGGCCGCTTATCCTTCCTTCATACTCCGTAATTCTTTTACTCGGCCCAACTGAGATAGGCCGCAGGCTCGTCACAGACGTGGGCCTTACATCTCAGCCTGCACGAATTTGTACAGCCATCAGGCTGGTCAACACAAACTAGTTAGAGTAAGAACTAAGAATGGTATCATGGGCTTTGCAACTTTTGGCCTGCTACAACCTGGCTTTCAGAAAGATCTACTCTACTTTGGATCGCTACGGTGCAGCCCATCAAGGCCCGATATCAATGCTACTAGGCCTCCCATCAGAGTTATTTCGTACATATTGGGCCATGTACGATATTGGGCTTGAATCAAGTGGGCTATACCAGATTAATCTTGGATAAACGGGCTTTATATTTCTATGGGCTGTTCATTTGTCCAATGTTCGTAAGATCGCTAACAGTTTTCATCAGCAGTTGAGCACACGTCACTGCTATTTGTGTGCTATTCGATTCGCATTGCTTGGAGAATTCAAATATTTTTCTCTGAATCAGCCTAATTTTTCAAACAAAGCTTGAAGCTTTGGCTTGGTGCGTAAACGAAGATTGAAGGTGAAACGTATCTATATACGTGCAAGATGCCTAAAATTTTGAAATAATCTTGATCTGCACTCAAGTTATTCAGCATGAGCCCAGTTTGCCCAAAGCCTCAAGTCATTAGTCCTACGAGCAGTCACCAATCAGAATGATTAACTACTCTGAAGAAAAAGAGAGGATAAAGGCGCCATCTGGAGCGTTCTAGACCGTGCTAGAAATCAGCTGCTCCTAAGTTAGCATCTCAATGACTTGAATGCTCATTGCGGCTGCAGATGGAGTTTGTGATAAACTTTGTCATCGCATTCATCAACAAACACATACATGTAGCTTATGAGCTTATCCTGTTATCCATATGGATTGTTCATGGCGGCTCATATGGAATTTGCAGTGAACTTGGTTGCTATGACTTATATGAGTAACATTCGTATAGAATTAGAGTATACATGCTGAGTTTCTGACATTAATTCATCCATGAGGTAACCGGTCTCTCTTTCCGGCTTGCTCCATTGGCTGATGACGATGAACAACTCGGACTCATTGATTCCAGCATTATCTGATTCTCCCGTTTCGAGGTTTGGATTACGGTCACATCGAGATGTGGATAGAATTGCCATGTCAGTAATTAGGCCAGTCTAGGTGGATTTTTTTTTGGAGGTTTAAATTTTATTAAATGATATGCCGCATACGCAAAAATAGTGATGTGATATAGAATTTGTGATGATATAGAATAGTTGAGTTTCATAAGAATGAAATTTGGGGTATACAGTTATCTAGACCATAAAACTGAATTGAAATCTCCACTGGAAATAAATTTGTATATCTCCATATATTTTTACATCTCTCGTGTTGATCACTCGGATGTAACATTTAAGTGATATTTAAAATTATGAAGTGAAATTGTGCATTGTGAACAGTTGTTTTATCCATCCATTCAAATTTTTTTTGTGACGCAACAATAAAAATTTGCACGGATAATGGTCTTAAAGCAAAGCAGGACGTGCCACATGTACAAACATGACGAGAGGGCGGCCAGTCAAGAGGCTACACGACACCTCAACTCTGAATACGTAGCTACTACGTTGTTTCCCCTGTAGTCTGAACTCTCAACTCTGAAGAACGGAAGCTCAGAGAATGCATGCCTTCTCCTCCATGACGGGATTGCCGGGATGGAAGTGAGAAGCTTAGCCGCCGGCCGCCGTCTCAAGCAGGCAGGGTCGTCGCGATCACGCCGCCGCATCCCCGCGCTGCCGCCGACGGCCGACGCGGCGCCTACGTGGCGATGCTTCATTGCCTTATCCCTATCCACGTCATTAATTGAACATTCCCCCGTGCCTCGATCAACGTGCCCCCGGTGTTCTATATATACTGCCCCCACGACGTGGTCGTTCTCCACGAACTGACACGCACCACCACCAACAACAACAACAACACATCATCCATTGTCTACAGCGTTACAGCAACAGTGTGCAAAGATGAAGAACTACACCAGCAGCAGCTTGTGCCTGCTGCTGCTTCTCGTGGTGCTCTGCAGCTTGACATGTAACTCGGCACAAGGACAAGTTCTCTTCCAGGTAGTACGTGCAAGCCGTCACTTTCTGTTGGAATGGGGTCTTTCTTTTTTTGGCTGAAGAAGACGTTAGAATTTGAAGATATTTATGTCACGTGTGATGGCTCAGTGATCGATCGATAAAAGGGTTACCTACTTGTATGGATGCAGGGTTTCAACTGGGAGTCGTGGAAGCAGCAGGGGGGCTGGTACAACACGCTCAAAGGCCAGGTCGACGACATCGCCAACGCCGGCGTTACCCACGTCTGGCTCCCGCCGCCGTCGCACTCGGTGTCGCCGCAGGGGTACATGCCGGGGCGGCTCTACGACCTGGACGCGTCCAGGTACGGCACGGCGGCGGAGCTCAGGTCGCTGATCGCGGCGTTCCGCGGCAGGGGCATCCAGTGCGTCGCCGACGTGGTGATCAACCACCGGTGCGCCGAGAAGAAGGACGCCCGCGGCGTGTACTGCGTGTTCGAGGGCGGGACGCCCGACGACCGCCTCGACTGGGGCCCCAGCATGATCTGCAGCGACGACACGGAGTACTCCGACGGCACGGGGCACCGCGACACCGGCGAGGGGTTCGCCGCGGCGCCCGACGTCGACCACCTCAACCCGCGCGTCCAGCGGGAGCTCACCGACTGGCTCGACTGGCTCAAGTCCGACGTCGGCTTCGACGGCTGGCGCCTCGACTTCGCCAAGGGATACTCCACGGCCATCACCAAGACATACGTCGAGAACTGCAAGCCGAGCTTCGTCGTCGCCGAGATATGGAACTCGCTGAGCTACAACGGCGACGGCAAGCCATCGACCAACCAGGACCAGGGCCGGCAGGAGCTGGTGAACTGGGTGAACGCCGTCGGCGGGCCGGCCATGACGTTCGACTTCACCACCAAGGGCCTACTGCAGGCAGGCGTGCAGGGTGAGCTCTGGCGGCTGCGCGACGGCAACGGTAAGGCCGCCGGCATGATCGGGTGGCTGCCGGAGAAGGCCGTCACCTTCGTCGACAACCACGACACCGGCTCGACGCAGAAGCTGTGGCCGTTCCCGGCCGACAAGGTCATGCAGGGCTACGCCTACATCCTCACCCACCCCGGAGTCCCCTGCATCGTAAGCACTACCACCATGGATGCATTGCAAGCAACCTTCCATTACAACGTTCTCTGATCAATCATTTCTTGCGTGTGTCAGTTCTACGACCACATGTTCGACTGGAACCTGAAGCAGGAGATAATCGCACTGGCGACGATCAGGGAGAGGAACGGCATCCACGCCGGGAGCAAGCTCCGGATCCTCGTCGCCGACGCCGACGCCTACGTCGCTGTCGTCGACGAGAAGGTCATGGTGAAGATCGGGCCGAGGTACGACGTGGGCAACGTGGTGCCGTCGGATTTCCATCCCACGGTGCACGGCAAGGACTACTGCGTCTGGGAGAAGGGGTCCCTCCGTGTCCCGGCTGGGCGCCACCTATGAGCATTTGCCGATTGTCTTATGCTTTTGCAGCTCAATTACGGGTTCTAATTAATTCCTAAATCTACTTCTGTACACGATTGTAGCGTTCGAATAAATGAACCAAGCTTGATCTC
This sequence comes from Oryza brachyantha, assembly GCF_000231095.2. NCBI lineage: Eukaryota > Viridiplantae > Streptophyta > Magnoliopsida > Poales > Poaceae > Oryza > Oryza brachyantha. Next base: position 14,478,520 of record NC_023170.2, read on the forward strand.
CCGGTCAATTGCCGGGCATATGTAGCTTGCTAGGTTATGTTTGTAACTTTGTATCATGGAAACTACTTGTAGTTTGTAATCGTTGAGAAGTACGTCAGGCTCAGGATGCAGTAAAATCTTACTGCACCGGTGAGTGTTAATTTTATGGTAAAGTTATTCTCCATATGTATGAATTGTAGATCATTTATCTTGGTGCACTAATTAAGAGATCAATAAAGTTATCCTTTTATCTTAAAATGTATTATTACAAATCTATGGACATGCAGAGTTATAAATTTGCACAAAATATAAGAACATCCGCACCAAATTTTTCATCTGAAACCATCCCTCATTTAATCTACCCCACAGGTTTTGGCTTAGACTTTTAAGCTAACTTTTTTGCTTTTAAGTCCCTAGAGCATCCACAGTGTATCAAAAAATGGTCATTATACAATAAATGATCTCATATAGGTTGTCTTTATACATTGTGAGGGTGATTATTATAGTATTAATGACTAAATTAGTCCTTCGCCATATGGGTACCCATAAGAATAAATGTTCTAACGTTTTTTTTATTATTTAGGACCCACTTTGTTTTCTACCATATCTATAAACATTGTGAAGCTTGCTACAACTAATATCACCTATAGTGGGTCCCACTTATAGAGACTAAATAGTCTTTATACATTGCTTATGCCCTTAGTACAGTGGTGGAATCCTACGTCTATTTTAAATAAGTCAAATAAACTAGTTGAATATAGATCTTAGATCAGCAGTATAAGAGTAGATTGAAAAAATCCAACGAAAAATATGCACAATTGTTTAAGCTAGACCTTTTACCTTATAAGCTATTAATTCCGTCCTAGATTAGGCTCATTTTTTAATTCAGAACTAAGAACTAAAATGATAAATTTATTCTAGGATGGAGGCAGAAGCTCACAAGCCTAAACAAAAGGGCTATCCTCCAAAAAGTTTCTTGGACAGGGAGAGTAGACATTAAGAAAGCTAGCAACGGAATTTCTGACCTTATTTCTTCATTATACAGTTTTCATCGAGCATATCTACAAAAAATTGTATTTGGGACCATTGTAATTTACAGATAGAATATATGAAATTTGTAGGATTTTAATCCTATAGAAAAATTTTCTACCTGATCCTTTGAAACAAAGGGTACAATCCTATGGAATGTCTATGGGATAGCTAAAGACATGGAGATTTTGGAGAAAAGTTAGCCTGAGATGTAACCTCATAATTTTTTTCCTACGAGTGCATCTCTCTCCCCTAATTCATGTGTTTAATCCCGGTCCATTCAAACATCAGTACTTTTGTTTTACATTAAATTCCTGTAAAAATTCTATGTTTTTCATACTTGATGGTCCTATGTTTTTCCATCTGCATTTTAAAGGGGAACTTAATACTAGCAGTACAATCTAGCCCAAATACCCCATCAAAATGAAACAATTCTTAACCTTGGTCATCATATAATGTTGGTTTTGAATGTTTCGACACGGGCCACCCCATCTTTCCACTTATACTTATACTTATACTTGTATTTATAAGCTAAAATTTGAATTTTCAACCTTAACATGTGAATTTATGGCATTTTTAGTAAAAGTTATTCAATTCCCACAATAGTTCATTCTAAACTTTTTGTCATTCCAAAGAAGGCCGAAACATTATACTCCCATTTCAATATAATCGGCACACTGCCAATGCAGAAATATTAAGTCACTAAACTTTTTGTTGTATATTTTTAACTAAACATTATTAAAGCACTATTAAGTGCCAATAGTTTAGTAGGGTATATTTTAGCTCCAAACCAAAATAACCCCAAAATGACTCTCGGTTTAGACAACAATGAACGATTGTTGAGATGGGAACCTGTGAAGGGACCAGATACACGAGAGGCATGTGTACGTACCCCCTAACACTTGTTTTATATATAAGCACATGCTCCACACATTTAACTTCCTATTCATGTGTCTAAAAACCCAAAAAAAAATGGTTTCATTGCATAACATGCGCAATTAATCCAGATGAAAACCGAGGTACGTAAGCACGCTAGCTACACAGCCTACACTGCAGTTTTCCACCCAACATCCCTGTACTGCATGCGCATATATGGTGTACGTACACACCTACTATACTTTCCATGTGTTGGGCTAGCTGCTGCAAGTTGCACGGTCACGTCTAAAGGTGGCAATGGGACCCGTTACCTGATACCCGACAGTTATTTACCCTATTAAGGATATTAAATGGATTAGATTTTGTACTCAAGAATATCTTAATGAGAAATTTTTATACCCGATGGGTAATTGGGTTTAGGTATGAGTATGCAGTATCCATACCCATCACCCAATGGGTACTCACTATAAATAAATAAAAATAAATTATATCATTTACCCATAAAAATTCGGCCCAACTTAAAAAAATTCTAATTATGTGGTAAACTATTAGCCAACTACTTTTGTGGTACTCATTGTTTATTGCTAAATTATAGCACAAGACTACAATTGATATTGATCTTGTATTATTTTTATTGTATTGTGGGTAATAATTGGGTGGGGATTATCCGTGGGTAAAAAATATCCAAATGGGTATGAATATACCTATAAATATAAATGGGTAATTCAGCGGGTAAAAATTTTATTTCGTGAAGGTGGATATGAGGTCGTGGTATCCATTACGGACCCATTGCCACCTTTAGTCGCGTCCGTCGACGTGCGCACGGGCCGGGCGGGGAGATCGATCGATGATCAGATCGATCGCATCCATCTGCAAGCGGATGAGAGGGGCGGAGATCCACATGGGCTTTTGAGCCGGTGCGGGGCCGGGACGAGCGACCGGTGGAGGAGGAGGTCGGCATGAGAGACGGGGAGAGGGGGGTAGGGGTGGGTGGGCTACGCACGAACGGATCGCGCGGTGCACGCACGCACTTGATTCTGCTCTTGATTCACGCACACACGGAAGTCGGCACCCGTACGGGGAGGGGAGTCCAGTCGCGCTGCTGGGTCAAGCGCCTTTTATTCCCCCGCCGCTTCTTTCCGGGGGAGAGGGCTGATCGATCGCACGCAGGAATCTGGAGGGGGTTTTTATGTGCGCTGCAACTTGTTCCTGCTAGCGGGGCTTGATTGGCTCACCGACCAAGATGTACAGCGCCGTTTTTTTTGTTTTTGGTTTCTTAGTACTACTTTATACACTCCCTGTTGTTGGCCCTGGCGTCTCGTCAGATTTCATGTCAACCGAGGTGAATTATAGTGATGTTTGGGACAAAAGACTTATTTTTATTTTATTGTTCTATCAAATATTTAGACGTCTACTATAAATAATAAACGTAAATTATTAATAAAATTTATTCATAATCTTGGACTAATTCACGAGACAACTTTATTAAGTCTAATTAATCTATAATTAGTTTATGTGATGCTACAGTAAACATGCTCTAATTATGGATTAATTAGGTTAAAAAAATTCGTCTCGCGAATTACCGCTCATCTATAAAATTAGTTTTTTTATTAGTCTATGTTTAATACTTTAAATTAGTGTCAAACATCCGATATGACATGAGGCTAAAAAGTTTAGCCACATCTAAACAACCTCTGTAGTGTGCAACTTGGTGTCTTCGTCCCGATTCGGAACCGATTCGATGGCTAAAATAATGTGTGGCGCACATTCCTTGTTTCTGGTTTGTCCTCCATCTGTTTTATAACAATTGTATTTCTAAAATTTAAATTTATTCTTTAAAATTGCATTTGTAGAGTATTAATTGTACCATCAATTAATCATCTCATATTTAAATATCTATCTATTTTTTCTACATATCTCTCTTATAACTAATTTTAGAGTGACCTTTTAGCTTTGGGTTTA